>NC_057865.1:203376299-204576299 GCF_019393635.1 Dromiciops gliroides | reverse complement strand
TTGCCAGCCTTGGTGACTGAGAGGATAGCAACAACAACAGTAATAGCTAACATTGATATTGTGTTGTTGAGTCATTTTCAGTTGTGCCTGACTATTATTGTTATTGTTAAGGAGCCTGGTGATCAATGTAGCTTATATAAGAAAATGATAGAAACTATGTAATATATTGGGACAAGCTATAAAGACTTATGAATTGTAAGGGACGCCAAAGAAAAGATGCATGGTCCTGCCCTCAGAGGCTCTCTCCTCATGTTGGAACTTTCCTACAGTAAGTCTCCAGCAGGTGGCGTCATTCTAATTGTTACAGAATATATGACCTGGTGGCTAGAATTACACATTAGAAACTAGCTATCTTTCATGGGCTCACAAAAGCAAATTCCCATGTTAACCAAACGTTAAATGGAACTGGGGCATTTGTTAGTCACTGGCCCCCTAAAAAATTAGGGAATATTGTCAATGGGATCTCGAGCTAATGACATTAGACAAGAGAGATACTTCTACCCCCTCAAGGTGTCCCAGAACCAAGAGCACACATATTATACTCATAATTTGTAAGCTACATAGAACAAAATGTTTTCCTAGTATAGAGACCTTGAGAAGATATGTGGAAACAGGATGAAGTACATATAATCCATGCTGTCCTGTCTGTCCCTAGAGGTATACCAAGCATGCTTTCAGTAAATTTGCAGGATGAGTTTATAATCTACTCTTTTATTCAACTACAAAAAGCAGTTAGTTGGGGGGCGGCTAGGTGGCGCAGTGGATAAAGCACCGGCCCTGGATTCAGGAGGACCTGAGTTCAAATTTGGCCTCAGACACTTGACACTTACTAGCTGTGTGACCCCGGGCAAGTCACTTAACCCCCATTGCCCTGCAAAAAAAAAAAAAAAAGCAGTTAGTTTATGTAACTGTGTAGTAGCCCACAGAACATTAAATATAAAAGAATATTAGCAGGATAGCAACTTGTCCCAAGACCATTATATCTGAGCTATATTTTTAAAAAAGATGAAAACAACAACACGAAAATAAAAACAATAGAGAAGAAGCATGGAAAATGGAAAAGGGGTAAGTAAGTCTTAGATTCAGGAAGACCTGGGTTCGAGTTGTTACATTAAAAATTAGCATTGGTGACTATTTTGATTTTATCCATCATTTATTTTGTGAGGTTCAGTTTCAACTCCATGTAAGTCACCTGATTCAGGTTTCACCAGAGCACTCCCCCTCCCCACTGTCACTCTTTCCCTCTCACCTCAGTGTCTCCTGACACCTCTCCACCAATGATAAACCAGATATCTCAATCCCTATAATCACATTTCCTCTTTTTCTACTCCCTCTAAATTGTATTTTAATTGTGATACTAAGCTTCTAGGTCCTTGGATACTGAGAGTCTTGGACCTGGATTATTTGGCAAATAAACTGTCAAATAAATCATTACCTGTATGTAATTACTCCACCATAACAAAGTCTTGCCTTAGACACAAGCTAGCTGTGTGACTATAGGCAAGTCATTTAATGCTGCGGTGTTCTGGGCAACTCTAAAACATACAGGCAGTCTTCTGGGAATTTCTACACCATTAATTCTCCATATTGATGGGGAAGTCATGTCTTGACTAAAAAAATGTTAGCATCTGTATTATTTTATTTTAAGATTTTACAAAGCAAAAGTGAGATTGTTATTATTTCCATGAAACAGCAAATAAATCTCTGGGGAAACATTCCGACTCAGGCTTTTCTTACTCCAAATCCAGTGCTCTATCCAATAAGCCATGCTTTTATGGCACTAATCCATAATATAAAATTTCAAAATGTTGAACATTCATATCAATGTTAATAATAGCATTTTATTTTTGGATAACTTCATAATTTATAATTTTTCCCCAGGCACATTATTTCAAGGTTCAGAGACAGAACTAAGCTTGGCTTGGTTTTGGGACAGTGAGCAGACCAGCCTGCTGACTAAAGGGTACATGTTGAGGATTCATGGGAAATCAGGCCATAAAACCAACATAGGAATGATTTCATTAAGGAGCTGGCAAGCCAACCCTTAGAACTCATAGTGCCTAAGGCTTAGAAGGCACTTTGTATTTATGATCTCATCTCATCCTCATAACAACCCTGTGAAGTAGGAGTAAAAGCTGGAAGGGATCTTAGAAAAGATCTTGTGCAAGTCCCACATTTTACAGTTAAGGAAATTGAGACCCAGAAAAGTTAAATTCATAGGATTTCAAGTTGGATGGGACCTAAGAGGTCATCTGATCACACAGAAGTGAGATTTGAACAAAGGTTCTTCTCTGGTTCTGTATCCTGTGCACTACAACAAATCACCTCTCAGGTAAATATCATTTCCAGATGAAGAAACAGAATAATTGGTTAAGACTAACCCAGGCCACACAGACTGTATGGTAGAGCTTGGACTGTAGGCCAAATCATTTGATACAAACCTTTTGCATCATACTGTGCTAGCCCCTCACAGACGACACCTTTTACTTTAACTATCCTTAATTGTGATGATTTGGAATTCTTCCCCCTCCCCTCTCCCTTTTCCCCCCTTTGTTTCCTTGTAGTAGGAGTAGTTCTCAGGGAACAGTTCTCTTTAAAACTGACATAAACTGATGAAAAGTAAAGTAAGTAGAACAGGGGCAGCTAGGTGGCACAGTGGATAGAGCACTGGCCCTAGATTCAGGAGACCCTGAGTTCAAATCAGGCGTCAGACACTTAACACTTACTTCCTGTGTGACCCTGGGCAAGTCACTTAACCCCAATTGCCTCACCAAAAAAAAAAAAGGTAAGTAGAACAAAAAAAAATATACAACAATGACTATAACATAAATACAAAGAACAACTGAACACTTTGTAAATATAATGACTAAGTTTAAGCCTGGAGAAGACTTGAGAAAATACTTCTCCTTCCCTTCTTCGCAGAAGTGGACATAGCATATTACATGTATCGTTAGACATGGTTGATGTTTTAGTTGGTTTTGTCAGCTTTTTTTTCCTTTATTTTTGAATCCTTGCTATGAAGGATAGCTTGCTGAGTAGGGGAAAGGCAGAGGAAATGAAAGCTATGTAAAAAGCAAAGATATCAATAAAAATAAGATTAAAAAAAGAAAATACTCATTAAGACACTAAACATTAGTGTCCTTTCTTTATCTAAAATTTTCATAATATTTTAAATCAAAGTATACCTAAGAAGATGATTGTTGTTTGTCCTTAGTTCTCGAAGAGGACTGTGACATTGGAAGGTGATGCCAAGTGCATTGGATTTAAGTGAGGGAGGGCTGTGTAAAGTCACCAGCCTCACTCTCTCCTCCAGATCCACCTGGCAAGATATATATCAGGGCAACTGGAGATGGCCCCAGATATTTTTTTCTTTTTTTTTTTTAGTAAGGCAATTTGGGTTAAATGACTTGCCCAGGGCCACACAGCTAGTAAGTGTTAAGTATCTGAGGCCGGATTTGAACTCAGGTCCTCCTGACTCCAGGGCCAGTGCTCTATCCACTGCACCACCTAGCTGCCCCATGGCCCCAGATATTAGAGGCAATTGGAGTTAAGTGACTTGCCCAGGGTCACACAGCTAGTAAGTGTCAAGTATCTAAGTCAGATTTGAACTCAGGTCCTCCTGACTCCAGGGCTAGCTGCCCTTGGGGAGATGAACTAATTTCTTGTAGAGCCCTTATCTGATATCATCATCTAAATGTATGATCAGAATTTCCAAAGTCATAGAGAAAATCTGGGTGCCAG
Source organism: Dromiciops gliroides (assembly GCF_019393635.1). Lineage (NCBI taxonomy): Eukaryota > Metazoa > Chordata > Mammalia > Microbiotheria > Microbiotheriidae > Dromiciops > Dromiciops gliroides. Next base: position 204,572,558 of record NC_057865.1, on the reverse strand, counting down.
GACATACAGGCCCTGTTTCTGGATCTATCATTGGCTTAATGTGAATTACAGGCAAGACATTCCAGCTCTCTGGTTCTCAGTTCTTGCTGACAAATGCCAGTTATAATCCTACTCCATTGGCTTCTTCACGGAGCTCAGAGAGCTGTTTATCTATCTTTCCATTCAAAAATTATTTTTAAGCACATACTAGGTGCTATGAGTACAAACATAGATATAACACAGACTCTGCTCTCAATGATCTTGAATCTAAAAGGGGACAATGATATGTACCCAAACAAAGAACTACAATGGAAGAATATGATACATGTAATATCCATTAAAGAGATCTGTCTCTTCCCCACTTAAGAATAGGTACAGATATTGTCTTACTGTTTCCTATCTGCAATGAGGACATTTCAAATTGCCAGTTGGGCTGGAACTTCATGAATATACTGAAGGGACAACCCCTACCCTCAGGCCTCTGCTTCCTGCTGGTCTCAAGGTGTGAGGCTAATTCTCATAAGCTCTTGAGGACCAGTGGGGAAGATGTCTTTCCCCCCTCCCTGCCCAATTTGCTTGTGAGCACTTATTCTTCAAATCAAGTCTTTCTCTAGAATTCAAACAAGACATTGACTTGAATACTAAAGCAATTGTGGCTGTAGCAGCAACAACTAGTAGCAAAGTCTCCAAGAGTTAAAGAGTCATTCACAAAGAGAGGAACCAGTGGAAAGAAAAGAATCCACTTGACACTGATGCAGTTGTACTCAGTGGAGATGAAATATAAAATAGCTAGAGAGAAATATTTTACAAAAGTTCCCCCAAAGTTGGCTTCTTTGGTTAATTATAAGTATCCTCTGATTCTTTATTGCTTAGCAGTTTCCTTTCTGTTCCATGCCTGAGTCCTGTTTGTACTCTGGGTACCATTTGTACTTCCTCTTCTTGCTGGAGAGGATCACTTAGACTAGAGACTCAGGAATCTGAGCTAGGGGTGGAATGAGCCTATTGAGAAGACAGCCAGCCCCAGAGCAATGAAGCTACGTTAGGTGGAGGATAGGGATTGGTGAAAGGTCCTCAGCCTAATGGCCTTGGCTAGCTAGCTGCTGCACTAGAGGAGTAGAGGAAAGATCCAGGCAAAATGCTATTAGAAATTTGAGGAGAGGGTATTCATATTGACTTGGGAGGATCAGGAAAAACTTCTTATAGGAGGCAGCACCTGAGCTGGGTCTTGAATGAAGAGAAAGGCTTCAATAGACAGAGGTAGTGGTTGAGGGTTGTGGGGAGAGGGGAGCAGAGAATTCCATTCTAAGCATACAGGACTCCATGGCTAAAGGCATACAGAGGAGAGAGGTCAAGGTGAGATTAAGGGAGCAGGTCACCGAAATCAATATCTTTGGGTGTCTATCTGGTATCTCTCCTACCTGACCCCTTGGAACCTTGGAGCTGGGAGTATCCCAAGAAAAGGTCATCTGCTTTTCCTTTGTCCTGAAAGAGGAGGAGGGTAGAAATCTTTTGAGGAGCAAGAAATAAGCAAGTGCATGGAGATTTGTACAGAGCTCCTCCTGTGGGGAGGAGACAGACTAGAAGGTTCAGGGGCAGCTAGTGTTTGAGCAGCCACTAGAGATCAAAGGAACCAACCAGTTCCTCACCCCTTAGCCATCAGGACAGCCTAAAGCTGATATTCAGATATTGAGTTGTCTATTTAATAGAACTGTCATATTTCTCTGTTCCCCTCTCCCTACCCCACTTCCTGGAAGTTTATCTTTCTTTAGAATTTGCTTACATTTCTGTTTATTACTGAATGCTCACTTAAAATAAGTTATGATTGTTCAATGAAAGTTTATGAGTTTATTATTGTGAGTGGGAAACATGGGAATGAGGGGGCAGTATTGCACAGGGTACATAAAACAAAAAGGGAAAAATGGACTCTGAGAAGTGTCAGGATCTTCCCAAATGGGAGCTCTAAAGCAAAAGTGGGAGGATCTTCTTGGTTTTTATATTCTATAACTTCCCAAAGTGGGATGAATGTCCAGTGGGTCTTTACCTTAAACAAAAGCCTGAGTGAGCACCTTTAGGTGGTGGAAGGAGGGACTCAGCAAGTTAGGAACTAGAGAAAACTTCCCTGTAGGAAGTAGCCTAGAGCAATTTTACTTTGCTATGGATCTTTCTCGGCAGTTTCAAAGAGCTCCATTAGTGAAGGCATTGACTAAAGGAAAGTCTTGGGATGACTTGGGAAGAGTTTAGAAAAAGGGGTTCAGTCCACATTAGAGTGGATAACATCCAAGAGAGAATAGCTAGCTTTCCTTCTAAACCAAACAACTCCAACCCCAGACACAAGGTAAAGAAAACATGCAGTTTGGCAGGAACCTAGAAGTGTTGAAAAGATAGGGTGGAGCCTGATTATGGAAAGCCTCAAATACCAGAATCATTGAATAACAAATTCACTAGGCACTGGGGTGGGCACTGAAGAATTCTGAACAAAGGAATGATGTGTTAGGAAGATTCCACAAGTAGCTGTCTCAAGGACGACCTGGAGAGAAGGGAGACAGGAGGCAGAAAGATAAGATAAAGATATTACAGTGGTTATAGTGAAAAAAAAAAAAAAAGAGGATCTTAACTAGGATGGTGGCAATGGAAATTGAAAAGAGTTGACATATGTAAGAAATATTGTAGAGGTAGAATTAATACCTTATTGTAAGTGCTTAATAAATAGTATTCATTTATTTATTCATAGATTTAAAGTTGGGAAGGACCTTAGAGGCCACCTAGTTCAACCCCTTCATTTTATAAGTAAGAAAACGGATGCCTAATGAGGAAAATTAATATTATACTGTATAATTTAATAATCAGCATTCCTGTGAAACCCATCTTAGTCTCCATTTTGTCAAACACCATTTCTCAGTCTAACTGTCCCACCCTGAACTGAAGGTGAGGTTGAATAATGTGATCACTCCTTCCCCCTGGGACATTTGCTAGTTTACTTTTTTTTTGGGGGGGGGGGACAGTGAGGGTTAAGTGACTTGCCCAGGGTCACAGAGCTAGTAAGTGTCAAGTGTTTCAGGTTGGATTTGAACTCAGGTCCTCCTGAATCCAGGGCCTCTGCTTTATCCACTGTGCCACCTAGCTGCCCTAGCTTATAACCCTAGCTTTGTTTACCTGTAACTAAGAACCAGCTTGGGCTGGCCTCTCCTAGGGATCGCTCTCCTAACCTTGCCTCTCCTTGTCAAAGTTAGGGGTAATTTGGTTTCCAAAGGCAAAGCTAAAGGGGAGGGGGTGGATCCTGATTGGAGTGGTTATGATCTTCTGGCCAATAATCACTAAAGACAGCTGAAGCCCATAAAGCAATTAGCATTCCTTAATTGTCAGAGAGGGACGTGATCAGTCACACCTGAAAGCCAACCTTCTCTTTCCAATTGTAAGGCTTTTGAACGATGTTAATCCCCCCTCCCCAGCCTTTTGGGCTCAAAAGGGTCTCTATAAATATGGTCTTTTCAGGCCCAATGGGGTTGTGATCTCTAATCCAACTGAAGGTAGGGGTGGGAGATAGTCTGAGTACTATATGCATTACTATATATAAATTGTAATCTTGCTCTGGAGGAAATCATGACTCAGTTTGCCTTATTGCCATTTACTTCCTACACTAGAGAGGTTAAAGTTATTTGCCCATGGTCAAACAAGCAAAAAATAATAAAGGCGAGATTTTAACCTAAGACCTTTCATTCAAATCTTTCCCCTGATTCTCAGCTTTGCCAATATCAACCCATTCCTTTCTATACCATGCCTAGGAGGGGAGAGAATGATACATGATAGTGTCACTTTAGACATTGGGCTCAAAATCAGTCTCTAACACCACTTGTATAACCTTGGCCAAGTCATTTAATCTTTCTTGGTGTGGTAGTCCTGTTTCATATAAATGCCCCATCTTGCAGCCAACTTAAAACCTTCCATTTCACCTAAGGCCAGCTCAGCATTCAGTGTTTCTTGGCAAATAAGGTGATAGATACAATCCTGATCCATAACTAGCTGTGATATGCCAAAAGCTAAACCATATCCCGATTTTGGCTTAAAATTCCTTTCATCCGGTGTACCCCTTGTGAGATTAAAATTGGATATTAGATCATAAATCTACCCTACTTAACCTTTCCCTTAATTTATCTCCCAGACTAGTAAATGGAAGAAGCTTCTGGTTTTCTAGATAGAGCTTTTATTGTATGGTAGTCACAAGCAGATAGGTGGTGCAGTGGATAAAGCACCAGCCCTGGATTCAGGAGGACCTGAGTTCAAATCTGACCTCAGACACTTGACACTTACTAGCTGCGTGACCCTGGGCAAGTCACTTAACCCTCATTGCCCTGCAAGGGGCTGGGGGGAGACATCCACACTATTGACATTAAGGGGACTCAGTGGGACTGGAAGGGAGTGTCCATACAACAAGACAAATTATTTGAGTAAAGTGCCAAAGAATGAAGGCAGGGATATGATTGTCTCACTCTAATTTCTTTCTCCTCACTATTATTGAATTACTGCAGACTTAAATAGTAAGACTTCATCCACCTTCTGCAAACAGTGCAAAATTGCAGCCCTTTGGCAAGAGAGGAAGCATTTCCTTCCTATAACTCTCATGTGATGAAGGCAAAGGGACCAGATCTTATTGTCTAACTTGTCCAGTACTTTCCTCCTGCAGCACTAACGGGCTGTGGTTGTTAAATAAGTCACAGTTTGCTGACTGTGGAAGAGTACTTTGAAACTTCTTTGGAAATGAAGAGGAGCTGGAGACTGAAGAGTCATTCTCTTGATTTCTTGTAGCATGTTCAGGTTCCTGAACATGCTACACAGCCTCCTCCATATTATACTTTTTTTTTTTTGGTGAGGCAATTGGGGTTAAGTGACTTGCCCAGGATCACACAGCTAGTGTTAAGTGTCTGAGGCTGGATTTGAACTCAGGTACTCCTGAATCCAGGGCCAGTGCTCTTTCTACTGTGCCACCTAGCTGCCCCCATATTATACTTTAAGGAGCTTATAAAAATAAAATAGCAATATCAGCAGAGGGAAAAGGAGGGTAGTCATATTCAGTGGTCTGAAAAAGGCTCAACTTCCATTAGTCAGCTCTGACTGACTCAAAGCTGATGGTTAAATTTTCAGTATTGACCATTTATACCTTGAAAATCAGCAAATGCTATAAATAAGGTCTTGGTTTGTTTTGTTGGTTGCTTAGACTCAAGAAATTGGTGGGGAAAATATTAATAATAAATGTTAAACTTAAAGTTGTGTTATATATACTTTTGCGAGGGAAGAGCCAATTGTTAAGAATTTAGCAGCAAAATTGAAACTCTTACCTCTTACCTAAACTTATCATATTCCCATTTATAATTTGACTCTTGGGTTTCTCTAACCAGTAATCTGAGCTTTTGCAAATAGCTTTTACATTAAAAAAAATCTTGGGGATCAGAATGTGTCACTTTTCTGAACCCTGGTGCATGAAGTCTAGTTGATTAATATAAGCTATGTTCTCTGTCTTCCTTCCCCCAACTACTTCCTCCCCCCTTCTCTTCTTCCATCCTGGAATACAAGTTTAAAAACAAGTGGAAAGAGAAAAGTAAAATTAAACAGAGATGACCAGAGGTGCCACTTTGGGCCATGGAAAAATATATCACACTCATGTTCTTGTTTTTCCCAGGACCTGAAAAACAACATTGCCTATTTAGGAAATTGGCTATTGCTAGAGACATTTCAGGAATAATTTCTGTTTATTTATTTTGGGGTATTTTTAACAGTATATATTTCAGTGTAGGTTTCTGATAACCATCAAAGGTGTTTGGGTAAGTCAATCAGTTCTATCCCATTGGCCAAAGATATGTTAGAGCAGGGGGACCAGTACTGGGGCTTGGAATCTCTCCTCTGCTTTACAATCCCATCTTGTTCTCAAGATGTCTTCAGGACTGAGGCCCCAGTGAAAAGGGGATTATCTTGTTGAAAAACAAGGCTCTGAGCTTTGTTTCTCTGTTGAGTTTTCCCTGAAAGACCCCAAATCATATGACATGTTCCTTGACATTATGCACACAGACACAAGTGCAGACATAAACACACAGACACAGACACATACACTCTCTGGGTCTGGGCTGAGGTAAGTAGTAACATTTCTAGAAGTACAAAGGAATTATGGAATCCAAAGCTGTCACCCACTAGACTGAGACTCCCACTGGAATTCTGGCAGCTTCTGAATGCTGACCTCATACCCCTTCTACTTTACTTTGTTAGAAGCCCTTTGGTCTCTAGGTCTTAAGGCAATTATTTTTAACCTGGGAATCCAGCTTATGACATTCCCATTCATGCACACAAGGGGAGGAGCCTCACCATGGAGCCGAACTTTCAGGGTGGTAGTATTTTGGCTCTAAATTATGATAGCTCATTTCTGGCTATTAGTGGGAAATGCCTCTTTCCGCTCCCCCCAACTACTCCTTCAATTTGTCCACCAAATAACTGGAGAAACACCAGACAATCTGTTGGGTAGCAGTGGTCTCTTGTTGGGACTTCCCTTATGGCCTTTAGTCCAGACATGAAACTCTATGGAGCCCTCTTAGAGTAAGATAACAGTCACTATAGCTGTCAATATTGTGATGGGTCCCATTGTGGCAGAACTGCTCTCCCCAGTTACCATACCCACCTGAGACTACCATTGTGGATGCGAGTATGGTACAGATTTCTAATGGCCCCAGTATACCTTTATACATTTCTGGGGCTTGGTTGTCTTATTTGAATACTTGCTACCTTGGCCTCCACGGGTCTTAAGACTAAGTATGCTATGTTTTGCTCCTTTTCCAAGATTGTCCAGTACCCTTAATGGATTTGGAAGTATCTAGGCTCTCTGCCATTGGATCCAGCCCTCACTGATGTTATTCTTTCAAGTATAGGAGTGGGGATACTACATTTAACTACTAAGAGTCAAATTTGCTTTTATAAAGGAATATTTACTTCAGTAGGTATAATTACAAATATATGAACTTATTCCCCAACATGTAGGGATTAATTCTAACCCTAATCTCCTTGTACCATTTCAGTCTCTGGGGAGGGGAAGGGTTTATAGTTAAGCTTAGTTACTATATAGTACAATCCCAAATTCCAAGTCCAAAGCCTTCTTTTGGCTCAAGTCCCTGACACCCCAGTTTCTAAAGCCTTCCCTGCTAGGCTGGCTGCAACATCCCACCTGGAATCCTGGCGCCAAGGTTGGCATGACTTGAACTCTGGATCTGGTTGGGGTTATCCCCCTTACCCAAAACTGAGAAGGAAAAGTAAAACAGAATAAATAGGGATCTCTCCCTCCCCAGACCTGTCTCTCAGAGCTGTGGAAACAGTGGAGAGGAAAGGCATCCCCTCCTCTTGGTTCAGTTCATGGCATAGTGTCTGGCACATAGGAAGTGCTTAATTAATTCATTGAACTGTGTGTGATCTTCACCCCCTGGACATAGCATGAAAGAGTGCACTGAAAAGAGAGAGAGAGAGACTGCCCCAGTATTGTAGTTTTAAAGATGCAGCCTCTTCTGGCTATGTGGCCAAATGAAGGGACACAGGGGAGCAGCGAGCCTCCGTGTTAGGGTATCTGGCATGCTCCAGGGGCTCCATTACAATTCCTACACTCTCATGTCATATGCAGTTAAGAATGTTATGTGCAGGGGCGGCTTGGTGGCGCAGTGGATAAAGCACCGGCCCTGGATTCAGGAGTTCCTGAGTTCAAATCCGGCCTCAGACACTTGACACTAGCTGTGTGACCTTGGGCAAGTCACTTAACCCCCATTGCCCCACCAAAAAAAAAAATGTTATGTGCATGTTGTACACGTGCCCGTCTCTTCCACAAATACCTCAGCAAAAGAAACCAAAGAGTTATATAAATAAATTATCTAGTCAAGGACAGAAAAAGAAAGAGAGCTAGACCTGGCAGAGAAGGGAGAACATTCCCCCAAAGACATCTGAACATGCCACAATAAACCAACTTGAAGGTGTGAGGGCTGAAAAACATCAGGAAAAATAGAAGCAAGTGAAAGAAAACATTAAACACAATAAAGAAATGCTACGGATTAAGAAAATCTCAAATGGTAATCATTGATCACAATGAAATGCTTACATACCAATAAGGAGAGAAGCCATTAGCGTCCCTCCAGAATCCCTACTGTTTTCAAGGATCACAGAGTTAAGGAACAGAAAACACAGGTTTTGTTCTGTTTCTTTGGTTTTAAGAGTGGTCACCTAAATTCAAGAGAAGACAGCCAATATAGTAAAATTAAGGTGTTTAATTGGGGCTAGTGAGTTGTAGCTCAGGGTGCCACACAGCAAGTGCCGGGGTTCCTGAGGAGGGGACTGGGAATAGGGTTATTATAGGGTAGTAAAGTAGGGGGAGTGGAATACAGTTCTCAGATTAAGTAACTGGTGTGAGGGGGTAGGGGCACCTCACGGTTTCACAAAGTTGTGATAACAAGCGAAAGTTCATAGAGAAAGCTTAGGAATCCTGGGAAGGGAGAGTTTGGACTCTACAAAATAATTACAGGCTGGGAGTGATAATGTCTGGTCATCTTCAGGTAATTCTTTGGTCTGGGATGGAAGACAAGGTACATTTTGGTCAGCTCTTAATTAACTTTGTCATGAGGAAAGCAAAGAATAGGAAAAAGAAATGTACTAGAGGAAAAGTGAGAAAGGAGAAGAAACTTTTTCATATATTTGGAATGTGCATGAAAAAGAATACATGTAGAAAAGGAAGAAGAGATGGGGAGCAAGCGTCTTATGATTTTTATTCTTGTTAGAGTCAAACAAAGAAGGATTGAAGACAGAATTTTGTGTAAAAATACATTAAACTCAATAAGGAAACAATCAGAGAAAGAAAACAGAAGGACTTAAGAGGCAGGGCAGACTTAGGGAGAGAACAGTCAAAAACAAAATAAATGGCAAATCTGGAGGGTTTATCATAATCCTTTAGAAATCAGGGTCTTGGCTTGGTTAAGAGCAAGGGAAGAGGAATAAGAACAGACTTTTTTCAGTTATAAAATATTAATATTGATCAGATCCCATCTTTTCTCCCTTTCATTTTTTTTTTTTTTGCAATGAGGAGGTAGGAGAAGAGAGAAAAGATAGAGGATATAGGAATGGCAAGAACTTGTTCATAAAATGGTGAAGGGTAGAACACTTGAATCTTAAGGACGCAGAGTTAAAATGAGGGACTGGAGCAGAACCTAATTTACTTCAGGGGAATTTTCAAGAAATTTATTAATTTTAACATTCTTTTGAGTTCCAAATTTTCTCCCTCCTTTTCACCCCTCCTCCACCCATTATAATATCAATTATACATGTGAAATAATGCAAAGCATATTTCCATATTAGCCATATTGCAAAAAAAAAAGTGAGAAAAATTATACTTTAATTTGCACTCTGAGTTCACTGGTTCTCTCTCTGGAAGTAAATAGCATTTTTTCATGATGAGTCCTTTGGAATTGTCTTGCCAATTCCAATTCCAATATCCATATCCAGAGAAAGAATTGAAGTCCAAGTGCAGATCGAAACATACCATTCTTCACTCTCATTTTTTTCATTTTCCTTGTTTTTGTCTTCTTTCACAACATGACTAATATGGAAATAAGGGGCAGCTCAGCCATGTGACTCAGGGAAATTTTTAAAAGCAGGGCAGCAACCATGATCTTGGACAAGGTAATGGTAAAAATAGACATGTTAAAAGAGATAAGCGGGTTAACTACATGGAACTTAAAAGTATCTTATGGTCCAAATGGCATAGTATTTAGCTATTTAAACATAAAGTTAACTGAATTACATAGAAAAATTAATGGCAAAATTATAATAGCTATATAGTATAAAGTTTCTAATTCAGAACTAGACAAATATAAGAAAAATATAAATAAAATAGATGTTAAAGACCTGAATAAAATTTTCAAAAAGTTAGCTAGAATAGATTTCTGGCATTCATAGAATAAGAATAGAAAAGGATATACCTATTTCACAGATGTGCATTGAACCTTTAAAAAAACTGATCACATGTTAAACGATTATAATCTTTTAAATGAAAGATAGCAAAATGTTGGGGATGTAGACAAAACAGTCAAAGTGTAAAAATTTATATCTCTAAAAATGTTGACGAGAAAGAGAGAGATGAAATGGGATAAGATGAAAGAAAACCCTGAGAAACAGAGTTTCTGGGTAATTAATAATCAATTTATGAATTAGGTTAGCTGGCAATCAACAAATGGTTAGTCAGTGGTTTCTCTTGGTAACCAAAGACCCCAAGGGAGACCCTGAAATGCCTTAAATCCCTTCTGAAAGGGCATTCCCTTGACAAGTGAAAACCAACTCCGATTAGTAGACATTTAAAGTTTTCAGCTCCTCCTGTGCAGAATGTGACTTGATGATGAGACTCAGCAGCCTTAAGGCATCTGGGGAGGGACAGTCATCTCTATCCTGACCTCTCTGTCTGGCTTTCTCTTTCATGAGCTGGGTCACCCTAAACCCTAATGGAGGAGATTAAGGACAGGGATTCCTTTCCCCATGGAAAGGGTTCGCCCAGACAGGATTGTTTATACTTCAAAGGGGCAGTGGATAGAGCACCGGTCCTGGATTCAGGAGGTCCTGAATTAAAATCTGGCCCCAGACACTTGACACTTAACTAGTTGTGTGACCCTGGGCATGTCACTTAATCCCAATTGCCTCACCCCACCCCCAAAAAAAACATTAAAAAAAAGAAAGAAATTAGGGCTCTTCTATGGGTGGGGTCTTACCTAAAATTTATGAGCATGTTCCTTGAGGGCTAGGAGCAATCTCATCAATTAACCATGCCCTTCAGAAACTGACTGACCTTAACAGGAGTTGGACCTGTCAGGATCCCCATGCTAAGACCTTCTCTCTCTCTTTTCATTCCCCTCTTTTTACTATTAGGAGACACCCTGTTTTCCAGAGCAAAGGGCCAGCAATCACACTGCGCCCTGAGGTTGGCATAACAACTATCCTTTGTGCCCAACTACTGGATGAACTGTACTGCAGCAAAATCACAGAATTGTTTCACACCAGCCCCAGGTGGTCCCTGAGCTCAGACAAGCACCTGTAGGAACCACATTCCAGCCACAAAGCTGGGCTATGAATCAAACTTGCCTCATTGTTCTCTTACCTATGTTGCCGTGGCTACAGCTCACTGCTTGTTTCTTTGTCTGGTCACTACCATATATATCAAGCCTCAGCCTCACTTTTGTAGGTCTCCTCCAGTACTACGGCAGACCCCGGCAGGCTTGTCTAGTTTTCCTTCTCCAATGAAATAGGCTTTTTGCCTATTACCTCTGTGAGCTCTTTGGTTATTTATTTTCAGAGTTTGATAGATCTGTATAGAAAATAGAAGCAAAAAAGGTGGATCACAATTAATACTTGGTTATTGATATAATACAATATTAATTTTCAGAAAGCAAGAATGAGAGAGAGAGAGAGAGAGAGAGAGAGAGAGAGAGAGAGAGAGAGAGAGAGCCAGACACACAGAGAAAATCAATGAATTGGGCATGTAATTAAAAATTTTGGAAAAAAATTTTTCCATAGGAGAAGGGGCCATCCATCCCTACCAATGGTCAACCAACTGTTACACATAGGGTAGGCAAGCCAGCTTAGCTGAAAGTAACATGGTACCCCACGGGAGAGACAGTGTCATATCAAATCATCCCTACAAATTTGGCCACTATCTCCCTTCAGGCCATGATGGGGACAGCTCAGCACTTTGAATCCAAGAGCACTCTCTGGAGAGTGCTATAGTAGCCATACCTACTGAAGACCCAGATAGGAAAGTTATTGCCACCAAAGTCCTTGGCATTGTCAAATGGTTCAACATCAGAAATGGATATGATTTATCAGTGGGAATGACCTTAAAGAAGAGGCATTAACATCAGCTTTGTTGCTGTAGTCAAAGGACCATGGGACTTTTCCATCTGACTTGTAGCTGGAACCTTCCATGTGTATTGTCTCTCTTTTTAGAATGTGAATTCCTTGAGAGCAGGGACTGTCTTACTTTACTATTTGTTAATGAATGTTTTTCTAACCCTTGATTCAGAAGGCCAATTATATGGGACTCTCCTCATTGGTGGAGATTGATTATTCAATCTGCCTGTGTGAGGGATGAACAGAGTTAGTGAGAGCTGGTGGAGAAAAAAAAAATCTGTGCTCTACATATTTACTTCTTCCTAGAGTCTTTCTCCCTTCATGGACCTGAAGAAAGGTTGGAATTGCATGCCTTTTCTCTCAATACTGGAAGCCAGAAGATCCCAGATCCCTCTTCTCTCCAGCTTTTATGAGTCCTACCTCTTCACTCAGCCACAAAGACATCAAGTAATCCCATATAATTGGCCCTTTGAGTTAAATCAATGAGGACTGAGTGCCTGGTCTTTAAGCCAAATGTTACACATTAATCATTCATTCATTCAAGAATCAAAAAACCCTGGAGATAGGTATCTCAGAGCCACACCTCTGTGCTATGCCTTCTCCCCATGAGAAATCCAATGATTTCTCTCTTGGTTTCCTTTCTCTAGCACCCTAAATAAATGATTAGACAATCGCTCCAAAAAAACCCAAACAAATATCCTAATAATGCCATAGGAAAATGCTCAGAGCAGCAAAACTCACAGAAGAATGCTGAAATCATCTTCTAACCAAGAACGGCTTGGAAGGTCAGAAAGAGGGAGTTGCTGTGCTGATACAGGAGTAGAGCCCAATCCCACAGTCACCCTGACACAGATCCAGTCCCAGGAAGGCCTCACCAGAGAAGCAGATCCCCAGAGCCTCTGAATCAGCTGAAGCACCAGTGTCGTCTGGAACTAAGCTCACAGTCTGGTGAGAGGGCTGAGCCCTGGGCAGGGGGGAGACTACAGGGTTCTATGCTGGTGCTGAGGCAGAACTTGGGTTTTTCACCCCTGCCAAGAACCAGGAGGTAGGCTTGAGTAGCAGTGGCCCAGGTGGGGGAGGGGCACAGGCTCATTGGAGCTGACAACCACAACACACAAAGCTGGTTGATTAGCAAGTTGGTCTGGGGTTATCTACAGACCAAGGAACAGGCCAGGTGAGTAAAGAACCTGATCCTCCTTAAATCATACCACCTGGGACTTCTTAAGCTTGGGATACTTCAGCCTGGAAACAGTGCCCCACTTTAAGGAGTCAAGTAAAAGAAAGGCAAGATGAGCAGACAGAGAAAGGTGAGGACCATATCAGAGGAAGATGTCAACATCAGGGTCCCTATATCTAAAGCTTCCAAGAAAAATATGAATTGGTCTCAGGCCATAGAGGTGCTGAAAAAGGACTTTAAAGATAAAGTTAGAGAGGTAGAGGAAAAAATGGAAAGAGAAATGAGGGTGATGCAGGAAAGGCATGAGAAAAAAGTCAACAGCTTGAAAAGTCAAATTGGCCAAATGGAAAAGGAGGTACAAAAGCTCTCTGATGAAAATAATTGCCTAAGAATTAGGATTGAACAAATGGAAGCTAGTGACTTTATGAGAAACCAAGACACAATAAAGCAAATCCAAATGAATAAAAAAATAGAGGGCAATGTGAAATATCTTCTGGGAAAAACTGCTGACCTGGAAAATAGGTCCAGGAGAGATAATTTGAAAATTATTGGTCTACCTGAAAACCATGATCAAGGAAAGAGTTTAGACATCATCTTCCAAGATATTCTCAGGGAAAATTGCCCTGAAATTCTAGAAGAAGAAGCTAAAATAGAAACTGAAAGAATCCACTGATCACCTCCAGAAAGAGATCCCAAAAGGAAAACGCCTAGGAATATTATAGCCAAATTCCAGAGCTCTCAGGTCAAGGAGAAAATATTGCAAGCTGCCAAAAAGAAAGAATTCAAATACTGTGGAGCCCCAGTCAGGATAGCACAAGACCTAGCAGCTTCTACATTAAAGGACTGGAGGGCATGGAATATGATATTCCATAGGGCAAAGGAAATGGGATTACAACCAAGAATCACCTACCCAGCAAAATTCAGCATAATCTTTCAGTGGGAAAAATGGGACTTTAATGAAAAAGAAGACTTTCATATATTTGTGATGAAAAGGCCTGAATGGAATGGCAAATTTGACTTTCAAATTTGACTTTCAAGACCCTAGAGAACCATAAAAAATTGGAACTGGGGGACATACCTGGGGTTGTACAGTGGGCAACTGTCTTGTGTCTGAGGCTGGGTTTTGGCTGGGATCCCTCTGGGTCCAGGGGTGATGCTTTGTCCACTGTGTCACCTAGCTAGGTGATGACATCTTTAGGGTTAAATTGAGGAGTGAAGGGAATGTACTGGGGGAGGGGGAAGAGCAGAGTTGAAGTCCTACATGAAAGAAACAGGAAAAGGCTTATAGAGTGGGAGAAGAGATGGGAAAGGAGCCAGGCAGTAAATGAATTTTACACTCATCAGAAAAGGCTCAAAGACCTTAAACTCATCAGAGCTGCCTCAAGGAGGGACTAACACACACACCCAACTGGGTGGAGTAATCTATTTAATCTGGGCAGTAAATGAGCCTAACACTCATCAGAATTGGCTCAAAGACCTCAATCTCATTAGAATTGGCTCAAGGAGGGAATAATGTACACACTCAATTGGGTGGAGTAATCTCTCTAACCCTGCAGGAAAATAGGAGGGGAAGGGGATAAAGAGAGAGGAGCAAAAGAAGGAAGGGCAGAGTCGGGGAGGGGACAGACAGAAACAAATCCCTTTTGAAGAGTGATAGGATGAAAGAAGAAGGATGATAGAATAAATATCATGGGGAAGGGAATAGGATGGAAGGGAAACAGTTAACAACAGTAATCATGAAAAAGAGAAAAGGGGGAAAAATTATATAAAAAATATTTATAGCAACTCTTGGTGGAGGCTAAGAATTGAGAATCAAGGGAATGTCCATCAATTGAGGAATGATGGAAAAAGCTGTGTGTGCTATATGATTGTAGTGGAATGGCCTTGTGCTACAGGAAATGACAAACAAGATGATCCCTGAAAAACCTGGAAAGACTAATGAACATTGATGTATAGTGAAGTGAGCAGAGCTGGGAGGACATTGTGCATAGTGACAGCAGTATTGTTCAATGAGCAATTGTGAATGACTTAACTAATGAGGAAGCTTACTATGCACCCCCATAGAAAGAACTGATAAAAAGAACACTTGTGGATTGTACATATATAACCTGGTTGAGATCTTCTTGTGGAGGGGGGAGAAAAGGGAGGGAAGGAGGGAGAAAAATTTGGAACTCTAAATCTTATGAAAATGAATGTTGAAAACTACCCTTACATGTAACTGGAAGAAATAAAATAGATGTTTGTTGCTAAAAAAAAATAGAAAAATTAAAAAAAAAATGAATCCCTACATCAATGAAACCAAGATAAAATAAAATAAAAATAAACTATTATTTTTCAAAAAGAATCAAAAAACCCCAATGAAGTAAATGTAGAAATTCTGAAAAGTCAAAGACATTAATAAATTTGTAAACAAAAACTCCAATGTATTGATAAATAAAACTAGAACTTATTTTTAAAAAGTTATTGGTCTTTAAAAAAGTCCAATTGCCATTTTTAAAAATGAAAAAAGAATTTATAAGAAATTAAGAGAAAATAAAGGTAATCATTAGAAACTATTTTATCCAATTATATGTCTTCATAGTCTCTATTTCTTCATATATAAGAGGAATGTGTTAGATTATCTCTCAGTCCCTTACAACTCTTTTTTTGTTTGTTTGGTGTTTTGTTTTATTGTTTTTTGGAAGGGCAATGAGGGTTAAGTGACTTGCCCAGGGTCACACAGCTGGTACCTGTCAAGTGTCTGAGATCAGATTTGAACTCAGGCCCTCCTGAATCCAGGGCTGGTGATTTATTCACTGTGCCACCCAGCTGTCCCCTATCCAATTATATGTCAACAAAGCTAAGAATCTAATGGTCATCTTTGAGAATGAAGGACAAACAAAAACAACAAATGAAATTGATGAATATTTACCAAAATATAAAATATTAAAATAAGAAATTAAAAAAATTTTAAAAACCAATCTCAGAAAAATAAATTGAACAATCCATAAAGGATTTCTTCCTACTCATTCAGACTCACTCTGTCTCACCCTGTCCCCACACTTCCCTCCCATCCAATTAGTTACCAACTCTTGCAAACTCTGGGTGTAAATATCCTGTATAATCATCTCTTCTTTATACCCCTTTGACACTGCCACCACCCTGGCACAGAGATGCTCATCACCTTATGCTTGGACTATTGCAACCTCAAGTCTTTACTCACTCACTTAGCTCTTAAATTGATCTTCCTAAAGCAAAGGTTTGATCATGTTCAGCTGACTCCAGTCTCTCCTCCTCCTCCTCCTCCTCCTCCTTATGTTTTTGTGGAGTTTTTTTGTGTGGTGGGGCAATGAGGGTTAAGTGCCTTGTCCAGGGTCACACAGCTAGTAAGTATCAAGTGTCTGAGGCCGGATTTGAACTCAGGTCCTCCTGACTCCAGGGCTGGTGCTCTATCCACTGTGCCACCTAGCTGCCCCTCTCATACTGTATTATAAAGTGGTAATCATAAAAATGATTTTGTTCCTATAAAAAAATAGAAATGCTGATCAGTGAAATAGATTAGGTACAGAAGTTCTAGAAGCAAATGTACCAGTAGTATAGAGTCTGATAAATGCAAGGATCTCAACTACTGGAATAAGGACTTAATCACTATTCAATAAAAATAGCTGGGAAAATTGCAAAGCAGTCTGGCAAAAATTAGCTTTAGAACAACATCTTAAACTACATACCAAAATACATTCCAAATGGCTATAGGTCTTAGATGTAAAAGGTTACATCATAAACAAATTATGGGAGCACAGAAGGACTGGAGAAGAGTTTTTGATTCTATCTAGAAAGCCACAAGAGCTAAAATTCACAATTTTCATACCTAAAATGGAAAACTTGCACAAACAAAATTAAGGAAGTTAAAATTATAAGGGAAAAGTTAATTGGGAAAATATTTGCAGTGAACTTCTCTGGTAAAGGTCTGATACTGAAGTTATATATGGAACTGATTCAAAAATAGAATAAGAGTTATTCCCAATGGACAAATGGTCAAAGGTTATGAAAAACAAAAGAAAAAAAAGCAAGCTATCACCAACGATATGAAAAGATGCCCCAAATCACTAATGATAAAATGCAAATTAAAACAACTTTGAGATACCACCTTCCACCTATCATATTGGAAAAGATGACCCCGAAAAGGAAACTGACAACTTGTGGAAGGGTTATAAAGAGTCAGGCACACTAATACATTCTTGGTTGAGTCCAGCTATTTTAGAAAGCAGTTTGGAACTATATAAAAATTTTGCTAAACTGTTTATACTTTTGGATCTGGTGATTCCTCCATTAGGATTATATCCCAGAGATTTTTTTTTAAAAGAGGGAAAATACATTTATAGCAACCCTTTTTGTCACATTTATGGAAATATATTTCCATTAATTTGGTAGTGGCTGAGTGAATTATGATATATGAAAGTTATAGAATACAAATATTGTTGCACTGTAAGAAAAAATGAAAGAGATGTATTTAAAGAAACTTAGGAATACTTTCTGTGTATTTATGTAAGCATAACTGGGAAAACAATGTCTACAATAACACACCATAAGAGAAATGAACTGTGAAAATCTTAGGAATTCTCAAAGACCAATGAGGGATCATGTTTCCTACCTCTTTATCAGGGACCAGAAGGGCAAAATGAGATGTATAGATTTTTATATGATCCATGTGTGGATCAGTTTGCTCAATTCTACTTATTTGTTACAAGGAAGGACATTCATTTGTGCTGTGTGTGAGGAGTTTTTGTTTTTGTTTTTTTTTTTGCTGGGGAGGGGCGGGGGTGGGGGTGGGGTGGGGTGGGGCCAGGGATGAGGTTAGTAACAGTAATACCAAACAAATGAGAAAATATAGGAAAGAGAGACAATGGAACAATTATTAAATACACATAAGTTCAGAAAGGCATGAGTTTTAGTTTATTATATACTTTTAAAATCCAAGCAGTACATAATAGTGATTAGACTATTCCTTCAACTTTCATTTTTTACTCACAGTTTGGATCTCTAGAGGACAGCTGTTATCTTGGGTCCTAAGGAGTAATCTGTGGTTGACTACTCCTAAAATTATAGTTAGTAAGGCCTCATCTGTGTGTTTTCCACTAACAGTGAGCCAATAGATATAATTAGCTCATAGCAAAGACTAAGATAGCTCATTAGGAACATAGCTACAGTATAGCCCATCTGTAAACATGGGGTGCACTGTCCCACAAATGCACACAGCATCAGTCCAAAGAGTGGACACAAACTTAGAGGACAATGGTGGAGTGAGGCTTATATGTAGAGAATTCCCAGTTCTGCTTATTTCATATGGTGTCAGTTTATACAAGACATCCCAGGGTATTCTGAATCTCTCACAATTTCTTTTTAAAACATTTTATTATTTATTTATTTAAAACATTCTTTTCTTTTTAAAGTTTGAGTTCCAAATTCTTTTCCTCCTCCTACACCCTCCCACACCCATTGAGAAGGCAAGCAATATACCAATTATCCATGTGAAGTCATGTAAAACATATTTCCATATTGGTCATATATATTTTTTAAAGCAAGAAAAATAAAGTGAGAAAATTATTCTTTAATTTGCACTCAGCATTCATCAATTCTCTCTCTAGAAGTGGATATAATTTTTTCAACATGAGTCCTTTGGAATTGTTTTGGATCATTGCATTGATCAGAGTAGCCAAGTCTTTCACAGTTAAACATCATTATAACATTGCTGTTATGGTGCATGATGATATCCCAGTTTTTCTCACTTCACTTTGCATGAGTTCATATAGGTCTTGCCATGTTTTTTTTCTGAAACCATCTACCTCATAATTTTCCACTGCATAATAATAATAATCCATCACAATCATATACTGCAACTTGTTATCCATTTCCCCAATTAATGAATATCCCTTCAATTTCCAATTCTTTGTCATTACAAAAGGAATTCCTATAAATATTTTTGTACATAGAGATCCTTTCTTTTTCCTTTGATCTCTTTGAGATCCAGACCTGGCAGTGATACTGCTGGACTAAAGGGTATACACAGTTTAAAGCCCCTTGGATAGTTCCAAATGGTTCTCAGATAAGTTAGATCAACTAACAACTCCACCACCAATTCATTAGTGTACCTATTTTTCCTTCATCACTTCCAATATTTGTTATTTTTTATAGATATGAGGTGGTACTTCAGAGTTGTTTTAATTTTTCTTCCTCTAATCAATAATGATCTAGAGCATTTTTTCATGTAACTATATATAGTTTTTATTTCTTCCGAAAACTGTTTACATGCTTTGACCATTTATCAATTGGGGAATGGCTCATTTTTATAAAGTTGGTTCAGTTCAATACGCAATACATATTTGAGAAATGAGATCTTTTTTTAGAGAAACTTCCTATAATTTTTTTTAATTAACTTGTCTATGGTACCCTTTAGCAAAATGTTTCCTTGATTGGGCAGTTAGGTGGCATAGTGAGTAGGGTGCTGAGCCTGAAGTCAGGAAGACTCATTTTCCTGAATTAAAATCTGGTTTCAGACACTTACTAGGTGTGTGACTCCAGGAAGGTCACTTAACTCTGTTTGCCTCAGTTTCCTCAATCATAAAATGAGCTAGAGAAGGAAATAGCAAACTACTGCAGTATCTTTGCCTAGAAAACCCCAAATGGAGTCACAAAGAGTTGGATACGAGTGAAAGGTAACAATTTCCCTAATTATCTCTTTTAATTAGGTGTATTTTTGCTTTTGCTTTGTCTGAGATCATGATTGCTACCTCTGCCTTTTTTACTTCAGCTGAGACATATTAGATTCTGCTCCAGCTCTTTTATTTTAATTCTGGATGTCTCTTTCTGTTTCAAGAATATCTCTGTAGACAACATATTGTTGGATTCTGATTTCTAATCCATTCTGCTATCTGCTTCTGTTTTATGGGTGAGCTCATCCCATTCACACTGACACTTATGATTACTTCATTCCATTATCTTCTATTTTTCCTCTTTCTTTTTTATCCTGACCCTTCTCAAAAATTTATTTTGCTTCTACCCCCTTTATCATCTCTTTCTCTTATTCCCCTTTTATTTCCCTATTACTTAAGTTACAATTTTTATATACAACTGAATATGTATACAATTTCTTCCTTCTTTGAACCAATTCCGATAAGATTGAGGTTCAAACATGGCCTGCCATCTCTTCCCATTTTCCCCTCCATTGTAAAAGCTCTTCCTTGTGTGCCTCTTTTATGTAAGAAAAATTTCTCCACTCTACTTCTCCCTTCTGCCTTGTCCCAGTGCATCCCTCTTTCTCCCCTCTTCATTTTTTTTTGAGATAATTCAAACATAATTGGCTCATATCCATGCACTCTGTCTATATAAACTCCTTTTAATGGACCTAATGATAAAGTTCTTAGGCATTGCATATATCATCTCCCCCATACAAGAATGTAAAGAATTTAACTTTATTAAGTCCCTTATGATTTATCTTTCATGTTTACCTTTTTCTACTTGTGTTGAGTCTTCCGTTTGAATGTTAGATTTCCATTCAGCTCTGTTCTTTTCATCAGGAATACTTGAAAGTCCTTTTTTTCATAAAATATCCCACTCAGTTTTGCTGGGTGGGTGATTCTTGGTCTAATCCTAGCTCCTTTGCCTTCTGGAATATCATATTCCAAACCTTCCTCTCCTTTCCTGACTATGGCTCCATAATAATTGAATTGTTTCTTTCTGGCTGCTTCAAGTATTTTCTATCTGACCTTGGAGCTCTGGAATTTGGTTGTAATATTCCTGGAAGTTTTCATTTTGGGATCTCTTTCAGGAGATGATTGGTGGATTCTTCAATTTCTATTTAAGCTCTTGATCTAAGGTACCTCTTTTACCAAGATGTTATTTCTCTTTTCATATTTTTTTTTGTTTCACTTTAATTTCTTTCCCCAATTTTTCCTATACCACTCTAATCTTTCTTTCACTTTTCCAGGAATTCTTGTTGGCTTGGTCCAATTAGTATTTTTCTTTGAGGCTTTTTTTGGTAGCTATTGTCACATTGTAGTCTTCTTTTGAGTTTATGCCTTTGCCTTCCCTGTCACTACAGTAGCTTTTCATGTTCAAATTCTTTGTTGTTGTTTGTTCATTTTCCCAACTTATTTCTTGACTTTTAACTTTATGTTAAAGTTGCCCTCTGCTCATGGGAGTTAGAGAGGCACTGTCGTAAGCTTCACATTTTTTCTTGTACCTGTTTTCAGAGCTAGTTCTGTGGGGGATCTGCAAGTTTTTGGTGCATCCAAGGTATGATCCTGGGAGAGGTAGAGTTACTGCTCTCCTGGTCTGCATTTTGGTCTTTATAAAGGAACAGCCTCTGGTACCCTGCAGCTGCAATCACTAGCACTCCTCCCTGATTTGATACTGTAACCAGGGCTCCTGCTTCCTTGCTACCACTCCTTCTCACCCTGGACTGTGTATGGGCAAGCACCAATTGTACCCAGTGCCAGCAAAGGGACCCCTGTAATCTCTTTCTGAGCAGTATTCTGACTACCTCATTGTCTCTTGGCATGAGAGCTCCTGAAACTGCTGCTGTGGCCTGTGTGTGGGCTCAGGACAGACCTTGACCACACCTCCTCACCAATGTTACAGACTTTTCTTGCCTATCTCTTAAGTTTTGTCAGGCTGGAAGAATATTTCACTCAAATTTTTTATTGTTTCTGCTCCAATATTTGATCTGAGGCATTATTTTAAAGTTTTTTTGGAGGAGAATGTTAGAAAAGTTCAGCTGGGTTGCTGCCTCTAAATCTGCCATCTGCTCCCCATTCCATCATTTGTATGTTAAATAATATTTCATTACCTTTCTATATAAAAATTTGCTTAACCATTCCCTGTTTGATGCCTACTCCTTTGTTTCCAATTCTTTGATACAATAAAAAAATGCTGCTGTAAATATTATACTATAAATAAAGTGCATATGGGTACTTTATCTTTTAAAAATCTATATAGGATATTATGCTAACACAGGGATTGCTGGATCAAAATTTATAGCTGGTCAAGAATATAAGACAAAACAAAGGATAGATGGGATCACAGATTTAAAATTGATAATTTTATTACATAAAATTAAAAAGTTTTGGTTCAAATAAAACCAATATTATTAAAATTATAAGGGAAATTGGTAAATGAGGGGAAATCTAAGTTTCTTTGAAGAAACTGATCTGAAGTTGTCAATAGAGAAATGTCAGTTTTTCAGAACCTCTTTCAATTATGTGAATCACACATAACAACTTAACAATGTGTAAGCATTGATCCAGAGGAAATAGAAACACTTCTGAATTGGCCATATCTGCAGAATCTTTTAAATTTATGGATTATTCTAACACCTGGCAGCTATTATAAATTTATTAAGAACTATGACTTCAAGCAAAGGACAATAATTGTAAATTTGTTTTAAAATTGGAAAAACCATTTGGATATTGATGGACAAATGTCAAAGCCTTTAAAGAACCACATTATGCAATACACCAGTATTGGCCTGAGCAAATCTAAACAAGTTTTTTGCATTGGTGAGTTCCTGTCTAGCACTACTATTTCAAGAAGAATCCAATCCATGCATATTTACTTTTCTCCTGGCTCATTCTTGATTCCCAGGACTATTCTGTCTTTCTTTCAATAGCCTTCTCATCCTGAAGATGTTCTGCCACTGAAATCCTTTCTCTGGCTGTTGACTGCCTAGCACCACTATTTCTTTCTTTCTTTTTAAAATAGTATTTTGGGGCAGCTAGGTGACGCAGTGGATAAAGCACTGGCCCTGGATTCAGGAGTACCTGAGTTCAAATCCAGCCTCAGACACTTAACACTTACTAACTGTGTGACCCTGGGCAAGTCACTTAACCTCCATTGCCCCACAAAAAAAAAAAAGCAAAAACAAAACAAAACAAAAACAAAAAAGCAAAAAAACAAATAAAATAGTATTTTATTTTCTCTAATTACATGTAAAGACAATTTTTGACATTCATTTTTTTTTTTTTTTTGCAGGGCAATGAGGGTTAAGTGACTTGCTCAGGATCAGACAGGTGGTAAGTGTCAAATGTCTGAGGCCAGCTTTGAACTCAGGTTCTCCTGAATCCAGGGCCAGAGCTTTATCTACTGTACCACCTTGCTGCCCCTTTGACATTAATTTTTTTTGGGGGGGGTGAGGCATTTGGGGTTAAGTGACTTGCCCAGGGTCACACAGCTAGTAAGTGTTAAGTGTCTGAATCCGGATTTGAACTCAGGTCCTCCTGAATCCAGGGCCGGTGTTCTATCCACTGCACCACCTAGCTGCTCCTGACATTCATTTTTTATAAAATTTTGAGTTCCAAGTGTTCTCCCTCCTTCCCTAAGGTGGTAAACAATTTGATGTTGGTTATATATGTGCAATAATGCAAAACATTTCCATATTAGTCATGTTGTAAAAGAAGAAACAGAACAAAAGGGGAAAATGAAAAAAAAAAGTGAAAATAGTATGCTTCTATGTGTATTCAGACTCCAGTTATTTCTTTAGATGTGGGTAGAATTGTTCATCATGAGTCTTTTGGAATTGTTTTGGATAACGGTATTGCTGAGAAGAGCTAAGTCAATCATGGATGATCATTGCACAATGTTGCTCTTAATGTATACAATGTTCTCCTGGTTCTGCTCACTTCACTCAGCTTCAGGTCATGTAAGTCTTTCCAGGTTTTTTTTGAAATCTATCAGCTTGACATTCAACCATTCCCCAATTGATGGACATCCTCTCACTTTCCAACTCTTTGCCACCACAAAGAGAGCTGCTATAAATATTTTCATACATGTGGGTCCTCCTTTTCCCCTTTTCACAGTCTCTTTGGGATACAGACCTAGTAGTGGTATCTAGCACCACTATTTTAAGAAAAATCCAAAACATCTCATTCTCACTTCTCTTCTGGCTCAACTAACTGACGTTCAGGACTTTTTCCACTTTGCCTCTAAGCAGGTACTCCTCCTGACCCTTCCCTTTCCCCTTCCCTCCACTTTTCAATTCTTTTTCATGTGTTGTCTTTCCATTAGAGTGAAGCTCCTTGAAGGCAGGGGCATGCTTAAATTTGCATACTTAATGCTTAGCATAGTTTGTGGTTAATAAATGCTCTGTCAACCATCTGTCTGTTACCTATTACCTATCAAGGTAACAATCCCAATTTGTTAATTGTTTGAATATATATAATTATATTTATATTTGTTCTTCATAGGATTTTTGGTGTTATCACTAGCTAACTTTACTTTTTTGCTGTTTATGATTATTAGCTTGTTTAATATGGATTTGCAAGAACTCTTAGGAAATGCATGTATTATATCCTCTATATAATTTAGATATTTAGTCACTGAAGAACCTCTGTCAAGAAATATGTTATATAGTGATATGTGTACTACATATCTTAATAATGCATATCTATTTTCAGTGGTACCATGGTATTAACCATGGTGATATCTTAAGTGTTGAAGACTATGCTTATGTTGTATAGTTACAGATTTCCAAAACTGTAACCTCATACTATATTTCTTTTCTTTTCTTTTCTTATTTATCCAATTATTTATTTATTTATTTACTCATTTATCTATCCCTATATTTATTTATTCATTCATTCATCTGTTTGTTTATTTGCAGGGCAATGAGGGTTAAGTGATTTGCACACAGCTAGTCACACAGCTAGTTAAGTGTCAAGTGTCTGAGGATGGATTTGAACTCAGGTCCTCCTGAATCCAGGGCTGGTGCTTTATTCACTTTGCCACCTAGCTGCACCCCTCATACTATATTTATAGCCTGGGATCATGTTTACAAGACTACGTAGAGAAATGATTATTTCTCTCTCACATTAATAACCAATTATTAATTGAGATTAAGGTTTTCCTTATTTTCTTATTCAGAAATAAACTCCTGTAGGTTATTCAGCCACTTTCTGAAGAACATTGCGGATAGATGAGATTGCCTAAATCCTTGGGGTACATGCCTAGGTAGGAGCCTACCCAATTAGAAAACCTTACAAAGAGAACCTGATCTAGGTGAATTCCAGCTCATTGTGTTCCATTCAGATAGTTTTGTGTGGAGATAGATCCCTTTGTTTAACTTGCCTGAGGTAGGGGGTCCCCAGACTCTCATTAGAAGTCCACCTCACATTATAATATTCATTATATCATTAATTGTTAACCAATAAGAGTTGATTTCCACCTGTCAGGAACACCCACTGTTCCAAGGACATTTAAGCCTTGAGAGGCCTCCTTGATTCATCTTTTGTTTATGAGAAAAAGTCAAATGACTATCCTTTTATTAATCATTTGCTAGCTATAATTAATAGAATGATTGTTAATTGTTCAGGAATTGTGTTTCTTAAACTTTTCATTCATCGCACTACAAAATTTCTGACCCCGGGAAGAAATATAATCCTGTTATCTCCATGAAGATGAGAGACAATTGAGTGGATGCTATCCCAGAAGTAAACTAACTAGCAAGGTTTTGGAAGTAGGATTTCTGGAAGAGTTTTGTGAAGATTTTTAGGGAAAAGAGTCCAAAAAGAGAAGAGTAGGGAGCACAGTTCATGAGTTCATAATTTAAGAGTATATCCTTCATCTTGAGACCATTTGATCTAAAGGAGACCACACTTAGGAAGTCCCCTGGTTTTTTGCTTCCCAGTCTTCCTCTTATGAGAGACTGTGTTGAGACAACACTGTTGCTACTACTATGGCGTAATCAGAGTACCACTGCCTCAATGAGGAAAATGGTTGATAAAATAACCTAAGTTCTCCCTTCAAGATAATTTCCTTCTCTACTACTTACAAGTCAGGGGAATAAGTATTCAATTCTTCTGAATCTTCGCCTCATCCTTTTCCCACTAGGGTTGTGGTGGATAATGAATAATAACTGAGAAAACAATCTGAACTATATGATTTATTAGCAAAACGGTCATAATAAATGGGTCAATGGACCCTCCAGTCAATCTGAAGACATTGAATACAGGGTGAGACAGATTTTTATGTATTAAAACAATTAATCAAATAAGACCAATTAGTTAAAAGAAAACAGTTAAAAGGGTACAAAATTAGGTCATCTGATTTCTAATTAGTGGAAAGATTAGAGACTTTGCAAATTGGGAGGGAGAGAGTGAACAGGTATAATTTCCTGAAATCAGAAAAAGGGGTGTACCGCTCCTCCCAAGTGTCTGTAAACAATCAAAGGAATGTGGAAACAATAACTGACTGGGGCAGCTAGGTGGGGCAGTGGATAAAGCACGGGTCCTGGATTCAGGAGGACCTGAGTTCAAATTTGGCCTCAGACACTTGACACTTACTAGCTGTGTGACCCTGGGCAAGTCACTTAACCCTCATTGACTCGCTCCAAAAAACCAAAACCAAAACCAAAACATATATAGGCACACATGTGTGTGTGTATGTATATGAAGTTGTTGGTTTGTTTTTGCCTATATAGTTATGTGCTATGTGCCCACATGGAAATGTATAGATGTATCTGTAGCTCACAAGGAGGCAAGAATAGGCAGGTCTAGTATTCCCTTCTCAACCCTTCTCCAAGGAGTCTTTTATTCTGCTTCCAGGATGTTGAGGCCAGAGATTGGCCTCAACCTCAGAGAAAGAGGGCTTTTGTTTAGTTGTTTCAGTCATGTCTGACTCTTTGTGACCCTATTTGGAGTTTTCTTAGCAAAAGATACCAGAGTGGTTTGCCATTTCCTTCTCCAGCTCATTTTACAGAAGAGGAAACTGAGGCAAACAGGGTTAAGTGACTTGTCCACAGTCACACAGCTAGTAAGTGTCTGAAGCCAAAATTGAACTTGAGAAAGTGAGTCTTCCTGACTTCAGGCTCAGCACTCCATACACTGTACCACCTAGCTGCCCCAGAGAGAGGGTATCATGCTAGAATTACATGAGTCAGCTTCCTTAAGCAGGATGACTGGAGATGGCCCCAGGTGTTTAAGGCAATTGGGGTTAAGTGGCTTGCCCAGGGTCACACAGCTAATAAGTGTCTGAGGTCATATTTGAACTCAGGTCCTCCCCGCTTCAGGGCCAGTGCTCTATCCACTGTGCTTCTGAGCTATCTGAGTGTCTCTTATATTCCTGGGAGGGGAGGAGAAAGGGGCACAGGGGCAGGTGTGTACATATATACCTGTGAAATAGCACAGAGAGACATGGGAGATGGAGTACTCTTCTGACCCTTGAGAACAGCTCATGACCTATGATTCCAGAGCTGTTGAGACCAGGGAGCAATAGATGAAATAAGAGACTGGCCTCCTCCTCATGGGAAAATTATTCACGTTTCTAGCACTTTAGTTGGTAAAAAGAAAAAGCTCAGTCTGTGCAGCAGAGGAAGGGAAGGGTGATGTAAACAAAGGGGAAGGAGAGTATCTCTGCTCCTCTTCCCCCATCCCCCCCACAAAAGGGGGCCAATGGAAATCCATTTGGTAACTAAATACAATATTGGGGTTGGGAATTAGAAAGGGCCCTGAGCTCCACCCTCAAAAATCCCCAGAAATTAGAGGATAATTCTAGTGTGTAAATCAAAGCTTGTGAGTGAATAAGAGTCAGATCCCTTTTGTACATTGTCTCCCCCCTTTAGAATGTAAGGTCCTTAAAGGCAAGAACTGTCTTTCATATACTTAACATAATATTAAGTATAAAGTATAAAGTAGGCACTTAATAAATGCTTGTTGCCTTCCTTGCCTTATTGCCTTGTGCCAGGAGGCCTAAAAGGAGCATGCATCCAGTTACCTGAATGACTATAACCTGGGAGGACTTCTTTGAATACCTAGCCTCATAAAATTCCTTTAGGAAATTTAAAGAGTCTATGTGAAATATGGTGACAGGTGCTGGTAGAGACACAGAGTAAAATTCATCCCTGGAGGGTCACCAGAGCACATTCCATCTTTAAGTTCCAAAGTCTCTCTGTCACCTGACCTTGAGGTTTATATAGTTTGTACCCCGTGTACCCAAGACTAGCATTACATTTTTAGGAGGGTTTTTCCAACTCTTTAATATATAGCCTTGTTGCCAGCCCAGCATCCTTTCAAGGTGTTCTCTTGTGGCTTTCCCTTCTTTCTTGAAGAAATTAAAGTGTGGTCATCAATAGGCTCTGGTTATTATGGGCTCAGTAGGATTTAGAATAACAACACAATGGAGAGGAGATGAAGTGACTTGCTGAGCGGTTCAGACACATCCATCCATTGTTATATCGTTACTTTTCTGCAGTTAGTATAAAAAATGGAGGCGTATTCACCATGTGGAAACATGGCTGTGGTACCTTCCTTCTGTTTAATTCTGAGTCCAGTTCATTGTTCTTCTTTAGTATCTGTGAAAGAACTAGGTGCTGATGGACTAGCTCAATGTGCTAAAAAAGGCAATTTACCACGCAACCCCTCTCAACCCCACCCCCTACCCTAGGTCATATAGGACAATGAGAAATGAACTGAATATGAAACTTGAAAGAACTGACACCATCAGCAAATATTTTAGGGGGTGTGTGTGTGTGCTATATATATGTTTGTATAAGGGAAAGTGAAGGGGGAATTAATAATAGCTCACATCTTATACAATACAATATAATACAATACAATACAATACAATATAATATAATATAATATAATATGATAATTCTGATTTGGCAAGGCAGAATAAAATAAAAGTAATCTTCTAACAAGGTGTCTTTCATACATACATATGGACAGACAGACACAGGCATACATACATATACACATATAAACACATGCTAAAATTATTTAACATCCCTTGATGGATACAAAATAGGCCTCTGATTACTAATATCAAGTGAGGTATAAAACATGAAATTGTATGCTTTACAAGGTTTTTGCCATTGCCATGGAAGATATCCAATGACTAGTACAAATGGAAGAAGAATTTCCTATATATGGTCAGGTCCTCCAGATTTTCCTTTGTATAAATGTTATTATGTTGATTTCATTAAGCTGTGGAACATTGTAGAGTTTCCTGTTATTCTGGATGTATTGCTCAGACTACAATATGGAAATATATACATATGCATAGTTATCATAAAACACAGTTTTTTTGGTGGGGAAAATGTATTTTTTTTTTTACAGCTAAAATAGGCTAAATGTTTTGGATAGCTTGAATATCCCATATTTCTTGTGCACAGAGGTCACACTCTTGGATGCGAATGGGCATTTCTCTTTGGCATTTATTAGGGCCTTTATCACTCTCTTTATCTATTTACCTATCTATTTATCTATATAGCTATCTATCCATCCATCGAAAAATCTATCTATCTATCTATCTATCTATCTATCTATCTATCTATCTATCTATCTATCTATCTATCTATCTATCTATCTATGTCTGTTTGTCTTAGTTTGTTACAACTTGAGTTCCGAGTTATCTTCTTCCCTTCCTCTCCACCCTGCACTAGAGAAAGTCTATATACATAAACATACACATATACATATGCATATATATGCAACTATATTTCCATGTAGCAGTTCATTCTCTGAGAAAGAATATCTTCCTTCATAGATCCTTAGTAGTTGATTTGAATGTTCATCTCACTCAGAATTACTTAGTTATTCAGTTACCCTTTGAACAATATTGCTGTTACTGTATAGAGCATTCTCTTTGTTCTGCTCATTTCCCTCTGCATTATTTCATGCAAATCTTTCCATGTTTTTCTGAAAACAATCTGCTCATCATTTCTTACATAACAATCAGTTACCACAACTTATTTAGCCATTCCTCAGTTGATGGGCATCCCTTCAATTTCCAGTTCTTTCCTTTATCCCTGATCACCTTGGAAAATGGATCTAATAATAGTTTGGCTGAAAGTATACACTGTTTTATAACTCTTTGGGCATAATTTCAGTTTGATCTTCAATATGGTTGGATCAGTTCACAGTTCCACTAATATTATATTAATGTCCCAATTTTTCCATATCCCTTCTAACATTTGGTCATTTCCCCCTTCTAACATTTTAGCCAATCTGATAGGTGTGAGATGGTATCTTAAAGTTGTTTTAAGTTGCATTTCTCTAATATCAATAATTATTTAGAGAATGTTTTCATGTGATTGTACATGGTTTTGATGTCCAAAAACTGCCTGTTCATATTCTTTGACCATTTATCAATTGGGGAATAACTTATTCTTATACGTTTGACAAAGTTCTCTACATATTTGAAATATGTGGCCTTTATCTAAGAAACTTTCTATAAAATTTTCCCTCCTTGCTTTCTTTTTAATCTTGGCTACCTTGGTTTTGACAAAATATTTTTAATTTAATGTAATCAAAATTATCCATTTTACATTTCATAATGTTCTATATCTCTTGTTTATTTATAAATTCTTCTCCTATGCATAAATCTGATAGGTAATATGTTTCATGTTCTTCTGATTTATTTATGATATCTCTTTTTATGTGTAGGTCATGGATCCATTTTGACCTTATCCTTATAAATGCTATAATATATTGGACTATATTTAGTTTCTGCTAGACTGCTTTCCATTTTTCCCAACAATTTTTACAAAATAATGAATTCTTATTATTACTTTTTGTTTTGTTTTGCTTTGTTTGCGGGGCAATGAGAGTTAAGTGACTTGCCTAGGGTCACACAGCTAGTAAGTGTCAAGTGTCTGAGGCCAGATTTGAACTTAGGTCCTCCTGAAACCAGGGCTAGTGCTTTATTCTCTGCACTACCTAGCTGTGCCCAGCTTAAATTTTTATACTTATCAAACACAATGTTACTATAATCATTTACAACTCCGCACTGTATATTTATTCTATTTCATTGACCTACTTTTCTATTTCTTAGCCAGTACCAGAGTTTTGATAATTACTACCATATAATATATAATACAGTTTAAGATCTGATACTGATAAATCACCTTCCTTTACATCTTTTCATTAATTCCTTTGATATTATTGACCTTTTGTTCTTCCAAATAAATTTTGCTATTATTTTTTTCTACCTCAATAAAATAATTTTTGGGGGTAATTTGATTGGGATGGCCCTGAATAAGTAGATTAAGTAGTAGTTTAGGTATTATTGTTTTTATTATATTGGCATGGCCCAACCATGAACAAGTAATATTTTTCCAAATATTTAAATCTTACATTATTTGAATAAAAAGCATTTTATGATTGTGTTCATATATTTGCTATGTTTGTTTTGGCAGGTATACTCCTAGGCACTTTATATTGTCCATGGATAGTTTAAATGAAATATCTTTTATTTTCTCTTCTTTCAGGGCTTTGTTGGTGATATATAGGAATGTCGTTGATTTACGTAGGCTTATTTTATACCCCGCTACTTTGTTAAAATTATTTTTTTTCTATTAACTTTTTAGTTGAATCTCTAGGATTTATCAAGTATGCCATCATATCATATGCAAAAAGAGATAGTTTTAGGGGCAACTAGGTGGCACAGTGGATAGAGCACCGGCCCTGGAGTCAGGAGTACCTGAGTTCAAATCCGGCCTCAGACACTTAACACTTACTAGCTGTGTGACCCTGGGCAAGTCACTTAACCCCAATTGCCTCACTAAAAAAAAAAAAAAAAAGAGAGAGAGAGATAGTTTTATTACCTCATTGCCCATCCTGATTCTTTCAATTTCTTTTTCTTCTCTTATTGCTATTGCTAGCATTTCTAGTACAATACTGAAGAATACTGGTGATAATGAGCATCTTTGTTTCACTCCCAATATTATTGGGAAAGCTTCTAGCTTTAACCCCATTATCTATAATGCTTCCTGATGGTTTTAAGTAGATGCTTCTTGTCATTTTAAGGAAAAATTCATTTTATACCTACTTTTTCAAGTGTTTTTTTTAAAAAATAGGCATGAATGTTGTACTTTGTCAAAAGCTTTTTCAACATCTGTTGATATAATCATGATTTTTGTTACTTTTGTTATTGATATAATCAATTTTGTTAATAGTTTTCCTTATGTTAAACTATCCCTGTATTCCTGGTCATTATCTATAATCTTTGTGGAGGATGGGGACCCAGTCCCAACTTTTTTTTTTTTTTGCAGGGCAATAAGGGTTAAGTGACTTGCCCAGGGTCACACAGCTAGTAAGTGTCAAGTGTCTGAGTCTGGATTTGAACTCAGGTACTCCTGAATCCAGGGCTGGTGCTTTACCACTGTGCCATCTAGATGCATCCGATCTATAATCTTTGTGATACATTGTTGTAGTCTCCTAGCTAATATTTTATTTAGGATTTTTTCATTTGATATTCATTAGAGATATTTGTGTATAATTTTCTTTCTCTGTTTTTGCTCTTCCTGGTTTAGGTATTAGCACCTTATTTCTTTTATAAAAGGAATTTGGTTGGACTCCTCTTTGCCTATTATTCCAAATAATTTATTTAATATTGGAATTAGTTAATTTTTTAAAGTTTGGTAGAATACACTTTTAAATCCATCTTTTCTTAGAAAACTCATTTATGACTTGTTCAATTGGCCTCTTAATGGCTCAGAATGAGGGAAAATAACAGTTGCTTCTGTTTTGGCCAGAAACCCTGAGAGCCTTCCCCTCCCAGACTTCCTCCTTTCTTCCTTCCTTTCTTCCTTCCCTTCTTCCTTCCTTTCTTTCCTTTTTTCTTTTCTTCCTTTCCCCCTTTCTTCTTTCCTTCCTTCCTTCTTTCATTTATTTGTTTTGACTAGGTAAAGGAGAATTATTCTTTGCCTCACTTCTTACCTAGCCTTATTCACTGAATGGACAATGGCTCGGACAAACTTAGACCTGGGAAAGCCTTTAGTTTAATAAGGCCAAAGTCTCCCACTGCATCACGGCCATCTCCAGTCATCCTGGTGCATATTTTCCCACTGGACCCAGATGACTCTGGATATCCTCCCTCACTTAAATACAATTTACTGCAAGTCATGACATCACCTCCTGGTGTCATGGTCCTCTTTGAGAATGAGAGAAATAATAACAACAAGAAGAAGTAACTATCACAATCTATGGTTGGGTTCTTTTTCGGTTGCTTACTCATTTTTCTTTTTCTTTTCTTTTTTTTTTTTTTGCGGGGCAATGGGGGTTAAGTGACTTGCCCAGGGTCACACAGCTAGTAAGTGTCAAGTGTCTGAGACTGGACTTGAACTCAGGTACTCCTGAATCCAGGTCTGGTGCTTTATCCACTGTGCCACCTAGCTGCCCCTTGCTTACTCATTTTAATGGCCTATTTCTTGATTGTTAACTTTTTGTTAGGGTTGAGCTCTTCTCTTGGAGTGTGTGAGATAATGTCTCAGGCTTCAGGTTTTTCATGCTGTTGTTTTCTGAGCTCTATCTGGGGGTCTTTGACTTTTTGGTTCTTCCAATGGGCCAGGTATGGTCATTGGTCCTTCAGTTCACACCTTTGTGGCATTTAAAAAGTTTCAAGAGACATAATTTCTGGATAATTTAATAATTTTATTAATAAGGCAATCATATTTATTAGTGAAAGGATAGTCATTTGGTCATCTCTCTTAGACCAAAATCCCCTCTGGCAGTGGACTCCAAGTTTATATGCCCTTTGAAGAGTAGGTGTCCCTGAGGGGTAGCAATCAGCTCTGACTAGGTAATAAATAATTAATGATAAAATGAATATTACAAAGGTAGATGGGCTGTATTAAAATGAGAATCTTGGGCTACAGAACTTGGATCACCCAAATCTTGGTCAAAGAAAAATCAAATTTCATATCATTTGTCTGACAAAAGAATCAACACTTCTTAGACCTGTCTGAGCAAAAACAATGAGCAGATCCCATGAGCACCCATTAGCCCAAACTTAGGATTTCTTTTACTATCTGATTAGATCTTGGCCTGGGTAAACGTTTAAGAGATTTCCCACATTGGTTGATTTCTGGATGAGGAAGTAGAAAAGGGGAAAAACCTTGGTTCTGATACAATGATTAGTTGTTAAATACAAGAGAGAAATGATTGTTTCTCACACCTTGTCACACAGGCGTCCTCAGGTACTCCTCTCTGTCCCTGAGCCATGACCAGGGTCCCCAGCACCATTGCCACCACAAATTGCTCTTTCTGGTCCCTCAGGGGGTTGCAAGTGTCAGTTCACCCCTCTGCTCTGGAACCAAAACCTCCTGCAAGTGACCACAACCAGGAGGACCCTGTGCTCACTCTTCACCTGCAGCCACAGGCTGGTCAGTGCACCTGGGCCCCTCATCTAGCACCAGTTATGGGAACCACTATCTTACCCCAATCAGCCACTGACCCCCACAATGTTTGTGAGGTGAAAGTTGCTGAAGATGAGAATGCCACAGAGCTTGCTATTTGTTGACTTGGAGGTATCTGCTCTAGCCAGACCATTCCCCTGGGAAGTCACATCTTTCCTAACATCTTCCCAAGTTGTTTTAGGCTGGACAACTGCTTTACCCCAATTTTTAATTTTTCTGCTGCCCTAAAATTCACATTGAAGCATCATTTTAAGTTATTTGAGGGAGAGCTTGTGAGGGCCAGATAATTTCCTTCCATATCCCAACATCTTCCCACAATTCCCTCTACATTTATTAGGGTTTTGGCCCAGGCATTGGCCTCTGTCAAATACTAAAAAAAATTAACTGGGTTTTCTAGTCAACACTAAAAGTGATTTGATGGAGAACGATTGTATGATTACCAAACATAGCTGATATTAAATGTCATTAAAGTGCTACTTGATCATCTCTGTCAGATTATGCTAATTAAGAGAGAGAGGCTGGGATTTTACAAATCCCAGAGTCACATCTGCATGCTACCATATGTTTTGAAAACTGTCAATGATTTGTGAACAGACCATAAAAGTTTGCTTCAAGGCACTGGTATTCCTTCAGCAAAAGGAGCATGTCTATGTCCTGGGTAAGTCAATTTTCATGCTTGTGTTTCCTTCACGTCTAGTGAGAGGAGTGCTATTGAGTATCCATCAGGTCATAATTCTTTCACAGATACTAAAGATGAACAATGAACTAGATCCAACATTAAACAGGAGGAAGAGAATCAATAATATTTCATTTGAGAAATTGCATTGGTCCTGAAACTATCATAAACTTCTCTCTGAAAAAAAATCTTTTTAACATCAATATTCTTTCATTGATGCTCTATAGTGGTGAACTATAGAATACTATAATCTTTGAAAACATACAATTACAGTTTAACCAAGGGGCATTTGGAAGACATATAGTGGTTGTAAATAGGTTGCTGCATATTGTCAATGGTGAATTGTACAAAAGAAATAACATTTAAGATATCTTTCAAAGGACATATACCAATGTAATCAGGAGCTTAAAATTTATATGCATAAGATTCTCTTTATTGGTGGAAATTAATTGCTCCATGCAATTAATCACCTATATAAGGGGTGTAATTGTTGAGAACTTGGAAGAAAAAAGATTCTGGTTTTCTGGCTTTCAGTTTCAAGAGAAAAAATACACCATTTCCAGATTTTTATTAATTGTTTTCCTACTGCCTATAAACATGTTCATGTCTCCCTCATCCTCAAAAAACCACCTCACTTTATTCCTCTATTCCTGCTAGCTCTTATATCATTCCTCCTTTTTGTAGCTGAAGTCTTTGAAAAAGTTGTCTGTAATCAGTGCCTCTACTTCCTTTGTATTCACACTCTTCTTACTCTGTTTAGCCTGGCTTCTAACCTCATTATTCAATTGAAACTACTTTCTCCAAAATTAACAGAGATCTCTGAACTGCCCAATCTAATGACCTCTTCTCATTTCTCTTCCTTTGACACTGCTGATAACCCTCTTCTACTTCTTGATATTTCCTTCCCTCAAGGTTTTTTGTGATACAATTCTATCCTAGTTCTCCTACCTATCTGTCCACTCCTGTCTCCTTTAGTTGATCCTCATCTAGGTGTATGTTCATTGCCTACATGTTAAATGTATATGCCAGCATAACTTTATGATTCCTTATACACACTACCTGTAACAGGTCTACCACCAGACATTCTTTCCACTAAATCTTTTTTTGTCAAGTAATACATTTATACTTAGTTCCTATAGAAGTTGACTTAACCAGAATGCCTGCTGTCTGCCAGTCCTGACTTCCCTATGAAATTCCATACATCCTGCTCTTCTGCCTGCATGCAACCTTCATTTGCTCTCTAAATCCTACTTTTGTCTGTCCCATCTCTCTTTCCTGTCTTAGCTTTCTTCCTCAATTGCATTTCATCTTACACAAGCACCTGACAAGGTCACAGAGAAAGCATGTAGGAACTAAACTATCGACTCAATAACCTGCCTTAAAAATAGCTTCTGCCTAAGCCTTCTGGGGACTCTCTGTCGCCCTGGCCCCTCCTCACCCATCTCTGCCACTGAAGTTCAGCTGTCCTGGAGGAAATGCTGTCAGTCACAAGTCATGGGCGATGCCTATTTTTAGGCAACATGGTTCCTCTGTTTCTCATATTCTCAGCACAGTCCATCTCTTAGTCTCCACAGGACACTTTTCCTATCATGAGAATCATAATGTAATCCTAGATTTTTTTTTGGTTGGGACCTTTTGCTCAGGGCTTTGAAGCTTCATTGAACTGGCTACTATTTTTGGTAGTGGGAACTTCAAGAGTAATAGGATATCACCTGGCCTGTGAGCACTGCCATAACTTGAATGGGGTTGTCCTGGACTATGTGGGTCTTTTTGTTGTTGTTCAGTCGGGCATGACTCTGTGGGGAAAACTTTATTCCTTCTTTAAAGGGGCTTATTTCTTCCCTACTGAGACCACTATCTTTGAACCCTTTTCTTGATAGTCTTGTATTGTCACATGCCACAACTGCCTCCCAGCCACCATTCCTGGGATCCAGTTGCTATGATGTGCTACCCTTCTGGGGCCCATCTTCTCTTCCCCAGCCTTTCTAGATCACTTCTTTGCCTATCTTAATCAAAAGTCAAGCTATCAGACTTACCCTCCATACATTTTTTTTATCTTATAGGTGAAACAATTCCTTGTTATGGCTCTTGTCCACAGGGCAAAAGAAGTATATGTTGGGTGCTAGATGGGTTCTCCTCTGTCTATGGTCAGATGATGCCCCTCAGTGAAATCTAGAGGTTCTTTCTTTGGAACAGAGGCCCTTCTGGCCTTATTTTTATTTTTATTTATTTTTTGTTTTTGTTTTGTTTTTGCGGGGCAATGAGGGTTAAGTGACTTGCCCAGGGTCACACAGCTAGTAAGTGTCAAGTGTCTGAGGCTGGATTTGAACTCAGGTCCTCCTGAATCCAGGGCCGGTGCTGGCCTTATTTTTTATTTTTATTTTTTTTAGTGAGGCAGTTGGGGTTAAGTGACTTGCCCAGGGTCACACAGCTAGTAAGTGTTAAGTGTCTGAGGCCGGATTTGAACTCAGGGCCGGTGCTCTATCCACTGCGCCACCTAGCTGCCCCTGGCCTTATTTATTATGAGTAACAGGGGTACAAGAGACAGGGTGGCAAAGGAGATTCTGGGCTGTCAGTGGAACTAGGAAGTCCTTGGTTCAAGTCCTGTCTCTGACACAAACTGGTTGTGTGATCAGTTATTGCTTTATCTCTCAGGGTTCTAGGTCAGGCATGCTTCAAATAGAAACAGTGGTGACCAATCCATACATAAGGATCCCTTTGGGCCACATATTGACTTAGTTTTAGAATGTGACGTTATCTGTGTTTTATTATATCTTTATTTAAATGTTTCCCAATTACATTTTAATCAGGTGTGACAGCACTCAGTGTCATGGGCTGTGTGTTTGGGCAGTGTGTTTGACACCCCTTATACAGTTGATTAATTGCACTGAGCAATTAATTTCCACCAATAAGGCACTGTAGAGAGGCTGATAATCTGTATAGTTAGAGGGAATTTGCTTAGCCAGACGTTCTGGATATCTGTGACACTACAGGTCCAGTCCCTATCCTTGCCTTGCTGCCCATCTGGTAAGCGGAAGGATGAACATCTTTTTAATTTTGTTTGCCAGGCTAATTCTTTCCTGGTAAGTGATTGTCTTCTTCTACTACCTCCTTGGTTACCTCCCACTATAAGTTGTTTCCTTTTAAACCAGACTGCAGGCAATGGTGGATGATTGATTTGATGCCAGCCTTCCCATACAAAGTGACACAATGAATAGAGTGTTAAGCCTGTAGTCAGGAAGACCTGAGTTCAAATCTAGCCTCAGACACTTAGTAGCTGTGTAATCCCAACCTTTTTCTGCCTCAATTTCATCAACTATAAAATGAAGGTATTAATAGGACCTCTTTCCCAGGGTTATTGTAAGGATCAAATGAGATAATTTTTGTAAAGTGCTTAGCACAGTGCCTGGCACATAGTGGGTACTCGATAAATACTTCTTTCCTTCCTTCCAGAGAAACCCCAAAGAATATATTTTCTCTGCTTTGGGAAGTTGTAAAAATGAATGAATAATTCTCCCATTTGACTATAAGCCCTCAAACTTGCTGGGCAGATACAGCCATTTACAATCCCTGTCCCCTCCTGAGCTGTTCTTAATTGCCTCTCTCAATGCTACACTTTTAGCACATTTAGCAATTTGTTTGATCCAAGATTTTATCACATTTGCTGCTTAAAAGACAAAGTAAACTTTTAAGCATACACAGATAATTCAAGGTCTGAGAAAAGCATAATTTTCAAAGGGAGCATATCCTCTTCAGGAGAGAAAGGGAAAAAGGAGAGAGGAATGGAAGTCACTGGTTTCAGTCTCCAAATGAACAGATTTTAGTAGCTCGAGTTTCATCCCAGACATGGTCTGTGCATGCTATGTTCAAACCCCACTCAGTCTCAGACACTGGATGGCTATTGGTCTCCTTCTATTTACTCTGTGTGTGTGTGTGTGTGGCAATTGGGGTTAAGTGACTTGCCTAGGGTCACACAGTCAATAAGTGTTAAGTGTCTGAGGCTGGATTTGAACTCAGGTCCTCCTGACTCCAGGGCCGGTGCTCTATCCACTGTGCCATCTAGCTGCCCCTCTATTTAATCTTTTTTTTTTTTTTAGTGAGGCAATTGGGGTTAAGTGACTTGCCCAGGGTCACACAGCTAGTAAGTGTTACCTAGCTGCCCCCCCCTCTATTTACTCTTTATGGTGTACCCAGCAATTCCTTGGTTCCTGCCACTCCAGTTCTTGCCCCTCTTTCTGCTTCTTGCTGTCTCAAGTACAGAAGGTAAGAGAAGTGAACTTGGGAGAGATCAATCCATCCTGCTGTCACATCTTTCCTCTGACTCATGGAGGCAGTGTGACCTCTCAGTGTTTTAGACAACTTTCTAAGACTATTACTTGCAGACAAGGAGTAAATCTGCACCAGTAGAAGGGTTTCCTCACAGGAAGTCCCCTGTACTGACAAAATCACAGGTACAGCAACTTCCCCAGCCAAGGACCATTCAGATCAAGCAATTTTCTGAGGTGGTTCAACTTCCACACTGGTCTTCTAGTGAGTGAAATCATTGCCAGTTATGTTTTTCCTTGCAGCTCAAGTGGCTTGAAACTGTTAACGAAAGAGATACTCAAGTTTCAAGGTGCGAGCCCTGGCAGGAAAATCTGGAGGAGGCTGGGTGGGGTGCAGATAGACGGCGAGTAATCCTTGAGACACACAGCTTTCCCCAGCTTCCTTTTTCCTTTCATGTGTGTAGATGTGGAGCCGGAAAGAACTCTGTCTGCCTCTTGCCAAATTTTCCCAAAGAACAGTGAAAAGGGGAGTTGCTATTTTTCACTGGCCAAAGCTGAAGTTGGAGGGTATGAATGAGGGAAAGGCCAGATCGAGTTCCTTAGGAAATTGTGGCCTCCCAGTATCCTTTGGAACAGTCATCTAGGGCAAGGCTTCTTATCTTCTGACCTGGCCCTTCAGAAGAGCCAAAGTACATCCTTAATAATTCAGCTTTGGTGGCATGGTGAGACTATAGTAAACAACAGTTAAATGGTTAAATAGGAAAGGTTCTTCCTTTGACTTAATGGGTAATTTTAAGCAAAACACTTCCTCTCTGTGCTCCAGTTTCTCCAACAGTGAAATTAGGACAAACTATATCACTCATATTTATATAATGCTTTAAAGACTGTAAAATGTTTTCCTGAAAATAACCCTATGAGATGAGAGGCCCAGCCATGGACATCTGTGGGTTTCCAAACAAGGCTCTGTACTAGGTCCTCTTCTCTCTCTATACCATCAGGTTCCATGCATTCAATGATCATTTCTATGCCAATGATTCCCAGATCTATATATCTCCCTCTCTCCTGAGCTCTAAATCACCAACTGCCTTCTGGACATCTCAAGCTGGATGTCTCACACTCAACATGTCCAAAATAGCATTTCTCTTTTCTTCAAAACCTTCTCCCTTTTCCCACTGTCCTTATTATTGTCAAGGGCACCACCATCCTCCCAACCATTCAGGCTCACCCATAGTATTATCCTCTATTCCTCCCCAACACTCACTTTTCATATCCT
This sequence comes from Dromiciops gliroides, assembly GCF_019393635.1. Lineage (NCBI taxonomy): Eukaryota > Metazoa > Chordata > Mammalia > Microbiotheria > Microbiotheriidae > Dromiciops > Dromiciops gliroides. The sequence continues at coordinate 204,532,124 of NC_057865.1, read as the reverse complement.
ACCGATTGCCAAGTCTTGTAATTTTTACTTTCATAACATCTCTCACATACACCTCCTCTCCACTAACACAGCCATCACTCCAGTGCAGTTATTTTTTGTTTGTTTTTTGGGTTTTTTTACGGGGCAATGGGGGTTAAGTGACTTGCCCAGCTAGTAAGTGTCAAAGTGTCTGAGGCCAGATTTGAACTCAGGACTCCTGAATCCAGGGCCGGTGCTTTATCCACTGTGTCACCTAGCTGTCCCCTGAAGTACAGTTATAATGCATGGCCTTTTACAGTAGCGTCCTGGCCATCCTCACTGTCCCAAGTCTCTCCCCACTTCAGCTGTCAAAGTAATTTTCCTAAAGCACAGATCTGATCATGCCATTCCCTCCATCATACACCCTGCCTCCTCTGTAAGCCTCAGTGGTTCCCTATTACCTCCAGGATCAAATAGAAAATCCTCCACTTTGTATTTTAAAGCCTTTTACAAAATGGCTCCTCCCTCCCTTTCTGGTCTTCTTATACTTTCCTCTCTTCCACATTGGACTTCCTGCTGTTTCTTGCATGTGACTGTACATCTTCTAACTCTGAGCCTGGGAAGCATTGGCTATCTTTTATGCCTGGAGACAGCCTCTTCTCACTTCTACTTCCTACTTGTTTCTTGGCTTTCTTTAAAAAACTCCTAGAGGAGGCTTTTCCTGGTCCCTCCTCTTTACCCCTGACCCAAGGGCTTCCCTCTGAGATTACTTTTCCATCTACTCTCATAGCTTTTATATAATTAGTCTTTTTGTACAGGGTCTTCACTAGTAGAATATGAGCTTCTTCAAGAGAACATTATGGGGCAGCCAGGTGGTGCAGTGGATAGAGCACCGGCCCTGGAGTCAGGAGTACCTGAGTTCAAATCCGGCCTCAGACACTTAACACTTACTAGCTGTGTGACCCCGGGCAAGTCACTTAACCCCAATTGCCTCACTAAAAAAAAAAAAGAGAACATTATATACAGAACAACTTTGAGTGATTGAGTCTTTTTGATTATTATAGATACAAAAATTAACTATAAAGCAACTATGAAGGAAGCTTATTTCTGCATGCAGAGAAAGAACTGATAAATAGAAGTATGTGTAGAATGATTTTACATATATATACATATACATATCTGTGTATAATGGTACTCATCTCTAGGGCAAGGGGTGAGGAGGGAAGAAAAAGAGAAAAAAGTTACATGATAACTTTATTACATATTTAAAAGGAATAGCAAGTTGTATATAATAGATTTGCCATTCATGTGCAATTATCTTTTTTTTATTCTGCTATGTTATGGAAATGTTTGTTTTAATTATTTCTTTTTTTAAAATAATAAACATTTTTATTTATAGTTTTGAGTTCCAAATTTTATCCCTCCTTCCTTCCCTTCACCTTCCCCCTCCCATAGGCAGTAAGCAATCAGATGTGGGTTATACATGTACAACTATGTAAACCACAATATGGTAATATTAGTCATTGTGTATAAGAAAACTTAAATAAAAGAAAAAAATGAAGGAGACTGAAAAATAACAAGCTTTAGTCTGCGTTCCATTAATATCAGTTCTTTCTTTGGAGGTGGATGGTATGTTTCATCAATAGTTCTTTGGGATTGTCTTGAATCATTGTATTGTTGAGAATAGTTAAGTCATTCACAATTCTTCATCAAACAATATTGCTGTCTCTGTACAACATTCTCTTGGTTCTGCTCATTTCACTATATATCAGTTCATACAAGTCTTTCCAGGCTTTTCTGAAATCATCTTGCTTGTCATTTCTTATAGCACAATAATATTCCATCACCATTCTATACCACAGCTTGTTTAGCCATTTCTTAATTGATGGGCATTCCTTTGATTTTCAATTTTTAGCCACCACAGAAAGAGCTGCTATAAATATTTTTGTACAAATAGGTATTTTTCTTTTTTTGGCATGTCCTTGGGATATAAACCTAGCTGGGGTTTTGTTGGATCAAAGGGTACACACAGTTCTATAGCCATTTGGGCATAGTTCCAAATTGCTCTCCAGAATGGTTGGATCAGTTCACAACTCCACCAACAATGTATTAGTATACCAGTTTTCACACATCCCCTTCAATATCCAATATTTCCCTTTTTTATATATTCACCACTCTGTTGTTGTGTTTTTTTTTTTTTAGTGAGGCAATTGGGGTTAAGTGACTTGCCCAGGGTCACACAGCTAGTAAGTGTTAAGTGTCTGAGGCTGGATTTGAACTCAGGTACTCCTGAATCCAGGGCCGGTGCTTTATCCAATGCGCCACCTAGCCGCCCCCTATTCACCACTCTGATAGGTGTGAGGTGATACCTCAGAGTTGTTTTAATTTGCATTTCTCTGATCAATAGTGATCTAGAGCATTTTTCATATGATTATAGATAGCTTTGATTTCTTTGTCTGAAAACTGCCTGTTCATATCCTTTGACCATTTATCAATTGGGGAATGACTTGAATTTTTATAAATTTGACTCAGTTTGTTTTATTTCATAAATTAAAAATAAAATAAATAAAAATTCAAAAAAAGGAAAAGCAAAAAAAAAATGCAAACATCTTGATTAAAAGGGGTTTTCTTATATTGCCCTTTTAAAAAAAATTCCAGTACTGAGTATAGTGTGTGGCATGTAGCAAACACTTAATACTGGTTGACTGATTGATTACCTGCTGTATACAGTATAGTATAAAGCTTAATTAAAACAACATGGTACCTATATACCAAGAGAGTCCAATTTAATCAATACAATATTTACTCTAGTACTTCAGGATTTGTGAATTCATTGGTGTGAGTACTCCCTCTACAGGTGCAGGTCACTGTCATAGGTCATATTTGTTAGTTAACATGCCCTCCCCCTCCAAAAAAAATCAAGTCATTAAAAATGATAAGCATCTTTGAACATAATTAGGTTGTTCTTTAGACGGAGCCACAATTAACATGGGTGATAGGAGTCTTTTTCCAGGGTATGGGTGTTGGGGAGGCATGCTTCATCCTGGTGACAGATGTGAGGGGTCAACAAAAATTCATATGGTATGGAGGACTTCACTGAAGGAGGAAGCAAATGTCAGTGCCGGGGCAGGGGTGGGATGGAGAGAAAGCAATATCTCCTCCTTTCATCATCAAATGGTTTTTTTATCACACTTCTCTCATATTTCCTCTTCCCCAGTTGGTACCACTGTACCTCACTTGAGATTAAATAGCTGCCACCTTGCCTGGTGACCTTTAGGACTCAGCAAGCCTAGGAGCAAAAGTGATAGATAACACTGGAATCTTGTCCACTCCTTTCCAAGAGAGACTATGATTTATGCTTTGAGGAAAGCCAAGGAAGAACTATGAGGCTGGACACTCTTTCTTCTAGTCTCTGAGCAGAGTACTGGACTAGAATTCTATCCCCTACCGCCTTCAAATATTGCTGGTCTAGGGGCATGATTTAAAACAAAAACTGCTTTCCTGGTCAATAGTCATTAGGTTAATCTGGCCAGTTTGATGCCTTCAAATGCTACTTGCATAAAAGATCATCATAAATAGTGATTGAATCCATTTATCAAAACAAATAACAAATAGGAATCGGAGAAGTTGTACATATTAGAATATACCAGAAAATAGAGTGAATAAGATCTCCTACTGGGAATTAGATATCTCAGTTCAGATAAAGAGAGAGGTCTCATTTTCATTCAAAAAACAATTCCTCAAAGTCAATCAGGAGACAAGCTGGAAATCAAGGACACATGGAGGAGTTGACTTCCTCTACATGCCTACAGCTTCCAAAGTATTTGGTACCACATATGTCCTTTAGAAGACAAACCAGATCTTCTTTCCTCCAAGGCTCTGGAACCAACTCTGCCCCTCACATAGACATGTAGCTGCTATATCATGCCAACATTATCTCTACTTTTAAGAATCTTCTTCTGCATATGCAGTGGCACACAAAATGCCCCAGGTTTGGCTGGAAACTGGGGCAATAGAGCATTTATTAAGTACTTACTGTATGCCAGGCACCGCTTGAGGTTCAGGGGACACCAATACAAGTAAACTAGACAGTCCCTGCCCTCAAGAATCTTGTATTTTAATTGGGGAACACAACACAAAGAACAATGCCAGGAGGTGGTAGGGTTTGAGGGGAAATGAAGCATGCACTTACAAGATAAGGCAAAAAATTTACTAACAGAGCCAAGGGACCCAAAGTCAGACTCCAGCTTTCCAGTGAAAGGGAGATAAGGATGAGCATGATGGTTGGAGAGCAGATGGCATCCTGGGAGGATGGCCAGGAAAAGGAAAGGAATTGAGCTCAATAAGGAGAAAGAAATTGTGTGGGTGGGTGATTTACAGAAGTTTCCACTCTGAAAGACCACCAGAAATTGGATCTGGGAAGGAATTTGGGAGACAATGTGGAAAATTTGAAGCTTCTACACCTGACTTCTTGGTTTTTGTTTTTGTTTTTGTTTTTTTTTTTTTTTTAGTGAGGCAATTGGGGTTAAGTGATGTGCCCAGGGTCACACAGCTAGTAAGTGTTAAGTGTCTGAGGCCAGATTTGAACTCAGGTATTCCTGACTCCAGGGCCGGTTCTCTATCCACTGTGCTACCTAGCTGCCCCCAGCTTTCTTTTATTATTTAATAATAAAAGCTCTGGTTTAGAGATTGTACTCTAGGTTTTTTATTTAATTTTCCTAGGCACAAGTCCATTTCCTTTCCAGAGTACAGAGTCTGGTGCAGAAGGGTACTGAACAATTTTGTTAAGGATGACTGTTCTCCAGTGTTAATTCATAAAGTTTTTACTTTGTTGGACTTCTTACTTTCTTGTTCTATGGATTCTGCTCTAATTGCTGTACATTTATTTGGTCCATAATTCCTGTTTTAAAATATTTTTGAGAGTTAATGGTGGGTAGAGAAAATGTGGCTGATCACATGAACCAGGAATTTTTCTTTGATAGCTCCATAAATACAGAATCAGTACTCTGTGTCCTGAGAGCAGGAGTTACAGGGAGCAATTGGATAATGTCATCAACCTCAAGATAATAGAGAATTCTAGTTATACACTTGGTAACCTCTGCAATAAAGGGAAAATACATGAAATATGGATATAATGTTTCAGTTGGGATAAGGACAAGGCAGGACAAGTAGTAGAGGTGCATAGCTCCAAAAATGGTGGATTCCTTTGCTATATGATGTATGATCCATCTGATGGCCCTGATGGTGGTCAGCAATGCTAGTGGTTAGCAGGACCTGAGTTGGTGCTTTTCAGCAATGGGTCTTTGTATAGAACCACTTTCCTGGCTGGAGATTTTGGGAAGGGTTATTAAGCAGTTGGGGCAGAACTCTAATACCTATGGGTGAACAGGGTTATTTCACTTTATTAGTGCCTAACTGTAGTTTAGTGTGATCTCACAGAGAGCTGGAGATCTGTTTGGTATTGGGATAAGTGGAGATTTGGCATTTGCATAGAGCACAACATGAAAATGTTCATATGTATCAGACTATGTTTCCTGTACACAATGTTTACAATATACATAAGAGAGAATATCAGTTCACTTACGTCCAGTCTCAGTGCAAATATGAACTATCTTATTCTTTAAATTTCTTTTCTTTCTCCTGTGCGATATGGACCGTGATAATGCTGTTGCGTCTGTGAATGGATCTTACAATTTGGTTTATAAAAAAGGTGTCTCTGTCAATATTGATAGATGAAAGGGTGCTAAATGTGGAAGCAAATTCCTTTCAAATTTTTTTAGTAGGGGCAGCTAGGTGGTGCAGTGGATAAAGCGCTGGCCCTGGATTCAGGAGGACCTGAGTTCAAATATGGCCTCAGACACTTGACACGTACTAGCTGTGTGACCCTGGGCAAGTCACTTAACCTTCATTGCCCCACCCAAAAAAACTAAATAAACAAATTTTTTAGTAGCTGACTTCTTTAAAACAAACATTTTAATCTATGCTGAAAACAGGCAAATAAACCAGGAAGTAGTGTGGAAAAGTAGAAAGGGCAATGATTATGGAGTCAGAAGATCTTTGTTCAAATCCCATTTATGATTCTTGCTAGCCATTTGATTTTGGAAAAATCTCTTAGGCCTCAGTTTTCCTTTTTTCAAAAATGAGCGGGTTGTTGGTCTCATCTGTCCCTTCCTGATCTAGATCTTTTAGCTTAAATGTCAGTGCATATTCATAAGAACATTTGCAGTAGGGGGGAAAAATCAGTTTGCATATTTATTTTATAAACATGGTAGGGTATGAAAAGCTTTTTCACTGTTGCAAGTTTTTCTATTTGGCTCATAGATATGGCAGCGCTGGTACTGTTGATCTATAAAGAAAATTTGAAGCAAGAAATATCCTCTGTATATTTATATCATAATCATTCTCTACTTTGATTCTGGTGTATGTGAGTTAAGTGTGGTTTTGAGAGGACAGTAGTGGAAAGGTATCCTGTAATGGTACAGGCCCTTAGGATCCAGTGATTCTGTTCATGCACTAAAATTCACCTGTTGCATTCCTCCAGTGGGCAACAAAGGTTAGGGTAGATTTTTTTCCTAAACAGTGACAAAACCTGAATTTGATTGACTCAGGGGGAAAGGCAAGTCTCCCTGGACACAGCTTCTTGGTAGCCTCTGTCTGCATTCACCTGACTTCGTGGTCACCTAAGGACATAAAAATACCTACTCACTCAGTGGATAGACCAAGACAACACGAATCACCACACTCTGATCTGCTGACCAGATGTGTTTCCTTATAGAGCTGAGGAAGACCACATCTCCTGAAGCTAAAGACTACTTCATATTGTTGAATGTCTGTGCTATGTTTGAACTAATCAAGCCTTTTAGTAATCGTTCAGTAATAGCTAGCATTTACATAGCACTTTAAGGTTGGAAAAGTCAACCTTTATCAATATTATCTCATTTGATTTTCACAGCAACCCTGGGAGATACGTGCTATTATTATCCTCATGTTGCAGATGAGGAAACTGGGGCATACAGAGGCTAACTGACTGAAGGGAGATTTAAACTCAAGTCTTCCTGAGATAGGCCCAGCTCTCTATCTATTGTGCCACCTAATAGCATAATACCTTTTATGCATCATTTCATTAATTGAATCCTAAGTAAAAACACCTTTTCTCTATAAAATAGATTTTAAGTCTACGAATGCCTCATTTCATTCCAACATCAAACCTGAACCTCTTTCTTAACAGCTGCACAACCTTAAACTTCTCTGTCAAGACTGGTTCCGAAAATTACAGACTGACCACTCACAGGAATGTAGGGCAACACTTATTTTTGACCCTGGATAAAAATCAGAGATATTTTTCAATTTTGGAGGAATTTTCACCTCACAAGTCCATGTTATTGAGGCTTTATAATTATCAGGCCAATGATTTAATAGAAGGGAGACTTTCCTGTTCAAAGGGGAGCAGCAAAACAATGGGGAAATGGACTGGGGAAATCCTGTCACGGCCTCCACAGCACCATTTCCCCAATCTCTCCAGGTGTAATCTCCATCCACGTGAAATTGATTTAACACATGTGGTTGGGAAACAGCCGACTCTGTGAGAGCTGCTGGCATTTTCCTCTACATAGTGGACTGCTATTGTGTCACCATAAACTTATCAGGATCAAAAAGAAATCATAGGCAATAAAGAAATCAAATCTATAATTCTGAGTGATTTCCACCCACAAAAACAGGAGACAATGAAAGACTCTCATCAATGTAATGGCCAACCGTGATAAGCAGAGGCTGATGATGATGCATGGTGTCCACATCCTGACAGACAGGTGATAAGCCATGTAGAATAGATATATTTTGGAGAATTTGTTTTGTGTGACTATGCTTGCTTGTTTTTTTTTCTGTGGAGAGGGATGAAGGGAGTTGAGAGCAAGAGAAAACAGTTGCTTCTCAATTGAAAAAAATTGAAATTAAGAGCAGAAAGACATTGGAGTTTTTTGTGGCTGTGATATAGACATGGTAATACAATGAAGACATCTTTCAAAAAAATTTTCTGAATACATATAAAGTGATTTAAGCAATTTTAACCCCTTTTCCTTTTTCATGTTACCAATAGTACTCAGTACTCACCTATTACATATAACATTCCATTCAAAATGGAACTTCAAAGCAAATATCAGTGGTTTGTTTTTTTTTAAAGGAACTATTGCAAAAAATGAAACAATGGCATCGTGAGATTTTTTTTAAAGAAAGGCACTTATGGGGCAGCTAGGTGGTGCAGTGGATAGAGCACCAGCCCTGGATTCAGGAGGACCTGAGTTCCAATCCAGCCTCAGACACTTGACACTTACTAGCTGTGTGACTCTGGGCAATTCACTTAACCCCAATTGCCTCACCAAAAAACAAAAAGAAAGAAAAGAAAAGAAAAAAGGCACTTATTAAAAGTGATTTAATGTCTCTGAGATCAAAGGGACTTCATGATTTTTTTATCCCATCTTTGGGCATCAAGAGAAATTATCAGAAAAACCAATAGTCTTTCAAGGTAGGACCTGTGGATCTGAGTGACTATGTAGGCCCCAGTTGCCTGAGAGCCAGGTTTATAACAGTTCTACCCCTCCCTCAGGGTTTTTTTTAATACCCTTAAAGGAGTTGGGGGTGTCTAGTTTCTTTGTCATTGGTCTAAGTCCCTACTAATTATGTTCCCTCAATTTTAGAGGGTCCTGAAATAGCTGGGTGGTACAATGGATAGAGTACTGGGCCTGGAGTCAGGAGGACTCATTTTCCTGAGTTCAAATATGGCCTCAGACATTTTTTAGCTTTGTGACCCTGAGCAAGTCACTTAACCCTTTTTCCTTAGTTTCTTCATCAGTAAAATGAGCTGGAGAAGAAAATTAAAAACCCCTCCAGTATCTTTGCCAAGAAACCCCCAAATGGTGTCAGACATACTGAACAACAGAAGCACCCTAATTCCATTTAACCACTTGGATTAGATTTTACAAAGGAATATTTACTTCAGAGGAATAGCAAGAATAAACATAGAACCATTCCCTGTCTCCCTCCAGGCAACACCTGGGGGGAGGGGCAATAATCACTCCTGTGTTCCCTGAGTCTTTGAGGAGGGGAGAGGGTCACAACTTAATCAGTCCCTACATAGCATAGCCCAACCAAGTCTCCTTGTGTCTAGGCCCACTAGCTTCTTAAGGCTTCTCTGCTGGAATTGTAGCAACATCTGACCTGGAATCTTGAGCTTCTGCATCCTAGGGACTCTACCAGCCGCACCTATGACCGAAAAGGACAAATGAAATAACCCCAAATGTCAAGCCTGACTCTTGGAGCCATAGAGCCTAAAAGCAGAGGAGAATGGTAGCCCTTCCCCTCACCCATTGTAGCACATGATATCCATGCTGTGAGTGAACAGGACCTTTATCCTCAGATACAGCCTGAAATAGGGAGAGGGAGACTATCCCAATCTGATAGATAAAAAAAATTCAGCTTGTTATAACTATGCAGTCAGAGGATTAGTTAGGAATGTCAAAGAATTTTTTTTTTTGGTGGGGCAATGAGGGCTAAGTGACTTGCCCAGGGTCACACAGCTAGTAAGTGTCAAGTGTCTGAGGTCAAATTTGAACTCAGGTCCTCCTGAATCCAGGGCCGATGCTTTATCCACTGCACCACCTAGCTGCCCCCAGAGGAAACATTTCTTGCTAATAAGGGCATATTTTATATTATTCTAATTTATTTCCATAATTATAGAACTTAACAAAGTTATAGTTTTCTCATGGTGTGTTTTATAAGGACAAAACAATGTTAATTGAGCTTATCTTTATTGCAGTTCAGCTTAGGGTGAGACTATGATCACAATTTACAACTGTATGTGTCAGTAATGTTTACTGTATTAATGAGGACACTTTGTACTAAATTTGAGTTCAATATCTTTCCCACATTTCAGTTTAATCCATAAATTTTAAACTCTAAATAATTAAGGCAATAAATAGAATCTAGTGGTCATGCTATTGAGCTTTTGCTTTAACTATTTCTGAAAAATCCATGCTTGCCAGGATTGAATAAAATATTAACATATAAATGTTACCTATATAATTTGGCTAGCCATACATTCCACAGTTGGCTTAAGATCTACCCTTTTCGTATTTTCAGGCAAACTCTGGCCAATAGACACTCCTATAAGAGACCTTCTCCACTTTTAATCAAGTTTCCTATCACTTCAGTTTCTTTCAAGATAATAATAATAGGTAACATTTATGTAGTACTTACGATGTGCCAGGCTCTGTCCTTGACAATTATTATCTCATTTGATTTTTGAAATAGCCCTGGGAGCTAGGGGGTTGACTATTCTGGATTTATAAGCCTGTAATCACAATGCTATGGGGTGCATAACATAAAAGTTAGGGCTCCTTCTTGCAGAAGGTGTGGAGATACCACACTATTCAGTGTCTATTGGTCAGCAGTATGTTGATAGTATTTTATTTTTTCCCCAGTTACATGTGAAGGTAGTTTTCAATATTTGTTTTTATAACATTTTGAGTTACAGTTTTTTCTCCCTCCCTTCCCTCCCCCTGCCCCAAGACAGAAAGAAATCTGATATAGGTTATATATGTACAATTATATTAAACATATTTCCATATTAGTTATGTTATAAAAGAAGAATGAGAGCAAAAGGGAAAAACCTCAAAAAAGAAAAACAAAACAAAACAAAAAGTAGAAATAGTATGGTTCAGTGTGCATTCAGATTCCACACTTCTTTTTTCTGGCTGTGGAGAGCATTTTCCATCATGAGTTCTTTGGAATTGTCTTGGATCACTGTATTGCTGAGAAGAGCTAAGTCTATCACAGTTGATCATCACTCAATGTTCTTTTTTTTTCTTTTTTGGTGACACACAGCTAATAATTGTTAAGTGTCTGAGGCTGGATTTGAACTCAGGTCCTCCTGACTCCAGGGCCGGTGCTCTATCCACTGCACCACCTAGCTACCTCATCACTCGATGTTCTAGCAGCATGTTGAAACAAGGATTTCTGGGGGAAAATTTCCCAGAGAATTCTAGGAAAAAAAAGATGTTGGAAAGAAGAGGAGTAAAGAAGCAGAATTCAAATCCATGTGACAGCCTTCATTTGACATGTTAGATAGAAGGATAGATAGAAAGATGGATGGTAGACAGATATAGATTAAAGCATTTTTAGTTGTTTGCTACATGTCAAGCACTGTGTAAGCACTTAAGATATACATATAAATGACTGGACAGTCCTTGCCTTCAAGGATCTTACATTCTAATGGTGGACAACACATAAAGGGGAGCTGAAAATGGGAATGGGGTAGGTGAGTGGGAAGTAACATTTATGTTAGCATGGTTGAAGATTGCCTATAAGTGGTGTGGAGGGCCGAGACTAAGCAAGGCAAGGCTAAAGCTGGCCTATCAAAGCCCCCAGTGGAAGGGTCAGAATCCAATTTTTCCAGTAGAGAAAAAGGGGTCTAAATAGAGATGGCATAGCTAGAGATAGCCACATGAAGAAATGTTGGGTCTCCAGGCATTTTAGTCCTCTAGCCTTCACAATCCAAGAGACTTTGAATGAAATTGGATGCATGACATTGGAGAATGATAGTGGAAATGAGGAAGAGATGTGGGAACTCACCACTGGTAAGAAAGACCAGGGATGGGGCAGCTAGGTGGCTCAGTGGATAGAGCACCGGCCCTGGAGTCAGGAGTACCTGAGTTCAAATCCGGCCTCAGACACTTAACACTTACTAGCTGTGTGACCCTGGGCAAGTCACTTAACCCCAATTGCCTCACTAAAAAAAAAAAAAAAAAAAAAAAAAGAAAGACCAGGGATTATCCTATTACAGTTTCTGGAAAGAGGGCAATTTCCTTCTTTGAGGGAGTAGGAGTGGGCAGTCTTTCAGCAAATGGGGAAGGTTGCAAAAGAAGTTCAAACAACAGCCTGATGAGTCACTAGGGCAATGGCTCCCAAGAGTGTGATCTAATAAAGTCATCTCTGATACTGTCTCCACTCTCTAAACCTAATCCTCTCCCAGAGGGAGCTTTGGGTGTGGTTCCTCAGATCTAGAGTAGATAAGAAAGCAATTGATGCCCAATCTATGTGGGTGCTAATAAAACTGTATAGGGAAATCTAGCACCTGGGCAATAGGGGGCCCTGTAGTCCCACCAGAGCCTAAGGCATCCTCTAAAGCTCTTGTCTCATTGTCCCATACAGGAGAGACTACAGAGGGCCGATCTTGGAAGTCAATATCCACTCAAGCTCTTTCAGTAACCTCTATGTAGGTTATTGTGACTATTGTCAACTGGAAACCCTTGTAGTTGCCTGTATAGTTAATGCCAAAGAATATCAGGTAGCTATGGAGATGATGGAGATGAAGGATGCTAATAGCTCCCTTTAAAACAGCCCTCTGTTGCTCACGAAGAAGGCAAATGGCACCTGGCACCTTATGGTCGACTGCAAGGAGTTAAAATTGTCATGTCCTTCACTACAGTTGTTCCTGACATTGCCAATGTCATTGACTAGGCAACCTAGGTCTGGGGTAAATGGTATGGAGTTGCTGACTTTTTGTTGTTTTTTTTGTTTTGTTTTGTTTTTGTGGGGCAATGGGGCTTAAATGACTTGCCCAGGGTCACACAGCTCGTAAGTGTCAAGTGTCTGAGGCCGGATTTGAACTCAGGTCCTCCTGAATCCAGGGCCGGTGCTTTATCCGCTGCGCCACCTAGCTGCCCAGTTGCTGACTTTTTTGTTGTTTCTTTTCTCTCTCCCTGTGGTTGAGGCTACTCAGGAGTAGTTTGCTTTTATCTGGGAAGGAGTTCAGTGTAGTTTTTATTATCTTTCCTCAGGACTATCTAAATTCTCCCTCTTAACTGACATTATAGTAGGTAGAGACAGGAAATAGGCTTCTCTTCATGATCTATATTGATGACATAATGATGACTAGGCTAAATGAGGTCACTGAAGCAGAGGCCCTATATTCTATGGTGGCCCATATGAGGCACAAAGGGTGAGAAATCAATCTTAAGAAAGTTCAGGATACAACCCTCTCAGTCAAGTTTTGGGGAAAACGATGGGTGGAAACCCTCCCCCAAAGGATTCTGGCACAGTCCAGAATAAGGTATTGACACTGATTTCACAATCCAAGAAAGAAGATTAGAGACTTATTGGACTTTTCAAGTTTTGGAGAACCCATATTCCCCACCTGGGTATCCTGATGGCCCCAATTTACCAAGTCATCCACAAGTCGGCCTCTTTCAGGTAGGGTTCAGAATATGCTATAGTCCTGGAAACAGGATATCCTGTAATCTCTTCCATTGGACCCTTATGACTGTGGAAAGTTCATATTTCTGGAAAGGATGTCTCTGTCCATGAAGACTAGGATGAGTGGAGTCTTTGAAGGCACCACAGGGTGGCCAGAATAAGTGACTGTTGCTCTCTGTAAGTTCTCCAAAGCGGCCACCCACCACATCTCTTATGAAAAGCAGTTGCTTTTCAAAGTTACAGGGCTCTATTTGCTATTAAACAGGTGACACAGGGCACACAATAACCTACCAGGATTGCTCCACTGTTTGCGCTCTTCACAAATAGATTGTAGTTTTTCTAGAGACTGAGGTCTCCAGTTCAGACCCTTGAAGCCTACCTACTTTGCTAACCCAATAGGCCTCCCTCATAAGGACTTAGCTTCTGGGGAATGCCTGGTTTATTAGCTTCAATCTACTCTGAAACAGCATTACACAACTGGATTTAAATATCCACTAACTGGCTAACAGGGAATATCCTATGGGATGTTGTTGTTGTTGTTTGTCTGTTCTCAAAGAGGACCGTGACAGATGTCATGACTTGCCAGGAACTGGATTTAAGTGAGGGAAAGGCTGTGCAAAGTCACCAGCCTCATTTTCTCCTCCAGAGTCATCTGGCAAGATAGACATTAGGATGATTGGAGATGGCCCCGGATGTGTGAGACAATCAGGGTTAAGTGACTTTGCCCAGGGTCACACAACTAGTAAGTATCAAGTGTCTGAGGCTAGATTTGAACTCAGGTCCTCCTGACTCCAGGGCCAGTGCCACATAGATGCCCACTGCCTGACTAGAATGTGAGAGAATGTAGATTTGGCATCATCCCCCTAATGTGTCTCTCAAAGAGAGATACATTCTGGTGAGTCAGCCAGGGAATCCTGAGGGGGTTGACAATATTTTTTCTTTTTTTCTCCTTTCATTTAGAATTTTATTTTGAATCATACTGTTTCTACTTTTTTTTTTAAACTTTGTGCTCCAAATTCTTTCTTCCTCCCTTCCCACCCCCTTTAAGAAGGCAAGCAATTCAATATAAGTGTAGTAAAATGCAAAACTTTTCCATATTAGTCAGGTTGTGAAATAAAACAGAGAAAAAAACCTCAAGAAAAATAAAGTAAAAAAAATATGCTTCAATCTGTTTTCAGATACCATTAGTTCTTTCTCTGGGGAAGGATAGCATTTTTTATCTTAAGTCCTTCAGAGTTACCTTGGATCATTGTATTGTTGAAAATAGCGAAGTCATTCACAGCTGATTATCTTACAATATTGCTGTTACTTAGTACACAGTACATTTTACTTTGCATCAGCTCATGTAAGTCTTTCCAGGTTTTTATGAGCATTCTTCTCATTTCTTATAGCACAATAGTGTTCCATCATAATCACATACCACAATTTGTTCAGCCATTCCCCAACTGATGGGAATCCCTTTAATTTCTAATTCTTTACCATGAGAAAAGAGCTGTTATAAATATTTTTGTACATATAAGTCCTTTAACTTTTTAGGTTTTATCTCTTTTTGGATACTGACCTAGTAGTGGTATTGCTAGGTCAAAGAATATGCAACTATGCCCTTTGGCCATAGTTCCAAATTATTCTGCAGAATGGTTGAATCAGTTTACAACTCCACCAACAGTGTATTGATGTCTCATTTTCCCCATATCCCCTAGAACATTTGTCATTTTCCTCTGCTGTCCTATTATCCAATCCAATAGGTGGGAGGTAGTACCCCAGAATTGTTCTGACTTGGATCTTTCTAATCAATACTGAGTTAGAGCATTGTTTTCCCCATATGGCTATAGATAGCTTTGATTATTTCGTCAGAAAACTGTTCATATCTTTTGGTAATTTATCAATTGGGCACTTATGTTAATAAATTTGACTCAGTTTTCTACATGTTTGAAAAATGAGGTCTTTATCAGAAAAACTTGCTTCAAAAATTTTTTCACAATTACTATTGCTGTCTTTTCCTCCATCCTATTCCCTCCCCATGCCATTTCTTTATTCTCTATCTCCTTTCACCTTGTCCCTCCTCAAAAGTATTTTGCTTCTGACTGTCCCCTCCCCCAATCTGCCCTACCTCCTATCACCTGATCTGAAAGAAAAGTAAAGGTTTGAATCTATGTAGAAAGTAATATTAATTAGCTAATTATGCATAAACCTTATCACTTATGCCTAATTGTGTTATACTAGCATATTATTAAATAGTTATCGAATTACTTTGTGTTGTAAATTTTATGTTATTAGAATATAGAATGTCAAATTTTGTTTTTGTATACAGTACTTGTTAGATTCTGAGGAACAACACAAATCTTTCAGGAAGAGGGCACAGGCAGAGCTGCCTGTTATCGGTTGTGAGTTTTGCCAGTAGAGGTGGGTGGGGATGGGTGGGGGTGGGTATCGTTGTAGTGGCTGGGTTTATTTAAGAGTGCCAGCATGTTCCTTCCGGGCCAGTGAGCACAGCAGATGGTCCTAGGCTAGCCCATCTCTTGGTATACACTGAAATCAGGCCCTGGATGTGTTTGTGATGGAATATGAAGCAGTTACTTGAATGTGTTCTTTTGACTGAGTGTATGGGAAAGAAAGTAATTAGTTACTCATTAAGCCTATAGGAGAGTGAGTCAGTGCAGGTGTGTGAGGAAGAGCACCTGGAAATAACTGGGGTGTGGCCACCTAGAGTAGAGCGTTTGTATGATTCTGTATTTGCACCTGGGTTTGTGACCTTGGGAAGTGTGACTATCTTGTTAGGCTCTAGGAACAAGAACTCTCTGGATATAAACCCTAGATCCTAGTGAGCAATAATTAATGGCCATTAGTCAGACTTTGTATTGTACCACTTATCTGAATTAGCATTTTCTGACCCCTATGTAATTTCTTCAGAAAAGACTGAGCCTGAAATATCAGGGGAGAAACCAAGTGGAGCTTGGTGAATGAGCGAGTGAGTGTTTGTGGGGATTCATAGCAATATATAGTTTTTGCAATTTGTTATTCATAAAGCACATCTTCATTTCCAACTCAAACAAGTCAAGGAAATATTTCACCTGAGAAGAAGAAGAAGAAGAAGAAGAAGAAGAAGAAGAAGAAGAAGAAGAAGAAGAAGAAGAAGAAGAAGAAGAAGAAGAAGAAGAGGAAGAGGAAGAGGAAGAGGAAGAGGAAGAGGAAGAGGAAGAAGAGAAGAGGAGGAGGAGGAGGAAGAAGAGGAGGAAGAAGAAGAAGAAGAGGAAGAGGAAGAAGAAGAAGAAGAAGAAGAGGAAGAAGAAGAGGAATAATAATAAGAAGAACAAGAAGAACAAGAAGAAGAAGGAAGAAAGCAATAACAATTGGAGAGATAGGGAAGACTTCAAAGAAGAGAAGAATTCTGAGACCCCATTGAGAGGAAATACTGCATTGCAGGTGTCAGGGACAGACTGAGAAGTCAGAGAGAAGGGAATTCAGGAATAACTATTTGTGTGTCCTATTTGGTGGACATCTAGAGTTCATAAAGGGGAGTAAGATGAGACATTTGAAAAAGTAGGCTAAAGCCAGATTGTGGAGGGTTTTGAATCCAAGGCTGAGGCAATCCTAGAGGCAATAGTGAGCCACTGAAACCTTTTAAACAGTTTTTATTGATATCTTTACATTGCCTTCATTTCTGAATGTATTTCCCCGCCCCCCCCCCCCCCCCCCCCCCCCCCCCCCCGTCTCCTCCTACCCAGTGAGTCATTCTTTGTAACAAAAATAAAATGGAGGGCCAGTGCATGATAGAAAATGGAGGATTTTAAGACTAGAGTTAGGGTTAGATAGCAGCTCAAATCCCACATGCTGCAAAGGGTATTTCCTAGTTTCCCTCTCCCCACACTACCCCTTAGTGCCTTTCCTCTGAGACTGCTTTCCATTTACACTGTAAATATCTCGTACATACCATTTTTGATTTGTTCACTTTTCCATTAGAATGAAGTTCTTGAGGGCAAGGACCATGTTATCCCCATTTTACAGTTGAGGAAGTGGAGGGAAACAGAAGTTAAGTGATTTGTTGCTGCTAGTAAGCACCTGAGGCTGGACTTGAAGGTAGGTCTTCCTGACTCCAGGCCCAAGGCTCTATCTACCTTGTGGCAGTGAATAGAGAGAGGAGAAATTAGAATCGAGAAGACCAATTATGAGATTATTACAATATAGAGTGGTGGCTGGATGAGTGTAAAAAGATTAAAGTGAGGGATGTGGAATAAAAAAGACTTGGAAACTCATTGGAATTTCCTCTTAATACTGGATTATCCATAGAATCCATTATTGGAATCCTGTTTTTCTATACAGTACTCTTCCTGTACTGGAAGTTTTGTTGACTCAGTGACCCATTGTTCTTAGCTCTGCTTGTCAATCATTGTTGGGGGAGGTGTCACAAAGTCCCTGGCTATTGGTCACATAGTCAAGTGACCTTTGTAACCCAACCTGGAAACTGTCTCATTCTTGTTCCCTTGGGGAGGTACTGAGATGCATGGGACCAACCTCTTTTGCTTAGGTGGCCCTATCTGGATTGTCTTAAAGTTACCTATAAAAACAGGTTCCACTGTGATGGATTTAGCTCTTCTCAGCTACACAAGACAATTCCAAAGGACTCATGATGGAAAATGTTTTCCACATCCAGAAAAAAGAAGTGTGGAATCTGAATGCAGATTGAATCATACTGTTTCTACTTTTTTTTTTTTTTAGGTTTTCCCTTTTGTTCTGATCCTTTTTTCACATGACTGATGAAGAAATATGTTTAATGTGATTGTCCATATATAACCTATATCAGATTGCTTTCTGACTTGGGGAGGAGGGAAGGAGTGTTGCTGTCTTGATGTATTTATAATAAACTCCCTCTAATTCTTTTTGTTCTGAGTTTTGCCTTTGTGAATCAGGGTGAAAACCCAAATGAAGAATTTTCCTTTCAACACCATGTCTAGTGTAGTTTGGCCTATGCAAAATTCCCTCTGGGAATTTTAGGTATATTACAGCTATACAATTAGTTGGACATAGAGTTAAAACATGAATCCATCATTTCTGGGCAAATTCTACTTCATTCCTCCTTAACCTTGTTGTTAATGTCATTGTTCACAACTAGGTTCAGGACGCATGTGTTCTCTCATTTGCTTGAAGAAGGATCTTTTCCAATATGGGCTCCAGGTACTCTTTCAGATTTGTATTGAAACCATTCTGCTAGAAGCCTCTTGAGCCTTACTTCATTTGAGGTCCCCTCCCCATCACCCACAGAAATTCTTTCATTAATCTTTCCTCTGGGGCACACAGTACCTTAACTACTTTTCTTATACTGAAGCTTTCATCTTGAATGATATTACATTACATTAGTTCTCTTCTAATCTCTCTCTTCCCTACTGAAGCTGCAATTACTTAGGACTGAGGAAGATGACTCAGCTCCTGCTCAGAGAGATTAGTTATAGTACTGCTAGCCCCTCCCTAGCCCCAGGTCCTGGCTCTTACTTAGCAATAAGAACCCTTTAAATCTATCTATGAGTATAATAATTCTTCCACCCACTGCAACTTACATTTATGGTTAGCAAACTCCCTGCACCTACTATTATTTCTACCCTATCCCTGTGTATTCATTAGATATTGCAGTAGAGAACACATCTGGGAAATTGGCTCCTCTGATCCCTTTCTTCCAGCACATGAGCAGGAATTGAATCGTCCTAGACCACACCTGCTACTCCAACCACTAGGGCCAACTCTAGCAAGGACCCTCTCTTTTCCTCCCCACCTCCATGCATCTCTCTCTTTCTGGAGGCTGGGAGGAAGGGACATTTCTTAGTATCAAATTCCTGAGCACTGTAGTCTTTTTTTTTTTTTTAAGTGAGGCAATTGGGGTTAAGTGACTTGCCCAGGGTCACACAGCTAGTAAGTGTCTGAGGCCGAATTTGAACTCAGGTACTCCTGACTCCAGGGCTGGTGCTCCATCCACTGTGCCACCTAGTTGACCCCGCACTGTAGTCTTTTAATAAGCCAGACCCAATTTACAACATCAGCCTGCTTCTTCTAGTGGAAACTGAAAGAATGGTGCTGCTTTTTCCCAGGGGGGAAAAAAGTCTACACTCCATGGGGAAAAAAAAAGTCTACTTCTCATAAAAATCAATAACTAGTTCATTGTACCCAGTGATATCTAACCACCAAGCTGGAAAGAGAATCTTCTAGTTAATTAAACAGCTCCAGTTGCTCTCCCTTCCTTACACTCTTCAAATAATACACACTGCAGATTGATCTTTTATATTGAGTAAAAGCAACATCGAATGTAAAGGCAACAGCTTCACACACAATAAGGAAACAAATTGTAAATGAATACCTAATTAACAAATAAATGAAAAAGCATTTATTAGGTGCTTACTATGTACTAGGGACCTGTGCTAGACAGCAAACAAAAAAAGTCTCTATCTTTAAGTAGTTTATATTCAAATTGCAGAAGACATCACCAAAAGGGAGAGGGAAGGAGTCCTAACACTGTGCCAAAGGCTGGGCATGTCAAGAATTCCCAGTGAGGGACTTCAGAAAGCAGGTTTATTCAACACAGACAACTAGAAATAGTTAAGGGGGTAAGGGTATTGGGATGGGTCATCCTTATATGGGGAATGTGGTGCCAGTGATTAGGCCATATGAGAATTTTATATAAGGGCTCAAATGGATTTAGGGCAGTTCCCTTTTTAAGGAAGTTAGGAATGACCAGAGCCTGATACCAAATCAGCCCCACCAAAGCAGGGGATCAGATATAGTACCATTGTTTGATAATAAGAAGGCATAGGGCTTGGGTCTTGATATCCTAACTGGGTACAGGGAAGGTGAAATCCTGAGAGTGAAGAGACTAGGCAAACTTTTCCTATTTT
The DNA here is from genome assembly GCF_019393635.1 of Dromiciops gliroides. Lineage (NCBI taxonomy): Eukaryota > Metazoa > Chordata > Mammalia > Microbiotheria > Microbiotheriidae > Dromiciops > Dromiciops gliroides. The sequence continues at coordinate 204,512,040 of NC_057865.1, read as the reverse complement.
TGTCAAAGGTACTACCATTGACTGCTTTTTCAAGTTCATAACCTTGGCATTACCCTTGACTTCTGTTAAAATAAAAACCCTTGTGAACTGCTAAAATGGAAGAAACCCTAGGTCCAAAAGGGGGATCTGGGATGAACCAAAGTCTGATAACAGTTTACAAAGATTATAACTGTATTAATAAATGTATAAATGTATTGTCTGAGAAGAAGCTTGCAAGCTGGAGCAGTGAAACAATGTTCCAATCTACTCAGATGGGAGTGGGAAAAGATAAGGTATTTATACACATTTGAGGTTTTTAGGAGTTTTGGAGGTATTTATGGCTAAGTCAGGATTAAAGGTCAGGTAGGAAGTGAGGGTCTAGGGAGAAGATATCTATAAATACAATCTATAAATACAATAAATCGGAAAGCAGGAGGATTGCTACTCTTTAGATAAGTTAGATACCAAGATGTTTGCTTTTCTCTCTGAGCTGATCAAGGCTAGTTTCTGCAGTTGCGGGTATCTCTCAGTTCATCTAAAGTTTGCCTCACAAAGGATCACTGGTATGTCAAGCAGCCCTGGGCATCAGAAGTCCTCCTGATTGGCTAATTGTTGTGCCACTCTATAGTCTGGTTCCCCTGTGAAAAAAAGGAAGCTCTAGCACATTTAATGGGTTAGTTAGTGCAAGTGTCACAGAGCTCAAGTCCACACTTCTCACTCACCCCACATATCCAGTCATTTGTCACATCTTGCCATTTCTATCTCTACAACAGGTCACTAGTCAGAGAGCCACCACCTTTGTACTCATCATCAGTCACCTGGTGACTGTGACTTCTGTTGCCCTGAAGCCAACTTCCCCTGTGTGAGAATTGGAATGACACCCCCTGCTGGGAGGGACATCGTGAGCTCTGGCCTGAAAAGAAACCATGTGACTTAGTGCCCGAAAGTGACCTTTGTTAAGGGTTAAAATTCTAGCTAAACTGTCTAAAATATCTAATGAGTGGTCGCCAATAAATTATAAGCTTTAGCAAGAGTTAGACTTTTAAGCATTTATTAAGGAGAATAAGAATTTGGTAAAGAGAGAGAAAAAGGCCTAGAGTCCTATCTATTAAAGGGAGAGCACATTTCTAGCTCCGCTCTCCACCAGAGTCCAGAGGAAAAAAGAGTGAGACCGAGCGCCAGTCTCTTCCTTCCTCCTCCCACTCGTCCGCGTCACTTCCTGATGCCTGGTCTTGCCCTCAAAGACCTTCGCTTCATGGGCAGAACTCCTCTACAGTAAGTATCCAGCAGGTGGCGTTATTCCAATCGTTACAGTCCCCCCTGTTGTTCCTCAAGAAACAAAATGTTTCCTTGACGGAACAGTAAAAACAATATGATAACTATTGCTGAACAACAATATAGAAAAGGAAGAGAGGAAAGTTTTGTTCAGAGGGGCAATTTTTTTTGTCCTCATGAACCGACGCTTTGACATTAGTCTTGCAAAGGGAGGGCCTCTGCAGAGAATACATGTTACAGATGGTGTATATTATAACAGAAAGAGAAAAAAACCAACAAAAAGAACAAATCAAAACTGTTCATTTAAAGTCTCTGAAAGTCTTTTCTCAGATGTCCTCTAGGTGTAGTCGTGGAATGGAAGTCTTTTCAGGGGTTGATGTGTGGATGCTGGTAATCAGCCAGGAAAATTTCCTGCAAAATTGAGCTTAACACAACTTTAAAATAGCTTTGTCAATAATCAAATCAAACAATGAAAGTTCTCAAAAACATGTCTAAGGGAATTCAGAATCTTAGTTGTTACACATGAAACATATAATAAAACAAAAATTAAAACATTCTTTAAAATTATAATATTACTATAGTCCCCCCTTTATGGAGGGTAATTGAGAAGACAATTGCTGCGATATTAATTATTAAAAATAATTTTTTATCTTTGTTTCATCACTTTTTGCATCATCTGCCTAATTATCCTCATGCCATTATGAGAAATTAAAAAATCTAATATAATTGGTAACAGGTGTCAAGGCCAAATTCAACACTGTATTTATCATGACACCTGAGATAATTATGGGGGTTACCATAAAAGAACAGAGAAATGATGGGATATGAGCATTCCCACACTTGAGCAATATGTACTGCCCATACAGTATGCCAGGCTTAAAATAGGTGGATGGAATATACGTCCATGCCACCGAACATATTGGAGGAAACTGAGTCAGACTTAATCAGATGCATGGGATTGAGATGGTCCATGGCATCAGGCATATAGGAGGGAGCATAGAAGCCAGGTGTAGAAGTGAGATGGGTGGGATCAATACTTCCAGCCATCTGTACGATATTGTGGGGAAAAATAAAATAAAATATTAAACCAAGAGAATCCAACCTCAACATTTGTCAAAAGCCGTTCCCTTGGCCATACCTTGACTTCATGCATGTCTCCCCTCATGTGACAGTTCAGTGTCTGCTCTTGCATGTATTCCTCTTGTGATTGGATGGCATCTTGGCCAACTGGCATCTGATAACTCAGAATAAAGGCAATTAATGTCTTAAATGATAAGTTCCCATAATCCAAGTCTCATATGGATTTAAAATTGAGGATAATAAATGATTGCAAAAAATGTGAATACATCTTGACTCAAAATATAATATATAATTATGCAACAATTTCAAATAATACCCTTTTTTTTTTTTTACTTAGTATACAATTACTTTTTTGAAAAATCTGAACATATTTAAATAAAAGTTAAAGCACAACACAATCTCAAAGACAACTTTTACAAATGTTCCCCTCTTTTTTTTTTTTTTTGGAATATGCTTATCAAAAATAATACTTCTAGAATCAATTTACACTTGCCATGGCAAACAATTTGCTAGGGAAATGCTTTAAAGAGTTTAATCAAATAATCAGTTGAGAAAAAATAACAAAAACAAACAACTCAGAATATGGGAGCACAATACTCCTAGAATTAACATTGTATTATGAAATCAAAACCATCTTGCAATGTTTCAAAATTAGAGAGATGAATAAATAGAAAAACTACACACGGAACAATAAAAGACAATGAAATTCAAACTAGGGAAATCTAAATGAATATGAACTTAATATTAATAAGAGTATTATAAAATATAAACTTGATCATATGACTATAAAAAGCTTTACAAATATTCTCCTTGTTTTAGAAACTAAGTATAAGTCACAATCTCAAAAGCATGAAAATCTCTATGAAAATAAACCCATACCATTAATTTCAAAATGTATATATAATAGCATAGAAATCCTATGTAACCTCTGAACTGATACTATTACTCTGAGTGAATTCAGAACACTTTTGATTCTGATATCTAAAATCCCCAACACTCATATCAATACCTTGCCCCTTACTTTTACATTTCTGTACAATATATACCCTTCCATGGCAAAAGAAGCAGAGTCTTGAACTATGTTGATGATTGTCATTCTTATACAGCTTAAATTTTTCTTCTTTAACCCCTCTATATTGTCTGTCAGTCTTTTCACCATACAAATGCTTTATAAGATTACTAATGAAAGACAAAAGCAGGTTAGCAAAATTATCAACAAAACGAGCATATCTGGAATTTAAAGGGTTTTCTAAGGTTGTCTCAGAAGCACAGCCAGGCTGGGGAAGGGCTGAGCCTGAAGCTGCAAATGTAGTTAGAGAAAGTTGAGCATGCGCATCAGATCTCTGGACTTCCCAGGCAGGGGAAGCAATGGGCTTGGCCATAGGAGGAGTAGAGGGTGGGGTCTGGAGAGGAGGGGAGGGACCAGAGCAATTTGAATCAGACTTGATTTTGAACTCAGGCCTGGATTCCTCTTCCCCCACTTTGCCTCCAGGTGCTAGGGGATTAAAAGCTTCTAGAGGGTGGGTCATTGCCTCCAGGCATGCAAAATTAAAGCAACAATTACTGTTAGAACTGGGAAAAGCTGCGGGAATCTCTTCAGGTTTCTCTGAAAAAGCATGGTTGGGAGAGGGAGAGATATTTCCTTGTGTGAGTAAGTTGCTGGCTCTTTTAACAAAAATAAAAAGAAAAATAGAAAATCCACAAAAACAAAGCATTAACATGATCTTATCTCCCATTTGTCTGGTTAAACAGACTAAAATCAAAAATAGGATAATTAGGGAGTTTAAAAGGTCCATTTGAAAAAATTTAAAGGGAAAACACAGCCAGTACACCAGTACTTAGCAGTTAAAGGGAGGGGGAGGGGAAATTTCTTACCCAACCAGAAGATCAGAAGAAGACTGAGGGTTAGCTTTCCTCTTCGTGGTCAGCCATCTGTTAAGGGTTAAAATTCTAGCTAAACTGTCTAAAATATCTAATGAGTGGTCGCCAATAAATTATAAGCTTTAGCAAGAGTTAGACTTTTAAGCATTTATTAAGGAGAATAAGAATTTGGTAAAGAGAGAGAAAAAGGCCTAGAGTCCTATCTATTAAAGGGAGAGCACATTTCTAGCTCCGCTCTCCACCAGAGTCCAGAGGAAAAAAGAGTGAGACCGAGCGCCAGTCTCTTCCTTCCTCCTCCCACTCGTCCGCGTCACTTCCTGATGCCTGGTCTTGCCCTCAAAGACCTTCGCTTCATGGGCAGAACTCCTCTACAGTAAGTATCCAGCAGGTGGCGTTATTCCAATCGTTACACCTTTCTGAGGTTTTGAAGGTCAGATTGGCACCAGGAAGTTGTGTCTACCACCTGTGGGTCTTGTCTATCAAAGGTACCAGCCAATTAGCTTGGAGCTGTGTGTGTGGATGGCCCTGTTTCCAGTTTCACAGGAGGCTTCTGGGAGAAGCAACAGGGAAGCGAGGTCTTTCAGTTCCAGACTTGGGGCTTGGGGGGAGCTTCTAATTTAAGGTGACTACTCATTAGATTTTAGACATCACAGCTAGAATTTTAGACCTTACACCTGTCTTCTTGAGTTGCCATATTTTCCAGAAACACTGGACCCAGGGTATACAGGAAGCTCCCAAAGTGTGAAAGATGAAGCTCCCCCCCCCCCTGCCCCAACCCAGCTGACATAATTTGTTATTTGCACCCCAAACTGGACTCGAGAGTCAAGATAGGTCCCAATCAGTCTGCACCAGACTGAGAAACTGCTTGTGCAGTTGGGACCCTTGTAGATAAGCAGACCCTCCTGTCTTTGTGTCTAGCAGTTCCAAAGGGAAAAGAATGCTGCTTTTGCTATTGCCTTGCTCCTCTCTTCTGGGAGGGGTTTTGTCATTTTCCCATCTTTATTGCATCTTTCCCATTCCTGTGCCACACCCCTTTAGGAGGAGATTTCTGTTTTCTCCTCCTCCCTTTGTTGTACTATCATAAATATGAAAATTTCTATATGGATTATGAACTCTTTGCTCTGCCTTTGGGTTCTACATGCATGTTCATTTCTCTTGTAATAAATATAGTTTTCATAGAAGTTTCATGAAGTTGTTGCCTTTTGACACTTCCAGAGTGATTTCTCTGCCTCAAATCTCTCTTTTACTCTAATACATTTCTCCACACAGATGACAAAGTGATTTATTTCACTGCAAATATGACCAAGCCACTCTCTTACTCAAGTAACTAATGGTTTCCTATTACCTCCACAATAAAATAGAAATTTCTCTGTTTAGCTTTTTTTTTTTTTTTTGGTGAGGCAATTGGGGTTAAGTGACTTGCCCAGGGTCACACAGCTAGTAAGTGTTCAGTGTCTGAGACTGGATTTGAACTCAGGTTCTCCTGAATCCAGGGCCAGTGCTCTATCCACTGTGCCACCTAGCTGCCCCTCTGTTTAGCTTTTAAAGCCCTCCATAACCTGCCCCCAAACTATCTTTGTACCTTTACTCCCTTTCCTACACTTTACAGTCCAGGCAAACTGGTCTTTTCTCTGTTCTTCACACATGATACCCTCATGACTTTTCTCTAGCAATCCCCAGTGTATGTGTAACCTTGAGGAACTACTATTGGGAAAAGGAGATTTGGGTTCTGTTCTATTACTTCTGTACCCAAGCATGACATATGGATGAAGTTGGTCCTAAGCAGCCTGGCCTCTACTGAGAAGGGGTTAAGCTACTTGTTCTCACACTCTTTAGCTCATTAAACCCCCATTCAGTGCCCTGGAAAAACATAGCTTATGTTACAGTTCACCTCTGGGGTTATTCAAAAAATAGGGGAAATTATGTGTTCTCAATGCACAATATGCATAGGTATAGGTCAGGTAATTTATTACAAGAGAAATGTTAAACATAAAAGACTCACAGCACAAATTTAAGAGAATGAAGTCAATAACTTAACTAATTGTATAATCTGCTATAAAGTGGATATTTAAATCTTATCAGATCTTGGAGGTCTGCTAACTAGGCATTTTATGTTTTACCTGAACTTTTGCACTATCCAAACTCCTAAGAAGAGAAGTTGCCAGGGACATTTTTTTTCTTTCTCCATTTAGCAATGACACTATGGGACCTCTGGACCTCTCAAACTCACAAGACTGCTTCCAAGCTTGGACACATCTACCTAAAGGGTGATGTCCTATCACCTACTTAGGAAAGGACATTTAAAGGCAGACCTAGGTCTAAGCACACTGACTCCTAGTTGAATCCAGTCTCCATACAGGTGTAGAGAGAAAAGGTATAGATATCATCTCACCTTCATGGAGAGGTTAGAGGCAGGGAATGGCAGCTACCTGACATAGCACCCTGTCCTCCTGCCACTGTCATGGGATCAGGGTAGGACCACTCAGGGCTTGCTACATCATACCAAAATGCCAAGCCTTCCCAGCATTTGGTCACTGCATGGCATAAGCAGGTTTTCAAGTTTCCATATAATCAATTAGAACCAGGAAGGACAAGTTTGGCATGTTCTATCTTATGGTCCCCTGTTACACCTGGATTGTCTTTCTTCACCTCCATTTCATAGGTTCCCTCTTTTCCTTCAAGATTCAGTTCAAGCTTTACCTTCTACAGTGAGCCTTTCCTGATACCCCAAAACACTGTGGCCTTCTAACTACCTTGTATTTAACCTTTGAATTTATTTGTGTTTATTCTCTTTATATTTATTCTCTATATATATTTAGTGTCTCCCCCATCAGAATGTGAGCTCCTTGAGAGTAGGGGTTATTTTATTATTTTTAAAAATATGTCTATCGGGGTGGCTAGGTGGCACAGTGGATAGAGCACCGGCCCTGGAGTCAGGAGTACCTGAGTTCAAATCCGGCCTCAGACACTTAACACTTACTAGCTGTGTGACCCTGGGCAAGTCACTTAACCCCAACTGCCTCACTAAAAAAAAAAAATAATAATAATATGTCTATCACTTAGCACAGTGCCTAGCACATTGCAGGCATATAATAAAAGCTTGTTGATTAACTTGTTGATTAAGAGTTTCAAGTTTTTTCACAACTCTTCAACCTACTTAGTGGCTAGGTGCTCCTATCTAACTAGGTACATTAATATATTGGAAACCTTACTTAATTTCACTTATCATGCTCTAAGATTCTGCAGAGCCCTCCTCCCTCCTTCTTTTTCCTTCTCTTCCTTCTCTTCTTCTTTCTGTATTTCTCCTCTTCCTCCAAACCCTTCCCTGTCACACTCCAAAATTTAGCAGGGATAAATATAAATCTTATATTTGGGTCCAAAAATAAACTTTACAAGATCTGGATGGGTAGAGTATGTAGCTTAGGTAGCACTTGGAAAAGGACCTGAAGATTTAAATAGACCACAAGTTCAGCAGCATAATATAGCAGCCAAAATAGCTCATGTGATATTAGGCGGCATTAAGGTTAGCTTTCAGTGCAGAACAGCAGGAGCCCCCTTGTTCCTGCTCCAGTTATACTAATGCTGGAGTGTTGTGTTCAGTTCTGGGAACCACATTTCAGGAAGGACATTGAAAAGCTTAAGGCTGTCCAGAGGAGGGAAGATGAAGGACTTTTGATATGCTGTACTAAGATCAGCTGAAGGATTACAGACAGCAGATAGAGATAGAAGGGGACAGAATAGCGATCTTTATGTACTTGAAGGGTCAGCATGACAAGAGAGATTATATTTGTTCTATTTGGCGCCAAAGGACAGAACTAGGATCAATAGGTGAAAGTTGCAAAGAGGAAGATTTAGGTTTTGTTTTTGTTTTGTGAGGCAATTGGGGTTAAGTGACTTGCCCAGAGTCACACAGCTAGTAAGTGTTAAGTGTCTGAGGCTGGATTTGAACTCAGGTCCTCCTGAATCCAGGGCCGGTACTTTATCCACTGCACCACCTAGCTTCCCCTAAGATTTAGTTTTGATATAAAGATAGACATTCTAACAATTCATACTGTCTAAAAATAGAATAAGTTGTTTTGGGAAATAATATGTTCCCCTTCACTAGAGGTCTTCAAGAAAAGGCTGAATAATTGCTTGGCTGGGATATTATAGAATGGATTAGGTACTATATGGATTTTGTTCGATTACTGCCTCTGAGTTTCAGCGAATCTGTAATGTGCTATAATTGTAACTGGGAGTTAATCAAAACAGGAATTATCCTAACATATGTCCGTGATTTTTACTGTTTTACAAAACTTTGTTTTTCATTGCAAATACTTTGTATTTATATTTTTGTAACTTTGTATTTTATACACTTTGGTTGGTTTAAATGCATACCCTTTACTACAAGGATTCTGAGGAACAAAGTGTTGTCTTTGTGTTGGTGTGAAAGCAGAGGTGCATTTGTGTACCTCTTGAGGTATGTGCAGGGACAAAATGGATGCACGTGTCTAGATGTGTCTGTATCAGAGGCCTTAAATGTCTGAAGTGGCTAACTGTGTTTAGGGGTGTGAGTTGCATGGATAGTCTCATACTTGGGTATGGCTGCAGTTGTGGGAGAGTTTTCCAGAGTAAAGATCCATGTGGTATCAGGAAGGGTCTGTGAATACCTTTGTGTGTGTTAGTTGGTGGACATGGTTAGGGCATGCAAGCTGTGAGTAGGACTAGGGGTATTTTGTTTCCTGTTTCCTTTGAATTCAAGATCACGGAATCACAGAATTGGAGAAGTGAAAGGGACCTCAGAGGCTTTTTGGTCAGACCCATACACATACTCAGAAGGCAGGCTCACAGCAAGGGTGCAGTTAGTTCATCAGCTAAAGGATGAGAGCAAGGCCAGAATAAGAAACAAGAGACAGGATCTCAGCAAAGGGAGTAAGTAAACCCCTGCCAGAAATATTCAAGTTTCAAAGAAAACACAGGAGTGTACAGTTGGCTGCTCAATGTCCCTCCTCCTCTTCCCCACTATCTTCTGCTCTATCCCCTTTCCTCTTTATCTTTCTCTCTCCTTTGAGGGGAAATGGGAAAAAAAATGTCTGTAGAGAAGCCAAGAGCAAAAGAAAACTGTCCGGGGGCAGCTAGGTGGCGCAGTAGATAAAACACTGGCCCTGGATTCAGGAGGACCTGAGTTCAAATTTTACCTCAGACACTTGACATTTACTAGCTGTATGACCTTGGGCAAGTCACTTAACACTCATTTCCCCGCCCCCCAAAAATGTTAAAAAAAAAAAAAAAGAAAACTGTCTGGGGGATCTGGGAGAGGACTTGGCCTCTTCTTAGGAAGAGGGAAAGAGGAAAGAGTGAGAGCAGTAGTTCTGTGGATTTTGTTAAGGGAAGTAGGGGATTGGATGCAAGCCAGGAAGTCTACTCCCTGAAACTGCAGCCGGAGAATTGACTTTCTCCTGTCTGACTATTCGATTATACTCTCCTTAAGTGGCCTCTACTTTTATTCAGCAATTCTGTGCTGGGTGAGGAAGATACAGCATAAAGAATATGAATACAATGATTACAACAATGTAAAAGAAAACAACTTTGAAAGTTGTGATCAAGGTAGTGAAGAGTTATGACATCCCATTAACTACCTGTTTGATCTTTGGTGAGTCATTTAACTTCCCTTGGCCTCAGTTTCCTCATTTCTAAAATGAAATGGACTAGATGGCTAATGATATCCCTTCCAGTAGTGGTCCAGTGATGATGTTTGTCTCTTGCAAAGGTGATGGAATAGGTGCAGAATTAAATATACATTTTTGAGACTCAGCTAATCTTTTGATTTGTTTTGCTTAATCATAAAGGAGGGCTTCTTTTGGGTGAAAGAATTAGTGGGTAATGATAGTGATGCCAAAAAAGAAGAAAAGAAAAAGGGTGTCAATGAAACATTTAAAAAAATAAACAGAAAGGAGTCATCAAGTGTTTATCAAGTACCTGCTATAAGCCAGATTCTGTGCTAAGCACTGGGGATACAAAGAAAGGCAAAAGATAATTCCTGCCCTCGAGGAGCTCACAGTCTAGAGAGGGATACAAGTAAAAATCTAGATAGAAACAAGCTATATATGGAATAAATTGGAGATAGGCAACAGAGATAAGGCCCTAGAATTAAGGGGAATCAGGAAAGACTTTCTGAGAAAGTTATGTTTTAGCTGTGATTTGAAGGAAGCCTGAGAAACCAATAGGCAAAAACAAGGAGGTAGAGCCTTCCAGGCACGGAGGACTGTCAGTGAAAAGCACAGAGCTGAGAGACAGAGTGTCTTGTGTGAGCAACAGCAAAGAGGTCTGTATCACTGGATGGCAGAATGGATAGGGGGATGGAGTGGAGGGGTGTGAGGTGTAAAAAGACTGGAAAGGTTGGAGGGAACCAGGTTGTGAAGGGTGTTGAATGCCAAACAGAGGATTTAACATTTGATCCCAGGGTTGATAGGAAGCAACTGGAGTTTATTGAATATGGTGTCAACATGGTCAGACTTGTGCTTGAGAGAAATTAATATTATACCATTATATTAATAATGAATTATTAATTTGTGATCCACTCTTTTCTTCCTATTTCTGTTAAGGCGCAATTCCTAAAAAGGACAGTCAACCTGTGAAGGGCATGACAGACTGATTATTCTCCTAGGCCTCAAGGCACATACTAGTTAGTTGGGCAGGACCCCACCCAATTGGGAGACCTAATTTCTCTTTAGCATATAGACAAAATCCAGTCGAGTTGAGTCTTGGCCAGGGTGAAGAACCCCTGTCCTTAATCCCCTCTATTAGAGAGTAGGGTGACCCAGCTCATGAAGGAGAAAACTAGCTGGAGAGGTCAGGATGGAAATGCCTTCCCCTACCCAGATGCCTTGAGGTACTGAGCCTTATGATCAAGCTTTTTCTCAGCAGGAGGAGCTGAACACTTTGGGTCCACCTCCTCATTAAATGTCCACCAATCAGGGTTGACCTTTACTTGTTAGAGGAATTTCCTTTCTGAAAGGATTTGATATATTTCAGGGTCTCCCTGGATGTCTTTGGTTACCAAGAGAAACCACTGACCATTGATTTATTGATTGACGGCCAGCTAAATTAATAAATTGATTATTAATTATCCAAAAACTCTGTCTCTTAGTGTTTTCATTAATCACATGTTTTAGGAAGAAAGCAGAAGAGTGTTCTGAATGAGTCACCAACAAGTAGGCGATTTTGTTAGAACTGTACTGAATTTAATGTACAATTTAAAAAATTATATATGTTAAAAATCCCAAAGTTATACAAAGTAAAAGATCCACTTATTAAGGGTGGACTGGGACATACTCTCTCACTAAGAGACCCCAACCCTGGACTCACAGACAAGATTTAGAGTCTGATCTCTAAAGAGAGGGGTTAAGATTTTTCTCATTATATCTGGTTCATTACAATACCACCACAGAAGAGAATTCTGGGAATGACTACTTAAAGTTTAGGTTTGGCTCATGGCTAGTGATTAATAGGATCTCTTTAGAAAAGTGCTCAATGTACAATGTAGATAAGTCAAATCAATTTCTACAATAAAAAAGAAAAGCTTAAAACACAAAAGATTAATAAGTAGAGGCAGCTGGGTAGTTCAGTGGATAGAACATTGGGCCTGCAGTCAGGAAGAATCTAGTTCAGCCTCAGATATTAAATAGCTGCAATGAAGAAATTCCTTTCCCTTCCTCAATGGAAGTGCCACAAACCCTGAGTCACAAGTTCAGAAGAAAGGAAGAAGAAAATGAGTGGAAGATTTTTTCCCCCCTTAAATGTCTATTGAATTGATAGATCTTGTTGTTCAATGGCCAATTATCTTTGAAGCAGCCCCCTATCATGGATGTTAGGAGCAGGGCAGAGAGACCAACCAAAAGACTTAGATTACATATACTCTTTGTCAAGAATCCAAAATACATGTCTTACTGGAAGTGTCCAGGGCACAGGCTCAACACTCCATGAGAAATATCCTAGCTAGGGCAAATACATCACTGAAAGGGGCCAGGGGCCAAGGCCTCTCCCCATGCATGCTGTAGAGAATGGCCAGTTCACAGTTTCGTACAGAATCCTCCTTTCTATTATTTGTATACTGTAAGGGGCTAAAATTCTAGCTAGTCGGTCTAAAATATCTAATGAGCCAATAAATTATAAGCTTTAGCAAGAGTTAGACTTTTAAGCATTTATTAAGGAGAATAAGAATTTGGTGAAAAGAGAGGCCTAGATTCATCTATCTATTAAAGGGAGAGTGCATTTCTAGCTCGCTTCTCCACCTGAGTCCTAAGGAAAGAGAGCGAAAGCCAGCCTCCCCCCATTTCTTCCCACAAGCAAACGTCACTTCCTGAAGCCAAAGAAAAGCTGCATGGCCTTGCCCTCAGAGGCCTTCTCCTCATGGTGGAGCTTTCCTTTCTCCAGCAGGTGGTGTCATTCCAATCGTTACAACACTGAAATAAGAATGCTATTAAATTCAAAATAACAAAAGAAAACTAATAAAATTCTCTAAGTGATCTTCCCATGCTTAGAAAGGACAGATTATCCATTTGCTGGCATGTGAAGTGTAAGGGACTAAGGTGCAGTGGAAAGAGAACTGCACTAGGAGAAAGAAGAGTTTTTCCTCCCTCTCCCTGTAGTAATTTTACCCTTTACCAGGAGATGAGACGAATGGAGGGTAGAGAAGATCCCCTGAATTCCAAGAAGAGAGAAAAGGCAGCATATCATCATCAACCCCTAGAAATTCCATTAAAGAATTTCAAGAATCCATTAGGAGATAAAAGTTCTCCTTGGCAAGGTTAAGACTGGGAATTTGGTTTCAAGGCTGCTTTACTGTGCTTTACTGTGCTGGTTGATTCTTTTAGTTTTGTTCCTGGTGCTGGATGGATTTTTGGTACCAAACCTAGTTTTTCATTAGACCTCACAAGAGAGGCTACGTACATATATATGGGAAATTCTATAAAGAACTCAGTAAAATACTAAAAATTATGACATATACTTTGATACCCAGTAACTTTAATGCCAAGGTAGGGAGAGGTAAAGTTGGCAAAAAGTATATTAGAACATGACTCAGGAAAAAAGAAATAATGAGAGGGACCGAAGCCTCAAATCTATATATCATGAATATTTTCTTGAAGTGAAGAATTGGAAGGTGCTGGATATGGTGAACACTGAATAACATTACAAAAATGTATTTTAGCAGACAGGAAATGATTTATATCTTATGAGGGAGTCATTACTGAATCATGTTTTTGAGTCAAGTCAGATAATCAGTCTCTTAACAGAAAATATCAACATTAGTACAAAGGGGAAAGAATAAAAAATGAGATAAAGCTTTATTTGGGGTATCATTTAAACAGCTTCAACTTGGCCTATTTAAATAAATTTTTGATGCTGGAAAATGAGATGTGCTTAGGGGGAAAAGGATATAGATGCTGGTTATGCTAATTCCATACAGTTTAACTGATATAATTTGATTGTTACAATGAATAGACAAAAAATATCTACCACCCTAGGATCAGTTGTGAATGTACCACCATCCTTGGTGGTACTCTCATGTATTTACAATTCTGGATTCAGGTACCAGCCATCAAGAAGGAGAAGAGTTCTGAGACGGGAAGATGGCTACCACTAGGATCATACTGTAGTTGAAAGACTAAAGAAAGTCACAACCCAGCTGACCAGGAGATCTGGTACTTGTGAGTGACTCAGAAATCATGGGTTTGAGTTGAAAGGGAAGCACAGGCTGTTCTTAAAGTCTCAGTGCAGTTTTAAGCCACTAAAGCTTAAAATTTCACTAAGACTCTTTAACTTCCCTATATATGTCCATCTGTCCTACAAATGATATTCCCTATCAGAAGAAATGAGTAAAATAGTTTAATTAAGATGTTTTTCTGTATCTGATCATATATGCCTTTTTTTTTTGTCTTATGCACTGTCTGTGAAGAAAATAGAAAGCTGTTACATTTCTGATAGCCATATTGTACATTAAATAGTTTTGTTGTTGTTGTTGTTGTTTTTTGCAGGGCAATGAGGGTTAAGTGACTTGCCCAGGGTCACACAGCTAGTAAGTGTCAAGTGTCTGAGGTCAAATTTGAACTCAGGTCCTCCTGAATCCAGGGCCAGTACTTTATTCACTGAGCCACCTAGCTGCCCCATTAAATAGTTTTTAAAAATACCCTGTCGTACCCAGGTTTTGTTTCAGAGGTTCCCCAGAATTTTAGAGAGAAGAGTTTCATTCTCCTTTGGAGGGAGAAGCATCTTGGGATACATTTGAGTCTGTGTGAGTCTAGAGGTCCCTCCCTTTTTAGGGTCTCCTGGGATATGGGCTATATTAGAGATTGTGTATACACAGGTGCCTGGGTTACCTCCAGGACAATCAATGGAAGGCCACATAGAGCTGATCTGCCCCCTCTTCTGAGAGAAGCACACAAAAGGTTTTCACTTTTTTGTTCCTAGAACAGAGATTAGTTGGGAATCTAAGAGGGATGATAGTGGTGAAACCTATCCAAACACACTCAAACAACCAAATTAAAGGGGAGAGGACTTAGCACAGTGCCTGGCAAATAGTAGGTACTCCATAAATGCTTGTTTCCTCTACCCTCCTCTGAATTAAATGTGGTTAAGTGATATAGAGAGGCAGTCAGAATAAGAATTCCCAACCCTGGAGCTTTCCAGCTGAAAACCTCTGTGATTCTACAATTCCCTCTCTCACCTAAACTGCACAATGGACTTTCTTGTACCTTATGACAGATGCTGAAGATGAGAGCCTCCAATCATAACAGAACTGAATTTGCCCAGTGAATCTGGATTGGAGTCAAATCTTTGAGTTCCTAACACACTGAGCTTTTTCTTACTCTAGCTGTGTTCTCCCCAAATCCAATCCATGTCTGATGGAAACAAGCTAGTGGAGCCAAGTTCTCTGCCTTGTACCCTCAGCATCCTGTGCCTGGTAATCTGTGTGCAGGGAGGAAACAGGCTGGGTTCCATTTCAAAGTGAATGTTCCACCCTCTTCCTCTGAGACTGGTGTTTCTGTGTTGTGCTGCCAGGTGATGTGAGACTACTGAAAGCTCAGGCTGTGCTTTGTTTTAAAACCCAATTCTACCTCTGCTTTCCTCACCCCCACTATTTTTACTTTTAATAGAAGAAAAATAGTTGCTTCCAAAACCATTAGCTCCCATCTCTGTATTGTAGAGATCAGATTCTATTCCATCTTATAGAAGATGGCAAAATGTGCAGGTCTCCTACCTGAGTTGAAAAAGAGGGCCTAAAGGCAGGTAACTCATTTTCTTCTCTCAAAAGGGCTTTTTTTGTCTTGCCCTTGACCTAGTAGTCAAAGAGCATCCCTAGCTTTGGAAAGAAGATTAAACTCTAGAGTTGCATTCTCTACTCCTCTCAATGTGGAAGCTGAGCTCACTATTTAGATTAATATGAGGTGGCTGGACATGTCTGTGCCTTCGACCCAGTGTCTGATAGGAAACCTCTAAGAGACTTTCCATATTGATGATAATAGCTTTTGAAGTACTTCAAAGTTTACCAACTCTTTAATACAGATGAGGATCTCATCCTGTCCTCAAAACAACCCAGAGAAGTAGTTAGCATAGATATTATCTCCATCTTACAAGAGAAGAAACTGCAGTTGAGAGATTAAGTAATTTGGCTAATAATAAGTAAAGCCATGATTCAAACTCAAATCTTCTGACTTGGGGCAAACAACATGGCATAGCTGAAAGAGTATTGGATTTTGGAGTTAGATAAACTAGGTTTGTGTTTAGAGAACCAGATCTGCTATCTGTTATAGGTTACAGGCAGTGTAGCATAATGGGAAGAATCTGGATCTGAAACTGGGAGATCTGGATTCAGAATACAGCATAAAGCACCTAATAAATACCCTATCTATATCTATCTATCTATCTATCTATCTATCTATCTATCTATCTATCTATCTATCTATCTATCTATCTATCTATCTATCTATCCATCCATCCATCCATCCATCCATCCATCCATCCATCCATCTATCTATCTATCTATCTATCTATCTATCTATCTATCTATCTATCTATCTATCTATCTATCCATCTATCATCTATCTATATAATCTATCTTATCTATCTAATCTTATCTATCTATCTTATCTGTCTATCTATCTTATCTATCTATCTATCTATCTATCTATCTATCTATCTATCTATTGTATAACCATATGTAAATCACCAAATCTCTTCTAGTCTCATCTAGTATAAGAATAGCATGACATAGTGGAAAGAAAGTTGTCCTCAGAGGTAAGAAGACCTGGGTACAAGACCTACCTCTAATACATACTGACTCTATGAGCCTGGACACTCTCTTTGGCTCCCATGGATTCTTTAAGACTATAAGTTGCAGAATAGGTGCTGATCTACTTTGGTAGGAGGTGCTTCCTCACTGAAAATTCCCTATACCGATGAAATCACAGGTATAGATTTTTTTTTTTTTAGTGAGGCAATTGGGGTTAAGTGACTTGCCCAGGGTCACACAGCTAGCTAGTGTTAAGTGTCTGAGGCCAGATTTGAACTCGGGTACTCCCGACTCCAGGGCCGGTGCTCTATCCACTGCACCACCTAGCTGCCCCTAGATTTTTTTTTTTAAGGTGTAGGAATAGTAATGCTAACTTTGAAGGACTGTTTTATATATATATATACTGTTATATATATATATACTGTTATATATATATATATACTGATATATATATGTATATATATATATGTATATATATTTTGTTTGTTTTTAGTGAGGCAATTGGGGTTAAGTGACTTGCCGAGGGTCACACAGCTAGTAAGTGTTAAGTGTCTGAGGTTGGATTTGAACTCAGGTACTCCTGACTCCAGGGCTGGTGCTCTATCCACTGCGCCATCTAGCTGCCCCTGTTATATTTTTTAAACCTCAAAATATTGTATAATGTGTCTTGCCTTCAGGTGATCTTAGGCAAGACATTTCACTTCTAGGGCCTCAATTTCTTGAAATGTAAAGTGAGGCGATTTCTAAGGTTCTTTCCAAATTTAGAGTTGATGCCCATTGACTCCAAATCCAAGGCTCTTTCCATGATGCCATGTCGCTTCCTTGTTACTAAATAAACATAATGAAGGAGGGAAGAGTTTTGTAAGAGAAGAGGATCTCAGGCAAGCAGGTGGACTGGTAGGAAGTGGTGGGAGGACTAGAAAGATCAGGAGATTATGGGATCTGATTACTGTCATGAAAATTTGATATTTAAAGAGAGAGATCACCCTCTAGGTTAAATGTTCTTAGGAGGGATAGCTATAACAATGTTTTGCCCTAGCAACAACATCTCAGAGTCAGAAGAAGGGAAAATGGAAGGGCCCAGTGAGAGGGCCCTTTCAGTGGCATTTGCTTAATTGTTAGCAATTTTGGCAATATCAAATTTCAACTTGTCTAATCCATCTTCTGCTTCTTTGGAGGAATAGAACAAGGTGTGTCCTGTTGTCTTCAGAGCAGCTTGGTGAGGTAGAAAAGAGTGCTGACTTGGAGACAGGTAATCTGGTTTTAAAATCTGACTCTGATACTTATTAGCTGTGTGATTATGGTCAATCACTTCACATCTCTGGGCCTGAGTTTTCTAATGTATAAA
Source organism: Dromiciops gliroides (assembly GCF_019393635.1). Taxonomy (NCBI): domain Eukaryota; kingdom Metazoa; phylum Chordata; class Mammalia; order Microbiotheria; family Microbiotheriidae; genus Dromiciops; species Dromiciops gliroides. Next base: position 204,494,206 of record NC_057865.1, on the reverse strand, counting down.
AAAGGGATAATAATACTCACACTAATTTCTTCACAAAATTATTGTGAGGAAAGTGCTTTGTAAACTTAAAAGTATTATATAAATAATTACAAGCTATTATTAGAAGAGGCACCACTGCCTTCCTTATCTCCTAGGAACATATAATCAGAATTCTTTTTTCCCTAAGGGAGTTGGGAAAGGGAGTGGATAATGACTGTATCTTAAGAGATGATGAGAAGAGCTTGGCAAGACTGGAGGGAAGAGTAATATACCTCTCTAAGCTTTTTATCTTGCTAAAGAAGGCAGAAGAACTGATGATTGTGGTTATTTGATGAATAGGAGACAAGTGGAGCAAGAGGCTGAAGGATTTAGGAAGTATAAGAGTATTGGAGCAGCTTAAAGTCTTGGGAGTAGAGGGTGCACTGTAACCATGGGGTTAGGGTGTTAAAAGAAGGGTGGGTAAAAATTTATCAATTAAAACATGGGCAACTGGTTAGTACTTAAATTGGCTCTTGATCGACATATTGAAATGTATAAAATGGAAGCCTAATCAGTATCCCAAGATTCTCACATAATTGTCTACCAGAGCAGCCTCAAGGGGGAGAATCTCAAAGAAAAAGCTGAAGTCATGTTTGTACTTTTTTTTACTCAATTACCTGTAAAAAAACCTTTTTACATTATTTTTAAAAATAATTTTTGAGTTCCAAATTCCCTGCCTCCCCATCCTACTCCTTGAGAAGGCAAGCTCTTTGATATAGATTATACATTGCAAAAGAGAACACAGACTGCCCCCCCCCAAAAAAAACAACCAAGAAAAATATAGAAAATATAGGCAAAAGACTGAAGTTTTACTAGCCTAAGGGAGCAAACAGCTTTGAAGGGGAAAAGAAATCACAAAAGAGCAATGGGAGCCTAAGAAGTATGTATGAGAGGGAGGGGCTACCTCAAGTTTTATTTTATCTTTGTTATGGTGTGTGTGGGGGGTGATAGAGGATAGGTTATTGGCCCCAGAATACTGCTCAGGTGGGGATTCTCTCAAAGAACTATGTCATGAATCCTTGCAAGAGGAGAAAGTGGGACCAAAGAAGATTGGTACTTTACTATTTTAACCACTAGAGCCCTGTAGTTCCTTCAAGTCAGTCTTTTCCTAGTCTCCTTCCTCTCAAGGAATACTTGTGCTTTGCATGCTTTTCTAAAATATATATTAGCACGTTCTGGCATCCATGGTTATCAAAATCCATTCTCTAAGTATCATTTCAGAATGGCTAGATTCCTCAGGTAGGCTTCTAGAGTGATGGGGACTGGAAACAAGCAGTATGTCAGATTACAGGTTGAGCTGTATCTGAATTCTCTGTCATCACAATCTTGCCTTTCTGGTAAACCAACCCTCTCCCCAGAAAATGGCTACTAACCACAGCTGCAGTATACAAGATTCTGAGGGTAAGAAAGGATGAAAGAGAAGGTATAGGAACACCATGATTTGCTAATCCCACTCCTATTCTATTTCATTGGCAGGTCAGCTCACAGAAAAGGACACACAAAGGAAGGTTCCCCACACAGCTGCAGTTATGCCCCTACCAGGCTGTCAGGTTTTTTTGTTGTTGTTGTTGGTTTTTTTTGCTCAGGGCAATGAGGGTTAAGTGACTTGCCCAGGGTCACACAGCTAGTAAGTGTCAAGGGTCTGAAGTTGGATTTGAACTCAGGTCCTCCTGAATCCAGGGCCAGTGCTTTATCCATGGCACCACCTAGCTGCCCCTAGGCTGTCAGTCTTATTTGGGTTTCTCTCCCCAGGAAAAAGACAATTCTGTTTCTAAAGGAAGATTACACCCAATATTGCCTTAAATAGTAAATATTCTTCCTTACCCTTAAATGAGGATGGGGATGAGGATGTGATTTCATTGGTATCAGGTATTGGTATGAGGAAATTCCCTCTAGCAATGCATGTTGGCAGAGAGTTGCCTGGAGTACTGGGAGACTATGTGATTTGCCCTAGATCACATAGCCAGATTTTGGAAGTAGGACTTGAACCCAGTTCTTCCCCATTTTCAAGATCAGCTCTCTCTCAATGCTGCTCTTTTCCTTAACTACCCCAGCTAAATTCTGTGAACCGTGTTTAACCACCAGGGGTTGCTAGTGGTATTTCTAGTCACTTATTTGGTCCTTAGTTATCAGGCTCTGAGAAGTCTTCTCTGTGATTCCCAAAGAGTGGGAAACATCCTGGAGCACCACAAATCTTACTAGTTTAAGGAGGTGTGATTGTTATGGAGTTATCCAATCAGATCATCTTCCTGAGTTCAAATCTGGCTTCAGACACTAGCTGGGTGACCCTGGGAAAGTCATTTAACCCTATTTGCCTCAATTTCCTCATCTGTAAAATGAGCTGGAGAAGGAAATGGCAAACCACTCCAGGATCTTTACCAAGAAAACCCCAAATCGGGTCATGAAGAGTCAACCATGACTGAAACAACTGAACAACACCCACCTACTAGAAACTGACTCCTCCCAAACTGCAAAATGTAATTGATCCTTGCTTATGTGACCTTGGCATAATGGAATCAGACTTTCATAGGAAAAGGCATGAATGCTTGGACATGTATGGTATTTTGCTCTTTAATAGTCCTGGTAAGGCTTGGGCTGGATGTCTTACGGGGGATAGGGTAGGGGTGGGGTGGAGTACTTTATTTCTAAAGACCCTGGAAGTTCTATTCCTTCCCTGAATGGGAAGAATGGAAGGCAATGGGAAATAAGCACTGGAAGGTGGGTCTTCCCCCTATAGCAGGAGTTTTAAGGATCTCTTGAGAGAGAGAGAAAAGAGAACAAGTGGAAACACAAAAGGTGATGGTGTTTCACCAACACATGAAGCAAATATGGCAGAAGCCCTGGTAACATCACCCACACCTCCTACTGGGAGACTGGGGAGGCAAAAGCTAAAGAGGCAAGGTTTAAGATTTCTTATCCTCCTCTTCCTTTTCCTCCTCCTCCAGATTCCCTTATGGGGCTGTCACACTGAGGGGAAATATACATCAGGAATTGGTTCTTTATTCCTTTCCTTGGTCTTACTTAAGATGGGTGTGATTGACACCCATTTCTAGGGGTGTTTTTTTTATTCTGTCAAAGACCACATCTGAGTTTATAATCTTATATCTTATAAAACACCCTTTTCTTTGCATTGCCTTTTGTCCACAGCATGAGGGGACAGTGAGGAACCACTTGGAGGAAAGTGGCTTTTCATATTTCTGGGTCTCTCCCCCCCCCCTTACCCCCCCTTGCCCAGACCATTGTGAGAAAGATTTTTCCTTCTAATTGGGGGCATCATCTTGAGCCATTCAAATGTTTTACAACTACATTTCCAAGGGCAAATTTACTGTGAACTTGTGCACTTACATCTACCTCATCAGGCCACAAACCTAACCTGTTAGAAAGTCAGTGCAGGGTTCTTTACCCAGAGCCCATAGCTCCACAAGGATGGATTTCAGGGAGTTCATGAACTTGGATGGGGGAAAAATCTTTATTTTCACTAACTGATAACTGAAATTTAGAATTTCCTTTAATACTCCATCATCATCATCATCAAGAAGACTACCAAATGGGTCTATAACATAAAAATGGTTCATAACTTTGATCCAGGGGTTACAACTTGTGAAAAAATAGAATCAGCAAAATAAAAGAATAATATATTATAAAGTATCTAGCAGACACATGGCTGTCCTTAGTTTCTTCAAGACCCAGGGTGTCCTATAAAGGAGAGAGGCACACTCTGAACCAGGTGTTCCAGTAAAGATAAAGTTCAGGGGGCAGCTAGGTGGCGCAGTGGACAGAGCACTGGCCTTGGATTCAGGAGTACCTGAGTTCAAATCCAGCCTCAGACACTTAACACTTACTAGCTGTGTGACCCTGGGCAAGTCACTTAACCCCCAATTGCCTCACTTAAAAAAAAAAAGATAAAGTTCAGCTGTTTTGTCCCCAACAACTGTTCCATCCCCCACAGCTGTTCCTCATAGGATCAGGCAAAGGAGTGTAGTAAATACGACCAAGTTTTGATCTGATGTTTGATTCACAGTCTATATTCTTAGGCAGAACCACAAGAGATTTTAAAGGTCATCCATTCCAACTCCCTCATTTGAAAGCTGAGGAAACCAGGGCCCAGAAAGGTTAACTTGCCCAAAGTCATGCAGGTAGTGGAAGAGGTGGGATGCAAACCAACCCATACAGAAAACAAGGTGCATTGGAAAGAGTAGTGGCTCTGGAGTCAGAGGACCTGTGTTCAAATCCTGCCTCTGAAGTGTGACCTGGGGTAAATCACTTAACCTTCTTATATTTCAGTTTTTTTATGTGTATAATGAGGAGGTTGGACTAGATGGCATTTCTGGTCTCTTTCAGTTCCAGACCCTCTTATAGTATCCTCCACAACTGGCCACCCTGTCCCTACTTAAAGCTCTCCAAGTGTCACTCTCCAAGAGCCCATCTCACTTCAGGATGCCTCTAATTACTAGGAAGTTTTTTTTTTCTTCCTGACATCAGATTTAAATTTACCATTTTCAGCTTCCACCAATTGTTCCTTATGGTCTCTGGGGCCAAACAGGACAATATTAATCTTTTTTACACATGACGAGCCCTTCAAACACTTGAAGACAATTATCATTGCTCTCCTTAAGTTTTCTCTCCTTTGGACTAAACAATCATAATTCTTTCAACAGATTTTTATGACATAGATTCAAGACCCTTCTTGAACCATCCTGATTGCCCTCCTCTAGTTGCTCTCAGGTTATCTATGTCCTTCTCAAACTGTGACAGTTGGAGAGTGTAATACTCTACAAGGGCAGAATAGAGAAGGACTCTTTTATTCCTCCTTATTCCTGGAAGCCATGCGTCTCTTAATGATGTCCAAGATAGAATTGACTGTTGTTGTTACCATATCACCCTGCTTATTCACATTGAGCTTGCATTCTATTAAAAGTCTCAAATCTTTTACAAATAGTCTTTTCTTATGTGACTGGCCTTTTTGTGTTGTGTAGCCAGATGGTGTGGGACTTGGCAGGACCCAGTCCTGGATTGGTGAGAGGGAAAGAATACAAAGATAAATATGACAGGTTTGAAGCCTGTGAACCCTGGGGAGAGGGGTCATGCTGGGGACATCAATCCAAGTTCTACTAAATGTGCATGAAACTAGCAGGACCTCTGAAGCAAGGACATTCTTGGGAGGGAGTAATGGTGCTTCAAATCAGTGTAAGGTTTATGGTACAATCCTGTACCTAGATCCTATTACTGGCCCATAAGAATAGACAGAGTCCAAGGAGAAAGGGCCTGGGGTATGTATTCCTCAGAGCACTGGGAGCTACATCAGGATATAGTAATACATAGTAGTTATTTAATAAATTGTTATTAATTGGTTTATTATTTTACCTCTATCCCTTCCTTCAAGGCATACATGTTTCAGGGACTGCCTCCTTTATGATCTACCTGTTCCCCCCTTTCTCAACTTGTGGATAGCATACTCCTTCTCTTATGAATTTTTTGCCATTCTAATATTTCCTTTGTGCATAATTGTAATAACAATGTGTGGATGCTTCTATTTTATACAAATATAGCTAGCCCATATGTGGCTTACCCCCATCTCCATGGAACACTACAATTTTCATCTTTGTGGGGAGCAAGAAAATTCATCAATAAGCATTTGTCAAGTACTTATTATGTTCTAGGCTCTCTGCTAAGCACTAGGAAAATAAATACAATAAAAAAGAAATGCTTGGAGATTACGGGGGAATGACAACACATAAAGTCGGAGTTAGAAGAAAGGAACATGGTACAAAAGTCCAGTCAGTGAAGCCAGGGAAGGAGTGGTATGAACATGGCTGGTCTGGGAACTTCCTCAAAATGGAGGTCAAATAATTAAGGAAACAACCTCCATGCCCAGCCTGGGGCTGTAACAGGCATAGTAGAAATGCTATAGTAAGCAGCCCTTTTATGGCCAACCTCATGCAACTTCATTCCTCTGGGTCAATGCAAGGAGAGCAATGGCTGGACAGCTACTCCTTCCCTAGTCTTGTCTTGCAAGAAGGGGTTTGGCTATAGAATTCTATTTACCTCATATCAACTATTTATAGTCTAGTGGTATGATAAGGGTTTAGAATAAAAAGAACTCATCTTTTGTAAGGGGAGGTTAACACCCTAATTTCACTAATTTAGCTTCTTCCTACTAAATGCTGGTTATACAAATGACAATTGTGATTGTAACTAGTAAACTTTGTTATCAAATTGAATTGTAAACAGAAATTGAAGAAGTTAGAAAGATTAGAGTAGATGATGATAGAAGATTCAAGAGTAAAAGAGCTCTTTGGAATCTAGGTAAGATCTTGGCTCAACCAAGGAAAGAGAGAAAAGCCTCACTGGAAATCAACTAACTAATCAAATAACCTAACTGGAAATCAAGGGAGATATTTAGGGTTGGCTTCTTCACATGTCTGCAGCTTCATGGAGATCTCTAATCTTCCTTTCAAAGATTCACACTTTCTTCTCTTGACCACTTTTCTGCTTATCCCAGCAGGTTCTCCAAATCCAACGAAGTCCCATCTCCTTATGTGTTCACAACATGCAGTGTCACAGTCCCCTTCAGGGAACTGCCCCAATTCCACCTGGGCAGAGATGGGGTGACATGCCTCCTTAGGACTGAAAGTTTTTGCAGTCATTTGCAAAAATCCATTAGGGTAAGCTTGAAACCTACATAGCAATAACATGAGATCCATGTTTTAAACAAGGGTGGTTTCCTTAACATCTCAGGTAACTCATTTAGAATACTATTGAAAAAAAAGAAAACAAATCTACATTAGTAAAAATGGCATGGCACTATACAAAGCATCAGCTGATAAGATACTTCATTGACACATCTAAGTTATATGCAGGGTAAGGTTGTTGTTGGTCCTTTGTTCTTGAAGAGGATCAATGACATCAGGAAAGTGATGTCTTGACTTGCACATGCATTGGATTTAAGTGAGAGAGGTCTGTGTAAAGTCACTAGCCTCATTCTCTCTGGAGCCCACTAGGTCCAGTCACAAGATATAGATCAGGACAACTGGAGGGGCCCTGGCCCCTTGGCCTTTTTAAGCTAATGTCTTTCCCTGGTTTCAATTTGTCTGAGGCCACACCCATTCAGTGATTTAGGGTAGGTAAGAAATGAGCCCAAAACAGCCTCTTTTATCTACTCAAACAACAAAAAGAAAATCAGTCTAGGAGGGAAAGACCCTTAGGGTTTCTGGACAGAACAGAATTAATTGCAATTTACACTCATTCTGAACTAACAAAACCCAATGACCAACTGAAGCTTGGGTTGGGGTCCATTATTGGCCAATTAGTGAGAGCCTGAGTGATGTTGGTTTAGGGCATAGTCAGGTAGCTCCATTTGAATCTGAATGGGTTTTGTCAAATCCTGGTTTAACAGAACTCTGTTTCAAGAAATTTCTACTGCTTAGGGCAGGGCACCTACATGGAAGTGTATGATTCCCTGTGTGGAGAAAAGGAAGGGAGAAAGTCACATCCCAAGAGTACATGCATGTCTATTACACATAGCAAGTAATCATAAATAACAAAGCAAAATATGGCTGCTAACAAAATAAAATACTAACAGTCCTATTGTAATGGGGTCTGGCACATGTCTAGACTTCCTGAGATAATATCTCTCTATATGGGCACTGCTTCTAGGAGAATGGAAACTGGAGAATTGGTGGACATTTCTATGTTGCTCCACTACATGGAGCCAGTATTCACTGGCTATGTAGTAGGAACTGTCCACTTCATCAAAGGGCCTGAGTCAGCTTTTAATGAGGAAGCAAAGTGATTCCTTTAGGGGTAGGACGTAGGGCCTTATTCTTTCCCCACTTCACTGAAGCCACATGACTGCAAGAAATGATCATGAAATGTTATCTTCTCATTTGTTCTTTTTCCTTCTAGGTGCAGTTCCAAGCTAGACTGAGAGCAGCACCCATGGAGATCCAGGAGTCCAGGAATCCAAGCCAGGTGTTGCAGCCCTTCCAGCACCAAGGCCTCAAAGAGCACAGAACAGTAATATGGAGTGACTCTTGGGACTCTAGCCTACTAGAAGCCTGAAGCAATACTAGCCTCAGACTTAAGCTTCATTGTAAGCCTAAACTCACACCCATATCCAGGTGGTCCAGAGGGAATTATGCCTGACATGCTGGGAGGAATGTTGGTAGTTTGTTCTTTCTATATCTCTGAAATAAAAGTAAATTGGATATTAAATGGTTAAAGGGAACTGGAATACTACTCACTGGGTCCCTAAAAATGAGGAGAAACATCTGGAGAAGACTTGAGCTGACCGCAGAGAAAAAAGACAATTCCAAGCCCTTAAGTACCTGAGAACTCTGAGTGGGGAGAAATATAACAGTGCTGATCTGGGGTGAGTAGATCAAGAAGAACCAGATTTATACTATTACTTTTTTTAAATTGGCAAAAACAATGAACAAAACAATGAAAAGACATATTGCTATAACATGAATACAACAACAAAATAATAGACAAGCATACTCAACCAAGCTGCAGTTAGCACATGCATTAAGAAAATCTGTGTACTTCCATGTGAGACACACTTCCTGTGTGCAGTCTCTATTACTACTGCCTGGCACTATTTTTTCAAATTTACTGGTGATATCATGTTAGTCTAGTGACTGGTCTGATGGATTTAATTTCCTTGGTATTGGCTGATATCTTCTCTACTGTGCTGGAAGAAGTAGATTATATGGGCTAGCCATCAGGGTCTTTATAGACATATTTGCCTTTACCTGGGCTGACAGCAGGGGCAAGTTGCCTGTGATGGTTCTCTGTAGGTTTGTAATGGGACCAGGATGGCTCTCTTTCCCTGAAACAGGAATCAGTTTTCCCTAAAAGGCAACAAAGCTATCTCTGGCACCTGATTTGACTCTGACTCCCTTGACAAACTTTCTTCTGTTCTAAGGACATAAACAGTCTCATCTATACCACATAAATTTGGAGCTCCTCCAACTTGTTTTTTGACTGAAGTCACATAAATTGCCCTGCTGACCTGATGAATTTCCACAAGGAGATCAGTGGGGTCGTGTCTAGAGAAACTGAATGCCGATGTATATTATTCAATAACTTATGAGTGCCTCATTTCATCTTATCAACTTAACCTGAACTAAAAGGATACTTGGCATTAGGCCCATCCCTAACAGGGTTGTATCTGTACTCTAGAGTCTTTGTAGCAACAATTCTAAGCAACAAAGGTGTAACCTCTGAGTTCTAAAGAGGGACAAATTTTGCCTCCTTTATAATTTTGCTTAGGGTAGCACCTCTGTGGCCCTTCTAGCTCTAAGCAACTCATCTAAGTGACTAAATTTTCCTCATAGGGGTCAAGCTAAGACTGTACAGTCTCTAAGTTTGAAGCTGTTGTTCATTCTGTTGCTAAAGTTAAGATAGTTTTTCCTCAAAAGGTATTGAAATCATCCTAGAGTATTGGTTGGATCACGGGACTAAAAGCTTCGACTCTTGACAATACTTTCTCAGCTCCTGAGTACAAAAAAGCCAGGGACACCTTTTCTGATTTTGGGGTAGCATATCACAATGAGAAACTTAGGTTGCTGAATTTATGCAAGGTATCCTCAATGCCTTGTTGAATATTCAAGAAAGAATATTCTCCAATAAGTCTCCTTTTGTTAACTATTGAATGGCTTGTGAGTTTCTCATTTTTTTTGGTTATAGTATAAAACCCAAACTACTATGCCACAGAACATGTCATCAGTCATGCAGGACTAACACATGATGAGATAGTTGAAGCAGGGGGTAGGCAGTGCAGAGGAAAGGGGTGCTTTTGGTGATGCCTCTAGAAATGGTGGTTGCTTATTTTGAGGCATCTATTATTTCTAGTAGATTAGAGAATATACTTTTTGTGGCTATTTATCCAGAAGAGAACAGAATGAGCAGTGTGAGTATACTCTGTATCATTAAGAACTGTATCACTGGGGCAGCTAGGTGGCGCAGTGGATAGAGCACCGGCCCTGGAGTCAGGAGTACCTGAGTTCAAATCCGGCCTCAGACACTTAACACTTACTAGCTGTGTGACCCTGGGCAAGTCACTTAACCCCAATTGCCTCCCTTAAAAAAAAAAAAAAGAACTGTATCACTGAAGATAACTATGATAAACTGTTTTAGGCCCACCAATTTCATTGTCCCTGAGCCTTCCATATTGTTAATTTAAACTTTTTTCATATTCTAGTGGATATACTCAAAATGCAGTTTATCTTCAAAGCAGCTAGGAAAAATTGAATTTTGGGGGGATTGAAAGTGATAATTTCTCCCTCATTAATAAGGGCAAATACTTGTGACATATAAAAAGGGACATAATTTCTGGATAATTAATCATTTTATTAATTATGTCTAGAAAATAATTAATAAAGGGTTGGCCATTTGGCCATCTCTCAAAAACCAAAGATGGATCATGATAGCCTCTTGAGGCTTAGATGCCTGTGGAAGAGTGGGTGTTTCTGACAGGTGGCGATCAAGTCTGACAGCTTATCAATTAATGGGAGTGAATATTATAATGAGAGATGGGCTTATTCTAGTGAGGGGCCGGAGGATGTGAATTTGATTATATCACTCTTACTTCCAGGCCACCCCCAGCCTCAGACAATACAGACAAAAGATCTACCCTCAACCCAGGCCTGAGTAGAACATAATGAAACAGCATCCTCAGTTGACTGGGGCCTGAACAAGATTGAGGGGAATGTTAAAATCCAATCTCATCATCAGCCCTATTCTTCAGAGGCCTATATGATCTAGTAGAGAATAAGGGAATAGGAAGGAAAAAAATCCTGGATCTCCCCAATATTAGTATTTGTTTATTTAATATTCATTTCTCTCATACTAAAGGACTAGGTATACTGTCCCCTTGCTAGGACTGGACACCTTTGTACCCAGTTACCTTGGAAGAGGTCTGCTGAAAGAAGTTTCAGCGTTGTTTTTAAAAATGTTTTAATTTTTTGAATAAAATTTTTTCCAATTATGCGCAAAACATTTTTTAACATTCTTTTTTTAAAAAATGTTGAGGTCCCAAATCTCTCCCTCCCTCTCTCCCCTGCTCTCTCCCTGAGATAGCAAGCAATTCGATATGTTATATATGTGCAATCATGCAAGACACATTTCCATATCAGTCATGTGAAAAAAAAAAAAACCATGAAAAAATAAAGAACGTGAAAACAGTATGCTTCATTCTGCATTCAGGCTCCATCGGTTCTTTTTCTGGAGGTGGAGAGCATTTTTCATCATAAATCCTTTGGAATTGTCTTGGATCATTATATTGCCGAAAAGAGCTAAATCATTCACAGTCGATCATTGTATGATATTGCTATTATTGTGTACAATGTTTTCCTTGTTTGGTTCCTCTTGGTGTTAAGGGAATCTTATGAGTGTGTGAATGGGGAAAGAACTATTTGGTTTTGGATGGATGGCTTTTTGAAAATGTATGTGAGGGACCCTAACAATGAGGGAATGCAAACCAAGGAAGATCCTTGGAATTTTAGGATGGTCTAACAGCTGCGCTGAAGGAAATACTTGAATTTTGTTTTTACAGTTTGTCATTTGAAAGACCAAACAGAATTCTGCTACGTGGACTTTGTTGGGATTCTTTGGTGTAAAGCATTGGGGAAGCACTTGAAAAGTTGATGCTTAGAGACCAAATTTCTGGAATTGGGAATATGGATAAATATATTGCAGTTAATTTGCTAAGGACAAGCAGGGCTACACATCAGTTTCAAAAGTTCCCACTCTCACTCTTGAACTATTTCTCTCTCTGCTTCTGACTTTCTGTGAAGTGCTCCTCTGGAGCTTCAGCCCCAGGTGCCCTCCCTCCTCCCAATATCTGCAAGATTCTTAGTTCTACATTCTTAGCCTTGGTGTCAGCTAGCCTTGTGAGTTTGATGTGTCCAGAGCTGCTAGGTCCCTAAATGGGCCCAGATGGGGAACAAGTGGAATTTTCTGCATTGGAGAAGGTGACCACTGCCGGGAAGGGGAACACAGCCTCTGGCATGATTAGCCAAAATTCTTTGGAGTTGCTTGTTTCATTCAGTGGCAGTTCCTGACCTCATCAACTGTGCTAGACTAGCAAGGGGCAGAAACTCTTAAATAAACATGCTAAAACATGCAGCAATTAGCATGTACAGCAAGAAATGTGTAACTCAAATGCAAGACAGACTTCCTATGGGCAATCTCTAGTACTACTGCCTAAACATATATGCAACTATTTTTTCAAGTTTACCAGTAATAATATGTTAGTCTAGTGACTGGTGTCACTGGGTGGCCTGTAACACCTGGCCTCAGAATATAAGGTCTGAGTTAGGACTTAACAGTGACCCTACAATGGTACTTAGACAACATTATGTCCCCACTTAAGGCAGAAGAGCTCAGGTCCTAGTAATGACAGTGGTCCTGCCTGGGCAGGGGATGCAGCAGACAGAGATGTAGGCCCTTGTGGCGGTAGCAGGTACAGATAGGGCACCCAGCAGAGCTTGCCTGGCAGCTGACAGAGACACAATCCCCATTGGCCTTGAAGAGGCTCCCAGTACCATAGACCATACAGTGGCAGAAAAGTAGACATTAGTGTGTGCAGTGGGGAAAGGTGAGCTCACTGAGGCCCATTGCTTACTCTAATGTAAAACTGTCCCTTCACATTGCTATCAGTACAGCATCTGGGGATCATTGTACAAATCCTCCCCAGAGAGAGCTTAGAGGATGAAGGGGAGGTATTGTTGACAGGAGGCTTGCTTTTTGGCAACGAGGAGTTGAGAGTGGAAGAAGAAGAAGGGTGGTCCATCAAAAACCTCTCATGGGGTGAAGAAGATTTTATATCCTCTGTGAAATTTCTGGGGGAGGAGGTCCAGTATAATGGGCCAGGGAAGACTAAGGAGGTATACAGGACAATTTTTCCTCACTTGTGGTGAGGATCGGTGACTGCCAGAAATGTCATCATCTTTGTTGTAGCCCTGATGTTCCTGGTGCTGCTTGTGTTTGTGCTCAATTTCTTTTTTTTTTTTTTTTTAATATTGAGAGACCTACTATAAACTGCAAAGATTTGACATCACTCACCACATGGACATGATTGTTTAGATGGGGGACTTGGTCATTCCTGGATCTCCCCCAGATTCAATCACTCTGTCAGGGAGTTATTACATTGCTTGATTTGTCTTCTTTTTACCATGTCTCTATGTTGCTTTTATTCTTCCTCTTTTAGAGCTATCTGTATCAGGCTTCTTGAGCAGTAACATCCCTAAAGTAATTTAAGAGGCTGTGTCTTGTTTCAAAGACCTTAAGGATTTTAGCACCAAGGGTGGAGTATGGTAGGAGAACTATCCTTATCCCTGAACTTATGCAAGTTGAACTAAGGTACTGAGAAAGTCTACAAGATTTGGTTGGCTTAGAGGTCTAAAGGCTCAAGCTGTTGGCATGACTTTCTCATCCCCTGAGTATACAACACAAGATGCTACAGGCACCATTTCTGATACTTGGCTGGTGGATCACAATGGGCAACTCAGGTAAGAGAGCTTTTCTCAGCTGAATCTATTCAAAGTATCCTCAATGCCTAGTTGAATAGTTTTCTCCTGCTGTAACTAAGTAAATTTCCTTTTGTTAATTACTGAATGACCTACAAGTATCTGATTTTGTTCCAAAGTCTAAACTATCATGGGACTGGGCTGAGTATGGCCCAGACCAGAGCTTATTTCCTTCCTCCCTCCCTCCCTTCCTTCCTTCCTTCCTTTTTTCCTTCCTTCCTTCCTTCTTTCTTTCCTTCCTTCCTTCCTTCCTTCCTTCCTTCCTTCCTTCCTTCCTTCCTTCCTTCCTTCCTTCCTTCCTTCCTTCCTTCCTTCCTTCCTTCCTTCATGTTTATGAGACTGCTTTGTAAATAATGTTTGTGTTTGTGAGTAAGAATATGAGTAGAAGTATGTCAGTAGAAGTCCATCAGGCAATGAGAATGGAGAAGTGGGAATCATATAGGATATGCTTCTAAAATTTTGATATTTTGTATCTGTAACACAAGTTCTTTTGTATAAGACTCTCCTTTTTGGTGGAAGGAATAATTGCTTGACACTACATACCTGCATGAGGATCAGAGTTTGTGGGAGCACTGGAGAAGATAAACCTTTTTAATGCTTCTGGTTTCTTTTCAGAGAGACACAGAGACAGAGACAGAGACAGACAGACAGGCAGACAGACAGACAGACAGACTTTGGGAGAGGAGCAGACATATACAGGAGCTAGTGCATTGACATGTTCCTAATTCCTAGTTTATATTTTTAAAGAATTTCTCCTTGGGTGAGATCAGGGACTCAGTTGATCAGAAATATCTCTCTCACTCACCTAGTCAAGTATTTATTATGTTTACTTATTATGTCTATCATGTGCCAGGCACTATGCTAGGTACACCCAGCGAGAGTTCATTGACTCTTTGTATTGTCTCATATATTCTAATTTATATAACTTCTTGATTTCTGTTTGCTATCCACTTGGATGAATGGTGGTGGTTGTTCAGTTGTTTTAAAGTAGTGTTCAACACCTCATGACCCCATTTAGGGTTTTCTTGGCAAAGATACTGCCATTTCCTTTTCTAGCTCATTTTACAGATGAAGAAACTAAGGCAAAAAGTGACTTGCCAGGGTCAAATAGCTAACAAAGTGTCTGAGACCACATTTGAACTTAAGAACTTAGTCTTCCTGTCTCCAGTCCCTGGCATTCTATCTACTGTGCCACCTAACTAGGGAGTCACTATTTGTGATAGTTTTTGTGTAACTAGCATTTGGTGGGGCGTCAAACCTATAGATATAGCTTGGGGTTGTTCTTCCCTTTAAGGGATAATGACCAGGAAAGTGGCTTATTTGGGAGAAGGAGGGGCAGAGAGAGAATATTTTAATCCAATGCCTTCTGTAGAAGTGGAGCAAAGTGGCCAGCCTCATGGCCCCAGTCTTCTGTTCCCATCCAGGTAGAATCAGCATCTTCTTTAGAGAGAGATGGTAGAAATTTCAGAGCTATCTATTCATGTCTCCCCATGAATTGCATTTATACAACTCATGTGGACATACATAAAAAACCTACATGGGCAACACATATATCCTACATGTCTCATATTTAAGGTTGTATTTCTAAAGAAAAGCATAATATTTAATTAAAAACATTTAGTTCAGTTTTATTTTCATTGGTTTACCTGAATAAAATGAATAAAAAAGAATGTCCTTTATTACCGATTTTTTGCCTTTTTAAAAACACTCTCAGGGTAGCTAGGTGGCACAGTGGATAGAGTACCGGCCCTGGATTCAGGAGGACTTGAGTTCAAATCCAGTCTTAGACACTTGACACTTACTAGCTGTGTGACCCTGGGCAAGTAACTTAACCCGAATTGCCTCACCAAAAAAACAAAAACAAAAAACACTCTCTGGCTATACACCCTAATGAAATATACTTCATTTGCCTATAGGGATAGACAAACTTCTGTTTGGGAGACTTGTTTCATTCTCACTTTGAGAATTCCATTTGTTCTCTGCTCTCTCTGGCCTTTCAGGGAGATGGGATGCAGTAGAGTGCCAGGAACCCAGGGCCAATCTCGCCATCCTGGGAATGAGACGCATGAGAAAAGTGTTTGTTTAATTAGCAGAAATGGGCTAAGCAGTTCTCAGAGTGATTAGGACATATTTTTACAGTTTGGCATGGAGCCATGCCAGATGAATTTTCCATCACTGCTATTTCTAGTGTCCAAACTGAGTAATCAGTGTTCCACTCAGACCAACCTATCTGCACAGTAGGGAGGATAAACTGGTTGTGCAGATCCTGGGCCTTTACAGGGAAAGCTCCACCAAACAAAGTCTGTGGGAAAGAGAGCTTATTGAAAAGTTTAACCACAATAAAATGCCACAGTGGCTCTGTGCTTTATTTTAAGAGTTCCTTGGTTTTAAAAGGGACTACATTGCTCTGTGAAGGTGTAGTATTATCTCGACAATACAACACTAAGAACTGCTTCTGAACTCAGCAGGGCTTGGGAGTTATTCCTCTCTCTCCACCAAGGGGCTCCTCTTAGATCTGGACCCAGGAATGCAAACAGGATTTAAAACTGAAGGAGCCTGGGGTGCAGTTAGGTGGCACAGTGGATAAAGCACTGGCCTTGGATTCAGGAGGACCTCAGTTCAAATCCAGCCTCAGACACTTGACACTAGCTAGCTTTGTGACCCTAGCCAACCAAACAAAAACTGAAGGAGCCTAATCCCCAAAGAAAGGGACCAGGGTTCTATGGATTCTGCTGCTTTATGTGACACGCCTTGGAGCTCTGGGAGCATAATTTATAGTTTAGGTTTGGCTGATGTCCACAGCCTTTCCACGATGAGAGGAATAGAAAAATACCCAATGTATAATGTAAATCAAGTATAGAATACCATTCCCCCCCATAAATACAAAAGAAATGTTAAACACTCCAGATTCGTAAATGCACATTGACACGAAAAATTTTAAAAGTAGCAGTAATTTGTTACTATTATGCTTTTCTAGGAGATGTAAGCATCAGAACATGAAGCAGTTTATAGTACTCCCAAATCATTATCTCACATTTCACTTTGACTCTGCACTATTTAAACCATTGCCACCACAAGGTCCTTGGCTTCTGGAAAGTCAGATCAGGGGTTGGATTCATCCTGCTGTTGGTGGGTCATCCTTTCTGATGCAGACACTCCTTTAGCTTGGGCTAAAGGACTGAAGGAGTTCCATCCTTTCCTACTTACAAGGATGCATTCAAAGCAGGAGATGTCTTTATCAGAATCATCATTCCGTCTCACAGTATGCTGCCTTCATTCTTATTCAGTAGAGGAAATCGTGAAGTTAGAAGCCATAGAAATCACAAAGCTATGCTGCCTGGTTTCACTACAAATTTATGTTATATAACCTCACTGGCATCCTTTTCCACTTCCTGAATCTACCCACTATCCCATTCACCGAAGCAGCTTTTCCAGAATGTTTCATTCCTCCACAAACCTTCCACAGCTCCCTCTCAGCTGAGAAATTTGTCTCATTATTTCACTGAAAAAAATGAAAACTATTCCCAAAGAGTTTCTTCTTTTCTTCATTTTGCATACTAAGATGCCTTCTGCCATTGTGTCCTCCTTCACCCATCTCACATGAAGAGATGGCCTTTCTCCTTGACAAAGGTAATCCTATAAGCACAAGTGATCCCATTCCATCTCATTTTCTCCAGCAGATTCCCCCCTCTATCATCCCTACTGTCTTACCAATCTTCAATTGCTTCTGGCCTGCTGGGTGCTTCCCTACTGGCTACAAACATGTCCATATTTTCCCTATCCTCAACTGTCACTGAGCCATCTTTTCCTGACAGCTATTGTTCCATATTGTTCTTCCCTTTTATGGCCAAACTCCTTGGAAAGACCATCTACAATTGGTCACTCCACTTCTTTTTTTCTCACTCTCTTTTTAACTCTCCATAGTCTGGCTTCCAGCTTCATCATTCAACCAAAATTGCTTTCTCCAAAGTTATTAATGATCTCTTTAATTGCCAAATCGATTCCTGGCCTTTTCTCAGTCTTTCTTGACTCCTCTACAGTGTTTGACACTGTTGGTTATCTTCATTCCTTTCCATATCACTGCAATCTGGACAGCTAGGTGGCACAGTGGATAGAACGCTGGTTCTGGAGTCAGGAGGACCTGAGTTCAAATCTCACCTCAGACACTTACTTTCTGTGTGACCCTGGGCAAGTCACTTAACTTAAGTTGCCTTAAACAAAATTTGGGGCCATCTCCAGTCATCCTGATGTATATCTTGTCACTGGACCCAGATGGAGGAGAGAGTGAGGTTGGAACCTTGCACAGCACTCAAATCCAATCCAGTGAAAGTCATGAGAACACCCTGAACATCATGGTCCTTTTTGGGAATGAAGTACAAACAATAACTTTGTAGTAGGGTGATACCAGCCTCCTTGCTGCTCCTCACCTACAACACTCCATCTTCTGAATTTGAGCATTTTCACTGACTTTCCCCCATTTGTAGAATTCTCTCCATCCTCACTTCTACTTCCTGGCTTCCCTGGTTTCCTTTGGTTTTCAGATCAAGCCTCATCTTCTGCAAGAAACCTTTCCCAGTTTTCCTTAATCTTAGTGCTTTCCTTCTGAGGTTTAACCCCCTTCCTCCCAATTAATCCTGGGTGTTATCTTGTTTATAAATAGCTGTTTGTATTTTGTCTCCCCCTTTAGGTTGTGGTCACCTTGAGAGCAGTTTTTTTGTATCCCCAGCACTTAGCACACAGTAGGTATTTAATAAATATAGTTTAATGACTGTGCTCAGGAATGAACAAAAAACCAAAAAGGCACCCAGACTTACCTAGCCTAACTGACCCTCTGATTTAGCTGCCATGTATTCCTAAGATATTGTGCTCCCAGGTTAGGAGGACACTCTGCTCTCCTTACCCAACCCTTTTAGTTAACAACCTCACCTCATACTTTTTTTTTTTAAACCTCATACTTTACTGATAAAATGAGGTCATTTGTAGAGAATTCTCTTCCCTCCTCCCTCCTTATCTCACATCATTCAGACATTTTCCCCCATTGTCTCCTTGTTGTCTCCTGATATGTTGATAGTACTGTCTCCACATAACCTACAGTTTCAGGTGAACAGGTTGTCCTTCCTGCCAAGGCCAACCCTTCTACATACACCAATGATTCCATTGCCTCCCGTTTTCTCCAGAAGGTGGCTCCTACTGTCATCCTCACTCGTTAATCTTTAATATTTCTTTATCCCTGCTCCTTCCCAACTGTCTACAAACACACTCATGTCTCCACCATGTAAAACAGTCTTTCTTGGTCCTATTAGTCTTTGCTAGCTAACATCAAACATCTGACATCTCTCCTCCCCTTCAGGGCTAAATTCCTCTTTCACTATCTTCTAAATATTCTGTAATCTGAATGCTGATGTCCCTCCAAAGTTAGCAGTAATCTCTCAATTGCCAAATCTCAGGGCCTTTTCTCAAACTTCAGTCTTTGTGACCTCTCTGCATTATTTAACATGGTTGATTGCCTCACCTCTCCCCTATGCCATTTCAGTCTCTCCTCTCTAGACTTCCATGGCACTGCTCTTTTCTGGTTCTCCTACTTGTTGGACCATACATTCTCAGTCTCATTCACTGGAACTCCTTTCAACTCAAAACCACTAACCTTGAGTGTGTGTATGACTCCAAAACTCAGTTCTGGGCTCTCTTCTCTTTTCTCTCTGTACTCTCTTACTTGGTGATCTCATCAGATCCTATCAGATGACCTTTATGCTTCTGATTCCCAGATCTGTACATCTAGCCCTAGTTTCTTTCCTGAGCTACAAGATAATGCATCATCAATTGCCTTTTGGATATCTCACTCACTTGCTTCTGTAGACATTTTAAACTCAACATTTCCAAATCAGAACTTCTTATCTTTCTCCCTACCACCCTCTCAGCGTCATCCTCTTTACTCCTTCCTCAGCCCTTATCTCTAATCGATTGCTGACTCTTTGTTTTTTTCTCCAAAATATCTGGCATAAGTCCCCTTCTCTCTACTAACACAGACACCAACCTAGTTTAGGCCCTAATCAACTCATCAACTCTGGTTTGGACAGCTTTTTTTTTTTTGGTAGGGCAATGAGGGTTCAGTGACTTGCCCAGGGTCACACAGCTATTAAGTGTCAAGTGTCTGAGGCCGGATTTGAACTCAGGTGCTCCTGACTCCAGGGCCAGTGCTCTATCCACTGCGCCACCTAGCTGCCCCGTGCAACAGCTTTCTAATAGAGCCTCAAGACTCAACCTACCTTGTCCCCTCCAATCCATTCTCCATTCAGCTGCTAGAGATTTTCTTGAAGTACAGGTCAGCTTATATTCCTGTCCCCTACTTAATGATATCCAGTGATTCTCTATTACCTCCAGGATCAAATATGCTCTAGTTGGCATTTTTTAAATTAAATTAAATTAAATTTTTTTAGTGAGGCAATTGGGGTTAAGTGACTTGCCCAGAGTCACACAGCTAGTAAGTGTTAAGTGTCTGAGGCCAGAGTTCAACTCAGGTACTCCTGACTCCAGGGCCAGTGCTCTATCCACTGCGCCACCTAGTTGGCATTTAAAGCTCTTTTTAACCTATCCCCTTTCTTACCTTTCTAGTCTTCCTATGTTTTACTCCCTTCTACACACTTCACAACATTACATCCCCTATTTCTGCATTTTTTTATTGGCTGTCCCCCATGCCTGCAATGTTGTGCCTGCATATATCTGCCTCTTATTTCCTTAACTTCCTTTAAGAATCACTTCATATCCCACCTTCTGTAAGAAGGCTTTCCTGGGGCAGCTAGGTGGTGCAGTGAATAGAGCACCAGCCCTGGAGTCAGGAGGACCTGAGTTCAAATCTGACCTCAGACACTTAACACTTACTAGCTGTGTGACCCTGGACAAGTCACTTAACCCCAGTTCCTTCACCAAAAAAAAAAAAAAAAAAGACTTTCCTCATCCCCTGAGCCACTAGTGCCTCCCTTCTAAGGTGACCTTCTATCGATCATGTGTATTTCTGGTATGTATCTAGTTACATTCACATGATGTCTCCCCTATTAGAATGTGAATTTATGAGGGCAGAGAATTTTATTGCCCTTTTTGGTGTCCCTAGTTGGTTGACTGGAATCTGAATGTGAAAGGATATACCCTATTCAAAAGGAACAGAATAGATAAAAGTGGGTAGGAGTAGATTAACATTAAGACAATAAGCCTGTGTGAAGAAATTTTAGTAACTAGAAAATGTGGAGGGAATTTTGGTGAAAAGAGGAAACAAAAGGAATAGTTTTGTGGAATTATATTTCAGAACATCTGGATGGGGAAGGATATAGATGATCAATTCAAGAAGTAAATTATAAACTTAACACTGAGGTATCATATATTTGGAATATAAATGTAAATTTAAATTTTCTAATGCAATAAAATCCCTAGCATTCTCGAAAACATGGGCCCTTCTTTTTGCCAAGACCAATTCATGTACATGTATCTTTTTTTTTTTTTGGAGTGCAATGAGGGTTAAGTGACTTGTCCAGGGTCACACAGCTAATAAGTGTCAAGTGTCTGAGGCCAGACTTGAACTCAGGTCCTCCTGAATCCAGGGTCAGTGCTTTATCCACTGCGCCACCAAGCTGCTCCCATATACGTTTCCTTGACCCCATCTCCATTCACCTCTTCCAGCAGATTGTACATAATTATATTGTCCACATTAATCTTCAATCTCCATTCTCTCCCTTGATGTCTAAAAACATACCCAGGTATCTTCTGTCCTTAAAAAACAAACAAACAAACAAAACAACCTCAACTAACTCTCACATAGTACTACCATCTCTTCAATGCTATTATCTGATAAAACTCTCCTCTTTCTTAACTAAACTCCTAGAAAAAGATATCTATATTCATTGCCTCTGCTACATCTCCTTGTACTTACTTCTCAGCCCTTTCATTTTATGAAAGAAGCTCCTGAGTCTTGAATGGCCCGATTGTGGTTACTTACTATTTCAAATGCTTCTTTTTTGCTACTTTCTGCATTTTTTTTCCTTTGACATGAAAGCCCTGGATTTTAGCTTTGTCATTCCTGAAACTTTTCTTTTTAGAGTTTCTTTCAGTTAGTGATTGGTGGATTCTTTCTATTTTTATGGTACCCTCTGGTTTTAACACCTCTGGGAAGTTTTCATTAATGATTTCTTGAAATAGAGTATCCTCTTCCTCCACACTTTCAGGGAGTCCAGCGATTTTTAAATTATACCTCTGTACTAGCTTTGTTAGAGATAATTCCCTTCAAAGCATCTGACTCCTTTTTCTTATTTGACCTCAAATCTCCATCCCCAGTTATCCAAAAGACCTAAGCACACACAGAATTTCATAGTGTTTCTTTGGCACATGGAAAAGAACCTGTAGTTCAGAACATCCTTATCTTTATGAAAACACATAAGATTTATGCATAAATTATTCCCATTAAGGATCTTACCTCTTCTCTCCACTGATTACAATTCTACTGATTCTTCAAGACCTTGTTCATACCTCCCTTAGAGGTTCCTCAAGTTTGGGTGGTATTATTTACAAAGTGGCTGCCCCCAGGTTATGTCCCTGATCAAACCCCTCCAACACTTCTCTGCTCCCCACCCTACTCAGATTCCCATTTATACCCTAGGGCTTACCTCAGACTCTCTCTTTAATTTTTGGTCTTTCCCTGTTTCTCCCACTCCAGATCATTTCTTTTTTTTGTCCCTTGCTTCAGCTCAAGTTCTAGAAGCACAGGGCCCACACAGTGGTCTCTTTTTGTCCTGAGTCTCTAGACTAGCTCCAGAAAAAAGAATTTATCTATCTATCTGTCTGTCTGTTTATCTATCTGTCTGTCTGTCTGTCTGTCTGTCTATCTATCTATCATCTATCTGCCCAAAACCCAGTGGTATGGGCCTCTCTCCTTATTGGTGGATAACAATGCCCTGTGCCTGAGCTCTAGCCTTCTTTGAGTTGTCCTCCAGGTGCTTTGGGCTCTACAGTCACTTTGGGTGTCAATTCCCCTTCAGGTTGCTGAAAGAAAAGACTGTGATAAGAGATGAGAGGAGCTGGAAGTCTCCATCGTGTCCCCAGCTGAAGTTTGCTATACTAGGCTTTGGGAAACTTCCCCTTGGATGAGACCTAGGGCTCTCTCTTTTGGTTGAGCTGAATTATCTCACTTTCAGGGAAAGAGTCCTTTCACTCTATATTGCCTGGTATATATTTTCTTATGTATACCTTCTTTGATTTCTGTTTTGCTATTGCATTGGATAAATGGGTTTCTTGGCTAAATGCTAAGGGTGTTCATTGTGGAATTAGTATTTGGTAGGAAAGGTATCAAGCCTTGAATATAAATCTTGGGTTCTTCTGTTTTCTTCCTAATAATGAAACAGGAATCAGAAGTGAGCTTGGACATGAAAACCTCATCCCCTAACAAATAATATTTAAGGAGCAGATAAATATAATTTGAGCCTGGTACCCTCTCTTTCTGAGGAAACAGACCAGTGGAAGCAGGTGACCTCCCACTTCCCCTCTTGACAGGAATTAAAATTCCCCTTAGGAAAGGGTGGAGGCAAAAGAGACTAAAGATATCTATTCTGCCACCCTTTGAACCACATGACATCTCCATGCTATGTGTGGAAAACAGCCCTTTGCTATACGTGGACCTCGCCACACAAAAATTTCAGGTATCGCAATAAATACAAAAATAGCAGAAAAGCTTTCAAATTCTCTGATTACTTCAACAGTAAGTGATCTCTCCCTATCCTCAACTACTATAAAATTCAGTGTCTAAGAGTAGGAAGGGATAATATCATTTGTTGAAATTGATGGTGAAACAGACCCAGAGAGATTAAATGTCTTAAAGAGTGTCACAGAGGGAATAAATGAGAGAAACAGAATTTGAACCCAGAGCTTCTGACTTCAAAGCCAGTCCATGGTGCCTGATTTTGGTTTTCCTTTCACAGACATATGTCTCCTCTGCCCAGCTAAATTATAAATTCCTTGAGGGCAGAGACTGGATCTGTATAAGATTCTTGTCTCTCTCTCCCCCCTCCCCCAACCTGGCACGGTAATACACACTTAATAGATCTTCAACTACTATTGTTCAGTTGATTCTTTCAGACTCAGTGACTCATTCTTTCAGACCTGTACTTCTTCTTTGTGGCCTAGATGAAGGAGTTGTTTTAGAGTCTGGTTGTTATGGTGACAGCCAGGCAGAAAGGTAAGTTGACCTGTTTGTATTCCTGAGGGCTTTTTAGGTGGAGAGACACTGTCTCAAACTGCTCAGTGCCCCTTTCTCTCATTTTGAGTAAGGAGGCTTTTATTTTTCAAGTTTCCAGTAGAAACAATGGGGTCATTTTTAGCTGCAAGTCTGTCAGGATAAGTAGGAGCCAGTAGGACTGAGCTAGGTTTTATTTAAAAATTGGAGACACAGGAGTCAGAAGTTATTCTTTATATAGATCTGTGAGGTCTTGGAGTCCAGAGCTTTGATTTATGGGGAAATTTGATGAAAGTATGCAGGCATGGAGGTGATGTTTATACATTCTTTCCTCCAAGGCTGAGTGGAATGTTCTTCCAAAGTGAAGCTAAATGCCACTTTTTGGGGTGGGGGCGGGGAGGGGAATGAACTTTTTAAAAAATCTAGTTCACAGTTACAAAGGAAAAGTAACTGATTCTTATCTTAGACTGTGTCACAGAGCAGCACATGACCAAGAGAATATGAAAGCCTGGATTCCTTATGTTCACTCTCCAATTCAATTTTGCTCAGTGTAACAAACATGATGGATGAAAGCCCTACCCACACAGTTATGACCATAGAAATGACAAATCTGTGTTCAAGCTGATCAGATGACCCGAAGTTCCCAAAGTTCTTACAAGGGCCTCCATTTGAGCCCCAGAAGGAGATATGGGGTAAAGCCAAGAGGGTTCCCATAGTGTCTATACTATTCAGGGCAGACAGGGCAGCTAGGTGGCGTAGTGGATAAAGCACCGGCCCTGGATTCAGGAGTACCTGAGTTCAAATCCGGCCTCAGACACTTGACACTTACTAGCTGTGTGACCCTGGGCAAGTCACTTAACCCCCTTTGCCTCGCAAAAAACCCAAAAACAAATACTTGAAGACAGGGCAGACAGGAGGACAAGAAAACCTTGGGACTCCGTTCCTGATCATTTGAATGGGGAGCAGAGCAATGGTGATGAGAAGAGGTTTAGAGAGGCAGGATGGTCTCAACCATTAAATTTTCATTGTGAGTGTCTAAACCCCAGAAATCATCAAATGCTACAAATCAAGTCTTGATTTATTGTTTTGTTGATTTTCTAGACTTAAAAGTGATGGAGAAAATGTTAATAATGCAGATCAAGCAGAAATATGTCTTGCATGATTTCACATGTATAATTGGGTAGGGAAGAGGCTGGCAGGAGGGAAAGATTTGGAACTCAAATGTTTAAAAGATGATGTTAAAATAAAGTGT
Organism: Dromiciops gliroides; assembly: GCF_019393635.1. Lineage (NCBI taxonomy): Eukaryota > Metazoa > Chordata > Mammalia > Microbiotheria > Microbiotheriidae > Dromiciops > Dromiciops gliroides. The sequence continues at coordinate 204,469,191 of NC_057865.1, read as the reverse complement.
ATATATATATATAAACAGTTCAGATTAAATTTAAATTAAACAGTCTGTGTATTTTTTTTTCTGGCAAGGTGTTAAACATTTAACACATCACTGGAGAGGAGCTGAACCTGGGTTCCTAACTAGGCCTCAGCCAAAAGGAGTGTGAGACCTTAGGTTCTGTGGCTAGGGAGAAACACCAGAGCAGTGAACAACTCCTTATCATCTTTGCTAATCAATCCCTTCACTTTCCACTTTTCCCTTTGCCCCTCCTCTTCTGCCAAACAAACCTGAATACACTTGGCAGTTTCAGCTTCTCTGTTTGCTTTCATGCCTATGCAATTTAAACTCATAATAAAAAAATGGAGAGCCATAAACTTTAAAGACTGCTTGGTTATTAAATGTATGGGGATGGGGAGGAAGGGAGGAGAGGGAGAGAGAGGGAGAGAGACAGAGACAGAGAGACAGAGAGAGGGAGGAGAGGGAGAGAGACAGAGAGAGAGAATCTTTTAAAGGGACAGGAAACATAATTTTTCCCTCTTAGCTCAGAGGGATTTCCTATGCAATTAATTTGTGATGCATTAAAGATTACTTAAACCCTAGGCTAATTCTTTTTCTTTATGAATCTAGAATGAGAAGAATAGTTCTAACATGAGGAAAGGCCTCACAGGGCTAGCTGCTTTTTGCCTTTTTCATGACTGCCTGAAAAAATCCCCAAGGATGAAGAAAGAAGGAAGCCAGGAGGCAAAAGGCATTTATTAAGCACTTACAATTTGCAAGGCATTATGCTAAGTGCTAGGGATGCAAATACAAATGTGACCTGGGCTTGACTGGCTGTTCTGAGGGGCCTTTGTAATATGCCAAGATTGCCTAACATGGAGGCCTCTCTGTTCCTTCCCAGGTGGGTGTGGTAACCCTCTTTGGTTGACTACCTGTACCTTTAAAACTGCCAAGACTGAGATGGTGACTCTCTCTTTTCTGCTACTCTTTCTTGGTTTGTCCAGAGGGTAAAGATTCCTGTTTACCTATAGCATGGACTGAACCACGGTGAGAGGTTACCTTGCTCCTTCTTTTACCCAGGCTCTGAGAGATTGGCCTGGGTCAGGGGAGGATGTTTGTTTCTGTTCAGTGTTGTTTGTCCCTAGTTTCAGGTGCCAGAGGTAATGCTCATGGAACCTGGGAGTTTGAATAATGGTGATGGAGCAGGATTGCAGGTGGAATGGTGTAGCCAGCCAACATATTGTGGAAGCCATGAGAAGCCAGGGTGCCTGGGACTCAAGCCCAAGAGGGATTTTTGACCTGACATTGTCATAACTCAACTGAAAACTGAACTAAGCTATGAACCTAATCCCCTTCCCTTCCCCCGAAACTGAGGAAGGAGGAGGGGAAATCATACCTCCCTTGTGGTTCAAGAGTAAGTTTATATATTTGTGATTATATACCTTTTAAAAACTATATATCTTTATTTATTTAATTTTAAATAATAATAAACATTTTTACTTAAAGTTTTGAGTTTCAAATTCTATCCCTCCTTCCTTCCTTCCTTTCTCCCCTCCCTGAGACACTAAGCAATCAGATATAGGTTATACATGTGCAATTATGTCAGACATTACCAGATTATATACCTTTTGAAGTAAATATATCTGTATGAAAGCTAATCTGACTGTTAGTGCCTAAATGGAATACAGGGTATCATCCCCACTCTTTGGAGAACATCAGAGGTGAGGAACTGGAGCAGAGAGCCTAGACATACCTCAAGCCCCCATAAGAGATTGGAGAACTCTGGTGGGTGCATGTTGGGGAAGGGGTAAAATCTAACATCCCTTACTTCAGGCGGTAGGAGTCCGGTGGTCAGTGTTCAGCCTGTCTGGTGGGGGGATAGCAGTATTACACAAGCAAAAAGAGACAGCGTTTGCCCTCAAGGCATGTAGATTCCAATGGTGGCAACAACAAACAAAAGGGAACTGAAAAGGGAGATGGGAAGGCAATGAAGGCTCACATAGTTGTGATGTCCAGAGAAAATCAAGAAAAGTGCTGGGAAGTGAATGAAGGAAGGCTGACCTGGGAGCCTTCACAAATAGAGACTCCAGGAGGAACTCACCCTAGGAAGAAGGGGATAGGCTATTGGGATGGCCCACCATTCCAGGGGAGGAGACCCCAGGAAGTGACTTCATGCATGCATTCTTGTTCAGTTACAGGGCTTTGACTGCAACGTGCTAGTTTGAGTGGGCTTTATACTCTTGTATAAAGAAGAGGTGGTTTCTAATATCACCTGAAGTGGACTTATTCTTGGGATACAGGTAAAAACCAGCTCTCCATAAGACTTCCAGCAAGGGACCAGGGTATAGCATATGCTCTGGTCTTATTCTCTTCAGGTCAGCTACATCTTCCCCTCAGGGATCTAGGGATATCCCTGAGAGTTTGGGATGTTTCTTCTTTAATTCTATTGGCTCAAGCCCCCATTTTGTGTGTGTTTACTGTTAGCTAACCACCAAAAAAGTAGTACTTCAATTTCATTGGACTAATTAGCATCAAACAGAATTTACAAAGACATATTTACTTCAAAGATGGGGGTGGGGCAAGCTAGATGGTGCAGTGGATAAAGCACCAGCCCTGGATTCAGGAGGACTTGAGTTCAAATTTGACCTCAAACACTAGACACTTACTAGCTGTGTGACCCTGGGCAAGTCACTTAACCCTCATTGCCCTGAAAAAAAAAAGATACGGCAGGAACAAATTAAGGGCAATATTCTCCCATATATAACATTGGTTCTTGGAGAAAGTGGGCTCCATCTTAATACAGTTTCTACAAAAAGCATTCGTTCCATGTCCTAATTTGACTATATGGAGTCCTTGTCTCAGCTACTATTGAACTGGGTGCTAAAGGTCAAAGTCATTAATCACTCTTTAGGGTTTTGGAGCTGGACTGACTGGCTGCAAAAACTGGGAGAGACTTAACGCCCTGACCTTTCAAAATTCACAAGATTGTAGCTCTCAGTTTCCTTCACCTAAAATGAAAGAACAAACCCACACAAAGAACCAAAACCTATGTTCATGGGATACATATTGGCCTCTCCCCTTGTAGTTTTGTTTCTCTTCTCTCACCAGACACAGTCAGGTTGGAAGAAGTCACCTGAAGAAAGAAGGAGGCTGAGGCCCTTGGTTAACTGAAGCCTTTCAAATATATCCTCAGTTCCAGCTATGTAGCCATGGCCGATCAAAGAGTCTCCTCTATCACATAGTGTGAGAAATGAAATTTTCTCACTTATATTTAATAACTAATTATTGTATTAGGACCAAGGTTTTTCCCCTTTCCTATTTGCTCATGCAGTGTGGGAAATTCCTCTTAGAGATTTCTCAGTTCAAGATCTAATCAGACAGTAAAAAGAAATTCTAAGTTTGGGCTAATGGGTGTCTTCCTGCTCATCGTGTTTGCTCAGACAGGTCCTGGGAAAATGTTGGTTTCCCCTGTCATCAAGATAGGTGATATAGAAATTGATGTCTCTTTGGACCAAGATTCGAGTGACCTGAGTCACTTACCCCAAGATAGTCCACCCATTTGATTAACCAATCAGAGATGATTATGTATCTCTGAGGAACGCCTCCTCTTTGAAGGGCATATAAGCTGTGACCCCACTGTCATTAGGGGTCTTTGGTCTGAGAGAGATGTCCAAATGACCATCCTTTCATTTATTTATCTGTTCATTCATTCATTTGTTCGTTTGTTTTTGTGGGGCAATGAGGGTTAAGTGACTTGCCCAGAGTCACATGGCTTGTAAGTGTCAAGTATCTGAGGCTGGATTTGAACTCAGGTCCTCCTGAATCCAGGGCTGGTGCTTTATCCATGACCATCCTTTTATTAATAACCTGCTGGCTCTATTAATAAAATGATTAGTTTACCCAGAAACTGTCTTTCATATTTTTAATCATTACACATAGTTGGCAGACCAGAGCCAGTTACTGAAGGCCAATGCAAGCTCTAAATCTCTCCAAGGAGCTTCCATTAGACATCTCCCACACTCTTCCACATGGAGAATTGCATCAGTGGTACTTTGTTCATAAGGGTTGGACCTGATAACCTTTACAAGTCTCCTGTTACAAGGCAATTTTGTCCCCCACCTGCCTTTCTTTACGGCAGCCCCCTTCCCTTCACATTCACCCCTCCCTCCCATAATGACAAAACAAAATGCACTAAGGCAGTGAAACGTGGAGATCCCTGTGTCTGTTTGAGACTAGGCCTCAAGTCCTTGGCTGCCTCTTGTGTTTCTTCCCCTGAGCCCAGGTCACAAACAGTGACCATGAGAAATGTTCAGTTCCAGTTTTGTGAGCTACCTTGTCAAGCAAATCATTCCTTAGCTGGGCCCTGGTTGCTCAGCATGAAGTGAAGGCCCTGAGACCAGGAGGATTCTGCAACTGAAGCAAAAAAAGTCATGCCCTGGCTTGCCAGGAAATTGGTGCCTGTGAGTTGCTGGGATAGCTCAGATGCAAAGTGACTGTGGAATATCTGTTGGGAAATACTACAAAGCTGACTTTACCTCCTGGGAGAGAATAATAGGTGGGATGGGCTACTGTTTCATGTTTTAAGTATTTGTTAAGACACACTTATGAGTCTTTGTGCTTCAAGCATTTCTTCTGTGATGTAGGAATGAAGAGCTGCCCTAGATCCAGGCGGGGAGTGAGGTTGAAGTCTGTTCTGACAACTGTGAGCTGATTGTTCCATTTTCAATCTGAGCACATGCACCTCAGATATCAGCAGTCACTGCAAAGCAGGGCTTGGTTTATTGATTGTCTAGACTTAAGAGAGTGTTAGTAATGCAGAATAAACTTAAGAGTATGTGTGCATATATTTTCTCCCTGGCAGAGCCCAGTTGTTAAACATTTACCAGCATATCCCACCATTGCTCTATAAATATTGCTTGTACACAGTGGAATGCAGTAGAATGTTCAAGGAATGTAGTCATCCCTGGATTGTAGGCCTCTTAAAGGTAGACTAACAACAACAACAATAACAACTGTCATTCACTTTAGGGTTTGCCAAGTGCTTAAATCCATTATCTCATTGGAGCCTCCTGACATCCTTGCCTAGACTTGATATATATTCTGTATTTTGAGCATATTTTCTAGAAGGGACCCTGTCAGTTCACTTTTGGGAACACGCTACATGTGAGCTTCATTGTAGAGATTTTTTTCTGGGATTTGGGGTGGAAAGAAAATTAGGTAGAGAATTCAAGAAAAACAAAAACCTAAATACCTCTCTTTGAAGTCAAACAACCCTAGGACTGAGCATGCTCTGAGCCCAGATCCATAGCCCCTCCTGAGAGGGAGCTTCCTTTTAGGCCTTGGGTGACATTTACAAAAGAGCTACAATGTGTAAAATACCATATTATGCGCTGGTGATTCAAAGATGAAAAATGGCATGGTCTCTACCTTCAAGCACCTACCAGTTTAACAGGAGGAAGTATGACACGTACACAAATAATTGTAACTTGGCCTAGACTCCAAGGCTCTTGGGTTATATGGAGTGGGTTCAATCTTGGGGGAGGCTTTCACTAAGCAATCTTATTCTCTTTGGCTTGTGTCCCACCCAGGATTTTCCAAGAGCATAATAAAACGTGGATATTTCTAGGTCTTTACAACAATAGGGAAAGTGTCCTTAGCATCCATTCAAACAAAACATCAAATATAGGACACTTTATTTAACCTGGTGGAAAAAAATGAAAAAAACAGAAGAACGTATACCTGAGTCCATAAACACTCAAAGTAATGTCCTTCCCTCTTAGATGAACCCTACCTCCCCAGTGGTCTAGATGGCTATTTCCAGACTATCCTGGGTTTGAAGCCTCCACCCCCCCCCCAACAACTATGCAAGTGGAAAGTATTTGGGATTGCTATATAGTCAAAGAATCTACTCTTGTAGTGACCCTCACCTCCTCCAGAGATCTAATAAGTTCAACAGTACAAGGCTGTGATAGGAAAGAACTAGCCACCATACCCAGACCTACTCAGGCAACATGACTCATAGTACTAGTGAAGATGAAGTTCCTCGACTTTGGTTGCTTTCTCTGTCTACTGCCATCTCCAGTCCTATGTGGTTCCTTATTTCCTAGGAGCTATGTGGTTTCCTTGGTATTATACATGGTTCTGCCTACTCCACGGGACTAAGGCTAATTCTCTAGAATATGTGGTCTATCCATGTCCTGTCCCCTCTTCATGGGCATACCCCAAGACTCTATTTTGGGCCCTCCTCTCTTTTTGTCTCTTTTCTCTTCTTTGCTCTTCATAGTTTTCATTTGTTTTTTGTTTTTTTTTTAATTAATAAAGTATTTTATTTTTTTTCCGTTACATGTAAAGATAGTTCTCAACTTTTGTTTATACAAGCTTTACAATTTCAGATTTTTCTCCCTCCCTCCTCTCCCTCCCCCCTCCCCTAGACAGCAGGTAATCTGATATAGGTTATATATATGTATACACATAATAACATTAAACATATTTCTGCATTAGTCATGTTATAAGAGAAAAAATCAGAGCAATGATGAAAAACCTCAAAATAGAAAAAAAACAACAGCATCAAAAACAAAAGAAATAGTATGGTTCATTCAGCATCTATACTCCGCAGTTCTTTTGTTTTTTTTCTTGGATTTGGAGATCCTCTTCCATCACGAGTTCCCTGGAACTCTTCTGTGCCATTGCATTGGTGAGAAGAATATAGTCCATTACAGTATATCAACACTCAATGTTGATGATACTGTGTACAATGTTCTTCTGGTTCTGCTCATCTCACTCATCATCAGCTCACGCAAGACCCTCCAGGTTTCTCTGAACTCCTCCTGCTCATCATTTCTTACAGCACAATAGTATTCCATTGTATTCATATACCACAACTTGTCCAGCCATTCCCCAATTGATGCGCACCCCCTCAACTTCCAATTCCTTGCTACCACATAGAGAGCAGCTATAAATACTTTTGTACATGTGGGTCCCTTTCCCCTTTCCATGATTTCTTTGGGAAAAAGACCCCAAAGTGGTATTGCTGGGTCAAAGGGTATGCACAGCTTTATCGCCCTTTGGGCATAATTCCAAATTGCTCTCCAGAATGGTTGGATCAGTTCACAGCTCCACCAACAATGGATTCGTGTTCCAATTTTCCCACAGCTTCTCCAACATTTATTATTTTCCTTTTTTGTCATTTTAGCCAATCTGATAGGTGTCAGGTGGTACCTCAGAGTTGTTTTTATTTGCATCTCTCTAATCATTAGAGATTTAGAGCATTTTTTCATATGGGAATAGATAGCTTTGGTTTCTTCATCAGAAAACTGCCTGTTCATATCCTTTGACCATTTCTCAATTGGGGAATGACTTGGGTTCTTATAAATTTGATTTAGTTCCCTATATATTTTAGATATAAGGCCTTTATCAGAAGTACTGGCCTCAAAAATTGTTTCCCAGCTTTCTGTTTCCCTTCTAATTTTGGATGCATTGCTTCTGTTTGTACAAAAATTTTTTAATTTAATGTAATAAAAATCATCCATTTTGCATTTTATAATATACTCTATCTCTTGTTTGGTCAAAAACTGTTTTCCTTTCCAAAGATCTGATAGGTAAACTATTCCTTTCTCTCCTAATTTACCTATGGTATCACCTCTTATGTCTAAATCATGTATCCATTTTGACCTTATTTTAGTATAAGGTGTAAGATGTTGGTCTATGCCTAATTTCTGCCAAATTATCTTCCAGTTTCCCCAGCAGTTTTTGTCAAATACTGAGTTCCTATCCCAGAAGCTGGAGTCTTTGGGTTTATCAAACACTACATTACTAGTGTCATTTACTACTGCATTTCCTGAGCCTAGCCTATTCCATTGATCTACCACCCTACTTTTTACCCAGTACCAGATAGTTTTGATGACTGCCGCTTTATAGTAAAGCTCCAGGTTTGGTACCACTAACCCACCTTCCTGCGAATTTTTTTTCATTATTTCCCTGGATATTCTTGATTTTTTGTTTTTCCAGATGAATTTTGTTATTATTTTTTCTAGCTGTATAAAATAATTTTTAGGTAGTCTGATTGGTATGGCACTGAATAAGTAAATTAATTTAGGCAGTATTGTTATAGTTTTCATTTTTGATGATCTAGTCAGGTCTCATGGGTTCATATATCATCTCTATGTTGATGATTCTTAAGTCATAAATAGAATAAAACATAAATAGCACTTGTTTTTCTCCTACTGCTATATTTGCAACTACTTACTAGATGTTTTTCCACTTGTATGTCCCATTGACATTCCAAACTCAACATGTCTAAAATCAAACTCATCTTCCACCTTAAACCTACCCCTCCTTCTAATATCCCTCTTTCTGTCAAAAGGGACAACCACTTTTCCAGTCACCCAGGTTAACAACCTAGGAATTGTCCTTGAACCTTTACTCTCATTCACCCTCTGTATCCAATCAATTGGCAAATTTTGTCATTATTATCTTCTTAATAACTTTGGAATTTGCTCCCTCCTTATTCTTAGTTCAGGCTCTCATCACCTCTCACCAAGACTTTTGCAATTGCCTCCTAATTGTGTCTCTGCCTTTAATCTCTCCTTTCTCCAGTTTATTCTCTATATGGCATCCAAAATGAGATTCCTAAGACATAGGCCTGACCATGTTACTCCCATGCTCCCACAGAAATGATTTCCCATTTCCTATCCTAAAGGAGAAAATCTAAACTGCTTGGTTTGACATTTCATATCCTTATTTAACATTCTAGCTCCAGGTCCATCATCGCTGACAGACTTATACCATTCCCCCTCATTCATGGAACCCCAAGGCCCCTCCAAGGCTCAGCTAAAATGCCACCTTCTTCAAGAAATCTTTCCTGATTCCCTCAGTTGTTAGTGTTCAACCCCAAGTCCTTTGTATTTTTAAAAATGTAGCCAATAGGGACGTCGAAGTGGCGCGGTGGATAGAGCACCGGCCCTGGATTCAGGAGTACCTGAGTTCAAATCCGGCCTCAGACACTTAACACTAGCTGTGTGACCCTGGGCAAGTCACTTAACCCCAATTGCCTCACTAAAAAAAACAAAACAAAAAAACCAAAATGTAGCCAATACACATATACTTTTCTATGTAATCCTTCAGTAGAACATTAGCTGTTTGAGGGCAAAGATTCATTCACTATTATGAATTCACTTGTATTTGTATACATAGCACCTAATAAAATAACTGGCACACAGTAGATCCCTAATATTTGCTTCTTGACTGATGTCTTCTTTTTTTCTTTGTTTGTTTTTTGTTGTTTTTTGCAGGGCAATGAGGGTTCAATGACTCACCCAGGGTCACACAGCTAGTAAGTGTCAAGTGTCTGAGGCTGGATTTGAACTCAGGTTCTCCTGCATCCAGGGCTGGTGCTTTATCCACTGGGCTACCCAGCTGCCCCTGGTTGTTTTCTTTAAAAGGCCAAGTCCAGATATATAATAAACTAACCACAAATAAATCCTTAATGTGATGTTAAAGGGACAAAAGAATAGCTAGAGTTTGTATACAGAAGAGCCTTGCTAGGCTCCTCCTGGGTACAGCCTCTGGATAAGTGTGTGGGGAAGGGGTCGTGCCAGGCAAAATGCTTTAAAAGTTTGCAGAGGGAGGGATCACTCAGCTGACCAAGGATCTCTGCAGACTTCATGGAGGAGATAGCATTTGAATTGGGTCTTGAAGAGAAAGTGTTCAACAGCTTGTCGAGTGACACACCCCGCTCTTAGCAGACTGTGCTGTAAATATTTAACAAGTTGTTTATTTCTGAAGTGTAAATGCTCAAACTGAAACTTTAGCAATGGCACTGCCAAGTCAGAGCAAGCCAACTCTGGCACAAACAGGCATTGTTCTCTTGACCACCCCAGGTGACAATCTCTAGCAAGCCACCTAGTATGGGCAATACATAAAGTCATTGTAACCCATTTGTCACATTTTATGATGCCCTGGGGTAATGAGAAGTAGGGCAAGAAAGTTTCAATGAGGAGATGTGATGAGGCTGAGGAAAGGCTTTGGTGCTTCTGGTAAAAACAGATCCAAGAACATCTACAATGTGTGCATTTGATGAAAATATGATGGGGAGGTTTGACAGAGGTATCAAACTCAAAGTGCCCTGCAAAACTACAGAACATGGCTTGAACCAGATTGACATGTAATTGGGAAATGTTTAACAAAATAAATAAAAATACAATATAAATTTTGTTAATTTATGGTTTTCTGAGTCAATATGCAATAGCAAGGATCTGTTTCTATTTGAGATTATTTTTCCTTTTCCTTTTTTTTTTTTTTTTGAGGTAATAGGGGTTGATACTTGCCCAGGATCATACAACTAGTAAGTGTCTGAGGGCAAATTTGAACTCAAGTCCTCTTGATGCCAGGACTGGTACTCTAACCACTGTGCCACCTCGCTGCCCTTCTATTTGAGTTTGACGCCCCTGGTTTAAATAGTAACTGGGCACTAAGTGTTAGAAGAAGGAATACCAAAGAAAGGAAAAGATGATGGAAAGAATGATGATTTATTAAAAATAAACTCCAGGGGCAGCTAGGGGGCGCAGTGGATAGAGCACCGGCCCTGGAGTCAGGAGTACCTGAGTTCAAATCCTACCTCAGACACTTAACACTTACTAGCTATGTGACCCTGGGCAAGTCACTTAACCCCAATTGCCTCACTAAAAAAACCAAAAAACAAACAGACAAAAACCCCCAAACAAACTCAAAGTAGTTCATAACTTTCCTTGACCTCCATTAGGTAGGCAGTCCTAGAAGCAAGTTGGCCCCTAAGGGAAAGGTATTAGGTGGGTGGTCAGACAATTCCATTTCATGCCAGAAGTCACCTTCTGAAAAATTAGTTTCCATAGGTGTTTCCCAGGGTCAGTATAAAGTCAATAAGCATTTATTAAGCACCTACTATATGCTAGGCACTGTGCTAAATGCTGGGGGCTTCAAAGAAAGGCAAAAACCAGTCCTTTCCCTGGAGGATCTCTCAATATAACGGGGAAAGCAATATGCAAACAACTAAGTACAAACTATATACCAGATAAATAGGAATGAATTAACAAAAGGAAAACACTAGAATTAGGAAGGATTAGGAAAGGCTTCTTGTAAAAGGTACAATTTTGGCTGGGACTTAAAGAAACCAGAGAAGCCAGGAAGCAGAGCATTCCAGGTATGGGGGACAGCCAGTAAAAATGCCTGGGAGTCAGGAGCTAGAGTGTCTTATTTTTAGGAACAGCAAGGAAGTCAGTGTCACTGATTCTGAGAGTACTTGGGAGGGATGGGGTATAAGAAGACTTGAAAGATGGGGGAATATGGAATGATTAATAAAGGGCTTTGGATGCCAAATAAAGGGTTTTACATTTGATTCTGGAGATGATAGGGAGCCACTAGAGTCTATTGGGTAGGTTGTGAATCTATGCTTTAGAAAAATTACTTTGAGGGGCAGCTAGATGGCACAGTGGATAGAGCACCAGCCCTGGAGTCAGGAGTACCTGAGTTCAAATCCGGCCTCAGACACTTAACACTTACTAGCTGTGTGACCCTGGGAAAGTCACTTAACCCCAATTGCCTCACTAAAAAAAAAAAAAAAAGAAAAATTACTTTGGAAGCTTGATGGAAGATGGAATGGAGTGGAGGTAGATTTTGGGGAAGCATATCAATAAGTAGGCTACTACAGTCGTCCAGTCATGAGGAGATGAAAACCAGCAACCAGAATAGTGGCAGTATCAGAGGAGAGAAGGGAGTGTATTCAAGAGATGTTACAAGAGTAAAATCAAGCCTTGGCAACATATGTGGGGGTGGGGAGGTTAAAGTAGTGAGGAGTCAAAGAAGACACTTAGATTATTAGTGTGGGGGACTGGTAGGATACTGGTGTCCTCAACAGTTTGGAAAGGGAGAAGGTTTGGGGTAAAAGACGTGTTGATGTTCATAGGCCATTGAGATGTCTAATGGCCATCCAGTTCAAGTTCACTAATAGGCAGTTGGAAATACAAGACTAGAAGTCAACAGTGAGGTTAGGGCCAGATAAACAGATCTGAGAATCATCAGATGATAATTAAATCCATGGGAAATGGTGAGATCACCAAGTGAAAAATAGAGAGGGAGAAGTAAAGAGGGCTGAGTAGGAAGCACTGTGGGATAACCCACAATCAGTAGGTATAACCTGGATGAAGATTCGGCAAAGGGGACTGAGAAAAGTTGGTCACATAGGTAGGAGGAGAACCAGGAGAGAGTAGTGTCCTGAAAACCTAGAGAGAAGGGAGTATGCAAGAGAAGAGGGTGATCAATAATGTCAAAGGCTTCAGAGGGGTCATGAAGGATGATGCCATTACATGTGGCAAGTAAGAGATTATTGATAACTTTGGAGACAGCAGTTTTGGTTGAATGTTAGGATGGAAATCAGAATGTAGCCAGTTAAGAAGTGAGGCGGGGGCAGCTAGATGGCACAGTGGATAGAGCACCAGCCCTGGATTCAGGAGTACCTGAGTTCAAATCCGGCCTCAGACACTTAACACTTACTAGCTGTGTGACCCTGGGCAAGTCACTTAACCCCAATTGCCTTACTAAAAAGAAAAAAGAAAAGAAGAAGTGAGGCACCGGGGCAGCTAGGTGGTGCAGTGGATAGAGCACCGGCCCTGGATTCAGGAAGACCTGAGTTCAAATCCGGCCTCAGACACTTAACACTTACTAGCTGCGTGACTCTGGGCGAGTCACTTAACACCAATTGCCTCACAAAAAAAAAAAAAAAAAGAAGTGAGGCACTGACTGTAGATGATCTTCTCAAGGAATTTAGCTGCAAAAGGCAAGAGAGATTTGAAATGATGGTCAGGATGAAAGGATCAAGTGAAGGTATTTTGGGGCTGGGGGAGACATGCACATGTTTCTAGGCAGTAGGGAAGCAGTTTTAGTACATAGGGAGAGATTGAAGATGAGTGTGATAGTAGGAATGATAGAGGAGGTAATGCTTTATCTGAAAGAGATGAGGTGGAATGGAATTATTTGTCCATGTGGAAGGGTTGGTCTTAGCAAGGAGAATGGCTACCTTATCATGTATGGCAGGAGAGAAGGAGGAGATAGTAGTAGAAGTCATCTGGGTGATGTGAAATAAAGAGCAGGGGAGAAAGAGGGAATTCTCAGTAAATGGCTTCAATTTTTTCTTTTTTCCTTTTTTGTGCCTCAGTTTGACTTTATTTCTTTCTTTCTTTTTTTTTTTTTTAGTGAGGCAATCAGGATTAAGTGACTTGCCCAGGGTCACACAGCTAGTAAGTGTTAAGTGTCTGAGGTCGGATTTGAACTCAGGTACTCCTGACTCCAGGGCTGGTGCTCTATCCACTGTGCCACCTAGCTGCCCCGACTTTATTTCTTATAGAACTGAGTTTTCTCAAACAAGATTAGCTTTTACTGAGACAAAGTTTGAGGCAACTGAAATATTATCAAATACTATGGATCATGCTATAAGTATCTCAGCATCCTGAGACTAGATGTGCTTCCACAGAGAGTAAGGCTGTAGTAACAGGAATGTCCTCAGAGAGTGTTTCCTGACACAAGTATCTTGTCCCCTGAGGTGAGATGTGTTTCCACAGAAAGCAAGACTGTGGCAACTGAAATGTTCTCAGAGCGTGTGTCTCCAACCACAAATAGCTTGTTCTCTGAGTGTTATATAGTTGTACTGACTTTTTTCCCCCTCATGCTTCCTGGAGGTGAGAGGTCCCCAGGTGTTACACATTGCACATGTTTTCCAAAAGAGTCAATCAGTTTGGCTGACTCTTTTTTCACCCTCTTTCCCCCCCCCCCCCCGCCCCATGCACAGGGATGATCTTCAGGAATTGGTCAGATGAGGGGAGTGGGGTTAAGGGTGAGAGGGTAGTGGTAAGGTGGCAAAGAATGGTAAAAGAGTAGAAAGTTGGGATGGAGGAGGGGAAGGGAAGAGGGTGAGGGGCATGTGGACCTAGACCTGCCCATGGTCCCTTTTCCTGATTCTGGAGACCAGGGAACTCACCCTTCTTCCTCTGCCTCTTCCAGAGGCAGGGGAGGATCAACCCTAGTGAAGCTCAAATTTTTTCTGAAAATATGATGCAAGGTTCTTAAGTCGGGGCGGGGGGTATAAGGGAGGCCATGAGAGGGTTGAGGAGTGGGATAGGGAATTTATTAGGGACTTGTAAAAGAATTGCCTGGTAGTGGTGGGGACCCCATCGAAGCTATATAACATAAATTTGTAATGGACCCAGTCAAGACTGTTGACTGATTTTCTCTATCTTCATCCAGCAACATGTGTGTAGGAGCAAAGACAGTGATCCAAGTCTGAAGAGCATAAAAACAGCAATGTGATAAGGGAGCAGGGGACTCAAGAGAAGAAGACAGTATGGAGCTGAACTGGGTCAGGGAAGAAAGGACAAATTTGTATGTGCTGATTGTGTTTAGGTATGACTTGCCCTTAATGCAGCAGCTTATATCCAGGAGGTCATGAAAGTGATCTGTCACCTCCTCCAGCAGGGGCCTATATTAGATGGACACTTTTATATGAAAATGCTACCAGCTCACTGAAAGTGGCCAATCACATCATACTCTTTGAACAAGCACAGACAAACCCCTTCGACCTGCTTCTTGCCAGTTTTGTAGGCCCTTTCTATGATTCAAATCACACTTTTTCCCGGAGGATTCTTTGGGGTTGACTTCTTTGATACCTATATGAGCACACCCTTTTGTCTCTGGTCCACTGCCAACTCTGCTGAAATCCTAGCATTGATTTCCTCCTTTTGCAAACTCTTTTTACAAACTGTTGTACTGTTCCCACTTTCCTTGGCCTTAGTCCCAAAGTATCACTCTCTTCCAGACCTAACCTAACACCATGAAAGACTACCAGCTGCCAGTGCCTCAGGTCCTGCTCCTAGCCTCATCCCTGGGCTGGGCCAGGTCAAAAAGGCCTAGCTGCATTCAGAAAGTTTGCAGTTTTGCTACTAACAGGGTCCTGAAGATAATCATGAGACATACCCATGTCACTGGTTGACTGAACTGAATTCAGCATCAGACTACTGAAAAATTATTTTAATTGCTATCTTGTCATTGGCTGATCTGATGCTGCCAATTTAGAGGACATAGAAACATTATAGGGTTCATCTCATTTCCCTTCTAACGATTCAGTAAAGAGTGACCCTTGGAACAGAGTGAGGACACAGATTGTCCTAGGTTACTCTGCAAATACTGGAGAAGCAACAAACATTACTAATTTAGTAATACTCATTGTAGCTTGTGAATGGTAATAGGAACTTGATAACTTTACAATGCTGCTTAGTGTCTCCCTTGTCATCTTGCAAGTAACTGGGGAGGTGGAGGGAGGGTGGTCTTGGCCTCTTAGTAATAAAGAATGTCTCAATATATCCCATTGGTATCATAGCCTTACCATGGAGCAGTTGGAGTAAACGCCCATTTGGGGGAATAGAGTTGACACTATAAAATTTATGTCAACTTCAGTGCCACCATCACTACCCTGCAAAGAGGTCCAGAGATGAAGATAGTATTTGGGGCTGCAAAAGTTGACCGGGGTGGGGGAGGGGGGGGCAGCTAGGTGGTGCAGTGGATAGAGCACCGGCCCTGGATTCAGGAGGACCTGAGTTCAAATCCAACCTCAGACACTTGACACTTACTAGGTGTGTGACCCTGGGCAAGTCACTTAACCCCAATTGCCTCACCAAAAAAAAAAAAAGTTATAGCAGAAAACTAACATTTATCCCAGTTACTTTGGAACTGACAAAAGTTGACAGGGCCAAAGGGGAAAAGGAGGGAAGGGGGTCCTAAAAACAAATGTATGGTTCCTGTCCTGCTAAGAATCATTGATGTGAAAATTATAGAGCTGTTTAAAATGTAGAGATAAGTGGGACCAATTGGGTCTGTGGGTGTCGAGTTTTTTGCTTTGTTTTGTTTGTTTCCATTCTGCTCCTTTTTATATTCTTTGGGGGGTCTGGTGGAAAACTAAACATACACAGAGAAAATCCCCTCTTTTTACCTGAGGTATTTAATCAGTCCTTGGGCTAATGAAACCTCGTTTAGGGCCTAGACCTGGAAAAAAAAGGAATTAAATGTCTCTTTTCAAGGTTGTTTCCCTGGTGTCTGGGAGCCCATATCAAATGAATGTGTCCCAGGCTATGATCTGAAGTGTGTGGAAAGCCCTCAGAATCCATAGTTTATCTCACAAGGTATAGTCCCTCTGTTTCTCTCCTGCATTTCCTCCTGTGTAAAACATGGAATATGTTTCTTGAAGCACTGAGTTATGCATTGTTACCTATGGTTAATCTTCTGATATCTAGTGGACAGGACTGCAACTCATTTCCAAGTCTCTAAAGCTATTGGTGTGATCTTACAATCCATATATGTCCCCAAATGTAGTAATACTATGACACTTGTATTTGTACCCCAACATCTCTATGAAAAAATATTCTCTGACAATCCAGATTATTATCAAGGCTGTGGTAGTGGGGGGGGGCGGGGATAGGAAGCTAGTTTGCTATGCTGTGTTCTAGTTATGAGTGTATCTCTGTTCTACAACCTGGGAAAGAGGAAAAGGCTAATTGATTCAATTCTCATTGAATGTTTCCTTTTTGGAGTTGTTAAAGAATGGAGAGTAAGAAATTTCCTGAGGGTGTCATGGGAGGAGTCTGTCCCCTGCCTCTTTTTCCCATGGTCCTGTCACTAGGTCCAAAGGATGACTATTAGAACATGAAGAGCTCCTTGGGCCACTCTCATCCCTCCTTCCTTCCCCTCTAATTTTTACAGATGATGAAATTGACCACTGGAGAAGCTCAGCAATTTTCCCAAACTAATCCAGAACTAGGCCTGGAGCCCAGATATCCTGACTTTCAGGCCTCTGCTGTATTCTTTTTACTTTCACGAACTGCCTGGTAATAGACTTTCTTTTCTTGTTCAAATTCCAACTCTGCCACTAACTTGTGGAGAGACTCTTGGGCATTTCATTTCCCATCTCTAGGCCTCAGTTTCTCCATCCAAAAAAGGTCTTGGGCCAGTTGAGCTTTAAGATTCCTTTTAGCTCTGAATAGTATGATTAAATTTTTGTTTTGTTTTGTTTTTTTAGTGAGGCAATTGGGGTTAAGTGACTTGCCCAGGGTCACACAGCTAGTAAATTTTATGTGCGTATGATTAAATATTAATGAGTTACCGGGCCCCTGAATGTAGTGCTCTCAAGTGCTTAGAGGCCAAACCGACATGCCTAGAATGTGTTATACTGCTCTCTAATCCATTCATTTTCATTTTATCTTTAAGACAATATTACAAAGAGAGGGTGGGGTAGTGAGTATGGGAGAAAAATGATTGGTTCCCATTCCACTCTACTTGTCAGCTCTCTAGGAATAATATATTTTAACATGTGACTTGCTTTCTAATTTTTTAATGAAGAGTTGTGGGGTAAGGGACAGTTGGCAGTGAATCTGCAATTTCATCTGTGTAAGGAACTACTGGTGTGGAAACTCCCTCTACCTGTCTTACAAATTTGTTTCGGGGTACTGAGTGATTTGCCCAAGGCTACACAGCTAATCTGTATAAGAGACAGGACATGAAACTAGTCTTCCTACCTCCAAAGTTAATGAGAATGATGTTAGCTCATATTTATATAATGCTTTATGGTTTACAACACATCTCACTCCCCCCAAAAAAACCCCCAAAAACCCTCACACCACTTGTTTTCCAACCCCAAACACACTTGCTTCATTCTTTCTCTCCTCATATTTACCAATAAAGCTGAGGTCCTGCTTCAAGGTCCTCATAGCTCTCATTCTAAGGAAATCCAGAACAATAAAATCAAATAGGAAAATGAGTTTCTCATTTATTTCCTTCAGCTTTCCCCAATCCCTTTCACTTAAATATCCCTCCTCCATCAAGAATGATACAGACACATCATCAAAACTATCCCCAAGATTCTCCCCCCCCCCCGCCCCCCCCCATTGAGTCAATGATGTTTTTCCAGGCAGACAGGTGGGAGAAACAACTAGAGTTGGAGAGGAGCCTTGCACACAATTACCCAGAGTCCTCACCTTCACCTTCTTTTTCCAGCAGGCACCAAGTTCCTCCCAACCTCCTGAATATCAATTACAACCCCCACCCCCATTTGTAGTCTTCAAGCAAGTAGCACACTGTTCTCATGGATTGTAGAAAGGATATAGGAATTTAGGTATGGGCTGATGTCATCTTTGTGTGATGATTTAGCATCTCCTTCAAAGATTGTATCCAGAATGGAATAGGTTTTTACCATTACTCAATGGGCCACAGAGTTTACAAGGAACTTCTTGGACCTCAGTATCTCGTCTTCAAAGAATGACACTATTTCCATTTCAACTCCTGTGTGTTGAAGGTATTTTAAAGGGATGGTTGACTTTTTGCCGATTGCTGCTCATTGGATATCCCGGTTTCGTTTTTGGACAGGAGGGCCCAATGGAAAAAAAGTATATGACATTCTGACAACTTGATAGAGAAAAAAAGCAATATCAGAATGTAAGCTCATGAGGAGAGAATCCAGTGTGGAGAGATGGAGGAGAAATTGTGATGTTCAAAATTTTTGAAACAGCAAGAAAAAAAAAAACACATCCCCCCATCAGAAAGTCAAGAGCACAATGTGAAGCTGAAGAAAGCGATTTGAGTCAGGACTAGCAATGTCTTCCCCATCCTCCCTACTTAGATATAAGCATGCGGACAAATTCCTCATAGTTCACCTGCCCATCGCCATCAACATCAGCTTCTCGGATCATCTCATCGACTTCCTCATCCGTCAGCTTTTCCCCGAGCTTGGTCATTACATGCCTTAGCTCAGCTGCACTGACGAAGCCATTGCCGTCTTTGTCAAACACCCGGAAGGCCTCCCGGATCTCCTCCTCACTGTCTGTGTTCTTCATCTTCCTTGCCATCATGCCCAAGAACTCAGGGAAATCAATGGTACCATTACCATCAGCATCAACCTCTCCAATCATGTTCTGCAGCTCAGCCTCTGTGGGGTTCTGGCCTAGTGACCTCATGACGGTTCCCAGCTCCTTGGTGGTGATGCAGCCATCAGAATCCTTGTCAAAAAGGCTGAAGGCCTCTTTGAATTCAGCGATCTGCTCCTCTGAAAACTGTTCAGCCATGCTATGACTGAGCAAGTGGTCAATGAGTTGGCTTCTGTGTCTGTCCAAGCTCCACTGACTTGACCAGCCCCTATCCACAGACTGTTCTCACTTCCTAAGTTCTTTGGAATGAATAGAGAACTGGAGCTGCAACCTGACCGTCTGGTTTTCTAGTCCTTGCATGAAGTGCTGGCACTTATGAAGATAAAGCACTCTAACTCACCATTGGTTTAGCTCAGATCAGAGCCGTCACTCAGAGAGACTCCACCACCCTTTGTGGTTGCCTGGGGGAGAAGATCCTGTTTAGGCAAGAGTCATTGAGCTGAAACAAGGTTTGTCTACTGAGTGAACTGACGCCAACACCCTCTCTATGTAAAAAGCCAGTGAAATTTCCACACTGGGATCAGAAAGAGCTATGAAGCATTAATAATACCTTGTATTTGGGTCATGCCTTTTGGTGAAAGAGCTTCAGGAAACTTTGCAAACCTGTCTTCATCTATAGAATTTTTGGGTGAGATTCATATCTCCATTTTCTAGATGGAGAAAATGAAACACTAAGCCATTAGAGCCGGAACCCCTTATGAAATAATGTGGACTTAAGACATCTGGATGGTGAAATTGTGAATCTTTTTAACAAGGTGGCAACACCTTAGTTAGCCTCTGTTATTTTCTTTGGGATCCATGAAGATATTAGTTAAGTGCTCTCTTGGTCATAGAAGAGAAAATAGTTTTATACTCCATACCACTCTCCCAGTAATCTTCCTTTTGTTCTGAATTTAATAAAGTATATAGAGAGAATCTGGTATATAAAAGAAGAAAACACAATTATTTTCCCATTATTCTAGGTCATTAGAATAAATTCCATGGATAATTGTATAGATGCCAATACTAGATGCCATTTTAATCAATCGAGCAGAAAAATAGTTCACCTCCTCTTCCTGACCATATGTGATCCTAAGATGGGTTGCAAGAATAGATGAGAAAGAAGGGGTCAAGTCCATATACTTACTGGGTTTGTCGATCCATAGAGGTGGGGTTTTTATTCAACCTGTAGTACATGAACTTTAAACATATTACACACACACACACACATTTGATCATTGCATTTTGATATAATCAGCTTCCTTTGTAATCCTATGGATTTTATTTTATGCATTTATAAACAGTATTCTGAGGAGTCCATAGGCTTCACCAGATTGCTGAAGGGGTCTGTGACACAACAAAGCTGAAAAATGCCTATCTTAGAGAACTGATTGTCGGCCACGTAGGACAACCCATCTGGATCTTATGAATTGGCAGGCTTAAACAGATGTTTAATTCCTCTTTAGTACTTTGCAACTCAGATATGCTGCCCCCAGGTACCTTAGTTATTGCCTCATGATTTGAACAGTGAGGTCTCCCATAGGGATGTTTTGTTTTGATTTTTTTTTTTTAGAAACACACAAATAGAATTCAATAAGGTATTAAAACAAAAATTGAATTTTTGAATTTTTGAAACAAAGGTATCTCTCCCACCTAGTATATTGCAACACACTAAAAATGTGTTTGTGATATACCAAAATGTTCTGGCATATTGGGAAATGACTGAGAAAATGGTTTAAGACTTAACCTTCTATTTACCTGAAATTCACTTCTCCCAAATCCCCACTGCCCCCTGCCCCCCCAAAACCCCGTGTCTACTTATTCCTTTTTCATGGAAAATTCTGGAATTTTGGGGACCAGGAATCAGGACTCTCATTTAGTGATATAGTGATATAGATAGCAGACATCTTCATCATCACAAAATTGACTAAAAGTTGTAGTGAATAAAACATCCCATAGTGTTGATTGATTATTTTTTTGAAAAAACCACAATTTGATTCAGTACAGCAAAATGCTACCTTAAATACTCTCCTCCAGGAAAGCATCTCCTACGAATATATCAAAATTATACAAAAAGCAGAGTGACACCATGGGAAGATCACTGGACTTGGAACAGGATAGGAATCCCATCTCTCTCATATGACCTAAGTGACTGGGCAAATTACTGTAAAATTAGAGATTAGACTAGATGAACTTTGAGGTCCTAGCTAGCTCTAAATCTATGATCCTTCCCCTAGTATGGAGCATAGGTTACTGGAAGGAGATTTAAAGCAATGGTAATGACAGTCTGGCACCTGAGGCTTATCACAAAAGGCCCCACAGAAACATAAAGAAGTCTGGTCCTGCTGCATTTTTGGCTCATTTTGAAGGTAAAAACCCTGAAGCCAAAAACCTTGAAGTGCTTTATTTTTCTCCTTGGAGTCTGGAGTTAAGTAATATTAGAAAGCTAAGATTGTATTTCGGGTAAAGAACTTGCGGTGGGGGGGGGGGGCAGGAACACCTAGATTTCTTCATTGTCAAAAAAGATATACCATCTTTATTTTACTTTGATATAACAGCCTCTTTTGTAATGCTAGAGCATGTGCTATTTTAAGTACCATCTTTCCCAGTCTTATTCAGTATACTATGTGTACACACACATATGTGTATGTATGTACTCAATGGGTATATGCATGTATATATATACACAAATGCGTGCTGCACAATATATACACACATATGCATACACATGCCTACACAATATATAATGCATATACGCATCCATATACATCCATATACACACACACACACACACACACATGAATTTGCCTTAGCAACACACCATGAATGACATGAAGAGGTAGAAAGGGATAGTTTCTTCCCTCTTACCTATGTTTAATCAATAATGATAATAACTGATCCTTATATACCACCTTGAGGCAGCTAGATGGCTCAGTGTCTAGAACTCCATGCCTGGAATCAGGAAAACCTGAGTTCAAATCCAGCCTTAAGCACTTATTAGCTGTGTGACCTTGAACAAGTCACTTAACCTCTATTTGCCTGGGAGGCAGCTGGGTGGCTCAGTTGATAGAGTGCTGGTCCTGGAGTCAGGAAGATCAGTTCAAATCCAGACTTAGACACTTATTAACAGTGTGATCCCAGTCAAGTCACTTAACCTCTGTTTGCCTTAATCCACTGGGAAAAAGAAATGGTGAAACTACTCCAGTATCTTTGCCAAGAAAACCCTATGGATAGTATGATCCAAGGGGTTATGAAGAATCAAGCATGGCTGACCATTACAAGGAAACCGAAGCTAGGAGAGGTTAAATCCATGGTCACACAGTTAGTAAACATGAAAGGCTGAAGGTGAACCCAGGTCTACTGGACTCCAAGTTCAGCATTCCACCTGCTTCTTTATCAACAGTTAATCCCTTTGCCCATCCAGATATGTGTTTGTTCATCCTCTACTTGCCTCATTAACATTGCATATACACAGTGACATGCACACATACACATATATTTATTTATTATGCACACACCTTCTTTTCATAACTACCTTCCTGATAAGAAATTGATCAAGAGGAACGAGGAAGCCTAACCTACTCATGACATGACACAGATATCTAGGCCATGAAACAGAGTCACAGTACTTGTCCCAGGAAATAATAACTGAGGCAAACAGAGGCCTATTCCTTTAGGAGTTTACAATTTAAGGTGAAAAACATTTACACAAGGCATGTTTAGGATTTCAAAAACAGAACAAAAGTACTGAACAAATATATGTGGATAATAAAAAGATCGTATAACATGTGCAAGGTTCTACACCCCAAGATACTTTCACACAGTGAACATTTCCTATTCTTGCTTTTTCATATTAGCATGGTCAGATACGTAAGACTTCCAACTTTTGCACAAGAAAGAGCAGGTAAATAAACAACAAACTTCTTTATTTCCTTTGAGGCATCTAGATGGCACAGTGGATAGAGCACTCACTGGGCTTGGAGTTAGGAAGACCTGAGTTCAAATCCAGCCTCAAACTCTTACTTTTTATGTAACCCTGGGCAAATCACTTAACCTCTATTTGCCTCAGTTTCTTTACCTGTAAAAAAGGGATAATAACATCACTTACCCCCCACAGTTGTTGTGAGGATCAAAAAATAAATTTGTAAAGCACTTAGCACAATTTCTGGCACATAATAGGTGCTATATAAATACTCATTCCCTTTCTCTATTTTTTTCCTGGTCTTCTATGCTCATATAACCTCAGCATTATTGTCAACTCTTCATTCTCATTCCATATATCTAATCAGTTGCCAAATCTTTCCATTTCTATATTCACAACATCTTTCACATCCAAGCCTTTCTGTTTTTGTTTTTGTTTGGGTTTTTTTTGCAGTGCAATGAGGGTTAAGTGACTTGCCCAGGGTCACACAGCTAGTATGTGTCAAGTGTCTGAGGCTGAATTTGAACTCAGGTCCTCCTGAATCCAGGGCTGGTGCTTTACTCACTGTGCCACCTAGCTGCCCTCTTTCTGTTTTCTTAGCTACAACTTTCATTCATTCCCTTATCATTTCATTGCAATGGCTCCTTAATTGGTTCTGCTTAACTCAAGTCCCTCCTTATTCCAACCACAGTTGCCTTGATGCTTTTTCCATGAGCACAGCTCTGTCACTCTATCTCAGTAAATTTAATAGCTAGCTGTTAGCCTCAGTCTTATTATACATTATTCCTCATCTTACACACTAGAATATGGACAAATTATACTTTTCTTTGTTCCTCGCATGTGCAACTCCATCTCACATTTCCGTATCTTTGCCTTGGCCATCCGCAGGGCATAGAATGCATTCTTTCTTCATGTCTACCTCATAAAATCCTTAACCTTCTTCAAGATACAACTAAAAGCACCATTTTCAACACCTTTCCTGGTCCTAAATCAATTGTTGGTACCCTCTCTTACCACTTATCTAATATTTAACTAGCATTTTTAGTATTTATTTTCTATATATTTATTCTGTACATACTTATACTTGCATATATTATCTTCCTTGAAAGAATGTAAGCTCTTTGAAAGCAAGAATTGTTTGTTTCTTTTTGTCTTCCTATCCCTAGTGCTTTTCCATAAAAGGCACTTAAATGCTTGTTATTTAGTTGATTGATTAAGGAAAGGAAAATTTGTAGATGATTGGGACAGATCTAAATGTGTGATGAGAACCTGAAATTGATATTGGGAGAGGAATATTTTAGGAACACCTACCTCCAACTCCCACTAATAGTTCTGGATTCTGGGAGGGAAATTTGAAGGAGAAGGAACTGGATCTAGGAGGATTAAGGAATGGTCAAGTAAACAGTATTTTAAAAGCCACAGCAAATATGATAAAGTAAATTGAACAAATTGGCGGGCAAAGCTGATCAGCAGAATGGATTATTAGGTGGGGAAAGTTAGTGAACATGAACAGTTGTCAGTGAAGGATAGAATGATTTGAAGCTATGAAATTATAGACACGAAAGAAAGAAAGTCGATTATAGTTGTTGATTTAGAAGAAATAAGTTTTAAAGGTTTTTAGGGGCAAGATGTTGGTAGCTATAGGTTACTAAAATAAAAGGCTAACAATTTCAGTCTATTTTGAGAAGGGAGAAACCAAATAAAAATAAATGAACAAAGATTAAACATAGTCAGGAAGTCCATCTACCTGTACTCCAATCAGCATCCAACCAAGAGAGGAGGAGGTAATGAGGAACTAAAGAGGAAGAGAGAATCTCTAAGCAGCTTTTTGGCAGCTCTTAAGAGATAACTTGTCAGGCTCAGTATTCATATTTCCACATGCTTCCTGTGTAACATTCTATTATAAAAATTATTTCATTTTAAACCTAGGGGCAACCTTGGAGAGCCATCCAAGTTCCCTCTGCAAGAGTTTATCTTTCTAGATGAAAAGTTAGGCATCTAATTACAATCTCTCCAAGCCCCCAATTAGGAAATTCTTAATATTTAGGCAAAGATTGAGTTTTCTGACATAATTTATATTTCTATGTAGTTAATTCCTGGCCTCTTTGTGGTTGTGACAAAATTTGGGTAACTGGAAATATTTGGATAGTGGGTGAAAAATGGGTTGGAGAGGAAGTTGGTTAAAGAGCAGACCTTTTCGCAGCATTTCCCTCAGTTCTTGAGTAAATGGGTAATGTGGTTGTAAGTAGGTATAGTGCATGCACTATAGGGTACATTAGGGGGTACATTAGCCTAAGTTGCATTAGCTCCAAGATTCTTTGTATGATTGATAGGCCACCTCGGTATCCCACTTCTCTGCCACAGCTCAGTCCTACTGACTCTTACTTTTTCCATTGGTTTCATTGAGTTACTGGGTTCTTTGTGACTCAATTGCATTTGATCCTACTCTTTCACTACCCCTTCCATACCTTCAGAATATCTATCTGGTACTGAGATAGTTCCTCCCTTTTCCATAAGTTCCTCAGGGAAATCTCTTGTACAATGGCTCTGCTTGATTGAAGAAAGGATACATACTCTATTCACACAGAGTTTTGATTGATTCAATCCAGAAGTGTTGTTGACCAACAATTACTTTAAACTGGGGCAGGATAATAAATGAATCCCAACCCTTCCAACTGCAAAGCAGAAGTGGGCAGCCTTCTACAATCAGTCTCCTATTTAAAACACACATTGACTTAGTTGCTTCCATTGCCTTTGAGCAAGGCAGCTCTTCTTGTACCATTAACCACTATCTGATAGAAAACTTCAAGTTTTCTGCCTGGTGAGAGCTTTAGCACCGGGAGGTACCTTTCAAGGGTGCTACACTTATTATTGTTAAGTTTTTGTCAATACATAATATGAATAATTGAGTTTAACAGCAGTTGTAAGTTACTGAGTCCTGTTTTAAGTATTTCTGTCAATGTGTGCTGGTGAGAGCCTATTGTGTTTTTCTTTTGTGTAGTGTCTCATATATGATTTACATTGACATTGAGTATCTTTCTACTTTCCCCTTTGGGGAAATCCTAGGCATGAACTCAAACTTAAGCTTTAAGTAATTTTTCTGTGGTGTATTGGAGTGGGGGTGGTAGTGGTGTAACAAATAAAGGAGTGTGAGAAAGGGAGTCTGACCCTTCTTTTAGGTGGTCAGGAAACCCTAGTACTAAATCTGTTTGGGTCCAAAGCAAAGGAATCCCTTAGAGGAGAGAGAGCAATAACCCGGTCTCCCTTAGACCCAGCAGTGAATTAGGCAACAAGTAATAGCAACTAGAAGTCCCTATACAAGGAGACAGTTTTGATAAAAATCCATGACCTACGGCTCTGGATAAATAGATGTTATTGGAAAGAAACAGGATAGGTAAAGGAGGCAGAGTAGCAATAACTTCTTAATTTGCTTTAATGATAATTTCCTCCTTCAAAATATGGAAGAACCAACATAAGGAAATTCTAAAATGAATCTGACAGTGAGAGATTGAATAAATGGAAACCCTGGGGGGAAAGTTGTGATAAAGGAGTGGAAAGCCAGGCATAGACTTCCCAACAACCTGGATTTAGGGAAAGGTAATCTCAATGGTAAGATCCCATAGATAAAATTTTGTTAAAGTCAGCCTGGAATGGATAGGAAACTTTGAAAAACTAGATTCTAAATATACAAAGAGAAACAATTTCAATGAGAAAAAATGAGAGTTGTCTGGAGAAATGCATGTTTATAGATAGGGATCATACCAATTTGTTTATAGAGAATGTTTATAGGTAATGAAAGCAAGATCAAGTAAGGCTGCTATGATCCTGTTTCAGGACTGGTCCTGGATTTCAGATTGTGTGGACACTGGCAAGAAAAGCTTAAGGTAACAAAAATGTTTTTATTATTTGTTTTTAAACTATATGAGTGGTAATTAAAAAAAAAGTCAAAGAAGGGATAGGACTTCTGACTGGGAAGAATGGGATGATAATCACTGATATCAAAGAGGCAGTGAGACTACCCAATTCTTCTTTTACCTCTATTTTCCTTGCCAAGGAGGATAACCTTCACCCTGGAGATGACAGAACAAAAAATGGTAAACAGGGATTTAATTTCCAAGAAAAGTAAGGAGATAACAAGAAAACAGCAACTTATTTTCTCTGAATTCAGATTACCTAACCTGTGTCCTAAAGGAACCAGCTGAAGTGATTTCTAAAAACCAGTTTCAGTGATAGATGAAAGACTGTGAAACAGCAGAGATACCATAGGACTGGAGCAGGGCAAATGTCTCAATTTTTAAAAAGCCCACAGGAATAGAATTTGCACTGTAAGCCAGTGAACTTGACTTTGATTACCTTGAAAGTTTTAGAACTGATTCTTAAAGGATAGTGATCCCCTAGAAAAGTTAGCAATTCCAAAGTGCTAGGATGGCTTCATCAAAGAAAAGTCAAATGAGGTTAACCTATTTCCCTTTTGTGGGTAGAGTAACTAAATTGGCAAATCAGTTTAGTATACCATTGATATGGTTTATCTAGATTTGAGTAAAGCATTTAACAAAGTATCTCATACTATTCCTGTGGAAAAGATGGAGAGATATGTACAAGATGGTGGTGCAATTAGAAGAATTTGAAACTGATTAGATGGCTGGCCTTCATGGTTCAATGCCAGCCTGGGAAGAGGTCTTCAGGGGATTGTCCCAGAGATGTGTGCTTGGCCCTGTGCTTTTATCTTATCTTTTTTTAGCTTTAAGAATGACTTGGATAAAGGCATTGATGGTGTGCTTATCAAATTTGGAGATGATGTAGGATAGCTAACAGAATTCATGACAGAGTCAGTATCCAAAATGATCTCAGGCTGGAGCATTGAGCTGTCTAATAAGTCAAAAATAAAAATAAAAACAAATATAAAGCCTTATACTTAGGTTCAAAAAATCAGCTACACAAGTATTGGGTGAAGAAGTAGCTTGACCGAGGCAGCTAGATGGCCCAGTGGATAGAGCACTGGCCCTGGAGTCAGGAGTACCTGAGTTCAAATCCGGCCTCAGACACTTAACACTTACTAGCTGTGTGACCCTAGGCAAGTCACTTAATCCCAATTGCCTCACTAAAAAAAAAAAAAAAAAAGTAGCCTGACCAAAAAAAAGATGCTCTTAGGATTTTAGAGGATGGCAACCCCAACACGAGTTAATAATGGTTGTCAAAAAGTTGGTTTACTCTTGGACTGTACTAAGAGAGACCCAGCTTACAGGAACAGGGAGGCAATATTCCCTCTGGAGTCTGCCCTTGTCAGACTTCATCTGGGGGTATTGTGTTCAGTACTGGGCACCACAGTTTAATAACAATTATAAGATAGTGAGTGTCCTAAGAAGGTCAACCAGGATATCAAGAGCTTTAAGTCAAAGTCATATGAGGATTAGTTGAAGAAACTTGGCATGATTAGGCCAGAGAAGACTGAGGTTGAGGTTCGAGGGGGGGAGATATGGTAGTAATCTTCAAGTATCTGAAAGCTGTCACATGGAAAGAAGAATTAGGTTTGTTCTTTTGGCTCTATAATGCAGAAATAAGGACAATCATTACAAGATACAAAGAGGAAGACTATGCTTGATGTCAGGAAACATTCTTAACAATTAGAGCTGTCTAGAAGTGAAAGAGGATGCCTTGAGAGGTTATCGTTCCCCCTATTTGGAGTACTTTGAGAAAACTAGGGGGAGAATATAAGGGTGAGTTTGATTGATTTACTAAATAAAGCCATCTTGCCCACTTCAAGTGATAAGAAACTCTGGTGCCTTAACCAAGTGAAATCAATCAATGTTGAACATTGGCTTCACCTTTATTCAATTACAGGCATTAGACTAAGTTTAAAAAAAAAACACTCCTTGGAATCAGGGTAATGTTGCACAGGAATTGTTTTCAAATAGGTTGAATAAACTGAGTCAAACCCTATATTGTCTATAAATTGTCAAACTAGTTAGGACTAGGATCATTCTGCATATGTATAATGTTTATTAAATTGCTTGACTTCTCAAAGGTGGGGGAGGAAGAGAATTTGGAACTCAACATTTTAAAAATGGATATTAAACATTTGCTTCTTTATATGTAATTGAGAAAAATAAAAATCAAATGCTAAAATAAAGAAAAAAAAAGAAAGAACTCATCATTCCAGAAATTGGACTAAACATAACATTCTAATGAGAAGGAATGACATTCTAATGGCATTTCTGAGAAGGAACTGTGTGTGTGTGTGTGTGTGTGTGTGTGTGTGTGTGTGTGTGTGTGTGTGTGAGAGAGAGAGAGAGAGAGAGAGAGAGAGAGAGAGAGAGAGAGAGAGAGAGGAATATGGTATAGAAAGAGATACCTTAGCTTAGGAACTTTTCCCCACTCCATTTTAGCAACAACAAAAGTGAAAATAGTATGCTTCAGTCTGCATTCAGACTCCATAGTTCTTTTTCTGAATGTGGAGCACATTTTCCACTATGAGTCCTTTGCCATTGTCTTGGATCATCATATTGCTGAGAAGAGTTAAGTCTATCACAGTTGATCATCACACAATGTTGTTGATACTGTGTACAATGTTCTCTTGGTTCTGCTCATTTCACTCAGCATCAATTCATGTAAGCCTTTCCAGGTTTATCTGAAATCCATCTGCTTATCATTTCTTACAGCACAATAGTATTCCATTACATCCATATACCACAACTTGTTTAGCCATCCCCCAGTTGATGAGCATCCCCTCAATTTCCAGGTCTTTGCCACCACAAAAAGAGCAGCTATAAATATTTTTGTACATGTCCTTTTCCCTTTTTCATGATCTCTTTGGGATATAGATCTAGTAGTGGTATTGCTGGGTCAAAGCTTGAGTCCACTTCCCCTTTTTGAAGAAATGTTTTGCACCAACTGTCTTTAATCTACCATCTTTGTAAATATTTTTATTTAAAGTTTTGAGTTCCCAATTCTGTCCCTCCCTCCTCTGTTCCCTCCCTGAGGTGGTAAGCAGCCACATATAGGTTATACATATGCAATTATATAAAACATTACCATATTAGTCATTTTGTATAAGAAAACTTAAAAAAAAGAAAAAATGAAAGAAAGTGAAAAATAGCATGCTTCAGTCTGTGTTCAGTTCGGTTCTTTCTTTGGAGGTGGGTAGTAGGCTTTATCATTAGTCCTTCGGGATTATCTTATATCATTGTAAATATCCCCCTTTTAAAAGTTCCATAAAGTTGATTTAAATGATTTTTAACTGAAAACTGGAGGGAAGTGGTACGGAGAAGGGGAAGAGGCACAGAGGTTGGGGCTTAAGTGAGGCCATTAGAGAATCACCCTCCAACTCCTCAGGCATACCTCCTAGAGCCCTAGAGAGAGATTGTAGATTTGCTATGGGACCCAAGATAATCTATTGGGAGTGGAAGTTGAGATAACCTCTCACAGTGTATTTGGGCAACATTAGGGAACTTGTCCACAATATATATTGTGTCCTTCACATTTTTAGGGGTCATTTGAGAATTCTCTACCAGAACTTTAATTTTTTAACATCCTAGATTCACTAAGAAAAAAATTGGAATTTTTTTCTCTCTCTTGTTTGAAAATGCATATGTATAGCAGTTGTCCCCCCACTGCCATACTCCCCCTCCCACCCCCTGCCCAAGTTTCCTTAGTCAAACCTGTTACATTGGGGAATAACTGAACAAATTATGGAATGTGAACGGAATGGAATCCTATTGCATTGTATGAAATTGCTAAGAAATCTGGGAACATTTGTAGGAAATGATACAGAGTGAAGTGAACAGAAACAGGAGAACAATTTATACTATTTAACACCAATGTTAAAATGAATATGTTTGAGGGGCAGTTAGGTGGCGCAGTGGATAGAGCACTGGCCCTGGAGTCAGGAGTACCTGAGTTCAAATCTGGTCTCAGACACTTAACACTTACTAGCTGTGTGACCCTGGTCAAGTCACTTAACCCCAATTGCCTCACTAAAAGAAAAAAAAAAGAATATGTTTGGAAGACTTAAGTACGCATCTCAATGCAATTGAATTAATCATGATTCCAGAAGATGGATGAAGAATGCTATCTATTTCCTGACAGAATATTGATGGACTAAAGATGCAGAATGAGACACATATTTTTGCACATGGTAATTTTTTTTGACTATTTAAATTTGCTACAAGGGTTTTCTTTTTCTTTTATTGAGTGAGGAGAGAAAATAAGTGCTTATTCATTGAAAAAAAATCAAATGTATTTAGAAAAAAATGAATCATTAGACTTCCTGAAAATCATGATTAAAAAAACACCTAGCACTACATTTCAAGAAATCCAAAATGAAAAGCTTCCCAGGTTTATAAGAATCATATTGCTGAGTAAAGAAAGAATCTGCTGATTGCCTCCCTAAAGGAAAAAAATCTCAGGAATGGCCAAAATCCAGAGCTAGCATATCAAAGAAAAGAGTATATAGTAAACATCAATAAAGGAGTAGTTCAAATACTAGGGAACTACAGTGAAGATGACATAAAACCTGGAAGCATCTACTTTAAATGAGAGCAGATCTTTAGATACAATATTCTAAAAGGCAAAAGAAATATATTTATAACCAAGAATAACTTACTTTTAAAAGCTGAATATAATCCTAAAGGGGTAAAAGATAGAACTTCAATGGGGTAGAAGACTTTCCAAGAATTTCTGATGAAAAGACCAGAGGTGAGTATGAACTTTGAAATGTAAAGATAAGAGTCCAAAGAAATCTAGAAAGATAAATTTATTTGAGGTATTGGAAGGAGTTGTATGATGATGTAATGCTAAATCCACCCCCCAATTAATTTTGGTATTTTTTCTTATTAACAAGAGTTTATTTTCTTTCCTTTTGATTTCACCCTCTAAATGAAATTTTTTAAAAAGAAAAACAACAAATTTGCATAACCAAACAAAATAAATTTCCACAATGACTATGTCAAAAAATGTATGTCTCATTCTATTCCTTAACATCCATCACCTCTCTATCAGGAGTTGGGGAATATGCTTCATCTTTGGTCCCCTGAATTTATGGTTTATCATTTAACTGATTAGAGTTCTGTTCAGTGGAATTTAGAGTGGAAGGATACACTAAAGACTGGAAGGTTTGGAAGCAAAGTTTTTTTACTCATAACTCAGGAAGGTAAAATATATATGGCATCCTGCACCCAACTCAGTCCTACTGGGCAAGCATGCAAGTAGCCCAGAGGCACCATAGTCTTCCAGACTCCAGGCCTGGCACTCTATCCACTGGACAATCTATCTGCCCTTTATAAGGGAGGGTAACCATATTAAAAATAGTGTCTGGAGAGAGAGATGCCTATACAGTCAGGGAAACCTCTTCCTTGTTCACATACATCTTTTTATTTTATTTTATTTTGGTAAGACAATTGGGGTTAAGTGACTTGCCCAGGGTCACACAGATAGTAAGTGTCAAGGGTGTGAGGCCAGATTTGAACTCAGTTCCTCCTGAATCCAGGGCTTGTGCTCTATCCACTGCACCACCTAGCTGCCCCTTATTCACATAAACTTGATCTGAAAAGTTTCATTGCCCGGTTAATTTGGCAACAAGTAGAAGTTACCATTGATGAGGAAGGTTCCTCATTTGCCAGTCATTTTGTATAAATACCCAGCTTAGTTGTGACAATAGTGAAGGTGATCTTGTTGTCCTTGAAGTATGTATGGTGGTCAGGATCCCCTGTTCTAGCCTGGTATGTTGGTTTGTTAGCAACAGTGATGATGTTATGGGCCTTGTCCTCTGTCTGAGTCACCCCCTCCTTTGAGGTTGTGCCTTTGGTAGTGGAAGGGAGCAAGAGAAGGGTTTCTAGGAGAAGCAAGAAGGTAATGCTCACAGACCAGAAAAAACAAACCAAACAACCCAGAGGGTTTTTACTACAAACGGTAGGAAACACAAAGGTGTCCTTGTTGGTATACTTCAGTCTTTGCTTATGGAGTAAGCAGAGATATCATTATGGCTTCCCACCAGCACTACCCCTTACCCTTGGCCCAGGGCCTAACATACTCTTTTCCTATCAACTTATAGGATCCCTCACTCTCTTTCATAACATAGACTGTATTCCCTGTTCCCAGGGCAATTATTTCTGTGAGGACCTACCTATTGCTTTTCTCCTACTAAAGCAGCCATCCTTGTTCTATAGAGGGAATTTCTATGGTGGAGTTTGTCTGAACCATAAATTGCATGTATCTTATAATGGTCCCTGGTTGAGTAACCTCAATGTCAGAGAAGGTAGGTGTGGTTCTAGAGAGGGACAGCACGGTGGAGGCATGGTCCTCTAGGTAACCACCAAAAAGGACCATGGGGGAAGAGGGCATTAGTGTCTGCACTGCCAATTTCAATAGAAGTAGTTGCAAAGAGTGTCTAGCCACCCTCAGATCTTAGTTTAGGTGGAAAAAACAACTGTCTATCTGGGAATGGCTGCAATGAGCTGGGTGTACATATAGTTCTAATAAGTCAGTCTCAACATGGACTTCTGGAAACAGAGAGTTTATCCCCTGATAGTGAGTCCCTGAGGAGTCTACCTGGGAGGGGGGGTTGTTCATTTCAGGGGATGGAGGCATTTGAGGAGAAGATGGCATGAGGGAAGCAATCCAGTTGGCTGGCAAGGAGGTGGCCCACAGAGTACTTGTTTCAGGCACTTCATCAGTCTTTTCATGGCTCCCCTGACTTGAGGATGGCCCATGGAGGGTCTGGCAGATGGACTGCTCTTGTACCCATTCCTGTGTAATGGGCTGAATGTGGTAAATGTGGTTCCATTATCAGTAGAGATGTGGACAGGGTGGCCTAGTTGAAAGTAACTTCTATCTGTAGAGTTGAGTTGGAATTAGAGTAGGTCCCTTAGCTAGTGAATGTGCCCACAGTAGTCAGGATGAAAGTCAGTCCTTTCTAGGAAGGTCAAGCATAGGTGTGATGATCAATCTGCCTGGAGCTTGGGGGGGGATGTCTTCCCCAGTGTGGGAGCAAGGGAAATATGTCACTGCTGACAGGCAATACAATCCCTCCTGGCCTCAGCAGCCTTAATCTGGGTGAAATGGATGCTGTGATCTTGTGCCCATTGCCGTGTTTTTCATTCATTGTGGTAGCTGGGATAGGTTTGGACCCATCAGTCAATGTTTGTAAAATGTGCCTTTTTATTCCACAGGGACTCAGTAGGCAAGGGGCCTTTCCAATGGGCAGAGACATGGGTCATATACAAGGTGCAATGTATAAGGTATTTGAAAACATTTCTCCAAAATGTAACTCCTCACTTTAGGATGGACTTGATTTTAAAGTCCTTTTGCTGCCATATGTCTGACCAAATGGCAAGAGTAGCCCTTACTTACCATGATATAGAGTCTTTTCTTGGCCATTAGATATGCACACAGCTGTGGAGCTACATTGGAAAGTACTATTTTTTTTAATTAGAGAATTGAACCATATCTTTGTTCCCTGAGGTGCATCTCTGAGGCAAGGTGCTCATTTGGTGTGGAGTTCTAGGACTGGGTCTTCGTGGTCTCATGTAACTAGCTGATCTTTCTTAGGCTTGGCAAAGTACTGACAGACCATTTCCACTTGATGATGGATGCATCTTCTGAGCACACCACATGGAACTTGTTGGATGACAGCTACTATAAGAAGGGAATCTAAGGGTAAAGGATAAAGGGAATGTGGCTGGTCAGGTGCTTCATCTTTATTATGTCCCAGAAGAAATCTAAGAGTTGCTTCCCAAAAAGAGTGTAACTGGTCATGGCAGCACCAAAGACACCCCGCCACCAAAGATGTCTGTCCAAAATCATGATGGCTAGCAGTGGGTACTAATTCTAACGTACCAGTCCCTGAGTTAGGTAGGACTTTCTCTGTTTCCCAGTACCTTTCTCTAAACTGCCATATCAGTCAGTGTGTTGGACCACTTCCACTCCTGGTACCAATTTGTTTGGTGGAAGTTTGGATTGGATGGTCATTGGGATGAGTGTGCTCTGAGTATGAAAAATTTCATAACTGGGATACTTTGTCAGTATACCAGCATAAATAGAAATTTGTAAAAGATCTTTGAAGGTGTGCTGGGCTTTACGGGCTAGGGACTGACTCATACCAACCTGGAACAATCAGTAAAAGGAAAATGTCATCATACCACACATGGGGAATTTTGACTGCCACAGCAAACTAAACAACTAGGGAAGTTACAGCCCAGAGTGAGTCTCTGCTTTAGATAAATATTCATTACCAGGAAGGAAAATTCCAAGGCTAACCTAACCCATGGCTACTCAGTGCTAAAGACTTTCAAAGTTGTTTTCCTCTATAACATTGTTGTCATGTATAAATTGTTCCCTTGGTTCTGCTCACTTCATATGATGTACTTCCAATGGGCAGAGACATGAGTCTATGATCTTCCTAGTTTCCTCTGAAATGATCCCTTTTATAATTTTTATGGTGCAATGATTCTACTATATTCATATACTAGAACTTATTTAAGTTTTCTCTAACAGGTAGGCACTTCCTTAGTTTCCAATTTTTTGCTACAAGAGTTGATAAAAAATGGTTTTTTTGTGAATACAGGTCCTTTTCTTCTTTTTAAAAAATTTCTTGGGGGACATATTATAGAGTTGATATTCTATGGTGGAGGGGAGGGAAGGAGAAGAAATGAGTCCTTCCTCCAGCACCTTAAGGTCTTCAAAAGGTATTGAGGGAGTTAAATAAGAAAAATATTGGTTATGGGGATGGATTGGTTCTCTTCTGAGGGTTTGAAAAGGTAGAAGAAAAGGGAGGGTAAGAGGAACGAATACCCTAGTTTATAAAGGAGCAAGAAGAGAGGAGGATTTAAAAATTCTCATAATTGGGATATGTGAAAAAAAAGTACACAAACATGGAGGAAGGGAGAATGGGCATCAGACGAATCTTACTCTTATCTGAAATGGAAAAAAGAAGACTCGAACACACAATTTGGCGTGTAGAAATATATCAAATTTAATAGGAAAAAAGGTGGGTGGATAGGTATTAAGAAAGAAGATAGTACCAGGGAGATAATACCACAAGCAAAACAAACTTCCTGATCCTGAAGGATCCTGAAAGGGGAAGAGGGAAGAACTAGGATCCAAAAGTGTGCCCTAAATTGCCTTTTAGACAATGGAGGAATGGCTACATAATTTGTGGTACACTTATGTAATATAATATTATTGAGCTGTAATAAATTATAAAAGATGACTTCAGAGAATTCTTGGAATTGATAAATTGATGCAGAGTAAAGTGAACAGAATCTAGAGAACAATTTATACAAGGGCAACAGTAAATGTAAATGTATATGTTGTGTGTAAATGTAACATGTAAGCTCTTGCTTCTTCTCAGTTGGGCTTGCTTTATCTCCCTTTATGTTGCCAGGGTAACCTGAGGGGTGCGTAGGTATGTTCTCTATTGCTATTAGTTCAAGCCCCAACTGGCTGTCTTCCCTCCATTTCTTGAGGCCAGTGACAGGAATCTCTGTTCCATTTAACCATTTAACCCCCAGCAACTTTTGTAAAGTTATATTTACTTCAAAGATGTAGCAAGAGGGGCAGCTAGGGGGCAGCTAGATGGCGCAGTGGTTAAAGCGTTGGCCCTGGATTCAGGAGTACCTGAGTTCGGGTCCAGCCTCAGACACTTAACACTTACTAGCTGTGTGACCCCGGGCAAATCACTTAACCCCCATTGCCCTGCAAAAAAAAAAAAAAAAGTGGGGCAGCTAAGTGGCACAGTGGATAGAGCACTGGCCCTGGAGTCAGGAGGCCCTGAGTTCAAATTGACCTCAGAAACTTAACACTTACTAGCTGTGTGACCCTGGGCAAGTCACTTAACCCCAATTGCCTCACTAAAAAAAAAAATTTAAATATAGAACGAAAAATGTACAAAATTTCCCCTTAATACTTTGGGGGCATGCTTTCCTTTATACCACCTAGGGAAGTAGGCTTAAGACTTAGCTCAATTCTTTCATAAAAATAATCCTATAATAATAATGTTCAGTTGCAGCATGATGATCAGATGAAGCTAGGTCTTTATTACCACTAGGCTGGGGTCCCAAAGGTCTCTCCCCAAAGTTGCTCCTTTC
The DNA here is from genome assembly GCF_019393635.1 of Dromiciops gliroides. Classification (NCBI taxonomy): domain Eukaryota; kingdom Metazoa; phylum Chordata; class Mammalia; order Microbiotheria; family Microbiotheriidae; genus Dromiciops; species Dromiciops gliroides. The sequence goes on along the minus strand of NC_057865.1, from coordinate 204,432,241 downwards.
TCCTCAGGACATCAGTTCAGTATTGGATATGAAAACCAAACAGAATCCAAATTTTCAGGTTCATATGATTCTCTCTCTCATGGTCAGAAACTTCACTCCTAGGATGGAAATAAATGAATAAAAAGGCCAAGGACTGAGGCCCATTTCTGGAATCAAATGGTCTTAGAGAGGAAACAGGCCCTTAATTCAGGGTCTCTCACTGAACACTATGGAAGGGGAATCACTGAATGAAGGAAAGTGAGGCAAAGAGTAAGAGACTGAAGCGAAGGTGATGCAGCTAATGTTGACAGGCTTTTGGAATGCCTCTGGAGCAAATTAGAGAGTCTCTCCCCCATTACATGGTTGGCCAGTAGGAGCCAGTTACAGAACACATCTCCCATGGTCTCTTCAAGGCACTTACCATATACATTATCATGAATCTCTAGGAAGCCATTTCCCCAGAGTCTTCCATGTGGAGAGGTTGTATCAGCTGAGCAAGTCAATAGGATCTTCACATGCACCAGACCTCCATTACATAAAGAAAAACAACTTAGAACTTGAATAGGACTATATAACCACCCCTGCATCCACACACACTCTATATGCACCAGGGTTACCCCTAGGACCTTGAGGGTAAGAGTTTTGAGTTATAACAAAGTAGTTGTGGCCATGGCTACCCCAACTTGATGGTGGGGGTAGGGATAGGTGTAGGGGTAGAGTGGGATAGTGGTAAACCAAACCTTTCGATGTGAGAGTGTGACAGAGACAACCAAGAAAGAGAAAGAAGGGGTACAGAGTCTATGTTGGGTGCTATGCCTGTGGCAGAGACTACTTGTATGAGTCACTGCCATTTTTATGCTACAATGAAAATGCAAAACGATAACCCATCACCATAATTATAATCTCCTCAAAAGTCACCACTCTGTGGGGATGCTGAATAAACATTCCCCTTTTATCTCAGGCTTGTACTTCTAAAGAGACTCACAAAGTCCATATGTGCTGACCAACGAGACAGGCTTCTTTGATCCTTTAGGTTCAGGATGATTCTCTTTTATGAGATGCATTAAAGTTATAAGAAATACTTCCCATGGGGCTGCTAATGTTGACATAGGAATCCAGGAACTCAAATTCACAAGGTTGTCAACAAGACTAAAAACAATCATCTCTCAAGATCGCTGGTTACTGATTTCTGACTTGTGCTCAGTGAAGAAGAACTGAGGCAAGATGTAAACAGAGACTCGTGTATCTAGGAGGCTTATTCTTTGATCGAGAGGTGGGTCACCATTACTGCTGAGGGAGGAGGAGAGAGTGAGAAGAAAGAGAGAAATACTCTTCTTCCCCCTTGCTAGAAGTGCAAGGGAAAGCTGGCAGAATCCTAGAGTGATATGCTAATGAGAGGTAAGAATTGTAGCCTTTCTGTAGCTTTTATAGCCTAGAGAATAGGAAATTCCTTCCTAGCTAATTATCTTTAACACAATCCCAGGGATTGAAACTAAGGGAGCAATCATGAATTTCTCAGGTAGACTTGTCTGTTAGCAAAGGGCCAAAAGACATCGCCTCCCAGAAATGGAGTCTAGTTCATGTCTAGGTCTGTGGGAAATGCCTCAGTCCAGCCTTGCAACTCTAAGAAGGGGCCATTGGGTGCTGTAATTGGTAGATAATAAAAGTTTTCATAACTTTATGAATCATGTGATTAACAAGATGTAGGACTAGACTATTTTTGACCTTCCTGACCTTTCAAACCTCTCCATAATAAGAATTATACACAAGAAGTTAATTAATTGTAGCTATTTTCACAGGCTAACTACAAAAACTCTAAGGAAGTAAGAACTTGATAAATATACAACAGAAAAGGGCAAACAATTCCCAGATGCTGCTGTAGTCTCTGATAGCACATCCTATGGCTCTGACTTCATCCCACCATTCTGTTACAACAACCAAGAGAACACAACTCTGGGCACATACCCTTTCTACCCCTCTTTGTGATGAGAAGGTGGGATTATTGGAAAGATGGAAATTTTATCTGTCTGGGGCAGCAGCACATGCAGTACATAGTAGCAGTGCTTAATCAGATAACTAGGGAACAGAAGGATCTGGGGTAGAGTGCTGATGGGTGTGAAAGGTTCCATTAGGTCTGAGTCCTGTCCCTCCAGAAATCACTTTAGGCAGAGACTGGTACCAGTGAAAGGTAAATTCCCCAACATGGGAGGAGGCTGAGAAAGTTTTAAAGTTCAGTCTTCAGAGGATCTACCATCAAAGGAGAAGGAGCCAGAAAGTGAGCAATAGGGTTAAAAAAAAGGGGAAAAAAAGAATCAAATGACTAAAGTTCTCAGGAGGAAAAAAACTCAGTTAAAAACTTTGGACACAAGCAGATAAACCAACAAGGAAGATATTAACAACAGAAGGAAGATGGAGTCCAAGAAATCTAAACAAATTTAAATATCCCTGAATTTTGTAAAACAAAGAAAAATGAATCAACACCTGAATAGATTAAGGACCCTGTGGATTTCCAAGAGAATATGAAGCCACAGAAGAATGTTCCCAAAATGGTTTGAGAGAGAAATAAGGATCAGTAAAGTAGAACTGCACAGAAGAAGTAATTGGTCAAATAGAAAACCTTGAATCCAAAGAGGCAAATTAGCCAAAGAAATGAAAGGGGCAACAATAAATTCAATCCACAGAAATTAAGGACAATCTGGAAGAAGAGAAGCAAAAAGCAAAAATTTAAGTAAAATAAGATATCTATACAAGCAAAATATCATAAAGACAGAATGAAGACTATAGCAGTGACACTTTAAAGATTAAGGTTCTCCCAGAAGACCATGACAAGCCAAAGATCCTAAAGCCAGGGTCTTTGCAAGAAACAGTCCAAGAACACTTCCCACCAAGATACACAGTGTATAAGTTGAACAATTCCAAAGAAAAACAACATATTCTACAAGGGACCATGAGAAATATCTACAAATATAAAGGGAAGTTAATTTGAATAGCACAATAATATCCTCCACCTACCAGAAACAATAGAAGAGAAAGGGATCTGAAGAGCAAAAGATTTCAAGATACAGCTCAAGGTCACATCTATCCCAAGCCTAAATTCAATAAAATATAATAAAATGAAATAAAATACACACACACATACATACATACATACATGAGCACATTATTTGCTTTGCAAAAAGCTTTAGGTAACAGAAAGATGAACAAATACATATAACAAGAGAAGCACAAGTAATGAAATAAAACTATTGGAAAAAGCTTCCTTATATAGGATTTGAAGGAAGCCAGGGAATCCAAGAGGCACAAATGAAGAGGGACACCATTCCAGACATGGGTAACAGTCAGATAAAATGTTTGGAGTCTAGACATGGAGAGTCTTGTTCATGAAACAACGAGGAGGCTAGTACCATTAGATCAATGAGTATATGTCAAGTATAAGAAGACTGGAAAGTTGGGAGGAGGAGGAGATTATAAAGAGCTTTGAATGCCAAATAAAGGATTTTACATCTGATCCTAGAGAAGTAGGAAGCCACTGGACATTATTGAGTGGGCAGTGGAGGAACTGAATAATATTTTGGAAACATTAGACATGATAGTCTTCTAGAAAATATTCAAAGGAAATAGAAAGGAGTATACCTATTTTCAGCTGTGTATGGTATCTTTGCAAAAATGGTTAAGTAATAGGGCATAAAAACATCACAAATGAATGTGAAAAGGCAGAAATCTTTCACCAAGCATAATGAAATAAAGATTACATTCAATAAAGGGCCTTTGAAGCAAATATTAAATATTGAATATAAACTAAATAACTTAGTCCTTAATGAATGAGTGGGTCATAGTAGATCTATATCCCAAGGAGATTATACAAAAATATTTATAGCAACTCTTTTAGTGGTGGCAAAGAATTTGAAATTGAGGGGATGAGCATCAACTGGGGAATGCCTGAATAAGTTTTTGTATATGATTATGATGGAATACTATTGTGTTAAAAGAAATGATGAATAGGATGCTCTTAGAAAAACCTGTAAAGATTTATATGAACAAAGTGAAATAAGCCAAAGCAGAAGAACATTGTATATGGTAACAGAAATATTGTATGGTGATCAACTTTGAGTGACAGCCTACAATGATCTAAGACAATTCTGAAGGACTTACGAAAAATGCTATGCATGTCCAGAGACAGAACTAATGGAATCTGAAAGCAGATTGAAGCATACTTTATTTTTCTTGGGTTTTTTTTGCTCTGTATTTTCTTTCACAAAATGACTAACATGGAAATATATTTTGCATTCCTGAACATGTAAAACCTATAACAAAGGAGCAGCTAGGTGGTACAGTGGACAGAGCACTGGCCTTGGATTCAGGAGGACCTGAGTTCAAATCTGGCCTCAGACACTTAACACTTACTAGCTGTGTGACCCTGGGCAAGTCACTTAACCCCAATTGCCTCACCAGAAAAACAAAAAAACCCCCAAAACCTATAATAAATTGCTTGCCTTCTCAATGTGGGGGAGGGGGAAGGTAAGGAGGGAGAAAATTTAGAACTCCAAATTTTTTAAAATAAATGTTAAAAACTGTTTTTACATTTAATTGGGGGAAAATAAAAGAGAAAATTTTTAAAAAAGAAAAAATAATGGGTAGGTTAGAGAGCAATTCATAGAAATAATCAATACTTTCATTAAAGATATTGACAACAATGAGATGGCATGTCAAAATTTTTGAGATGCAGCCAAAGCAATACTTAGGGGGAAATGTTATATCTCTACATGTTTTGATCAATAAAAAAAGAAAGTGCACATTTAATAAATTAGGTATGCAATGAAAAAACCCTAGGAAACCAACAAATGAAAATCCTCAAAACCCCATCATGATGGAAAACCTGAAAGTCAAAAGAGATATTGGCAAAACTGAAACAAAACAAAACCAAAACCAACATTAAATTAACAAATTCAAAGGAACTTTAAAAGAAACAGCAAAACTAAAATGGATAAGCCATTTGCTAACTTGTTTTTTTTTTAAAAGAAGAAAACCAAATTACAAATATAAAAAATGACAAAGGTGAATTCAAAACAAATGAAGAAGAAATAAAATAAATTATTAGGAGCTACTTTGCCTAATTATATGCTAATAAAACTGACAATTTAAATGAAATAGATTCATTCATATTTACAAAAATATAAATTGCCCAGATTAACAGAATAGGAAATGGAATACTTAAAGAAACATATATTAGAGAAAGAAATTGACCAAGCCATAAATGAAATCCCCAAATAAAAATCTCCAGGAACATGTTGATTTGCAAGGGAATTCTACCAAACATTTAAAGAACAATTAATTCCAATACCACTTAAATTATATGAAAAATAGGAAAAGAAGAGGTCCTATAAAATTCCTATTACACAAATATGTTTTTTAATCATAGAAGTATTTTATTATTTTCCAGTTATATGCCAACAAAGTTTTCAACATTTGTTTTTTATAACATTTTGTGTTCCAATTTTTTCTCTTTCCCTCCCCTTCCCCCACCCCAAGACAGAAAGCAATTTGACGTAGGTTATACATGTACAATCATGTTAAACATAAATGTGCATTAGTCATGTTGTGAAAGAAGAATCAAAATAAAAGGGAAAAACCTCAAAAAACAAAACAAAACCAAAAGAGTAGAAACAGTATGGTTCAATCTAAACTCAGATTCCAAAGTTCTTTTTTCTGGTTGTGAAGAGCATTTTCCATCAAGAGTCCTTTGGAATTGTCTTGGATCATTGTATTGCTGAGAAGTGTTAAATCTATCACAATTGATTATCACACAATGTTGCTGTTACTCTATACAATGTTCTCCTAGTTCTGCTTACTTCACTCAGCATCAGTCCACTTAAGTCACAAATATGTTCTTTTTTTTTTTTTTTTTAGTGAGGCAATTGGGGTTAAGTGACTTGCCCAGGGTCACACAGCTAGTAAGTGTTAAGTGTCTGAGGCCGGATTTGAACTCAGGTACTCCTGATTCCAGGGCCGGTGCTTTATCCACTGCGCCACCTAGCTGCCCCACAATATGTTCTTGATACATAAACCAGGGAGAGTCAAAACAGAGAAAGAAAACTACAGATCAATTCCTCTATTGAATATTGATGCAATTAAAAAAAATACTAACATAGAAACTATAGCAATATATCACAAAGATCATACACTATCAACAGGTTGGATTTACATCAGCAATTCAAGGCTGCTTTAATTTTTTTTTTTTTTTTAGTGAGGCAATTGGGGTTAAGTGACTTGCCCAGGGTCACACAACTAGTAAGTGTTAAGTGTCTGAGGCCAGATTTGAACCCAGGTACTCCTGACTCCAGGGCCAGTGCTCTATCCACTGCGCCACCTAGCTGCCCCAAGGCTGCTTTAATTATTAGGGAAACTATAAACATAATAGATCATGTTAATAACAAAAAATCTTACAGTTATATCAATAGCTGTAGAAAAATCTTTTGACAAGATACAACAGTTATTCCTGTTTAAAAAAAAAAACAACCAACACCAGAGGCAGCTAGGTAGCACAGTGGATAAAGCACTGACTCTGGATTCAGGAGGACCTGAGTTCAAATTCGGCCTCAGACACTTGACACTTACTAGCTGTGTGATCCTGGGCAAGACACTTTTGCCCTGCAAAAAGCAAACAAACAAACAAAAACAAACAAAAAAAACCCCCCAACGCCAGAATATATAGGAATAAATGGAGCTTTTCTTCAAATGACAAATATTATCCATGTCAAATCAGCATTGTCTGTAATGGGGATAAGTTGGAGGCTTTTCTAATAAGATCAGGGATAAAGCAAGGATGTCCATCATCATTATTGCTATTCAGTATAATGCTACAAATGCTATCTATAGCAGCAGGAAAAGAAAAGGAAATTGAAGGAATAAACATAGTCAAAGGGGAAACAAAATTATCTCTTTTTGGAAATGATATGATGGTTTATTTAGAGAACTCTAGAGAGTCAACTAAAAACTAATTGAAATAATTAACATTTTTAGCAAAGTTGCATGCAGAAATCACCAGTATTTCTTTATATTACCAGAAAAATCCGGTAAGAAGAGACAGAAAGAAAAATTCCATTTAGAATAACTACAGACAGTATAAAATACTTGAGAGCCTACCCACAAGAAGTAGTCACATCCTTTATCAAGCACCTGCTATGAGTCAGGTGCTGTGGTAAACTCTAAGGACTAAAAAAATAATAATAATAGGGAAAAGACAGTCTCTGCCCTGAGGGAGTTCACAATCTAATGAGGAAAACAAGAAGCAAACTAATATGTACAAACAGCTATATACAAGAAATAATTAACAGAGACAAGACACTAAAATGAAGAGGTATTGGGAAACGCTTCCTATAGAGGGTGAGTTTTAGTGGAGACTTGAAGGGAGTCAGGGAACCCAGGAAGCAGAGATGTGGAAGAAAAGCATTCCAAGCATGGTCAGTCAGAGAAAATACCCACAGCCAAGAGTGTTTTTCAGGGGAAATCAAGAAAACCAGTGTTACTGGATCAAGAGCACCTGGCAGGGGAAAAGATTGGAAATGGTTTAGATTATAAAATTCTGTGACTGTCAAACAGAAGATTTTGTATTTGATCCTGGAGGTGATAGGGAGCCACTGGGGTTTGTTAAGTAGGAGGATGACATGTCCAATCTGTGCTTTAGCAAAATCACTTTGGCGGCTGAATAGAGATCTGAGGCAGGTAGACCTGCCAGGAAGTTATTGCAATAGTCCAGATGTGAAGTAATGAGGGCCTGCAACAGGGTAGTGGTAGTAACAGGGGAGAGAAGGGGAAATATTGGAAAAATGTTACAAAGGTGAAGTTGGCAGCCCTTGGCAACAGACTACATGGTATGGATGGTAAGAGATAGTGAGAAATCTAGGATCACTCCTAGGTCGCAAATGTTAGGGACTGGGAAGATGGTGTTACCCTTTGACAATATTACAAAAATTAATTGATATTATGCATATTTGTGTAGGTGTCACATCCTTCAACTAAACACAAACTCCAAGGGGGCAGATACTGTGTCTTACAGTAATATTAATATTACCTTATATTAATACAACTTAAAGTTTCTAAAGCACCTTCCTCACAATAACTCTGAGATATTCTCTTAACCTGGCACCTCCCTCTGCACCAAAGATCTGCACAGCAAATTCTTCCCAAGTGATGGTGGTAGAAATTGTATTATGAAAGCAGATAGAAAAATGATTGAATTTGAAAGTAGAACGACTGGTTGAAGGTCAAAATTGATGATGATTATTGGACTTCACCTTGAAGCACAATAATATGCATAATGAAATTAGAAAATGAAACTAAGTCGTTTGTTTTCCCAGTAGTATTTGGGAAAGAGGTTAAATACCAGAATTTCTTGGCCAGAAAATGAGCAGAAAATAAGTTCCTTGGCTAAGAAACTGAAAACCTAAAGGTCATGGTTGGTATTTTCATCACTTCCTGATGATCAAGAGCAAGGACTTCAGAAAAGAAATGCAGATTTGGGAAGTAAACAATAGGTTAATAAGAAGATATATGAAAATAGGATTTAGATTTCTGAAATACAACTTAAAATACAGGAATGGCAGATTCCTGATGATGAATGGAATGGAGCTAACAAAGGCTACTAGAAATTCTTTGCCTGGAATCACATATGAAAAGAAAGGAGAGCAGAAAGAAAATACCATCCCCGCCCCCCCACATATGTATATATGCACACACACACATATATATATACATATATATGTTTGTGTATGTATACACACATCTCCAAGTTTGACAATCATAAAGAGTAATTACAATATAGGAATAATAGCTTTAGAGAAAGTAGAACTTAACGTGGCTAAAAAAAAAGTCCAAGGAAGGAAATTACAATAAAACCTGTGGCCTCAGATGTCCATATAACAAATGGACACAGAACGAATGAGAGATTCTGATATAAGGATGCTCTTAGGGGTGCCAGTACCCTGTTAGTGTAGGTTCATTGTTGGCATAAAACAAGGCACTAATGGGTCATAGCTAAGATTTTCTTAACCCTCATAGAAAAGCTGTGTAATAAGGATACAGTAGTGCTTTGTCCTCTTCATTTCCATATGGAAATAGGTTGGAAACAGGTGTGGTGATTCATTCTTTAGACATCCACCAAGTCAGAAGGGCACCCAACCCCATGTAGGTTGGACCTTTTATTCCCCTGGTTGATTAGGAAGGTGGTCAACAAACCAGAGGCCACTAGGAAGTTGTTGTTGTTTGTCTTTGGACCAAGGACATCAGGGTGATGTCATGACTTGCAGTGAATTGGATTTAAGTGAGGGAGGTCTGTACAATGAATATCATGAACATCATTCTCTCCTCCAGAGTCATCTGGGTCCAGTGGAAAGATCATCTATCCATCCATCTATCCATCTATCTATTTATCTCTATCTATCTATCTATCTATCTATCCATCCATCCATCCATCCATCCATCCATCCATCCATCCATCCATCCATCCATCCATCCATCCATCCATCTATCTATCTATCTATCTATCTATCTATCTATCTATCTATCTATCTATCTATCTATCTATCTATCTATCTCTATCTTAGACTGCACTTAGTCACTAAGAAGTAGCTTTCAGGGCAGGCACAGCTTAAATCTTGCTCTACTTCCAGGCCAATCAGATCAAGGCATGTTTTGGGAGGAGGGAGGAACTCTTAGACCTTGGTCCTATCACAATTGTACTTTTACCAATATAGTTAGTGCTGAGACTCCTGACCTGGCTGGAATAAAAGCCTGAAAGGACATACTTTATTTAAAAGGAACAGATTAGATAAAAGAGAGGTGTGTTTTTATGTTGAGAAGATAGGCAATTATCCTTTCCACTTCTTGGGGGTTAGGGACATGCCTCCCCCTCCTGCCCCCCCTTTGGAAAATCCGTGTAAAATCTTTTGGCTCTCCCTTCGCGCCAGAGAAGAAGTCTGATTTTTTTTCTTTCTTTCATGGCGTGTTTACAGTAACTTGTAAAATGTGGGTTGATATTATACAAAACTTATACCTATATTTAATGCATTTCTGAGTTTCTAAACTTTTTCTCTGTTATCTGCTGGCCTTCACGAGTCATTGTCCATGGCTTCCACAGAACTCCCCCCCCCCAATTCCCATCTAATTTCTTATGCTGACCCTCAATATATTGAAACCATGATGGGGAAAGTCACGATGTGGAGGGGACAAGTGTAACTTATGCTTAGAGCACTGCAATACTCAGCACGGCAATATTTTGGGCATGCGTGGTGGGTAGCTGTTCCCCCCCCCCCCCCATTCAGAACAAGCCGGCTGGCAAGTATCCTCTGATGATTGCTTGTAGGCTTATAGAGAGGCCTGCTGAACCAGCACTAAGAGAGCTTTAAAAAAGCTTCGTCATTTATAGACAGCTCACTCTTTCTTCCCTAATGGCTTTCAAGGACAACTTCTGTAAGCCTTCAGGGAGGAGCAGCAGCAGCTTTGACCGCCTTTTTGTTTCCTCCCCGCACAGCCTTCCTATCTCCTTGAAGGCAACACATCCTGATCTTGGGTGCCTCCTCTTTTACCTGGCCCAGCAAGGAGCCAGTCCAGCTAAGCAAAGAAGCAATTCCCAGAAGTGAAGTTTGTGGGGACTCCACACAGGAATAAAATGACTACCAGGGTTAGGAAACACATCCCCTCCCAGGAGATCCAGTGTGAACTGCAAAGATTGAATATCATCTATGAACTAGATTTCATTGGATGCTTTCTGAAGGGGGGCAAAAGAGCCTGGAATTTCTGATCATCTCTATTTTTTTTAATCACTCCTTTGTTGTAAGTCTTTTGTCTTTGCTATCTTTTGGTTTAGTTTTTTCCCCCACTCTTTTCCCCCTCTAGTACCCCAAAGCCTTGCACCAAAAATCAGGATATCTGGGTCCTAGTCTTTCTAGGGTGGTGCTTAGGTAGGCTTAGCACCTTTGCCTATGGATCTTGGTTTCCTCCTTCGTAAAATGTTAAGATTAGATATCTCCCGGGCAGCTAGGTAGCGCAGTGGATAGAGCACCGGCCCTGGAGTCAGGAGGACCTGAGTTCAAATCCGGCCTCAGACACTTGACACTTACTAGCTGTGTGACCCTGGACAAGTCACTTAACCCCAATTGCTTTACAAAAACAAAACAAACAAGATTAGATATCTCTAAACTCCCTTTCAGTTTTCAGCTTTCTGTTCTTTGAGATGACTAACTTTGGGCCTAGTTTTTCATCTCCTAAGCCATTTATACAAATAGCTCTACCAGCATACTCCTTTATATAGAGGCATGACCATCATATGCCAAATAAAGAATAAATGAATCTAGACTCGGCTATTTATTATCTTTGCAGTTTAAGTTAGTTACAGAAGACTAATAAATAGCATCTGTGGTCCAAGTAGTAGTTTCTTGTTCTCAGTGTGGCTCTCTGACCATGTCATCCTCTCTAAATTCAAGAAGAAGGAGGACAAGAAATTATTTTTGTTTGATTTTATCCCTCCCAAGAAAGGCAAGACACTGACTTTGGCAACAGGCCAATATTTGTTGCTTCAGGTCAGACTGGGCTGTAACTCCTGTAGAACAGGTTTTCTTGTAGAAACAAAAGTCCCACTAAACCAGGAAACTTGTGCCTGTACACTCAACCTCACCGCCCCACCCAGAATCTGGGTCATAGGTGCCTCTCTCTACAGCAACAATCCCTTTGTAGAAGCACCAAGCCATCTCAATGCGCGCGCGCGTGTGTGTGTGTGTGTGTGTGTGTGTGTGTGTGTGTGTGTGTGTGTGTGGTGTGTGTTGGGTTGGGGAGGGGAGGTAGGGTAAAGACTGAAGCCAAGCCAGTCCTTAAGGAAGAAGGTAATAATGGGAGTTTCTCATGATGCTACCCAGGCTTCAATGTACAAGCCAAGTATCTCTTATATAAGCTCCCTTTTCTTCTCTGACACCATCACTACCCTGGAATATAGTCTGTCATTTAGTCCCCCTGTCTCAAGTTTCTCCCCACTCCAATCCATCTTCTGCTCAGTGATTAAAGTGATCTTCCTGTAGTGCATGTTGCATCCTCTGCCCCTCCCTCCACCCATTCAATAACCGCCGATGACTCCCATGACCTCCAGGATCCAATATGAAATCCTCCATTTGGCTTTTTAAAGGGATCGTAACCAGACCCCTTCCTACCTTTCCAATGATTTTATATTTTATTTTCCTCTATATATTCTGCAATACACTGCAACAATCTGCAGTGACATAGGCCTTCATTCTATTCCTTTCACATGAGACTCCATCTTTTAACTCCAAACATTTTCCCTGGCTTCCCTTCATTCCCAGAACTCTCTGACTTTTCATCTCTGTCTCCTGGCTTCCCTCAGGTCTTGGGTAAAATTCTACCTTCTGCCAGAAGCCTTTTTTATTCCTCCTTAATTTTAGGTCCTTCCCTTTGAGACTACCCTTAATTTATGTCTTGTTTGTGCCTAGTTGTTTGCATTCATCCTCCCCCGTTCCCCAGTCAAACTATGAGATCCTTAAGAGCAGAGACTATTTTTTGGAGATCACATCTTTGTAACTCAACATTTAGCACAGTGCCTGGCACATATTAGACAATAAATGCTAATTGACTGACATAGATAATTGAAAGGCCTTTTAATTTCTTGTTTTCTCTACCAGAGCTAACCTGAGACCAGATCTTCTTTCTCTTGATATACATTTTCATATGACATGTAAACTAGGTAGCACAGTCTTCAGTTAGGGTAGAAACATTTTCCTGGCCTAAACTGTAGTTCTTATATCCTCATAAATTTTAAATTAACTAGAACATTATTTTCCTTCCTACTTTACACTGGTCACACTAGATTCTTTCTTTCAGTGACTTTTACCATGTAGTGAATCAAACCACAAAGAACTCAAGATTAGAAGAGCTCTTTTCTCAATCTTTTTGTGAGAGAGAGAGAGAGAGAGAGAGAGAGAGAGAGAGAGAGAGAGAGAGAGAGGGAGAGAAACCATGGCTTTGGGCCCAAGGCCAAAGCACCAAAGTGCCAAAGCAAAGCATCTACAATTTCATTTATTTCAATGACTCACATCATGGTCCACGATTCAGCTATCTGGCAAAGTGACTGCTGGATCAGAGATAGATCACATACTTATTTCAACAAAAACTTAAAGTGCTCACAAGATGAAATAGTGATAAAGAAATTCAATGATGAACTTCAATCAGTTATTTTCCAGAAGCTCAAGGACAACTGGGCAGGGAGCTTCCAACAGAGCTAGTACTAGTGCAGGGTAACCTTTGGACTTGACAAGACTAGGGATCATGTGTAGCCATCAAGAGTCTGTGTCCAGAGAATTCCACTAAGAAAACCCTAGGGTCACAGCAGGGACCTTGGAAGCCCCAGGGAGTAATAGCAGGGTGATGCTACAGCTCTCAGTCCAGGACAGGCCAAGCCCAAAGATACCTGATACCCTGAGATACTAGTGAAGGCCCTAAAGATCCAGCATCTTCACAGCCCAGCTTAAGTGCCACCTCTTCCTTGACACTCTCCCCATGTAAAAGAGGCCTCTCCATCCTCATATTTTTCATAGCTTAATGTCTTGAATGCTCCTTTGTCCTCATCTCCCTCTCCTTTGTATCACAGATACTTTTGTACTTGTCAGCCACCCCCACTCTCCTCCCATTGGACTGAAAGGTACTTGAGAAGCAGGATCTGTGCGATGCCTTTGTATCTATGTGTACAGGACCTTGTGTGTATATACAGTGGGCCTTCAGTTAATATTTACTGAATTAAATGTTAAAACTTAAAGTTCTTGAGGAACAGACTTTTTTCACTTTTCTCTTTGTATACCCAGCTTCTGGGACAGTGCCTGGAGCATAGTAGGTGTTTAATAAATGCTTATTAACTGATTTATTGGAAAGTCTGGAGCCTGGCACATTCCCTCAAAGGGTGAGCCTGGAGAGAGAGGGCATCATGGTGGGCAGATCTTGGTAGCAGCCAGAATAAATGGAATATGAGAAGATATTGGATACCAAGGGTTTAGGGTGTGTCCCTTGGAGCAGTAATAAGAACAGGGAAACAAGAGAACTGAAAAGAAAGTTGTTTGCTACAAAATTTTCTCTGGGCTGTCCTCCTGCAGTCAATCCAAGATCGCCTACATTTGAAGCTAGACTGAATCACAGAACCATGCCCTCAACATAGCCCCCTGTAAAATAGCATAAGGCAAGTGGATGGAGCCATAGTGCACAGAGTGCTGGGCCTGGAGTCAAGAAGAATCTTCCTGAGTTCAAATCTTGCTTCAGACATTTACCAGCTTTGTGACCCTGGGCAAGTCACTTCACCCTGTTTGCCTCAGTTCCTCACCTGTAAAATAAGCCAGAGAAGGTAATGACAAACCACCCGTCTATCTTTGCCAAGAAAACCCCAAATGGGGTGATGGAGAGTCAGAAGTGATTGAAAAACTACTGAACACTAACAATGGCATAAGTGGGCTTTAATCTGTGTCAAAAGAAACTGGTGCTGCGTTTTGGAGACTAGTATGCAATACTATTAAAGAAACTGGAAAGGGAAGCTGGTTTTAGGGAGAAAGAGAAGCTAGGATTTAAACTTGTTGAGTCTGGGTGACAGACCCACGTGGAGATAGACTGTAGCCCAAAGATTCTATAGGTGTGTGTATAGATTTCAGACAAGTACATAAACTTAGTTGTGAAAAAAACTATATCTTTATTTCAATATAATTGGCTTTCTCTGTAATTTTGTGTATTTTATTTTGTGCATTTTTTTGAAGTCTGAGAAGGGGCACACAAGAGTCCATTACACACAAAAAGATGTGAGCTCAGAATAAAAAGATAAGGTTTGTATAGATCTGAATGTCATCTCCAGAGATAGACTACTTGGTGCCATTACATGTAAATAAAAGAGATTGCCAAGAAGTCACACACAGAGAAGAAGATCAAGAACAGAATCTTGGGAAATATCCAAAGGATTAATGACTTGGAAATACCCCAGTATTAATGACTCAGAAAGAAGAAAAGGAAATGGCAAAGGAGACAGAAAAGGAGCAGTTAAAAAGTTAGAGAACTAAATAGATAAATTTAATGTCTCTAAATCCAAGGAAAGAAAGAATATCCAGAAGGAAAGAGGTGCTCAATAGTATCAAATACTGCAGAGAGGTCAAGGACAGTGAAGACTGAAACAAAAGCCATTGGTTTAATGATTAGGACATCGGTGACCTTTGCGAAGCCTATTTCAGTAATGATTGCAAGTCTGTTTGCAAGGGATCAAGGCAGATGGTAAGGAATTAGAGGCCATGAGCATAGACTGTTTTTTCTAAGATCTTTAGCCATGAAAGTCATAAGAAAGGCAGAGCTTGATAGAGGTAAACATATCCAAGGAAGCCTTTTTTTTTTTTTAAAATAAGGACTAGAGTGACCCCAGCACCTTTATAGTCAGATAGGAAGGAGTCAGTGTAAAGGTAAAGATTGAAGGTACATGAGAGGGGATGATGGAGAAATTTTGTAGGAAGCACCAGAGGACATGATCAAGGGAGGAAGATTAATCTTTTTTTTTTTTTTTTGTGAGGCAATTGGGGTTAAGTGACTTGCCTAGGGTCACACAGCTAGTAAGTGTTAAGTGTCTGAGGCTGGATTTGAACTCAGGTCCTCCTGAATTCAGGGCCGGTGCTCTATCCACTGCATCACCTAGCTGCCCTGAGGAGGATTAATCTTGGCAAGGACAAGAGGAGACAGGGAAAGGGGGCTATCATAGAAAAACCACTAAATTATATTGGGTGAACATTAGGTGAGTAAATAATAGGATCATTGACTTAGAGACATTTTAGTTAAAAGACAATAAGCTACAGTGGCAAGAACACTTGATTTGAAGTTAAGAAACTTGGATTTGAATTTTAGATCTGTCCACTTAGTAACAAAGGGACCTTGAGAAATCACTTCAGGTCTCTGGGCCTCAGTTTTCTTCTTTATATAAAGAGGGAGTTCCAGATAGAGATCCTATGATTCTTTGTACAGACTAGGGCAGCTGCATCCTCATTAGACCCCCTGCTTCTAGTTTCTCATCTCTCCAGTTCATCCTCCACACAGCTACCAAAATAGCCTTCTGAAAGCATGTCTGATCATGCCACTCCTCTTTTTTTTTTTCAGGGCAATGAGGGTTAAGTGACTTGTCCAGGGTCACATAGCTAGTAAGTGTGAAGTGTCTGAGGTCACATTTGAACTCAGGGCCTCCTGAATCCAGGGCCGGTGCTTTATCCAATGTACCACCTAGCTGTCCCTATGCCACTCCTCTTAAGGAGCTTTATTGAGCCTTGAGGCTAAAACCTTTTTCCCACTTTTGACTCTAGTTTAAAATATAATCTTTTCTGCATGGCATTTATAGCACTTCACAATCTTGCTCTAGACAACTTTTCTCCATTTTTTTCCATTTTCCTCTTCTCCATACATTTTGTGTTCCATCTAAACTGGCCTCCTTTCTGTTACACAAATTTGGCCTTTCCCACCTAAATTCCTTTGTACAGTTTGTCCTTTATACCTGAAATGTTCCTCCTTACCCATTAAAAAGTGAAATTTTCCAAGGTTTTAGATGAGTGATCTCAAATCTCTGTTTCTCTCTTTATGTATTTCCAAGGTCAAGAACCTCTAAGTAGTTCATATCATTCACATTTTCTCCAAGAGCTATTGAAAAGTGTCAGAAATTCCCTGTGCCATGCATTCAATTTAGTAGAACTCCATTAGAAAGACAAAAGTTACCCTCTTTAGCAAATCTTGGGCTCACTCTAATGTTCCCCAAGCCCTAGTAATTTAATCCATAAAGTCCCAACCTTTGGGAATTTTATTATGTGTCTTTTGTAGATAGAATGGAACACAATGATTACTTGGGATCCACTGTCCAGTACAGAAGTACATTTCACATATTGTCACTTTTGTGGGGAGTCTTATTAATTCACTGGAAGGGAACAACATGGTGTTGAGGTAAAGCTTAATATTTTGAGGGTCTAGGGAGACCTCCATTCTGGGCCCCATCTTCATTTCCCAATGCTTGCACTTGGCAATTCATCCTCTTGCATGCCAACCTTGCATTCTTCTCTTGGGTGCCCATCGCTCTTTTTTTAAAAAATAAAAATATTTTATTATTTTCTAGTTACATGTAAGGATAGTTTTCAACATTTGTTTTCATAGAATTTTTAGTTTCAAATTTTTCTCCCACCCTTCTTTCCCTTCCCCCTCCCCAAGATGGAAAGCAATCTGATATAAGTTATATATGAACATTCACATTAAACATATTTCTACATTAGTAGAAATTGTGAAAGAAGAATCAGAACTAAAGGGAAATACCTCAAAAAAGAAGGAAAAAAAACATCCAAAAAGTAGAAACAGTATAGTTCAATCTGCATTCAGAATCCACAGTTCTTTCTTCTGGATGTGGAGAACATTTTCCATCATGAGTTCTTTGAAATTGTTTTGGATCATTGCACTGCTGAGAAGAGCCAAGTCTATCACAGCTGATCATCACACAATGTTGCTGTTACTGCGTACAATGTTCTCCTGGTTCTGCTCCTCTCACTCAGCATCATTTCATGTAAGTCCTTCCAGATTTCTCTGAAATCCTCCTGCTTATCATTTCTTACAGTACAATAGTATTCCATTACATTCATATACCACAACTTGTTTAGCCATTCGCCAATTGATGGTGCCCATCACTCTTATGTTCATCCAAATCACAGTTGTAACAGGATGCACTACCTCAGTTGATTCTCCCAACAAATTTATAAGATAGGCAGTACAAGTATTATTGTCCTGTTTTATGGATGAGGTAACTGAGATTTAGAGAGATAAAATAATTTGCCCAAGCTAGCACAGCAAAAACTGACAGAGCAAGAATGCAAAAAAAAAGGTCCTGTGATTCCAAAGCCAGCATTTTCCACAGTATGGAATATCTAGAAAACTGTTATTTATAACAACCAGGAGTTAACATTTTTTTAATGTAAAACATTACCAAATTAGTCATTTTGTATAAGAAAACTTGAATAAAAGAAAAAAAAGAAAGTGAAAAATAGCACGCTTCAGTCTGTGTTCCATCAATATCAATTCATATCCTTTGACCATTTATCAATTGGGGAATAACTTGTATTTTTATTCATTTATTTATTTATCTATTTCCTTTTCTATTTCTTTATTCATTCATTCACTCATTTATTTATTTGTTCATTAATTAATTCATTTATTTATAGTAATAAACATTTTTATTTATAATTTTGTGTACCAATTTTTATTCTTCCCTCCTTCCCCTCCCCTCTCTCTGAGGTGGTAAGCAATCGGATATAGATTATACATGTATGATTATGTAAAACATTACCATATTAGTCATTTTGTATAAGAAAACTTGAATAAAAGAAAAATATGAAAGAAAGTGAAAAATAGGATGGTTCAGCCTGTGTTCCATCAATATCAGTTCTTTCTTTGGAGGTGGATAGTATGTTTCATCAATAGTCCTTTGGAATTGTCTTGGATCATTGTATTGCTGAGAACAGTTAAGTCATTCACAGTTCATCAAACAATATTGCTGTCTCTGCACAATATTCTCTTGGTTCTGCTCACTTCACTATACATCAATTCATACAAGTCTTTACAGGCCTTTCTGAAATCATCTTGCTTGTCATTTCTTATAGCACAATAATATTCCATCACCATCACATACCACAGTTTGTTTAGCCATTCCCCAATTGATGGGCCTTCCTTTGATGTCCAATTCTTAGCCACCACAAAAAGAGCTGCTATAAATATTTTTGTACAAATAGGTCTTTTCTTCTTTTGGGAGATGACTTATATTTTTATAAATTTGATCCAGTTCTCTATATAATTAAGAAATGAGGCCTTTATCAGAGATCCTTGTCTCAAAAATTCTTTCCCGTTTTTCTGCTTCCCTTGTAATCTTGATTAAATTAGTTCTGTTTGTGTAAAACCTTTTTTAATTTTATATAATCAAAATGATCTATTTTACCTTTATTTTTGCTCTTCATATCTTTTTTGGTCCTAAATTCTTCTTCTGCCCATAAATCTGACAGATAAATGATTCCATGCTCTTTTAATTTGTTTATGGTATCATTCTTTATGTGTAAATCATGTACCCATTTTGACCTTATTTTAGTATACAGTGTGAGATGTTGGTCTATAACTAATTTCTGCCATACTATTTTCCAGTTTTCCCAGTAGTTTTTATCAAATAACAAGTTTTTGTTCCAAAAGCTTGGATCTTTGGGTTTCTATTCCACTGATCCACCTCTCTATTTCTTAGCGAGTACCTGATTGTTTTGACAATTACCACTTTATAATACAGTCTGAGATCTAGTACTTGTGAGAAATATAAATAATTTGCCCAAGCTAGCACAGCAAAAACTGACAGAGCAAGAATGCAAACATAGACTCTTGTCTATGGTTAATCATATAAGAAGCAGCTTCTTGTCTGTGTCTGAGATGATTTCTACAGTGACCTTCTAGCTGGTCTGCTAAGGCCCTAAAAAGGTCCTGTGATTCCAAAGCCAGCATTTTCCACAGCAAGGAATATCTAGAAAACCGTTATTTATAAGAACCAGGAGTTAAAATTTTTTTAATGTAAAACATTACCAAATTAGTCATTTTGTATAAGAAAACTTGAATAAAAGAAAAAAAAGAAAGTGAAAAATAGCATGCTTCAGTCTGTGTTCCATCAATATCAGTTCATATCCTTTGACCATTTATCAATTGGGGAATAACTTGTATTTTTATTCATTTATTTATAATTTTTTCATATTTTTATTGATTCCTGTGATGTCCTTGAGCTTTTGTTTCTCCAGATGAATTTTGTCATTATTTTTTCTAGATCTATAAACTTTTTTTGATAGTTTGATTGGTATAGCACTAAATAAACAAATTAACAGGTAGGATTGTTGTTTTTATTATACTGGTTTGGCCTACCCATGAGCAATTAATATTTTTCCAATTGTTTAGATCTGACTTTATTTGTGTGAAAAGTGTTTTATATTTCTGGTCATATAATTCCTAGGTTTGTTTTGGCAGATAGACCAAGAGTAAAATTAGTAAATACTTTCTAAGCTCTGTCATCTGCTTGTCCATGTAAGAAGAAATCCCTATCCTGCAGTACTTGCAATCTTTACAATGCTTTTAAACTCTTGTAGACAAGTCCTCTTAATTTCTAGATTTATTTGGACAAATTATCCACTTAAAGGAGTCATCAGTTCTAGGTTAAGCTACAATGTAGGCAAGGCTTATCTCAGGTATCTTTTTTTGTTTTTTGTTTTTGTTTTTGTTTTTGCTGGGCAATAAGGGTTAAGTGACTTGCCCAGGGTCACACAGCTAGTAAGTGTCAAGTGTCTGAGGCTGGATTTGAACTCAGGTCTTCCTGAATCTAGGGCCTGTGCTTTATCCACTGTGTCATCTAGCTGCCCCTCAGGTAGCTTTTTAATTCTGTGACTTCTTCTTTTGGGAGACACCTCCCCTTTCCTGTTTTCTCCTCTGTGCTATTCAGAGACTCAGGGTTCCTTCCTAGGGCTTTCACCAGAGCTTCTCTCTTTAGCCCATGCTGGTACCCCCAGGGCATCTCAGTGGGGTTTTACTCTTCAATGACTGCAGGCCTTTTCCCCTCAGATGTAAATTCTTCATTTTTTTTTCTGATAAAAATATTTTATTTTTTTCCAGTTACATGTAAAAATAGTTCTCAACATTTGTTTATACAAGCTTTCCAATTTCAGATTTTTCTCCCTCCCCTAGACAGCAGGTAATCTGATATAGGTTATATATATATACATAATAACATTAAACGTATTTCTGCATTAGTCATACTACAAGAGAAGAATCAGAGCAATGAGGAAAAACCTCAAAATAGAAAAACAAGAGCACCAAAATTAAAAGAAATAGTATTATTCAATCAGCATCTCTATTCCACAGTTCTTTTTTTTTTTCCTGGATTTGGAGATCCTCTTCCATCACGGGTCCCCTGGAACTCTTCTGTACCATTGCATTGGTGAGAAGAATCTAGTCCATCACAGTAGATCAACACATAATGTTGATGATACTGTGTACAATGTTCTTCTAGTTCTGCTCATCTCACTCATCATCAGTTCATGCAAGTCCTTCCAGGTTTCTCTGAACTCATCCTGCTCATTGTTTCTTACAGCACAATAGAATTCCATTACATTCATATACCACAACTTGTTCAGTCATTCCCCAATTGATGGGCAACCCCTCGATTTCCAATTCCTTACCACCACAAAAAGAGCAGCTATAAATATTTTTGTACATGTGGGTCCTTTTCCCTTTTTTATGATCTCTTTGGGGAAAAGACCCAAAAGTGGGTCAAAGGGCATGCACAGCTTTATGGCCCTTTGGGCATAATTCCAGATTGCTCTCCAGAATGGCTGGATCAGTTCATAGCTCCACCAACAATGCATTAGTGTTCTTATCTTAAAGAGAGCTGGATTCCTTCTTTCCTCCTGGAGTAACTGGGAGAAATCCCTATTTTGATTTTAATAATCTGACCCAAGGACCTCTGAGGAAGGTGGGGATTAGAAAAGCAAAGGGAAGGGAAGTACAAATGCTATTTTGAATCTCCAAAGGGCTTAGTGGGAGGTTCTGATCAAGCGGGGATTCCCAGTGCTGCGGGAAGGAAGAAATTGTGATGGGCTCATCAAGAATTTCCCTGGGAACAGAAATTATAGATACCTTACAGCAACCAAGCAGAAGCAAGATCTCCACAGTCACTTGAAGAGACCTCTTTGGGGGCCAGAGAAGGTTGTGGAATACAAATATGAGAGTAGAAAGTTTTGAATGTCATGTGTGAACTGCTGACATATACCTGAACTAGTTAATGGTATGGGCTGATCCTAGTCCTCATCAGAACCATAACCCTGCATCCCTATACCTGAATTTAGAAAGCATCAGGATGATGAAAAGTGTTATAATGCACAAAAAAGTGTTATAATGCTCTGTGACTGTCTTTCTATACCCAAGGCATTCTATAATGGAAGCTGGAAAGGAGCTGTTTTTAGGTTAATTTGGATTGCTAGACCCTGGATCTTCTTTCCTCGAAATGTCTCTTTTTGAGTCATTGTCTTGTGCAGATGGTTTATGAAAACTGGTGGCTTGTCTTTTTTGCTAACCACCATCACACTGTTTATCAGGGAGTCCAACTTAGTGGCTGCAGTAAATTGTCTTTAGGGCAGGGGCCCCACCATATTGAGCTATTCTGTAAAGAGCATTTTATTTGCCCATTCTTTTCAAAACTAGGTATAGAATAGCCAACTTAAGTGTCCCATGAACAACAAGATTCCTTACCAAAACTCTATGTCTTTTTCCATAGTCTTGGCAATGAAAGTTGTTTCTCTCATTCTTCTGAACTGTAGTTGAAGCTCAGTTTCTTTTATCTTTTCTCTTAGCCAAGATAAGTACTGATTATGTGTCTGCAGTTTCAACTTCTGAGACTGTGTTCTTACTCAGACATCTTCAAGTATAGTGTAAAGCCTCTGGGATCACTCCTGGTAGAGTTGTACATGTATTAGTATAGAGTATGTATGTACACCCATGTTGTTTATGTGTCTCCATATGGCTCTGTTTAGATGTGGCTTATAGAAAAGCATGAATGGTTATTTCTACAGTGTCTTCTGTTTACCTTACTCCAAAGCAAATGATTCATTCCTTCTAGGTAGAAGGCAAAAGATTGGGGCCACAAGGTTAGCCACTATGCTATCCTCAGAGAAGGAGTACTAGGCTAAATATTGCTAGTTTAGGGGAAATAATTTTTAGATCCAAGATGTGCTCCTTATCCCTATCCCTTTAATGGGGAAAAAAAGCTCCAAGTTATATATTCAAACACTTGACTCCCTTCCTACCAAATAACAGTTCCACAAAGACTATCAAACAGCAATAGCAAATAAACCCATTTATCCTAGCTGATAGCAAACAAAAATCAGAGAAGTTATACTGATTAGGATATATCATGAAATACACAAAGTAAATTAGCTTTTCTACTGGGAAAGATATACCTCAACTCAGCAAGGAGAAAGAGAAGAAAGGGAGGGAAGGAATGGAAGGAGAGACAGAGAGATATAGACATAGAGAGAGAAACAGAGAGGGGGGAGGAAAGAGAGAGAGAGAGAGAGAGAGAGAGAGAGAGAGAGAGAGAGAGAGAGAGAGAGAGAGAGAGAGAGAGAGAGAGAATGAGTATCCAGTCTCACCCAAAGGGAAATTCCCCGAAGTTTCTACTGTGGTAAGCCGAGGATAGGGACATGATGGAGGCACCAGATCCTCCATAAATTGGCTTCTTCTCAGTCTTTTTCTCCCTCCAGGGACCTCCTCTGAAGAGACTCTGGATCAACATTAGGTTTCCTCTCCAAGTTGGAATCCATAAATTCAATCATCTCTGCTCTCCAAAGTTCTCACCAATTCCACCCCTCACATAGGCATAGGTCATTGAATAATCATTCTCTACCAATGAGGAGAGTCTTGTGCAAATGAGGTTGAGCCCAGGATAAACAAGGAATGTTACATGTTGAGTCTACTGAAATTTGACAGTTGTGGATAAGACCCTTGTACCAAGGAATACAGCAAGGGAGGAGAATGGGATTCTGTCTTTTCCCATCTCTCATTGTCCATGGCATCTAGTAGCAGAGCAAGAGACATACCTTTAAGTACATCAAAAGAGTTTCAGGCGTAATTAATTAAAGGAGCAGAGACACACACACGCCAGACATCTATATATACAGAGAGATAGTTTTCCAAAGAAGGAAACAGCTTCAAAGAGTATGATCCCTGGTCATTAAGAGTCAGTCTATAGTGAGAAGTAGACCCTGAGAACCCCGTGTGAGGATTCTACAAAGACAAAGGACTTCCAGGCCCTGTAGTACTAAGAATTGTGTTTCCTTTTGGCACTGATGTTTCCTACACATATGCCTTACAACAATCTCTAAATTTGAGGCTACTCTTCCCATTAACACTGTATGTGTTCATGGGAGAGTGTGGGCCCAGTACATGGTGAGGGGAATGTTTTATAGCTACTGTTTTTACTATACCATTTGAATAAATACATTTGATGAAATCTAATTGAGTCTATCAGCTGATTGTTCATGGGAAGAATGTCAGTAACTACATAAAGTTATTCCTAGAACTGGATATGGCAGCCACCCTCTGGGAACTATCTTCAGGTACAAGTTGGGGGAGCATTCCACAAGGGATACCGCAATTGTATAATTGCGGAACTGTGAATTGGTCCAAATATTCTGGAAGGCGATTTGGAATAATGTGAACAAAGTCACTAAACTATTCATATCTTTTGACTGAGCAATGCCACTAAAGAGCATATACTCCAAGAAATCCATGCTAGGAGGAAAGGCACCTTATATCAAAATATTCATAGCAGCCCTTCCTGTAGTAGCAAAAACAAACTGCCCCCCTCCCCAACCAACAATAACACAAAACAACAAAAACAACAACAAGGAACCAAACAAAAACCAAATAAAATGAATATGCATTGACTCTCTAGAGAATGGCTAAACAAACAGTGGCATGTGAATGTGATAAATTATTATTGCACTGTTAAAAAATGACAAATATATGGACCTTAGAAAACTATGAAAGGCCTGAATTGACTGGAAAAACAAAGGAAGCAGGAGTCTGTCTGTCTGTCTGTCTCTCCCTTTCTCTCAGAAATACAATGTCTGCAACAATGCATGAAAAAATTCTAAAAAAGGCAGCCTGCATTTAGATGAAATCCAATGACTACATATTTTAGGTCATGTGTTCAACGAAATAGAAGACTAGACATGTCTTCTGATTCTCACAACCTCTCCCAAACCTCTCCCCCCAAAAGAAATATGTACAAGAGATAAATCAATTCATCTCTCCATGGTCTGATACCAAGTATTCAAATAAGGTAACAACTTACTAAACTAACAGCAAAGAATACTGCTGTCACTCAGCACCCCCTTCCCCACTGCCCACCAGCTTTTGAGCTTGTTCTTTTTTTTTTTTTAAATCAATTAATTATTTATTTTTGCAGGGCAATGAGGGTTAAGTGACTTGCCCAGGGTCACACAGCTAGTAAGTGTCAAGTGTCTGAGGCCAGATTTGAACTCAGGTCTTCCTGAATACAGGGCTGGTGCTTTATCTACTGTGCTACCAGCTTTTGAAAGATGGTCTGCATAAGCTGACCCCCAAACTTCCAACTGAACTGAACTCTACTCTTCCCCTTTTCTTCCTCCTGGTGTCATGGAAATCAAAAAGGCTATAACTGCTGAGCTGCTCATACAGCTTAGCCTGAGAACTGAGGAAAAGAGGAAACTGGGGCAGAACATGTGCAGGCTGTGTGGCATTCCAACAAACCTGCAGGAAAGAGCCCAGAATCCATCTGGGGCCAGTTCTGTGCCCCACAAGTCAATTAGATCAAGGTTAGTGAAATGTGACTTTCTCAGGATTGGAAGAGGCTTAGAGAGCTTTGAGGTCAAGCCTCCAGGAAAACCAAACTACAGGGAAAGGAATCAGAGAGCTGTAGTAGTAAATAATAATATAAAAGACTGAAATTACCAGTCTCAGGCAGAAGAAAATTCATTTAAAGACCTTGAGCAGAAGCAGATAGCCAACAAGGGAAACAATAACAAAATGGATTATTACCTCCAAATCAGACAAAATAATCTAGATATCTATGAATAAAATTATAAGACAAAATAAAATCAACATCTGATAAAGTAGAGAACCCTGTGGATTCCTGAGAAAGGAACCACAGCTGGTTGTTTCTAAATGGTTTAAAAGAAAAATAAGAATTGTAAAAGCAGAATTAAAGCCTGCACAGCAGATACATTTGACAGATTAAAAAAATCTGAATCCATAATAGCAAGGCTCAGCAAAGAAACAGGAGGAAATAACTGATTGGGAATAAACACTGCAAATCAAAGGAAAGTTACTCAATATTTGATAAGACAGAGGACCCTATGGAATTTGGGGAGAACATGGAACTACAACATGCTGTTGCTGGGTGGTTTAAAAGAGAAATGAGAATTATGGGAGTAGAATTTATAGTCTACACAGTAAAAATAATGGGGAGAATAGAAAAATTTGAATCTGTAATTGCAAGAGTCAACAAAGAAACAAAAGAGGACAACTGATTTTTGAATAGAAAAACAGAAGTGAAGGACAATCTAAAAGAAGAGAAGCAAAAAGTAATAACATTAAAAGAAAATATACTAGGGCAGCTAGGTGGTGCAGTGGATAGAGCACTGGCCCTGGATTCAGCAGGACCTGAGTTCAAATCCAACTTCAGACACTTGACACTTACTAGCTTTGTGACCTTGGGCAAGTCACTTAACCCTCATTGCCCTGCAAAAAAAGAAAAGAAAAGAAAAAAAAAGAAAATATACTCTCTATTGAAGCAAAACATGCTGACTTTGAAGACAAACTGCATGGAGACAACTTAATAAAAAGTTAAAAAAAAAATACCTGGATGCTGTAATATAAGAAATAATATCAGAAAATTTCCCAGAACTCTGAACACAGAAAAATGAAGTACTAATTGAAAGAATGCATGTGGGGGCAGCTAGGTCACGCAGTGGATAGAGCACCGGCCCTGGATTCAGGAGGACCTGAGTTCAAATCCAACCTCAGACACTTGACACTTACTAGCTGTGTGACCCTGGGCAAGTCACTTAACCCCAATTGCCTCACACACACACAAAAAATAATGCATGCATTATGCCTCCAAAAAATCCCAACAAAACCCCAATAACTCAAGGCTGCAAATTCCAAAACACATAATGGTTAAATTGAATAAATTCAATTCAGAAACTACAAATTCTGAAAGCAGCCAGGAAAAAGACCTTCAAATACAAAGAAAAGGAAATTCAGATAATGGAACAGCCTGTCCCCACCAGAAAACACAGGAGGGAAAGGAATAATGAATTCTTGTTGTTGTTGTTGTGGTTTTAAATCATAAAAGCATTTTATTGTTTTCCAGTTACATGTAAAAATAATTTCAACATTTGTTTTCATAAGATTTTTAGTTCCAAATTTCCCGCCACCCTCCCCTCCCTCACCCCTCCCCAAGATGGAAAGCAATCTGATATAGGTTATATATGAACATTCACATTAAACATATTTCTGTATTAGTCATGTTGTAAAATAAGAATCAGAACTCAAGGGGAAAACCTCAAAAAAGAAGGGAAAAAACATCCAAAAAGTAGAAACCTTATGGTTCAATCTGCATTCAGAATCCACAGTTCTTTTTTCTGGATGTGGAGAACATTTTCCATCATGAGTTCTTTGGAATTGTCTTTGGTCATTCCACTACTGAGAAGAGCCAAGTCTATCAGCTGTTCATCACACAATATTGTTGTTACTGTGTACAATGTTTTCCTGGTTCTGCTCACTTCACTCAGCATCAGTTCATGTAAGTCCTTTCAGGTTTCTCTGAAATTCTCTGGCTCATCATTTCTTACAGTACAATAGTATTCTATTACATTCATATACCACAACTTGTTCAGCCATTCCCCAATTGATGGGCATTCCCTTGATTTCCAATTCTTTGCCACCACAAAGAGAGATGCTAAATAATTTTGTACATGTAGGTCCTTTCCCTTTTCCTATGATCTCTTTGGGATACAGGGTCAAAGGGTGTGCACAGTCCCATAGCCCTTTGGGCATGGTCCCAAGTTGCTCCCCAGAATGGTTGGATCAAAGAATAATGAAGTTCTAAAGAGAAATGGAATTCAGGATACAGCCCAGGGTGATCTACCCTGAAAATCTGAGCTTAACCATATATGAAAAAAGATATATATGAACAGATATTTGAAATAAAGAGGGATTTGAAACATTCTTAGAAACAGGAACAGAGTGACAACAAAGAGACAAGTTTCTTTCTTTCTCTCTCTCTCTCTCTCTCTTTTTTTTTTCAGGGCAATGAGGGTTAAGTGACTTGCTCAGGGTCACACAGTTAGTAAGTGTCAAGTGTCTGAGGCCAGATTTGAACTTAGGTCCTCCTGAGTCTAGGCCTGGTGCTTTAACCACTGCGCCACCTAACTGTCCCCAAGTTTCTTTCTTAAAAATACACAAGAAGACAGGAGTAAAGGTGAAAGTCAGATGGGGATAGTGGTGGAGAGGCAGGCCTGGGGCATTATAGACAGAACCTTGCAACATTGCCTATAGGTGAATCAATGTTTTTGTTTTTGTGAGACTACTTTACAAAATGGGAGGGTGAATGGAAGGGAGAAGGAAGCGGAGTGTGTGATACACCCAGATCAAATTGAGGACTAGCAATGAGGGGGAAAGTTATCCCTATGTTCTTTCAGAAAAAGAAGAGCCTACATTGGAGTGGGTGATGAGGAAATGAGGATTAAAAAGGAGGAGAAAAGGAGGGAGGCCCCTATGGATGAAGATTGAAGTTCTGTGAAGGGAGATAGGGAATTTGCACTAGGTGGCATCCAGGGAATGTGGTACATGAAAAGACTACAAGACTACTCATCCTGCCTCAGGTGTGTGTGTGTGTGTGTGTGTGTGTGTGTGTGTGTGTATGATGGATGTTTGGAGCTTTTGTGGCCAACTTGTACCTGAGGGAGTTGAAAGGCATGGATTTAAGGAGGAGATTTTGAGGCAAATGGGAAAAGAAAGTAGCCAAGGAACAGGTCTAGATCAGTGGTGATCTGTGTGATCAGGGACATAGGGAAGGAGAATGTATGGTGTAGACTATACATGGGTACTGTTATCTGAAAGAACTGGCATTTTTCCAGGAGTGAGGCACAATGGAAAAGGGGAATCTGTGAGACAACCTTTATATGGCAGAGACAGAAACTGCCTAGAAAAAGAGAGGATTAATGAACTAACTGAATATTCCTTTCTTAAAAGAAAGTCAACAAATAAACCTAAAATAAGCACAAAATTTAAAATTAGAGGAAAAATAGATACATTGGAGGGAAAAAGCCCCATGGAGATAATAAATAAAACTAATGGCTGGTTTTTTGAAATGACTATTATAATTGATAAACTTTTAGCTAACCTAATCAAAAAAGAGGGCAGAAGATCAAATCAATAAAATATCAAATAAGCAAGGTGAAATCACAAATAAATCCAGGAGAAATTTTAAAAAACAAACTGAACATGTGCATAGGTATATTTGAACAAAAATGAGAATAAAAATAGAAGAATACTTTCAAAAATGTAAAATGCACAAATTATCAGAAAACCAGATAGAGGTCTTAAATAACTCAATCTCAGAAAAGAAAATTGAACTAGCTAAAAAGGAACTACCAAAGGAGAAGGTGGAAGTGGGAAACAAGACTTTTGGTCCTGATGGATTTACAGGGGAATTCTATCAAACTTTTAAAGAACACTTAATATCTATCCCTCACAAATTATTCTAAAAAATGGAGGAACAAAGCTCAAAGACCTTGAACATCAACAGAAAAATCAACAGGAAAAATAGTAACAAGAGAAGGAAATATGGTCTCTAGATATTAAATGAATTCATGAATATATGAATAAATATCACAAAGCAAAGGAAAATAAAACTTGATAAGACAGAAGACCCTATGGTATTTGAGAACTTGGATATACAAATGCTGTACTTGAGTGATTCAAAAGAAAAATGTAAATTATGAGAGCAGAATTTCTGGCCTACACAGAAAAAATAATAAGTAGAATAGAAATAAGAGAGGACAACTGATTGGGACTACAAATACACAGAAGTGAAGGACTATCTAGAAGAAAAGCAAAAAAAAATTAAAAGAAAATATGCTCACTAAAATCTCAAAGACAGTATGTGTAGAGACAAACTAAGGATTATAGGTCTCCCAGAAGAACAAAACAGGAAAAACAAAGCAAAACCTTAATACCACAATGCAAGAAAAAATGAAACTGTCCAGAACTTCTGAATATAGAAAATAAAATTCCAAAGGAAAGAATTTACAGATTGACACGAGAAAAAAATACAAGCCTGCAAATTGCAAGACACACAGTGGTAAAATTTAGCAGTTCAGTTCTGCAAGCAATCAGGAAAAAGACTCATGTTAACGGAGCCCATAATATAGTCCAGAGTTACCTAGTTTGCAAATCTGAGCTTAACCGTACATGAAAAAAGATGGACATTCAATAATAAAGGGTCAGGCAGCTAGGTGGCAGAGTGGATAAAGCACCAGCCCTGGATTCAGGAGGATCTAAGTTCAAATCAGGCCTCAGATGCTTGAAATTTTATTAGCTGTGTGACCCTGGGCAAGTCACTTAACCCTTATTGCTCCAATAATAATAATAATAATAATAATAATAAGCATTTGAAATATTTTTTAGAAAGAAAATTAGAATTGAAGAGATTATTTGCTTCTTGAACACCCTAAACAACAGAATTGTAGGAAGAGTTAATAAATACAGCAGGCAAGTACAGCAACAGCAGCATAGTGATGGCAGAGAGACCAGTAAGAGTTTTTTTCCTAACTATACCAGGGTAAAGGGAGGAATCTGGCAGAAATAACTGTGAAGAGGTGTACAGGGGGCATGATGAACAGAACCTGGTGGCATTCTACCTACAGGTGAGTTAATGTTTGCTTTTGTGTATGTGCTCTGTGTGTGTGTGTGTGTGTGACTACTTCTCAACATGAGAGGATATATGAAAGAGGAGAAGGGATACAAAGGGATAGAGAAGAGTGTGTAATGTGCCAGGGCCAAGTCAGGATATAACAGTGAGGGGAAAATAATCTCCGGAGCCTCAGAAAGAGAAGAGCCCACAGGGGAATGGGTTATGAGGTTAGGATTGAATAGGAGGAGAAAGGAAGGAGGTCTTATTTTGGTGGTAGGAGGGGATTCCACTGATGAGTGATCCTATGGGTGAAGAGAGATGGTCTATGAAGAGAAATGGGGACATTACACTGGATTTTATCTTGAGGATTTAGAGTTGTTTTAATTTAAATTTATTATAAAAAATAATAATAAACATTTTTATTTAAAGTTTTGAGTCCCAAATTCTATTCCTCCTTTCCTCCCTCTGTTCCACACTCCCTGAGGCAGTAAGCAATCAGATATAGATTATACATGTGCAATTATGTAAAACATTACCATATTAGTCATTTTGTATAAGAAAACTTGAATAAAAGGGAAAAAAATGAAAGAATGTGAAAAATACCATGCTTTAGTCTACATTCAATCAGTATCAGTTCTTTCTTTGGAGGTGGATAGTATGTTTCATCATTAGTCCTTTGGGAATATCTTGGATCATTGTACTGCTGAGATTAGTTGTCATTCACAGTTCTACATCAAACTATATTGCTGTCTCTGTGCACAATGTTCTCCTGGTTCTGCTCACTTCATAATACATCAGTTCATACAAGTCTTTCCAGGCTTTTCTGAAATCATTCTGCTTGTCATTTCTTTCTTTTTTTTTAATTTTTAAAAAATTTTTTTTAGTGAGGCAGTTGGGGTTAAGTGAAAAGAATATTCTTTTTTTTTTTCTGGCTGCCCCAGCTTGTCATTTCTTATAGCACAATAATATTCTATAACTATCATATTCTACAGCTTGTTTTAGCCATTACCCAATTGATGGACATTCCTTGGATTTCTAATTTTTAGCCACTACAAAAAGAGCTGCTAGAAATATTTTTGTACAAATAGGTCTTTTTCTCTTTTTGGGGATGTCTTTGGGATACAAACCTAGCAGTGGTATTGCTGGATCACAGGCACAGTTTTTCTAGCCCTTTGGGCATAGTTCCAAATTGCTGTCCAGAATGGTTGGATCCATTCACAACTACACCAACAGTGGATTAGTCCCAGTTTTCCCATATCCCCTCCAAAAGAAGATTTGGTTTTTAAAAAAGTTAACTCATCCTACATCAGGATGGGGGGTGGGGGTTGGAATCCCTGAGGGCAACTGGCACCTGGGGGAGTGGGAGAACATGGACCAAGGGAAGAAATTTTGAGGCAAATGTGGCAAAAAAGCTAACTAGGGAAGGGTATAAATAAGTGGTGAGCTGAATAATCAGGGAATGTGGTGAGTAAGGGGCCCCTACCATGTCCCCTCTGATACCTGCAATAATTGGCACTGTTCTGGAGTGAGGCACAATGGAACAAGGAATTAATGGGGCAAGATCTATAAGGCAGTGACCTCTAAAAGACCTAGAGGGGTCAGCTTAGAATGGTTTTCTTGGAAATTTTGATTTCATGAGTAATATAAATAAAAGGGAGAAACCAGATAATTATTAAGGAGCATGAATCAGAGAATGAAGGTCTAGAGTGGGTAGAAAGATAATGAAGATAGTGAGAGAAATCATTTAGAAAGGGATGCAAAGAAAGAAAAAATTTAAAATAATCAACAGGACTAGTTGGAGGAGAGGAGAGGAAGGGGGAAATCTATTTGAATAACTGAGAAGGAAAAAGAAAAGGGGAAAGAATTATGAAACAAAATATAAGCAGGCAAGAAAAAGGAAGTAATAAGCAAAATCCCAAAGGGAAAGACATAAGAAATGACAAGAGTGGTAGGAACAGGGCTACCTTAAAAATATTAAAGTAATTGAGGAAACATAGTGCTGTGTTTACAAAATAAGGGGGGAAATAATAACTTAAAAATTAGAGAGAAATGGAGAAAATCATAAACCTAACTCATAGCTTTAAATGTGAATGGAATAAATAATCCAATAAAATGAAAAAAAGTGACATATTATATAAGAAAATGAAGCCCTTAAATCTGTTGCTTACAAGAAACATTTAAAAAACAAAGGGGATGAAAAATATTACTATGCATCAAATGTATCCAAAAATAGCAGGAGGCATAATCATTCAATCTGACAAGCAAAAAATAGAAAAAAGTAAAAGGGATAAACAAGTTAACTAAATTATAATGTCCACTGGTTCATTGATATTGAGGAGAAGCACAGATGGTGGGGGCTCAAGAGGAATAACTTGGGATTATCTTTAGAACCACAAAGGGAATCAGTTACCTGCTGGGGACCCCACCTGCCAATGCAATTTGGGGTTAGGAGATTGAAGCCAGTACCACACATCTATTTTCTCTTTATTTCCAAGTGTGGTGGCAATATCACTTTTATTCCTGCCTAGAGTGATCTTCATAGAAATGTTCTCTATCATGTTTGCCCCTCTGGTTTCTAGACTTCTTCAAAAGAGTATATCTTCTCAATGTATAATTTTAATTCTCTCCTTATCTTTTGCCTGTACTAATCCTTTACTCTTCTAGAGCCATATTCCAGTCATGGGTCTCATCATGACAACCCTCAGTGATATACATGAGATCAAATGTTCTTCCTTCTGTTGGGATCTCTAGGTACATTTGCTATGCACAAACCTCCAGATTTTATAATCAGAGTATCAAAAAATTAGAGCTGGAAAGGAACTCTGATATCTTCTAAGTGCAATCTGCACATTCCTGTCTGATGAGAAAAAAAAAAAAGACCAGGTCTTGATTTGCACAGCACTTTCATATGCTATTTCTCACCTTTCTATTGTTTAGTTGCCTACATTGTGACTAAGGGAAGATTATTTGACCAGGTCAATGACAGAGGAACAAAGTTGTTTTCTGTATAAAGCTAACAAATCTTAATGGTGGTTCATCCCATGTTGTCTAATCTCCATTTCCCAAGGTGTGCCCTAGGATACCTGGTTAGCATTTGATAGGGAATCAAGTTTTTGGATACATATCTTGGAACATTCCTCCATTAAAGTGATGGAGGTCAAGGGCACAGATTGGCCCTCAAATTTATTTCCTCAAAACTAACTATTTGGGTAGGGAGACAGATACAATTCTAGCCTGATACTCCTCCAAAGACAGCAGAGCAGAAAGCCTCATGGTCCCAGCCTCATGCTCCTCTTCTGGCAGGGATTAGGATCTTTGGAGAAGACTAGATAGAGGAGACTAGGGACATCAAATTATGCCTCTCTGTGAGCCATATCTGGACAAACCCATCTATGTAGACATTCATAACCTATATAGACTACACACAGATACACACTAAATTTGAGACAAAAAAGATTCTGATGTATTTATTCTTCCATCTTGCCAATGTGTCCTGACAAGTTCACTGACAAGCCTGCAGGTGTGTCATAAACTGAAAAAGGTTGAGAAATACTTTTCACAATTATGTTAATCATTCCTGGCACCACTGTGGGCACTAAATAAATACAAAGCTACAATAACAGTCTTTGACTAGTAAAGGAAAATCCTTGTCCCATACTCCAAGAATGTTTACCCAACATATTTTTTTAAATTGTACCTGCGATTTCATGAGTTTAGGGAACTCAAGAGGATGAAACTTTTTCTAGAAATGTTGATTGGCAACTCCTCTGCAACTTATAGTATTAGAGAGTTGTCTAGGTGGTACTGAGAGATTAAGCAACTTTTCCCAGGGTGTCAGAAGCTGGCTTGAACCTTGGTCTTCCCAACCCAGATGTCAGCTCTCCATCCACTCCTGAAGGCTGCCTTTCTAGGCAAGTCTCCTTAAACAGAGCTCCCCTGGAAAAGAGCTCATGCTGTTTCATACACTCTGACCATAAAGACCCTTGATGAGGTGGCACACTAGTTTGTCACACTTGCACAGCTCAGGAGAAATCATAATCACACCTCCTGTGAACAATGAATTGGGCAGAGATCTGCTATGGTGCTGCCACTTTCAAGCTTAGGCTTGAGAAACCAGTGCTAATTCGCTTTGAGCTATTGTGAAAATGATTTCCAAACTGGGACTGGCATATTTCAGGATCCTAAAAATATCCCATCAGGGACTGCTTGAAGTATTAATCATTCATTAAGACCTAACTCAAATACTGCCTTCTGCATGGCACCTACCCTGCCCTTGCCCTTGTCTCATGATTTTTTTTTCCTATCCTGTAACCTCATGTAGCACTTTGTACTTATTTTCTACATTCATCATGTTTTATTTTGCATTATAGTTACTTATGTATGTGTTATATCTGATCTTCCCTCTCCCTGCCCTTCCACACATACACATTCTTACACACAAACTATAGGATAGAAATAATCTCATCCTTGTTTAACCATGAGATGGCACAAATAGCTACTCCCTGGTGTCCTGTGCTGCTAGAATGGAAGTGCTGAGTAAATGTGATACTTCCTATGCAACTCCCAATGTGTAAAGTCCTTTCAACCATGTCGACTGATAACTAACTCCCTTTTAACTCAGTTTTAGAAAGTTGCTGGGGCACTGAAAGGTTAAGTTGCATTTGCTCACGCAGCACGTTTATATAAGTCAGGACCTAAAACGAGTTCTTACTGATTCCAAAGCTGGCCATCAGTGTGCTACTTTTGTGCTGCTTCTCCTTCTCTTTGTGTTTTTGGTTGTTCAGTTGTTTCAGTTATATCTGACTCTTCATGACCCCTTTGTGAGTTTTTCTTGGCAAAGATACTGGAGTTCTTTGCCCTTTCTTCCTCCAGCTCATTTTACAGATGAGGAAACTGAGGCAAACAGGGTGAAGTGACTTGCCCAGGGTCATACAGCTAGTAAATGTCTGGATCCAGATTTGAATTCAGGTTTTCCTGACTCCAAGCTGGGCACTCTATCCACTATGTCACCTAGTTGTTCCTCCTGTCTTCATAGTAGGTCTTTAAAAATGTTGAATTGAATTGAAATGCTTTAGGGGTATCCATCCTTCAATCTGGAAGGAAAAACCTAAAAGAAAATGATCACAACAAAATGCTGAATATAGAAGGCAATAGAAAAAATGTATTCTTTTTGCCCAGTGACTTGATGTCAATCATCAACAATCATTTATTAAGTGCCTTTTGTTGTGTCTGATTCTTCATGACCACATTTGGGTTTTCTTGGCAAAGATACTAGAGTGGTTTCCTTCTCCACCTCATTTACAGATGAGGAAACTGAGGCAAACAGGGTTAAGTGAATTGCTTAGGGTGACAGCTAGTAAATATCTGAGGTTGGATTTGAACTCGGGAAGAGGAGTCTTCCTGACTCCAGGCCTGGTACTCTATCCACTCCACTGCCTAGCTTCCTTTTATTAAATGCCTACCATGGCCTAACTTTCTGTAGATGTGATGCTTCTGTTTGTTATTTCCATTTCTATTAATAAGCTAGCCCTGGGGGGGTGGGGTGGCTAGGTGGCACAGTGGATAAAGCACTGGCCCTGGATTCAGGAGGACCTGAGTTCAAATCTGGCCTCAGACACTTGATACTTACTAGCTGTGTGACCCTGGGCAAGTCACTTAATCCCCATTGCCCTGCAAAAAAAAAATAATAATAAGCTAGCCCTGGTTCTGCCACTAATGAGCTGTGTGACCATGGACAAGCCATTTTACCTTTAGACATCAATTTCCACATTTAAAAAAAGACTAAGCTAGACTAGATGACCCCTTATGATCCTAAAAACTCTGATTTGGATAAAATAAGAATGAATGGTAAATGGTTTATCTGATCTGATACTATCCACAAAATTTCATTTATTGATTATTTCCAAGAGGGGAGAAAATTCCGAGTGTGTCCTATGTTTTGATAAATGAAGTTATTGCTCAGGTATTTCAGGAAACATTTCAACAATGAAGGGAGAGACTTTCACATGGGCGTATGAAGCTGTTCCGTGCAAATGAGCAATGAGATCCAATTCTGAGACTGGTTTGTCTAGCTTCTCAGATGGATTCTACCCACAAAAAGCATTTGTTAATAGGAGTATCAAAGCATAGGGCTCAAAAGGATAGGAAAGCAGAAGATATTTATTCTTCAGCCATTAGGCTGCCAATTGTCTAAACTTCTGTATAGAGCGACAATCAATCATCCTCAGCTTCCACCTCCAATTCCCAACGTTCCCCTATCAGCATAACAATACTGTCCCACAGGGCAAGCAAAAAGCATAGTACTTTTTTTGGTCTTTGGTTGAGCAGAAAATAGAAAAAGAAGTAGCCTGCTGCACCCAAGAACCTTCTGTTCCACTGTAACAGCTTGGAATTTGTTCAACTTATCTGAGGGAGGTTATCTAGTCTGATACCCAGGGTTTTTTTTCTGTTAAGGTTTTGTGGGTCACTTTTGTTTTTACATTAATCATTTGTAGGGTGCTTTGTAAATCTTAAAGAACTATATAATGCCAGCTATTATTATTAAGGCTATGGGTAGAAGTTAGAGAGAGGCTTAATATCAAGACAAACTTCCTAATAAATGTGGGCTACCTCAGAAGTTAATTGATTTCCTCTCACTGGAGGCCTTCAAGCAAAGTCCAAATGAACATTTTTTGGAATTTTTATCCAGATATGAGTCAAACTAAACCAGAGGCCTCTGAGGTCCTTTCCAAAGCAAAGATTCTGTGATGAACCT
Source organism: Dromiciops gliroides (assembly GCF_019393635.1). Taxonomy (NCBI): domain Eukaryota; kingdom Metazoa; phylum Chordata; class Mammalia; order Microbiotheria; family Microbiotheriidae; genus Dromiciops; species Dromiciops gliroides. The sequence goes on along the minus strand of NC_057865.1, from coordinate 204,394,946 downwards.
CTGTGTGTGTGTGTACGTGTGTAGATTAAGGCATTTGCCCTATTTATAGGGCTTTAAAATTCATAATCCACAGGCATTTTTCAGTATAAACACAGAATGCTCAAAGATACCTCCTTTGTAACTAAAAAAAAGGGTTAAGATCTGCTGATATAGAGACCACATCTGATTGTGAGCATTGCTCTGCAGCTGCAGAACTGCCCACCTCTCTAGAGAGACAGTGGGGTAAAGTGAATAGAGTTCTGGACTTGGGTCCAAATTTTGCCTCAGACTCTTAACTAACTTGTGACCCTAAGCATGTCACTAACCCCTTCCCTTCCTGTCTATTGTAGACTTTAATTCATGGCTCATATGCTTATTTAGTCCTTCTTTAGTTTCTGAATTTCTGATGGAATTAAAGCTTCTAAAGAATCTATTTTAGATTCTATTTTCCCGTTTCTATTTTATTGCCAGGTAGATCTTGTACCTCAACCTACTTTTCCTTTTTTTTTAAAAAAAAAGCTTTTATTGACATTTTCTATTTTTTTTTAAACTATACTTATCCCAAGTATTCCTTCCTCATCCCCTCCCAGAGGGCAAATACTATGACAAATAGTATTTTTAGTGAGAAAAAGAAATCAGTACAACTGATCGATAGGTTGAAAAAGTCTGACATATGTGCAAAGTGCAACACTTGTAGACCTCCATAACAAGGTAGGTTGGGATATCTTTTCATATCTCTTCATCTGTTTAATTTTCATCATTTTGTCACATTTATTTTTGATTGGGGGGTGTATTTATTTTTTCCATTTACATTGTTGCGATTACTGTGTATATTGTTTTCTTGACTCTGCTTACTTCACCTTTCATCACTTCATATAGAGCTTTCCTGCTTCCCTGTATTATCACATACATCATTTCTTATAGTGCAATAATATTCTATTACATTATGTATCAAAATTTGTTTAGCCATTTCCCAATTGATAGCTATCTACTTTGTTTCCAGTTCATAGCTATTACAAAAAGTGCTGCTATAAAAATTTTCAAGTATGGATTTATTATTGTTTTTGACTTTCTTAGAGTCTAGGCCCCATAATGAAGTTGTTGACTCAAAGTATGGACATTTTAATCACATCATTAGCATAATTCCAAATTGCTTCCAAAATGGTTATATTGTTTCACAGCTCCAAGCTATGTTTCAAGCGCACCATTAATGTGCTTGACCTTTCATAACTTCTTCAATATTTATTACTCTTATCTTTTGTAAACTTTGCCAATTTTCTGGATATCAAAACAACTTGGTTTGAATTATTCTTAGTAATTTGGAGTATTCTTTTATATGGTTATTAACAGTTTGAAAAAACTTAAATATATCTTCAGGTGTTGCTTTTCTTTGAAGTTGTGGACTGAAAGCTGTAAAAATTTTGTTTTGTTTTGTTTTGTTTTTTTGTTGGGGGCAAGTTCTATATTGTGTGAATTTATCTAGACTTGGAGATTAGATTTTGACTCATGTCTGAGACACAAGCTGAATGACCCCAGATAAGTGATTTAACTCTGAGTCTGATGTATAAAATGTTTACATTTTTTAAGCCTTAAAAATAGACAAATATGACCACATTGATTAGGGAGTTTTCTTCAACAATACCAATTGAAATATCTCTGTGCCTGTCCATCCTGTGCTATTTTTTTCCATATCCTCCCAAAGGTTCATTACAAGAGGTCCACCCAACGTGCTGGAGGCACTCTGCTTTTTCCTGACATTAATAGGGTACCAATAGAGCCTTCTTGTCACCTACCTGCCATTTTTCTATCAGCCCAAATGATCAATACATTTTCCCTTTCTGTCATATAACCTCTTGATATTCAGAATTCTTCACTGGTTATATATTGCAGCATGCTCACACACACACCATGCACTTTTCCATTGCCCTTTGGGTTGTGCTTATCTTTAAGTATCTTATTCAGAGGAGGGATTTTTCCCAAATCAATCCATGCTAGACTCCTCGTGAAGACTGATGAATAGGGGCAGACAGCCTACCTCCCACACACTTACTCTAGGAGAGTGAGAGTGAGAGAGAGAGAGAGAGAGAGAGAGAGAGAGAGAGAGAGAGAGAGAGAGAGAAAACATAATAGAAAGGAGGAAGAAGTGGGTAAATATTCTATTTCTCATAATTAGGGTATGTAAGAAGTCAGTCAATCAACAACCTTTTCTTAAGCACTTATTATGTGCACTATGCTAAGTGCTGGGAATATAAATACAAGCAAAAAGAAAGATGTCCCTGCTCTCAAGCAGTTTATATTTGAAAGAGGAAAGACAATACATTAAAGGGAGCTGAAAAGGTGGGAAGAGTATAGAGAAAAGTCCTGTGAATGAGTAAGCAGTAAAGCATAGAGAGGAATGGAAATATGGATGGCCTTGGCCTCCTCCTTAAATTTGAGGGAGGAACCAGCCAATCAGAGGGAGAAGCCACAAGGGTGGAGGATACTTCTTTTTTTTATATTACACTTTAAAAAAATTTTTAATTTTTTGTTAATATATTTTAATTTATTTTGTTAAATATTTCCCAATTACATAAAAGAAAAAATAACATTAATTTTTTTGTAACAAACTTCTTGATCCAGATGTTTAGATGTTGGGCTTAGAAAGAAAAATAAAGAAAAGAACTGGAAACAAAGGGGCACCCATTATTAAGGAAATGGCTAAACAAATTATGGTATATTAATGTAATAGACAATGTCAAAGGCTTGGGAAATAGAAACTGATGCAATGCAAAGTGAGAACAGGAAAACAATTTTTACAAGAACAACAACATTGTAAAGAAAAGCAATTTTGAAAGACTTAAGAACTCTGAACTAAGCATCTCTCTAGAGAGCCTATGATGAAGCATCTTACCAGTGAACTATGAGGAAGGAGAGACATACATTTTTCAAGATGGCCAGTGTGTGGATTTGTTTTCTTTGCTTATTTGTTAAAAAGTTCCCCATTCTCACCTCCATTTGTAAAATGGGGTGGGGCAGGTAGCAGAAAGGATATTGATGAAAAAGGGAACAAAAGAACTCAAGAGAAGAGGATAGTATAGAGTTAAATTGGTTTACTGGGAGTCAAGATATGGAAGGAATGAGAATATAGCCAATACAAGGTGATAGCCTAGGAAAGAACCAAGGGGTGGAGGGATTAAAGGTCAAAATGAGAACAAAGAACAGGATTTGGGTATGAAAGGATGAGATGTAGAGGTGAGATGATAAACTGCAATTCGATAAGGAAATTTCAGAGTTCATGAACATGGAAGTGAAACTCTTGTGAGGGGTGGCAAGATCAAGATAGTCATATCTATGCAGAGTTGAGATGGGGTGTAATAGTTCATGAGTAGGGAAATGAGTCAGGAACTGGGAAGTTCTAGTGCTCCAGGGAGTATCAGAAAGTATGTTGAAATCCTCTAAAATATGAGAGTAGAATTTGGGAAAGAGAGAAAGATTGTGAGCTAAACACTGAACTCATAAGGAAAGAAGGGGACTCTGCCTGTGGTCAGTAACTAGCAGCTACCAGCATTTTAATAGGGTGGTAGATCCATCTCTAAATGCTGTCCATCACTATCTCTCAGAGTCTGTCCAATTTGATGTTTGTTGTTTCTATGACACTATTTATCCATCTCATCATCTCCCATCCCCTTTTGCTTTCATTCTTTCCTAACATCAAGCCTTTTCCAATGAGCCCCATCTTCTCATTATGTGGCCAAAGTATTTAAGCTTCAGCTTCTAGTATTTGACCTTCTATGAATAGCCTGAATTAACTTTTTTAATTACTGACTGATTTGATCTCCTTGCTGTCTGAGGGACTTTCAAAAATCTTCTCCAGCACCATTTGAAAGTATTGATTCTGAGGTGCTAAGCTCTCTGTATTGTCCACTGCTTACAGCCATTCATCGATACTGGAAAAACCATAGCTTTGGGACTCTCAAATGGAAAAATGGGAGGACAAAGGAGAGGTGGTAGTCATCCCATGGTATCAGGGCAAATGTGTCATGCAGCATAAGTGTCTGCTGCCACATCTGCTGTTCCCTTCTATAAAGTTGCTATCTAGCTATACTGTCTAAAATTATCTAATGAGTGGTCACCAATAAATTATACACTTTAGCAAGAGTTTAGACTTTTAAGCATTTATTAAGGAGCATAAGAATTTGGTGAAGAGAGAGAGAAAAAGGCCTAGATTCAGCTATCTATCTCAGGGAGCCAGCTCCTCTCCCCTCTGAGGTCCTTTCGAAAGAGCCTGAGAGAGCAAGCCTTGTCCCTTCTTCGTCCCACAAGCCTCCTCTGAAACTGGGAACATCCCATACACATACACCCACACCCATACCCACACACACACCCACACACACACACACACACACACACACACCCCCAAGCTAATTGGCTGATGGCTTTGATAGACAGTACCCATGAGCAAACGTCACTTCCTGACGCCAAGGAACTGACCTTCTAAGCCGCATGGCTTGCCCTCAGATGCCTTCTCCTCATGGCAGAGCTTTCCTACAGTAACTCTCCAGCAGGTGGCGTCACTCCAATTGTTACACTTCTTCATGATCATGAGAAATAACTTCTAAATGGACAAGCAGAGTGGTATTGGACTCTCTGTCATTCACTCTGTCTCTCTGTCTTTCTGTCTGTTTCTCTCTCTCTGTCTCTCTGCCTTTCTGTCTGTGTGTCTCTGTCTCTCTCTCTCTTGCTCTCCGCTCACTCACTTGCTTGCTTGATCACTCGACAGCTAGCTCCAGTAGGAGAGGAACTAGTGATTACTACTCTGACCCTACCTTACTTTTACTTGTATGTGTGTGTATGTGTGTTAAAATTCTGTTAATGAATATATTTGCCAGATTTAATACTATTTTTCATACATTAACTCTGTCCTTATGCTGCCTGGTCTCCCACTGTTTGGTACATGAGGATGCAATGGAGAGAGTTGTTAGAGAGTTTGTTCTCTAACTGGGGCATAAGGACAACTCATAACTATTTTTAAGTGCAGAATTACTATGAATGAAGGCCATATTTTATAAATCTGCCCTATAGACATGAGTTGATGTTACCTTATGGTAATCTCATTCTGGGAAGAATTATTTTTCTTGTTTTGTTTTTTTCAATATCACACAAGAACCCATCATACCAGCTTTACCAGGATTTATTTATCATCATGATTTTAAAATGAATTTTGTTGTTATAATTTTATTAATATTATTTCTTTTATCACTTGAGTTGGAAGATTAATTGAGCCCATTAGTGTCTAATTTTGAGGAAAATTTTGTATATCAATTATCATGAATGCTATGCTGTTTGGATTTTTCTGAGATATAATTTTTTCCTTCTAGTTTTGGAGTTGATAACTTTTCATCTCTTACTTGGTGGAATCCTCATACACTAGTCAAGCACTTATAATTAATAATTGTAATTAACAATAATTACACAATTATATAAATAATAATAATAATTGGTACTTGGGGTCGCCAATGAGAATGTCACCTGTGTTATGACTTTATTTATTTATTTATCTATCTATCTATCTATTTATTTATTTATTTATTTATTTATGGGACAATGAGGGTTAAGTGACTTGCCCAGGGTCACACAGCTAGTAAGTGTCAAGTGTCTGAGGCTGGATTTGAACTCAGGTCCTCCTGAATCCAGGGCCAGTGTTTTATTCACTGTGCCAGCTAGCTGCCCTGTGACTGACTTTATTATTATAGTTGTTATTAGAATGTCACTTGCTCATGACTAAGTTTGATGCTAGCTATTTCTACTATATTGGATTTGACTAAATTACTTGGTAAACTGTATATTGTTCTTAAGTAAGTGATTAAATATTGGTACTGTAATGTGGCATTATGATCCTCCAATAGAGTAATTGACAAAATATTTCCCCCTTGAAAATATTGATGTATGCAAGTTTTTACTGAGATTTGTAATATATATGAAGGTGAAGGTTTTATAAATGTTTTGAAACACAATGCAAGTTAGGAGACAATAGGATATTCAATCTGGGAAGAGAGTCAGGACAAGCAGTCATGGATGTGCCATATGCAAATTGTCAGAATCATGTGAACAAAATAAGTTAGAAAAATTCAGATAGGGAACAACCACTAGCCTTTGGTTTGGGACATCCCCACCCATGCATGGAAGGTGGAGGAAGTCTTTAAGGAAGGATAATGCTAATGAACAAAGGGGCAGAGAGAACGCAGGAATTTTAGGATCAAGCTTGAAAATACATGTGGATAGCTCTAACATGGCAAAGTTTTTTATAAATGTTTGAAAATGCTTTGGGGACGGCAAAACCAAGTTAAGCATATTCGACATTTGTTGCGTGTACAACAGTGCTGAGGTGAGAAGTCATACATCTGTGCTTCATGTTGATTTTACATCATGGAAATTAATAGAACTAAGGATGTTGATGCCTGAGATGGAGGATAAAATCAGGTTGGAGCAAGTGTGTGCAAGCCTCAAATTCAAAAAATTTATTAGAGTACAGTTGAGTACCCAGGAATTTAAAGGGAAACTACCTAGTTTGAAGAGTTGCTAGACAATGTTAGCAATAATTACTAAGGGACTGGAGAAGAAGAGAAGACTCTTCCTTGAATTTGAAGAAAATAGGAAAGAGAGATAGAGCAGGGAAGAGAGGGTCAAAGGTTATATAAGCAAAAGCAAGCAAACACTGTAATCTACATTGAAAATAGGCTCAAGGTTGTCTGGAAAGACACCCATGGGTAAGTCCTATATGCAAGTGGTTCAGGTACTCATGTCAAAACAAGAACCAAAAATATCAGGCAGAACAATTACTCTGGGGATGACACAGAAGCTCATAAGAAATCTTCTGAAGGAAAATAAGAGACTATATTGGTCTTCTTGGAAGAGTCTTAATCTGAAGGAATGGAGACCATGGAAAATTCATGTACACTCACCATGATCTGGGGAAAGTCAAAGAAGCAGATTTCGCTCCTGTAGTAGCTGCTGAGAAAATGACCACACACAATCTAAAAGCACTTAAGGAGAATGGGACCGTAGCACTCCAAAGAACCAGTTTTAAGGAAAAGGAAGTGGGACTAGGGAAGGAAGTTGCCCTTAGTCCTATCAAGCACTGACAGTGACCTCATCAGTTATATGTGGACTTCTCTGACCCTCCACAGAGCTGTCTAAAAACTGGAAATGTGGATTGCATTGCTGTTTAAACAATGGAACACATGTGATCATCATGTTCCAGTTATTCTGTGAGAGACAACCTTAAAAAGAAGAGCCTATCCAGCCTTGCAGGATTGAACGACATGGAGAACTCCATGGTTCTAGTATTTTCTTAGAGGAAAGATGTTAGTATCTTTGGGCCCTGATGTGTATATATATATATGAATGTGTGTGTGTGTGTGTGTGTGTGTCTACAATGTATCAGAGAAAGTGTGAAAGTGGAAGAGTCTGTGGGGAGGCTAGGTGGCACAGTGGATAAAGCACCAGCCCTGGATTCAGGAGGGCCTGAGTTCAAATTTGGTCTTAGACCCTTGACACTTACTAGCTGCGTGACTCCGGGCAAGTCACCTAACTCTCACTGCCCCACAAAAAAAAAAAAAGTGGAGGAGTCCTCTTTTTCTTATCTAGTCTCCCACTTCTTTCAACAGACCCCTCTTTCAAATTTAGCCATACCTATGTCTTGACTTATACTAATTCTTTTACTTCATCAAGGGGTCTGTTGGAAAATGTATAATAATCAGCTCTCCAAAAATGTACTACACACTTTTAAGTTTAATTTGCATTATTGAAATTTTTTTCCATCTCTTTTTTAAGTCTAAACAACAAATAGAACAATAAATCAAGCCGTGATCTGTAGTATTTGCCAAATTCCAAAGTGTAAACTTCTCACACTGAAAATTCAACCATCATTTCTCTCAAGCCAGTCAGGACTGTTTCTACCATTTCTCTGGCTATATCCCATGGTCTTGTCAGTACCCACAACCACCAAGCCTTTCAGCAATATTTGCTGGATATTTTGCTATGTATCTTCTCCTTCCATCAGAGACAAAATATAACTGCCTACCCCCTTGCTTTTGCTTATATAACCCTTGACCCTCTCTACTCTGCACCATCTGTCTTCCCTATTTTCTTCAAATTCAAGGAAAAGGTTTTCCCTTCTTCTCCAGTCCCTTAATAATTACTGTTAACATCAAAAATTTCTTGTAGAACAGGGATTCACATTGCATGGAATACTAAAATACTAGAAAGGTTTGCAAAACAGTGTTCTAAAGGAATCTTCTCTTAGGTCCATACTCCTAAGTTGTACTAGAATAGACCAAGGTTACTGGAAAGAGAGAACTTCTTTTTCATCCCCTACCATCTGTGTCAATTTTCTAAGTACTGTAAGTGGTAGTTGTTTTTTTTAAAAGCCACCATCATAAAGATCTGAGAATCCATTAATGATTATTCTCTTCTTACTCCCTCAAGATTTAGAAGATAATATAGAATATTCTGGGAAAATGAAACAGAAAGCTGACCCAGGTATGGTGTGCAATTACCACCCTGTGGGCCAAACAAATCTCCAGGATGCCTGGTCAGTTGGCTAAATTTCCAGAAACAACAAACCATGCTGCTATTCTTTACCCTAAACCCAGAAAAGCACCCACACTGCAAGGTTCACAAACGGTCGCTTTTTATCTCTGGGGGGAGCTAAACCCAGTTTTTCACACAGCAGGTAGCAACAAAATCAGGTTCTCTACTATGACCCAACCCACAGGTGACCTCATTGTGCCCCACCCATACAGCTTCTCTGGAGGTGTTTACCTTCTTTCAATGGTTCTATGATTCTCTATCTCCTTGTTACATATGGCCTCAACTCCCAAGGAAATTGGTACTACTTCTCCTCTTTCAACTCTCTCCCACTTTCACCTACACACACACACACACACACACACACACACACACCCTAACAACCATGCCCTTCCCCATGGGCTTTAATCTATTTTTTTGTCCTTGGAAATTTTGAATATGGTAGATACTCCTCATTCCCACCCTTGTCCCTCTGGGCAGATCAGCACAGCAGTTTAGGGAAATATCCCAGGTGGGTAAGCACACAGCTTTCCAGTTTTCCACTAGCCTGAGGGAGGAGATTCTTCTGTTTGACCAAGCCCAAATCCTGTTGTTTTGGAGCAAATGATGAAATTATCTGGTTACATGCCAGCCTAGTTTGCCCAACCCTGCCACTCCCTTTGCCTCCTAGAGCTAGACATATTCCAAGAACTGCTCTTTCTTCTTAGCACTCACTAGCATCTTTGCCAGGCTAACCTTTGGCCTACATTGTCCAGTTGGGTGGCTTGGGATGGTCAAAAAGCCCAATTCTCCCTAAAACTGAATTTGAGTCTACCACATTTATAAGTCGGGGATCAATTTTGACTCTTTTTTCTCCCTTATTTATAGGCAGCTAGATGGCTCAGTGGAGAGAGGGGTGGGCCTGAAGTCAGAAAGACTCATCTTCCTGAGTTCAAATCTGGCCTCAGACACTTATTAATCATGTGACCCTAGGCAAGTCACTTAACCCTGTTTGCTTCAGTTTTCTTATCTGTAAAATGAGCTGGAGAAGGAAATGTCAAACCACTCTAGCATCTTTGCCAAGAAAACCCCAAATGGGGTCATGAAGTGTCAGACATAACTATAACAACTGAACAGACATTCACTCCTTCAGTTATTCACTTAACAAGCACTAGCCTACTAGGCTCTAGGCAAATAATACTCTGTAGAGAGTTCCATAGTTAGATGAAGATACAATCTAGTCAAGGAGATTAGGTACATAGACAAAGACCTGCCATCTGAGACCTTTGTGCATTGTGAGTGATGCCGATCACTGCAGTATGAGCACCAAGTATGGAAGGATAATGAGGGAAAGTATCTGAGAGGAGAGAGCATTTGAGATAGAACCTGAATGATAGAGAGGATCTCTGTAAGGACAAATGTTAAGACAGAGGAATGGCATTCTAAGTCAAGGAGAATGGCACGAATAAAGCTACAGAAGATCATAAAACATATTCCGGGAAAGATGAATAATCTTATATCACTGGAAAGCTATATTGGTACCAGACTGTGAAAGGCTTTGAATAATAACTAACATTAATATAACATCAGCTCTGCACCAGGCCTATGCTAAGTGCTCTACAATTATTATCTCATTGGTTCCTCACAACAAACCTGGAAGGTAGATGTGATTATTATTTACATTTTACCATTGGGAAAAGTTAGACAAACAGTGGTTAAGTGACTTGCCCAGAGTAACGTAGCAAGTAAATGTTTGAGGCCAAATCTGAACTCACGTCTTCCTAATTTCAGGCCAAGCTCTGTAACCACTCTGTAACCAAGCTAGAGTCTGAACTTTCCTCATCAAGCTATGGAAAACCACTGATTTAGTTATTTATTTTTTTGGGAGGAGAGTGACATATTATTAACAAGAGTAATTGACATTTTAGTGTCAAAGTGCTTACAAACATTACATCATTTTACCCTCACACAACCCTATGAAGTAGACATTATAAGTATTATTATCTCCATTTTATAGATGAAGAATTCGAGCATCAGTTTCCTCATGCCACAAGCCTATGGCCACACAGGGAGTGGCAGCTACAGTATTCAACCTCTGCTCTCCCTTGACTCAAGTCTGGTGTCCTTTTTACTATAACTTGCCACTGCATGATTAGACATGAGACATATAATCAAACCTGATATGCTCAGGTGACACATTATATCATGAGGTCACAGCAGTTGCAATATAGGAAGTTGACTCTCAAAGAAGCGTGAAGAAGAAGAAGAAAAAAAGAAGCATGAAGAGTAGATTGGTAGGAGGCAAAATAGAAGATTTATTTCCATAGTCCAACTATGGTGACATGAGAACCTAGACCATGCTGGTGTAACAATAGGAATGGAAAAAGAGAGGTAGAGGCTAGAGAGCAAGTCAGAGAGAAGCAGATTCTAGCATAAAGACCACTCAAAGTCTTTTCTTCTCATTCATGAATTGACTCTTCAGACTTTTTCTCCTTCTCTTCCATATGACATTCCCCCAGATATTTGAGCCTTCCAATTTTTAAAAATTTTATTTATTTATTTTTTGGCGAGGCAATTGGGGTTAAGTGACTTGCCCAGGGTCACACAGCTAGTAAGTGTCAAGTGTCTGAGGCTGGATTTGAACTCAGGTACTCCTGACTCCAGGGCCGGTGCTTTATCCACTGCGCCACCCAGCTGTCCCCTCCCCCAGATATTTGAAGACAGGCATCCAGTTCCTTCTAGGTTCTTAATCTTTTTAATGTAATGAACCCCTTTGGCCTTATGGTGAAGACTTCTCAGTTTTTACATACATAAAATAAAATGCATAGGATTACAAAGGAAACTACATTGAAACCCATCTGTTATCTACTTCTAAATCCACATCTATATTGGTCTACATATACATGGCATGTGTGACATGACTTGGAGTCTCACTATATTCTTGCTCTTCTTTATCTATGAGTTCCATATTTCCAACTGCCTTTTGAATATTTTGCAGATATTGTATAGACATCCCAAACTCAACATGTATAAGCCATTGTTTTCCCACAAACCCACTTTTCCAAATTTCCCTATTTCTGTCACGGACACTGTCATCTCCCCATTGCCACTCATCTCGGTGTCATTCGTGATTCCTTACTCTTCCTTACTCCATATGCTCAATGAATTGCCAAGTTTTGTTATTTCTAACTCTACACATTTCTGTCATTTATCCCATTTTCTCTATTCATACAGCCTGCATTCTAGTTCAGGCCTTCATACCTGCCCTATGAACTGTTACAGTATCCTCCTAATTGGTCTCCTCTCTTCAATCTCCCTTCTCTAATCCATCCTCCACACATCTGCCAACGTGATTTTCCTAAAGAACAAGTCTGACTGTTTCACTTTCCTACTCAATAAACTACTTCTAGGATAAAATTGGGCAGTTAGGAGACACAGTGGATAGAGCACTGGGCCTAAAGTCAGGAAGACCTGAGTTCAAATTAAGCCTCAGACCTTTCCTGGCTGTGTGACCATGGGTGAATCACTTAACCCTGTTTGCCTCAGTTTCCTCATCAGTATTGTTGTTGTTGTTTGTCCTTCATTCTCAAAGGGGACCATGACATTGGAACGATGTCATGATTGCAATGAATTGGATTTAAGTGAGGGAGAGCTGTGCAAAGTCACCAACCTCACTCTCTACTCCAGAGTCATTTGGGTCCAGTGGCAAGATATACATCAGGAATACTGGAGGTGGCCCCAGATGTTTAAGGCAATTGGGGTTAAGTGACTTGCCCAGGGTCACACAGCTAGTAAGTGTCTGAGGTGAGATTTGAACTCAAGTCCTCTCAGCCTCAGGACCAGTGCTCTATCCACAGGAGAAGGAAATGGCAAACCACTCTAGTATCTTTGCCAGGAAAACCCCAAAAGGGGTCACAAAGAGTTGGCCATGACAGAAAATGATTAAACAGCAAGGATAAAATTAAAATTCCTCTGTTTGGTACTTAAACCTTTCACAACTCTGTTCCAACATACATTTTCCTCAAACCTGCATCTCTCCAAACTTCCCTGTTACTATTAAGAGTACAGGGGCGTGGGCAGCTAGGTGGCGCAGTGGATAGAGCACCGGCCCTGGATTCAGGAGTACCTGAGTTCAAATCCGGCCTTGGACACATGACACTTGCTAGCTGTGTGACCCTGGGCAAGTCACTTGACCCCAATTGCCTCACCAAAAAAAAAAAAAAAAAAAAAAAGAGTACAGGGGCAGCTAGATGGCACAGTGGATAGAGCACCGGCCCTGGAGTCAGGAGTACCTGAGTTCAAATCCGGCCTCAGACACTTAACAATTACTAGCTGTGTGACCCTGGGCAAGTCACTTAACCCCAATTTCCTCACTAAAAAAAAAAAAAAAAAAGAGTACCACCATCGTCTCAGTCCCCCAGGCTCAATTTCCATCTCCAAACTCCTATTTGTTACCTCTCCCCCCCACCCCCCATTCAATCTGTGGCCAAGAGCTTTGCAACATTTCTCTCCTCTGACTCTGCCACCACTCTGGTGCAGGATTTTATCCCCTCACACTAGGATTATTACAGTAGCCTGATGGTGGGTTGCCTGCCTCAAGTCTCTCACTACTCTATTCAGCTGACAAAGTGATCTTCCTAAAGCACCAGAATGAACACGTCACACACCTCCCAACCCCTTCTACCCCTAACCCTCAGTAAACTCTAGGATCAATCCTTTGGTGTTCCAAGCCCTTCATAACTCAACCCCTCCTTCCCCCTACCTCCCACCTCAACCTTTCCTGTGCCTTACTTCCCCCACCCCCAACCTCTTTGTTCTAGTGACACCGACCTCTTCACTGTTCCACTCTATCTCTTTGTCTCTGGGCATTCCCTTGGAACCCATGCTTGGAATGTCCTCCTTCCTTATCTCTGTCTTCTGGCTTCTCTGGTTTCCTGCAAGTCCCAACTAAAGACCCATTTTTTTTTTTTGCCTTCCCCAAACCCTGTAAATTCTAGTTCCTCCCTTCCTTTAGTTATTTCCTATTTCTTCTTTATATAGTTTGTTTGTACATATTTGCTTGCTTGTTGTGTCCTCCATTAGGTTGTGAGTTCTTTAAGAGAAGAGACTGGATTTTGCCTCTTTTTTTATATTCCCAGTGTTTAGAACAGTGCCTGACACATAGTAGGTGCTTAATAAATACTTACTGAATGACAGATTGACTTTCCAGCTATATTAAAAAAAATACTGCCCTTCACATTCTATAGTCTCCCTAAATTGACTCTCTTGTTCCTCACACACAACACTATCTTAACTCCCTGTGCCTTTGTCCTGGGTATCCACTTGTCCTGGAATGGATTTCCTCCTTATTTCTTACAATCTCTATTTTCTTTCAAAGCTCAGCTTAAAGAGGACCTTCTGAATGAGGTATTGTTCTCCTGACTACTAATGCCCTTCTCTCCTCCCCCCCCCCATTGCCTCATATTAATTTTGTATATACTTAGATAAATACATATTGTCTTCCCCAACAGAATGTAAGGTTGGAACTGTTTTGTTTTTGTCTTTGTAACACCAGAACTGCATGATTGGTTGACATGTTCTAGTTTGTCAATGTTCCTTCATAAAAGATGGCACCTTATAACAAGAGCAGAGCATAGAACTCTTACTCTTTCAAAGATTTTTCTCCTTAATAAAGAAAATATAAACAAAATAAAATTAAAGTAGTTTTTTCTGCTTTCCAGTCATTCATTCTCATTCTAGCCACCTTGAACAGCAATCTATGCCTTGTTCCCTGACATTGCTAAGAACAAATATCTTGTATCATCCTGAATTCACTGCTAGCTTCAACTCTTTCTAACACTATCATTTCTTTCTCTCTCTCCATATGTGTATGTGTATATGTATACACACATATACATGTCTCTATACCTTCCCAATTACATGTTAAAACAATTTTTGCATTTGTTTTGAGTTTGAAATTCTATCCCTCCCTCCTCTTCCCTCTCCCCTGCTTGAGATGTAAACAGAAATAGTTTATACATGTGCAGTCATATAAAATATTTCCATATTAGCAATTTCTAACACTATTCTTTTTTGTTGTTGTTGTTGTTTGGGGTTTTTTTTGCGGGGCAATGGGGGTTAAGTGACTTGCCCAGGGTCACACAGCTAGTAAGTGTCAAGTGTCTGAGGCTAGATTTGAACTCAGGTCCTCCTGAATCCAGGGTCAGTGCTTCATCCACTGCGCCACCTAGCTGCCCCTCTAACACTATTCTTAAGGGATAATATCATCCTTTTTTCTTCATCCTCAGTTACTTGCCTTTGTTTCTATCATCTGTCATTTTTGCATCTAGGTTGGCTAAAGAATAGAGAATCTAGAATCAGTTCCTACTTTTTTCTGTAATGGAGGTTTTCCATCTCCCCATGTGGAGAGGATGGGGACCTCTCGGAGAAACATAAGAGAAATACTTTGAAGAGACTGCAGCCTGCATAGACATTTTGTACCTGGTTCTGATAAGTCAACTACATGGTAAAGAAGAGGCTCTTTGACGGAATGAAAAATCATTCCCCAAAAGCCTGTCAACTTCAACCTCTTTCTCTGATTCAGCACTCTTGGAGGAGTTTGGCAAGTGAGAAAGGGGGTGGAACCTATGACCTTGTGAGTTTGAAGGGTATAGAGGACTCTTTGACATCCTGCCTTTCCAGAATCTGGGTTTCACAGCTGGCTCAGACCCTGGGGAGCAAGGAAGGACCTTCTGGGAATGACCTTTGAGATCCCAGCCCAGCAGCAAGTGAGATCCAGGGTCATCCATCAGTCATACCTCATTAGGAGATGTACTTGTTGAAAACAAACGTGTTATAGGGAAAGCATGTCCCTCAGGTATTGGGCAAGGAGTAATGCTTCTATGTTTGTTCTTTCAATATTTTTGAAGTAAACATCAGCTAGGTGGTGCAGACAGAATGCCAGGCCAGGAGTTAGGACCCTGACAAGACACAGAAGCCTGTTTGCCTCAGTTTCCTCATCTGTAAAATCAGCTGGAGAATGAAATGGCAAATCACTCCAGTATCTTTGCCAAGAAAACCCCAAATGGGGTCACAAAGAGTCAGACACAACTCAAAATGAATGAACCACAACAATCACTTTGTAAAAGCTAATCTGATATTGGCCTCTTAACAAATGGGAAAGTTTAGCCAGTGAGTACATCAGATTCTCCAACCCCAACAGGTACTCCAGAACCTGGAAATGAGTAGGGGGAGGTACAATGTAGCAGCTTGGCCCTGAAAGATTAAGGCCAGAATGTATATGTTATGCTTCCCTATTAGAAATTTTGTATTTATTTGATTATGATTTATAGTTTTCAGACTGACTTCCCTGTAGAACTTTGGCAGCAGTAAATCAGGCCAGGACCATGGCCTCTAAAGGAAAGAGATAGGTCTCACTCAAGAATAGCTGATTTTAAAAATCTTTGATGTTACAAACATAGGGCTTCCAATGAGCAAGGTTGCATGGGTTGTGAAGTTTCTATCACTGTCTTCAGTGATATTTTTTTTCTGCCCAAGCAGAAAAAATTCCAGAAAATGGAAGGGTGAAGTTCCAGGCTGAATAAACAGACATATTTGGAGCTATCAAAAAAATACTAGGCCCAGAAAACCAAAGAGGTTTTCTGGACCACTATAACTAGCATCAGGAAAAATAATGGAGAGCTATTTGCAAAGTGCCAAGCCCTGTGCCAGAGGACAAGTTCACAACAGATGCTTGTCTTTGGAGCTGAAGCTCTGTCTTTCTTCACTAATCTTAGTATCTGATTTGGTAAGTGTACTCCCCTCAGGGAGTGAAATAATGGTTGTAAGAATGAGACAAACTGTTCCCTCCACTACCACCACCAACTTAGAAGAACTTACATTAGTCTTTGCCTCACTCACTTCCAGGAAGGAAAAGAGATGCCAGAGTCCCATCATGTGTGTGCACACTCAGTTCTAACTCACCCTGAATCATTGGTTTTTCTACACTCTGAAGGCAGTTAGAAGACTTTCATCATCTTATAGTATCAGCTCTTAATAATCATGGACAGACAGCAACTCCCTAAAGCTTCCACATGGACCAGTGACAGAAAAAATATCTGAACATGATGCTACAAGAACTGGGTCCTCAATGGGCCCTTCCCATTACATAAGGAAAAGCAACAGGCTCTAATTCATGTACTATCAGTGGTAGGAAATGAATGTTGGGGGGCTTTATGTAGTAAGGAGAGGGATTGCTTGGGAAAATATCAGGGAGTGGGGAAAGGATATAATGATGGATAAATTAGCATTTCAACGAAATCAGTCCTTTCCCCCCAATTATGTGACATATCTTTGTCTTTTTCACAGACGTACACTTAGATTTATAGATTATTATATTGAAAGAACTTAAAAACTCACCAGATATGGAAACTGAGACTCTTTCTCTTTTCCATTCAATATCATTGTTTTATATTGCTAATAAGTTATCTATAAGTTTAATGTTTGAGATGGAGAAAAGGGAAATTACTTATAATGATAATAATAATAAATAATGGCTAACATTTATGTAGCACCAACTATCTACCAGAATCATATTACATTTGATCCTCACAATAACCCTGGGAGGTGGGTGCTATTATTATTTCCTCAGGAGCAAACTAAGACAAACAGAGGTTAAGGGACTTGTCCAAGGTCACACTCATAAGTGTTTGAGGCTGTATTTGAATTCAGGTATTGTTGACTCCAGGCCTGGAGTTCTATTTGCTATGTGACTTAGCTGTCCTTAACCTATCCCAGATGGAAGAGATTTCCCCACTTTACTCTGGGTTGGTAGCTGAACCAATTTGAGTTTCTGAAACTTTGGGAATTTTTTAGAAGATTCTAACACATACCTACCAGTCTGCCTTTGCACCTATAGAGAGAGCTAATAAGAATAAAAACTAGTAGTGAAGAGTTGATGAAATTATTCCTATATTGTACCCCAAAGTACAGTGTCTCCCTATTTGTGTACAATATGATATATTTTTAAAACCCTAGGGAATCAGTGAAGAAATTAATTGGGGCAATACCTTTAGCAAAGTTGAAGGCTACAAAATAAAGCCACAAAAATAATAGCATTTTTATATAAAAACAACAAAACCCAAGAAGGAATATCTAGTTCAAAATAACTATAAAATATGTGGGAATAAATCTAGCAAAGCATATTCAATACTTGTATAGATGCATAATTTTATATACAAGAATATATAGATTCAATTACAAAATGCTCCTCAAAGAAATAAAAAAGCAACTGAAATAGCAGGAGAAATATTCAGTGCTCATGATTGGGCCTTGCCAATGTAATAAAAATGATAACACTGCCAACATTAATTTACAGATTCCAGTCAGTTATTTATTAAACACCTGCTATGTGCCAGGCATTGTGCTAAATTCTAGGGACACCAAGAAAGGCAAAAGACAGTCCCTGCCCTCAAAGGGTTCACAGTCTAATGGGGGAAGACAACACATAAAAATAAGCTGAAAGGGAGGGGAGAAGTTAACAGATACACAATATAGTCCAGAGGACTGTAGCTTGATGGAAAATGTAGAGATGCCTGGCTTAATCCTTAAATGGAAGTTTTGGGAGGAGCTCTCTGATCTCAACCTTCCATCCATTCCAACCAGAAGGAGGGAGGAGTCCCAGGGACAAGGAGAATTTAATGGTACATCGATCAAATTGCCAAAGGGAAAGTTTTTACAGCTAGATAAAATAAAATTCATTTGTAGGAAGCTATTGACAACCATATATCAGTAAGTTCTAAATCATTAGAACTTTACTGTGTAAAGAAAAAAGATGGGAATGAGCAATATTAAAGGAGTTGTGGAAAGACAGGCATGCTAATGCATTTTTAGTGAAGCTGAATCAATAAAATCATTCTGGAAAGTAATTTGGAATTAAGTGAATAAAGTATCTAAAATGGCTATATTCTTTGATTGAGAGATTCCATTTCTAGGTGTATATCCCAGGTATATCAAGAGGTATAAAAGAGACAGAGAAACACAGAGAGAGAGACAAAGAGAGAGACAGAGAGAGAAACCACAATATACCACAAAATATTTATAGCAGCCCTTTCTGTGTTAGAAAAGAATTGGAGGGGGCGGCTAGGTGGCACAGTGGATAAATAAAGTACTGGCCCTGGATTCAGGAGGACCTGAGTTCAAATCCGGCCTCAGACACTTGATACTTACTGGCTGTGTGACCCCGGGGCAAGTCACTTAACCCCCATTGCCCCGCAAAAACAAACAAACAAAAAAAAAAAAAAAGAAAAGAATTGGAAGCAAAGATGTTCACTGGCTGAGAAATGGCTAAACAAACTGAAGCACATGAATGCAATTATTACTGGGCTGTAAGAAAGGACAAACATGATGAATAAAACTATGATGAAAGAACCATGAACTGATGTCAAGTGCAAGAAGTAGAGTCAAGAAAACAACATACACATTGATGTAAACAACATAAATGGAAAGAACAACCACAAAGTTTTGGGAAATGACTGCTGACAAATTATAAATAACAAGCATGACCCTAAGGAATGGATTTGAGAAAACACCTCTCCCCACTCCTTTATAGAGGTAGAAAGGCCATGGTGTGAAACACTGCATCTAATGTCATTTAAAAAATCTATTTATTTTATGTTTAACATGATTGTGTGTATAACCTATATCAAATTGCTTGCTGGCCTCAGGAGGGGGAAGGGTGGGAGAAAAATTTGGAATTCAAAAAATATTTTTACATATAATTGAGAAAAATTAAAAATTAAATTAAAATGTTTAAAATGTATTTATTAGTTTTTCTGATTTTTTTCCCTTTTACCCTTTAAAAAAATTCTTTGAAAAAAAATTCTTTGTTATAATTTGTGGTTCTTTGGGAGCGGGAAGAAGAGGGATACCTGGGGAAGTCTAGGCAATCTATTTTCTAAGAAATACTACATTGGGGTGGAACCAAGATGGCAGAGGAGAGGCTGTGACTCCCACAAGCTCCAGTTAAACCCGTCCACTCCCCAATAATGCAGTAAAAAAACCCAAAAAACCCCAGAGCAGCCTAATGTACATAAGAACAGAGTGAGACTATTTTTTAGCAAAAGAGGACAATTGTGATCACCTGTTGATCAGGCTGAACAGCTCAGCCCATGGTCTGGACCCGGCCAGGGACTGACAGTGCCTCCAGCCTGCTTAAGAGTCTTCAGCACCAGCAGCAGCTTCTTCTGAGGCTTGGATCCCGGACTGGTGAAGAGGTTCAGTGGTAGGCCAGGGTGAACTGGAGGCAGCCTCTGATGGAGTTGGGGTGAAGCACCCTGGTTGTGAACCAGTGGGCTGAATCAAGTGGTGGTGGCCCAGCGGGGGAGGAGCCAAGCTTCTGACCATAGAGAATCAGAGTTCAATCAGACTCCTGTTTCTGGGTCAAAGAGAAAGCAGCTGTGGTTACTCACAGGCCAGGCAGGCTGAGAAGAAGCCCAATCACCCCCTGGGCCACACTGTAGCTCAGAATAGTATGTCCTGGAAGCAGCCCTACACTGTAAGAAAAAAAAAAGCCAAGAAATAGTAAGCCAGGATGAGTAGGCAGAGAAAGCAGAAGACCATCAAAAACTTCTTTGGGGGTAAGGTAGACCACAATACATCCTCAGAAGAAGAAGATAATAACAAAGTCAAACCTCTAACATCCAAAGCTTCCAAGAAAAATATGAATTGATCTCAGACCATGGAAGCACTCATAGGGACTTTGAAGAGAAAGTAGGAGAGATAGAAGGAAGATTTAGAGAGGTGGAGGAAAGAATGGAAAGAGAAATGAGAGCAATGGAGGAAAGTCATGAGAAAAATGTCAATAGTTTGAAAAGCCAAATGGGAAAGGAAATAGAAAAGCTCTCTCAAGAAAATAATTGCCTAAGAGTTAGAATTGAACAAATGGAAGCTAGTGACTTTATGAGAAACCAAGACACGGTAAAGCAAATCCAACTGAATACAAAAATAGAGGGCGATATGAAATATCTCCTTGGAAAAAACAGCTGACCTGGAAAACAGATCCAGGAGAGATAATTTGAAAATCATTGGACTACCTGAAAACCATGACCAAAATAAGAGCTTAGACACCATCCTCCAAGAGATTGTCAGGGAAAATTGCCCTGATATTATAGAAGCAGAAGGTAAAATAGACATTGAAAGAATCTACCGATCACCTCCTGAAAGAGATCCTAAAAGGAAAATCTCCAAGAATATTATAGCCAAATTCCCGAGCGCCCAGGTCAAGGAGAAAATATTGCAAGCAGTTAGAAAAAAGGAATTAAAATACTGTGGAGCTGCAGTAAGGATAAAACAAGATCTAGCAGTACCTACATTAAAAGACTGGAGGTAGCTGTGTGATCCTGGGCAAGTCACTTAACCCCCATTGCTCCGCAAAAAAAAAAAAAAAGACTGGAGGGCATGAATATCATATTTTAGAGGGCAAAGGAACTAGGACTACAGCCAAGAATCACGTACCCAGCAAAACTGAGTATAATCTTCTTCAATGAAAAAGAGGATTTTCAAGCATTCATGATGAAAAGCCCTGAACTGAATAGAAAATTTGACTTTCAAATACAAGACCCTAGAGAACCATAAAAAGGTAAATAGGAAAAAGAAATTATGAGGGATACTAAAAGATTAAACTGTTTGCATGCCTACATGGGAAGATAATACTCCTAACTCATAAGATCTTTCTCAGTATTAAAGCAGCTGAAAGGAATATACTTAGAGGGCACAGGTATGAATTGAATGATATCTATAAAGAAAACGATATCTATAAATAATTTATTTTTTTTGTTTTTCCTTTTTTTTTTTTTTTTTTGTGGAGCAGGCAGGGTGGGGTGGCTTATGTCTGGGACTGGATGTGGGCTTGGGGCCTCCTGGGTCCAGGGCTGGTGCTTTGTCCACTGTGTCACCTAGCTGACCCATGATGACATTTTCAAAATAAAGTTAAGAGGTAAGAGGAATGCACTGGAAGAAAGAGAGAGGCGGATTGGGGAAAAGTAGTTCACATAAAAGATATAAGAAAAAGCTCATGGAGTAGAGGGGAAGATAGGGAATGAGCGGGGGAGTAAGTGAGTCTAACTCTCATCAGAATTGGCTCAAAGAGGGAATAATTTACACACTCAAGAGGGGATAGTGTTATATCTTGTCCTGTGGGAAAGTGGGAGGGGAAGGGGATGGGGGGAGGCAATGGAAGGAAGAGCAGATTGGGGGAGTGGGCATTAAGAAGCAAAACACTTTCAAGGAGGGATAGGGTGAAGGAAGATAGATAATAGAGCAAATGTTAAGGGGAGGGATTAAGATGGAGGGTAACAGTTAGCAATAGTAACCGTGAAAGAAATGATGAGCAGGATGCTATCAGAAGGACATATGAAAAATGTAAACCATCAACAGAGATAGAACTGATGGCATCTGAATACAGATTGAAGTATAATTTTATTTGTTAGTTCCTCTTTCTAAAGGTATTTTGTCTATTTTCTTTCACAACCTGACTAATGAGAAGATGTTTTGCATAACTGCATATGTATGACTTATATTGAATTGCTGGGTTTCATAGGGAAGGATGAGGAGGGAGGGAAGAAGAGAATTTGGAGCACAAAGTTTTAAAAAGTCAATGTGAAAAGTAATGATGAGCAGGGGGAGTTTGGAAAGAGCTGGAAGGACTTACATGAACTGATGCTGACTGAGAGGAGCAGAGCCAAGAGAACATTGTATACAGCAACAGCAGCATTGTGTGATGAACAATGGTGACAGACTTGGCTCTTTTAAACAATGGTCCAAAACAATTTCAGAGAACTTCATAATAGAAAATATTCTCAACATCCAGAAAAAAAAGAACTGTGGTTTAGGAATGCAAATTGAACCATACTGTTTCTACTTTGGGGCTGTTTTAAAAATTTTTTTATTCTTTTTGTGTGTTATTTCCCTTGTTCTCTGGTCACAATATGACTAATGCAGAAATGTTTAATGTAATTGCACATATATAACCTATATTAGATTGTTTTCTGTCCTGGGGAGGAGAGAGGGAAGGGAGGGTGGGAGAAAAATTTGGAACTGAAAATCCTATGAAAAAAATGTTGAAAACTACCCTTATATGTAACTGGAAAATAATAAAATACTGAACAAAAAAAAAAAGCAGTACCCCATTATACTCCTCAAGAGAAACTGCTGACACCCTCTGGAGCTATATTTGATATCTTATTGGTGGCCATGCTGTTTTCCCTCGGTGGAATGTATGCTTCTCAAGGATAGGAGTCATTTTCATGCTGGCCTTTATGTCCTCAGCAGATAATACAGTGCCTGGCAAATATAAGATTTAGTTAATACTCGTTGAATGGAATTGAATTGAATTACTCACTAGAAACCTACCCCTTGATGCCCTTCAGCTGGGGAAAGGCTGAACAAGTTGTGGTATATGAATGTAATGGAACACTACTGTGCTGTAAGAAACGATGAGCAGGAGGAGTTCAGAGAAAACTGGAAGGACTTACATGAACTGATGCTGAGTGAGATGAGCAGAACCAGGAGAACATTGTACACAGTATCAACAACATTGTGTGTTGATCAACTGTGATAGATTTGACTCTTCTCAGCAATACGATGATCCAAGATAGTTCCAAAGGACTCATGATGGAAAATGCTGTCCAAATCCAGAAAAAAGAACTGGGGAATCTAGATGCAGATTGAACCATACTATTTCTACTTTTTTGTTTTTGTCTTTTTTGTTTTTTCCTTTTTTTCTGATTCTTCTTACACAGCATGATTAATGCAGAAATATGTTTAATGTGATTGTACATACATAACCTATATCAGATTGCTTGCTGTCTTGGGAGGGAGGGGAGGGAGCGAGAAAAATTTGGAACTAGAGATCTTATAAAAACAAATGTTTAAAATTATCCCTACATGTAACTAGGAAATAATGAAGTACTTTTATGACTAAAAACAACAACAACAACAACCTACTCCTCCCTTCTCCCCTAGTTGTGCCCCTCAGGCCAACCTTTTCCTGTCCATTAAAGACATGATCACTATGACCTCAGGAAAAGATAAGAGAAATCTTCCAGTAAGGGTTGGAGAAATTCTTCAAGTCTTGATAAGAATTTTTGACCTAGCAATCTGTCACTACCCTCAAGCCTCTAAAGCCATTGTTTTAATCTAAGATTTTTTTAAAATTGCAAGTATTTTCTTCTCCTACTTTCCCCACCCAATTCAACACTTAAAAATATGCATAGTCCAGGCAGCTAGGTAGCTCAGGGGATAAAGCACTGGCCCTGGATTCAGGAGGACCTGAGTTCAAATCCAGCCTCAGACACTTGACACTTACTAGCTATGTGACCGAGGGCAAGTCACTTAACCCCTATTGCCCTGCAAAAAAATAAATAAACAAACAAAAAAACTAAAAATATGCATATTTCAATAAAACAAATGCCCACATCACCCATGTCTAAAAATGTATTTCTCATTCTGCATTTTAAGTCTCTAGCAAGAGGTGAATAGTGTGTTTCATCTTCAGTCCTCTGGAGTCATAGTTTATTATTGCATCGATCAAAGGCTTCCAAAGGTTTTTCTCCCTCCTTTAATTGTATAAATTGTTGTCCTAGTTCTGCTCGCTTCACTCCACATAAATTCAAAGAGGTCTTCCAAATTTCCTCTGAAATTGTTTCATCATTTCTTGTGGTACAATAATAAAATTTCATTACATTCGCCCACCATAATTTGTTTAGTCATTATCTAGCAGGTATCCTTAGTTTCCAGTGTTTTGCTACTATGACAAAAGCTGCTATAAATATTTTTGTACAAATGGGTTCTTTTCTTCTTTTAAAAAATCTTTTTGGTGGCATAGTCCTAGTAGTGGTCTTGTTGGGTCGAAGGGTATGTATGGACAGTTTAGTGTCTTTGGGGGCACAGCTACAAATTGCTTTCCAGAATATCATTATCCTTTGAGTTTTTGCTTTAGTCTTATAAATTTGAATCTGCATATATATTCATATGTACATATATAACACATTTATTTGAGACCTTTTGAGACTTTTATCAGAGAAACTTGCTGCCAGATTTTTTTATCCCAGTTACAGTATTCTTTCTCCACTCCTGTATGCTTCTCTCAATCAATCAATAAACATGTATTAAGTGCCTACTATGTGACAGGTACTGCCCTAAGTGATGAGGATACAGGATATAAAAAGAGGAAAAAGACAGATGGTCCCTGACCTCAAGGAGCTTGCTATCTAAAAGGGGCAACAATATGCAAATATGTACAAACAAGCTATATATAATAAATAGGAAATACTTAACAGAGAGAA
This sequence comes from Dromiciops gliroides, assembly GCF_019393635.1. NCBI lineage: Eukaryota > Metazoa > Chordata > Mammalia > Microbiotheria > Microbiotheriidae > Dromiciops > Dromiciops gliroides. The sequence continues at coordinate 204,370,098 of NC_057865.1, read as the reverse complement.
GGCACTAGAATTAAGAGAGATTAGGAAAGGCTTCCTATAAAAGATGGGATTTTAATTGGGATTTAAAGGAAGCCAGGAAGGTCAGCAGTTGGAGCAGAGGATGGAGAGCATTCCAGGCATGAGGAATGGGAAACAGCCAGAGAAAAGGCTGTGAGCTGAGAGATGAGTGTCTTACTTGTGGAACAGCCAGGAGAGAGTAGTTGGGGAGGGGAATAAGGTGTGAGAAGACTGGAAAGGTAGGAGAGGGCTAGGTTATGAATGACTCTGAATTCAAAACAGCATTTTGTATCTGATCCTGGAAGCAATAGGAACTCACTGGAGTTTGAGTAGAGGAAATCACATGATTTGACCTAGACTTTAGGATAATCATTTTTAGTGACTGAACAGAGTATGAATTGGAGTGGGAAAAGAGACAGACCCACCAGGAGGCTATTGCAATAAACCAGGTGTGAAGTGATGAGGGTCTGAGCCTGAGTGGTAGCAGCGTCAAAGGGACTACAGTTGAGAGATGTTGATGATGTCAGATAGGCGTTGGCAAGAGCTTGGATAAAGGGGCCATGATAGAGAGGAATCCAGGATGACTCCTAGTTTATAAGCTTGAGTATCTGGGAGGATGGTGTTGCTTTCTACAGTAATAAGGAAGGGAGACGTGGAGGAGAGTTTAAGGGGAAAGATAATCAGTTCTGTCTTAAACATTCCGAGTTTAAGATGTCTACTGGACACCCAATTCAGGAAGTCTGAAAGACAGCTGGAGATGGGAGATTGGATTTCAGAGAGAGGATAGGTAGACTTGTGAGTTATCAGTATAAAGATGGTAAATAAATCCATGGAAGCTGATGAAATCACCAAACGAAGTAATATGTAGACATCAGAGTCCAAGGGGGATTCCAAAGAAAGTATGAGATTTGACATTTTGGATGGAAATTTCCCCAGCATTGTGCTGGGGGAAATGGAAGAAATAAAGGAACTATTCACCAGCCTCTGCTCTCACCAACTGCCACAACTGCCAGTTTACCCAAATCTCAGCCTCAATCTCCTCCCTATCACGTGTCCCTCTTTCCTCTTCTAACTCTCTGGTCTGCCTCCCCCATCTGCCACCCCGAAATTTGGACAGGAAGCCCTGTTAGGACCCCAAAATAAATTGGGTTTTTCTGTATGTCTTGGCAAAATCCTCCAGAGGTTCTGTGACCTTCAGTTTCAATAAGCCAGGACTACACAGAAGGTTCCAAATGACTTGAGAGTTGACTGTATTCATACCTCAGAAATTAGTAAATTATATAAATCAGAGCTTGATTTATTATTTTGTTGAGAGCCTAGGCTCAAGAAAATGAGCGAGAAAATGTTAAGAAAGCAGATTTAACTTAAAAATGAGTAATAAGTACATTCCTGCTCCACTCCCCCCAGTCATTCGTTAATTATTTAGCAACATATTCCTAGTTACATAATTATATACAAAGTAAATATTTTGAAACTCAGAGGGAGGGATGCAAAATGAGTACTTGTAACTGGTGACCAGCCTGGTATAGGAGGCAGCAGAGCCATGAAGTGAGATAGGCGTAGCCATACTTTAATCCTCCAAAGCTCTCAGGTTTTGTTGGGGGTGCATTTTTACCCAACTAACACGGATTGTAAACTGTCCATACTTTCATATGGTCTTCCAGAGTCACTGTGGCTAAAAAATTTGGCACTTTACAGTTAACTCATTAACAAACATCTTGGCCTTATCTAGTGGAGGGGACCAGCTCTACACTAAGATGAAGATGGCTTTCAGCTGCCTAGAGATGTGAACAACTCTTAAGACTAAAAGAATTTTGTTCTGATTCTGCTAATGAATAGAGTAGGCTTGTTAGTAACCTAAATATTTGTGATGAAGCATAAGGTGGTATTTAAGGTGCTTAAAGTACTTAAGTACAGGTGTGCATAGAGTATACTTGATATTTCCTATGTATTTGAGTGTGTAGCATATGGAGAGTTAGTGTCTACTTTTAGTGACAGTGTGAGAGAGAGTGAATATGAGAGACAGAGGTTAAAAGGGTGTATGGGGTACAGATCCTTGGGGTATTTGAGGCTACATTTTAGGAGTATAGGCAAAGAGCCCCCAAACTTTTTATATTTAGAGTGAGTTGGGTTGTGCATGCACAACATAGGGATACTTAGAGGAAGACATTTTCACCCATGTAGCTAGCTGGGTTCTAGTGCCAGTTCTCATGGAGCTAGGATGATCGATCTGAGATAATGGGAAGTACCTAATCAATACACTTTTGAGCCCCTGGTATTCTCCATGGGAAAGAGAATATCCGGGGCTGGAGGACCAGGTTCAAAGAGACTCAGAGTATGGGAGTTGATGAGTCAGTCTGTAACAACACAAACAGTTTGTCATCAGGCCCATACTAGATGAAGCTTGCTTCTTAGCTAAGGAATTTAAAAAAAAAATCTGTGTACTGACTTGTGTTTGTAACTGTGTTTGTGTTCTATTCTGATGCCTCATCATGGAGTGGAAAATGACTCTAGGTGCTTATAGGTTATGACAATGGAATGCAGACTCTAACAGACTTACTAACATGGAAACAGTAGCAAAAATAAGCTGGCATTTTATCTAGCACTTTAAAGTTTGCAAGTTGCTTTTTGTATGTGATCTCATTTGATTTTCACAATAACCCTGTGAAATAAGTTAGTATTGTTCTCACTTTACAAATAAGGAAAGTGAGGTTCAAAGAAGTTAGTTCATGGTCACAGAGGTATTCTAATTCATCATTCTTTCCACCATATCACACTACTTTCAAAAGGCTTCAATCCCAGTGATAGATAGACCATGCTTGCTATTCAAAATGAACCTAGCTAAACACAGACAGACTCATTATCAGTAGGTTGGTCATTAGGGTATGAATTCTCTGGCCATGGCAGCCAGTGAAACAAAGTAAAATGCAATCTAGCACTCTTGTGCTTCTGCAACGGCAATGATAGACTGACAAGGACAGAAAGAGGTAAGAATGCTGTTTTTAAATCATCTATAAACTTTGACTGTTATTATTCTAAATGTGAGAGCCAACAAATTGACATACTACTAGAGGAATTAAGCCATGTCAATACTGACATTCTTGCTATAAAAAAGAGAAAGATAGAAGGAAATTCCAGCTGAATGGAAGTATTCATAGGATCTCCTTTGAGAAACAAATCAAGGGAACCACCAGGATTGGTTTAAGGTGCTAGCATTAGGCAAATTTTTAAAAAATGAAGTTTCACTCTCTAAATTGGAAGGGGCAATATGATTAGCTGTGCCCAAAATTGGCTATGTCCTGGGTGCTTGAAACAGTTAAGTTCTGGAGACAGTTCCACAGTTCAGAGCAGTTGAGGCAAGAGATAAGTGTGTAATAAACAAAGCTCTAATTGCTCCACTGAAGAAGAATCATGTTCCAGAATGCTGGAGGCAGAGTTGAGGGAGTAGAAACTGTACATACTCCAAAGATGGATATAGAAAGGCAACCAGTTGTGGCAAGAAACAGCTTCAAAGGAACATGACTGCAATCAAAGGAAAAGCTTAGCTCTAGATTCAAGGGGAAATAAGGCTTGGCAATAGAGAGTTGAGCTTTATGAGGACTCCACTGGGAGTGAAAGAACTTTGAGGCAATGCAGTACTGAATGAGTAGCTTTTGTTACGTGTTTTCTATATTTGTCTCACTACCATTGTATATTTTTTTTGGTGGGGCAGTGAGTGTTAAGTGACTTGCCTAGGGTCATACAACTCGTAAGTGTCAAGTGTCTGAGGCTGGATTTGAACTCAGGTACTCCTGAATCCAGGGCTTTTATCCACTGCGCCACCTACCTGCCCCCCCCCCCCCGCCATTGTATTTTAAGGTTATGTCCACTCATCTCCCTAGGACACTGTATATTTGTGGGGAAATGTGCTCCAGATTTATAGGGGGATGTTTTACAGCCACTGTTTTCATTATTCTCTTTAGTAAATGCCATTACTAAAAGCTAATTGTGTCTACTGGCTGGCCAGTAATTGAAAGCACATTGGCAGGGGTCTGGGAGCAATAGTAGTAGGAACCTGGACCAAAGGGTACCCTAGAACACTAAATTAGTTATAGCCTGGGCACTCAGCTTGCAAATTTGTGAATATTGAGTTGGGGGGGGAGTCCAAAGGTGGGCTACATAAAAATTGGAAACAAAGGAAGAAAATGTTGCTTTGGATTATCATCATTTCTTACAGAATATAGAAACATAAAACAATTGCCACACCAAGAGAACCAAGAGAACTGAAACAATGTTAGCTGATCACCTCACCGTGCATAGAGACCATGTTAGGAACTGTCAATCACATTAGTTATCCCACATTATCCCACTCCCACCCCACCCATAACACCTTGACTTTCTCTTCCCGAAATAAAATTATAAGTTAACCAAATGTCTTGTTTACACTTGCCTGGGAAGGAAAAAGACCTTCCAAGCCACCCAACCATTCCAGGCACCATGTTTGGCCTCCCACAACTCCACAATAGTTGTCTTGTCCCCACTCAGACACCCTCTACTCCTCTTTCCTTCACCATTCCCTTGCTTTCCAGCTATACACAGCTTCCTGACACTCAGGGACAACTCCATTCTGAAGCTGAATCCCAATGGATAATGATAACCTACTTTAATTAAGTCCTTAATGATTAACATACTTCTACCCCATCATCCCATCCCATCCCACCCCCTCCCATCCTATCTCAGTGATTCCTAACCTTAACCTTTCCCCTTAATGTCACAATTAAAAGCTTTCCAATATGCTCTCTGGAATGCCTGCTCTATACGTTACAAACTAATTTTCATTTTAAATTTTTTTTCTTTCCTATTAATTTCTTCTTCTGTCTCTCACTGAGACCTGGATCCCACTTGATGACCTAGACTCCATGGCTTCCTTTCTAGCACTGGCTATCCTTTCATTCATACCCAACCCCCTAACTCATTGCACCCCATTGCCATTTTCAGGCTCTCCGTCAACCACCAACACCCAATAACCTCTCCTTCTTTAAGGGTCATTCAATCCCTATTTATCACCCAATCAAGATTCTGGTGAGTAACATCTACTAGCTTTCGAAATACTCTCCTTCTCAAGTAGTTAAGGACCTGGCTCACTCTCCTGATCCTTCTCTTCCACAATTTCTGCCCTCATCCTAGAGGACTGCCAAATATGTAATGATGCTCCCTCAAGCAGCCTACCCACCCACTTCCTCAATTTGCTCACTATTTGTGACCTACTCTTCCATGCCACCCATGATCAGACCACTGATCTTGCCATAAGAGCTCTACCTCCAAGTTCATGAACTCTGAAATTCCTTCATCTGATCATTTGTCGTTCAGTTGTTTTTCACTCGTGTCCGACTCTTTGCAACCCCATTTGGGGTTTTCTTGGCAAAGATAGTGGGGTGGTTTACCACTTCCAGCTAATCTGACCATAGTCTGTTGTCATTCCACCTCACCCTCTACCTTGTAACTCCAACACTGTCTTTCATTCTCATCACAACCTTGAAACCTTCCACCCTTCAGGTTTTGTCCAGGTCAGCACCCCCACAGTGACTAAACACACTTCCCTTTTCTGATCCTGATGCCTCTGTGAGCCAGACTCTACGCTCTCTGCTTCATTCTAGTACCTTGTCCCTTTATCCTTGCCTTGCCCTACTCCCACCACTCACTGCACTCCTCATGCTATTAAATAAAGCCAGAGAAAATTGTGAAACTATGCTGGCCGGGCTCATTGCAAATCTGTGACTGGTTCCTCCCTGTAGTAAGGTGATATTTTTATACCTCCCCTAATTGATTCACTATCCCACAGTGGTTTTTCTGAACCTTTCATCCCTCTTCAATCCTTCTATCCCTTATGCCACAGTTGAGAACTCAGCCTCATACTTCACTGGAAAAAACAAACAAAACTGAGGCCACTTGGGGAAGCTCCCTCTTTTCTTGCCTCATCTTCTCACATTACCCAGATGCCTTTAGTTACTATCTCCTCCTTCCTCCCTCTTTCACATGAAGGGGTGGTCTCTCTCTAAATGCACTAGTGATCCCATTTCATCCTCTCTTTCAGCAGATTTCTCCTCTTTCATCTCTATTCTTGCTTATCCTCAATCTATTCCTACTGCCAACAAACACCCAAATCTCTGTTCTCCTCAAAAAATGCTCACTTGATATGTCCATCTCTGCTAGCTATCATTTTATATCTCTCTTCTATTTCATGGCTAAAGTCCTTAAGAAGGCACTTCCTTTCACTCCCTCAATTCTCTACATTATGGTTTTCAACATTCATTTGAAACTGCTCTCTCCAAAGTTACCAGTGTCTCTTAAAGACTCAAGGAGGATTCAGCCTTCTTGAGCTCTTTGCAGCCTTTAAAACTGATTACCTTTACCTCCTTGATCCTCTTCTCCTTGGGTCTAACCACTCCTCAGTCTCCTTTGCATAATCACCACAGAGGTCATGCTCACTAATAATTGGTGTGCCTAAGGATCAGTCCTGGCCCCTCTTCTTTTCTCCCTCACTTGGTTATCTCATCTGCTCCAGTGGATTTAGTTATCATCTCTATGCATCGATGCAGATGGTTCTCAAGATGTATTTATCCCCATACATTCTCTTGATCTCCAGTCTTGCACCTTCGATGGCCTAATGGACATTTTAAACTGGATGTCCTATAATAGATATCCTAAACTCATTATGTCCAAAACTGAATTCATTATCTGTCCCCTACCCGAGATAAACAAATGAATGACAAATTCCCTCTATCTTCCCCATTGCTGTCTTTATTTGGGTGAAAAGTGTTTTATAATTGTTTTCATATCGTTTCTGGGTGTATCAGCTGCTAAATGTAGCAGAGTATTATTACACCATAAGAGATGACGAAAGGGACAATGTCAAAGTATCCTGGCTAGTATGAACTAATGCAGAGTGAAGTAAGCAGACCCAGGGGAACAATTTATTCAAGAAAAGCAACGTTGTAAAGAAAAACAACTCTAAAAGACTTAAGAACTCTGATCAATGCAAAAACCAACAACGTCTCCAGAAAACCTTTGATGAAGCCTACTCCCTGACAGAGAGGAAATAGACTCAAAGGGAAGAAAGGAACATTTAGCAATGGCTGGTGTGTGGATTCACTTTGCTCATCAATGCCTCTTTGTTACAAAGGTTTTCCCCCTCTATCATCTTGTCAAGTTAGGGCTGGGGCTTCAGTGGGGAAAGATTAGGAACATGAAAGGGCCTTTTAACATTTTTAAAAATATTCACAGAAGAGAACAAAAAAGTTGAGAAGAAAGCACAGACAAACCAGACACTTTTGAAAGTAATCTGTAGAATTTATTATATATATATATATAAAACAAACAGTATGAAATGGAGAGTCAGTTTCTTATATAATCTTAAGACAAACTTAAGAACTTATAAATGCAATAATGCAATAACCAACCACATCTTCACAGGACCTGTGACAAAAGCATGTTACCTACCTCATGACAGATGATGGACACAGGATGCAGAGATATACACTTTTAGACATAGCAACTGGCTGGATTTGTTTTTAATTGGGGGTAGGTGGGAAGAAGGGATGTAGCAACAGTGACATTTCCCCAAAAGAGGGTAATTATAACATATTTCCACAGAAAAGAGAAGGAAGTTCAGAAGGAAAGACAGATAAGCAGAAGTTTTGGAAGTAACATGTAGTTTAGTTCTTCCCCCCCACCTTTTTAAAAAATTGAATAGAATTTTATTTTCCAAAATATATGTAAAAACAAATTTTAACATCAATTTTTTAAAACTTTGTGTTCCAACTTCTCTTCCTCCTCCATTCCCACCACCCACCCACTAGAACTCAAGTATTTCAAAATAAGTCATACATGGCTACATGGAAAACATTCCCACTTTAGCTACCTTTTTTTAAAAGCAAGGAGTAGGGGCAGCTAGGTGGCGCAGTGGATAGAGCACCGGCCCTGGAGTCAGGAATACCTGAGTTCAAATACGGCCTCAGACACTTAACACTTACTAGCTGTGTGACCCTGGGCAAGTCACTTAACCCCAATTGCCTCACTAAAAAAAATAAAATAAAAGCAAGGAGTATAAAATGGAAATTCCATTTCATATAGAATTCTTTTCCTATTCCGCTACATGAATAGAAATATTCCTTTTTGGGTATTTAGGCTCAGAATAAAAGATATATAGAAAATTAATACAAACATGTAACACCAAAAGTTATTGCCAAATGCAAATTAACAAGCAAATGAAAGTGTTCCAAATAATAAGAGATGAAAATCCAAACAACTCTGAGGATTCACCTCCCAATATGGATATTGGCAAAGATGACAAAAGATGGCACACTAATGCGCTACTGGTGGAAGTGGGAGTTGGAATTATGTTCTTGGTGACTAAAATCTCCATATCCTTTGGTTCAGAAAGCTCATTATGAGGCTACCCAAGTAGGTCAAAGATAGAAAGGGACAAAATGCACCAAGGTATTTAGAGCAGCACTTTTTGTAATAGCAAAACAAAAAACAAACAAAAAAACCCAAAGCAGACACCCATTAAGTGGGGAATGACTAAACAGTTATGTGAATATGGTAGTACATTGCCATGCCATAAGAAATGTTGTTGTTTTGTTCTTCATTCTCGAAGCGGACCATGACTTGCACTGAATTGGATTTAAGTGAGGCAGGGCTGTACAAGGCCACCAACCTCACTCTCTTCTCCAGAGCCATCTGGGTCCAGGGTCCAGTGGCAATATATACAGATATGAAGACGACTGGAGATGGCCCCGGATGTTTAAGGCAATTGGGGTTAAGTGACTTGTCCAGGGTCACACAGCTATTAAGTGTTTGAGGTGAGATTTGAACTCAGGTCCTCCCAGCTTCGGGGTCAGTGCTTTGTCTACTGTACCACCCTAGCTGCCCCCATAAGAAATGATGAATATGAAGACTATATGAGAAAAATTACATGAACTGGTGCAAAGTTTAGAAAAACAATTAAGCAACATACACAATAAAAACAATGTAAATGGACAGAACAATAGCAAAAAATCAAAACTGCATGCAGTATAAATATAATGACCCCACCCCCACCCCGCCAAGGACATATAAGAATACACTTTCCTTCTCTCTTTTTTTTTCAGAGATGGGCAATTATTGATAATAGTGTTGGACTTGATTTGCTGCATTATCTTTGCTCACCTTTTAAAAAAAATTGTTGCTATAAATTTAGAATGTGTGGGGAAGACAGATCTGCTGGGAAATGAAGGTGAAATAAAGACAAGAGATAGCAATAAAAAATGTAAATGTCACCTTTACTTTAAAGAGAAAGATCAAATGTGTTTGCTATTTGTGAAAATACTTTCTGGTTGGCACACTAGGATGTTTTAAAAGTTCAACAACACTTTTAAGCTTTTTGCCAAAAGGTAACTAGGAAATATTCATGTGGAGAAAATGTTAAGTGTAAGCAATCTTTTTAGGTTAAAAAGGGTTTATTTGGAGGTTTTTGGTTTGTCCTGGTAACCTGTTAAATAAATTCTACACAGTAAAACGTTTGTGGTTTTCCTAATACTTGAATCTAGAACTCTAAAATGTTTTTGCAGTATATTGCATATCTCTTCTCACATGTCTTTTTCAAATACATATCTTAATGTTCCTGTGGCTAGTTTCATGAATTTAGGGAGTCAGTTAATTTTGTAGATACTGCAACCAAGCAGGTGAATCTCTCAGATATTCAAATGGAGCTGTAATGTCACTGATTTGGAAGTTCCCCCCAAATATTGCAAACATTTATTAAGTGTCTACTGTATGAAAGTCACTAAGTCAGGCATGAAGGATACAAAGCAAAAAAAAAAAAAAAAAAAAAAGAGAACCAGTTCCTGCCCTCAAGGAGCTTCTATTCCATGGAGGGAGACAACAGATACATGAATAGATCCAGAATACATACACAATAAATGGAGAAGGGGCCCTTAACTAAGATTCAGAAGATCTGGATTATTGTTCTAGGTCTCTCTTTAACTAGTTGGGGCCCTTGGGCAATTCATTTAACCTGTTTCCTCATCTGTTAATGCCACCCTCTCTTCCTTCTCTGACATTGGCAACACCCCGATGCAGGGTACTTATCGTTTCATGCCTGGATGACTGCTGGTTGTTCTACCTACCATAAATCCCTTCCCACTCCAGTCCAGTCTACATTTTACCACTAAAGTGATTTACCTAAGTACAGGACCAATCATGTCATCCCATGTCACCTACAATAACCTCCAATGGTTCCCTGTGACCTCCAGGGTCAAATAAAATTATCCTCTATTTGGCATTCAAAGCCCCTTTATAACCCACCCCCCCACTCCCAAAATCACCTTACCAGTCTTCTTAAATCCTATTCTTTGATCCAGTGACACTGGCCTCCCGGTTGTCCCATGAGAAAGACACTTCATCTCTCTGCTCACTCCAGGCAGAAGACAGAGGAAAAACGATCTTCCGTGCTCAGAAAGCTTTCCTTCTCATCTGGTTTCCTTCCTTCCCAGATAAAATCCCACTTTCCACAGGAAGCCTTTCCAAATCTCTTAGTTCTCGTGGCTTTCCTCTATTGATCATTTCCAATTTATCCTGTATCTAGCTTGTTTGTAAATAGTTTTTTGTATATTGTGTCCATTAGATTGTGAGCTCCTTAAGGGTAGGGACTGTCTTCTGCCTTTTCTTGGGTGGTGGGGGGCATCCTTAGAGTTTAGCACAATACCTGGCACATAGTAGGCTGAATTGAAATAAATAACTTCCTTACCTTATTGGGCTACTGCAAATAGAATTAATGGTATGTGAAAGTGCTTTAAATATTATATATGACGCACCATAAGTAAAAGGTCATATGATTATAAAAACCTAGTTGGAGAACTAGTGGGATTCTCAAACCTAGTACCTGGGGACTACAATTGAAATAGCTCTGATTCAAACAACCTTGGGTTCCAGCTGCTTCAGACATTGTGAGAAGCAAGGTTGAAGTTTCCTAGATTGGGAAATTCATGTAAACTTCTCTCCATAGGAATTTAGAATGGTATGGGACAATTTCCATTCTTTTCTTTCTTTTTTTTTGGTAAGGCAATTGGGGTTAAGTGACTTGCCCAGGGTCACACAGCTAGTAATTGTTAAGTGTCTGAGGCCGGATTTGAACTCAGGTACTCCTGACTCCAGGGCCGGTGCTCTATCCACTGTGCCAACTAGCTGCCCCCCATCTTTTTCTTTTCTTTTTTTTTTTGTTGGTGAGGCAATTGAGGTTAAGTGACTTGCCCAGGGTCACACAGCTAGTAAGTGTTAAGTGTCTGAGGCCAGATTTGAACTCAGGTCCTCCTGAATCCAGGGCTGTCCTATCCACTGTGCCACCTAGCTGCCCCCCATCCTTTTCTTAAAAGACAAAAACCCCCAAACCAACCAAACCAAAAAATCCCAGACCACTTTATTCTTTAAATGCTTCTCAACAAAGAGGATCTAAGTGAGAAACCATAAAAGTTGGTGTCTAAGAGAGGCCTCATGGTGTAGTAGCAGTACTAGCCCAGGAGCCAAGAGAAAAAGGCTATTTTCTACTGTGTAATCTTAGGGAAGTCACTTAACATTCTTTACTGGTAAAATGAGGGTGCTGGGCTAGGTGGTCCTTACATTTTTTAGCTCCCAAATTCTGGTTTATCATGAAAACACAATACAAATACACTCAGCATTAGTCACTGAGAAATCTGTGATTTCCTAGGTGGTTAGTTCTTTGAACCCATACAAACGGGTCTTTATATTTTCTGTTTCATTTGAAGTATACAGGTATAGCCACTTGATAAAACTCCTCTCCTTTCTTTACTGGCTTCTCAGCTGAAATTCTGAGGGTACAGATTGAATGGAGTTGCCCCACAACAACTACAAGTATGTTATATTACAGTATTAGTAGAGCTGTGAGTTGGTCCAACCAGTCTGAAAAACAATTTGGAATTAGACTGAACACATGAGTAAAATAACTATTCCTGCTAAGCCAGAGTTTCCAGTGTTAGTATACCTAACCTAATATATAATATATAATAATATATCTAACATATAATCTAATAGTATGCCTATACCCCAAAGAGGTTAAAGCCGAAAAGTTCCCACATACCTCAAATCATTCATAGCAGCATGTTTTTGTGATAGCAAAGCAATGTAAACAAAGTAGATGTCCTTCAGTTAGGGAATGGCTAAACAAATTGTGGTACATCAATGTAATAGATATCACTGAGCCGTAAGAAACAATGAATATTATGAATTCAGAGAAGCATAAGACTTAGATGGAATGATACAAAATAAGAAGAACCAGGAAAATAACGTACAAAATGACTACAATAATGTAAATGGATTGGTACCAGAGAATAGTTGAGAAAGATTATCTTCTTTCTCTCTTGGCAGATGTAAGAGACATATATCATCAGGTGTGTGTGTTGAACTTTGATGAATTGTTGGTTTTTTTCCCTCTGACTTTCCTGACTTTTGTTGTTGTTGTTGTTGTTATAACAGATTGCTCATTGGATAAGAGGGAAGGTACTTGGAAATGAGAATGATATGAAAACAAAAGCTAGTAATATATTTTCAAAATTAAAAGCAAAAAAGCCCCAAGTTTACTGTATTAACTTGCTGAATGAAAGTTGATGGCAATCAAGTTGAATGGCTTCACAGTCATGTGATATGAGGTTTAATGGAGCTAAGGAAATTTAGTCTGGAGAAGATTTAGGGAAGATATATTATCTGTCTCCAAATATTTGAAGACCTATCTCTAGAAGAGGGTTTAGATTTATTCTACTTGGCCCCAGGAGCTGCAAGAGGAAAATTTAGCTTTGCTACAAGGACAAACTTGAGGCACTAGGTTTTCCTCACTAGAGGTTTTCAAACAAAGAGTAAGGTTAGTGGTGATTCTTGTTCAGTTATGGGTTGAATTAGATGGACTCTCAAGTTCCTCTCACCTGGATTTTGAGTCAAGGGACCTGAGTTTAAATACTGGCTCTATTTCCTGTATGCCTTAACAGGTCATTTCACTGGACCTCAATTTCCTCATCTATAAAAGGATTAGATGTTTTCTTTTTTTTTTTTTTTTTTAGTGAGGCAATTGGGGTTAAGTGATTTGCCCAGGGTCACACAGCTAGTGAGTGTTGTGTCTGAGGCTGGATTTGAACTCAGGTCCTCCTGACTCCAGGGCCAGTGCTCTATCCACTGTGCCACCTAGCTGCCCCTGATTAGATGTTTTCTTAGGCCCATCTAGCTCTAAATCTATGATGCGAAGACAGTTAGAGCTTAGAAAACAGAAGGCTGCCGAGGTGGTCCATTCCTACCCTGGAATTTCTGAGCTTGTTGGAAGTACTTTCAAATAGGCTGATGTGGACCAGCCTGCAGAATTACATAGAGCTACCCAAGGGTCTTAGTGCAGTTTTAATCTATTAAAACTTTAAAATGGCACCAAGCCTTTTGGGACATTTTGTATATAAGGTTCTGTAGTTGGTATCACGTGTTTTGGCTTCACTTTTTTCAGAGTGGGGTAAATAAATCAACTTTGGCTTGCTGTAGCATTCTGTGGAGTCTACAGGTCTAGTCTGCAGCCAGTGACAAGGAAAATTGGGTTCTAATTTTCATTAGTCAAAACATATTTCTTTCTATAACGAGTAAAAAGTGGAAAAGGGGGAAGATGAATGGGAGATAATTTTTATAGATCAACATTGTCTTTGGATCAGATTGCTATTCAAGTATAATGACAAGTATTATGCATCTATGTTCCAGAAACTGTGGTAGATGCTTAACATATAAAGCCCCCAATATCATGCCTTAAAGAGCTTACATTCTATTGGGAGGAAAAAGACATGTAGAAAGTGAAATCATGTTGGGAGGCACATATGTAATAAACATGTATTTATGTGTATGCTTGTGTATATAAATGAATGTCATGCGGATGAACTGGCCTATGAGGGCCATTCCTTGGAGCATGTGAGGGTATTTCCTACTTGGTTTTAGTTGAACCCTGAGGAAATATGGGAGTCTATTTACACACACACACACACACACACACACACACACACACACACACACACACACACACACACACACGACTGAGGGGTTTGTTTTGGGAGATGGTGAAGAGTGCTCTGATTGGCTGCTTAGCCACAGGACTTATGGGATCTGTGAAAAGATAGTTTCTGGCTGAGGTCTCTTCATTGTAGTTCTCCAGTTGACAAGAAGACTCCAGAAAGGATCAAGTTCTTCTCTGGAAGAGTGCAGCAGTGTTCCTGCCCGTGTGGCAGGATTTAACCAGTTAGATTTTGTTGAGGGGCCTGGCTGCTTTCACCTCTCTTTGTGTTTGCTCTTTATGTGAATGAATAACCCAAGCTAAAGTGCCCAGTGACCTTGGGAGTTTCAAAAGGAAAGTGGCAGTGGTTGATGGCAGGGGAAGCTGCTGCCATTGAAGAGTTTAGCCACACCATGATACCCTCTAAAAAAAAAAGTTAGGCTGTTTGACTGGCCAAAATGAAATGTGAAATACTTAATTAGAAGTATTGCCCAATGGCTGGAGGTTCAGGAGGCTGAAAACAGTTCCTCTGTCAGCTATACAAAATGACTTCCAAGGGCAGGACAACAGCAACTAGGAAGATCATTCCAGCTTCCTATAGGAGGTGGCACCTGAGCTAGACTTTGAAGGAAACTTGGGATTCCTTGAGGTAGATGAGAGAATAGCATCAGATGTCTTGAGGACAGTATGTACAAAGGTACAGCGAAGGGTCAGGTACAGTGAACTATTAAGCTCGACAGTTTGGAATGTAAAGTACATGCAGTAAATCTTGCAAGGCAGTTTGAAGTAAGATCACGATGAGACAAATAGAGGTATTTGTATTTTATTCTGGAGGCAAGAGGTAGCTAGGAGAGCTTCTTGAGCAGGGGAGTCACGTGGTTGGTCATACCTTTATTTTAGAAATATCAATTTGGTTGCTGTATCGTGGATGGGGTAGGGGGATCAATTAGTTCAACAGTCTAGGCAAGAGATGATGAGGGTATAGTGTGCTAGACATGTGAGTGGGGGAAAAAAGAGGCCTGATGTGATATATATCATAGAGGTGGAATCAACAAGAGTTGGCAATTTATTAGATGTGAGGGTTAAGAAAGAGGGAAAATTGGGGGCAGCTAGGTGCCACAGTGGATAGAGCACCGGCCCTGGAGTCAGGAGGACCTGAGTTCAAATCTGGCCTCAGACACTTAACACTTACTAGCTGTGTGACCCTAGGCAAGTCACTTTACTCCAACTGCCTCACTTAAAAAAAAAAAAAAAGAAATAAAAGGGGAAAATTGTGCATGACTCCAGGCTTGAGAACCGAAGTACACAGAAGGATAATAGTGCTCTCAACAGAAATAGGGAATATAGGAACAGTGGGCAATGGGAAGGGGGTGGGGAGGGAAAAGAGGAAAGAAACAGTTCTGTTTAGGGCACACTGAGTTTGGGATGTGTAAAGAAATTTGCTAGGTTAATCAACTCCTGGCTGGCTCACCAAAACTGTAGGTACCAATTTTTAATTGGGGAGTGTTAGCTAGGTGGCTTGCCGCAATATTGGGGCAATGAAGGAGACCGGCAGCCTCCCTCAAAACAGAGCAGGATTTATTTAACAAGAACAAACTTAAAAAAACACAAACAGGATCAGTAGGATCAAGGGAAAGGAAATAAAATGGGGAAAAGGGAAATTATACAATCTGAACAATAACACCGCTCAGGAATCAGCTGAGAACGCATAGCAGCGTCCTGTCGCCTTCCAGCGAAAACCTCACTTTTCCCCAGCAGACTGGGGTCTGACCACACACGGCCCCTAGCCAATTGGCTGGCTGCTCTGACAGTCACACGACTGCCCTCACTAGGCTTCCAATCATTATAATTTTGCCAGGTCCATGTAGGCATAGGCAAGTGGTGATGACATGAGGTGCCAGTGCCATGGCAACAGCTACAACCAGTAGGTGGAGCACCATGCAGTTTGCGGAGCCCCAGGCCGGTGCCTGCACCAAGATTTTTAAAAATTCTAGCCAAAAGATGGGGTCATAAAAACCTCAAATAACAATTAATTCTTTACAGATGACTATGGAATACTTATTTGGAGATATATTAGGGTTGGATATATGGATCTAGGAGTCATGTGCATAGAGATGATAGCTGATCCAATCTGAATAAGAGTAGAGTGAGAAGGCAGTCTTAAGACAGAGCCTTCTGGTGCACTTGGGCATAGAGGTAGAACAAGAATGATGGAGACGGAGAAGGAAAGGTCAAACAGGTGGGAGAGAATCAGGATGAAGCAAAGTCATGAAAACACAGGGAGGAAAGAGACTCGAGGAGGAGGTAGTCAACAGTATCAGAGAAAGACTGAGAAAAGGCCATCAAAGTTGTCAATTAAGCAGTCATTGCTAACCTTGGAAAGAACAGTTTCAGGTGAATGATGAGTTCAGAAGCTACACTTCAGGGAATTGAAGATTGGGAGGTGAGAAAGTAGAGGAAATTAGTATAAGCAAGGTCTTTTCTAGGAGTTTGGCTGTGAAAGAGAAAAAAAATAAATGATTGACGGGGATCAAGTACAAGATTAAAGGATGGGAAATATTTGAACAAAGAAGAATTAATGACTAAGGAGAGATGAAAGAGAAGAGAGGCAAAGAGGATGGAAAGGAAAGGCCCCCAGAAGAGAAAGGAAGGAATGGGATCACAGGTCCAGGCATCTACAAGAAGGCACACCTTTTCCTCTGAAACTTAAGTAATGAGAGTAGGGAATGATACTGAGGTTTGGAATATAGAGTTGTGGAAAAAAGAGGGCTTGGGATAGAGAACTTCATTGTTTTCAGTGAAGCATTTGTTAAAGGTCTTTTGCTGAGAGGACAGAGTGATATGGCAATTTGAAAAGAAGTAAGCTTTCTCAATACGTCAACATGTCCTATATTTATATTACACAACATACATACGAATATATACATATACAAGAAACTTTTGGGGTGGGTTTGTTTTTTTAATAGTATAAATCATTTATACAGACACCCCCTCATTTGGTTTCATGTATTTACAAACTTTTCCAATTTTTCTTTCCACTGCAAAATATGTAAGCTGTGATTAAAATTTTAGCCACTATAGGGATGCACTGGACTTGTGTGGTGGTTTTTTTTTTTTTTAACAGATGGAAAGCAAAACTCTAATTACTCTTCCTGACACATTACCCATGAAACATCTTGGGAAGACCTCCCAAAGCCTTACTCCTTAAACCACTACAATACCACTAGCCAACTTGGTCATACTTTACTTTGCTCCACATCCCTCCTTTTCCCAAATTCCTTTCTTATTCACTGTTCTTAACGCCTTTCGATAAAGTTCAATTTCCTCCGGCCCTCTTCAACTTGCTTTATACCACTTTGGTTTGTCCTCAATACTTTAGGTTTTCACATTCTGGCAGAGACTAGCTACTTTACTTTTAAGACAGAACCACTCCTCTTTTTCCTTTTCAAACCTTGGTACCAGCCAAACTGACCTTCTCCTTCTCTCCTTTCTGCCCTAAGACTTTCACTGGGCATCTCAGCAGCTCTCTTTCAGTAGTGTAGAGCATGATCAAGCCCTTTAACATGGGTTTACCACCTCCCAAAATACTACATTTAATAGATGACACCTTTTTACTGGCTCAAGGAATAGTATGGCTAAAATTATTTAAAAATATACATATATATGTATACACGCACATATATACACATATTTAAGACAGGAAGGTCAAACTTTAAAGAAATGCCAATTTGAAAAACCATCAAAACTTAAAAAAAAAATCCTTAATACTACTTTACAATAAAAAAAAAGAGTAAATAAATGGCAGGTTATTATATAAATGAAAAATGAAGAATGTGCAGTAAAAAAACCAGAGTTCCAGTTGTTAAAATGGAAACTATTACATTACGAGGTCTGTTTTCCAAAGAATTTGTATTTCAATTCATATTTTAAAATATTATGCTGATTTTAAGTGCCTGTGTAAAAACTCAATTTTAAGAAAAGTTCAGTTGCAAGGTTTGTGGAAAAAATACTTGTAGAGAATTAGCATTTGCAAAGTTGTGAGTTTTGCTGACATTTCAAATATCACAGTTGATATCCAGAACCCATAGCAGATTTTTTTAACTTTATTTTTCTTGGTCTGTGTTTTCTTTCGCAACATGACTAATATGAAAATGCTTTGCATGACTGCACACAAATCAATTATATCAAATTTCTTGCCTTCTCACTGATGGGGAGAAGATGGTAGGGTGAATTTGGAACTCAAAATATTTTTAAATGGTAAAAATTGCTTTTATGATAATTGGAAAAAAATAGAAAACAAAAGAAGCCATGGGAGATCTGAACTTATGAACAATCTACCTTTTAAATTTCCAATCTAATTATGCTAAGCCTTAAAAACATCTGACTTTCTGCACAAAGTAAGAAAACATAAATTCCATATTCTTTAAAAAACAGACCTTAATTTAACAGTTATTAGTATACCAATAGCTGCCATTAAAAAAACCAACACATTAGAATAAAGTAACCTTATTATGTTCACATTACATGAAAAAAAACTGTACATATTTATAAAGTCTTTTCTGCAGTTGGTACATGGTCCCCTTTATACCAAAGTCTCTTTCCTTTTATCATTCAGTTGGGCCTTCTCTTGTGCTTTTTGGGACCCAGATTGTATTCTGTATTCTTTTATATCTGTGGAGTCTTCATTTATAGCTACACTGGAAGTATATTCTGGGGAATTTTCATCCACTTCTAGAGGAACAAGATCAGAAAGTGTTGATGACTTCCTTTGGGCTTTGATGTGTGATGGCAAGGTGGTGTTCTTTTCACACTCCTTATTGAGCTCCAACAAACCCTTAAACTCTGTTGGGCTGGTGGTCTGTTGAAAGGGAGCAATGGCGGTTCGGATACAATTGAACCACTGCTGCTTATGGAACACATCATTTGCCTGTAAAGTGTGGGACTGCCCTGGCAAAGGCTCTCGGAAACGAACTCTGAAGATATTTTTAGCTGGAAAAAAAAAAAAGATTACACCAGTAAAAAGAGTCAGATTGTGATGTACAATCGTACTTCCCTTAAAAGATTTTAAACAAACAAAGAAATTTGGAGACACTTCAATTTTCTGCACTTCTCACATTTACCAATACCAGAACAATCTGATGGATGTTGGGTGTGCATTATAAATCTCAAAAGACATAAACACAACAATCTTCCATATTTACTCCTAGTTGATTGAAGTCTGGCCTAAATTCTGTGAAGTCTAGTACTTATTTGGGGGAGGAAGGGAAGAAGGGAAGAAGGAATCTTTCCCTCTCTATTGATGAAGGAACTCCCTCGACTAAAGCAGATTAGCAACTCATCTGAAACTAAAGGCTGCAGAGATGTTATGTGTCAGAAGCGGCATTTGAACTAAGGTCTTTCTTTCTTTCTTTTTTTTTAAAGTGAGACAATTGGGGTTAAGTGACTTGCCCAGGGTCACACAGCCAGTAAGTGTTAAGTGTCCGAGGCCGGATTTGAACTCAGGTACTCCTGACTCCAGAGCTGGTGCTCTATCCACTGCACCACCTAGCTGCCCCCGAACTAAGGTCTTTCTGATGGCAAAGCCAGTTCTACCTTTCATTTTTGTAGTTTTAGACAAGACTGTTTTATTTTGAATAATGAGAGAAAAAAATTAAAATACCTTAAAATTAATTAGCAAAATTATCTTTAATTAGCGACATTCATCTAGTGATCTAACAAATTATGCTTACAAAAGAAACCCAGGAATTTCATTTATTTAAACCTCTCAAAGACTCATCTAAACATTAACATTTAAAAAAATGAAATTACCTAAAACTTTTTTCTTTACCTTTGTCTGAGTTGCTAAAAGCACCTCTAAATGAACCTCCCATTCTCACATCACCATCCTGCAGGTCCTCTAAAACCAGCTCCTGGACAGGAATAGGCTGACGGTAGACTTGGTAAGAGTGACGTTCATTGCGTATGACAGGACGAGTCAATACAAGGATGTCTTGAAACAAGAAAATATAGAGTTTCTGGGGAAATGAGAGAAAAAAATAATAAAATATGAAACTATTATTTTTGAAGACTGGCACCATATTGCTAGGGACAGCTAGATATCTAGATGGTTCAGTGGATGGAGTGCTGGGCCTGGAGTCAGGAAGACCTGACTTCAAATCTAACCTCAGACACTTACTAGCTATGAGGCCTTGGGCAAATCAGTTAACCTCCATTTGCCTTAATCTACTGGAGAAGAAAATGGCAAACCATTTCGTTTGCCAAGAAAACTACCACCACTACCACCACCATATTGCTAAGACTGAGTTGCTCTGGGAATATTTTTCTTGATAAATTATTTTATTGAAAACAGTTTTCATTATTCAATGAAAATATTCTCAAAATAGTCTCGTTTTCTAGGTGTCGATGTTCTTCTTCAGAAAATGTCTGATTTCAGACTATGACTCCTGTTCTCAACAACTGGGGTATATCATTAAAGTTATAGACAGCTAAAGAAATAATAGTATCTATTAGTAGCAACATAATTTGAAATATTATTATACATGTTTTCCAGAACAGTAAAGATTATAAATATAAGAACACAAACATTAAATCAATTTGTGCATTTTGTTTTTGAGATGAAAATGACAACTTAATTCAATTAAATGTGCTTTTATTAAGTACCTACTATATGTGAGGCACTGTGCTAGGTGCTAGAGATGCAAAGACAAAAACAAGACAGTCCATTGTCCTCAAAAAATTTTAAGATATGAAAAAAATACTAATAGATTTATGGCAGTGATCCTGATAATCATTCAATCAGATAGCATGTTTTAATCCTCTGGTATATACCTTGCTCTGAGATATGAAACAATCCCTAATCACAAAGACCTTACATTCCCAATGGAGAAGACAACTAATACACATATAAGTATATAAAGAATAAACACAAAATAAATACAAAGTAGTTGAGGATGTGGGGCAATAGCAGCTGATAATTTGTATTACCACTTTCATAAAGCTGAAAATTGACTGATTTACATCATCAATTATAATTTAAGTTTTTCAAAGGAAATTTGGGATAGAAGAATCCAAAGATCAGATATCCTTTTTGCTACCTCTATAATATCTGAAGAGAAACAGTAAGAATCTAAATTGAGAAAATAATACTATCTGTGGAAAGTTAGTTCAATCTAGTATCCAGTCTTCTTGTCCATAGAATGAAAAGTTTGGAATACCTGATCAAGTCATGTCAACAAGCCTTTATTAAGTTCCTACTATGTACCAGGCACTTAGCTAAATAGAGGATACAAAGATAAAAACAGTCCCTGTTCTCAAGGAGGAGCTTGTTAATTGGGGATGGAGACAACATGCATACAACTATGTTCAAACAAGATACATACAATAAATTGGGGAACAGTCTTAGAAGGAAGGCACTAAAATTAAGGACTGGGAAAGGCTTCTGGCAGAAGATGAGACTAGCTGAGACTTGAAGGAAGCCAAGGAAGCCAGGAAGCCAGGGGCAGAGATGAGGAGGGAAGGAGTTCCATGAAGAGGGGATAGCCAACGAAAATAACTTCTAAATGCCCCATCTAGTTCTGAAAACTCCATGATTTAAACAAAAGTATTAAGAAAAAAGCTTTGCCTACCTTATAATCGCTTTATCAAATATTTGAAATATTACTTATTAGTTGATTACAGAGGTAAAATGGATTCTTTTTTATATAGTGGCTATCATTCAAAATACAGCTCCACACATTTTTAGAAGATAGAAATAAGCTTACATGTCCATTTTTATTCTTCAGTTCTCCATGGCAAAGCAACACCTTGCTAGCATCGATCCTAGGATCCTTCTGCTTGTCATCCAGATATTCCAGTTTGTCAATATAATATTGGCATTCTGATTCTCCTTTCTTCAAGTTGATATCAGAGAGTACTCCTTGTATTACCAACAGCTAAAAGCCAAAAACACCTTTTTAGCAGTGACAACTTTAGCAAATATTATAACATCCTTAATATTCCACTCCCCCAATTTCATTAAAAGGTAGAATTTGCCATCTTACAATACTTTTTATAGTTCCTGTGCACCCAAGCACAGTGATCTATCTATACAAAGAGAGTATACATTAAATGCTGAGGATTAGCTTGAGGGTAACATTTAACATCACTCTAAGGGAACTTAATAAACATTTCTAAAAATTTACATGATTAAATAGCTTTTATTACTTACAGCTTCTTCTAGAGGTTTTATATCAGTGTGGTCTTTGGGTGTATGCCTGAGAATTTCTTTTAACAACAAAGGGTATTTGACTAGGCGACTTCGAGGAATATCTAGAAAGCTCCAGAGGTCTAATTTTCTACTGAAAGGAGACTCAAGGCAACGTTGAAGGAAATCTTGAACTCTTGCATCTTGCTTTTTCTGATCAAGAAGAGCTTTAGCTGCAAGCTGGTTACTGCAGTATCCTCTATAAGCATTTAAACCTGGCAACTAAAAAATTATAAAATAAAACAAAATCATTTTAGGACAAACACCATTGAAAGCCTTAATACACACAATTTTCATAGTAAATTCTAAAAATCTACATGTTTATCACAGTGGGTTTGGATAGTACTAATTTACAGTTTCATCATGAATTTTGTTCAGTTGGGGAAGGAGAGTTTCCCCAACTCTATATAACAAGTTTTCCCCTCTAGACTGGAAACAAACAAAAAAAAACCTGGGTATAAGTTCCTGATCTGTCATTTAATAATTGTGTGATATTGGGTAAATCTCCTACATAGGCTTGGCTAAGTCACTAAGTAGACTTAGCGAATTCCTCTGTTTAAAAAAAAGAGAGATTGGTGGGATGGGGAGAGAGAGAGAGCTTGTTCTGCCTCCTTTGTATGACGACTAAATGATACAACACATTAGGCATTTGGTAAACCATGAGGCATTATATAAACAATTACTATTATTCTTATTTAATGTGCTCAGTTATAGTGTCTTATTTGTAGGTGGTTCAATGATTCAGATCTTTCAAAAATTTGCCAATAAATTTCAATAAACTATCCCTTCAAAAAATTAATCAGATTTAAATGACTCATCACATACCCAGTTCACAAGAATATGACCAATTTGTTCTACTGTCCCATCCGGCTTTGTTGCTTCCCCTAATCTTGCCAACAGATCTGAAATTTTAAAAAGGCAAAAAATTATTTTTAAAATGACATGCTATAAATCTTTCATATGCAGTTGAAAATTAAATAACAGGTTTTTACCTTCATGCAGAGGTATGTAGGCATCTAAATCTCCAAATATGTGTGTGAGTTCTTCTTCTGACATAATAGATAACTTCAACATGGGGTCATGATAGGCCTATTGGTAGAGAAGAAAACTTGTCATATGAAGAACTAGCTATTTACATTAAGACTACCATAGATACATCTGAGTATAGTCAGCAACAAAATGGGCCAAGTTAATATGCTGCATGTAGAGGTGATAACCATGTAAGATGATCTTATTTCAAAAGATAGGATTTAAGAATAGATATTTTCCATTTCCATGTATTAACAAGCATTTTAAAGAATTTTTGAAAAAGTTGTGGAATCTTAATTATTTTGGTGAAATTGAGGGAAGAGGTGGTAAAAATTGGGCAAATAGTATTTTTGAAAGCAAAAACTAATTACTGACCTTTCTGGCAAGCTTAAGATCCTCAATTAAATCCTGTTCTCCTCGGAGCATTTCATATATTGCCTATAAATGAAGTGCATTACATTAATCAATTATCCTTTGCTTCTCTCAAAAAAAAGAGTAGCTAATGTAAAATTGCTTATATGGAAATCATAATCAAAGCATAAATTCAAAATGCTAGTTTAAAAAACCTTAGGTCCTTAATTTTTTTCCCTTTGGCAACTAGGTGGCATAGTGGTATAGACCTGAGTTCAAATCCAGCCTCAGTCACTAGTTGTATGACCCTGCACAAGTTACTTAACTTCTGTCTTTCTCAGTTTCCTCAACTGTAAAATGGGATAATAATAGCACCTACCACCAAACGTTATGTGAAGATCAAATGAAATAATATTGATAAGGTGCTTAGCACAGTGCCTGGTATAATAGGTGCTATATAAATGCTAGTTATGATAATCATCATCATTTTACATATATATTATAATACATAATATATGCAACACACATATTATTATCCTGTGTTAGGTATAATAAAAAGAGTAACCAAAGTACTAGATACTTGGGAACCAGTACATGATCTGAAAAAAATTTATGCTATCTAGAGTTATTTGAAAATTGTAAAGTCTTATTTTTTTTTAATCTTTTTATTTATTTTTTATAGGGCAATGAGGGTTAAGTGACTTGCCCAGAGTCACACAGCTAAGTGTCAAGTATCTGAGGTCAGATTTGAACTCAGGTCCTCCTGAATCCAGGGCTGGTGCTTTATCCACTGCTCCACCTAGCTGTCCCCGAAAATGGTAAAGTCTTTAGTGTAAAAGCTTTTTACAAACTTTTTAGAATCACAACCCCTTACAATTCTTTGATTTTATGACAATCCCATCTAAAAGAGCTATAGTATCCAACAAACATTTATTAAGCTGGCACTGAAATATAAGGAGCGAAACAATCTCTACTCATACAGCTCTTATAATCTAATGGGGAGCAAAAGGGTAAAGTAGATGACAAGCACAAATAGAAATGCATAGAGCAAATTTAAGACAATGGGTAGAGAATAGCTAAACACAAGGTTGTTTGGAAAGGTCACTAAAATTTAGGATAGGTTATCATAAAAGGCTTCACAAAGACAGTAGTGTTTGAGCTTTGTTTTGAAGGAAAAGAAGTATCCTGAGGCAGAGATGAGGCAAGGTGAGTGGCCAGTGCAAAGGCATGGAGCTAGGAGATGAAGCATCATGTATGAGGAACAGAGTGAAGGCCAGTTTGGCTGGATCACAAAGTATAGAAGAGGGCTAGGTGGGGATGGGCTTTAAAAGACAAACAGATGACTTTATATTTTATCCTAGAGGCAATAGGAAGGCACTGGAGTCTATTGAGTAGGGCTGTGACATAGTAAAATCTGTAAATTACTTTGGCATTAGTGTGGACAATAGACTGGAGTGAAGAGAGTGTCAAGGACACCAAATAGGAAGATGGTGAAATAATATAAGCAAGAACTGATGAGGGCCTGAACTAAGGCAATAACTTATGAATTGAGAGAAGGGGGTGGAGATGAGAGATGTTTACATTAAAGCTATGCTTTTAGTAGTTCTCATCCTTTACATCACTGCTTCAAGGATCTGTGATTCTTCGTCAGTGTAGATGTTCCCTTTAACCCATGCAAATCACAATTCTGGTATACATTAGTGTATGACCTTTCTTCATGAGTTGTTGAGGCTGAAAGAATCATCATTTTATCGGGCTAAGTCTACTGATGGGAAGTGTCTGAGCTTACTTAGTTTCTCAGATAAAAGAGATATAGCTATCTCACTGCTCCTTTCTAGTATGGTAGGACCCATCACTGCAAGTGTTTCACTGGCATAGCTTAAAAAAACTCAGTATCACTTTTCAAGTCATGATGAGGCATGACTTTAGTGAAAAAGATTCATGAAATCATTTGAAATAATATATACCTTAGGGTACATGGAATTACTAACATTAACATGTAAGTTAATTAAAGTATAAGAATCAACTTTCTAGGGGCAGCTAGGTGGTGGCACAGTAGATAAAACACCAGCCCTGGATTCAGGAGGACCTGAGTTCAAATCTGGCCTCAGACATTTGACACTTGCTGTGTGACCCTGGGCAAGTCATTTAACCCTCATTGCCCCACCAAAAAACCAACATGCTGTTAATTTAATTACTATTCCATAGCTATTTTTGTTAGTCTCGTAAACGAAGTTGACAAATTTAGAGAAATGCACTCACATGTAATAACAACTTCATAAAGCTCTAACAGGTCTTTTTCCTATGACAGATTTCAGGCATTAATGAGTTTGGTTCTATTCTTGGATATACAACTCACCTCCTGACGCTTGATTTCTTTGGTGGTTAAAGATTCTTTCATGTTGATATCTAACATCTCTGACCATCTTACACTGTTTCTTCTTTTAGAAGGAGTTGGGACAGTAGCCCTGCTAAATGACTTCTGGGCACAAGCAGGAGATCTATTGTCACCACGAAGTGTAAATGACTATTAACAGGGCAAGGAACAAAAAGCAAAAAACAAACCAAAAAAACAATCAGAAAATACTTTAGGAGGAAATGAAATTTTAATAAGTATTTATTTTTAAAATAAAAAAGCATTTAAAAAGAGGTTAAGGCTTTCTCTTACCATATAGTATATCACTATCAGATCAAAACTGTTATTCTGGAATTGTAATTTGGGGGTACAGATTATTCAAGAAAATTCTTGTTATAAACTGGGATTATGGTTTTATTTGTTTTGATAAATATTATTTAGCTACTTAATTATTTCAAAATATGTTAGTGCCTTTCCATATCTCAATAGAGTGGCAGCATAGCAAGTAAAGTCAGAATCAGTAAGACCTGGGTTCAAGTGTCTCTGACACAAAATGCGTCCACTATTTAAGAACTTAAGTTAAAGAACAATTGCCTACATTGGTAGAGGGACTTTCCTCAACAGGATGCCAATGAAATCATAGGCCCAGACAAAAACGAAGCAAAACATAAACTCCTATAAAAATGTATATAGTTCCATTTCTTCAAAAAGGAACTTTTCTTACTTGTATTGTTTGACCAAAACGTCTGACTGCTCCATTTCTCACAGGAGAGATTAAATTTGCCAAAGATGAGACCCGGGCCAAAGAGCGAACTCTTTTATTGCTTGGCTCCTAAGAAAACAAAAACAGGTTATACTAAACATGGCATATTCACAATCAGTTTTTGCAAACAAGCCAGGACAATATTGAAGCAATAAAAAAATACATTTGTATAATTAAAAGAACAGAAATGCGATTTTCTGAAATAATTACATTGTACTTAGCTAAAAATATAAAACAAAAAGTCCAAAAATTACATTCAAAACACAACATTTAGTACCAGGTATATAGCAAATTATCTATTGTTTTAATTCCATTTGAAAATGTCAAATATCTAATATTAACAAATACAACATCAGATTTATATCAGTTTCAGAATAGAGCAAAAATAAAGGTATCCTCTTTTGATCTTTTAATTATATATATGTATAATACACACACACACACACACACACACACACACACACACACACTTCTTTAATCAAGTGCTGTTCCTCAATACCTAGAAACAAATTGATGCCAAAATATCTAAGGGAGAGAAATACCTGTAGGCATAAGAAAATCAGATTTACTGACTTTTGTAACCTTTATTTTTGTTCTGGTCAATTGTCAAATTATTAATATAAAAGCAAGTAGGAACAATTTGTCCTACAATCTATATTCAGACAGTTAAGCATTTATTAAGTGCTTACTTTGTGGCAGGCACTATGCTAAGCATTATGGATACAAAGAAAGGAAAAAAATAAAAACTGTCTCTTGTCTTTCAAGTTCACATTCTAATAGAGAAGACAATATGTAAATAACTCTGTATATAAACAAGTAGGTGGAAAATAATCTAGGAGGGAAGGCAATAAGGAGGTGGTTTGGGACCAGAAAGGTCTCTAGTAGAAGATGCAATTTGAACTGAATTTTGAAGGAAACCAGAGAAGAATCAAAAATATTCTTCCCAGCTATCAAATGCTGAAAGTTGGTGTGACATCTCCTAAGATGGCTTTTAGAAATATATTTTTCTGTATATTGGAGGACAAAGGGAGGATACTATTGATTTTTTTAAATGAGAAAGAACAAATGTTGTATTGAATTAAACAACTCTCCACTACATTAATATACCACAATGTGTTCTTCATTTGCCCACCCCCCGCATCCCCTTCCCCTTTTTACTTCTACCTTTTGGGATTAGGAGTTTATTTTCCTTGTGCTTATTTCCTCAGCACTCTCTTCCCTCTTATACTATTCCATCTCACCATCCCTGTTTATTGTATTTAGGTATAATGGAGCCTTTGTAGCATCACCTAACATGGATGGAAATGTCTAGAGGGGATTTTGTAGCATGCCTAGATAGCCCAAGATGAAGGCACTCTGTGTGTGTGTGTGTGTGTGTGTGTGTCTTCCTAATCCCAAATCTAACACAATCCACTGTTCCCATCTGGATGTCTTAGAATACATTGCTGTTGTATTTGTTCTATGCTACATTATATTCCATGATTGGAATCATTAGAACTTATTTGGAAGGGACCTTGGACATCACCTTGTCAATGAGTCAAGAATTAGAAGGGACCTCAGAGGCAATTTAGCCCAACCATATCACTTTATTGGTATGGTAAGTGATTTGCTTAGGGTTATATAGGAAGTAAACAACAGAGGCAGGATCTAAATCCCTCCATTCAAATCCTTCATTTTATATTATAAGGAAATTAAGGCACTAAAAGTTCCTGAGATCAGACTGATAAGGAGCAGTCTGATGCAGAAATGGTAGAGATGGAATATTCTTTGCTCCCCATTAGTGCTTCCCTCTGTAGCCATCATTCAGCAACCTCTCCTTTGAAATTCATTTATTCCAAATTTAGAACCTAATCAAGATTTTGGTAGTTATTTGACACTCAAGCCATTCTCCCTTTCTCACTGAATTCAGTGCCTAGACCATAGTGATCTCCACTCCAATTTTTCTCATTCTACAGGGCTTCATTTTACATATTAGTGTTCCCTCAAAAACCTTATTTTCCAGTTCATCAAGAGATCGACTTTCTTGACTCCCACTCCACTGCCCTGGATCTTGACAGCACTTGCGAGGTTTACTGCCATGTTCAAGTAGTTAATAATTTCCTTTCTCTGATCACAATCATTTCTCTCTCCATCTCATTCTAAGATTCTCTCCTACTCCTAAACCTACCCTTGTCCTCATCATGTATGACTTCTAATCTCTCCATGCCTTGGTTTTAACCCAGGCCTTTAATCCTACTCTCAGTACTTTTCCATTCACAGTCTTGATCCCTTGGTGAACACTATCCTCTCTTCTTGAATCCCCTGTTCTGTAATTTAGCACTTTCCATAACCCCAATCCCGGGTTATTTCTTCACACATATTTTTTTTGTTCCTGAATGGAACTAGAAGAAATCGTGAAATTGTACCGACTCCACTACAAATTTATAATGGCTAATATCAAACTGGCCTTCACTGCAAGGTGATCTTATCAGTTCTCCCTTATTGATCTCCTATTTCACCACAGTTGGGGTTCCAAACCTTTTCTTTTCTCCTCAACCATTCCAAGTTACTCTTTCCCCAACTACCTAAGGGCTTTACTTCATACTTTGCCTCCAAAATTGATGACATTTACTGTAAACGTCCTTGTCTTCCTTTCTTCTTCCTATATCTCTCTGATGCCACCTTTCACCATCTCTTTCATACCAGTTTCTGATGAGACGGACCTTCTATTTTCTTTCTTCCTTTCTTTTTTGGGTGGGGCAATGAGGGTTAATGATTTGCCCAGGGCCACATAGCTAGTAAGTGTAAAGTGTCTGAGGCTGGATTTGAACTAATGTCCTCCTGAATCCAGGGCCAGTTCTTTATCCACTGTGCCACCTAACTGCCCCTGGACCTTCTACTTTCAAGCCAACCCCACCCTCGGATCCCACTCCTTTTCTTCTACTCCAAAAGACTGCTCCCATTATTATCCCCATTCTCTTTCTAATCTTCAATCTCTCCCTAACAACTGGCTCCTCTCCTCCACCCTTAACAAACCCTCACTAGATCCTGTCATGCCTCATAATTACCATGTATTTTTTCTCAGCTACGCTCAAGGAAAAAAAAAAAGACACCATATTTGGTATCTCTACTTCCTCTGCTCTCACTCTCTTTTAAATCCTCTGTAATCTGGCTTCTGACATAATCATTGAATTGAAACTGCTCACTCTAAAGTTACCAAATGAAAAATTTAATGATCTCTTCTTAATTTCTCTATAACACATGACACTGGTAAACACCTCTCTTCCTGTATATTCTCTCCTCTTTGGGGTTTTGTGACCCCTTTCTCTCTTAGTTACCCTAGCTATGTCTGACTACTCCTTCTTGGTCTCTTTTGTTGGATCTTCATCCATGTCACAACTATTCTGTGGGTGTGTTTTCCCTGCACACCCCCCCCCCCCGCCCTAAGGCCCCCATCTCTTTTCTGTTTACACTTTTTCACTTGGATTTCATCTATTCCCATGGGTTCAACTATCACCTCTATGCAGATGATTCTCAGATATATTTATCCAACCCTAGTCTCTCTCCTGAATTCTAGTTCTGAATTATTAGGCCTTTTTTTTTGACAGGGCAATGAGGATTAAGTGACTTGCCCAGGGTCACACAGCTAGTAAGTATCAAGTGTCTAAGGCCAGATTTGAATTCAGGTCCTCCTGAATCCAGGGCTGGTGCTTTATCCACTGTGCCACCTAGCTGCCTCTTTAACTGCCTTTCAAAAGGAAAATGTCCAAAACAACTTTACCTCTAAATCTTCTCCCCCCCTCAATTCTCCCCCTTATTATTGTTGAATATCAATATACTTCCAGTCACCTAGTTTTGGAACTTCAATGTTAACTCCTTTCTCTGGAATAAGTCACATATCCAATCAGTTATCAAATCTTGTAATATTTTTCTCTATATCTCTCACATATGTATTCCACTCATATAGTCAACCCCATAGAGTTCAGACCCCCTCACCTGAACTACTACAACAGCCTTGTAATTGACAGCTAGGTGGCAAAGAGGATAAAGCACTGGGCCTGGAGTCAGGAAGTTCAAATCCAGCCTCAGAAACTTACTAGTTGGGTAACTCTGGGTAATTGCTATTTGCCTCAGTTTCTTCAATTGTAAAACAGGAATAATAACAGCACCTACCATGCAGGGTTGTTGTTGCTATCATATAAGATAATATTTGTAAACACCCAGCATGATATCTGGCACATAGTAAACACGATATAAATGCTGATTCCCTTTCCCCTTACCTGACTCCAATCTCTCTGCTCCAATTAGTTTATTACAGTGATTTTCCTAAAGCTTAGGTCTGAGGATGCTACCATGACCCCATTCAATAAATGCCAGTGGTTCTCAATTATCTCCAGGATCAAATTTAAAGTCTTTTGTTTAGCACATAAATGTGAAGCTCTTTAAAACCTATTCTTCCTATCTTTCCAATCTTTTTACATTCTAATTTCC
Source organism: Dromiciops gliroides (assembly GCF_019393635.1). Lineage (NCBI taxonomy): Eukaryota > Metazoa > Chordata > Mammalia > Microbiotheria > Microbiotheriidae > Dromiciops > Dromiciops gliroides. The sequence goes on along the minus strand of NC_057865.1, from coordinate 204,338,846 downwards.
TCCCTGCAATTCTATGATCTACCCATATTCATTTATTTGCTATTCCTTGCTTCATCTTCTATTTTGGGATGCTCTTTCCTTCCAACCTTAGTCTTTTTAATTTCTAGCTTCCTTTAAGATTTAGCTCAAGGGGGTAGTTAGGTGGCACAGTGGATAAAGCACCAGTTCAAATCCAGCCTCAGACACTTGACATTACTGCACAAGTCACTTAACTCTCATTATCCCCGCCCCCCCCCTAAAAAAAAATACAAAACAAAACAAAAAAAGATTTAGCTCAAGAATCACATCCTCCCAGAGAACTTTTCTGGTTCCCCCGGATCCTAGTGCCATCTTTTCTCTAAGATTATCTTTCATTAATTCTGTGTTTATCTTGTACATTGTCTTCTTGAGAATGTAAGCTCCTTTGGGGCAGGGCTTGCTTCTGATTTTTCTTACATAGAAAATGCTTTATAAATGCTTGCTAAGCCAACACCTGAACACTTTGTTAATTTGTTAATTATCTTCTTATATCAAACACTGTTTTAATTAATACAACACATTAAAAAGGAGAATATAGGAAATAATTCCATTAAATATGCAGAATAGAAGCATCTAGGGCAAAATCTGTTTTTATTTTTTCCTTCTCTCTTCAGCCCCTAGTACATAATAGGTACCTCCAGAATTGAATGTTACCATTTATCCTAGATTACAAAGCAAGTCATAAAACTATTAAATAATCATTATTATTGTTCTAGTTTTACTGATGCTCAGAATCTGACGATTCTTTAAGAGGAAGAGAGGCTCAGAGTCACCAACAAACCCATTCTTTCTAATGTGGGGGGGGTGACTGCTTGCATTAGTGTCTTTTATAATTCTGGCGTGTTCATGTAAACCACTGGTTTTACTATTCTAAAAGATTATCACAATCAGATGTGATCGATGGATTTATCAGGTCATGAAAACCAGGAGATGTTTTTTTGCTAGTTTCCTGTGGCCTTGGCCTCTAAAAGAAAAGGTAACGGCTGACATCACATCAAATGCCTTACATATTTTACTTTAAAAGAACCAAAACAAAATAATCATGCATTGACCGCTTGGAATTAATCAAGAAATAGGGGAAACAGGAAAAAAATATCCCTGAAATTAATATCAGAAGAAATGAAATGTACAATATTAGTATATTCTATGTTCTTTGGGGAGAGAAATAAATTTCCTTGACAAATGATCCCAAATTCCAAAAGGTCCATAAACTTGTATTTAATAAAGTTTCTATACTTCATTTCATACAAAATACTGGTAATTAAGAACAACAATGTTAATTAATTCCAAGAGCATAGTTAGTTATAATATCGGGGGGGAAAAGAACTCCAACTTTAAGAATATTAAACGAATGTGGCAAGTGAACTGAAAAATAAGAGGTCTTCCAGATATGTAGTTAATTGACACATTGTAGTAAAGGACATATGTGAATGTCTTTACATTTCACATCTGTGCAAGACTGAAGTGACACATGCATGTGCAGAAGGCATTCCTTTCCATGTAGTAAAAAAGTACAAAGGGACTTCTGTTAGAATAGAGACATAGTTACCATTCCCCCAGAACAAACTGAGATTCCTATTAAAATAAGCTAATATGAAGTAGAAACAAAACAGGTGTCAGTTTGGTTCTTTTTTGGGAACAAAATTCACTCCCTTCCTTAAGGCAAAAAGGATTTGGCTTTCCTAGGTGATCTTCCTCTGGCTTGGAGAAAAGGACATTTTCTTGATATTATCTACAAATTAGGTACTGTATGACAATATAGTAAATCAATTTAAGTAACAAAAAATTATTTCCTTACAGTAAAAACAAATGCTGAACAAAAGTAAATATAAGAAAATACAAATTTCTTTTTTTTTTCTACAGGTAAACAATGAGCATAGCTTTTTCTTTTCCCTTGGAATTTTGAACAGCTATAAAATAACTATGTTTGTAAAAATTTTAGGATTATACAAAGTTTATAAATGATCTTGCAGACACATACACAGAAAATAAGCATCAAGTATCTTGCAAAAGTCTGAACCACATTAGTACTAAATCAAATAATTTCTGTGCAAGACAAAAACTTGGCTGTTACCCAATTGGTTTTATTAAACAAGAGAGAGCTTTGGTTATCTTTAGGGCACTGGGGTGGGGGTGGGTAGGGAGTTGGTTTTGTTTTTTTTAATCATCTTTCCTATTTCCAACATGCATACAACAGATGTCCAAACAATCAGTTGGCAATTATTTATTTCAAAGTACTGAAGTATATGACTGTTAAACTTAATCAGATCTGCGAACCAAAGCCACCAACCACACTGTCCACATGCATAAAGAGAGCTGGCTTATACTGAGGGCCAACTTGTGACCTAAGAGTATAAACTCTAGTCAAAGACCACCCAGTTTTGTCACTTTTCCCTTTCAACTGGACCCCGTTAGAGTTATTATGATTGCTAATCCATACAATTTATTAACCATTCAACTTTGGACCATAATATTTTATCCTGTTAAACAAATACAAGTTCCTAAAATGAATTTATATTGTTTTAAAGGGTTTTTTTTGTTTTTTTTTTTAGGGATGAGTTTGATCATTTGAGCTCCTTTTTAAATTATTTTTAATTGCAGGGCAATGAGGGTTAAGTGACTTGCCCAAGGTCACACAGCTAGTAAATGTAAAGTGTCTGAGGCTGGATTTGAACTCAGGTCCTCCTGAATCAGGGCCAGTGCTTTATCCACTGTACCACCTAGATGCCCCTGATGAGTTATCATTTGAAGCAGTTTTTATTGGAGGGCACTGTTGAGAATGCTTCTGTTTCTTTTAGAAAAGAAATCATCTTGCTTTTCTGCAAATTACAACTTATTCTTTGTAGGTTCACATGAACCTTGCTGATGAATTTGCTTTTATGTCCCTTGTGTCACAAACTGCTAAGTCCAAGCTGGCAGCAGTGTTTGATGTGTGTGTGTGTGTGTGCACACCAGTGTACTTGTGTGTGTGTGTGTGCGCTCTCTCTCTCTCTCTCTCTCTCTCTCTCTCTCTCTCTCTCTCTTCTCTCCCTCCCAGAGTTATTGGAGTGAATGACATGTGAGTTCCTGGGCCTGGGTTTTTGGTTTGGTTTTAGCCTTTCTTTGTATCCCCAGCACTTAATAGTGCCTGAAACACTGTAGGCACTTAATAAATGCTAATTTTCTGACAAGCGAATAATCTTCCTTCCCCACTAAGGCATTGCTGGCAGAAGGTTTTGCGCATGCTCGTGTAGTGTTAAGATGGGATTACATATATGAAAACAAAAAAGAAATGGGTAACAAAAACTTTTACCTCAAGGAGAAAAATCTTCCACTTCAAGAAGCTTTCATTACAGTACAAAGAGTAGCAATTGTTTTATATGTGTATAAGGACTTTCTCCTACAAACAACCTTTAACCAATAGTAAAGGTCACTTGCAAGGGAGGAGCGGCCACAACACAAAACTTTGCAATTTAAATTTCTATTGCTTCTTATTGCCACTACATTTCTCCCACATACACCTTTCCTCTCTACTCAAATAACCACCCACCTTTGTCCTAGTTACCAAAAGCCTAGACTATTGCAATAGCACGGATTTGTCTTCCAGTCTCAAGCCTCTCACCATTGCAGTTCATCCCCCCCCCTCCCCATATTCCTGAAACTGAGTCACTATGACACTCCTTTAACCCTCCCTTCTCCCTTAATAAACTCAGGTGGTTTATTATTAACTTTTGTAACAAATATGAACTCTCCTGTTTGGCATCTAAATCTTTTCACAACTTGGCCTTGTCTTACCTCCCATCTATACCCCACACTACTCCACCTCTCACACACTAACAGCACAGCAAGACTGGCCAGCCTTCTTACAAACAACACTCCATTTCCCACGCCTTCCCCTCTATACCGGCTAGCCTCCAGGCCAGGTTTCCTTCAAGACTCAATTTGAACACCATCTTTGACAAGAGGCCATTTCTGGTGGTCACAGCCAGGGCCTCCTCCTCCAGACATTTATATATGCTCTGTATGGTTTTTGTATATACCTTTGTGTGTGCATGCTGTTCCTCTCAAAAGAATGTAAGCTCCTTGAGAGCCGGAACTGTTTAGTTTAGCCATAATCTGGCACTTAGTAGATGGCACGATTGAACTGTCAGTTTAACCCACAATTTTATCCTAATTCACCTAGATGTTAACATGAGAAACTGATTTTTCAGATTTACTTATTATAAAAAAACCGATTTAGAAATATGATATATTTATCAAATAGTACAGGATTTAAGAGTATTTTATTTGGAATCACTATATAATTAAAATTCACAGAAGGAGCTACCTTTTATAGCTTTCCTACTCAGAGACAACTTAAAACTACAAAATATTTTTCATTTTTATTATTACAAAAAAGATAAAAATGGGTTGTGGTCATATACAACATTTTTCCTCTTCCTTTTACAGGAAGAAATGAGAGTTGCAGAAATATAGTTTAACTTCTTGGTACTAAAATTTGCCTCGTTCTTTAATCATTTAAAATGAACTTATATTTAAAATAAGGCAGGTATTTTAAACCTTTATAGTTAAAAAGAAACAACAACAAAACTAGTTGATAACTGAGAACAAAATTATTAAGTACTGACATTGCTAAGTTCCTCTTCAAAAACACTATAAATAACCCTTTGATGAAATACACACGCTAAAAACAAACAAACAAAAACTGATCTATGGAGGAAATAGTTTTAAACACCAATAGGTATAAATTTAAATACAAAGACACTTATCAGTGTTCGTAATCTGCCTTTCTAAAAACAACTGGAAAATGTCTAACACAGAAATCTTACTTAAAAACCTGTCAGATAACCCTTTTATTTAGTAGTTTGACAAAACATACAATTAAAAAAACCCCCACCAAACAAAAACTGATCTATGAAGGAAGCAGTTTTAAACACCAATAGGTATAAGTTTAAATACAAAGACACTTGTCAGTATTCATAATCTACCTTTCTAAAAACAACTGGAGAATGTCTAACACAGAAATCTTACTTAAAAACCTGTCAGATAACCCTTTTATTTAGTAGTTTGACAAAACATACAATTAAAAAAACCCCACCAAACAAAAACTGATCTATGAAGGAAGCAGTTTTAAACACCAATAGGTATAAGTTTAAATACAAAGACACTTGTCAGTATTCATAATCTACCTTTCTAAAAACAACTGGAGAATGTCTAACAAATCTTACTTAAAAACCTGTCAGATAAAACATCCACTGGTTTGTTTAAAGATATGTTTATAAGGAATTTTTCAAAAAACAAGACTGCAGATTTAAAAGGCTTTGTGCTTTCAACAGTTTAACATATTGCTTTCCTTTTGAGGAAGAACACGACATAAAAAAGAACCTGACAAATCAAGAATGAAAAAAGTTAAGCCATTAGACAACTTTCTATTTCCAATTTCTGCTAAGAAACAAATTCTTTTTAATATTTCTTAAAGTACTTAATAGCCTGGTATCTAAAGTAATTCACAAGTCCTAAACCATGCTGGTAAAAATACACAGAAATATACATTTCTAGCCCTTAAATTGGCTTTAAACTTTCAGAAAAGTTAGACTGTAACATTTAAAACTGAAAAAGCACTAAAACCATTTTCAAAGTCTTACCTCTTGTTCTCTGAAGGACTGATTGTTAACATCTAGGACACGAATAGTCCTTTTGATAGGCAGGAAACTTCCAATCTCATCATGAGCCACCATGCTTTACCAAGTTTTGCATACAATCTTTTGAAATAATCCACATCAGATTCAGGTCTACAAAGAATGACTGTAGAATTTTGTTTTTCGCCTAAGTGTTCAGCCACCCTTATCTGCCATTTGCCCAAGCTTCTTGCTGGGTTAGCTCACAGATTCACTAACTTCAGGGAGTTCAAAGCACAGGAACCTTAGGAGGAGGGGCAACAGCAGCAGTAGCAGCAAACCAGCTTAATAGGCTGGCTCCAGGAATCACATGACATCAGTTAACCGACAGCTGCTGGCACACCTAGGCTGCTCAGTTTTCACTGTGTAGGAGAAAATCCTTTAGACAACACGTTTGGAATGTCTATAGTTATTTCAATGAATATTTTCTTATTCTATAGAGGATACTAGGCTTGGGTAGGGTGGATGTTCCTAATGTATGACTGAAACTCCTCTTACATACTTACATTATAATGAAGTATTTAAAAATGATTCCAAAAGGATACACTAAAGTAATTTAGCATTTAATCTTTGGAATAAAGGTTAAATAAGTAATCTATGCAACAGTCGTAACCTTCCAGGCCCTTCCCCTTTCCCTCAGTTGTTAGTCCCTTCCCCCTTTTATGTCCAGTTTGTATATCAAGTCCATTAGAATGTGAGGTCCTGGAGGGAATGGGCTATATTTTTTGTCTTTCTTTGTATACCCAGTGCTTAGGATAGTGCCTGGAACACAGTAAGCCCTTAATAATGCTAGTTGACTCTCTTTAAAGAAGAGAATGTATAAAATGCATTGTGTCCCTTCAGAATTTTCTTATGCTGGAGGCAGCTAGGTGGCGCAGTGGATAAAGCACCATCCCTGGATTCAGGAGGACCTGAGTTCAAATCCAGCCTCAGACACTTTCTACTTACTAGCTGTGTGACCCTGGGCAAGTCACTTAACCCCAATTGCCTCATTAAAAAAAATTAATTTTCTTATGCTTTTTTATATATAATTTAAAATGCTTTGTTGCATCATATTTATTTTAACTAGAATCTTGTATTTACTTATGAATGAGAAACATTTATTAGTTACTACAGTGAAAGTGACAAACACTTTGCTAAACCTCTGGACATACAAATATTTAAGTTAGACAAGCTTGGCCTTCAAAGAACTTGCATTCTATTGGGGAGAGACAAACTATTTCGACCCAGCCCTAGAGGAATTTACATTCTAATAGGAGTTAGCTAGGGAAGTCCCAACAATAATTAAGGGGCTAAGGCAGTCCATAACACACCCTTTTCTAAGACCAAGGTAACAGTGATTATAGTTCTTAGGAAGAAGAGTGGAAAGGAGTGGGATACACACCAGGCAGAAAAAAGATAGGATGAAAATGAGTCTCTATGGTTCTAGGGAGTACAAAGCCTTTGTGGTTTGACTTCTCCCAGGCATGACCTCAGGTGGTCTGGTTCTGAGTAATGCAGCTGTGAGTTTATCTGTAAGTTGTATACCTCACGAGAAGAATATAAACTTTTGAGTTCAGGGGACTGAGTTTTCAGTGCACTGTACCTAGTATGGTTTTACTAACTGCTTGCTAATTGATTGTTACTCAAGAAGAGATAGAACTGATATCGAAGGAAGAGAAAAATCAGTGTACCTTTCTCTCCTCTGATACTGCCCCCTACCTGGCCTTCTCTTTGGTCTCCCTGCTCTATGCCTTTCATCCCTGTAAATAACCCACACTCTGCTATCAAACTGATCTTTCTAAAGCACAAGTCTAACCATGTCACCATTCCTAGCCAATAAACTCCAGTGGCTCCCTCCAGTGGCTTACCTCTAAGATCAAATATAAAATCCTCCGGTTTTAAAAGCTTGGTTTCTTCCTACCTTTCCAGTCTTCTTACATCTTACTCCCCTCCCTATACTCCACAAAAAATATTCTATCTCCTGATTCCATGCATTCATACTGGTTGTCCAGCCTGGAATTCTCTCCCTTTTCATCTCTGTCTCTGGGGTTACTTCAGGTCTCAGCTTCTTCAAAAAGCCTTTTCCTATCCCCTTTAATGCTAATGACTTTCCCTCTGAGGTGATCTACAATCTATCCTTTATAGTTCTTATTTGTACATAGTTGTTTGTATGTTGTCTTCCCCATTAGATTATGAATTCTTTGGGAGGAGATACTATTTTTTGCCTTTCTTAATATCTTCAGAAATAAGCACAGTACTTGTTACACAGTAGGTGTTTAATAATTGCTTGTTGACCTGTCTATACTAGATACTTGAGATAGGACACAAACACAAAAATGAAAGTCCATGCCTTTTTACTAGACAGAACATATACAAGGATAACTATAATACAAGGTAATGTTATGGTGGAAAATGGGGTACAGGGTTGGGAAATTAAAGTAGTAAAGGAAAATCTGAAGAGAGGAAAAAAGCATTGAAAAATTGAGGGTATTAGGGAAGCCTTTCAAGAAGGAAATAGTATTTGAACTGATCCTAAAGGAAGATTCTGAAAGACAAAGGAACAGATGAGGAAAAAATGCATAGAGGGGATATCTGAGTTTAGGAAATAATACATTTTGTCTGGAATGTATAATATGCAAAGATGTGAGAAATAATGTGAGAAAGGGTCAGAAAGGTAGATTAGAGTCAGGTGGTAGAGATCCTTAAATCCATAATAAGGGGTTTGTATTTGATTTTGTTTTGTTTTGTTTTTTTAGTGAGGCAATTGGGGTTAAGTGACTTGCCCAGGGTCACACAGCTAGTAAGTGTTAAGTGTCTGAGGCCGGATTTGAACTCAGGTCCTCCTGACTCCAGGGCCGGTGCTCTATCTACTGCGCCACCTAGCTGCCCCTGTATTTGATTTTAGAGGCAACATGGAGCCATTGTGCTAGGTCCTAAGGTGACCTGTGCCTTAGGAAGATCAATTCGAAGGTTGTTGAGTTAGGAAATGGCATGGTCAGACTTGTGCATCAGGAAGATTGCTTTAGCATTTCTGTAGAGGATAGATTGGAGATGGAAAGAATGGAATCAAGGAGACTACAAAAGTCTAGGGGAAAAAAGTGATTGATAAAGTCTTTAACTGGGTATGAGAATATGTGAATGGACAGAAGAGAATAGATGTGATGTACCCTATATGGAAAACTACTCCCTGTTGGGAGAATATGGGGGAACATGGTCCTACCACATACCTTCCCCATGAAGCCCCATTTAGGAGCAAGGACCTAAAAGGGGCAGAGGACTCCACTCCTCTCAGTGTCTCATGCCCCCCACCCCCTATTGTGCTTTCTAACAGTAGGGGAGAAGTGAAATTGTTGCTATAAAACTATCATAGGTGTGTATTTACTTAGAAAAAAGTGGTTCCCTCAGCTGATTTGGTGGTAATTCTGATCCCCTAGATGTGAGAATCCTTATTTAGCCTCTGTAGAAGAAGGGGACAGTCTCTCCACACAAGTCTCTAAGTGAACAAAGATTTTCTATCATTTCCCTGTTGTAGCTCTAAGGGAGGGAGAGATTTTGGCAGGTGGGCTAGGGAATACTGTATGGTGGCAGTTCGGGGAGCACTGGTATGAACGTAGATCCTGGGACAGGCTGCATGCAAGAAGAGGCTTATGACCTCTTAGCCATTTTACTATAGATGACCCTGATGTGTGTTAAGGATTAGGTGACTTTACCAGAATTATTTGTGTTATGGCCCTGATGTTATTGGTGCTGTGCCAGCTAATCATTACTACCCTGCACTAGGTATCACATACCACATGGACTAGATTGTTGAGATTGCAACTGGATCATTAAGGGGTGAAGTGGGAGGGCAGTAATCGTTGAGTTTTCTGCCTTTAGTTCTTTTCTACTTTTTTTTTCTTCTTTTTCTTTATGGTGATTCTTGTGGGGGGGAGGGAAGTGCTGTAAAATGTTTTTCTTCTTTTTCTTTTTAGTACTACTTATGCCAGGATGATTGTCTAGTAAACATCTTAAAAGTCTTAAAATGGTAGAAGATCCTCTAGGCCCTAAGAGATCTTTAGAATTTTGTCATAATGGAGTGGTATGTGAAGACCAATTCCTCCCTTCCCCCCACAGTAAGGGTTAGGCTATATTTTCCCTAAGGGCCACAAAGCCATGACTTGATTGGGACAAGTTTCAAATCTATTCCTTTCTTGAGGAAGCATCCTGGTGACCTCTGGCTTTGTTGATGTGGCTTCCTGATCACCAAGGGGGATATCCACCCAAATTGGGATTAGAGTGCTACAGACTGAGGTTGATTCTTCTTCTTTTTTTTTTCATTAGGTTGATTCTTGATGACACTATTAGTTACCACACCCAGCTTAGAAGACCATTTCTATATGGACATGCTTTCCCCCAAGTTAAGTGCTACTGCATATCCTTGCTATGTTAGGGCTAAGTAAACCTTTTGTTAACTGTCCAATGGCCTATAAGTGCCTCATTTTGTCCCAACATTGAATCTTTTTTTTTTTAATTAGTGAGGCAATTGGGGTTAAGTGACTTGCCCAAGGTCACACAGCTAGTAAGTGTTAAGTGTCTGAGGCCGGATTTGAACTCAGGTACTCCTGATTCCAGGGCCGGTGCTCTATCCACTGCGCCACCTAGCTGCCCCTCCCAACATTGAATCTTAACCAACACACACATATACACACAGAAATCCAAGAGAAATATTGTCCTCTTTTCAATATCAATGTTTGTGAATTCTATTTTGTCTTCCTTGAGCCCTGGTTCCCACATTTATTTTCCTACCAAATCACTTCAGAGCTATCCATAATCATGGAAAAAATGCTCTAGATCATCAAATCACTTCAGGCCAAGTCCTGGGTGAGGTCAAGGTAGGATTGAAGATAGAAAGGAGAGTGTTCCCTACTCCCAGCACTGGACTGAAGCAGAAGAATCAAACACTTGGGTGCAACACTCCAGAGTGTAGCAGGAACCAGATTAAAATGTTATAAAAATAAAAACACAATAGAACACACATAATGTTAATATGTGATTTTCTAAGTGAATATCTCCCCTCCTACCTTGTTGTGGTAGAGGGGTATGAGTAATTCAATGAATCTATAAGGTATACTCTGCAGGGTTAACCAAGATGGACAAATCATAGTGGAGAGTTTAGACAAAAGGTGATCAACTGGAGAAGGAAATGGCAAACCATTCCAAGAAAGCCCCATGGACAATATTAAAATGACAAAAGATATGATATCCAAAGATGAGCCCCTCAGGTTGGAAGGTGTCCAACACATTACTGGGGAAGAGTGGAGGACAAGTAGCTCCAGAAAGAATGATGTGGCTGGGTCAAAGCCAAAAGGAAGCTCAGCTATGGATATGTCTGGTGATGAAAGGAAAGTCTGATGTTATGAAGATCTATATTCTATAGTAACCTAGAATGTAAAATCTATGAACCAAGGTAAGCTGGATGTGATAAAACAGCAGATGAAAAGATTAAACATTGACATCTTAGATGTCAGTGAATTTAAATGGATGGGCATGGGTAAACTTAATTCAGGCAATCATTACATATACTATTGTGGACAAGAATCCCTTAGAAGAAATGCAGTAGCCCTCATAGTTAACAAAAGGATGAGAAAAACAGTACTGGTATATAATCTCAAAATGACAGAATGACATCTGTTCAAATTCAAGGCAAACCATTTAACAACAAAGTAATATGCTCTGACTGCTGATGCCCAAGAGGCCAAAGTTGCTCAATTCTACGAAGATCTAGAACATCTTCTAGAAATAATTAATACCACCCCACCCCTCCCCCCTGCGAATGGCTGAACAAGTTGTGGTATATGAATGTAATGGAATACTATTGTGCTGTAAGAAATGATGAGCAGGCGGATTTCAGAGAAACCTGGAAGGACTTGCATGAACTGATCATGAGTGAGATGAGCAGAACCAGGAGAACATTGTACACAGTATCAACAACATTATGTGTTGATCAATTGTGATAGACTTGATTCAGTGTCTCATGCCCCCCACCCCCTATTGTGCTTTCTAACAGTAGGGGAGAAGTGAAATTGTTGCTATACAATGGTCCAAGATAGTTCCAAAGGAGTTATGATGGAAAATGCTCTCCAAATCCAGGAAAAAAAAAAAGAACTGGGGAATCTAGATGCAGATTGAACCATACTATTTCTATTGTTTTGTTGTTGTTGTTTTTTGAGGTTTTTTTTTTTTGCTCTGATTTTTCTCTCATAACATGACTAATGCAGAAATATGTTTAATGTGATTGTACATACATAACCTATATCAGATTACTTGCTGTCTTGGGGAGGGGAGAGGAAAGGGAGGGAGGGAGAAAAATTTGAAACTAGAAATCTTATAAAAACAAATGTTGAAAACTATCTCTAAATGTAACTGGAAAATAATAAAATATTTATATGGAAAAAAAAGAAATAATCCCCCCCCAAGAAACCCCAAACCTGTCACATTCATCATAGGGGATTAAAATGCAACAGTAGGAAATAAAAAGATAATTGGAATAACAGGCAAGTTTGGTCTTGAAGTACAAAATTAAGCAGGGCAAAGTAACTTACTGGTCATAGCAAACACTCTTTTTCAACAACCTAAAAGGACATCACCAGAAGTTCAATACAGAAATCAGACTGATTATATGTGTTACAGCCTAAGAAGGAAAAGTTCTATACAGTCAATTAAAACAACACCTGAAAAAAAAAAACAACAAAACAACACCTGGAGCGAACTGTGGCTCAGATCATGATCTTCTTATTGCAAAATTATGACTTAATTTGAAGAAATGGAAAACCATCAGACCATATAAGTATGACCAAAATAAGATCCCTTATGAATATGAAGTCGAGGTGATGAATAGATTTAAGGGATTAGATATGTCACATAGAGTGCCTGAAGAACTACGAACAGAGGTTCACAATCTTGTACAACAGGTAGCCATAAAGATTCCAAAGAAAAATAACAGGGGCAGCTAGGTGGCACAGTGGATAGAGCACCGGCCCTGGAGTCAGGAGTACCTGAGTTCAAATCCGACCTCAGACACTTAACACTTAACTAGCTGTGTGACCCTGGGCAAGTCACTTAACCCCAATTGCCTCACTTAAAAAAAAATTTAAAAAAAAAAGAAAAGAAAAATAACAGTAAGAAAGCTTTCTTTCTTTCTTTTTTTTTTTGTGGGGCAATGGGGGTTAAGTGACTTGCCCAGGGTCATACAACTAGTAAGTGTCAAGTGTCTGAGGCCGGATTTGAACTCAGGTACTCCTGACTCCAGGGCCAGTGCTTTATCCACTGCGCCACCTAGCTGCCCCCTAAGAAAGCTTTCTGACGAGGATTTACAAATAACTGAAGAAAGAAGGAAAGCTAAAGGTAAAGATATATGCAACTGAATGCAAAATTTCAGAGATAGCAAAAGGAGATAAGGTTTTCTTAAATGAGAAATGCAAAGAAATAGAAAATAGAATGGGAAAGACAAGAGATATCTTCAAGAAAATTAGAGATATCAAGGAAATGTTTCATTTAAAAATGGGCACGGTAAAAGGTGATGCTGGCAAAATGCTTCACTCAATATGCCAAGAAATCTGAAAAACTCAACACTGGCCACTGGATTGGAAAAAATCAGTTTACACCCTAATCTTAATGAAGGGCAATGCTGAAGAATGTTCAAATTACCAAACAATTGTGCTCATTTCACAAGATGGTAAGGTTATGCTTAAGATTCTGGTAAGGTTATGCTTAAGATTCTTCAAACTAAGCTTCAGCAATATGTGCATCAAGAATTACTAGAAGAGAAGGCTGGTTTTAGAAGAGGCAGAGGAACTAGACACCAGACTGTCAACATTTGCTTGATTATGGAGAAAGCAAGAAAGTTCCAGAAAAACATATACTTCTGCTTCACTGACTACACTAAAACAAAATGTGGCAAGTCCTCAAAGAGATGGGAGTACCAGATCATCTTACCTGTCTCCTTGAGGAATCTGTATGTGGGCCAAGAAGCAACAGTTAAAACTGAACATGGAAAAACTGATTGGTTCAAGATTGGGAAAGGAGTCTGTATATTGTCACCTTCTTTATTTAACTTATATGCAGAGTACATCATGCAAAATGCCAGGCTGGACAAATCAAAAGCAGGAATTGAGGTTGCTGGGAGAAATGTGAGTGAAGAATCAAGAAGCCTCTTGATGAGAGTGAAAGAGAAGAGTGCAAAAGCTGGTTTAAGGCTTAAATTAAAAAAACTTAAGATCATGGCAAACAGTCCCATCACTTCTTTGCAAATAGAGTGAGAGGAGATGAAAGTAGTGTCCTGTCTTATATTCTTGAGCTCAAAGATCACTCCAGATGGCGACTGCAGCCATGACATTAAAAGATGCTTGCTCCTTGGAAGAAGACTTATGGCAAATTCATACAGCACTCTAAAAAGCAAATAACAAAGGTCCATATAGTTAAAGCTATGTTTTGTTGGTTTTTGGTTTTTTTTCAGTAGTCACATATGGCTATGAGAGTTGGACTAATAAGGAAAGCTGAACACCACAGAATTGATGCTTTCAAATTGTGGTATTGGAGAAGACTTTTGAAAGTCCCTTGGACAGCAAGTAGATCAAATCAGTCAATAACTTAAAGAAGTTAATTTAGACTTAGTTAATTTCATGTCCCCTGTTTCTATCTGAGTATTACAACACAGCTGTGGAGCATGTTCCTGGTCCCAAATCTATATCACTTTATCTTGATCTTTATATGATCTTCAAGTCTAAAATGAGTTACATAGGCTTCTGTGGGATTGCCAGGGAACTGAATCACTTAGGTAATAACAGCTGCGGTTTATAAGGAATTTTCTTATGACCACTCTATAATTATCCCCATTTTATAGCAAAGACATCTAAAGCTCAGAGTGACTTATTAAATTATATCAATCAATAAGCAGTTATTAAGCACCTATGATGTGCCAAGTGTTACACTAGACACTGATGACAGTCTATCAGAGGAGACATGCAAACATAAAAGTACATGGTGAGAGAGGCACTAGTAAGCTGGGGAAGATCAGGAAAAGCTCATGGAGTAGGGGCCCTTGTGCTGAGCTTTAAGTAAACTAGGGATTCCAAGAGGTGGAAAGGAGGAGCATATTCCAGGCATGAAGTGCAGCCTGTGCAAATGCACACGACAGGAGACAGACTGTCCCTATATGAGGAGGTCACTTTGGCTGGGCTTTGGAGTGCATCAAGGAGCTGTAAGTAGGAACTAGTTTTTTTTTTGTTTTTTTTTTTTAGTGAGGCAATTGGGGTCAAGTGACTTGCCCAGGGTCACACAGCTAGTAAGTGTTAAGTGTCTGAGGCCGGATCCGAACCCAGGTACTCCTGACTCCAGGGCCGGTGCTTTATCCACAGGAACTAGTTTTTAAATACCAGAGAAGTAGTTTGTATTTAGTCCTGAAGACAATTATCAGACCCGCATTTTAGGAGAATCACTTTAGTAGATAAGGGGAGAATGAATTGGAGTGGGAAGAGGGGCACACTGACCCACCAGCAGGCAACTGAAATACTGAAATCAAGGTTTGAGATGCTGAGGGCCAGCACCAGAGTGATGACAATGTCAGAGGAGAAGGGGATATATTTGAGAGATGTGGCAAAGGTGAAGTTGACCTTGGCAACAGATTGGATATGGGGTGAGAGATAGTGAGGAATCCAGAATGATTTGTAGGTTGTGAGCCTGTGGGGCTGGTTGATGGCACTGCCCTCTACAATAATAGGGAAACTAAGAGGGGGAAAGTTTAGTAAGGAAGATGAGTTCAGTTTTGGATATCCAGTTGAGTTTAAGATGTCTACTAAATATGCACTTTGAAATTTCTGATAGGCAGAGATATGATACTGGAGTTCAGCAGAGTGACAGAGCAGGAAAGGTAGATTTGAGACATTAGCATAAAGATGGTAATTAAATCCATGGGAGCTGATGAGATCATTGAATGAAATAGTTTAGAGGGAGAAGAGAGGGCCTAGAACAGAACCCTGAAGGGACACCTATATGGTTAGATTATCAATTAACCAATCAACAAATATTTATTTAACTATGTGCCAGAGGACACAAAGACAAAAAATGAAAAAGTCCTTACCCTCAAGAAGTTTTCATTCTATTGGAGGAGACAGATACATAAATAAGTTGATACACAATATAGACAAAATTAAGATAAAGTAATATTAGGAAAGACCACAAGGGAAAAACAGATCAGGAAAAAGTGGTACTTTAAAATTTTTGTCTATGCCTAGAACATAGGAGGTACTTAATAAATGCTCAATAACTGTTTATTGACCCTTCCGGTTATAAGTCCTGTGATATCCCCTATGAGGGTAGGAGAGAGTGGAGGTAGGAAAAGGTTATTTCAAAGGGAGGGGGCAAGCCTAATAGATCCCATCACAAAAGCAAAGCCAACTTAGGGTCTTTCTTTGATGGCTCATCCCCATACTCCCTCTACTACATTCTGCCCCACTGGTATGGTCCCAGAGAGCCTGCCTACAACCCAGGAGGATGTTTTCTTAAAAAATAACATATGCTTACATAAGATTCTTGATCTTCTACATAAGAATGACAAAGTTGCTAGGGCAACCAACCCTAATTTCTAAAGCTAAGGTTTTGCAAGACACTGGGACAAACTCAGCTCTTACTCATGGTGAAGAAACCAACTGTGACTGAGTATTTCTCTACCCACTCCACCCCCTGCTCCCACCAAATATGAGTAATTCAGTCATTTGTAAATCATTGCACATGCAGCACTGAACACCATTTAGTTTCCTACAGGGCCTACCTAACTTCATGACTACCTAAATTGCAGGCTGCTAAGGAAAAATCACTGGACACTGTCCTGGCTGTCACTAATCGGTTGTCCTCAGCCTCTTTGAGCCTCACTGTCTTCTATCAGTGAAAGTTTGGATGTAGTGATGTGTAAGACTCCTTCCAGCTCCAACTCTGTATTTGGTAGAATCTGATATTCCAAGATAAAATCTCAATTCAACCAAAAAGACAATGATAGTATTGGGGAAGTCTGTTCTTAGTAGTTAGGCACCAGACAATGGACAATTGGGGATGCAGGTGGGGAGGGAACCTCTCTCAAGTCTGAGGGTCTAAAAGGAGCTCCTATTAACACTCAAAAATTAGCATCTTGCCTCTCTCACCCATATCTCTCAAACTTCATTATCTCTTTCCTCAGTCTTTCCACACAAAGGCAGTGTTTCAGGTCAGACATCTCTTAAAAATCATAAATCAGGTCTCTGTCCATATACACAGTATGCAGCTATCATTCCGGGCAGCACCTTATACTTAGGCAGAAATGAAATTATATTACTTTGGGGGGGGGGCAACTTTATTCCCAGATTCCTTCTTTTAAACTTTCCCAAGGGAAAAACAGCTCTGCCACCACCTCAGGAATGTGGGTCCACAAGGAGCAAAGATGATATATTGATACGGATGGGTGCTATTCAAATTCCAGTTGCTCTGCATGCCCTCCCAGTTGCTTTGCATTCTCCTACCAGTTGTTTTGACAGCTTTTGTCTGTAAACATACAAAAAGACCAGCTCTTCTTTTACTCAGCAAGACAGTCTCCATAGTATTTCCGTCTCTCAACCACATATTCCTTTCTCCTAATAAATATTTTCATTTTACAAGATTCGTGAGCTTTAGGTGAGCTACCCCCCCCATCCAAGTCATAAGTCCCCCCCTCCCCAACATATGGATAGCTTTGATTTCTTCTTCTGAAAACTGCCTGTTCATTTCCTTTGACCATTTAAACTGGGGAATGGCTCTCATTTTTATAAATTTGGCTCAGTTAGTGATATATTTGAGAAATGAGGCCTTTCACAGAGAAACTTTTTACAAATCTCCCACCCCCCCCCAGCCATTTCCTGGTTTGTTTTTTTTCCCTAATTTTGGCTGCATTCATTCTGTTTATACAAAAGTTTTTTAATTTCATGTAATCAAAATTACATATTTTACTTCCTGTAGTCCCCTCTGTCTCTTGTTTGGTCATAAACTCTTCCTTTACCCATAGTTCTGACAGGCACATTTTTCCATGCTCTCCTAATTTACTTATGATATCATCTTTTATGTCTAAATCACATCCATTTTGACCAGACTGTGGTATACAGTATGAGATGTTAGTCTATAATAGTTTCTGCCAAACTGCTTTCCAGTTTTACCAGGAATTTTGAACAAATGGTGAGATCTTACCCCAAAAGGTTGGATCTTTGGGCTTATCAAACACTAGATTACCATGGTCATTTACTACTTTGTATCATGTACTGAAACAATTACTTTCTATTAAATTAATTACTCATTATTAATTAGGATCCATGATTTTTATTTCCTCATTTAGACCCAGTCCCTATAGGTCAGTAGCCAGTCTCTGAAGGACATGGTTGATAGATAAGAATATCCTGATCATTCAGGAACATTTTCCTTGATCTTGGGCAGAACCCCATCCAAATGGAGACCTTACTTCTACTTAGAGTGTAAATCTGATTTAATCTAGATGATTCTTGCCCTTAGAGAATAAACCCATGATCTTGTACCCCTCCATTAGAGTTTAGGGTGACATAGTTCATGAAGGGGAAAATCAACCAGAATGGTTGGGTAGAGATGGATTCCTTTGTCCAGATTGCTGGAGGCAGATGAGTCTCATGATCAAGCCACTTTCTCAGCAAGAGGAGCTGAAGACTTTTTAACCCACATCCTCATTTAAATGTTCACCAATCAGGGTTGATCTCTCCTGTCAGGGGCTTTCTCTTTCAGAAAAAAAAAAAAATCTTTAAGACACTCAGTTTCTCCATTAGGTGTCTTTGGACAAGAAACCACTGATCATCAATTTATTGATTATTAGCTAGCCTAATTAATAAATAGTTTTTAATTACCTGGAATCTGTCTCAGGCTTTTCATTCATCATAGTTGCTAATCTATTCCACTGATCCACCACTCTATTTCTTAGACAATACCAGATTATTTAGATGATTACTGCTTTGTAACATAGTTTGAAATTTGGTATTGCTGGGCTGCCTTCCTTTTTTTATTGATTCCCTTGACATTCTTGATCTTCTATTCTTACAAATGTATTTTGTTGTTATTTTTTCTAGCTCTATAAACTTTTTGGTAGCTTGGTTGGTATGGCACTAAATAAGCAAATTAACCTGGGTATAATTATCATTTTTATTACATTGGTTGAAGCAGCTCCAGCCCCTTATTTTAACTGTGTGTCTCTCTCTAAGTGTGTTTCTTGTAAACAACATATTGCTGGATTCTGGTTTCTAATCCATTATCCGCTTCTGTTTTATGGATTAATTAATCTCATTCTTATTCACAGTTATGATACACTGTTGGTGGAGTTGTGAACTTATCCAACCATTCTAGAAAACAATTTGGAACTATGCCTAAAGGTAATCAAACTGTGCAAACCTTTGATCCAGCAATACGACTACATCAGTATCCCAAAGAGATCATAAAAAAGGGAAAAAGACCTATATGTACAAAAATATTTATAGCAACTTTTTTGTGGTGGTAAAGAACTGAAAATTGAGGGGATGCCCATCAATTGGAGAATAGCTGAACAAAGCGTTAAATGAATGTAATGGAATACTATTGTGCAATAAGAAATGATGAGGAGGGGGCAGCTAGATGGCGCAGTGGATAGAGCACTGGCCCTGGATTCAGGAGTACCTGAGTTCAAATCCGGCCTCAGACACTTACCACTTACTAGCTGTGTGACCCTGGGCAAGTCACTTAACCCCAATTGCCTCACCAAAAAAAAAAAAAGAAAAAAAGAAAAAAGAAATGATGAGGAGCCAGATAACACTAATAATGTTACTACTAATAATTGTATTCTTAAAACTTATCATTAATAAGGTAGTTTAAAAGAAAGACCGGGGCTGAGTTGTGTGTGATGAGGCAATTTTAAAAGACCAAAATTGGGTAAGAAAAGGTTAAAAGGAGAAATTATCTCATGAAGGGGGATGGGGGGCGGTATGGAGAGGAAAGTGAAGGAAGAACTAATACGGAGGAAGCAGGTGGGGTAGAGGGTTGTTAATATTGGAATCTTACTCTTATCTGTGTCGAAGAGGAAACAATATATACATCTGAAGAGGTTTAGAAGTCTAGAGAAATGAGAAAACTGGGGGATAGGGTGAGGGACAGACTTTTAGAAGGGTGTATAGATTAAGATTAGGAGGGTGGAGTGAGTAGATAAAATATTAGATAAGGGGTGGGTAAAATAAAGAATGAGAGCTAGAGGAAAAGATAAGGTAACAGGGATAGGATGGAAAGAGCCAGAGAAGGAAAAGAGTGAATAAAAATAACTGGGCATAAACCAATATCTCACACCATTTACCAAGATAAGGTCAAAATGGATACATGACATAGCTGTAATGACAGATTTTACAAGAAAATAGAAGAACATGGAACATATCACTAAACAGACTAATGGATAGACAAATTATGAATAAAAAAGATAGAGAACAAAGTTAGGTTAAAAATGGATAATGTTGATTACATGAAATTAAAAAGGTTTTGTAAAAATAAAACAAATGTAGCCAAGATCAGAAGCAGAAAATTGAGGGTGGGGAATTTATATACAGTTTATCAGGTAAAGGTTTCATATCTAAAATATATAAAGAATTTTGTAAAATCTATAATACAAGTCATTCTCCAGTTGATAAATGGTTAAAGGAAATAGGCAATTTTCTGATAAAGAAATCAAAACAATTTTGTCATAAGAAAAAATGCTCTAAATCATTATTGATTAGAGAAATGCAAATTAAAACAACCTTGAGATATAATTTTATACCTACCAGATTGGCTAAAATGATGTAAGAGGAAAGTGACAAATGTTGGAGAGGTTGTGGGAAAATTGGGACACTAATTCACTGCTGATGAAACTGTGACATGACCCAACCATTTTGGAAAGCAATCTGAAATTATACCCAAAGAGTTATTAAACCATCTATATCCTTTGACCCAGCAATACCACTACTTGGTCCATTTACAAAGATAACTGGGAAAAAAGGAAAAGAACCTATACATTCTAAAATGTTTATGCCAGTTCTCTTTATGGTGGCAAAGAACTGTCCCATCATTGGGGAATGGCTGAACAAGCTGTGATACATGATTGTGATGGAAGTACTGTGCTATAAGATAAATATAAAATAATGAAGAATAAAATGAGCAGAACCAAAAGAACAGCTATATTGTTTTAAGAACAACTTTGAGTGAATAAGTTATTCTGAATATTATAAATATTCAAATTAACTACAATGGACATATGAAGACAGATGCTATCTGCATCCAGTGAAAGAACTAATAAGCAGAAGTATGTGTAGAATAATTTACATGTATATGTAAAACCTATACATGTATATACACACACATACACACATACCTATTTGGATCTAAAGGGAGCCACCTCTATGGGGGTGGGGGAGAGAAGAAAAAAATTCACATGACAATTTCCTTGTATATTTGAAAAGAATAGGAAGTTGTGCATAGTATATGTGCAGTTTTGTGTACAATTATCTTTTTATTGTACTGTTATAGAAATTCTTATTTTATTCCATAAGTTGAAAAAAATATTTTTAAAGTGGTAACACAAAACAAAACATTTATCTTTTAACATTTGTTTCCAAAGTTTCAGGGTTTATTTTGTAAGAAATCCAGATTAATAACTGACAATCACAGTTGAAGAACTTTGATCAAGAAACAACGTGACTCAGTATTACTCAACATAATATCATTTTACTTCCTGAAGGTAAACAGTTCTTTTTGTGTCTTCTTTTAGATAACAATGGTAACAGTTGCTAACAAGGACACACCTTCAGAAAGACAAACACTGTGTTCTCTTCAAAATGAATCATTTAAAAGCTAATAAAATAGTAAAGGTAGATCTACAATCCAGTATAATAACTTTAGTTATGAAAAAATATGTGGATAAAGCACTGGCCCTGGATTCAGGATGACCTGAGTTCAAATCCAACCTCAGACACTTGATACTTATTAGCTGTGTGACCTTGGGCAAGTCACTTAACTCTCATTGGCCCCCACAAAAAAACTAAAACAAACCAAAAAATAAGAAAAAATATGAAATGACCATAATTCAGTGATGATTTATAAGATAAAATGGCCACTTAGGAGTAATATTAAATTATAATAAAATTAATTAATTTTAATTTCTTGTTATAGGGTTTCTAAATAATACACAATAGGTCATGTTTCATTGTTTACTCAAAACAGTCAAGTTTTTTTTACATGCTATTTCACCATAACTATTCGACATAATATTTGTTATTATAGTTAGATTAAAAACAGCAAACTATTTAAAACGTTTGGGCTTTTAAACAATTCTAGTAGCTAGAGGATGCAGTAGATAGAGTGCTGGGATGGGAATCAAAAAGATCAAGTTAAAATCCAGCCTCAGACACTTATTAGCTGTGTAACCCTGTGCAAGTCACTTAACCCTGTTGGCCTCAGTTTAATCATCTGTAAAATGAACTGGAGAAGGAAATGGCAAACCACTATCTTTGCCAAGAAAACCCAAATGGAGTCATGAAGAATTGGACACAACTGAAAAACGACTGAGCAAGTCTTATAGCACATAATCATTTTTTTTCTTCCACAACTGGGGGTGCCCTTCCCTGTCTTGTCTTTCTTCATCCTTTAGGGAGATGGAGGAAGAGTCCATCCAAGACAGTTTGGCCTATCCACATGGCCTGGAGCTGAACTTTCTTTTATGAGTTATATTTCCCAGAGTATGAGAGTAGGGGCTGTCTCTATATGTCGTTGAGTCATTTCAGTCATGTCTAATTTTTTATGATTCTACTTGGGGTTTTCTTGGCAGAGATCCTAAAGTGGTTCACCATTTCCTTTTCCAGCTCATTTTACAGATTAAAAAAAAAAAATGAGGCAAACAGGGTGAAGGGACTTGCCCAGAGTCACATAACTAGTAAGTGTCTGAAGCCAGATTTGAACTCAGGAAGATGACTCCAGGCCAGGCACTCTATCCACTGTACCACCTAATTGCCTTTTACATTTTTATTTATATCCCCAGCTTTTAATTCTCTCCTTCCCTTCTTTTCCTTCCTTCCTTTTTTTCCAGGGGATAGAGGACTAAACTTGGAGGTACAGGGACTTAACTGTTCTCTACTTCAATTCTGTAATCTGTAAAATAGTAGGGGTTAGACTCAATGGTCTCTAAGGTCTCTTCTAGCTCTAAAACTATGATCTTACAAGTGGGAATTCTCACATAAAACAAAATCACGGATCCTTCACTTACTCCTATATTTTTTCTGTGCTGAAACCAACAGATATTTTCTACCATGAAGTATGTTAAAACACGTAACTGAATGTGGGGGCCGCCAACAATTTGGCAGTAAATATTTAGTTTGCATACCTATTTTATATACCCATATGCCTGGGGTCACATAAAAAGTGTAAGAAGCCCCGCTATAAAGTAACAATAGCAGGAAGTAAGACTGCAAAGGGAAGCAAAATATCAAAGGAGTCTAATTTGCAAACTTTATTAAAAATTAACCAAAGCTCATATACTGCTACTATGTGCTAAACTGAGGAAAGCCATTTAGGCTTCACTGTTAGGGGCTTTTTGTCCTATGATATGTAATTCTTTCTTTCTTTCTTTCTTTCTTTCTTTCTTTCTTTCTTTCTTTCTCTTTCTTTCTTTCTTTCTTTCTTTCTTTCTTTCTTTCTTTCTTTCTTTCTTTCTTTCTTTCTTTCTTTCTTTCTTTCTTTCTTTCTTTCTTTCTTTCTTTCTTTCTTTCTTTCTTTCTTTCTTTCTTTCGGTGGAGCAAAGAGTAACCCTCTTTGTGACTTGCCCAGAGTCACACAGCTAGTAAGTGTCAAGTGTCTGAGGCCAGATTTGAACTTAGGTACTCCTGAATCCAGGGCTGGTGCTCGATCCACTGCGCCACCTTGCTGCCTCTGATATGTAATTCTCAGATAAGTTCTAGACACCTGTGGTAAGACCAGCAGAACACCAAACGTTACTTTGAGATGATGTGGATATGTTAATGAACTAACCCCAAGGTGGCACGAATCAGTTTGTGCCCCCCATCTCTGCCCCCAAAAGAAAAACTTATAAAAATGAAACTTTCAACTCTAGCCCCTCTTCCTCCAGCACTCTTCCAACTCCATCTTGGTCCATGCTGTTAAATGCTCCCAACATGGTTATGTGAGTTAATCCTTGTGACTCTCTTCCTTCCCATTCTCTTTCCTTGGCTTCCTGCCTTCCTCTACCACCCCTTCCCAGTCTCCATGTGGTCTGCCTCTGTAACGCTTTCAATGCTTGTCTCTGTACTTTCTGTACTATTTGCCCTGTAGCCTCTGTGCTCTGTGATTAAAGCCCCAATTCCCACTGATATCATGGTCTTCTCAGTGAGTACCCAAACAACTAGCATGTTCCCATTTCTTAATTTCAGAAACTAATTAGCAATTCATCTAGTCGATCTCTTTCCCTACTGTCCCTTAAGTACAAACTCCATTTAAGTTGGCTAAATATTTTTAATACTAGCAGCAATTGGTAATTGTAATTTGTAACAGTAGAAGCATACAAATATAAATGACATAATATATCCTTTCCAAATAATTGGTCTATCTTCCTCTACTCAAAGCTTTAGAAGTAACTCTCAATTTGTTCTTTCCTCCTTTGTCCCATTCATACCTCTATTACCGTGCAACCTGCTTTCAGTCATTAGAATTGTCAAAGAATACACACTTTTAAATTGATATCAACAAAACTTATCCCAGTATCTTTTCCTTTCCCACCCTCCCAGACTCATCCTATAACAAAAATTTTTTGGATGTGATTTTTTGGGGGAGGTGGGGGTGGTGGTGGTAGTGAGGCAATTGGGATTAAGTGACTTGCCCAGGGTCACACAGCTACTAAGTGTCAAGTGTCTGAGGTCAGATTTGAACTCAGGTCCTCCTGAATCCAGGGCCGGTGCTTTATCTACTGCGCCACCTAGCTGCTCCTATAACAAATATTTTTTAAAGAAAAAGAAAGAGAAAAAAAAACCCTTGCAAAACCAATAAATACACCAAAAAAGTCTGAAAACAAATAGTGTTCCACATCCATTGAACTCCCACCTCTACAAAGGAGTAGGAGAAAGAATGTCCGTTTCTTTTAATTTTGCAATATCCACTTTTGATTGTTTTGTAATTGCTGTTCTTTCCATTTATATTATTGTAGTGAGTGTATATAGTTTTCTTGGTTCTGCTTGCTTCATCTGTATCAGTTCATGTATATCTCAAAATGTCCAATAAGTCCGAACTTGCTATCATCCCCCCAAACCCTCCATCCTTCTAAACCTTCCTAATACTGCTGAGAGTACCACCATACTCCCAAGCTCTCAGGTTCCTTACTTAGGTATCATCTTCCATTCCTTACTCTTTCTCACCACCTCCTCCTCCTTACATCCAATCTTTTTCCCAAATCCTGTCAAGTTTACCTTAGTAACATCTCTTAAGAGGGCAGCTAGATGGTAGAGTGGATAGAGTGCTAAACCTAGAGTCAGGAAGACTCATCTTTCTGAGTTCAAATCTGGCCTCAGACACTAGCTGTGTGATCCTGGGCAAGTCACTTAGACCTATTTGCCTCAGTTTCATCTTTAAATTGAGCTGGAGAAGGAAATGGCAAACCACTCTAGGATCTCTGCCAAAAAACAAGCGAACCCAAAAGGGGTCACAAAGAGTCAGACACGACTAAAAATGATTTAACAACAACAAACATCTCTTAAATACACCTCCTTCTCTTTTTTGACACTGACTGAGGCAAGACTTTATCACTTCACACCTAGACTGTTGCAATAGCTTGCTTGCGGGGTCTGTCTACCACAAATCTCTCCTCACTCCAGTCTGTGTTTCACTGTGATGCCAAAGTGATTTTTCTCAAGTGCAGGTCTAACTATGGGTCTACCTATTACCAACAACATCAAATATAAAATCCTATTTGTCTTTTAAAGAACTTTGAAACTTGGCCCCTTCTTACTTTTCCTCATTTCCCAACTTTGTGCCTTTTCAGTGGCTACTTTCTATAACTGGAATGCATTCCCTCTTCATTTCTGCCTTCTGCTTCCCCTCAATGCTCCAATCAAATTCTACCTTTTGTGAGAAGAACCCCCCTCCCGCTGTGACTCCAACCCCCAATTCCAACTGCTTGTGCTTCTCCTCTGAGATTATCTCCAATTAATCCTCTAAATATCTTATATTACAAAGTTGTCAGCATGTTGTCTTCCCTATTAGAATGGGAGCCCTTTGGGGTAGGCACTATGTTTTTAGCTTGCTCTGTATCTCTAAAACAGGGCCCAGAACACAGCAAAAACTTAAACATTTGTTGGCTTGCCCTAACTAGCCCAATTAAATTATAAGAGGCTTATCATGAGGTTAGTTGCAAATTGATGAATTTTTGAATATAGCAATTCTCTAAGACCATTCACTAACTCATAAAGATATGGGAATCTCTGTGCATGGACCTATATCAATGAAATCACAGATCCATGAAGTAGTAAAAAAAATTAATAGTTTATATTTATACAAGTGTTTTATACTTTACAAAGTACACAACCACCTTAGTATGGACTCAGCCTGACATAAATCCTGGATGTATACTGTGACATTTAAAATCTAATGTGTGGTCGCCTTGTTTCTACACCCAGTATGGGGGGAGAACTAGCTAAGGTTTACTTATAAGCTAGAAACGTCAGTACCAGGTTTTGGCATTAAGCATTTATTAAAATATATTATAGGTTACTGGGCTCTGCCAAATCCCATTGTTTTCTCACAATATGTTCTGGAATTGTCTCTTCTTAGCACATAGCTACAAAGCTACAATATGGGTCTCTGGGTACTTGATCTCCAGGTACTTATTGACTCAGATCTAGAGTATAAACTCTCAGCCACTTTCAATTTCTGCTTTCCAGAGTATGAACACAAGTACCCTTCATACACTCTAGGAGCCATCCAAAATGCTGTTCTCCAGATCTATCTAGCTTTATCTCCCTCCTAAAATGTATTTGTGCAAACCACTTTCTATGCATCCTGGAATGCACTCCCACTTTTATCATTACCTCCTCTTATCCCAATCCCCTGCTATTAGTACTCTCCTCTTCGGTTTACCATGTATTACTTACACACACACACACACACACACACATTTTTGTGACTCACTCTCCCTGCCTTTCTTCCTGCCCATCCCACCTCAGCAAAATCTAAGTTTTTTTATGGTAGGACTTGTTTTTTATTTCTTACTTTGGTATCTTATGCAGAGAAGGCATTTAATAAATTTTTGTCAGGTTACCCTCATTTTACAGGTGAGAAATCTGAGGGTCGATGTGGATGTTCTGCTTAAAATCAGTGGTTAATACTTCACTACATGGTAATCCTTTCAAATATCTGAGAATAGCTAACATGTCCCTCATGACATTTCTTCTTCAGGTTAAATATCCCTAGTTCCTTTAGCCAATAATCACATT
Source organism: Dromiciops gliroides (assembly GCF_019393635.1). Taxonomy (NCBI): domain Eukaryota; kingdom Metazoa; phylum Chordata; class Mammalia; order Microbiotheria; family Microbiotheriidae; genus Dromiciops; species Dromiciops gliroides. The sequence goes on along the minus strand of NC_057865.1, from coordinate 204,311,674 downwards.
ATGAACTAAAGTCACTTCACTGTCCTAGATGCATTTCTCTAATGACCCTTCAGAACTGTGATATCCAGAAGAGAATACAGTACTCCAGATGCAGTCTGACCAGGGCAGAGTACATATTCCTTTGTAATGTAGCCTAAGATTGAAATAGCCTCTCTAACTGCCACATCACACTGTTGACTCATACTGAGCTTAAAGTCTACTAAAACTTTTTCAGACGAACAACCAAGGGGCCCCACCCCATCTGTCTTTTACTTGTGAAATTGATTTCAGAGTTATCATTAAGTTATATCTCGTCAGTCTAATGATCTAGCTTGTGAAGGTCTTTTTCAATCCTGAACCTGTTCTCTAGTCTGTTGGCTATCCCGCCCATCTTTGTCTTATCTGCATATGTGAGAAGTGTGCCACCTCTGCAATTATGCATGTTATTAATAAAAATATCAAGCATAGATTCCTGGTGCCCTCTTAACTAGAGATCTCCTTCCAGTCTGACACCAGACCATTAACAACTACTCTTTGGGTCTAGACATTCAAATTATTCCAAACCTACAATTTTGTCAGGAATAAAAGTCAAAGTTGCTTGCCTACCATTTGCTGATTATACTGTCCTAATTTTTCAAAAGGGAAGACAACATATGCCCTTTTATAGCATCTCTCCTGCTACCCATTATTTGTCAGTGGTCACTGACTGTAGCTCAGCAAAGACATCTGACCCTTCTGAATACCCTAGGATGTAGCTAAGCAAAAGTTACTTTCTTTATCTCTCTAAAGTGGCATAGAGGATGGAGTACTAGATTGGAGACATGAAGATCTGAGTTCAAATCTTATTTCTGATATTTATTAGCTGTGTGGCCATTAGCAAGTCACTTTAATCTCTCAGGGCTTCAGTTTTCTCATCTAGAAAATGGGGATAATTGTGCAATACTTCAACAGGGTTATCAAGAGACTCAAATGAGTCAATGCATTTAATGTGCTTTGCAAACATTAAAGGGCTACATAAATGTTACTTATACTTCCCTTTTTAGTCCAAACATCATTTTTCCTAGCAGATAAAACAAAAGCAAAATAAGAGTTGAGCAGCTCTGCCTTCTTTCCACTGTCTGTTATACCACTCCTGATCAGTAGTCCTATCCTTGTAAAGTTTAAGACTGCACTAAGGCTTCTGGGATACACTGTATAGCTAAAAATCACCCATTTTTCTATCGCTAGTTTTCCCTGCCAGCCATATAACTTATTTCAAGCTTTAGTGGTACTGATGCTATTTTGGCAGACTCTGCCACCCTTTTGTATTCATCCTGTTACCTTCCATCTTCTGTATGATTTTTTAAAAAATGTAAGCTGCTTAATGATTCCTGTGTGTATATCTTCTTCTTCTTCTTTTTTTTTTTAGTGAGGCAACTGGGGTTGAGTGACTTTGCCCAGGGTCACACAGCTAGTAAGTGTTAAGTGTCTGAGGCTGGATTTGAACTCAGGTCCTCCTGACTCCAGGGCTGGTGCTTTATCCACTGCCCCACCTAGCTGTCCTTTATATCATTACTTTTAGACAATTCTCTTTTCTTCCTCACCTGAAGGATCTTTTTGTGTATTCAGAATTTTTTTCTTTTATGTCTTCTAGATCTCATTTCTTCTCCCATTCTTTCTTCTAGAGTAGACTTGGCAAACTCTTGAGTGAGGCCCAAATTAGAATAAAATATAACTGGAAAGTATTTAACAAAATAAACAAACATATAAGGAATATAATGTTAATTTGTTGCTTTCTAGGTCTATATGCAGCAGTAGGGATCTGTTTCTATTTGAGCTTGACACCACTGCTCTAGAGCTCTCATATTTAATTAATAATATTTTTAAAACTCTTGCTTCAACTTTTGTAAAAATTCTAGTTGACCTTGTATTTTTGTTTGAGATTTCACTTATAGATGTTGTGGATTCATTCTCTTCATCTAGATTTGTGCCTTAGGCATCTGTCAATTTTCATATATATATATATGTATATATATAGAGAGAGAGGGGGGGGGGAGAGGGAGAGAGGGAGAGAGGGAGAGGATGGTGGTGCCTTCAATAAAAATAGGGAAGTTTGGAAGAGGGCAAGATTTAGGGAGAAAAATAATGAACTTAGTTTTAGACATGTTGAGATTTCTCCAGTATGAAATGCTGAATAAGAAATTGGTGATGTGGGAATAAGACTAGGGGTTGGATATATAGATCTGGAAATTATTTTCACAGACTTGTGAGAAAATTATTAATAATAGGGGTTTGGGGATTCCCAGAGGCCCCCACTGAGAGAACCTGGCCTAACCTTTCTTAAAGCCAGCCCAGAGTCAAGGAAGTTACCTCACTCAAAACCACACCTACCTGAAAGCCTTGTTCCCACCAGAGGATCTGTCCTCTGGGCTCTGACATCAGCACAACTGCGCAGAACCACCCTCAAATCCAGTGAACCAATAAATTTGAATGATGCTAGCCAATTAGCTTTAAGCAGTGTGTTAGGATGGGCTCTGCCCCTCTCTGGCCCAGGAACCTGGTGAGAGCAGACATAGTCCACTAGGGATTCCCATTTTCTCTTTTCTCTCTCTTCTCTTTCCTGGCTACTCTTTCCTATCTTTCAGAGCCATGTGTGCTTTCTTTACTAATATTTAGTATGCTTTAATATATGATTAATGCCCCAAACTGGTGCAGTAGCCTCTAATTTCTAAGTAATAAATATATTATAAATCCCAGCTAAATTCCCTAACACTTGGGACAATTATAGGGTGGCCACATAGTTTTAAACGCCACAGACTGTAGTTAGAGACATATAGTTAAATCCATGGAATATGATGAGGTTATTTTGCTTGCTAGTCCCTGTATACAAATGTGTCTCTATATATGCTAGTACCTGTGCCTGAACTACCATGTGTTCTTTACTACTCATTCAACTCAAAACATTTCTCAGAAAAGCTTCCATGATTTATTCCCCTTTTTATAACTGTTTATATTACTCTGTCATTACATTGATTAGTACTTATGTATTTTTTCTGTTAAACTGATCTTCACTTGTTCTCGCTACAGTTGGCTTTTAAAGAGTTGGGACAAAACCCTATCACACTGTCTGGTATAGGCATTTATCCAAAGAAGCTCAATAAATGTTGCTGACTGACAAAAAATTTTGGCCATTTTATTTTCCTAGATAAATTTTTTTTTAACCTATCTATTAACACTTTAAATTCACATGTGAAACATGAGTAACAAGCAAGGTAAACTAGAAATGTTAGCAGAGAGAGGCAAATTTGACCTCATATGTTTATCATTGTGATGCGGTATGATGTAACTTATGATTAGAATATGGTACTAGGAGGATACGATCTATTTGAAAGGAATAGGATAGGGTAATGGTTGGGGAGTACTAGAATTCTATATTAAGAAGATTTAGTCACATGAGAAAATCTATGAACCATATGGGAGGAGGCATGTTAGGGAATATTTGAATAAAGTATCATATGTCAACATGTTAAGTCAACAAGCATTTCTTAAGCAATTACAATAACAGAATAAATAGTAATAGAAACTAAGGGCTACAAAGAGAGTAATAAATATAACCATATTTCTGTCAGATATAAAGAGCATTTTTTGAAGATACTCTTTTTTGTTATTTATTTTAAATAAAGAAAGAATTAGAGTGTGATCGAATTAATATTTACCAGGGTTTCCCCCACCTACAACATAGGGAGGCTCAGGTCCTCTTCCTTCCCTATATCTTGGGGCAGCTAGGTAGTGCAGTGGAGTCTTGAGGATCCATTAGAAAGCTGTTGCAGGGGGCAGCTAGGTGGCGCAGTGGATAAAGCACTGGCCCTGGATTCCAGAGGACGAGTTCAAATCCAGCCTCAAACACTTGACACTTACTAGCTGTGTGACCCTGGGCAAGTCACTTAACCCTCATTGTCACACACACACACACACACACACACACACACACACACACACACACACACACACACACACACACACAAAGAGAGAGAGAGAGATTCTGAAACAAGCAGGAAAACAATGAAATTTAAATGTCAAAAAGAGATGAAACTGTTTCCGGGACCTGAGTGGGCCAGGCTTACCAAAAATACCTAAAGGCATAAAAAGTCCCAGCCACAGACACACAGGGCACCTCAAACTCAGTAGATTAATGAATACCATTCTAGTTACCAGGTCCTTTACCATGTCCTTCCTTGAGGAGCAGGCAAGTTTCCAAATAGAGATGAGAGGGACCACATCTAGAGAAGCTGAGTGCCAGTATATCCTTGTTGATCAAATTGTACATTTTATTCCCCTTAAGACTATCAGGAAATATTTTTTATTTAAAGTTTTTTTTTCTTTTTCTGTGTTACTCTATTTAGAATTTTATTTTCCCCCAATTACATGTAAAAACAATTTTTAACAACCATTTAAAAAACTTTGTGCTTCAAATTCTCTTTCTTCCTTCCTCTCTCCCCCACTTAAGAAGGCAAGCTATTCAATACAAGTTATACATGTATAGTCATGCAAAACATTTACGTATTAGTCAGGTTGTGAAAGAAAACAGACAAAAACCCAAGAAAAATAAACTAAAAAAAGTGTGCTTCAATCTATATTCAGACACCACCAGCTCTTTTGTTTTTTATTTTGTTTTGTTTTTTGTGGGGCAATGAGGGTTAAGTGACTTGCCCAGGGTCACACAGCTAGTAAATGTCAAGTGTCAGAGGCCAGATTTGAACTCAGATCCTCCTGAATCTAGGGCCAGTACTTTATCCACTGTGCCACCTAACTGCCCCCATCCACCTGCTCTTTCTCTGGAGACAGATTGCATTTTTCACCATAAGTACTTCAGAGTTGTTTTGGATCATTGTATTTCTGAGAATTTACAACTGATCATCTTATAACATTGCTGTTATTTTGTATACAGTACATTTCACTTTGCATCAGCTCATATAAGTCTTTCCAGGCTTTTGATAAAATACAGCACTCATTCCTATTAAAAATGCAAGAGATAGAGGGAAAAAAAAAAGAGCTAGGGGCATAGCTGTGTGACCCTGGGCAAGTCACTTAACCCCAACTGCCTCAATTAAAAAAAACAAAACAAAAACGCAAGAGATAACAGGAATAAAAGGAGCTTACATTAAAATGATAAGTAATATTTATCTAAAACCATCAGCAAGCATTATCTGTAATGGGGATAAGCTACAATACAATCAGGGGTGAAGCAAGGATGCCCATTATCACCTCTATTATTTGATATTGTACTAAAAATGTTGGTTATAGCAACAAGAGAAAAAGAAATTAAAGGAATTAGAATAGGTAATAAGGAAACAAAACTATCACTCTTTGCAGATCATATGATGTTATACTTAGAAAATCCTAGAGAATCAACTAAAAAGCTACTTGAAATTATTAACAACTTTAGCAAAGTTGCAGGATACAAAATAAACCCACATAAATCATCAGCATTTCTATATATTACCAACAAAGTCTAGCAACAAAGAGAGAAAAATTCCATTTAAAATAACTGTGGCCAATATAAAATACTTGGGAGTCTACCCTTCAAAACAAACCCAGGAACTATATGACCAGAACTACAAAACACTTTTCACACATGTAAGTCTTTTCAGGTTTTTTCTGAGAGCATCCTGTTCATCATTTCCCATAGTACAATAGTGTTGCATCATAATTATATACCACAATTTGTTCACACATTCCCCTATTGATGGGCATCCCCTCAATTTCTAATTCTTTGCACCAGAATAGAGCTGCCATAAATATTTTTTGGTTTTTATCTCTTTTTGGATACTGACCTAGGAGTGGTATTACTAGGTCAAAGAGTATGCATGATTATATAGCCCTTTGGTCATGGTTCCAAATTATTCTACAGAATGTTTGAATCAGTTTAAAACTCCACTAACAGTGCATTAATGTCTCATTTTCCCCATATCCCCTACAACATTTATCATTTTCCTCTGCCGTCCTATTATCCAATCCAATATTTTGACTTGCATCTTTCTAATCAATACTGTTAGAGCATTTTTTATATGACTATAGATAGCTTTGATTATTTCATCTGAAAACCATTCATATCTTTTAATCATTTATCAATTGGGGAACAGCTCTTATTTTAATAAATTTGACTCAGTTCTCTATATGTTTGAGAAATGAGGCCTTTATCAGACAAATCTGCTTCAAAAATGTTTCAGTTACTATTAACTGTATTTCTCTCCATCCTATTCCTTCTCCATAACATTTACTCTATTCTCTATTTCCATTCACCCTGTCCCTCCTCAAGTATTTTGCTTCTGACTGTCCCCTCCCTGAAACTGCCCTACCTTCTATCACACACACACACACACACACACACACACACACACACACACACACACACATACACACACACCCAAACACACACACCCCTCCTTATCCCCTTCTCCTCCTACTTTCCTACAGGGTAAGATAGATTTCTAAACCCAACTGAGTGTGTATGTTGTTCCCTCTTTGAGCCAATTATGATGAGAGTAAGGTTCGTTCACTCCCCAGGAACCTCTCCCATCTTTCCCTGTACTGTATAAAGTTTTTTCACTTCTTTTATGTGAGATAATTTACCCCATTCCACCACTCCCTTTCCCTTTCTCTCGGTGCATTCCTCTCTCAGCCCTTAATTTTATTTTTTAAAGATATCCTTTCATATTCAACTCATACCTGTGCCCTCTACATCCAGCTGCGCTAATAATGAGAAAGTTCTTAGGAGTTACAAGTATCATCTTCCCATGTAGGAATGTAAATAGTTCAACATTTTAATATCCCTTATGATTTCTTTTTCCTGTTTACCCTTTTATGCTTCTCCTGAGTCTTGTATTTGAAATTAAATTTTCTATTCAGCTCAGGTCTTTTCATCATGAATGCCTGAAAGTCCTCTCTTTCATTGAATGTCCATTTTTCCCCTTGAAGGATTACACGGTGATTCATGGTTGTATTCCCAGTTTCTTTGCCTTCTGGAATATCATATCCCAAGCCCACCAGTCCTTTAAAGGAGAAGCTGCTAAATCTTGTTTTATCCTGACTGTGGCTCCACAATACTTGAATTGTTTCTTTCTGGCTGTTTGCAATATTTTCTCCTTAACCTGGGAGCTCTGGGATTTGGCTATTATATTCCTGGGAGTTTTCATTTTGGGATCTCTTTCTCAGGAGGTGATTGGTAGATTCTTTCAATTTCTATTTTACCTTCTGGTTCTAGAATATCAGGGCAATTTTCCCTGACAATTTCTTGGAAGATGAAGTTTAAGCTCTTTTTTTGATCATGGTTTTCAGGTAGTCCAATAATTTTCAAATTATCTCTCCTGGATTTATTTTCTAGGTCAGTTGTTTTTCAAATGAGATATTTCACATAGCCTTCTATTTTTTCATTATTTTGGTTTTGCTTTATTTGTTCTTGATTTCTCATATTCCCTTTGTTCAATCCTAATTTTTAGGGAGTTATTTTCTTCAGGGAGCTTTTGTACTTCCTTTTCCATTTGGCCAATTCAGCTTTTCAAGGCATTCTTTTCTTCATTGGCTTTTTGTACTTCTTTTTTTCCATTTGACATATTCTGGTTTTTTAGGTGTTATTTTCTTCAGTATTTTTTTTTGTCTCCTTTACCAAGCTGTTGACTTTTTTTTCATGATTTTCTTGCATCACTCTCATTTCACTTTCCATTTTTTCCTTTACTTCTCTTACTTTATTTTCAAAGTCCTTTTTGAGCCCTTCTATGGCCTGAGACCAATTTATATTTTTCTTGGAAGCTTTGGATGTAGGAGCTTTGACTTTGTTATCTTCTTCTGAGGGTGTATTTTGATCTACCTTGTCACCAAAGAAACTTTCTATGGTCAGAATTTTTTTGTTTGCTCATTTTCTCAGCCTACTTCTTGACTTTTAACTCTTTGTTAAAGTGGGGCACTGCTTCTAGGGTGGAGGGTGCACTGTCCCAAACTTCAGGAGGTTTGTGCAGCTGTTTTCAGAGATAATTCTAGGAATTTGTAAGTTTTCAGTTCTTCCAAGGTGGTATGATTTAAGTACAGGTATGTTTACTACTCTTCTGGCCTGTGCTCTGGTCTGCCAGCAACCATAGGCCTGCTCTTCTGCCCTGAAACTATGAGGATCTTCCAGTTCCACTGTGGCTGCAAGCTCTGGTGTGCTTATGCTCCTCCCTGGCCTGGCACCACCATCCAAGGCTGTGACCTGGATCTGAGTATGGGCAAAGCAACAGAGTCCTGTCTTAGTGCTAGCAAAGAGACCCCTGTAATTTCCTTCTGGCCAACTGTTCAACCCACTTACCATCTGTGGACTAAGAGTTCCAGAAATCAGTTTCTGCTGCTGCTGCTGCTGATTCAGAGGCTCCTGCTCCTGGTTTGCTGAGGCTGGGTCTGCGCTGGTATGGCCTGCACTGGACTGTGCTCCACTCTCATACCGATACAATAGACCTTTCCTACTGACCTTCTAAGTCGTCTTTGGCTGGAAAAGTATTTCACCCTGTCCTTTTGTGGGTTCTGCTCCAGGAATTGTCTTATGGCATCATTTGAAGGTCTTGGGGAGAGCTCAGCCAAGTCACTGCCCTTCCTCCTCCATCTTGGCTCTTTAAGCAGAACTATAATTTCAGCAATGTAGGGTACCCTCTACTAATTCAGACCAGTGTCTTCCCTGCAACTTATGGTTTTTGAGTTGATTAGGGCACTGAGAGTTTAAATGACTTCTCTGGGATCATAATGGTCAGTTTTGGCAGAAACAAAAATAACCCTAATTGTCGTGACTCTGAAGACTGACTCTCTTTCCACTATGGCAAGTTTATTCTTGCAGCTAAACTAGTGTTGTAAAATTTTCAGGTCAAAATATATATATATGTCTAAAAATGATACCATATACTTATAGTAACTATGAAAAACAGATCTAATAGATTTACCCAAACCCAAAAGGGTATAAAGGCAAAATAACATTTTTTTTTACTTTAATATTTTATTTTCCCCCAATTACATGTGAAAACAATTTTTTAACATTTTGTTTTGTTTTGTTTTAGTGAGGCAATTGGGGTTAAGTGACTTGCCCAGGGTCACACAGCTAGTAAGTGTCAAATGTCTGATGCCGGATTTGAACTCAGGTCCTCCTGACTCCAGGGCTGGTGCTCTATCTACTGCGCCACCTAGCTGCCCCTTAACATTTGTTTTTAAAAATTTTCGAGTCTTAAATTCTCTCTGTCTCTCTCCCCCTCTACCCTGACACACATTAAGAAGGAAGTCAATTTGATACAGGTTATTCATGTGCAGTCATGCAAAACATATTTCCACGTTAGTCATGTTGTGAAAGAAAAGATACATACAACTGCACACATGCGCATGTGCGCATGCGTGCGTGCGCACACACACACACACACACACACACAAAGAAAGTAAAGAAAAAGTAAGTATTCAGATTCCAGTTCTTTCTCTGGAGAGGGATAACACTTTTCCTCCTAAGTCCTTGTCTTGGATCTTATTGCTGAGAACAACTGAGTCTTTCACAATTGATCATCATGCAATATTGCTGTTACTATATATAATATTCTCCTGGTTCTGCTCATTTATATCAGTTCATTTAAGTTTTTCCAGGTTTTCCTAAAAGCATCCTGCTCATCATTTCTTATAATATTCCATCAGAATCATATACAAAAACTTATTCAGCCATTCCCCAAATGATGGACATCCCCTCAATCTGACCAGCTGTCTGACCCCCTTACTGTCTATGGGCTAAGAGGTCCAGAAACCACCACTGCTGCCCCTGACTGTTGCCCCCAAGGCCTATTGCTGTTTTGTTGGAGGGGGGGAGGTGTTAAGGCTAAAATTCTAGCTAGTCTGTCTAAAATATCTAATGAGTGGTCACCAATAAATTATAAGCTTTAGCGAGAGTTAGGCTTTTAAGCATTTATTAAGGAGAATAAGAATTTGGTAAAGAGAGAGAGAAAGGCCTACATTCATCTATCTATTAAAGAGAGAGCACATTTCTAGCTCCCTTCTCCACTGGAGTCCTCAGGAAAAAGTCCCAGTCAGAGCGCCATGCTCCCCGCTTCTTCCTCCCACAAGCAAACATCACTTCCTGATGCCAAAGAAAAGACTCCTGGTCTTGCCCTCAAAGACCTTCACTTCATGGCGGAGCTTTCCTATAGTAAGTCTCCAGTAGGTGGCGTCATTCCAATCATTACAGGGGGTAGCCTTTGCTCCACTCTCACCCCAGTGCAACAGATCTTTCCTATTGCACTCCTAAGTTCTGTTGGGCTGGAAAGTTGTTTCACCCTGTTCTTTTGTGGGTTCTGCTGCTCCAGATTTTGTTTTGAGGCATTATTTAAAGTTGTTTGGAGAGAGGGCAGCTAGGTGGTGCAGTGGATAGAGCATTGGCCCTGGACTCAGGAGGACCTGAGTTCAAATCCGGCCTCAGACACTTAACATTTACTAGCTGTGTGACCCTAGTAGGCAAGTCACTTAACCTCAATTGCCTCACAAAAAAACAAAAAACAAAAACAAAACAAAACAAAAAAGTCGTTTGGAGGGGTTTGGCTCAACCCCCTCACAAAATAACATTTCTGAAAATATTTAATCCTAACTGATATGTCTTAAGAAGTTCTACAAAAGTTTCTGATTTCTAAAATGCACAAATTTTGGAGAATATATTTTAAAAATCAATTTGCTGCGATCAAACATGTTTTCCATCATTTGTCAAGTTCACTTAAGACCTCAGTGGGCAGGGGTTAGATTTCTGAATTTGCTTTCAATAAATATTATATACAAATATAAGTGTCATTTAATCATTTAAACCTCAAAATACCTTTGCAATCTTTCATTTCTGCTTTATATAGAAATATTTAAAAAGGATGTTGCTAATTACAAAATAAGACACAGAGAGAAGCTATACTACTCAGGAGAGGTCAGCTAGGTGGCTCATCAGGTAGAGTAATGGCCCTGAAGTTGGGAGGACCTGAGTTCAAATATGATCTCAGACATTTACTAGCTGTGTGACCCTGGGCAAGTCACTTAACCCCAACTGCCTTAAAACATCTGGAGCCATCTCCAGTTGTACTGATATATATCTTGCCACTGGACCCAGATGGCTCTGGAGAAGAAAGTTAGGTTGCTGCCTTTGCAAAACCCTCTCTCACATAAAATCTAATTCACTGAAAATCATGGCATTACCCCAATATCATGGTCCTCTTTGAGAACAACGGACAAACAACAACTACTACTCAGGAGAAACCTTAAATACCATTCTTACATTTTAATGTAATATAATTACTGCAAGTTAGTGTTTTACAACATGTTAGTTAAATAATAAAATGTTATTTGAGACAATTCTCTAAGACAATAAATTACAGAAAAATTGCTAAACTTCTTGGTTAAGGAGTTTCTTCACTGAGATTTCCTGATAACTATGAAACCAAAGGTCTGGACAGGATTTGTATATTTGCATGGCCTTGCTTTAGCAGAAACATATCAACCATGATATCAATTACCTTAAGGTCCAGGCTGCTAAGACTTACAACATCATCATCTTTTTCTCTTCGTTTTCTTTTCTAAAAAAAAGAGAGAAAAACTCATTTAAATTCTCAAATTTAATATGAAGATATGAAGATTTAACACTTAAAAACAAGTAACTCCATGTAACATGAAAAGCCATATGAAAAAGAGTTAAGTTGCACAATTACAAATATGCTCTTACATATAAAAATTGGGAGGCAAGTAACAAGAAAATATGGTTTTAGAAAATAACTGCCTAAATGGCAGGATGGTGTAGTGAATAGAAAGCTGGCCTCAGAATCAGGAAGACCTTGATTCCAGTTTTCTGAATCATATTGGCTATGTGACCATGGGCAAGTCCTTTAACTTCTCAATACTCTAGTTATGACTATAGCCCGCAGGAGAATCTAAGCTACACTGAAATCAGAGGTTTAGTGTCTGTCTGTCTGTCTCTCTCTCTTTTTTTTTGGTGAGGCAATTGGGGTTAACTGACTTACCCAGGATCACACAAACTGTTAAGTGTCTGAGGCCGAATTTGAATTCAGGTACTCCTGAATCCAGGGCCGGTGCTCTATACAAGTATCTGCCTCTTAATAGCAAAAAGTGGGGAGGGGGGGAGAGGGAAAGGAATGGTAGGTTTAATTTATTTACCTGGATAAATGTTCCCTTTAACCTAGCTTTTTGTTACCACCCCCTATATAAGTTGTATATACAGATTTTATGTATACAACTTAAAAGTACAACATTTTGTTTATAGGATTCTTTTCAGGTGTTGAACTTAATCTTCTGTTAGATTCTTTTTTAGGCTTCAGGGGGGTGCATTTTATATAGAAGCCATACCAATTATGCACATGTATTTTAAGTACTTATATTGATTCAGTTTATGGTGACTTTAAATGTAATTTTACTGTTTGTCTTTTTTAATCGTGTCAAAAATTTACAGTAGGTCTTATCTGATTACCTAAACAAAATACAAAAAGTAAAGAAACAAAAGTTAAAGTCCCAAACACATCTCATTTTTAATGTACAGTCTTACAAAATTTCGATTTTAGACTATAAGGTCATATGCATTAATATAAATAAGAAAGCCATATTGTAGAAATTTGGTCATCCTTAAGAGATTCCTTAATATTAGAGGAAACAACTCTAGAGATAAATTTCATGATTTATAGCTGCTCTTTTTGTGGTGGCAAAGAACTGGAAATTGAGGGGATGCCCATCAATTGGGGAATGGCTAAACAAGATGTGGTGTATGAATGTAATGGAATACTATTGTGCTGTAAGAAATGATGAGCAGGCAGATTTCAGAAACACCTGGAAAGACTTAAGTGGACTGATGCTGATGAGCAGAACCAGGAGAATGTTGTACACAGTTATCAATAACATTGTGTGATGATCAATTGTGACAGACTTAACTGTTCTCAGCAATACAATGGTTCAAAATAATTCCAAAGGACTCATGATGGAAAATGCTTTCCACATTCAGAAAAAAGAATTGTGGAATCTAGATGCAAATTGAATCATGCTGTTTCTACTACTTCTTGTTTTTTTTTCTTTTTTTGAGGTTTTCCCCTTTTGTTCTGATTCTTTCACAACATGACTAATGCAGAGATGTTTAATGTGATTGAACACATATAATCTATATCAGATTGCTTGCTGTCTTGGGAAGGGGGGAGGGAAGCAAAGTAGATGTAGAAATAGCAGTCAAACATGAAGGAAGAAAAAGCAGTGTAATGATGAGGAGTGATGGATGAGGATTGATTGATGATGATGGTAAATGTATGGTACTTACTTTGCTGGGCTATTGTGAAGAAAATTCTTTGTCAAGTTTAAGGTACTATATAAAAGTTATCTATTACTGTTGTTGCAATCATCAACTTCATGGGTTTATTGTAAGGAAAGCTCTCTTTAAAGTACTATGTAAATATAGTTTACTATTAAGAAAAATGATGAGGGTACTATCAGAAAGACCTGGAGGGACCTGCATGAGCTGATACAAAGTGAAATCTACTGTATACAAAATAACAGTAATATTTTAAGATGATCTGCTGTGAATGACTAGGTTATTTTCAGCAATGCAATGATCCAAGACAACTCTGAAGGTTTTATGAAAAATGCAATCCAACTATAGAGAAAGAACTGATGGTATCTGAAAACAGAATGAAGCATAATTTTTTTTGATAGTTCCTTAATCTGTTTTGTTTTTGTCTGTTTTCTTTCACAACCTGGCTAAAGTGGAGATGTTTTGCATGACTACTCATGTATAACTTACATTGATTTACTTGAGTTCTTGGGGCGTGGGGAGAGGGAGAGAGGTAGAGAAGTTGGAACACAAAGTTTTTAAAAATTGATGTTAAAATTTGGTTTTATATGTAATTTGGGGGGAAAAAAGGAAAAATTAGTATAATGACAACCCCCAGAAGAAAATGTATCCAAGAGGAAAGGGTAGTCAACAGGGCCAAACGGAGCAAATAGATCAAAAAGAATGAGGGCAGAGAAAATAACATTAGATAAAAGAACAGAACAATATCCAGAAATGATTAAAAGGGTTTAATTTAAGGAATGTTACTAAGGCAATTATAATGGTCTTAAGTTAGAGCTATATTTTTAAATGGTCAATATTTACAAATTATTCCATTACCCCCCCACCCCTATGCTATATATTGCTTATCAAAACAATGTATTTACTTTACTACTGACATCAAGAATTACTATAGGGCTCATCACTGCAGGGTTAGACTTAAGGAAGTTATCTAACAGCTAAAAAGAAAGTTATACTTCTATGGGAAGCAGTATGCTTTTTTTTTTTTTTTTTGGCGAGGCAATGAAGGTTAAGTGACTTGCTCAGGGTCACACAGCTAGTAAGTGTCAAGTGTCTGAGGCCAGATTTGAGCTTAGGTCCTCCTGAATCCAGGGTCAGTGCTTTATCCACTATGCCACCTAGCTGCCCCCTGTGGGAAGCAATATGAACAAACATTGGCTCTGAAATCAGAGGACCTGGATACTAATCCTGATTCTGATTCTTACTTTCTATATAACCTTGGGCAAGTAATTGCTCCATGGGACTATAAAATAAGAGGGTTGGATAGATGGCCTCTGAGGTCCCTTATACCTCTAACCTATGCTCTTTTGCAAAATAGTGATCAAATCATTTGTTCTACCCACCTAGCAGGGCTATTAAAAAGATATGTGAAAAACCTTGGAAAGTAAAACATGTTACACAAATATATATTGATATATATATATATTGATTTTAATGATGATAATTTTGGTTAGTCCACCAACATATAAGGACTGAAAAGGTATTGAAAGACTACTTACTTTGACAAACCCAGGAGCTCTATGAATATAATTACAAAACACTTTTCACACAAATCATAGATTTGTGTGAAAATTATAGAGCTGGAAAAAAATAATAACAAAATTAATCTGGAAAAACAAAAGGTCAAGAATATTAAGGGAACTAATGAAAAAAAATGCACAAAAAGGTGGGTTAGCTGTACCAAATCTGAAGCTTTACTATAAAGCAGCAGTCATGAAAACTATTTGGTACTGGCTAAGAAAAAGAGTGGAGGATCAATGGAATAGGCTAGGCACAAGAGACACAGTAATGTACTATTTGATAAACCCAAAGACTCCAGCTTCTGGGATAGGAACTCGGTATTTGACAAAAACTTCTGGGAAAACTGGAAGATAGTATGGCAGAAATTATGCATAGACCAACATCTTACACCTTATACTAAAATAAGGTCAAAATGGGTACATGATTTAGACATAAAAGGTGATACCAAAGGTAAATTAGGAGAGGAAGGAATAGTTTACCTTTCAGATCTTTGGAAAGGAGAATAGTTTATGACCAAACAAGAGATAGAGAATATTATTAAATGCAATATGGATGATTTTGATTACATTAAATTAAAAAGGGTTTGTACAAACAGAAGCAATGCATCCAAAATTAGAAGGGAGGCAGAAAGCTGGGAAACAATTTTTATAACCAGTACTTCTGATAAAGACCTCGTGTATCAGGAACTAAATCTCAATTGAGAAATGGTCAAAGGATATGAACAGGCAGTTTTCTGATGAAAAAATCAATATCTATTGCCATATGAAAACATGCTCTAAATCACTATTTGTTTTTTTTGGTTTTTGGTTTTTTTGGTGGGGCAATGATGGTTAAGTGACTTGCCCAGAGTCACACAGCTAGTAAGTGTCAAGTATCTGAGGCCAGATTTGAACTCAGGTTGTTCTGAATCCAGGGCCGGTGCTTTACCCACTGCGCCACCTAGCTGCCCTCTAAATCACTACTGATTAGAGAAATGCAAATTAAAACAACTCTGAGGTACTACCTGACACCTATCAGATTGGCTAAAAAGGAAAATAATAAATGTTGGAGAAGCTGTGGAAAAATTGGACTACTAATGCATTGTTGGTGGAGCTGTGAACTGATCTAACTATTCTGGAGAGCAATTTGGAATTATGCCCAAAGGGCTATAAAGCTGGGCCCTTTGACACCGCAGTACCACTATTGGGTCTTTTTCCCAAAGAGATCATAAAAAAGGGAAAAGGACCCCCATGTACAAAAATATTTATAGCCACTCTTTTTGTGGTGGCAAAGAATTGGAAATTGAGGGGATGCCCATTAATTGGAGAATGGCCGAACAAGTTGTGGTATGTGAATGTAATGGAATTCTACTGTGCTGTAAGAAACGATGAACAGGCAGATTTCAGAGAAACCTGGAAGGACTTGCATGAACTTATGATGAGTGAGATGAGCAGAACAAGGAGAACATTGTACACAGTATCATCAACATGATGTGTTGATCAACTGTGATAGAGTTGATTCTTCTCAGCAACACAATGATACAAGATGGTTCCAAAGGACTCATGATGGAAAAGGCTCTCCAAAATCAGAAAAAAAAAGAACTGTGGCATATGGATGCAGATTGAACCATACTATTTCTTTTGTTTTTTGGTGCTGTTGTTTTTCTTTTTTGAGGTTTTTCCTTTTTGCTCTGATTCTTCTCTTATAACATGACTAATGCAGAAATGTTTACTGTTATTATACATATATAACCTATATCAGATTACTTGCTATCTTGGGGAGGGGTGAGGGAGAAAAATTTGAAACTAGAAATCTTATAAAAACAAATGTTGAAAACTATCTCTACATGTAACTGGAAAATAATAAAATACTTTTATAATTTAAAAAAGAGAGAGACTACTTACTGAGAAGTTCATTATTAAATATTTTGCAATTAGGCAGCTAGGTGGCACAGTGGATAAAGCACCGGCCCTGGATTCAGGAGTACCTGAGTTCAAATCCGGCCTCAGACACTTTTTTTTTTTTTTAGTGAGGCAATTGGGGTTAAGTGACTTGCCCAGGGTCACACAGCTAGTAAGTGTTAAGTGTCTAAGGCCGGATTTGAACTCAGGTACTCCTGACTCCAGGGCCGGTGCTCTATCCACTGCGCCACCTAGCTGCCCCCAGCCTCAGACACTTGACACTAGCTGTGTGACCCTGGGCAAGTCACTTAACCCTCATTGCCCCGCCCCCCCTCCAAATCCAATGGATTTAAGATAACTAAGAAAAGAGTACAGAACTAAAATTTAAAAATAATCAACCAGTTAGATATAAACAAATGTGTAAGCTGCACATAATGAAAAATGGAGGCACTGTATGAAGGAAAAGTTTGATAATATTAACCACTGGAAAGGGAAGCAAATTATATTCAGAGCAACTTTAGAAATAAAGGCATATATTAATTACCAGCATGGAAGTTTCTTGTTATTAATAAAATAGAACATTTAGACAACTTTAGTAGCTAAAGAATAAAAAAAAATACTCTAAGGCATAACAAAGAGAACAACGAATGCTCTTTTTTGTTATCAAAGGATATAAAAGTGGAGGAGTATATATCTTTATCAGCTCATTGTGAAACCATGATGCTAAGTACAGATTAGAATTACCTTTCATCAAAATAAGAAAGTCTATGTTTCAGGCCCAGGAGTGTGGTAGTAAAGATTGTAACTGACAGAAGACTGATTCAATTATTGTACTTCCAAGCTTCTACTCTTCCCCAATGAGTTGATTTATGGCTTATTGAAATCCTTTTATTGATATTGCATTATTTAAGTAAAGTATTTAATGTCTATTAACTTGGATTTTTTATATTTTTTAAGTATTCATTCACTTTCTTTAAATTATCAACTTTTAGCATGTCATGAGGCAAAGTAGTTTTTGATAATTTCCTTTATTTCTTCTTCAATTGTGAATTCTCCTTTTTAATTTTTAAAAACACTTTTTTTCTTTTAAAAAATCAGATTAAGGGGCAGCTAGGTGGTGCAGTGGATAAAGCCCGGGCCCTGGATTCAGGAGGACCTGAGTTCAAATCCGGCCTCAGACACTTGACACTTACTGGCTGTGTGACCCTGGGCAAGTCACTTAACCCCAATTGCCTCACCAAAAAAACCCCCAGATTAGTTTATATATCTAAACCTAGTTTATTTAGCAATACAAATTGTGTTCTTGTTTATTGGGAGGGGGGGATTTGTCCTAGGTTTTTAAAATTTGCACATTTGATTAATTGATTCCCCCCTTTTTTTGATGAAAGCATTATATGAAGAAGACACACCAATTATGCACATGTAGTCATTGTTTATGACTTTAAATGTAATTTTACAGTTTGAGTTTTTTAACTGTGTCAAAAATTTATAGTAGCCTTATCTGAAACTAAAATTGCAAGCCCTGCCTTTTCCCAAGTCCAGCTAGAGTATTAATAGCCCTTCATTTTAACTCTATATGAATCTTTATGATTCAAGTGTGTTTTTAGTAAACACTATATTGTTGAACTCTATTTTCTAATGGATACTGCTATCTTCTTCGATAATGGGGGTAAGTTCATGTCAACCATGTCCAAGGTTCATGTGTATTTCCCTTGATTTTGTCCTCCTGTACTTTTTCTGCCTCTTTAGTCCCTTCCCTCTTTTTTGGTCCCATCCCTCTCTTTACAAATAAGGTTGTAAAATGAAAAACTCTCTAATATTTATGATCTATAAAGGGGACTAGTGCTTTGCTGGCCCCTTTCTGTTTTCTTTCCCCCAAGTCCTGATTCCAAGTTTTTAACTTCTTTCCCTTTTAATTTTTCCTTCATATTCCTCCCTTGGACATTGGGTTTTGTTTATACCTATGCTACTTAAGTTACATTCTATCTTAAATCCCTCTTTCCTTCTCTGAGGTTTTCTTTTGAATATATTCTTTTAATATAATCTTTATGTGTATATGTAAGTGTAATTGTGTTCAATCTCTTTTTCTCTGGTTAAGATGAAAATGAGGCTCATGGGAGATACTGATAATTCCTACCCCTTTTTCCATGTTTGAATATTCTTCATTTTACATACCTATTATTATTATTTGGGGGCGGGGCAATGAAGGTTAAGTGACTTGCTCAGGGTCACACAGCTAGTAAGTGTCAAGTGTCTGAGGCCAGCTTTGAATGCAGGTCCTCCTGAATCCAGGGCTGGTGCTTTATCTACTGTGCCACCTAGCTGCATAGCTATTATTTGATGATTTCTTTACCCTTTCTCCTCCTTTCTTCCCCATTATAGATCTCTATCAGACCTATTCTGCCTTCTCCTAAGACCATTCAAAGAGAACAAAATCATTCCCAGGCCCTGTCAGTCATATTTCTTTTTCTCTATAACTCTTGAATATGTTAGGGTTCTGAGAAGGCAACTGTTTTTAAAATTTTTTTTCTAGATAACAAATGCAATGTCGGTTTATTTTCAGAAATATTCAAACACACCATCTATACTATTTGGAATTATTTCTCTAACCATAATCTGAAATGCATGAAAATAAAATTCCATGCTGAGACATCCTTAATTTTGCCTGTTTGAATTCATCATTAAAATCCCCATCTGGCTAGCTGTTAAATAAGTTAGTATATTTTAAAATTGATTTTTATTACTTTTTTCCCTGTTCCTCACTTCTTCAAAAAGAGTCAACAATAATTATATGGTAAAGAAGATATGAGTAATTTAATTTCAGGAGAGTATTTTCCATGTGTTCTCAGCACACTCCTAATTTTTTTTTAATTTTTCAAAAATTTATTTTATTTTGAGCTTAATAAAACAATCATATGATCATTTCCATAACAAAGTGGGATAGAAAAACAGGATTGCCCTAAGTTTGCAAATCTACTATGTACGGACAATTGTTTCTTAACCCATTAGTGGCATGTAAACAGTTCATGTCCATCCTTTTCAAGTGAACATGTGTTTGTACTTTTCTGTTTCTCTTGACTCTTGTATTTCTGCTTTGAAGTAATCAGCTCTGGTGTTTTCATCAAGAAAATCTGAAAATTGATTTAGTTAAAGGGCCATTTTCCCACTATAGGATTATATTTAATTTTGTTGGATAGGTTATCCTTGGTTGTAAGCTTTTATCTTTTGCATTTTGGAACAAATATTCCAAGGTTTCTTCTTTTACTCTTGTGGAATATAGACCAAAGATATCAAACTCACAGGCCACAAAACTCCCAAATATACCCCCAAATTTAATTTGGTTAAGCCAGAATAAAATGTATTTGAGACATATATAACAAAATAAAAAGACTACATAGATAATGTTGATTTGTAGTTTGCTGAGTCAATATGTGCCCTTTGGGAATCTGTTTGAATTAGAGTTTGACACCACTGAAGTAGACTTGCTTCTTGGTGTTCAAACTCTTTCTTTTTGGATGCTTAAAGTATTTTTCTTTGACCTAGAAACTCTGGATTTTGGTTATAATATTCTTGGGGTTCCTTTTGATTTTAACTTTGCCATCCCATGAAATAATATTTCTCCTAGCTTTGATAAATATGATAAAACCTACTCTGTTAACTCCTTTCTTTCTCCAAGGAGTACTTGTGAACCATATTTTCATTCAGCTGCAACTTCTTTCATTTGGTTTCATTTATGGCAAGAATGTTAAGATTGATGCAATTCAGTTCCCCCAGCAAAATGTTTGTCCTTCGTTCCTGAAGAGGACCATGACATCAGGGTGATGTAATGACTTGCACTGAATTGGACTTAAGTGAGGAAGAGCTGTACTAGGTCACCAACCTTACTCTCTCCTCCAGAGCCATCTGGGTCCAGTGGCAAGATCAGGAGAACTGGAGATGGTCCTGGATGTTTAAGGCAATTGGGGTTAAGTGACTTGCCCAGGGTCACACAGCTAATAAGTGTCTGAGGTGAGATTTGAACTCAGAGTCCTCTTGACTCCAGAGCCAGTGCTCTACCCCCTGCAGTGGGTTGAAGCTTGGCAGGGCAATATCTTTGATAGGAAAAGAGGCATGGGACTGGAAGAGGACAGTGTAAAGTTGAAGTGGTTCACCAAAGGGGTCATAAAGCCTACAACTGATTTTAAAATTTATCATTTGGGTTTCTGGAGTTGTTTTGGTTTGGGTTTTTTAAAAATCCAAATAGGCTTCTTGATTTATTATTTCTATATGCCAACTAAGTTTGTCCGCCTTTGCTGTTATTTCTACTCAGAACTATGCTATAGCAATTGAAATAATACTTCAGTATGTACTTCATGAAGAATGTTAAAATTTATAGGATTCCAAATGCTAGTAAATTTTAAAGAACTTTATCAAGTATATAAAAGGCATTTACCCACCAAAGTGAAATCCCAGTGTGGCCCAGGTGTTAGAAATGTGAAGGAACTGCCTCTCCGAAGGGAGTATCTATTAAGAGAAAATACATAAAATAAATTTATGAGATACTGAACTATAGAAGCAGCCAAAGAAAAAAGTTGGTTATAATTTTGGGATACTTTTGAAGTAGTTTGAAGAAACAGTTAAGATATTTAACAACAGAATTAAAACCTCACCTCCCTTTGTTCTTTCTCCCCGAGGTTGGCCAATATATTTGCAGCAGTAAGATTAATGTTATTAAAACAAAAACACATTAAATGGACAGTTTCTTACTATATATTTTTTTTAATTGGCAGGGATCACAAGTGATTATCCAGTTTATTTTCCTCCTGTTTCTAGCACTTAAAATCCAAAAAGACAAGTATTTATAATCCAGTATTTATAACTGGATTGCTTTTGGGAAGGTCTATAGTACTTTTAATGATCCCAAGCTTCTCCTGAAAGAAAGGTTGATCACTCTAATATCAATATTCATCCAAGGATACTACATAGTTGTAAGTCATGGAATATCACAATCTTTAAGAATTAAAAGATTTAACTCATGAAATATCAGTTTCTAAAGAATTAAAATGTGAAGATCACCCAAAGAACAATGAAGAAGCACATGGTGGATGAATATAGTGCAATATATTACCAATAACAACTTATACAGAAATAGCATGACGAATACTGTAGCCTAAAAACAAAAATGTATGATAGGAAAAAGAAGTGAGCTGGTCATGTGGCAAAAGCAGCTTGCTGATGGACAGCCTACAGAATCACAGAATTTTAGAGTTGGAATGGACTTGGACATTTAGTTGAACTTACACCAGAAATCCTACTATAACATAGTTAACAAGTGCTCATTTCCTCAAAGTTCTCCTATGAGGAGAAATGTACTACCTTGCAAAGCTGCATATTCTACTATGGAAAAGCTTTAATTGTTGGGACTTTTCTCTCTACATTAAATTTAAAGATGTTTCTCTGCCATTTCCATTCATTGTCACTGATTATATGATCCTTTAACTGATTCTCTCTTTTTTATTTTTTTTTTTAGTGAGGCAATTAGGGTTAAGTGACTTGCCCAGGGTCACACAGCTAGTAAGTGTTATGTGTCTGAGGCTGGATTTGAACTCAGGTACTCCTGACTTCAGGGCCGGTGCTCTATCCACTGCGCCACCTAGCTGCCCCTTTAACTGATTCTCAAATGATTACATGAACAAATATTTATTTGTATTATGTATCAGGCACTGTGATAAGTGCTGGGCATACAAATATACAAAGTAAGACAATCTCTACCCACAGGGAACTTACAATCTAATAGAGGAAAAGAACACATAAAGGAGTGGCAGCCAGAGAGGGATATTTTTAAAGGTCAGGGATATTACAGGGATGGTGAATGTAGTCATAGGACAACTGACTGACATGTTCTTTCCCAGGAATGGCATTAATTCACTTGATTACTATTCATAGAACTAGAGGTGGAAAATAGATGGGATGAAATGGCATGAATATGGTTGGGAAGCAGCAATTTGATGGGATCCAGTTATGGTGAATGTTGACCAGAATAGCAGAAGAGTTGGATAAGAGGTAGAAGGATAGAACACAGTCATGTGGCATTGGGACATGGAAGAACGCTGGTAGTTCTTTTCTTATTTTTCAAACAGTTTATATAATAATGAAATGAATTGTTCTTTAAATGTTTAATAGAACTCACTATTGGACCTGTAGTTTTTTTTCTGAGTTCATTTGTGATTTATTTAATTTGTTTTTCTGATTGGGTTGAGTCCTCTACTTCCTTATACTGTTAATCTGAGCATTTTATATTTTTGTGAATATTCATCTATTTCATTTAGATAGTCAGTTTCATTGACTTATAATTAGACAAATAGTTTCTGATAATTTCCTACTCTAAACATTTTCCTAAGATTTGGATGCTGGCCTAAAAATACCTAAAGAACCTAGTCTGGAAAAAGATGATCAGGCTCTGCATCATCATTGATTACACGTGACTTCATACTGTATGGGTAGGGAATAAGTAGCTTAGAGATAGTTTTCATGTACTTCACTCACCTATAATGAGCTGTAAAGGAACAAACGCCATAATGTGTAACCTGAAAAAAAGTATCCTAGTTTAAGTGTCTAAGCACCTGGGCGTCATCATAAAGCTATCATCTGCCTCCCAAGATGTGTGCTATGAAATTCTGAATTCAATGGAATATATGGATTATGAATCAGAAAAAAAGTGGCCACTCCATTAAAGAAAACATAAAACATTGCTATGTTTTGTGTGGCTATATAGTAAACACACCATGGTAAACTTTGCTCATAAAAATTTTTTCCAAAAGATTATTTAGCACTTGAGCATTGAAAATTAAAATTGATTTTTCCCTAGAAAAAATGGCAAATGCCCTTTTTTTGGCGGGGCAAAGGGGGTTAAGTGACTTGCCCAGGGTCACACAGCTAGTAAGTGTCAAGTGTCTGAGGCCGGATTTGAACTCAGGTCCTCCTGAATCCAGGGCGGGTGCTTTATTCACTGTGCCACCTAGCTGCCCCCAAATGCCTTTATTTTTAAAAGAATGTTTTACTAATCGATCATTGAAAAGTTCAACACATGATCACTCCAAAAAACATCCAAATAATGAAAAGTCAGATGGAAAAAAAACAAAATAGCCACTTAAAAAAAGAAAACCACTCAACAGATGTGGATTCCTTAAGCTTAACCAAAAAAATTGAGAGAAACCACTCAATTGCTCAGTGCCTGATAATATGATATTCCATATATGTTTTTTTTTTAATTTTGGGAAGGAAGGAAGGAGGGAGGGAGGGAGAGAAGGAGAGAGGGAAGGAAAGAAGGGAGGAAGGAAGGAATTTTCTCACAAAGCATGGAGGAAAAACAATAAACTGATTTCATTCTAAATAGAAAATTAACTTCTACTGCCACCTAGAGGAAGATAGTCCAAACTACTGTTTATTATACCCTGAACTACAAGTCATAAAAATACCACTCAATCTTAAAATAAATTTAGAAGGAATATTCTATTTTTTAAAATTAGCTTTTATAATTTTCTAGAGATTAAAGAAATTATTTTAATAGCTACAATTGCAAAGTAAATAATTTCTGCCCTTGTGGTTTTTTGTTTTTTTTTTTTAATCTGGGGTTGTAATTTAAATAGGTTATTTCATTGGTGCTCCCACTGTAGAAACTAGACTAATGCAGAATTCTTGTCCTTCTTTAAGGCAAAACATGAAAATAAAATAGCATATCATATATAATAACTGTATAGTGTCATAGGATTTGTAAAACAGTATTCTCCTTAACAGCACAACAAAATATGTATTGTTTTCCAAGTATTATCAATTTTTTTTACAGATGAGGAACCTGAGCTTCAGACTAGTTAAATGACATTCATTCTGTAACAAAGCTTTGGAACAAACTCAGATAACCTAAAATGTTGGCCAGGAAAATGCCAGGGACCTGTTGCTGGAAGAAAACATTCTGAGTTCCCGTGGATAGGAGCAACCTCTGACCATTAGCTACGTAGCCAGAACTACCTAAGTCTTTAAATCTAGCTGACAGAGGCAGAGTAGTTGTTTTTTTGGGTTTTTTTTTTTGAGGCAGAGTAGTTCTCTCTTTCTGGTGGCATCAAAGAGTGATGGTCTCATTCACCCATGGTAACATGCCTGCCACCTTCCCTTTCTCCTTAGGCCTTGTGGTGCCAAAAAGGTGGGGATCATTACTGTTTCATTTGTCCTTTTCAGTTCTAGATGCACAAGGTGGAAACCCTGAACCAGGGAGCTTGAGCTATGATAACCTTGGAGCCTAAGATTCCAAGCCAGATGTGGCCAGTCCAGCAGAGAAATCCTGAGAAGCCACGGTGCTGGGATGCAAACCCCAAGAGGTGGGAATTTGAACTTGAAAACTGGTTGGATTAATGTTATATGGGAACAGAATTAAGCTGTAAATTTAATGCTCTCTGCACTCTCCAGAGACCATGGAAGAATAGGAAGGGATTAAGATGCCAAGGTGTTGGGGAAGGGGGGGGATGTTTATATATTTATTCTTACTATAACTTTGAAGTAAATATTCCTTTATAAGAGCTAATCTATTAAGTGGATAAATGGAACTGCACTCAATGGCAGAGACCAGACACCTCCAAAACTCCTTAATACTGGAGAACCAGGAGGAAAAACTGAAATCTGGCTTTTTGGCAGTAAAGGCATTGTTCTCTGAGGAGATTCAGGGGTTAATTCAGTTCAATATAGCACAAGCTGGCAAACTATGGCCCAAGAGGCAAATATGGTCTTCTACCTATTTTTGTATGACCTCCATACTAAGAATAGTTTGCCAAGCCCTGTTATCTAGTTAACATCTGACCTGGAATCCTGGGCTCCAAGGACAGCGTGGCGTAACCTTCTGGGTCTTAGAATTCCACCCCCTACACCTAGAACTGAAAAGGACTAATGAAAACCCCAAGACTGGTTCTTGGAGTCACAGGGCCCAAGAAGAAAGGAAAAGAAGTTCTTTCTTCTGTTCAGTTTGGTACATGGTGTCCATACTCTGAGAGAAAAAGGCCTTCATCCTTGAACTATGCCTCCTTCAGATAGATTTAAATGTAGCCAACTCTGATGATTCAGTCAAAGGAAAGAGACTGAAATGCAGCATACTAGAAGAAGGTCCTTGGCATCACCCACATAGGTACCTCCATCTGGACACGCATTAAAGCCATGTCACAATTCATATATTCATTCAAAAAGTAGTGATCAACTGACTACTATATTCTAGGCACCAGGAACACAAAAAAATATCCCTAAGAGTATACAAAGTATAATATAGAGAGTGTATACAAAAACAAGAGTCCCTGTACTCTGAAAGCTTATATTTTACCAGAGAATAACAACATGTATAAAGATAAAGAAATACAAAATATGTGTAAAATAAATACAAAATGTTTGGGAGGAGCAGAAGAGGGAACTTAACTAGAAAGAATGAAGAAAGGCCTCTTGTAAGAGATGGTCTTTAGCTGCTCCTTAAAGAAAGTTAGGAGGGGCAGCTAGGTGGCACAGCAGATAGAGCACCGGCCCTGAAGTCAGGAGTACCTCAGTTCAAATCCGGCCTCAGACACTTAACACTTACTAGCTGTGTGACCCAGGGCAAGTCACTTAACCCCAATTGCCTCACTTTAAAAAAAAAGAAGGTTAGGAGTTCCAAGAGATGGAGGGGACTGAACCAGAGGGTCCTGGAAATTGGGAATAGCCTGTAAAAGACAGAGATAGAAGATGGAATGTCACAGTCAAGAATGAGCAAATAGGCTTGTCCTTGTGGAACCAGAGTGTATATGGAAGAATAGTATGTAATTAGCCTGGGAAGACAGGTTGAAGGCAAAAATATGAAGGACTTTAACTGGCAAACAGAAGAGTTTGTATTTCATCCAAGAGATAGTAGAGAACCTCTAAAGCTTCTTTAGGGAAAAAAAAAAAAGAATTTTTTCATTGTAATCATTGTAATTGTAATCATTCTTCCTTTGAACCTAGTTTTAGGACAAATAAAACAATTAAGCAAAAATATCAGATACAGAAACCTTGTCAGAAAATGTAAACAATAGTATGTCCTAGTTTCCAAATACTTTTATAATAAAAAATAAAATAAAAAATAAAAGTATGAAAAAAATCACTTCACCTCTTTTTAGCCTCAGTTTCCTCAACTATAAAGTGGGAATAATATTATTTTCTTGATACATGTAGAGAAAGTTTTCAACATTTGTTTTTATAAGATTTCTAGTTCCAAATTTTTCTCCCTCCCTCCTCCTCAAGAAAATCTGCATTAGTCATGTTGTGAAAGAAGAATCAGAACAAAAAGGAAAAATCTCAAAAAACAAAAAAAGTAGAAATAGTATGGTTCGATCTGAACCTAGATTCTACTATCTTCCTCTAGTAGATTCCACAGCTCTTTTTTCTGGACGTGGAGAGCAATTTCCATCATGAGTCCTTTGGAATTATTTTGGATATGGTATAGCTGAGAAGAGTGAAGTCTATCACAGTTGATCATCATCACACAATGTTGTTGATACTGTGTACAATGTTCTCCTGGTTCTGCTCATTTCACTCAGCATCCGTTCATGTAAGTCTTTCCAGGTTTTTTCTGAAATCTGCCTGCTCATCATTTTTTTTTTTGTGGGGGGGGGGGGGGGCAGGGAGAGGCAATTGGGGTTAAGTGACTTGCCCAGGGTCACACAGCCAGTAAGTGTTAAGTGTCTGAGGTCGGATTTGAACTCAGGTCCCCCTGACTCCAGGGCCGGTGCTCCATCCACTGCACCACCTAGCTGCCCCCCTGCTCATCATTTCTTAAAGCACAATAGTATTCCATTATATTCATATACCATAACTTGTTTAGTCATTCCCCAATTGATAGGCATCTCCACAATTTCTAATTCTTTGCCAACACAAAAAGAACAGCTATAAATATTTCTGTACATGTGGGTCCTTTTCTCTTTTTTATAATCTTTTTGGGACAAATACCTAATAGTGGTATTGCTGGGTCAAAGGGTATGCGCAGTTTTATAGCCCTTTGGGCTTAGTTCCAAATTGCTCTCCAGAATGGTTGGATCAGTTCACAGCTCTACCAACAAACAATGCATTAGTGTTCCAATTTTCCCACAGCTTCTCCAAAATTTATTATTTTCCTTTTTTTTTCATATTAGCGAATCTGATAGGTGTGAGGTGGTACCTCGGAGCTGTTTTAATTTGTATTTCTCTAATCAGTAGTGATTTGGAGCATTTTTCCATATGGCAATAGATAGCTTTGATTTTTAAAATTTTCATATCCTTTGATCACTTCTCAATTGGGGAATGACTTGCATTCTTATAAATTTGATTTAGTTCCCTATATATTTTAGAAATGAGGCCTTTATCAGAAATACTGGCTGTAAAAATTGTTTCCCAGCTTTCTGTTTCCCTTGTAATTTTGGATGCATTGCTTCTTTTTCTACAAAACCTTTTTAATTTAATGTAATCAAAATCACTCATTTTGGATTTCATAATATTCTCTGTCTCTTTAATTTACCTATGGTATCACCCTTTATGTCTAAATCATGTACCCATTTTAACCTTACTTTGGTATACAGTGTAAGATGTTGGTCTATGCCTAGTTTCTGGAAGATAGTAATCTTCTAGTTTTCCCAGCAGTTTTTGTCAAATAGTGAGTTTTTATCCCAGAAGCTGGAGCCTTTGGGTTTATCAAACAGTAGATTACTAAAGTCATTTACTACTAGGTCTCCTGTGCCTAACCTAGAGGTGGAGTGATTTGTCCAGACCCACACAGCAATAACTGTCTGAGGCCTGATTTGATTTAGGTCTTCCAAACTCCTGCTAGATGGTACAGTGGATAGAGCTGCTGGACCTGGAGTCAGGAAGACTCATCTTCCTAAAATTCAAATCTGACCACGGGCACTATCCATGTGACTCTGAATAAATCACTTAACTCTGCCTCAGTTTCCTCATCTGTAAAATGAGCTGGAGAAGGAAATGCCAAACCACGCCAGTATTTTTGCTAAGAAAACCCGAGAGGAGTCATGAAGAGTCAGACATGACTGAAAAGACTCAACAATTTCCTGACTTCAGGCCCATAGTTCTATCCACTGTACTACCTAGCTGCCTAGTTGAGGGTCACCAAGAGAATGTAGAGAAAGAAAAGGGTTCCTACCCATGGGAGGATGATCCTGGAAAGGGGATTTGGAGAGAACAAACTGATAGGCAAGAGAACCGAGAGAGAACAGTATCATAAAAACTCAAAGACAGGGGCAGCTAGGTGGCACAGTGGATAGAGCACCGGTCCTGGATTCAGGAGTACCTGAGTTCAAATCTGGCCTCAGACATTTGACACTTACCAGCTATGTGACCCTGGGCAAGTCACTTAACCCTCATTGCCCTGAAAAAAAAAAAAAACTTCAGGGACAAAAGCAGTATCACTTGTTCACATGTCTGCCTTCTGGAACAAGTAGAACAAATTTAATTCCTCCATTTGAAAGAACTTCAAGCACTTAAAAATGGGTAAGTCCAACCCTATCTTCTTCAAGCTGTTGTGGTTGTTCAGTCTAATAATAATTAATGAATCCAATAAAAATAAAGACATACCTCAGAAATATTGCAGGTTCAGTTCCAGACTACCACAATAAAGTAAATATTGCAATAAAGTGAGTCACAAATTTTTTGCTTTTCTAGTGCATATAAAAGTTAAGTTTACACTATACTGCGGTCTATTAAACAGTGTCTAAAAAAATGCATATAGCTAAATTTAAAAATACTTTATTGCTAAAAAATGCTAAGCATCAGCTGAACGTTCAATGAATATTAATCTTTTTGCTGGAGGAGGGCCCTGCCTTGACGTCGATGGCTACTGACTGATCAGGGTAGTGGTTGCTGAAGGTCAGGGGGAATGTGGCAATGTCTCAAAATAACACAACAATGAAGTTTGCCTCATCAATTGACTCTTACTTTACCAGAAAGTTATTAATTGACCTAATTTCAGTATTGTACCTCAGGGAATTTGGAGGCCAGAGAAGAGGGACAGAGAAAGGGAATGGATGGACAGTGTAGCAGCTAGAACATAAAATTTATCAATTAAGTCCCCCATAGCATATGGGCACAGTCTGTGGAGTCCCAAAACAATTACAATAGTAACATCAAAGATCAGTGATCACAGATCACTATAACATAGAGAATAAAGAAAAAGTTTGAAATATTGTAAGAATTACCAAAATGTGACACAGAGACACGATTTGAGCCCATGCTATTGGAAAAATGGCGTCAAGAGACTTGCTTGATGCAGGATTACCACAAACTTTTAATATGTTAAAAATAAAAAATACAAAACCGGTGCAGTGCAGTAAAGCAAAGCACAATAAAACAAGGTATGCCTGTACAATAACACTGCACAGAACTTCTGATTACAGAAAATGAAATACCAATTTGAAGAATACATAAATTGCCTCTGGGGGAAAAAACCTAAGGCATATAATGATTAAATTTTACAATTCATTTCAGAAACAACAAATTCTGCAAGTGACTGGGAGAAAAACTTTCAAGAACAAATTAAGAGTGGGTTATTCCAGACCCACCAGAAAACACAGGAGGGAATGGGATAGCATGTTTAGGATACAGCCCAAGATGAGCTTATTTGAGTTTAAGTATAAATGAAAAGAAAGATGGATGTTCAATAATAAAGATGAAATTGAAACATTCTTAGAAAGCTGTATCAAAAGAGATTTTTTTGCTTCTTGAATATCCCAGACAATGCAGGAATGAATGAATGCAGCAAGCAACGAAAGCAATAGCAACAGAATGACAGTAGAAAGGCTGGTAAAAAAAAAAGACTTGTTTCTAGGGGCAGCTAGGTGGCACAGTGGATAGAGAACCGCTCCTGGAGTCAGGAGGACCTGAGTTCAAATCTGGCCTCAGACACTTGATACTTACTAGCTGTGTGACCCTGGGCAAGTCACTTAACCCCAATTGCCTCACCATTAAAAAAAAAAAGGCTTGTTTCTAAATGTACACAAGGAGACAGGGTGAAGGCAGGAGTGAAGTAGAGGTTTTGGTGGAGAAGCCAGCTTGAGGCATTATGGAAAGAATCTTGCAACACTTGGCTTAAGGTGAATTAACTCTTTTTGTGGGACTGCATTACATTTTGAGGATGAAGGGAAGCTGGAAGATAGATATGTGATAATACTTGGTTGAATCAAACAAAAGCTAGTAGAAATGAGGGGGAAGTGATTCCAGTTGTCTCTCAAGAAGAGAAGCAGCTGCAGGAGAGTGGGCAAGGAAGTAGAAAGAAGAACTGAAAACAGGGTAAGAAGAGGGAGGCTTTGTTTTGGAATGACAGGAGGTTCCATGATGAATGCTCCTATGTGTGGATGTTCTCTGAAGGAAGCTGGGGCCCTTGTCTTACACATCGTCTAGATGGATTTGGTGCTTGAAAAGCCCTGTCCTGCCTCAGCAGAGGGGTAGTGTTATCTCCTGGGGCAACTAGTGCTTGGAAGAGTAGGAGAGCATGGACCAAGGGAGGACACTGTGAGGAAAATGGGGAAATAAGATAATCAGGATGAGGGTATGGGTCAGTGGTAGGTTGCATATTATGGGACATGTTAGGAGGAAAAGAGAGTCCTGACATGAGGCAGTGTCTTCATTCCTGCAGGAAATGGCATTTTTTCTGGGAGATGGCAATAGAAAAGAAAAATCTACAGGGAAAGGCTCCTCTTCCTGAGTCCAAATCTGGCCTCATACTATGTGACCCTGGGCAAGTCACTTAAACCTGTTTACCTCAGTTTCCTCATCTGTAAAGTGAGCTGGAGAAGGAAATGGTAAACCTCTGCAGTATTTTTGCTAAGAAAACCCCAAATGGAGTCACAAAGAGTCAGACATGACTAAAAATAACTGAACAACAACAACAACAACAATGAGACAAATTCCATGAGTCACTGCAAAGAAACTGTTTGGAGGGCCCAGAATGGATATCATGGAAGTTTTGATTCCTTGAGGAATGAAGAGAATAGAGACACAAGCATAAGAGTTAGAAATGAGAGCATGAGGGTCTGGAGTAAGCAGAGTAGATAACAAAAAGAAATCTCTGTAAAGGGATATAGAAAATGAAATTAAAAAAAAAAAACAACTAATGAGCAGGACAAATTGAAGGGGAGAAAAGGGCATCTACTTGACTCACTGAAAGGAAGAAAAGAATTAAATAACCAGATTAAAGCAAGCAAGAAAAAAGAACTAGGGGCAGCTAGGTGGCATAGTAGATAGAGCACTGGCCCTGGAATCAGGAGTACCTGAGTTCAAATCCGGCCTCAGACACTTGACACTTACTAGCTGTGTGACCCTGGGCAAGTCGTTTAACCCCAATTGCCTCACTAAAAAAAGAAAAAAGAAAAAGAAAAAAGAACTAATAAGCAAAACTCTAACAGAAACAGGGTAACAAACAGAAGTGGGTACATCAGGAGTGAGGGGAGAAAAAAAGCAAGTGGGAATAGAGCCACCTTAAAAAAGATTAAGGTTAAGTAAATGAAGAAACATACTACTGTGTTTACAGTGGAAGAAGGAAAGAAATCATGACAAACAATATTAGACAAACAGAGGAAAATAAAACCTAATTCTCATAGCTTTGCCTATGAATTTATTAAATAATACAATAAAACAAAAAAGTAACAGATTGGATAAGAAAGTAAAACCCTATAATTCATTACTTAAGAAAAACTCAAGTGGACAGTGTAGGTAGTATTGAACAGGTTCAATTTGTATTGAGTAGTAGATATGGATAGAATGAACTTCAAAGAGAGGTTACTGAGTGATAGTGGTAGAGGAAAAGCCTGAAAGTGGCAATGGGAAGCAAGGAGTATTCCAACTTCACACCTAGACAAATGGGTAAGAGAGGAAATGAGTGAAAGTGCAAACAGTACTAGAAAAAAAAAATTTTTTAAATATATTCACAAATTAAAACTGCGGGGATGAAATAAAATTTACAATGCATCAAATGAATCCCAAACAGTAAGAACTGCAATCATGCTTGCTGACAAAGCACAAACATTCAAAAGTTTCTTTTCTCATCTGGTACCAGATTGTTTTGATGATTACAGTTCCTTAGTATAATTTGAGATCTCATACTGCTAGCCCACTTTCCTATACTTTTCCCCCTATTGATTCCCTGGATATTCTTGACCTTTTATTCCTCCGGATGAGCTGTTATTATTTTTCCTAGTTCTATAAAATAATTCTTTGGTAGTTTGATTGGCATGGCATGGTTTGATAAATTAAGTGGTTATTGATATTCATTTTTATTATATTGGCTCACCTACTGATGAGCTATTAATATTTCTCCAATTGTTTAGGTCTGTGTTTATTTGTCTGAAAAATGTTTTGTAATTGTGTTCATATGGTTCCTAGGTAGATCCTGGCAGGTAGGCTTCCAAGAATTTTATATTGTCTGCAGATAAATGGAATTTATCTCTTTTTGCTGAAGTCTGTTGACAAAATGTGAATTTATTTTATATCCTGCAACTCTGCTGAAGTTGTTAAGTATTTTGTCTGTTTTTAGGTGATTCTCTTGGTAAGTGTAACATCATATCATCTACAAAGAGTGATAGATTTTGTTACCTATTATCATTCCTTCCATTCTGGGGGGGTCTTATTGCTAGAGTTAGTATTTCTAGTTTAATAGTGAATAATAATAACAATTATAGACATCTTTGCTTCATTCACCCCTGAACCTACTGGAGAGGCTTCTAGTTTATCCCCATTACAAATAATGCTTGTATTTGGTATAAGACAGATACTACTTAATTATTTTAAGAAAGGCACCAGGACAGCTAGGTGGCGCAGTGGATAGAGCAACAGCCCTGGATTCAGGAGGACCTGAGTTCAAATCTGGCACCAAAGACCCTTGACACTTACTAGCTGTGTGACCCTGGGCAAGTCACTTAACCCCAGTTGCCTCACCAAAAAAAAAAAAAAAAAAAAAGAAAAGAAAGGCACCATTTACCCCCATGTTTTCTAGTAGTTTGTTTGTTTGTTTTAAATGGGAATGGGTGTTGTACAAGGTGAGCCAAAAGTCACAAAGCAGTTTCAATACTTAATAACTCTTTTGTTTTTAATTTATAATACCATAGCATATATAGTATATATAGGAAATAAATAGAAATATATAGGAAATAAACATAATTTTCAAAAAGCTTTTTAATCATACCAGACCCCTTCATGACTTTCGGCCCACCCTGTACTTTGTCAAAAGCTTTTTGGGCAATTATTGATATAATTATATGATTTTGTTTTTTGTTTTTAATATGGTCAATTATGCTTATAATTTTCCTAATATTGAACCTATCCTGCATTCCTGATGTAAATCCAATCTGGCCAGTGTATGGTCTTTGTGATTTATTGCTATAATATCCTTGCTAGTGTTTGATTTAACATTTTTGCATCAATTTTCATTAATGTCTATTTTTTATGTTTATTTTTTAATTAATGTCTATTTTTGTTCATTCCAGTTTAGGTAATGAAACCATATATGTGTCACAGAAGGAAAATGGTAGGACTGACCCATTTTCCCAAATAGTTTATATAAAATGGGAATTGTTCTCGAAATGTTTGATAGAATTCACTTGTAAATCCATCTTATCCTGGGTGTTTTTTTCCTTAGGGAGCTCATTTATGTTTTCTTAAATTTCTTTTTCTAGGATAGGATTATTTAAGTATTCTATTTCCTCTTCTGTTAATTTGTGCAGTTTAAATTTTTGTAAAAATTCATCCATTTTATTTAGAATGCCAGTTTGGACATATAATTAGTCAAAACAGTTCCTAATAAATAATTCTATCTTCATTTGTTATGCATTCACTCTTTTTATTTTTGATAGTAGTAATTTGATTTTCTTTCTATTAATTGTTCCTCCACCCCCCAATAAAACAAGATCCTAGCTTTATTAGTTTAGTGGTTTTTTTAAATTCCAATTTTATTAAGTTGTTAAACACAACTTTTTGTGACCCTATTTGGTTTTGGGGGGTTTTTTTTGGTAAAGATACTGGAATGGTTTGCCATTTCCTTCTCCAGCTCATTTTACAAATGAGGAAAATGAGGCAAACAGGGTTAAGTGACTTGCTCAAGGTCAAACAACTACTGAAAAAAAAAATGTTAAGGAAGGTGGCCAAGCAGTACCAGATTTTAATAAATTACAAGGAAGCAATCATCAAAACAATCTGGTATTGACTAAGAAAAAAAAGTGGTGGTTCAGTGAAACAGATTCGGTATACAACATACAGTAGGAAATGACTGGTAATCTTATTGTTGTTCAGTCCTGTCCTATTCGTGACCCCATGGGTTTTCTTGGCAAAGATACTTAGAGTGGTTTGCCATTTCCTTCTCCAGTAAATTAAGCCAAACAGAGGTTAAGTGACTTGCCCATGTCTGACACTCTATTTGAATTCAGGTCTTCCTGACTACAGGCCCAGTGTTCTATCCACTGAACCACCTGTACCGGTTTCCACTATAGTGATCTAGTGTTTGATAAACCCAAAGATCCAAGCTTTTGGAACTATAACTATGACAAAAATTGCTCAGAAACTTAGAAAGCAGTTTGGCAGAAAATAGGCATAGATGAACATCTCACACCATATACCAAGGTAAGGCCAAAATAGGTAGACATAAAAGATGGTATCATAGGCAAATTAGGAGAGGGTGGAAAATTTTACCTGTTAGATCTATGGATAAAGGAAGAGTTCATGAACAAACAAGAGACAAAGAAGATCACAGGAAGTAAAGTGGATAATTTTGATCACATGCTATTAAAAAGGTTTTGCCAAAATTAGAAGGAAAGCAAGAAACTGGGGGAAACTTTTTTACAGTAAATTTCTCTGATAAAACCTTCATTTCTCAAATATACAGGGAACTGAGCCAAATTTATAATAAGAGCCATTTATTCACTAATTGATTAATGGTCAAAGGAAATGAACCAGTAGTTTTCAGAAGAAATCAAATCTATTAATAGCCACATGAAAAAAATGCTCCAAATCATTATGGAGCACTAGAGAAATGCAAATTAAAACAATTCTGAAATATGACCTCGCATCTATCAGACTGACTAACTGACAGCAAAGGAGGTGATGTGGAAAAATAGGGATACTGATGTTGGTGTGAACTGGTATAACCATTCTGGAAAGCAATCTGGAACTATGTCCAAAGGGCTATAAATCTGTACATATCCTTTGACCCAGCAATACCACTACCAGGTCTGTATACCAAAGATATTAAAGAAATGAGAAAAGGATTTATATGTACAGTTTATGGCAATTCTTTTTCTTTTTGTGGTGGGAAAGAATTGGGAACTGAGGGAATGATATCAATTAGGGAATGGTTGAATAAATTGAGGTATATGCTTGTGATTGTGATTGTAATTATGATGAGGGAGATGGTTTCAGAAAAACGTGGGGAGACTTATACGAACTGATGAAAAGTGAAGTGAGCAGAACCAGGTAAACACTACACAACAGCAATATTTTAACAATTATCTGCTGTGAAGGATTTGGCTACTCTGATCGATACAATGATTGAAGACAGTTCCAAAGGACTCATGTTGAAAAATACTGATGAACTCTCTGAGTGCAGAGTGAAGCATAGTTTTCTTATTTTCTTTATTTTTCTTTCTTTCTTTTTTTTTTTTTGCAACATGGTTAATATATTTTGCATGATTTCACTGTGTAGAAATGAGATTTTCGAAATTAGGGGGGAGAGGCTAGAGGGAGGGGGAGAATTTGGAACCTCAGATTTTTTAAATGAATGTTAAAGTATAACACATAAAAAGGGGTAGTGGATCAGATAACAGCCACGTAGGGGTTCTATTGGGCGCAGAGGTCAAGTTCATGCCTTTCATTTCACAGATGAGGAAGCTGAGGCTGAGAAAAGCTGAGTGACCTGCCAAGCTGGGATCACCCGGTTAGGGTCCAAGGCAGGCTCCGAACGCGGCTCAGCGGGCCGCCCAATAGGCCACGCAGCCTCGGCGGTGGGCTCCTTCCATTCTCTAGGGCCGGTGGGGGCCTCCTCGTCCTCAGGCCTACCATGCGAGAGGGGTCGGGTGGAGGTCCCGGCCTAAACGTAAACAGAACTCCCCCACCCTCCCTCGGTCCGCGCCCTCCCGCCCCTGCACCCCAGACCCTGCTCCCGACACCCACCTCCTCCGCTGGTTCGGCCCCGAGGCGGGATCGTCCAGCTGGGCCTCGGTCTCGCCAGCGCTCAACGTCCGGGACACGGCCGCCCGGTGGCTGCGCCTCCGAGGCTGGGGCGGCTCGGGCTTCGGGATCGAGCTCTCCACCACTGCCGCCGCCGGCTCCAGCTCCATTGCCGTGGGAGAAGGAGGGGAGGCAAAGACTTAGATCTCGGGGCGGGTGCCCCCCAGAGTTGGGGAGACCGGAAGGAACTAGGAGCCGGCCCGAGGCCTCCGCGGAGGGAAAAGGGTTTCTGTCAGGAAGAAGCCACCATAGTCAACATTAGGGCGTTTGAAAAATGGCGGCAGGAAAGCCGCCAGCAAATCAGTGAAGCCCTTTAAGGCGTTGCTAGGAGACTCAGGATTCCCGCCTCCCATTGAGTTGAGTCCAATAGGGGGCGGTGCTGTTGCTGCGCAAGGAACCCTTTAAGTTGGGGGGAGGGGGAAGGGAAGGAGAGCGAGGGGTAGGCAAGAGAGGGGAAGAGAAACGGAGGGAGAGGAAGGAGGAGGGAGGGTTGGGTTCAATTAATTCGTTCATATAAAAAAAAAAAATTTTAATGGCTAACCGTGGGCACATCATCCATCCTCGTGGAAATTACTCCTGAATTCATCACCAGCTCCTCCAAGAATTTCAGAGTGGGAAGATATTTCCGTGGCCTTTAGTCCAATCCTAAACAAGAATTCCCTGCACAGAAAAAATGGTTATCGATCTAGCCTTTGATAAACTCCAGTGAAGGGGTACTTACAGTTTCCGAGGCAACTATTTCCACTTTGAGGTTACTAATTGTTACAAAGTTCTTTTTTACATCAAGACGTTTAGTATAGTGAAAAGGTTTCGGGCTTTTGAGTCAGTGTGCCTGAGTTCAAATGTGAAATCCAATGCTTAATACCTGCATGACTTGGAAGAAAACAGCAACCGTCCTGAGTCTCAGTTGACAGGAGATGAAACTGAGACGAGGATGAGTGTCGGAGCTTGAAGTCACTAAACCCAGGGGTTCTCTCTTAGATCCGATCAAATATAAAAATCGTCTGACTTTTAAAACCCTTCACAACCTAGTCGTTTCCTACTTTTGTGGTCTTATTTTTAAAAAAATTAATATGTTTTTACACATTGTGCAAATTTCTGTTGCCTCTCGTCCCAGAGAACCATTTTAAAGTTTTTTAAATCTGTCCCTTCTACTATCCATCCCCCACCGCCCCAGTTTAAGAAAAAATTTAATCCTGAAATATAATTCTCTCAATACCTCAATATCCTGCAAAACAAATTCCCACATTGGACATTTTTTTTCAATCAAAAAAATTATTTAAAGTTTTGAGTTCCAAATTCTATCCCTCCCGTCTCCCCTCCCTGAGACAGTAAGCAGATATATATAGGTTTTACATATGCAATTATGTAAACATTTCCATGTTAATTTTGTACAAGAAGACTTGAATAAAAAAATGAAAGAAAGCATAAAATAGCATGCTTCAACCTGTATTCAAATAATATCAGTTCTTT
Source organism: Dromiciops gliroides (assembly GCF_019393635.1). Taxonomy (NCBI): domain Eukaryota; kingdom Metazoa; phylum Chordata; class Mammalia; order Microbiotheria; family Microbiotheriidae; genus Dromiciops; species Dromiciops gliroides. The sequence continues at coordinate 204,273,262 of NC_057865.1, read as the reverse complement.
CTCTGGAGGCCGATGGTATGCTTCATTATAAGTACTTTGGAATTGTCTTGGATCATTGTATTGGTGAGAATAGCTAAGTCATTCAGTTTTTCATTGAACAGTATTGTTACTGTGTACAACGTTCTCCTGGTTCTGTTCACTTCACTATGCATCAGTTCATGTAATGGACAATTCTTGATTTCTTACACTATATTTTATTACATTCATATGCCACAATTTGTTTAGCCATTACCCAGTAGGACAACCCCCTTAGTTTCTAGTTCTGTATCATCACAAAAAGAGCTACTATAAATATTTTTGTACATATGTGTCTTTTCCTCTTTTGGGGGAAATCTCTTTGGACTAGTTTTGGTAACCGTATGCCAAAAGGTATGCAAAGTATAGTAGCTTTTGGGACATAATTTCAAACTGCTTTCCAGAATGGCTGGAACGACTCATGGTTCCACCAACAATACACTAATGCACTTGTTTTCCCACAGTCCCTAACCCCAGTGTTTGCCATTTTCACCTTTTATCATCTTTGCTAGTCTAATGAGGTGCAACCTCAAAGTTGCTCTAATTACATTTCTCTAATTATTAGTGATTTAAAGTATTTTTTTTTCTTATGGTCCTTGATAGACTGGATTTCTTCCTTTGAAAACTGCCTATTCATATCCTTTCACCATTTATCAGCTGGGGAAGGGCTCTTATTCACAAATCTGAATCAGTTCCTTATAAGTCTTGGACATGAAACTTGTATTAAAAAAAAAAACCCAAAAACCTCAATACAAAGATTTTTGCCCAATTACTTGTTTCCCTTCTAAGTTTAACTACATTAGATATATTTGTGTACAAACTTTTAAAATTTATATAATGGGGCAGTTAGGTGGTTCAGTGGATAGAGCACTGACCCTGGAGTCAGGAGTACCTGAGTTCAAATCCAGCCTCAGACACTTAACACTTACTAGCTCTGTGACCCTGGGTAAGTCACTTAACCCCAATTGCCTCACTAAAAAACAAACAAAAAAAACCCCCAAAATTTATGTAATCAAAAATTGCTCATTTTATCTTTATGATCTCTTCCCCTATTCATAGACCCTAAAGATTTCTTCCTTGTTCCTATAATTTATGATGTAATCTTTTAAAAAATATAGGTCATCCATCCATTTTGGCTTTTTTATAGGTTTTTTAATTATTTTTTTTTTGGTGAGGCAATTGGGGCTAAGTGACTTGCCCAGGGTCACACAGCTAGTAAGTGTTAAGTGTCTGAGGCTGGATTATGAACTCAGGTACTCCTGACTCCAGGGCCAGTGCTCTATCCACTGTGCCATCTAGCTGCCCCTTTTTATAGGTTTTTTAAGCTCATGTGTTGTTGTTTTTTTATTTCATTTTTATTTTCAGTTCCAAATTCTTTCCTTCCCTTCAGCCTCTTCCCCACCTATTGAGAGGGCAAGAAATACAATACTTTTGCACATATGAAGACATGCGAAGTATATTTCTGCATTAGCCATGTCCCCCACCTCCTATCCCCCCCCCAAAAAAAGCAAAGAAAATAAAGAAAGGGGGGAAAAGGCATGCTTCAATCTGTACTCTCTAAGTCTTTAAGTTCTCTATCTGGAGTGGATAGCATTTTTCATTATGAGTCCTTTGGACCTTGTTCAGCCATTCCCTAATGGATAGGCATCTCCTCTATTTCCAATATTTTGCCACCATGAAAAGGGCTGCTATAAATATTTTTGCACATGTAGGTCCTTTCTCCTTTTTTTTTTTTTTTTGCATACACACCTAATGGTGGTATTGCTGGATCAAAGGCTATGCATAGTTTGGTTACCCTTTGGGCATAGTTCAAAATTGCTCTCCAGAATGGTAGGAACAGTTCACAACTCTACCAACAGTGCATTAGTATCCCAATTTTCCCACAGACTCTCTAACACTTATCATTTTACTTTTTTATCATATTAGCCAATCTGATAGGTATGATATGGTAACTCAGTGTTTTAATTTGCAATTCTCTAATCAAAAGTAATTTGTAGAACTTTTTCATATGCCTATAGACAGCTTTGATTTCATCTGAAAACTGCTTATTCATATCCTTTGATCTTTTCCTTTTACATTGCTAAGTTAATTTTGTCCTTAACAGAGCCTTATAAGATGAAGTAGCTGCAAATTGTGAAACAGTGGACATCCTGAATGAGTTCCTCCTTATTTTGACATTTCTTTTGTGTAGCAATGGGAATAACTGAATAAATAAATTGAACTAAAGAACTAAAGCTCTAATTCTTCCTTTTAGAAAGGCAATATATTGTATGTGCATCCATCATTCTTCTTTGTTCTGTAAATTTCTGGTTCTAGTGGAACAAGAATACTAAAAATTACTTCCCTAACCCAATGATTCTCAAACCTTTTTTCTGGCACAGTATTATTCTTTACTGTGAGAAACTGCAACAAACTATGAGAGAGTTCTGAATGCATATGCAATTCAATTCCTGACATGCCTGAAGAAAACTGAGGGCACACCCTTTGAGAATCAATGTCTAAGAAATTTTCTGGAGAAGGAATATTTGATAAATTTTACATTTATTAGGAGATCTCAAGTCCCTTGAGACTAAAGTAAAAAGAGCCTACTGGAATGAGTTGTTTGATTGTATTATAAAGAAGTTTTAAAGCTAAAAATGAGTCTGTGGTCATCAACAACAAAGACTAAAAAACTAGAATCATAATTGAAAGGTACAAGGAAGAAATTAACTGTTCCCACAAATTGTATAGAGATCTTTTTTTTTTAAATAAACCTCTGGAAAAAAAGGTAGGCCCACCAATCAGTATTTGTTCATATTTGCCTTCAATATACAGTTAACCCTTGAGAAGAGAGAAAGAGAAAATATGTAATTATTATTGGAAAATTGGTTTGGGATTTTAGAGTTCCATATTATTTTAATTACTGATAGATTACCATAATTACTGATTATTATTGAGAACACAACTGGACATGTGTATTGTATTTTATAGACAATTATTTTTCTTGTGCTATAGCACAAATTGTGTTCTGAAAAATATGATCAAATACTTTTTTCATTGTATTTGGACTATCTACTAGTCATAATTTTGAGAAATTGATCAAAATAATGAAACATCATTTTTACCCCTTTGTGTGTAATAAGTTTTCAATTGCTGTAAAACATTTCTGTTATGTTAGAGGCATGTTGAATGGTGCAAGAGGTGAATTGGGAGCTTAGGAAGATAAAAGAAAAGAAAGGCTGGGAAGCTTTTAGAAAGATTTCATGTGAGCTTCTAGATAATATTCATCATTTTCATTACAGCTGTAAATTTCTGGTATTAATGTTAGCTATAAAGATAATTTTGCTCTGCTTTAATTTTAAGCAGTGAAACTTATTGTGTGAGTTGAAATCTCCTGGGACTGGGGCAGCTAGGTGGCACAGTAGATAGAGCACCGGCCCTGGAGTCAGGAGGACCTGAGTTCAAATCTGGCCTCCGACACTTGACACTTACTAGCTGTGTGACCCTAGGCAAGTCGCTTAACCCCAATTGCCTCACCAAAAAAAAAAAATCTCCTGGGACTGTAAATTTGATATATTAATCTATCAGCTCACTTGGATCTAGTTGAAAGTATTATTGGTGATCATCTAAAAGAAATTATAAATAGACCGAAGCTGGAGTGCTGAACAACATGCCAGAGTGTTAAAACAGTTATAAGTGGATTTAGATTTTGGGGAAAGTTGGAATGCAGATCTTACAGAGGCTCATTTCTCCATTGTTTTGCTTCTGGCCTTTGAATGGGAAAGACTCGATAATATAATGCTATGATGCACCAATTGGTTGTTACAAAATTATCCTTTGACTTTAACCCAGAATCAAACAGAGGCAAGAAAGTCTTGGACCTCTATGCCTGAGAGGTCAGCCTGCAACTTTCAGAACCAGATCTAACAGAAATTTGACACTTATAGTAATGTGCTACATCCTCCCTTAAAGTAAATTTCTCTGGCCAGTTAATACCTTTTGATACGATATGGTCAATGTCACTGTGCATCTCTAAACCCAAAGTTGTGAGGATATGGGATGAAAATTTTTTTCTTGTATGAATCAATTATTTTCCTAATTGTATAGACCAGAGTTTGTTATCCCTTTTGTTCAAGGGTATTATTTGTGGGCTGCAGAATCCATTAAAGGGAAACAGAAGGAGAAACAATCCATAATTAGCTCAGAGAATACCAAAACCCTGTACTGATTCCAGGCTCTCCTTTGCCCTATCCTCTCCTAAGAAGCTGGTAGTGACCCTAGCCTATTTCATGGATGCCCAAAACTGTAGTGTTTCATATCTAATGACAAGCTTTTTGGAGGATGGTGACTCAGGGGAATTAAAGTGTTGTCAGAAATTCAAGTTTTCTATGAGCTCATGATCATATATAATAGAGAAAACTTCATAGAAATCCAGTCTAAAAGCATCCTTCTGTTAATGGCTAAACAACTTAGAGCCAGAACTTTCTCTAAAGGCTTGTGCACATTTAAATTGTAATCTCTTGTATCTCTGTAACTTTAACTGTTTCTTACTCTTTTTTTTTTTTTGCTTTCACTCCTAACCTAGTGAAAAGGTCTCTCTCTGTCTTTCTGGTTTACATTTTATTGTGTTCAAGAGTGGAGGGTATGGAGACAAAGAGGGAGGGAGATATATTTCATGACACCCTTCCCCCACTTTGACATGAGTGAATCCATTTTACTAGTGTCCATTTTAATGTAAATTAAGCAAATCACATTCACTTCTCTATGTTTCAGTTAGCTGCAACTACTTGCTTTGCCAGGCTTAGCAGAGATAATTAAATCACCCCAGACATCTTTAGAAAAACATAACTTGTTTTGTCTCCCTTACTAAGTTAACTTTAGAGAAAATAAGTTGATTTGTCTTGGTCTTAAGGACAGTTGCAGAAAGCATCTAAATAAGTTATTTTCCTTCAAGTATAAAAAAGTGCTATTTGTTCTAATTAGGTAGAATCTTTCATTAGAATCCTTCCTATAATTTTATGCCTGTTAATATACTTCTTATCTAAATTGTATTGTTTAGCTGAGTACTTTTACCTAAATGGTAATAATAGAAGAGTTCTACTATATATAATGTCCTCTATTTTTTTTTTTAGTGAGGCAATTGGGGTTAAGTGACTTGCCCAGGGTCACACAGCTAGTAAGTGTTAAGTATCTGAGGTCGCACTTGAACTCAGGTACTCCTGACTCCAGGGCCAGTGCTCTATCCACTGCGCCATCTAGCTGCCCCTAATGTCCTCTATTTTTGAAGCCCTTTCCCAACTTAGCCTGTTACTACTTATACCTTGCTGAATTTCAACCCTACAGTAGTAGAAGCAACATCTACTGAAGTCCCTGCCACATAGGGTAAGGGAGTTTTGTGGTTTTTTCTCCTAAAAGGTAATGAAACCATTATTGAGACTTAATTAGTTCAGGAAACTAAGACTCAAACTGTTGACATAGCCTAGCATTAATTCAAAAGCCTAGCAAATAAGGAGTCAATATCAATTCAGGCTTGACACATGTTGCTGAGTAGAACCCACCATCATGGCAAATGCAGAACTAAGGGAGCTGTACCCAATGGAAACAGTGATTTTTTTGCTGAATATCCTTTTCCATGATGTTCTTGACAAGTTTTCTTTGTGAACTTTGAGATGGCTTCCTATCATCTCATTTCATGCTAGCCATGACCCTGAATTGGCCCTGGACCAGAACATTTGGCTGGGTTGGCCAAATCAGATTGGAATGACTAACCAACTGATGTTATTACTAAAGTTGGGGAAGGGCAATGTAAAGGAAGGGAAGATTTAGGTGATCAAATGGCTAGCTATGACAGCCTTTTATCCTGTGGTCACTGTGCTTTTAGTTGCATATAGTTCTCTCAATGGTACACAGAGGAAGACTCCACTGACTAAATGGGACTGGCCCAGTAGATACTAAAACAAGTTAACATGGAGGATAAAGATAGTGCCAGAATGAACTTTTGCTGTATATTGCTAATGGATATTACAAAAGATGGATCACTAGCATGAGGTAAATGAAAATAAATTGTCCATAAACATTGAACAACCAGAACTAAAGCTCTTGTTTTTTTAGGGCAATGCCTTGAAGGAAGGACAGTAAATGCATTTAGTAGCACATATGAAAGGAACAATACTGATAGGCATAGGAACTAAGTAGCTACAGATGAAAGTATAGAAGAAAATGTAAGACATTAAAAAAAAAAACTGACCTGCAAAACAGGTCAAAGAGAGATCATTTGAGAAATTATCCTTCAATTTAAGAAGTTCTCCCTGAAAAACATATTTGTTTGTTTTTTAAGCCTGGAAGCTATAGTTTAAGAAATTACAATGGAAAACTGTCCATTTCTACTAGAACCAGAGGATAAAGAAAGAAAGAACCTACCCATTACCTCCTGAAATGAATCCCAAAAGGAAAAGTCCCAGAAAGAAGCAGTTCAAGTACCAAGAAAACGTAGTCAGGAGTATATAAGACTTGGCAATATCTATGAAAAACAAGAAGATATCTTGTAATATGGTGTTCCAAAAGGCAAAAAAGATAGGTTTAGGGACAGCTAGGTGGCGCTGTGGATACAGCACCGGCCCTGGAATCAGGAGTACCTGAGTTCAAATCCAGCCTCAGACACTTGACACCTACTAGCTGTGTGACTCTGGGCAAGTCACTTAACCCCCATTGCCCTGCACACACACACAAAAAAGATAGGTTTACAAACAAAAATAACATATTTCACAGCTAAGTATAAATGTAGAGGGGGTGATGTGGGCTGGAATTGAGGATCAAATTGATCGTGAGTCATCCCAAAAGAATTACAAGACTCAGTTACTCTGTTTCCCAAGTTTTATTGCAATATTGTGAGTGACCACAGGGAGAGAACCAGAATAGTGGAAAGGTATCTCTCCAATAAGGAAATATAGAAAGTTATATTTATAGTATGGATAAATTGATTATCAGTCTCATTATAATAATCTCCATGTGGAGATTAGGGAGGTACAGGGGAGGGCCTGTCCTAATTTGGACCCCCGAGGTGGATACCTTTTTCTGTGGAGGTGTGTTTTTGGGGTTTACATGTCATAAGGTGAATCTGGGGACAAATTTGGACTTTCCTGCACATGTCTCTTTCTAATTCCCATGGCTAGTTTCAAAACATCTTCATTTTTCATTTATTCCTAGTCTGAATTTCTATAGCCTGTCAATTTTATCATTGTTATATGACCTGCCCCTTTATGTCCCTGTTATGGGTACTGATTACTGTGGGTAAGAGAACCTAGCATCCTGACTTGTAAGTTATCTATTACGTGGGGTCTGAATTCCTCTTAGAGCTCATATTTGAATTAGAAGTTGGGCCTTAGGTTTTTCTATTAACCCCTTTTTGCTTCCCACACCAGGGGAAAAATGATCTTTTATAGAATAGAGGACTTTAAAACATTTCTGATGAAAAGACCAAATCTGAGCAGGAACTTTGAAATATAAACATAAGAAGCCAGAGAAACCCAGAAAGGTATTTGTGCAATTAAGAGGAACTGTATGATGATATAATGATAATATTTGAACATAATGAAACAGGAGAAACAAGTATTCCTTCAGAACCCTAATACAATCAAAGGTTATTAAGGAATTAAATAAGAAAAACAGTGGATCTAAAAGATGATTCTGTTTTCATTTTGGGGGTACAAAATTAACCAACCTACAATAAAAGAAACTAAGGCAGAGTTCCAAGCCAATAGCATTTTTTTTTCAGTGCAACAAACATTTATTTTATTTTTTCCAGTTACATGTAAGGGCAGTTTTCAACATTCATTTTCATAAGATTTAGAGTTCCAAATTTTTCTCCCTCTCTCCCTTTCCTCCCCCCCTCCACAAGACATCAACCAATCTGATATAGGTTACATATGTACAATCCACAAGTGCTCTTTTTATCAGTTCTTTCTATGGGGGTGGATAGTATGCTTCATCATTAGTCCTTTGGGAGGAAGCTAGGTGTTGCAGTGGATAAAGCACTGGCCCTGGATTCAGAAGGACCTGAGTTCAAATTCGGACTCAGGCACTTGACACTAGTTGTGTGACCCTGGGCAAGTCACTTAACCCTCATTGCCCTGCAAAAAAAAAAAAAGTCCCTTGGAATTGTCTTGGATCACTGTATTGCTGAGAGTAGTTAAGTCATTCACAATTGCTCACAGAACAATACTGCTGTCACTATGCACAATGTCCTCCCAGTTCTGCTCACTTCACTATACATCAGTTCATATGAATCTTTCCAGGTTTTTCTGGTATCATCCTGTTTGTTATTTCCTATGGCACAATACCATTCCACTAAAATCATATACTACAGCTTCTTCATTCTTTCCTCAATTGATGGACATTCCCTTGATTCCCAATTCTTAGCCACCAAAGTTGCTATAAATATTTTTTGTACAATTTTTCCCCCTTTTCTCTTTTTCATAGTTAGGATTGTTAACTGTTTCCCTCCATCTTATTCCCTTCCCCATGATATTTACTCTATTATCTATCTTCTTTTACCCTATCCCTCTTCAAAAGGGATTTGCTGCTGTCTGTCCCCTCCTCTAATCTGCCCTTCCTTCTTTTGCCCCTCCCTCTTTATCCCCTTCCCCTCCTATTTTCCTGTAGGGTTAGAGAGATTACTCCACCCAGTTGAGTGTGTATGTTATTCCCTGTGTGGGAATTTATTGTGATTTAGAGACCATGCCTTTGGGCTGAGATTAAAGGGCCTTAGGCCCTCAGGGTTTCTCTCTGTGTAAGAGGGGCTGGTGTAGAAGGAAGATATATAGCCTGGGAGGTAGAGATGCTGGGGGTATGGAAGTAAGGAGACGCACAGGGTTCGTCAAGACAGTACAGAAAGGGGGTTCACGGACATTGTCACTAAGGAGACTGAGGCTATGTACAGAGAGGGAAGTTAGATGGTAAGGGGGAACACTAGAAGAAGGTCGGTTGGTATGGAGACGCAGGAGGATGCAGGCGCAGCAAACAAGTTCACTGGCAGAAATTCACAGGTCGTATTTTAATTTTGTTATCCTTGTTTCTACATTTAACTCTACCCCCATTGCCCCACCAAAAAAAAAAAGTGTGTTGCTACATTTAACTCTAAGTTTATTCATCTAAATAAACCCCATATTTGCTTTAATTAAAAGAAGCATTATAATCCTCTTTTGCTTATCAATTTGGGAGGAGCAAGTATAGGGGAATTTTATATACGGCCCATATTAAATTAATAGCAGTCAGATAGCCAACCAGTCAAAAGCCCCCATAGTAGGCCCAAATCAGTAAAAATATTCTTACGGGGCAGCTAGGTGGCACAGTGGATAGAGCACTGGCCCTAGAGTCAGGAGTACCGGAGTTCAAATCTGGCCTCAGACACTTAACACTTACTAGCTGTGTGACCCTGGGCAAGTGACTTAACCCCAATTGCCTCACTAAATATATATATATATATTTTTTTTTTCTTACATTTGAATGGCAACCACAAATGGATTTATCACCCAATTATAATTTTTCTATAGTTACAATTTTTCATATAGCTCACAGTTATAAAATGTACAGATTAGGAGAAGTTAATTTTTTTTATACCTCCTTGAGCCAATTCTGATAAGATTGAGGTCTTTTTTTTTTTTTGCTGGGCAATGGGGGTTAAGTGACTTGCCCAGGGTCACACAGCTAGTAAGTCAAGTGTCTGAGGCCAGATTTGAACTCAGGTACTCCTGAATCCAAGGCCGGTGCTTTATCCACTGCGCCACCTAGCTGCCCCAAGATTGAGGTCTTTGAACCAATTCTGATGAGTGTAAAATTCATTTAATGCCCTGCTCCTCCCCCATCTCTTTCCCTACTCCATAAGCCCTTTCCTTTCCTATTTCTTTCATGTGGGATTTCACCCCATGCTACCTCTGCCCTTCCCCCTCCTCCTCCAGTGCATTTCCCTCACCCTTCAATTTAACCCTAAAGATGTCATCATGGGGCAACTAGGTGACACAGTGGACAAAGCATCCATCCTGGACCCAGGGGGATCCCAGCCAAAATCCTTCCTCAGACACAAGATAGTCACCCACTGTATGACCCCAGGTATGTCCCCCAACTCCAAGTTTTTATGGTTCTCTAGGGTCTTGTATTTGAAAGTCAAAGCCATTCAGTTCAGGTCTTTTTGTCATGAATACCTGAAGGTCCTCTTTTTTCATTAAAGTCCCATTTTTCCTCTGAAAGATTATAATCAGTTTTGCTAGATACGTGATTCTTGGTTATAATCCCAATTCCTTTGCCCTCTGGAATATCATATTCCATGCCCTCAGGTCCTTTAATGTAGAAGCTGCTAGATCTTGTGCTATCCTGACTGGGGTTCCACAATACTTCAATTCTTTCTTTTTGTCAGCTTGCAATATTTTCTCCTTGACCTGAGAGCTTTGGAATTTCAAGCCAATAGCATTTTATTAAAGGATCTATATCCTCCTCTAATGAAGTAGACCTCAGATCTTCCTCATGATCTGAGATGCCCTCTTCCTCTAGGGCCTTAGTGTTATCACTATAACTTGATACCCAGATGGTACAGAAGAGGCAAAGTAAAATATACACTCTCATTGGTTGATAGACCTTGACCTTGACCACGACCCTCCAGGAACATCTACATAAAATACAGAATCCCGTTGACAAATGAGCTGATGAGCAGACCTTGACAGACTATCTTGACCTTTCAGGAGGTCCTAGCAAGTTGAGGAGCAGACCCATAGGCTAGGCTGATTAAACAGATGTCAAAACATCTACATGAGCTGATGGGTTGGTAGGAAGGCAGGCCACAGGCTGGCACTTATTAACCAAATGCTCATGGCCATCTCCCCCATTGGACAATAAAGAGATGATGAGGAATGGAGGGGCAACAAAAACAGCTGGGCGACTTTCTATGTAATTGAGTCACCTCTGTCACACTGGACTTGGTCGTCATAACAAGATAAAAACAAGAGTGGAGGTCCTCTAGTTAGCTTCCTATGATTAAGCAAATGAATTTATAATCCGTAGTAAACAGCTCTGGGACCTAATATACAGAACTTATAATCATTACTCCTATGGAATCATATTAGACTGATTAAAACTGATTGGAATAAAATAGGGGTCACACATTTGCTTCAAAAATCTCTTCACAGGGTCCATGCCTTTCCACTCTTCTAGGTGTCAGTTGTCACTCGGAACTAATTCTCTTTCTCCTAAGGCAGGATGAGTGAGCTCTCTAACTTTATGGAATATTGCCCATAGGAACATTAATCAATGGTATTTTCCCCTTTTTTCTTCCTTTCCAAATCCTTCCTTTGTCTTCACACATTTGCATGGGCTTATTTTATATCCTGCAACTTTGCTGCAGATGTTGTTTCAATTAGTTGATTAGTCGATTATCTAAGATTCTCTAAGGAAACGATGATATTATCTGAAAAAAAGTTTTATTTCCTATTCCTTCAATTTCTTTCTCTTTTCTTATTACTATAGTAGTAATGATGATAATGAACACTTTTATTTCAACATTGATATTAATGAAAAGACTTCTAGCTTATCCAACTTATCAATTAAAGGAAATGTGTTTAATAGCTTTTTCTGCAACTATTGAAATAATTATATTATTTTTGTTGTTTTTATTGTTTATATGGTCACTTATGCTTATTTTCCTAATATTGAAGTAGTCCTACATTCTTGGCATAAATGTAGCCTAGTCATGATTTTTGTGATATATTACTTTAATCTCCTTGCTAGTTTTTTTTAATAAAAAATTTGCATCAATATTCATTAAGGAAACCAATCTACTGTTTTCCTTTTCTGTTTTGACTCTCCTTGGTTTAAGTATCAAGAGCACATTTGTGTCATAGGAGGATTATAGTACCTACTTTTTCAAACAGTTTATGTACTATTAGAATTAATTGTTCTTTAAATGTTTGGTAAAATTCACTTGTAAATCCAGTCCTAGGGATTTCTTCTTAGTGAGCTTATTTATAGTTTGTTCAATTTTTTTTCTTTTTGGTTTTACATTTTTTTCACTTATTTAGAATTTGATTTCCCCCCAATTAGATGTAAAAACAATTTTAACATGCATTTTTAAAACTTTGTGTTCCAAATTCTCTTCCTCCCCCCCATTAAGAACTCAAGCAATTCAATATAAATTATATGTGTAGTCATGCAAAATATTTCCACATTAGTCTGGTTGTAAAAGAAAATAGACAAAAAAAATTAAGAAAAAGAAACTAAAAATATATGCTTCAATCTGTATTTAGATGGCATCAGTTCTTTCTCTGGAGATGGATCACATTTTTTATAAGTCCTTAAGAGCTGTCTTATATCACTGCATTTCAGAGAATAGCCAAGTCATTCACAGTTCATCATCTTACAATATTGTTGTTACTTTATATACAATACATCTCACCTTGCATCCTGCTCATCATTTCACAGTTATGATTGCTAACTGAATTTCCTTCCATCCTACTTCCTCCCCATGTCATTTACTCTATTCTCTATCTCCTTTCACCCTTTCTCTCCTCAAAGGTGTCTTGCTTCTGACTGCCCCCTCCCCCAATTCTCCTTTCTATCATCTTCTCCCCTTATCCCCTTCCCCTCCTACTTTCCTACAGGGTAAGATAGATTAGTATAGCCAATTGAGTGTGTATGCTATTCCCTCTTTGAGCCAATTCTGATGAGAGTAAGTTTCACTCACTCCTCAGCACTTCCCCCACCTTCCCCTCCACTGTATAAGCTTTTTCTTGCTTCTTTTATGTATGATACTTTACCCCATTCCACCTCTCCCTTTCCCTTTCTCCCAGTGTATTGCTCTCTCACCCCTTAATTTTATTTCTAAAAGATATCATCCCAGGGGCAGCTAGGTGGCGCAGTGGATAGAGCACTGGCCCTGGATTCAGGAGGACCTGAATTCAAATCCAGTCTCAGACACTTGACACTTACTAGCTGTGTGACCCTGGGCAAGTCACTTAACTCCCATTGCCCCGCCAAAACAAAACAAAACAAAACGATATCATCCCTTCATATTCAACTCACACCTGTGCCCTCTGTCTAAATATACTCCATCTACCTGCCCTAATAATGAGAAAGTTCTTATAATTTACAAGTATCATCTTCCCATGTAGGAATGGAAACAGTTTAAGCTTTTAATATCCCTTATGGTTTCTTTTTCCCGATTACCTTTTTTTTAATTGAATAGAATTTTATTTTCCAAAATATATGTTAAAACAAATTTTGACATCAATTTTTTAAAACTCTGTGTTCCCTAATTCATTGTTGGTGGAGCTGTGAACTGGTCCAACCATTCTGGAGAGCAATTTGGAATTATTGACCCAGCAATACCACTTTTGGGTCTTTTTCCCAAAGAAATCATGAAAGGGGGAAAGGGACCCCCATGTACAAAAATATTTATACATGCTCTTTACGTGGTGGCAAGGAATTGGAAGTTGAGGGGGTGCCCATCAATTGGGGGATGGCTGGACAAGTTGTGGTATATGAATACAATGGAATACTATTATGCTGTAAGAAATGATGAGCAGGAGGAGTTCAGAGAAGCCTGGAGGGTCTTTCGTGGGCTGATGATGAGTGAGATGAGCAGAACCAGAAGAACATTGTACACAGTATCATCAACATTGAGTGTTGATCTACTGTGATGGACTATATTCTTTTCACCAATGCAATGGTACAGAAGAGTTCCAGGGAACTCATGATGGAAGAGAATCTCCAAATTCCAGAAAAAAAAAAAAAGAACTGCGGAGTATAGATGCTGAATGAACCATACTATTTCTTTTGTTTTTGGTGCTGTTGTTTTTTTCTATTTTGAGGTTTTTCATCAGTACTCTGATTTTTTCTCTTATAACATGACTAATGCAGAAATAGGATTAATGTTATTATGAGTATATATGTATATATATATATATAACCTATATCAGATTACCTGCTGTCTAGGGAAGGGGGAAGGGAGGGGAGGGAGGGAAGGGAGGGAGAAAAATCTGAAATTGTAAAGCTTGTATAAACAAAAGATGAGAACTATATTTACATGTAACAGAAAAAAAATAAAATACTTTATTAATTAAAAAAAAAAACTTTGTGTTCCAACTTCTCTTCCTCCCTCCCTTCCCACCCCCCCACCCACAAGAACTCAAGCAACTCAAAATAAGTTATACATGAGTAGTCATGGAAAACATTCCCACATTAGCTAGGTTGTGAGAGAAAACAGTTGAAAAAACAAAACTTCAGATTAAGGAATTGTCAAAGAGGAAAAAAAAATTTTTTTTAAATGTGCTTCCATCTGTTTTCAGATACTATCAGATCTTTCTCTGTAGATGGGTTGCAATTTTCTTAAGTCCTTCAGGGTTATATTGGATCATTACCTTGCTGAAAATAACCACATGCTTCCCAGCAGATCATTTTAAACTATTGCTGTTATTTTGTAATACAGTACATTTCACTCTGCTCCAGTTCATGTAGGTCTGTCCAGGTTTTTCTGATAGTATCCTGTTCATCATAACCTGCATATAGTACCTTAAACTTGACAGAGAATTTTCTTCATAATAGCCCAGCAAAGTAGGTACCATACTTTTTGCCATTATCATGAATCATCATTACTTTTTCTCTGTATCCTATTCCCTTCCCATGATATATTTTTTTAATTGTTTTTTTTTTTAATGAGGCAATTGGGGTTAAGTGACTCACCCAGGGTCACACAGCTAGTAAGTGTTAAGAGTCTGAGGCCGGATTTGAACTCAGGTACTCCTGACTCCAAGGCCGGTGCTCTATCCACTGCGCCATCTAGCTGCCCCCCCCCTTCCCATGATATTTACTCTATTTGCTATCTTCTTTTAATGACAATGAGTCTGAGAAAAACCTCGATCCCTCTTTTGGAGATCTCCTCCAAAGCTGAACCCAGGTTTTTTGAGCTCAGGATCAAAGACATTTCATGAGAGGGAGCTCCCTTTATCCCACAACAATTACAATGAGCTTTCCCTTCTTTGCTTTTGATATTTAGACAGTCTGTTCAATTGCATCTGATACATAGATAGAATCTAATATTAGCTGTTTACTGAGATATTAAATAGAAGTCCAATGTCTATCAACTCCTTAGCTCTTTCTCTTCTCTCCTCTCCTAGTTGATCATATCTGCTACTTCCTTTACTTCCCCTTTTGCCACAGTTGTTTCAACATTTTCTAATATACTTTACTCATTGGTGAAAAACATTTGTTTGAGGACCTAAGATTCAGACACCTTTCATGTGGAAAATTATTATTGCCAATGTTCTCCTAAATCAGGAATCCTTAGCAAATAGATCTATTAGTAAAACATGACATCTCTAAACTAGTTTCCTTACTAGGCTCCTCCATAGTGAGTGGAGTTTCTCACCAAGGAAAGATTTCCAGTTCAGATACAAGTTCAGTATAAAATATGGAGGTTTATGAAAACAGACAAGACAGACTGCTGCCTTACTTTGTATTTCTCACTTTGCGCAATAGTATATGATTATACTAACTATAGTCTGGTTTGCTATTAATTTTTTTTCATTCTTCAATTCTATGGATATACATATAAATGTGAGGGGGATGTGGGTGCTAATGTATGCTAAAAGATGCACTTAGGAATAAATTCTATCATCTAAAGCCTCTATTTCCAGCTGGTCAGAGGACCAACAAGCTGTCATATGCTCTATCAACATTAACTAGCTTGAAAGGGGATTTGGCCACTAGATGGAGCTCTTGATATTCATGAGTAGCCTTCAGCTAGAGTATGATTAAGAGTTCTCTAGTTTCAAGACAAACTACTGGTATGATCACCAAAATTGGAAATCTCTCTTTAACTTATTGAGTCACTTTCTATCCCCTCAATCACAATCTCCTTCCCCAAACTCATAAAATTTTACAGTTCAATGTTAATAGCCCTGTGATTTATTAGCACAATAAAATAACATAGGAAACTCAAAATAATAAATTGAAGCCTCAAATAAAAGGCTTTGATATTGCTACAGCTTGAGTTATATTTCCTTTTCTCCTCACCCTTTCTCCAATTTGGTTTGGATGGAACAGAAAGGAAAGGGATTGGGCAGGAGATTAAAAAAACAAAAAACAACCCACCTGATATGAGCTTTTCCAGTAAGTGCTCTGAGAAAACAAGGAAAAAAGAAACTTTAGAAAAAGAATTTTGCTTGATCTCATCAATGCCAAGCGCAAGTCTTATTTTCATCTGTTTGGTACTTCATTGACAAGGTCAGTCACTTACTCATTTCTCCAATTGCCTCTATCCATGTATAACTTCATAAAGTGATCTCCACTCTCAATCAATTTCCCCCTGCTTACAATTGCTTGGACTATGCTTTTGCCCTGGGAACAGTAAACAGTAGGACAAGCATTCAGAGCCTCTGGGCTCTTTGATCTTTCTCTTTCTAAGTCAACAAAAAACTTTATGTAAAAGTCTCTGAAAGAACAAAGGAAATGGAAACCAAAGGACTTTAAGATTAAATATATGCCTGCATCCATTATTTAGCTTACTCTAATTTCTTTATAATATCTAAGCTCAATAGGAGTAAATAGTGTGCTGCTACAATAAAGAAAAAAAATAATGCTATCTTCATTCAGTCACTTTTCAGTCATGTTTGACTTTTCATGACACTTATTGGGATTTTCTGGGAAAAGATACTGGAGTGGTTTCCCATTTCCTTATCCAGCTGATTTTGCAGATGAAGAAACTGAGACAAATAGGATTAAGTGACTTGCCCAGGGTCACAGAGCTAGTAAATGTCTGAGGCCATATCTGAACTCACAAAGATGAGTCTGACTCCCACCCAGCACTTAATCCACTGTGGTTGCATTAATTAAAAGAAGCATAGATTCCAGGAATGCGGATATGATAGTCTTTCTAAATTCTGTTGTAGTTAGATGTTCATGTATATCAGGGCTTCTTAAACCTTTTCTCCTCACAACCTCTTTTTCCCCAAGAAATTTTTATGCAACCCTGGGTATATAGGTATATAAAATAGGTACACAAACCAAACATTTGCTGATAAATTTTTCACAATCCCCACATTCAGTTATAGTTTAAGAAGCTTTGAGCTATAGCAATGAGAGAAGAAAAAGAAATTGAAAGAATTAGTATAGGCAATGAGGAAACAAAACTATAACTCTTGGGGCAGCTAGATGACACAGTAGATAGAGCACTGGCCCTGGAATCAGGAGTACCCGAGTTCAAATCTAGCCTCAGACACTTAACACTTACTACCTGTGTGACCCTGGGCAAGTCACTTAACCCTAATAGCTTCACCAAACCCCCCCCCCCCAAAAAAAAACTATAACTCTTTGCAGATGATATGATGTTGTACTTGGAGAATCCTAGACAATCAACTAAAAAACTACTTGGAATTATTAACAACTTTAGCAAAGTTGCAGGATACAAAATAAATCTACATAAATCATCAGCATTTCTACATATTACCAACAAAGTCTAGCAGCAAGAGATAGAAACAGAAATTCCATTTAAAATAACCGTAGACAACATAAAATACTTGGTAGTCTATCTGCCAAGACAAACCCAGAAACTACATGAACATAACTACAAAACACTTTTCACGCAAATAAAGTCAGATCTAAACAAATGGAAAAATATTAATTGCTCATGGGTAGGCTGAGCCAATATAATAAAAATGACAATCCTACCTAAATTAATCTATTTATTCAGTGCCATAGCAATCAAACTATCAAAAAATATTTTATAGAGCTAGAAAACATAATAACAATTCATCTGGAAGAACAAAAGGTCACATGATGGCTAAGAATTGGAAATCAAAAGGATGCCCATTAATTGGGGAATGGTTTAGTGTCTCAAGGATGGGAGGAGGGGAGAAAGACAGGGAGGGAAGGATAGAATTTGTAACTCAAAACTTTTTTTGAAATGTTGTTTTAACATATAATTGGGGGAAAATAAAATCTGCAATAAAATAATAAAACAATCCCCTACTCCACAAAATAAATAAATAAATAAAAATGTTGAAAAAAGAGAAAAAAGTGGTAGTATGGGAGATAATATGGGTCAATTTGTTGAAGATGGGAAGATGTTGAAGATTGCTTGTATAGAGAGAGGAATAAGGAGTAAGATCACCCCCTCATGTGAGACAAAGGTGAAGGAGGAGCCAGTGGCTTATGAGTTATATGAAATGAAGAAGAGGGAAGAAGAGGAAGATCACAGAGAATGGTCTCAATTTTTTCTATAAAATATGAAGCAAGGTTCTTAGTTGAGAGTCGGGGAGGAGGGGGGCGGGGAAGGAAGCCAGGGGAAGTTTGAGGAGGATTGGAAAGGTTTGGAAGAGGCACTGTGGAGAATGGGATGATGAGTAGATGAGGGAGATTTAATAGGATTTCCAGCAGCACTGAGGGTCTAGCTGAGGTTGCTTAACATAAATTTGTAGTGGACCCAATCAGTAAATTTGTGTGATTTTCTCCACCTTTATTCAATTGCCTTCATGTAGGAGCAGAGGAGGCAGATGATGGGAGTAAACCAAGACTAAGGCTTGGCAGGGTGCAATTGGTGATGTGATGACTTTTCTATTATATTAATAACCAATTATTAAATTAGGATTGAGGGATTTTCCCTCTATTTCCTCCTTCAGGGATCAACCCCTGTAGTCCAGTCAGAAACTTCCCCACCCAGAGATTCTAATCTAGGTGAATTCCAACCCCAAAAGCATTAGGCTCACACCCTCAAAACCCCATATTGTTCACATTATTCAACTAGAATGGTCTGGGTGGAAATGGATGCTTTTGTCCAGATAGCTGGAAATGGCTGAGTCTCATGATCAAGTCAGGTTCTCTGCAGGAGAAGCTAAAGGCTTTCCGCCCACTTCCTCATCTACCCCCTCATTAATTGTTCACTAATCAGGGTTAATCTCTGCCTGTCAGGGATACCCACTTTTCCAAAGGTATTTGAACATTTGATAATCTCCATGGTTTTGTCCCAGAGAGACCACTGTTCATCAATTTATTGATTATTTGCTAGCATAAATTAGTAAATTGTTTATTAATTATCCAGAAACCCTATTGCTAGGGCTTTTCTTTTGTTTCAGTGGCTAGTGCAAGAGTGATGGCCTGGGAGAGAACTAAGTGTTGAGGCATTCTAGATGACACTGCTGGGGGACAGAAGAATGTAATTTGGATGACAACCTACAGGGGTTTAGAATCACTGGGATGTATAGAGTATGACCAGGTGTGAGAATGATGTGGGATAGAATTTGGGGTCAAATTGATTGTCCCAAAAGAATTACAAGACTCAGTGACTCAGTTTCCCAAGTTTTATTGCAATACTGTGAGTGACCACAGGGAGAGAACCAAAACAGTGGAAAGGTATCTCTCGAATAGTGAAAGGAAATACAGTTATATTTATAGTATGGATAAATTGATTATCAGTCTCATTATAATAATCTCCACCTTGGGGTGTTTCAGGGGAGGGCTTATCCTAATTTGGAGTTCCTGGGGTCGTAAGGCAAACCCTGAGGCAGGTACCTTTTTCAGTGGTGGTGTGTTTTGGGGGTTTACATGTCATAAGGTGAATCTGGGGACAAATTTGGCCTTTTCTATGCATGTTTCTTTCTGATTCCCATGGCTAGTTTCAAAATATAATCATTTTTCTTTAGAATTTCTATAGCTTTGTCATTTCCTTTATTGTTATTTTGACCTGACCCGTTTTGGTTCGTTATGGATACTGATCACTGTGGGTACAAGAACCTAGCATTTTGACTTGTAAATTATCCATTAACTGGGGTCTGACTCCCTTTTGGAGCTAATATCTGAATTAGAGCTCGGGTCTTAGGTTTTTCTGTTAACCCTTTTTTCACTTCCTACATTAAGAATGTTCATCATTGAGTGGAAAGTCCCATTCCTCTTCCCAGAGGAGTCTGGAGATAAGCTTGGAGACAAGTGGACCATGAGATGGAAAGCATATGGTCAAATGGGAGGCCCCATTTCACTACTCTTGGCTGAAGACAGTCAGGAAACTGTATAGCAGGAGATGGAAGTCATACTCCCCACCTACTCCTTAATATTTTGTCATTTAAAGAGGGCACTCAGGGAATTCACATCATCATTTCTCATCTACCTGACCTCCCGGATTTCAAGATCTTCAGAAACTCATCATTCCTAAAGATGAAATAAACTTTGTAACTCACGCCTCATTTCCACCTCAGCCATAGAACTTCAATATGCCTACAAGACAGGGCATGTCCTTTTGACTTTTTGTGTATCCCTGAGACTTAGCAAAGTGCCTGACACATAATAGGTGTTTAACAAATGTTTATTGGCTATTGACTATTTTCCTCTTCCTCTCCCCTCAAGGGATTGGCAGAGCAGGAAATGGAAGGACTGAGGTCAAAGGGAAAGTTACTCCTCTTTGGGCTGAAGGTTTTCCACATTTCATTTTGGAGATTGGGCTGGCAGCAAGAAGTAAAAACTGACTCATGCTAGCACAGATGGAAGTCAGGAGATAGAAGGTGGAGGAATGTCTTTCTCTCCTCTCACTCACTTCTTAAGCCTTTATAATCTGTCTTCTGACCTCATCATTCCATGGAACACACCCTCTTGAGGGCCAGGCAGATGTGGTTGTTTTTTTTTTCAGTGAGGCAATTGGGGTTAAGTGACTTGCCCAGGGTCACACAGCTAGTAAAGATGTGGTTTTAATTGAATTAACTTTAAGTGAGTTAATCAGCAGTCAGTCAATCCAATCAATCCCCTGGGGAGGGGGGGGGGGGAAGGCTTTGGCCATTCCCAAAACCCTATTATTTTCTCACACAGGGTTGCTATAAAGATCAAATGAGATATTTGTAAAGAGCTTAGCATAGTATCTGGAACATATTAGGTGCTTAATAAATCATTATTCCCTTTGTCCCCTTATTCCCCTCCAAATTCAAGCTCTTTGATTCCTGACTTATGCACTTGTCAGGGTTTTCCATGGACAAATAATTTATTACTTAGTGTTCCACTAGCAGGTGATAAACTTCTACATCCTAATTTAGTGAGGTACTTAGAGAGTAAGACACAGACAAATCCTTTCCAGATCAGTGGAAACTTCCAAAGCTTATATTCCATTGGCATACCCTTTGGGAACCTTGAGTCCTCTCCATGCTACAATGAAGAATGAAAAAGGGACTTTATTATGATGTAGAAAAATCACACATAGCCTCTGACCTTGTCTGTTTCAAACAGACCCTGACCTTGCTGTGTTCCAGCTATAGCTACAAGCCTGTAATCTCTGCCTTCCAACCTTGTCTGTCTCAGATGGACTCTGGCCTTAAGGTACCCCAGCTGCAATGACAGGTCTCCCGTAACTACTGACCTCATTCTTATGTATTCCTGTAATGATGACTAAACCACTAGGTGCCACTATGCATCCTTTGTTCAGTGAATACTGACCTCATCTTCATTTGATAAATTTGCCACTATACAATGCCTACTCTTTTTTTATATAACCAGGTGGGCTACAAGACTCAGGGCCCATTGTTGGAGGTTTGACCCCCCCCCTCTTTGGGCCCGCGCATAATAAATTCTCTCTCTCTCTCTCTCTCTCTCTCTCTCTCTCTCTCTCTCTCTCTCTCCACCTTGAGTACCTGGCTGAGTATTTTCTGTGTCAATCGTGCCGTAACAATTATACTTTATATTAGTAACTAGACTATAATGTTTTTGAGGATAAAGAATGTATTCCATGTCTTATTTATCTTTACATTTCCTTCAGTGCTTCACAAATAGCTTAATAAATACCCCTCTTCCCTCCCTACCACTGTTGAAACTTGTTTTAGTCACCTTCTTCTTGATGAGGTTCGAGTTTTCAATATATGATGCTTTAGTTATGAGGCCTAAGTTTGAGGGCAGTTCCTAAGCCTGAATACAAAGGGTTGCTTTGCTCCTACAAACTTAGCTGCTGCTCCTATTTTTTTTAAATCATAAAAATATTTCATTATTTTCCAGTTACATGTAAAGATAGTTTTCAACATTTGTTTTCATAAGATTTTTAGTTCCAAATTTTTCTCCCTCCCTCTCTCTCCCCTTCCCAAGACAGAAAGCAATCTGATATAGATTATATATGTACAATTGCATTAAACATATTTGTGCATTAGTCATATTGTGAAAGAAGAATCAGAACAAAATGAAAAAACAAAAACAAAAGTAGAAACAGTATGGTTCAATTTGCATTCAGAATCCACAGTTCTTTTTTCTGGATGTGGAGAACATTTTCCATCATGAGTTCTTCAGAATTGTCTTGGATCCTTGTATTGCTGAGAAGTGCTGCTCCTATTTCTAAATTATATTTAGTGTGCATTTCATCTTGAACCCATATTCACCATTTTCTCAGTCACCCACAGGTCACAACCCAGATGTCATCACTCCCTCACCTCACATATTCAATCTGTTGCTAAGTCCCATTATTTCTTCCTTTGAAACATCTCTTGTATGTATTCCCTTCTCTCCTCTGAGTTTGCCATCCCCCTCATACAGGCTTCCTCATCGCCTCATTCCTGGACTATTACAATATCCTTCTGGTTAGTCTTCCAGACTCAAGCCTCTTCCCATCTTCTATTCACCTATCTGAGTGATAGTCCTAAAGCAAAGGTCCCACCATGTCATTAAACATGGTTGTCAATAAATTTCTGTTGCTCCCCAGTGACTCCAAGATCAAATATGAAATCCTCTGTTTGACTTTTAAAGCCAAACCTGTGCCTTCCATTATAAGGCCCTTTTCTACTTATCCAGTCTCCTTACACCTTACTCTCCCCCATGAACTCTATGATCCAGTGACTTTGGCTTTCTTATTATTCCTCACATAAGACACACCATCTTCTGACTCCATGCATTTCCCTTATATTCCCCCATGCCTGGAATTCCTTCTGTCCAGACCTCCACATCCTGGATTCCCTGACTTCATTCAAGTCTCATCTAAAATTCACCTTTTGTAAGAAGTCTTTCCCAATCTTCCTTAATCCCTCTGAGATTATCTCCAATTTATCCTGTATAGATCTTATTTACATGTTATCTTTCCCATTAAATTGTAAGCTCCATTTTGACTTCTTTATATGACAAACATATAACTCTGAAACAGAGTGGTTACCTAATAAATATGTATTGATTTGGCGTTATTGTCTGCGGTTTTGTAGGAGTGGGAGTCTAGATGCTTTCTACCGGATTGTTAGAGGAGAGCCATGTCTTTATTTTAGGAAAAGTATTCCTACATTTTAGGATATTGGAGACTAATCTAATGGACTATTCCAGGTCCCTAATTCTTTTTTTTTTTTTTTTTAGTGAGGCAATTGGGGTTAAGTGACTTGCCCAGGGTCACACAGCTAGTAAGTGTTAAGTGTCTGAGGCCGGCTTTGAACTCAGGTACTCCTGACTCCAGGCCCGGTGCTCTATCCACTGCGCCACCTAGCTGCCCCTGGTCCCTAATTCTTAAATGACTCATAAAGATTGAAGTCCACAGTTGACTTCTCCAGTGATAATAAAGATAGAGATGCAGAAGCAGCTCTCTAGACCAACTGTCTTTTAAATCTACATGTTTCTGTGTAAATATGTTCAGTAATAATTACTA
This sequence comes from Dromiciops gliroides, assembly GCF_019393635.1. Taxonomy (NCBI): domain Eukaryota; kingdom Metazoa; phylum Chordata; class Mammalia; order Microbiotheria; family Microbiotheriidae; genus Dromiciops; species Dromiciops gliroides. The sequence continues at coordinate 204,249,651 of NC_057865.1, read as the reverse complement.
TAATAGTGTGCTCTCAGTGCTTACTGCATCCTAAAAGGAGACATTATATCCAGCACTTTGCTGATCCAAGTATTTCTAGAGGGTAAACAGATCTGTTGCTGCCAAACCTATGTAAACGTTTCTGTACTGGCAGAATTCCTTCTTTCTAACGGTCAGTCTTATCCTTGAATCTGTGGAGTTTCAAAAGCCCCTAGAAGTAGGCCTGCCAATGGAATTTATCCAACTATCATTTAAATTCATTTTAATAACAATTAATCAAACACCAAAAGTACCAGGGCATGTGGGAAAATTTTTAAAAAGTGTAAGACATTGTCCCTGTCCTATGTGTTGGTTAATACTTAAAAACTGGATATAAACTTATTGCCTAACTCTATTGACACTTAAATTACCCATGAGGGGATAAGGGATAAAATTATAATCATCAGAACCACCAGCTGGGGGCTGTTTGAGTTCATATATAGTGATTGGACATATTTTGAATAAAGCATCAAGAGGGACAGGAAGATTGAGCTGGGATTCTAGAGACAGATCTGGGATAAAATCAATGTACAGCATTCTGAGAAGTTGCATTTGGACTATCTTCCTTTCTGGACTGGGTCTTTGATTGCAGTGAGAGTTGTCATCCATTGATGGACTCCTTTCTATGTAGACCTAAGGCAGGATTAGACCTGGATAACCAGGGAACTTTGTTCTTTCCTCACCTGAAACAGTGAATCCCTATATTCCCCACATGTGAGGATGGCAGGCATTGAAGGCAGTCTCCTTTGATAAACTATCTTCTTATTTTCTTTAAATGAAACTCTATTATTCTTATGATTTGTTTTTTGACTTGCCAATTATTTAGGATGAAGATATTTAAGCTATAATTAATTTTTAATCCTTTCTTAAAGGCCCTTTATTAAATTTTATTGCATTCTTTCAGTGAAAGATGTGTTTAGTATTTTTGCTTTTCTGCAATTGCTTGTGAAATACCCTAATACCCAGACAAGTTTTGCAAAGGTACCATGTGTAATTAAGAAATATTTATAAGCTTTTCTGCTCCCATTCAGTAACTATCAACTCTAGATCTATGATCTTTTTGGCCATGTCCAACTTTTCCAAAATTCCATTCAGATTTTAAACTTTTTTTCCCAGATATCTTTTGTTTAGATTTGTCTAGATCTGAGAGGATTATATTGAGACTGCCTCAAATATTATGGTTTTACTATCTTTTTCTTACTATAAATCAATTCTTTTTTCTGAAGAATTTAAATGCTATGCATACATATTAAATATTGATTTAAATTCATTTTCTACAGCTCCTTAAGCATAGTGCAGTTTCACTATATGTTTATTTTAATGAAGTCTATTTTTGCTGTTGTCTTGTTTGAAGTGAGGATTTTTATCCCTGTTTTTTTTTAGCTCAACAAAAATATAATAGATTTTGCTTCATTCCCTTGCCCCCCACCATTAAAAAAACTCTATGTGGATGGGTAGTGAGAAAACATTTTGTTAACTTAGTATAATTGACTCCATTTTGTTTTCAGCCTCCATTTTGTAGCTAAGTTATTTTCCTATTAGATTATTTAAATAAGATTAAGTTGATTTTCAATAATAAGACAAACACTTTTGTGGTATATTTTGTAAACCATCATATACGTGTTCATAAATAACTGATAAATATGTGTGAACCCTCAGATAGGACCAACAACCAATGAAAAGGTAAACATCATTATTGATAGTTTATATAATAACTCCCAACCAAATTAAGTGGTAAACAAATTAGGAAATAAACCATTGATTAGAACTTGAGTGTAGGGGCAGCTAGGTGGTGCAGCAGATAAAGCACTGGCCCTGAATTCAGGAGGACCTGAGTTTAAATCCAACCCCAGACACTTGACACGTATTAGCTGTGTGACCCTGGGCAAGTCATTTAACCCTCAATGCCCCACCAAAAAAAAAAAAAAGAAGAACTTGAGTGTAGCTAGCTAACCCACCTAGCAAGAATCATAAGAGCTGTCCAGAGTTGCCAGTTATTAGCCTGTTTCTAGATTAAGAGTAGGACAAAGTCATATGTTCCCTTGGATCTGAAAATCTTTCACCCAATGTTTCTTGAGGGTAGTGCTGATTCACAGAGACTTACCAGATGGAAACACAGCCTCTGGCTGGGTGTAGAAGAAATGTTCTAGTGAGCACCAGTATAAGGTTTGATTATTGGGATACCTAGGAATTCGGCTGGTGGTTTGTTCCTGGGGGATGGGGGTGGGGGGCTGATGTTTATATTGCTGAATAGATAATTATACATTATAGTTTATGTGAGGAAATGGGTAATGGTCTCCTCTCCATGAGGCTATAACAGTCACCATTCAAATTATATTCCTCCTTGATCTGTTTTAGGACAAAGGTCTCAGATCTCCTCCTTCCCCTCTGGCAAACAGAATCACATGGTTCAAGGAGCCCTGAGCTGGTCTCAATTAGGTCCTCTCCTGGATTACGTCCATATAAGGGAGGATTGAAGAAATGTCCCTGTGTCACCTTCCCCATTGGCTAAGAACCCAAAGAATAATTATAGAAATACTGCATTCTGGTTAGCTAGTTTTTGCATGTAGATTGTAACCCTTGAGTAATTGACCAGTGATGAAAAAGGCAGGGGGTCCATTCGTGTTAGGGACTAGGGGTTAAAACGGGGCCTGTGAGCCCCCATTCTTTACACCCACCAGCTGCACACTGGGTTGCCCATTCTCATGAGAATGACAATAAATAAGCCTCTGACACATCACCACCACTGAGTTCCAGAGAATTATTGAGCAGGAGTCGTTTTCCTCACTTTTTTTTTTGGTGGGGCAATGAGGGTTAAGTGACCTGCCCAGGGTCACACAGCTAGTAAGTGTCAGGTGTCTGAGGCCAGATTTGAACTCAGGTCCTCCTGAATCCAGGGCCGGTGCTTTATCCACTGTGCCACCTAGCTGCCCCCCATTTTCCTCACATTTAATAAAGTTTTATTGCATGCATTGATGAATTTAGTGTTTCCTCAGACTAGTGTCTCACTAGTCAGCATAAATAACACTAAGTTTTTGCACTGTCCATTACAAGATCTTTCTGTTTCAAATGTGCTACTTATAAACAACATATTGTTAGATTCTACTACCATCCTCCATCTTATGGGTGAGTCCAATCCCACTGATATTCACAATAATTTATGTGTATTTACCTGTATCCTATTTATTTTTTTCTCTCTATCCCTCCCCCCCTTTTTTTTTACAAAGAAGAATGAGAGAGGAAGAGAGTGCTCAAGATTAGATATCTATTTCTGATAGAATCTACTTCTATTCTATTCCTCTTTTTTCTTCCTATTGCCCAGTCCCTGTTCTCATCTTTTATTTTCTTTTATTCTTTTCTTCCCAATTCACCCTCTAAAGTTGGAGTTTGTTTTTCTTTTAATTAATCCCTCAATGAGTCTACCTTCTCACTTAATTTCCACTTCCCTCTTGTTTCTCCTGATTCCTTCCTGAGTTTTATGACTCTTTTTCTCTACTGAATTTAATTTCTATACCAAACATGTGTGTGTTATTCTGCCCTCCTTTATTCAGCTCAAATGAAAGTAAGGGGGGCAGCTAGATGGCACAGTAGATAAAGCACCAGCCCTGGATTCAGGAGGACCTGAGTTCAAATCCGGCCTCAGACGTTTGACACTTACTAGCTATGTGACCCTGGGCAAGTCACTTAACCCTCATTACCCTGCAAAAAAAAAAGAAAAAAAGAAAGAAAGAAAGAAAGAAAGAAAAAGTTGGGTTTTTTCCAATGAAAGTTTCATGTGCATATTGCTGCCCTGACCCCTTCATCCTTGTTTGTATAATCTTATGCAAATCAATTAAATGAAATAGTAAGGTCTCCCTCCTCTTCCTCCCTCTTTCTTCCCTAATATATATTTTTTCCATCTCTTTTTTTTTCTTCTTAAAATGATCAAAATATAGCAAAACTGCTCCTAGACCTTCTGTCTTATTTACTTTCTCCTTGAAGACATTAGGATCCTGAAAGGACACATTTCTTTCTCCCCTATTAGCATGAAAATATTTCATCATTATATAATCCCTTCTAATAGGACAGTCTCCTCCAGGGTGGGCTGATTCAGGGTACTTCCTGATCACTGCCTTCCTGGTTCAAGACATGTCTGAGCTCTCTTGGTTCTAAAGCCCCAGTCTGGGGTCAAAGCAATACAGCTGTGGGACATAGGTATCCTCTCTGTCTCTGTCTCTGTCTCTGTCTCTGTCTCTGTCTCTGTCTCTGTCTCTGTCTCTCTCTCTCTCTCTCTCTCTCTCTCTCTCTCTCGTTTTCAATACACCACTGTTTCCTGGTTCTCCTCCTACCTATATGACTACTCTTTCTCAGTTTCCTTCACTTGATGTTCATCCAGCTCAAGCCCACTAACCATGGGTGCCCCATAGGACTCTCTGTCCTGGTCAGATAAGGATCTCTTCTTCCTCTATATTACTTAGTGAACTCATCAGCTCAGAAGGATTTAATTACATTTCTATACTGACAATTCTCAAATATATCTATCCCAACCCAATATCTCTGCTGACCTCTAGACTCAAATCTCCACCTGTCTTTCAGATACCTCAAACTCATCATTTTTTTTCCCTAAACCCTTTTCCCTTCCAAACTTCTCTTAAACAATAGAGGGCACTGCCATCCTCCCAGTCCTCTAGGTTCTTTATTTGACTCCATGTTGTTTAACATTTTTCTTAATGACTTGGTTAAAGGTATAAATGGTATGCTCATTAGGACTCAAAAATATTTTGATAGCCAGAGCTTTGGACTGAACTTTATAAAATAAAATTCATTAGAGATGATCAGATAGCAATTTGTATGGAAAAATTCCAGGAGTCTTAGTGGACTGCAAGCTCAAAATTCATCAACAATCTGATATAGAAACTAAAAAAATGATTTAATGTGAGCATGGGCTGCAATGAGGGTTCTGGTTCTCAAAAATAAGGGAATGAGGGGCGGATAGGTGGCGCAGTGGATAAAACACCGGCCCTGGATTCAGGAGTACCTGATTTCAAATCCGGCCTCAAACACTTGACACTTACTAGCTGTGTGACCCTGGGCAAGTCACTTAACCCCCATTGCCCCGCAAAAAAATAAATAAATAAATAAATAAGGGAATGAGGCCCTGATCAAAAATCATGTGGAATATTGTGTTCAGTTTGGGGCTGCACAGTTTAAGAAGAATGTTGATAAAGTAAGGTGTATGCAGAGAAGGATAACTAGGATGGTAAAGACCTTGAGTTTGTGTTATATTATAATTAATTGAAGAAACATTCATCAGTGTTTAGCCTTGAGAAGAAAATTTAGGAGGTAGATCAAGAATTGGATGGGACCTCAGAAGTCATCTTCAACGGACATATTTTGCTGATGAGTTAACTAAAACCTAGGGTAGCAGAGTGACTTGCCCTCAATCACAAACGTACTAAGCATTAGAAGCTTAAGTCTTCTAACTTTGGAGTAAGAATTCTTTCCCATGTACCATGCTGCTTCTCAACAGCTGTGTTCAAATATCTGAAGGGCTATTGTGTGAAAGAGGGATTAGAATTGCTCAGTTTGGCTCCAGAAAGCAGAACAAAGAAAGTTAAACCTGATGCCAGGAAAAATTTCCTAACAATTAGAGGCATCCTTATGTTGAAAGGCTTGCCTCAAGATGTGATGGGTTGGGGGCAGCTAGGTGTCACAGTGGATAAAACACTGGCCTGGCTTCAGGAGGACCTGAGTTCAAATCTAACCTCAGACACTTGACACGTACTAGCTGTGTGACCTTGGGCAAGTCTCTTAACCCCCATTGCCCTGGGGAGAAAAAAGATGTTATGGGTTTCCCCTACTTGGAGGTGTTTTAGCAGAGGTTGGATGGTCACTTGTCAAATATGTTGTAGTAGGGATTCTTTTAAATTATGAGGTGGACTAAATGTCCATTGAGGTCCCTTCCAACTCTCAAATTCTGTGATTTTGTGATGTTCCCATTGAGTCTTAATTGGGTTATTTCTTGGAGGGAGGGTGTTGTCATAGGGTGATAAAGATCAAGTTGGAAGACATCTTAGATATAATTTTGTCAGAAGCCCTCATTTTACAGTTTAGGAAACTGAGCCTTGGAAAAGGTTAAGTGACTTGACCAAGGTCACAGAGATATTGTCAGAGCTTGGATTTAAACTCAGATCTTTTGACTTCAATTCCAGCACACTTTCCATGATTTCTCTCTGTCATTTGTGCTTCACAGAAGCATCTTTAGTTAGCCCCTTTTGGAAATTGGTCTAGCTTATTATCATGAGTGGTTCCTGATACTGGGAATGGTGTCAGTCCAAGTGGTAGTAGCATATATAGTTCAAAGCCAGTCTAGCCTCTCTCAACATTCTCCTCACCACCACCACACATACACAATCATCGCATATCACAAACTTTTCCAAAAGCACATATATACAATATCTTCTTTTGGATATTGAGTAGAAAGTCAATCTACTAGTGAACGAGCAGAACTGTCAGGTTTGACTTTTCTTGAGAGTAGGAATGAAACACAGCAGAAAAAAGAACTCCAAAAGGTCAGAATGATTTCAAGATATATTGGCTTTTATATGATATGGGGAAATGGGATTTGGATGAAAGATGGTGAAAAGTCAGTCAAAGAAGGTGTAGGATAGAGTGAAAAAGAGATAAATTCTACCAATTCTCTTCATAGATAAGGGGTCAAATGGGAGAGACTCAGAGAAGAAAAACATTAGCTTTGTCTAAGGCCAGAGGAAGGGAAGAAAGAGTAGGTTGTAAATGGCATTTTTAAATGCCACTGGGACTTTTAAAGTTTAAAAACCTACAATTTTGTTTATATGTACAGAGAAAAGGTAGTCACCAGGCAGACCCAGGAGGGAATAAGTGATATAGATTAATCAGGGGTAGGTCACAACCACAAACACTAATTAGATTACTAAACCCTTCCTCTCACCTCACCCTAAATACATGCTTAGCCTTTCTAAATGGCATGCTTCTCACTCCCTACAGCTTCTGCTTGACTCCCTCTAGAAGCATCTTTATTTCCTTCTCCCAATTTGTGCCATAAGGTGAGCATTGGCAGCTGCTTTGGCCTTCAAGTTCTTGGCCTTGGCTATGTTGAAAAGGATATTCATGATGTTGGTAGGGACATCAAGGGACAGAGTGAACTTAGCATGCCGGTCACTCTGGGCCTTGTTCTGGTATAACTTCCTCTTTAGCTGTGCCTGGGACTGGTACTTATACCTGGTGCCCTCAATCCCTGCCCCAATCCCACCACTACCCCCAGATAAAGTCCTTTTTTCCTTGTCCTCTTCATCCTCTTCTTTCTCCTCCTTGCCCTCCTCCTCAGATGATAGTTCCTCACTGGGAATGTAACCAAAGCTCCTCTTGCTCAATGAGGACCCATCACGTAGCTGACTTTTAGCCCCAGATATAGCTGTATTAAGACAGCTAAAGATGGACTCTGTCTGGTAGAGCTTGTGGGAGTTGCCTGTTCTCGAGGTTCCCAAAAGTAGCAGGAGGAACAGAAATTGAGCAGGAAACAGCATTTTGCCCTGTAGTGGGGAAGAAGGTAGAACAAAGATGAAAAGGAAATAGGATGTTATTACAGCTCTGATGGCACTTATGATATTGGCTGTTTTGTGGTCAGAAGACTAAACCTCTAATGCTGATCAGCTGTAAATTAGTAAACTCTTAGTTGCAAAGGGTCCTGAGTAAGAAAAGGTTTGTACTACTGGTGGGGATGTTCCATATAAATAAAAATGTTCCATATAAATAAAAGGCAATGCATTTTGAAATGAGTCATTTGTCAATTAAATTCGCATTTGACTACCTCCATGTTTTGTTTTTGAGTTTAACATGGAGGTGTCTACATTTAAATGATGCTGCTGAAAGATCTAGTAAGATCCAGAATGACAGCTTAGGTGGGCTATGCCTTTTCATTCTTAAACCTTAAGGAGAGGAAGTGGCTGTGGCTATGGGAACATTTACTTAGTAGTATTTTGTTCCCTGGATTGGTCATTTGCAATCTGGCTTTTTAAACCTCATTTTTCAGCTGAAACTAATCTCTCCAAAATTACCAATAATCTCTTAATTAACAAATTTATGGATCTTTTCTCAATCTTCATCCTTTTTTTTTTTAAATCTCTCTGTAGCATTTGACACTGTCAACTCTATTTGGGTTTTTGTGGCACTCTTTTCTCTTGGTTTTCCTTCTACCTTTCCCCCAGTCCCTATCAGCCTCTTTTGATTCATCATCCATGTTGCACCACTTTAATACAGTTAACCCAAAGCTCTGTCCTAAATATTCTCTCTCTCTCTCTCTCTCTCTCTCTCTCTCTCTCTCTCTCTCTGTGTGTGTCTCTCTCTCAATAAGTAAAAATACAATAGAACAAGGGTAATGTTAATACACAGTTTTCTAAGTCCTTGTGTGGCCACACACGTTATCCTTATGTGAGATTTAGTGGGCCTCCTTTTCTATTTGAGTTTGACACCACTACTTTAGTCCATATGCTCCCAGTCCCCTCTTTATTTAGAATGGGAAAAGTCTCACAGAAGGAGTTAGCTCACCTGAAGAATTGGAGGCTGGAGTATTTGATGTGTACTGCTCCTAAGGGAATGGATGAATGTGCCTGTAGAAAGGAAAAAAGAACATAAGAGTTCATAAGATTTGGGGTTGCAAGGGGCCTTACACATGATTTATTTCTAGTCCCTCATTTTACTGAAGTACATCAGAAGCAGAGAGGGCAAGTCCTTTGCTTAGGATCTTACTGAAGGCAAATAGAAGAGCCAGGGTTCAAGCCCAGGTGCTCTGATTCCAAATCCAAGTACTTCACTGTTTTAACAAAGGAAAGAAAAATTCATTTTGTGCCACCTTCTACGTAGTATAATAATAGGATAATAGATTTAATATACCCTCTGCCTTTATAAAGGCGCTGTTGGCAAATTCTTTATAACTTATAGCTTTAGGGAGTTAACTGCGCAAGGTTTAGTTAAGTGTTTGAGACTCAGAAAAAGGTAAAAGTCATGTCATTGTCTCTGGGCTTAAATATTTTCATTTAAAGTTTTCCTTGTAGTAGCTAGGTAGTTCACTGGATAGAGCACTGGATCTGGAGTCAGGAAGACCTGAGTTTAAATCTGATTTCAAACAATCACTGGTAGTCACTTAATCTCTGTTTGCCTCTACTGGAGAAGGAAATGGTAAACCACTTCAATACCTTTGCCAAGAAAACGCAAATGAGATCAAGAGGAGTTGGAAACAACACCAACAACAGTTTTCCTGACTGTAGCTCTAATACGTAGCCACTATACCAGTGGTCTCATATAGATATAGATATAGATATAGATATAGATATAGACATAGACATAGACATAGACATAGACATAGACATAGACATAGACATAGACATAGACATAGACATAGACATAGACATAGACATAGACATAGACATAGATATAGACATAGACATAGATATAGTTTTTTTGACAAGGGCCTCTCACAGTAAGAAATTTCTGAGCATGCACTCCCAAGATATGTGTGTGTGTGTGTGTGTGTGTACTACTGTAATGATAATTATATACTGCATAAAACATACAAAAATAGACATTTAAAAAGGATGAGATAAAGAGGAAATAATGTTTAATTCTAGAGTCAGTAGGGAGCTACTGGTTTTTATTGAGTAAGGGACTGATATTGTCAGACTTGAACTTAAGGAAAATAACTTTTTACCACTACAAAGCCTTTACCCAGTACTATGCTGGAGCCAGCTCCTACTAGAGGATTGTCAGCTTTTCAGTGTAAGCATTTACACCTCTGGAAATCGGTAAAGACCAAAAATCAGAGTTTGAATTATGGTTTTCTTGATTTAAGAAAGTGATGGAAAAGGTGTTTATTTATTTTTTTTTTTTTTAGTGAGGCAATTGGGGTTAAGTGACTTGCCCAGGGTCACACAGCTAGTAAGTGTCAAGTGTCCGAGGCCGGATTTGAACTCAGGTACTCCTGACTCCAGGGCCGGTGCTCTATCCACTGTGCCACCTAGCTGCCCCGGAAAAGGTGTTTATAAAGCAGATTAAATGTTAGAGTATGTCATGTGTATATTTTTCCCCAGAGAGCTCATTGTTAAATATTTACCAGCATACCCCTGCCTAGACCCCAAAAAGGTCAAGACAAAAAGACTCATATATACAAAAATATTTTTAGGGACTCCAGTTATCTTAATAAAAAACTGGAATCTAAGGAGGTGCCCATCTATTGGGGAATAATTTAAGAAGTTGTGGCATAAAAACAGAATAGTATTGGGCTATACGAAATGATGAAAGGGATAATTTCAGAAAATCCTGGGAAAGTTGTATGAACAGAACCAGGAAAACTATTTCTCCAATAACAAAAACAATTTTGAAATACTTAAGAAATATGACTAATGAAATGTACACAACTTCAGAGGACCATTGATGAAGCATACTACCCACCTCCTAACAGAGAGGATTGGTTTTGCTTGACTATGCCTATTTGTTGTGATGTTTTTGCTTTTCCTTTTTATTTTAATCAGAGGTGGGAAGGAGAGGTCTAAAGAAATGGATGTTAACAATAATATCTTCAAGGGAAAAAGGGGGAAAAGATAGTCATTGAAACCTTTATTTTAATTCACAGATGAGAAGTTTTGAAAGAAGAACAAATAAGTAGAACAGGTTTGAAAAACGTTGAATTCTATATTTAAAAGGAAGATCAGGATATATTTAATGGACATTCACGGTTTCATGTATAATTCTCATTATCTGCTCTACTTTGTATATGTAAATATTCATTTTATTTTTTCTTTGTTAAGTTTAGGATCTAAAATATTCCTTTTGGTGTATGGAAACATAGGAGAGTGATACTTCTTCAATGCCCAAGCAGCTGTAATTTCTCTCATTCAAGGCTGTGACAATCTATTATTGCATTCTTGACCACATTTTGGTGTACTCTGATTAAGTTAGGAAATCACAGAAGATGATTATAATAACAACCAAGGATTTTTATAGTATTTAAGATTTACCAGGCACTCACAAATATTATCTCATTTGATCTCTACAAAAAACCTTGGAGAATCTATTACAATCTCCACTTTATGAATGAGGAAACTGAGGCCAAAAGAAGTTAAGTTAGTTGCCCAGGATCACAAAGCTACTAAGTGTCTGAGGCTGGATTTGAACTCAGGTCTTCCTGACTCCAAGTCCAGAGCTCTATTCAATACAAAGATGAAAAAGGAGCCATTCTGAGAGGATGCTAGTTCAGGACTGAAGAGGACAAAGGGTAACTACTCACTCACATTTTAGGTGTTCAAAGCACTTTCCTTACAACCCCTCTGTGCATTTGGTAGTGTGGAAATTATTTCCATTTTCATCTGTATGAAGAAACTTGGGCTTAGAGATTTGTCCAAAGTCACATACCTAGTAAAGGGGGAAGTAGGCTCACAAGTGATGTTCTGCTCAAATTCCTAATGGTATAGATGACTCTGGGCTTGAAAGTTAAACTCTGGAAAGACATTAGCTTTTTTTTTTTTTTTTTTACTTCACCATAGTGCCTCACTAAGAACAACTTCCATGTAGGGATTTCTCATTGGGCAGCTAGGTGAATAGAGTGTGAGGCCTGGAGTCAGGAAGACCAGAGTTCAAATCCAGATTCAGACAATCAGATACTCAGACACTCAGACACCTAGGCACTCAGGCACTAGCTATGTGACCCTGGACAAATCACTTAACTCTGCCTCAGTTCTTTTATCTTCAAAATAAGCTGGAGTAAGAAATGGCAAACCACTCCAATATCTTTGCCAAGAATGCCCTCCCCAAAAATGGAGTTATGAAGTGTTAGACATGACTGAAAAACAACTATACAACAACAGAAGGAATTACTTGATATTTGTTTAACCCAAACCTGGGGCAATTTCCCAATTACGTATAACTGAATAAACCAAACATCTAAAGAAATTCAGAATAGTGTTCATAATGACTTTCCTTGCTACTTAGTTCAGCAATCAATCAATAATGATTTATTAAGCATCTACCGTGTGTAAAGCAATAGAAATAGAAAGACAGCAATGAACTAATCCTTGACATTAAAAAAAAAACTTACAGTCTGGCTGGGGGATAACATTTATGCATATGAATATGCAAGAGAGTTACAAGATCATTTGTGAGGAAGACATCAGCAGCTGGCAGAATCAAGACAGGCTTCACATAGAAGGTAGCACTTGAGCTGAGTCTTGAACAAAATTGGGGATTCAAAGAGGCAGAGGGTATGCCAGGTAAAAAAAATACCCAGTCAAATGCATGAAGTACCCTGTGAGAGGAATGGTAAAGTCAGGTTGGCTGGACTGTATGTGAAGGCAAGTAATGTGTAAAAGGTAAGAGGGAGTTAGGCTGTGAAGGGCTTTAATGCCAAAGAAATATATTTCCAATTCTACCAGTACTAGGGATCCACTGGAGTTCATTTAGTAGGAGAGAAACATGATCAGCCTTCATTTTAGGAAAACCTGTTTAGCATCTGTGTGGAGGATGAATTGAAATGCATAAAGGCTATTTTCAATACTTGAGATGAAAGGTGATAAAATTATAAGTTATGATAGTGACTATGTAAGTGGAGAGAAGGAATGGATGTGACAGGTAATGTGAAGTTAGAAACAACAAGATTTGGCAACTGATCTAATTATGGATGAAATCTTAGAAATCATTCTAGTGCAGGGGTTTTTAACCTGAGGGAGTTCATGGATCAGTTTCAGGGGTTCTGTGAACTTGGTTCAAGAAGTATATACATATGTATGTATGTGTGTATCTGTTCACCAGTTTTATTCTCAATTACAAATTTTTTTGAAATTTTATTCTGAGAAGAGGTCCATAGACTCCACCAGACACATATGTGTATCATGATGCGCAAAAAATTTAAGAACCCTTGATTATAGTTCCATCCTTGTATTTATTTTACAGATAAGAAAACATTTCTCTAGCACTTAATTCAGTTATCTTATTGTCTATGATAAAATATTTTTTTCAGGGCAATGAGGGTTAAGTGACTTGCCCAGGGTCACATAGCTAGAAAACATTATTCTTTTGCCTGTGTCTAGGGCATGTACCTGTATATTAGAGAAGATAAATGATTTCTTTTCTGCAGTTTCTCTTCTACATCACAATCTCTTCATGCCTTAATAGACAGTGTTTAATGAGGAAATATACCTAATAAATTCATTAACTGGTGGCCAACTAAGAAGCTTTTAATGTTGTAATTATGGAAATACAATCATGGTTGTAGATACCTTTTAGGTACTTATGTATAAAATTGAATTAAAGATTTTCTTGAAGAGATATATAATATGTAAAAAATAACAAAATAATAAATGGCAACTTACTGTTTATAAATTGCTTTCTTCATAACAATCTTGTAAGGATAAAGTAGTGACAGAATTATTATTTCCATTTTGGAAACTGAAACTCTGAATTACTTGTCCACAGTCACTTAGCTAGTAATTATTGTAGCTGGGGTTCCCATCTAGGTTATCTAATTTCAAATTCTGTGTTCTTTCTACTATATTTTTGCCAAACAACTTTCCACAGATTATACAGGGAGATTTCCAGAAAGCATTTTCCTGAACTCTCCTTCATTAGAATGTGAACTCCTTGAGAAAAAGGTCCATATTTTTTTCTTTCTTTGTATCCCTGGCACTTAGCACAGTGCTGGCACATAGTAGGCATGTTAGTGTCTTCATCTCTAATGAGGAGAGTACAATAGGTGATTTCTATTGTTTCCTCAGCCCCCTCTTCACCTACCCAAAGCTTTTTTTTAGTATTTGGATTAAGGCTAGAGTCTCACACAACTTCTTTCTCTGTTAAATCCTTCAGCTTGCAGGGGGGGTGGGGGTGGGACAGACATCGAGTAGTGGGAAATAGAGGGGGGAAGAGGAGGAAGGAAGGAGTTGGCAGTTTCCTCAATCCTATAGTTCAATACAAAATAATGAAGCAAATAGAATAACTCTTAACTGCCTATCCTGAATTGTTTGATCTAGAAACACTTTACTGTCTTTGGCTAGCTACTTTGTACCTGAAATAATTTTCCTCAGTCTGGTAGACAGGATAGGTTAGTTTGAAACCTAGATTATGTCATCAGCAGTTAGACTGGGATAGGATACAGTTCTGAAATCTTTTCAATTATTAATATTATTGAAGGGAGATGTGGAGGAAAAAGGAAATCAAATACAAAGGAAAAACAGCTCTCCTTAGAAGGCTGGCTTTAACCAGGTGTCTCTAACTTGCCACTTAAAGTGTGACAGTGGAAAACATACTGGAACTAGAATCAGAGGGCATGAATTTAGAACAATGATTCTCCTGCTTATTTATTACCAGTGTGTCCTTGGGTAAGTCACTTAACCTCTTTGATTTTAGTTTACTTATTTGTAAAGTAGGGGGTTAGACCATATGACCTCCTGTCCAATTCTAAATATATTGTCCTAGGACTTCTACTACTCAGATCCCCTGTTTTTGTTAAAGTGCCAAATTGGGAAGATTTTAAGAGTTTTCCTTCCAGCTAATACCCAAATCCTTTGGTGCTATCTGCAAGTTCAGTTCTTCTTAGGTGCTAGATGTGGTAGTCATCTATATGGTCTAATTTAAAGAATGCTAGGAAAACACTTCTATCCCAAATTACCTGTCCTACATATGCCTGAAATTCCCACTCTTAGAGAGACATCCCTCTGGGTTCAAGCAGTGACCATTCTAGGATACTTTGTACTATGCAAGCAATCTTTTGAGGAGTAATATATTTAGTCCCTAAAACTTAGTTATAGGAGGGACCTGGGACAGGATGAGAGTACTGGACCCTGGAGACAGAAAAATAGTGCCAGATGGAGAAGATTTTAGCAAGGAGCCAAAAATACATTTTTACCTACTTCACAGGTTTGACAGGAAATCAGCTCTGTCTTCATGGGAATAAGGAAGATAAGGACATAATAGGTGAACTTTTATTTGGAACTTTAAAAAAAATAAAGCATTTTAAGTTTTTTTTTCTTTTTAGTCTTTTTGTAAAACATATGTGGAATCAGGTTATTATCACACTTCTAAGAGAAAGTACAGTGTAGTGGAAAGAATGTCAAATTTGCAATCAGTGGATTCTCTGTTCAAAGACTGGCTTTGCTGTTTATTGCCTGTATAAATTTGAGCAAGTCTCTTTACCTATAAAATAAGGGAATTTTATTAGATTACCTCCAAGATCTTTTTCAGGTCTAGATCCTATGATACTATGAAAATTTCAGGTCTAAGAAGATAGAAAGGAGAGATATTTAATTAAGCAGTAACAATTATTGTCTGGTAGGGCTGAAGTGAAATGCACATATATCCTGTTGCCTCTTCCCTGAAGAAGGTCAGCATCAGGGAAGTGGGTATATTAGGGATCTAGTTCATTCCTGAATGTGTAAGCTAATGAGGTTCCTGCCAACTCTCAAATTCAGTAATTCTGTATTTTTGTGCTGTTTAGTAGCAAATTGAGGAGATTGAAAATCGGATCTTTCAGATAGTGCTAAGACTTCTTGGACATGCAAACCTTCACCTTGTCTGATCAGCTTTGCTGTCATTCCTGATATCCCCCTCCTTTTGGTGCACCATTGGAAGGAACTGTCCTGATGGATTTTGTAGAAAGACTCCCTGTTTCCCAAGTTTCGAAACCAGAAACAAGGACTACATGTACACAGATGGTTTGGCTCTCAGTTAAACAAATAGACCTTCCACATTTTTTTTTCTGATCTTGGAGTTGCTATTTCTCTAAGGGCAAAATAACCCTGCTTTTCCTTCAGGTCAACAAATGAAATGACAACTTTTGTCCTCTGAATAGCTTTCTAGTTTCCTAGTTTCTTATTATTTGAAAAAGAATTACCTCTGTTCGGTGGGGCTTAGTCAAAATGCCTACAGACATTCATGTAGGTATACACACCGCTAAGTAACCTAAGATCTCACCCTTGTAAGTTGAATCTCACTTGGTGAAAATGAATTTGCATTTCAGAAATTAATCCCAAGTCATATACTCACCAATAAGTTGACTATGCTCCAGAGGCTCGGCCAACAGTAGCAGAAAGCAGATTCAGGATAGAGAGAGATGATGCATCAGAAACATTCATCTGACATCTGTCTGAACTTATGTTGCTGTCATGGTCACCAGCTTCTCTTTCTTGTGTTCTTCTTAAGTGGGCTGTGATATTGTCTCTCTATGGAAACTGCGTTATTCTCTTGTGTATATATATATATAAGTGATAGATCACGGGGTTAGATCATAATTCCAGATGTACTACTTTCATTTGGATGTGATTTCATTAAAATGAAATCAGAACAAGGTGTTCACGTCATGGAGTTATCATTCCTCTCCTCAGTCCTTTCTCTTCCCTGCTGCCCTCCCTCCCTCCCTTGTCCTTCCCTTCCGCAACCAAGTTCATTGATAAAAATGCTTTGCCAAAGTAGGAAGCAGTGTTCCTTTGGAAAGTAGAGAGCTGTGCTGCTGAGAGTGCATTAACTAGCAGCAGCTTTGCCTACATCCTTTCATCTAACCACTTATCTCTTCAAGGAAGATAACAGATCAAGGAAACCTCAAGAAGTTCCCTGAGATTATAGCCTGGACTTAGAGGCTTATTTAGCTTTGCAGGACCATGGGGCTGAGTGCTGGTGCTAGATGAGTTATTGAATTGATTATTGAATTGATTTTTGAGGGCAAGAACTATATGCTTTATACTTCTTATGTTAAAATGAATTAAATTTAATTCTTCTAGACCGTGTCTAAAAGACACTGTTATGAACATGTTAACTATACAAGAAGGGACATGTGGTTTGGGTTCATTGAATCAGAAGAGTGAAGCTGGGAGGGAAAAATGCTAGTTTAGACAGTTACACCTGAATGTGAGGATCAGAGAGAAAGCTTTGAGTGTCAGAACTTCCCTAAGGGCAATACAATCTGAATTGAGGGATTTTTGTCTAGGGCAATGCCAGATCCTGTCCTATGTGTGGAAGCATCAGCCCTAGCTAGAGAGCCAGAAGCACAGTAGAATGGAGAAATCAGCAATGGTCTCATGTAGGAGGTGGCATCTGAGCTGAAATGAGGAAATCTAAGAGGCAGGGATGATGGTGATGAAGGAGTGCATTCTGGATATTCAAAATGCAAACTTAGCATGCTCTTTTGCCCGTTTCTTTTCAGCTGTAGTCTAGCGGTTTGACTCTCTCATGCACAGTGTTCAGTAAGAGACAGTGATGCAAGGAAAGAGACCTTGAGGTCATCTCCCTACTAAGGCCATGGAGCCCTGTAAAAGAGCTTTTGTCCTTGACCTCTGCATTTGTTCTTTTCCATTTTAGGTGAAGGGACTGGAGTCTTTGATCTTGTGAGTTTTAAAAGGTCAGGCGGCCACTCTTGCATCTTAGAATCCAGGTTTTCGGCCATCAGAGTGTTGATGCCTTAAGGAGCCAGGGGCAGGCTTTGGACAACAGTGGATAGAGTTCTGGATCTGGAATCAGGAAGACTAGAATTCAAATTTGGGTTCAGACACTTACTGGCTCTGTAAACCTAGGGAAGTCACTTAACCTGTCTCCCTAAGCTTCTTCAATTGTAAAATGGGGATAATAATAGTACCTCTTTCCCACGGTTGTTGTGTGGATCAAATGAGATGATGTTCATAAAATACTTGGCACCATGATTGGCACATAGTAGGCACTTTAAAAATGATTGTTTCTGACTTACGTAAGCTGATGCAAAGTGAAATGTACTGTATACAAAATAACAGCAACATTGTAAAATATCTGCTGTGAATGACTTAGTTATTTTCAGCTCTGAAGGACTTAGGAAAAATGCAATCCATCTATAGAGAAAGAACTGATGGCATCTGAATACAGATCGAAGCATAATTCTTTTGTTCCTTTTTCTGAAGGTTTTTTTGGTTTGTTTTCTTTCACAACCTGACTAATGTGGAAATGTTTTGCATGACTACACATGTATAACTTATACTGAATTGCTTGAGTTCTTAACCGGGGTGGGGAGTGAGGAGGGAGGGAGGAAGAGAATGGAACACAAATTTTTTTAAAAATTGATGTTAAAATTTGTTTTTACATGTAATTTGGGAAAATTGATTTCCAAATAAATAAAACAAACAGAAAAAAATGATTGTTTCCTTCATTCCTTCTGGACATAGGTCATGAGTTGCTGAGTTGAGTCATGTTGCATCTAGACATGAATTTAGTGGGATCAATAGTATGTAAAAACTTCACTGATAGTGAGCCTACTCTTTCCTGATACCAAGGTGGCATAGGGGAGAATATGCCCCAAAAATGATGGGGGGAAATGTTTGTATTTTGTTCTTACTAGATCTTCAAAGTAAATGTTTCTTTGTAAAAAACAAAAACAAAAACAAACCCCAACAAACTACTTTGATATTAAGTGGTTGCATGGAATTGGTGCCCTACTCACTGGCATCTAACAGAGGGAGACTTCAGCATGTGGTGACTATGGCTGATGGCAGTAGGGAAAGGGATAACCCCAAATCCCTTGGAATACCCTGGAGATCTGAGGAGGAGATGTAGCAGCCTGGCTCTGGGAAAGTGGGCCAGAACATTCTCACTACACAAGTCTTTCCCAGACCCAGTGGAACCTCTTTTCAGACAATCAACAAGCATTTATTGCATATATATAGGTCCTGGAAATACAAAGACAAAAATGAAACAGTACATGTCTAAATCCTGAGGCAGCTCCTTCTCAATCTAATACTCCGTGCAGTGTCCTGCTAAACACACATCAACCATAAGAGATGGGGTGGATAGTTAGCACAAATTGCATGAGTTTAAGGTTCTGACCACAGACCTGAATCTTCAACTGTTTATGCTCTACCAAAACTCAGGAGGTTATGATATTAGACATGCCTGGCCTATTAATCTAGTTACAAAACTTACTTATGATGCTTTAGGAAAATGGGAGTAGTAGTTACTTGTATAGTCAGATTTTATTGGTTGTATGTTCTATGAACAGCAATATATTCCTACTACATTCAAATTATGACAAGTTTTACTATGCCCATGAAATATTGCTATTGAACTTTCACTGATGTCAATGTAATATTTACATGTATGATAGCATCAATGTTTTATATTTGCCTTATGTACTATATCTAGTTTTTTGACATGTATTTTAGCATGAAGTTATACATTTGCAATTTTTCTATGTGCACGTGCTGTTTCTGCATGTGTGTGGTCTATCTTCTTACTGTCTATTACATATGTTATATGTCATGTATTCCATGGTTAATAGTCAAAGTTGCGATCAATGCTGTCATGATGTGCATTATTTCATTGTTTATGTTGAATAAATAAGCTAGTGACATGCAATTCTACTGTGAATGTGAAATACTGACTGGGTACCTTTTACCAAATTTGTGTTAATTGTGTTGTTGTGAGTCATGTGACGTGCTAATTTCTAAATGCAATCTTATATTCCCATAGATATTTAATGCATTATTTATTATGTCCAGGAACTATATATTTATCACTGAGGGAAGGATATATGGGTGTACCTCAAAGCCTGCTCTAGGCTTTGTTTGGCTTTATGTGCATGTGAAAGGACCAGGAATTTGTTTAAGCTGGTCCAAGAAATTTTGACCTTATCTCCAGAATTTAGCTTTGTGTCTGTGTACCTTTTTCCCTTGCTTGCTCATCTACACAGAATAATAGAAAAAGCTTAGGGTTACAAAACTGGAGAACCTAAATCCTGTAGCTGTTTTGCAATTACTGGACAAGTACCTTTACTTGGCTTGACTTCGGAGACTAAAATTGAGAGTTATAGAATGCTTGCCACGAGCTAAAGTGAGAGCATGAAATTTAATCCACACACAAAAAATTAAGCCTGAGGGTATTAACTGAGAGGATACTACTACTCTTTGTTCTGAAGAACTTGGCACATAAGGATAAGAATCTCTGGTGGAAGTTGACTTTGTAGCCTAAACAACACTGAAGGGAACAAGTAAGGAGAACTGAAGGGAAAGTATTTTTGCAAGGTTTCCTGCCTTTTTTAAAAGAACTATAGCTAGAAAGACTATTAAAAAAAAAATTAATGTTGGAGGCAGCTAGGTGGCCACCAGCCCTGGAGTAAGGATGGATCTGAGTTCAAATCTAGCCTCAGACACTTGACACTGGGCAAGTCACTTAACCGCAATTGCCTTGCTGCCCCCCCCCCAAAAGAATGATTTGTTTTCCTATGATTAAGAGAGAGCCTAGAATTTCAGCTTAGCTAGAAGTTGGAAATAGTGAATCAGCCCAAAGCAATATGAGGGCATCACTAAAAACCTTCACCGGCCCTGCAGCAACTAACTGGGATGTCTCTCCATGGGTGTGACATGGACACGTTTTCTTTACATGCTCTCTCTGAGTTGCTACTTCTCCTACTGATATGTACATTTATGGAAAATGTGCCTCAAGTTTGTGGGAGAAATCTGTTATGATTACTTTTGTTATTATGCCTTTTATGCCTCATTAAATGTCTGCTTTGAACCAACTGTGTTCTCTGAAAATTAAAGGTAACCGCAAAAGTGGAGGCTTGTGCTCTGCAGTCTTAGGAGATGAAGGCTCACAAAGAACTTTGAATCTGGGGCACTCATTCTCTGAAGATTATGTCCTGTGAGGAGGGGGGTGAGGGCAGGGGTAGTAGGAACTACATACTTGTTTTGATGCTGTTCAACTATGTGTTCCTCCCAGGGTGGCTGTCCATTTAAAGAAGGGGCCGACAGCAGCCGCCTTATCCATTTCCCACCTGGCTGCTCTCCTTGGACTTCATCATTGTCTTAAGAAGCTCATCTTCCTGCAAAATCATACCTGAAACTTATGCCTCCTTAATACCTACTGACCCTGGGACCCCTCTGATTGAGAGGGTAGAAGGTGGACATCAAAGAGTTCCTTTCAGACCCTCCATTTAAGAAGGGGGCCCAAGAAATCCAATTGATCATTTCCCACTTGGCCGTGGTATTTCATTATGCCCCCACAACAGTTCTTTCCTGCCCCCGATTTTGAGTTTCTTTTTGTATGTCATCTCATTAGAATGTGAGCTCCTTGAGAGCAGGAACTGATTTTTGCCTTTTTTTAAATCTCCCCAGAGTGCCTGCACACAGTAGGGGCTTAAGAAAAATGTTTTGACTGACTGGTCCTGATTTTTGTTTCATTTACACAATAAATCTTTTTCCTCCGCCATCAGGAAGAGGTAAATTCAGGAATTACCAACACTTTTGCCTGTACTTGATGACTGATTGAGGTCAGTCAGCAGGTGTAAAATATATGGGAGAGGAATGAACAAAGAACCTAAACCCCAGAGTGAAATTTCTATGGAACAATGATTTCCCTTTCTACCCATCAGAGAAGTGTTATGGTTGCAATCAGCTATCCTGGAATTTTTCCTTGGCTTGTGTGAGTGATTGATGTATTTTATTGGATTCAGGGAGTAAGTAATTTACAGAGAGTTATTTGTGTATTTGGGAGCAGAGAGCTGGTGCAGTAGATAGAGCACTGGGCCTGGAGTCAGGAAGATCTGAATTCAAATCTGGCCTTAGATGCTTACTAGCTGGGTAAACCTGGGCAAATCACAGACCCTAGTTGTCTTGGTTCCTCATCTGTAAAAAGGTGACACATTGAAGAAACAAATGGCAAATCACTCCAGTATCTTTGCCAAGAAAACCCATGCACCAAGTACATGGGGTCATTTAGAGACAGACACAACTCAACAACAAGAACAATATGTGTAGGTTAGAGGGTGAATCTAAAAAGGCCCTGTTTATATCAGCTCTATGAATAGAAATAGCTTGCTTATGTGTATGACTTCTTTTCCTCAAAGCACATATTATTTTGATAGTTCTTTCTGGACCTGAAGCAGGGCAAGACTAGAATCATGAGACATTCTAGACTACTGGAAGTGGAAAAAGCCATGGTCTTGGTATAATGTGAAGAATGAAAGACCAAAGAATTCCAAAGTCTAGGTGCTGACTGTCTAGTTGACTTTCCAAGAACCATTCCTTATTGCCAACATAAATATATTTCAGTGTGCTGTAATTTCCCACAGCAAAAAATATTGTCATGAGCAAAAAAGTTTGCGAACAACTCTAGACACTTGTATTTTAATATCAGCAGCTGAACAAAGGGAATTAAAAACAAGAATATGAAGTCTAGGATCTGATATAAACATTCCACATTTTCTATGATCAGATCTGCTACTGATTCACAAAGTGCTTAAAATCCATAGCCATTCCATTCCTCACTTTCTACATTTGCGTAGCACAACCTTATGCGGGAAATAGTACATAAAGGGGAGCCAGAGTAGAAATTTTTTATTTGGAAAGTTACAGGGATCCTGAGTGAAATCTGATTGACATATCCTTTCCACGAACAATATGAGAGTTGATTTGAGTATTGTTTCAGAACTGGAAAACTCAGATGAAAAGGATAGGAGCAGCACAGGATGTCATTGCTGACTGGTAAGGAAAGGTATAGGGAAGAAAGTGAACTAGAGAAGGCCAGAGTGGGCAACACAGACATTCCTAAGAGGTTTCCCTTCTCTCAACTTCCCCCTTTACTAGTTATATTTCATATCGGGGAGTACAGGATCTTGTTTCTTTTCTCTGTATTACTTCATACAAGTCTCTTTAGATTTCTTTAATTGTTCATCTGTCATCCATTATGACATACATGTCCTATTACTTTCTTTTTAAAACAATTTTATTGATTTCATTCTGAACTTAAGAAATAAAACAAGCAATTCCATAATATAATATAGTATAATAGGGGGAAAAGTTGATTGCACATGAAACTGAAAATCATGAACAACTTGCTATTTCTTATAAATATATAAGAGGTTATCATGTAACTTTCCCTTTTTTCCCTTTTTTTCCTTCTCTTCCTCCACCTACCCTAGAAATGGCTACAATTAGACATACATAGGTATATATATGTAAAATCATTCTTTAAATTTTTCTATTTATCAGTTCTTTCTCCAGATGCAGATAGCATTTTCCTTCATGGGTCCTTTGTAGTTAATTTGGGTATTTATAGTAGCCAAAATGCTTTAGTTGCTCAAAGTCATTCTTAAAACAACATTGATGTTATTGTATATAACTGGTTCTATTCATTTTGCTCTTTATTATTTTGTGCAAGTCTATCCATGTTTTTCTAAAATCATCAAGCTCAGGACAGCTAGGTGGCGCAGTGGATATAGCACTGGCCCTGGAGTCAGGAGGACCTGAGTTCAAATCTGACCTCAGACACTTAACACTAGCTGTGTGATCCTGGGCAAGTCACTTAACCCCAATTGCCTTACCAAATAAAATTTAAAATAAAATAAAATCATCAAGCTCATCGTTTCTTATAGCACAATAGTATTACATCATGATCATACACCACAACTTGTTCCCAATTGACAGGCATCCTCACAATTTACAGTTCTTTGCTACCATAAAGAGAGCTGCTATAAATATTTTAAAATATATAGGCTCTTTTTCTTTTTCCCTAATCATCTTTGGAAATACACCTAGTAGTGGTATTGCTGGGTGAAAGGGTACAGGCAACTTAATAGCTTTTGGGGCATAATTCCAGATTGCTCTTCAAAATGATTGGATCAGGGCAGCTAGGTAGTGCAGTGGATAGAGCACTGGCCCTGGAGTCAAGAGGACCTGAGTTCAAATCCGGCCTCAGACACTTACCACTTACTAGCTGTGTGACCTTACACAAGTCACTTAACCCCAATTGCCTCAAAAAAAAAAATGATTGGATCAGTTCACAGTTCCACCAACAGTGAATTAGTGTCCCAATTTTTCCACATCCCCTCCAACATTTGTAATTTTTTCTTCCTATCATTTTAGCCAATTTGATAGTATAAAATTATATCTCACAGTTGTTTTAATGTGCATTTCATTAATCAATATTGTTTTGGGGGAATCTTTTTTTTTATTTTTATTTGATTAAAAATTGTTTTTACAATTACATTTAAAGATATTTTTTGAGTTCTAATTTTTTCTCCCACCCTCCATTCCTTCCCTCTCCTGAAGCCAGTAAGCAATCTGATATAAGTTATAATTATAATCATGTTAAACTTATTTCTACATTGGTCATGTTATAAGAGAAGAATCAGAACAAAAGGAAAAAATGCAAGAAAGAATAAACAACAACAAAGTAGCAACAAAGTGGAAATAGCATGCTTCAATCTGCATTCAGACTCCATAGTTCTTTTTCTGAATGTGGAGAGCATTTTCCAAAGTCTTTTGGCATTGTCTTGGATCATTGTATTGCTGAGAAGAGCTAAGTCTATCATAGCTGATCATCACAAAATGTTGATACTATGTACAATGTTCTCTTGGTTCTGCTCATTTCACTCATTCATGTAAGTCTTTCCAGGTTTCTCTGAAATCCATCTGCTTATCATTTCTTACAGCACAATAGTATTCCATTACATTCATATACCACAACTTGTTTAACCACTCCCCAACTGATGGGCCTCTAATCAATTCCAATTCTTTGTCACCACAAAAAAAGCAGCTATAAATATTTTTGTACATGTGGATAGTTTTCCCTTTTTTATGATCTCTTTGGGATATAGACCTAGTAGTGCTACTGCTGGGTCAATAGCCTTTTGGGCATAGTTCCAGATTGCTCTCCAGAATTAGTTTTCCAATTTTCCCACATTTTCTCCAACATTTATCATCATCTTTTTTTTGTCATATTAGCCCATTGAATAGGTGTGAGGTGCTACCTCAGAATAGTTTTAATTTGTATTTCTCTAATCAGTAGTGATTGAGAACATTTTTTCATATGGCTGTAAATTGCTTTAATTTCTTCATCTGAAAATTGTCTGTTCATATCCTTTGACCATTTCTCAATTGGGGAATGACTTGCGTTATATATTTGATTCAGTTCTCTATATTTTAGATGTGAGGCCTTTATTAGAAACACTGTCTATAAAAATTGTTTCCCAGCTTTCTGCTTTCCTTCTAATCTTGCTTGCCAATGTTTTATTTGTGGAGAGACTTTTTTATTTAATGTAGTCAAAATGATCCACTCTGCATTTCATAATGTTCTCTATCTCATCTTTGGTCATAAATTCTTCCCCTCTCCATAGATGTGACAAGTAAACTATTCCTTCCTTTTATATTTTGCCTAAGTTATCACCCTTTATATCTAAATGATGTACCCATTTTGACTTTGGGGAATGGTGCTTACACCATTATTATTACATTATTACATCTTAATATACCAACATGCCTAGTTTCTGCCATACTATTTTCCAGTTTTCCCAGCAGTTTTTGCCAAATAGCAAGCTCTTATCTTGGAGACTAGAGTCTTTGGGTTTATCAAACAAGAGATTGCTATATTCATTTACTACTGTGTTTTGTGTGCCTAACCTATTACACTGATCAACCTCTCTATTTCTTAGCCAGTACCAAATAATTCTGATGATTGCTGCTTTATAATATAGTTTTAGATCTGGTACAACTACCTTCCTTTGGAATTTTTTCATTGATTTCATTAATTTTTTCATTAATTCCCTTGATATTCTTGACCTTTTGTTCTTCTATATGAATTTTGATATTTTTTCTAGCTCTGAAGTAATTTTTTGGTAGTTTGATTGGTATTTTATTGAATAAGTAAATTATTTTAGGTAGGATTGTCATTTTTATTATATTATCCCGGCCCACCTATGAGCAATTTATATTTTTCCATTTGTTAGATCTGATTTTATTTGTGTGAATAGTGTTTTGTAATTGTGTTCATTTAGTTCCTGGCTTTCCTTTGGCAGGTAGACTTCAAAGTCTTTTATATTGTCTATGGTTATTTTAAATGGAGTTTCTCTTTCTAACTCTTGTTGCTAGACTTTGTTGGTCATATATAGAAATGCTGATGATTTATGTGGGTTTATTTTATATCTTGCAACTTTGCTAAAGTTGTTGTTTCAAGTAGTTATTTAGTTGATTCTTTAGGATTCTCTAATATACCATCATATCATCTGCAAAGAGTGATAATTTTATTTCTTCCTTGCCTATTCTAAGTCCTTTGATTTCTTTTTCTTCTCTTATTGCTAAGGCTAACATTTCTAGTGAGATATCGAATAATAGTGGTGATAATGGACATCCTTGTTTATTGGGAATGCCTCTAATTTATCCCTATTGCATATAATGCTTGCTGTTGGTTTAAGATAGATACTGTTTATCATCTTAAGGAAAGCTCCATTTATTCCTATGCTCTCTAGTGTTTTTAATAGGAATGGGTGCTGTATTTTGTCAAAAGCTTTCTCCGCATCTATTGAAATAATCATACGATTTTGGTTAGTTTTGTTATTGATGTGATTGATTATGTTGATAGTTTTCCTAATAATGAACCAGCCCTGCATTCCTGGTCTAAATCCCACCTGGTCTTAGTGTATTATCCTGGTGATAAATTGCTGCAATCTCTTTGCTAATATTCCATTTAGAATTTTTGTAACAATATTCATTAGGGAGATTGGTCTATAATTTTCTTTTCTCTGTTTTTGGTCTTTTTGGTTTAGGTATCAATATCATATTTGTCTCATAAAAGGAATTTGGTAGGATTCCTTCCTCAACTATTTTTTCCAAATAGTTTGTATAGTATTGGAATTAATTGTTCTTTAAATGTTTGGTAGAATTCACTTGTAAACCCATCTGGCTCTGGAAATTTTTTCTTAGGGAGTTCATTGATGGATTGTTCAATTTATTTTTTCTAAAATGGGCTTATTTAAGGATTTAATTTCTTCTTTTGTTAATCTGGGCAGTTTATATTTTTGTAGATATTCATCTATTTCCTTTAGATTGTCAAATTCATTGGCATACAGTTAGTCAAAATAGTTCCTAATTATTTCTTTAATTTCCTCTTTGTTGGTGGTGTGTTCACCCTTTTCATTTTTGATGCTGATAATTGTTTTTTCTTTTTTAAAATAAAATTAACCAAAGCTTTATCTATTTTTTTCATAGAACCAACTCTTAGTTTTATTTATTAATTCTATAGGGGGTTTTGCTTTCAATTTTATTAATCTCTCCTTTAATTTTCAGAATTTCTAATTTGGTGTTTAATTGGGGATTTGTACTTTGTTCTTTTTCTAGCTTTTTTAGTTGCATGCCAAATTCATTGATCTCCTCTTTCTTTATTTTATTCATGTAGGAATTCCCCCTAAGAAGTGCTTTGGTTGCTTCCCATAAGTTTTGTTATGTTGTCTTATTATTGTCATTCTCTTGAATTGTTATTGATTATTTCTATGATTTGTTGTTTGACCCACTCATTCTTTAGGATGAGATTATTTTTGATTAATTTTATTTTTTTGGTGAGGCAATTGGGGTTAAGTGACTTGCCCAGGGTCACACAGTTAGTAAGTGTTAAGTGTCTGAGGTCAGATTTGAACTCAGGTCCTCCTGAATCCAGGGCTGATGCTTTATGCACTGTGCCACCTAGCTGCCCTGATTAAATTTTTTATCTATCTTTCATTAGCCCTTTATTACACATAATTTTTGTTTCATCAATATCTGAAAAGGATGCATTTACTATTTCTGCCTTTCTGCATTTGACTATGAGGTTTTTGTGCCCTAATACATGGTCCATTTTTGTGTATGTGCCATGTACTGCTAAGAAAATGGCATATTCTTTCCTATCTCTATTCCATTTTCTCCAGAGGTCTATCGTATCTAATTTTTCTAAAATTCTATTCACCTCCTTAACTTCTTTCTTATTAATTTTGTGTTTAGATTTATCTAGTTCTGAGAGGGGGAGGTTGAGGTCCCCCACTAATATAGTTTTGCTATCTATTTCTCCCTGTAACTCACTTAACTTCTTTTAGAATTTGGATGCTGTACCACTTGGTGTAAACATGTTTAATATTGATATTACTTCATTGTCTATGGTACCTTTTAGCAAGATGTAGTTTCCTTATCCCTTTTAATTAGGTCAATTTTTGCTTTTGCTTTGTCTGAGATAAGGATTGCTACTCCTGCTTTTTTTACTTCAGCTGAAGTGTGTTTCTTGTAAACAACATATTGTAGGATTCTGTTTTTTTATCCACCCTTACTATCTGCTTCCATTTTTTATGGGAGAGTTCATTACATTCACATTCAGAGTTATGATTACTAACTGTGTGTTTCCCTGCATCCTATTCCCCCCCCCCATGTTTGTACTTTTCTCTTTCCTTTCCCCCTGTCCCTTCTCACTAGTGTTTTGTTTCTGGCCACCAGCTCCCTCAGTCTACCTTCCCTTCTATCAGCACCCCACCCTTTTCTTTCCCCTTTCTCCTTTCCCCTTTTACTTCCCTATAGAGTAAGATAAAATTCTATACCCAAGTGAGCGTGTATATTATTCCTTCTTTAAGCCAAATCAGATGAGAGTAGTTCAAAACAATGCTCACCCCTCCCTTCTATTGTAGCAGGTCTTTGGTACTTCTTCATGTGATATGATTTTCCCCATTCTGCCTTCCCTTTCCTTTTCTCCAGTATAATCCTTTTTTTTTAAAGTATCATCACGTCAGAATCAACTTATATCCATACCTTCTGTCTGTGTGTACTCCTCCTATCTGCCTTAAAACAGATACAGTTCTCAAGAGTTACAGGTATCTTCTTCCCATTAGGGATGCAAACATTTTAAGCTTTTTGATTAACATATTTCCCCCCTTTTTACTTTTTCATGCATCTCTTGAGTCTTGTATTTGTGGATTGAATTTTCTGTTCAGTTCTAGGTTTTTCATTAGGAAAGTTTTAAAGTCCTTTATTTCATTGAATACCCATCTTTATTCCCTGAAATATTATGCTAAATTTTGCTGGGTAGTACATTCCTTGTTGTAATCCCAGATCCTTTGCCTTCTGGAATATCATGTTTTAAGCCCTTTAATGTAAGATCCTTTAATGTTGTAGCTGCCAGGTCCTATGTAATTCTGATTGTTGTTCCTTGATATTTAAATTGTTTCTTTCTGGCTGCTTTCAGTATTTTTTCCTTTACTTGATAATTCTGAGATTTAGCTACAATATTCCATGGAGTTTTCCTTTTGGGGTCTCTTTCAAGAGGTGATTGCTAGATTCTTTCAATGACCACTTCTTCCTCTGGTTGTAAGACATTGGGAGAGTTTTCCTTGATAATGTCATGAAA
The DNA here is from genome assembly GCF_019393635.1 of Dromiciops gliroides. Lineage (NCBI taxonomy): Eukaryota > Metazoa > Chordata > Mammalia > Microbiotheria > Microbiotheriidae > Dromiciops > Dromiciops gliroides. Next base: position 204,220,491 of record NC_057865.1, on the reverse strand, counting down.
TATGATGTGTAAGCTCTTTTTCTGATCATGGTCCTCAGGTAGTCCATTTATTCTTAGGTTATCCCCTCTGCATCTATTTTCTAGGTCTGCCATTTTTCTGAAGAGTTATTTTACATTTCTTCTACTTTTATATTCTTTTGATTCTGCTTTACTTCTTCCTGTTGTCTCATTGAGTCATTAGCTTCCATCTGCCCAATTCTGATTCTTAAGGAATTATTTTCCTCAGTCAGCTTTTGCATCTCCTTTTCCATTTGACCAATTGCATTTTTAATGAGTTGTTTTCCTCAGTCAATTTTTGTCCTTTTTTCCAAGCTATTGACTCTTTCTTGCATAACTCTCATTTCTTTTCCCAATTTTTCTTCTACCTCTATTATTTGGTTTATCAGATCCTTTTTGAGCTCTTCCAAGAGGGTATTTTTTGTCTCAAGACCAATTCTTCTTCTCCTTTAACACTTCATATGTAGGCATTTTATCATTGTTGTCCTCTGAGTTTATGTTTTGATTCTCCCTATCACCATAATAATTGTCAATGGTGAGGGTTCTTTTCTATTTCTTATTCATATTTTAGCCTCTTTTGTGCCTTTTAAGGTTGAGTTCTGCCTGGAGTACAGTGTGCACTGTCCCAAGCTTCTTTTGCTGGGGGCCAGGAGCTAAGTTATTGGCTTTCTTCTCTGTGGCATCAGCAGCTTGAAGCTTACTCACTGCACTGGAATGGCCCAGTCTATCTGGGCCTGTTGAATAGTAGATACCCTAGCTGGCAGATTGCCTTCTGCATTGGGCCTGGAGGTCTCACAATTGGCCTGCTGTGCCACTAGATTCCTGAACTAGGACCTCAGCTGTGCTATGGCTAAGAGCCTTTTGCTGGTTTGCCCAAACACTCTCTGTGCTGAGCTGTGCTCCCCTTTTATTCAGATGAAACAGACCTTTCCTGAAGATCTTCTAGGTTATCTTAAGTCAGAAGATTGTTTCACTCCAGTTTTGTTTTGTTTTTTTGCAAGTTTTGCAGCTCCAGAATCTGTTGAGAGGCTCAATTTAATGTTGTTTCTGAGGGAAATTTGGGAGAGCTCAGGCAGCTTCCTGGTTTCACTCTACCATCTTGGCTCTGCCTCCAGAACACAATCAATAAGTATTTAGAACATTTTTTCAAATGACTATAAAATGTTTTTATTCCTTCATTGTACAACTGCCTGTTTGTATACTTTGACCATGTATCAATTGGGGAATGACACACATTCTTTTTACAAAGTTCTTTATATATTTGAGATATGAACCTTTTATCTAAGAAACTGTCTCTAAAAAATTCCCCCCCTTTTTTTGCTTTCCTTCTGATCTTGGCTACGTTTGTTTTATTTGTACAAAATCTTTTAAATTTAATGTAATTGAAATGATCTGTTTTATACTTCACACTGCTCTCTCTAGTTTATTCATAAGTTGTTCTCCTATCTATAAGTCTGATATGTTCCATGTTCTCCTATTCATAAATCATAAGTTCCATGTTCAAATTTTCTTATAATATCTCTTTATATATAGATCATGTATCCATTTTGATCTTATCTTGGTAAATGGTGTAAGATATTGGTTTATGCCCAATTTCTGCCAGACTGCTTTCTAGCTTTCCCAACAATTTTTACCAAATAATGAATTATTATCCCCAAAACTTAAGTCTTTACACTTGTTAAACACAAGGTTACTATAGTAAACATACATCATATACCTCAATTTTTCCAATGATTCTTTAATTTTTGGATACCTAATTTTGTTCATCTTTTTGTTATTATAAGTAGCATTGCCATAAATATTTTTTCAAGATAGGCCTTTTCTTTCTGTCAACATTCTCGGGGGCACAAATCTACTAGTTGGATCATTGATTTAAAGGGTATGAACAATTTAACAGTTTTTTGTTGTATTCCTTTCCCAAATGGTCAGTCCAATATACAACTCTACTAGAAGTGAATTTGCATGTCTTTTTTTTTTCATAACACTGCCCAATTGGATTATCCCATTTTTGCTAATTTGGTGGATATAAGGTAATACTTCAGGGTTGTTTTTTCTTCTATTCCCCTCTATTTTTTTTAACAGAGAAAGTTAATATTTAGGTTATTTATTTGTGGTACATAGCATGTGATGCTGATCTAGGTTCCTTTCCATCAGAGAGCTATTCAGTTTTCCCAACTGTTTTTGTTGAATTGTGAATTCCTTCCCTTAGCTTTATTGGACTCTGAGTTGCTGTACCCATTTGCCTTACTTTTAAAAAATATTCCTCTAATAGTGTTTTCTATTGTTAAAAATCTAGTACCATACAGTAATGAATGGACTTTGAGTCAGTATGATATGAGTTTAAACCTTGCCTCAGATGCTTACCAGCTACAAATTAAAAACAAAATTCATCTGGAAGATGCTTACCAGCTATATGATTCTGCTTAAGTCACTTGACCTCTAGAGGTCTCTGTTCCTTTATCTATAAAATGATGGGTCTAGATTCAATGACCTTTAAAATTCCTTCCAGCTCTGACTCTATGAGCCTATGATCCTACAGTGTAACTGGAGATTCAGCAATGCTATCCTTCTTTCCTACCATTTTTCATTATTTGTCTTAAAATTCTTGACCTTTGACATGTGAAAAAGGTTCTTGACTACTTAAATTATCCCATTAATTGTTATTTGAATGAACTATTTTTGTTGTATTTCTAGGGTTTTCTAATTAAACCATCATATAACCTATGCACAGTGATTTTTTTATATCCTCTTGAATAATGCTTAATCCATTAATTTCCTTTATTTGTATAGTTATTGGTAACATTTCTAGTACAACCAGTAAGAGACTTCTTTCTAAATGTACCGTAAGGAAACAGAGGTGAAAATAGAAGTCAATTGGAGGGCTGGGGCAGAACCTGGAAACACTCTGGTTCCAGATAAATCTATGTATTTTTTGATGGAATTATATTACACAAAGAAAGAATTTAGAATGAACTGTTTACATTTTAATGGAGGAAGAGAATGGAAAAAGGGTTGTTTGTTTTTAAAGACTCAATATTAAAAGGGCTCAAAGAAGTAGTCAAATGAGACAAAAGCACTATAATTAGTTTTCTTATGTCTTGAATACCCTGTAAGAACAAAGAAAAGAGAAGGTGGGGAAAGGATACACTAGGGGAAATATGAGATGAAGAACTGGGGAACTTATTTCATATAATCAGGGTGTAAAAGTAGAAGAATATTCAAACATGGAAAAACTGGAGGAGACTAAGAATCACTTAAATTTCACTTCTTAAAAATATTCTTCTAAACTGATCAAAAGAAGGCAGAACATAATACACACAAAGTTTGGTGTAGGAATACATTTAACTCAGTAGTGGTACAGAAAGGAACAGGAAGAAGGTGAAAAGGAGTATAAGACAGAAAGCAGATTCAGAGAGGGATTAGTCATAAGCAAAACAAATCTTAAGCTTGGAAAGGGGATAGTGAAGAAGTTAAAAGAAAAATGGTGTATGAAATGTGTAATAAGGGAGTAAGAAGAAAAATTATAAGAGAATAGGAAAAACAGAAATATAATATCATATATCATAATTGTGAATGTGCATGTCCATAAAATGGAAGTAGATGGTTAAATTAGAAAGCAAAATCCAACATTATGTTATTTACAAGAACTACATTTGAATCAAAGACTCAGAGTTAAAATAAGATGTTGGAACAAAATCTATTGTGCCTGGGGAAGCTAGGTGGCACAGTGGATAAAGTACTGGCACTGGATTCAGGAGGACCTGAGTTCAAATCTGGCCCCAGACACTTGACACTTACTAGCTGTGTGACCCTGGGCAGGTCACTTAACCCTCATTGCCCCACAAGAAAAAAATAAAATAAAATAAAAATCTATTATGCCTTAGCTGAAGATAGCAGTGGTAGCAATTAAAATTTCAGTCAAGGTAATTAGCAAAGTTAGACTTAATTAAGTTCAGTACATAACATATCAGAACCAAATGGCATTGAACCTAATATATAAAGGAAAATCTAAATGAATTACAATGTTCAATAGACAGTAAAACTATAAGTGGGGAACCTAAAGGTACACTTTTCAGCCCTAGATAAATCTAGCCTCCTCCCAAAAATAAGAAAAAAAATTAAGGACCTGAATAAAATTTTTTTAAAGTTAGATATGAGAGATATGTGGTGATTATTGAATGAGAATAAAATGGAGTACACGTTTCTCAGTTACCCATCCTTAAAAACTAGTTCATAGAATGTTAAGATATAGGACAGAGACTAACCTCATTCTCAGCTGTGTGTGAAACCTTTACAAAAATTAATCATGTATTAGGAGATAAAAACTTCATAAACAAATGCAGAAATAATCATAACCAATAATAGCTAACATTTTGTTAAGGCTAAAATTCTAGCTAAACTGTCTAAAATATCTAATGAGTGGTCGCCAATAAATTATAAGCTTTAGCAAGAGTTAGACTTTTAGGCATTTATTAAGGAGAATAAGAATTTGGTAAAGAGAGAAAAAGGCCTAGATTCCTATCTATTAAAGGGAGAGCGCATTTCTAGCTCCGATCTCCACCAGCGTCCAAAGGCAAGAGCATAAGACCGAGCGCCAGTCTCTTCCTTCCTCCTCCCACTCGCCCAAGTCATTTCCTGACGCCAAAGAAAAGACTCCTGGTCTTGCCCTCAAAAACCTTCGCTTCATGGGTGGAACTCTTCTACAGTAAGTCTCCAGCAGGTGGCGTCATTCCAATCGTTACAATTTATATAGCACTATGTGCCAAGCACTGTGCTAAGTACATCGCAATTATTTTCACATTCAATTGTCACAACAACCTCAGAAGGCAAGTGCTATTATCATCTTCTCAGCAGCTAAGTGACACAGTGGATAGAGTGCCAGGCCTGGAGTCAGAAGACTCATCTTCCTGAGTTCAAATCTAGGCTCAGACTTTTACTCACTATGTAACCCTGGTTAAGTCACTTTTACCCTTTTACCTCAGTTCCTTTTGTGTTAAATTTTAGTGGAATGCCAGGACCCCAAGAAACCTGGAGACCCTAACCTCTAAGGAATTCTTAAACTTTGGACATTAAAACTAAAGAGTCTAGAGTGAAAAACAGCTCTGCCTCCACTTCAGGAATGTGGTATGATATAAACACTGATAAGCATACCTAGGTCTTCAAGGAACAAAGATGATATATGGTGGTATTCACTTGTGAATCCATCTGGTCCTGGGGATTTTTTCTTAGGGAGCTCATTGATGACTTGTTCAATTTCTTTTTTTTAAGATAGGTAACATGGGGCTTAGGATAAATCAGAAGTTTCTTCAGTGAGAAGCAAAATCAAAGATGGCCAGATAACAGGACAGAGATATAGAGGAATGGAGAGACCATTAAAGTTTAGATTGACCAACTATATATCAGGACAGACACACCTAAGTAGTAAGGGGAGATAAAATTCTATAGGAGGAAAGCCAATTGGGTGTGGCTACCACCTGACCAGAGCTAGGAGACAGAGATAACCCCAAAGGTCAGGACCATCATTTCAAAAAAATCGCCCTCCACTTTCAGGAATATGACAAGCATCCAAACTTTCCCCACCCCACCCCAAATAGGAACTTTCTATTTTCAGGTGGACACCCCATTTGGCCTCTATAAAAGTTTTTGCCTTCCTTCTATTCTGGGAGGAGGTTTCTAAGCCCTTCTCCCCAGGGAGGGTGTGTGTGTGAAGTCTTTGACTTCCCACTCAGTCACTTTCTCTAACGCCAGATAAAAGACCACTTTAATTCTAATTGGACTGTTTGAGGAATACCTAAGGACCCCTACCTTTCCCCCATGACACCAAGAAAAGATCACAAGCAAGGGAAAAGATAACATTTTTATTACACAAAATTTAAAAAGATTTTGTACCAATATAAAACATAAAATATAATATATAATATAAAATTTTGCATAATATAAAACAGATTAAAAGGGAAAGTTTTATAGCAAGTTTCTCTAATTAAGATCTCATTTCCTATCTATAGAAGGAACTGATTCAAATTTATATGAATATAACATATTCCCCAATTGTTAAATGGTATAAAGATATAAAAAATAAGTTTTGGGGGGGAGAAGCTCTGACAATTTATAGCCATATGAACAAATGCTCCAAATAACTAGAGAATAATATTAATAATTCAAGAAATGTAAATTAGAGAAATTCTGAGTTTCCACCTTACTCTCATCAGATTTGCAAAAATGATTGCCAAAAAAGACAAATGTTGGAGGGGCTAGATACAACTATCCTTGAAAACAATTTGGAATTATAGAGAAAGGTTACTAAATAGTGCATGCCCTTTGACACAGATATTCCACTGATAGGCCTATATCTCAAAGAGATCAAAGAAAGAGGAAAAGATCCTACATGTACAAAAATATTTTTATCCTTTTTGTGGTGATCAAAATCTTGAAACTAAGGAGATACCTATTGTAGAATGGCTGAAATAAGGAAACAGATGATTTTAGAGACATGAAAAAACTTGCATGAACTTATACAGAGTTAGCAGTACCAAAAGAATATTTTGTACTATAACATGCATGGTATGAAAAAAAATTTTTTGAATTCGTGCATAAACTAATGGAAAGAGGAATAAAGAGAACTAGCTGAACAATCTATACAATTACAACTGTGTAAAAGTAAAAAATTTTGAAAGCTGTAAGCACTTTAAATCAATGTATTGACCATCTATCCTATATATTTATGCACCTACCCTATACATCCTATACACCAATGCATCTGTCCTAGGGGACAGATTCTATTCACCTCTGGATAGAAAGGTAATGGATTGGTAGTACAGAATGAGATATATATGTGTATGTGTATGTTTATATGAATATGTGTGTATGTATGTATTTTAATATGATGAGTGAAGGAATTTGTTTATCTGAATAGCATATTTGTTACAAAGAGTTTCTTTTTCTTCAGCCCCTCCAAACAATAGGGTGGAGGTGAGGACAGGAAGAAGAGAAAATAGATTTATGTACATTAAAAAAGTTTTGAAATTTTATAGTAAAATCATTTTTCTAAACCTCCAGTTAGGGAAATTCCAAAATTTAGGAAGCCATTTGGTCCTCAGACCTAATTTATCTTTATATCGATCTCCAGTTAATTCATGACCTCTTTATAGTTTAGGCAAGAATTGGGTTACCAAAAACATCTAGGTAATGAAGCAGTTGATGATACTATAGTGTCTGTAAGCACTGAAAAGAGAAGTTGGAGAAGGAGCAGATCTTTTCTTGGAATCTCCCTCAATTCTTTAATTTGGGGGGGGGGGCAGGGCAATGAGGGTTAAGTGACTTGCCCAGGGTCACACAGCTAGTAAGCGTCAAATGTCTGAGGCTGGATTTGAACTCAGGTCCTCCTGAATCCAGGGTCAGTGCTTTATCCACTGTGCCGCCTAGCTGTCCCCTCCCTCAATTCTTTAGTAGAACATTATAACTGATGGCATCAGCATAAGTATTCTATTCCAAAATGTCTACTGGGCTAATGACTCTCCTCGATACCTCTCTTCCCTGCAACAGTTCAGTTACCCGGAGCTTAAATTCTCTTTCTTCTTTTTGCTGGTGTTCTAGGGTCTGCAGGTACTTTCTGGCCCAGCTCTGTAAGACCCACTCCATGCTTTCCTCCTCCAGACTCTTAGAAATTCTAGCTGGTTCTGAAAGAGCTCCCTTTTTATATGACTCCCTCAGATTTGGTCTTGATTCACCAATTGAGTTCCTCCTTATGGTCAAGCAACATGTGCAGAGATTGATACAGGTAGGTTCTGTGGATAGTGAGGGTGCAGGAAAAATTATGTAGCAGAGATTGTCCCAGGGTTTGGTACGTGATCCTCATGCAGCCAATGTCATCAGCTCTCTGCAGATAAAGAAACCACTAACAACAATGGCCATAGTGGTCAGTGTCCCCGCCTGTCACACAGGAGGCTGGGGTTCGATTCCCGACGGGGAGCACTATACTTGGGGCAACTAGGTGGTGCAGAGCACCCGGCCCTGGAGTCAGGAGTACCTGAGTTCAAATTCAGCCTCAGACACTTAACACTTACTAGCTGTGTGACCCCTGGGCAAGTCACTTAAGCCCAATTGCCTCACAAAAAAAAACAAAACAAACAAACAAAAAAGAACAACAATGACCAGGTGAAGTCAGTACTGCTGATCTTCAAGGGTCAAGATAATCCATAAAGCTTCAGCTTCAGCAGGGTCCAGGCTGCCTCCCAGCAAAGCAAGACAATAGCACCACCAGTGCTGAGTTGCAGGACACAGGATCAAAGATATAATTGGTGAAAAATGGAATATTTCACGTTCTTTTCCCTTGGTAGAGATCAAGGGAATGGAAGGCATGAACACCTGCCATAAAAAACACCTCTTTCTGTATCTGAGTAACACATACACTTTTTGTTATAATTGTGGATGAGAAGGCCATGTTCATGGTGGATGTGCTACCAAAGAGAATGTAGCTTTAATCATGAAGAAACTAAAATCTTCTGATTCAGCTTTGGGAAACCAGAGAAGGGTCAGGGAAGGAGGTCATCCTGCACCCCGCCATAGATGGTCACGCTGATCATCATTCCTTCTAGGTCTATTTCATCTGGACTTATATGATGTTGTGCATAGGTGATAGGAAAAACTGAGAACACAGACTGCAATGCAGTCTTGGACAGTGGATCATCATCCATGTTACCATCATTTTTCCAATCTTTTCATGACAGATATTGAGTAAAATACCTTTCAGCCTATAAAAAGGGCTGAGACTTGGTGACTGGAGAAATAAAGACTAGCCATACCTGGGATATAGCAAGGTGAGCTTGAAATTTCCAAGGAAGTTACTAATGTCAACAGAAAAGCAGGCCTGTCTGGGCCCTCCAACCCTCACTGAAATGTCAGTACTATTTGGAGTGAATTCAAAATGTTTTCATAATTCTAGTGGGATATTTTAAAAGTTGGGACCCATACCTAACTCACATTGGCCACCCTGTGCAGACTGTGGAAGCTAACAAGAGGATGAGGGAAGATAAGAAGCTCCAATGACCATCATAGGAGTCCTACCTGTTGAGCTTCTTAGCAGGAAATCTTCCTTTCCTGGGCGCCAGGACCCAAGCTTCACTACCTACACTTAGAACCAAAAAAGATCAAAAACCCCAAGATCTAAAGAGTAAAAAATCATTTAAGTAGACTTTACTATTTGCTAGGCATGTGCTAGACACTTTATTTATTTATTTATTACAAATGTTATCTCATTTGATCCTCATAGCAACTCTTCAAGGTACATGCTGTTATTATCCCCCATTTCACCATTGAGACAAACAGAAGTTAAATGACTTACCCAGGCCACACAGCTAGTAAGTATCTGAGGCCTGAATTTGAACTCAAGTCTTTCTGAGTGGAGCCCAATGTTCCATCTACTGCACCATCAGCTACTTAGTTGCTTCCCCTTATTCCCAAATCAGTGCATGGTGCCTAAGCTTCAAAGACCTTTGCGCCTACTAAATACCAACAGTGTTTGGGGGGAGAGGAGAGGGATGAATGGATGGGACAGAGGAAGAGAGGATGAGGAGGAGAAGGAGAGGAAGAGAAGGAAGAAGAGGAGGGAGAAGAGGAAGGAGAAGAAAAGAAAAGAAGAGGTGCTGCTGCCCCTGAGGTGGAATGTGTTCTCCAGAGGTACATCTCTAGCACAACGAAGGCCTGTTACACTTTTTAAATGAGGTAGAATAATCATTGGAGCCCCATCTTTACATCTATACTACTGAGTCATCCGCATCTTTGTGCCACATGATCTAAAAAGTCATTTGCTCTCTTGCTTTGGCTCTCTAATGGACTTCTTTTGTCCCTTGCTTCTTGCCTTCCCACTTAAATCACAAGCTCCTCAAAAGTAGGAGTAATGGTCTTCTACTTCTTTTGTATCACCAATAACACCAAGCACAATGCCAGGCCACATGGCAAGCACTCAAAAAATTTGCTGCCATAAAGCCCAAAATTATGACTTATGGTTTCTGAGTTTCTAGGTCTTCTAAGTAACTCTCAAAATTGGAATATTTAAAAATAAAACACCGCCTTACTTTTCCTTTTTGTTTTTCCTTTAATTTTTTTGGAAATATCATGGAATTAAAGTCATCATTATCGTCATTTCATGCAACCTGTATCAGGAAGCTCATTGTCCACTTTGAAGCTTTGTCTACTAAAGGTTCAAATAGACATCTTGGCAAGAAATCACTGTGTAGATAGCTAAGTCACTCTGGTTCCAGAAAGGCTCGCGTTGTTATAATACCAAGAAAGGGAATTGCATTGAGGACTAGACTGGTACTTAGCTGCTAACAAGCATATCACCACTCTGTGTGAACTTGGTACAGTGACTCAAGAGTGAAAATGAGATTTCCTTACACCAATATCAGCCTTTCCTGTCTGGCCCTTCTGTCCTGGGTCAATTATAGCCATCAAAACACAATTGCTAAAGTCAGTCCATGCTTTGACTCAAAGTAGCTATGTGAACTTTGATAAAGCCAACCTCTCTGGAACTCACTTAACTTATTTGTAAAAAGAAGGGAGTTAGACCTAGGTGAACTCTAAAGTCTTTCCTGAATCAATGGTATAGAATTACCAAGGTGATTTCACCACGGGAGTCAACAGTGGGATCACCTGGGAAATCAGGTTCCAGTTTCTTTTTCTTTTCTTTTCTTTTCTCTTCTCTTCTTTTTTTTTTTTAGGTTCTGAGTTTTTAAGAAACAGAGGGAATTAGAAAGTTAAATAATCTTGTACATAAATGTTTTCAAATCTGCCAGTCCCAGACAGATGGTTTTGTTTTTTAATACCAGAAACAGGGTTGGGGAAAGCTTGACAGAACAAATCCAAACAAATGCTCATCTGTCTAGGCCATTAGGCAGAGTTTCTGGGGCAGCAAATTATAGCAGTTTCCTCCCCACATTGATCCTGGAAAAACATAAAAGGTGCAGCTGATCCAAAGATCATTAGGCAGAGGCCCAGTTGGCCCCAGAAGTCATCCAGCTCTGACTCTTAGGCAACACAGCAGTGGTGCCATTGGAAGTGTGTGGAATCTGAAGCCAGAAGATTTAAATCTACTGCTGCCCCTCTAGTACAGACCCTCATCACTTCATGCCTGGATTATTGTGACAGCCTGCAGGTGGGTCCGCCTTCTCAAGTTGTTCCCCACTCAATCTATCCTCATTCAGACACTAAGCGATTTCCTCAAAACACAAGTTTGATCACGTCACCAGCCTACTCAATAAACTCCAATGGCTTCTGTTGCTCTAGGATCAAATACAAATCCTCTGTTTGGCATTCAAAGCCCTTCATAACTTGGGCCTCTCCTACATGTCTAGTCTCCAGACACATACTTTTCAATCCAGTGACGCTTGGCTTCCTGATTGTTCCACAAATAAGTCACTCCATTTCTCGGCTCTGGGCATTTTCTGTGGTTGTTCTCTATGCCCAGAATGCTATTCCTCCTCTTCTTTGACTACTGATATCCCTGACCCTCCTTTAAGTTCCAACTAAAATCTCGCCTTCTATAGGAAGCCTTTCCTAACCTCTCTTAATTCTAGTGCCTTCAAAAAAATAAAAAATAAAAATAATAAAAGGGGGCAGCTAGGTGGCGCAGTGGATAGAGCTTTGGACCTGGAGTCAGGAGCTCCTGAGTTCAAAATCCAGCCTCAGACACTTTACATTTACTAGCTGTGTGACCTTGGGCAAGTCACTTAACCTTCATTGCCCAACCAAAAAAAAAAAAATTCTAGTGCCTTCCTCTTTTAATTATTTACGATTTATCCTCCACGGGCAGACTAGGTGTTATACTGGATAAAATACTGGAAGTCAGGAAGACTCATTTTCCTGAGTTCAAATCTGGCCTCAGACACTTACTAGCTGTGTAATGCTGGGCAAATCACTTAACTCTGCCTCAGCTCCTCATTTGTAAAATGAACTGGAGAAGGAAATGGCAAAGTTCTTCAATCTCTGCCAAGAAACCCCCAAATGAATTATGCCCAAAGGGTTATTTGGACTGTGTGTACCCTTTGACCCAGTAATACCACTACTAGGTCTGTATCCTGAAGAGAGCATAAAAAAGGAAAAAGGATCCACATATACAAAAATATTTATAGCAGCTGTTTTTGTGGTGGCAAAGAAGTGGGAAATCAAGGGAATGCCCATCAAACTGGAGAAATACTGACAACGTTGTGGTATATGAATGTAATGGAATACTATTGTACTATAAGAAATTATGAGCAGGCAGATTTCAGAACAACCTGGGAAAGACTTAGTGGACTGATGCTGAGTAAGTGAGCAGAACCAGGAGAACATTGTACACAGTAACAACAACATTGTGTTATGATCCTCCTACACTCCTCATTCTTATCTTTTTAATGTTGAAGCTGCCAGGTCCTGTGTAATCCTGACTGTGGCTTGTGTAATTTAAGATTCTAAATGTGGATTCTAATGTGTTTCCCCCAGTTTGGGGGAAACTGACCTAAAAACTCACTGCTAAAACGAGTTTAGGTTTTTAAGGGTTTATGGAAAATAGAAAGAAAAAGATTGAGAACGAATTCTAACAGTCTGGCATTCCTATCTTCCTCAATCTCCTGTGAAGTCCTCTGCCGCCACCACCCTCAAGTCCGGAAGCCAAACAGGCCCCGCGTCTCTGCGCAGGCTCCCTTTCCTCCTTCCTGTCTCCTCCAGACCATAGGAGGCTCCTCCAGTTGATTGGCTGGTAGACTTGATAGACAGCACCCATGAGCAAGCGTCTTTTCCTGATGTCCAAGGAAAAGCCACAATGCCTCTGAGGCATTTTCCTCATGGTGGAGCTCTCCACAGCAAGTCTCCAGTAGGTGGCGTCATTCAATCATTACAGTCCTCCCTGTTGTTCCTCAAGAAACAAACATGTTTCCTTGACGGAACAGTAAAAAGAATATAATAACTATTGCTAACTAATAATATGTGAACATAATATAGAAAAGGAAGAGAGAAAGTTTTGTCCAGAGGGGCGATTTTTTTTTTTTTCCTCATGAACCGACGCTTTGACATTAGTCTTGCAAAGGGAGGGCCTCTGCAGAGGGTACATGTTACAGATGATGTATATTATAACAGAAAGGAGATAGTAAAAACTAACAAAGCAAAACAGTTCATATAAGTCTTTGAGTTCTCTTGTCTTCTTGAAGTGGTAAGATGTCATCAGGAGGAAACTGGACTTGGTCTGGAAAGCTGGATTCTCTTCTTTAACTGTTTGAATTGCTGTATTTTTTACTAAACCTTAGCATAGCATTGTCAATGATCAAATTAATAAATTCCATTACATTCCTTCCTTTATATGGTTAGACTTGTATAGAGGGTTGAGGTAGTTATGCAATGTGTAACACTTTTTACCACCATGTGTCTGGATCAAAGCCAAATTTAGTATGTGTCATGACACCTGAAAATGTTATGGAAAGGTTATCATACCATATCTCATGGTTCCGAGACAGCCAGTGATTGTGCTAGGCCACATGTGAGTTTCAACTGAGTGAGATAAAAAGATAATTAAGTTCAGTTAAATTAGGTTAATTAGGAGGGAGAGAGATGAATACTGGACTGTGCTAGTAATTGTGCTCTACATAGTCACCATCCTAAGCAAACCATGGACTTACATATACCTGTCTCTCCTTTTGTTGCACATATATTCTCTACAGGGCCTGCATCAGAGTTCACAGCAAATTAGTCTCTGAAATGATAAGTTTCCATACTTCCAAAATCTCATTAATTTCACCAAAGACAGTATGATGGTAAAATGCGTGCTATGCTGCATACTGAGAATATATTAGTGATATATACAATAATTCCAAACCATACCCAGAGTATGATGACATATAAATAATAAATGAATGTAAATAGCTGATTACATTAGACATTATCACATAATCTTCTTTTAGCTAGTAAACCACATCATCTTATACATGAATTCTCTAGTATAAACAGTAGCAGGATACTTAAAGTGGTGATTAATTTTTCAAAAAGAAATAAGATTTCAAGATTCAATGTTTTCAGTGAGGTATCAAGCAATAGGGTTCAATAACCCTTTCTGGTCTTTTTTAGTTAAACAGAACAACATAAAAGAGAAGAAAAAATAAATAATAAAACAAAACTCTTAGAACTCATGTTCTCTCAAAAAGAAAGAGTAAAAAAAAAAGAATTCTGGTAGCTTCTGAGGCCCGATAGCCTCACCCACAGCATATACTTAAAATGTCTTTGAATAATCACTTAGTTTATAAAATTTAGTTTAAGAAAAGCAAAGAAACAAAAGTCAAGAACAAAGCAAAACCAAAAATAAAAATAAAAAACAAAGATTCGCTAAGCACCCTTTTGTGCTTTTAAGAACTTAAAGAGTGTGTGAATTCCAGGTTTTTTTAGTGCCTTTCAAAAGTCAAAACAAAAGAATTTTTAAAAATAGTTGAGGTGGGCAGAAAACTAGGCCATGTGCTTCAGTGCTTTGGCCTGTAGAAGGAAATGCTTGTTAAAATTATAAGGTATTTAAGCTGCTAGAGTTTGGGGTAATGCCACATTGTTTTAACTGGATCCCAATTCTCTGCAAGCCAAAGTGGCAGGGGTTTCTGAATTGTCATTGATCTTTCTAATGCTGTCATAATGTTCTTTATGGTAGAAAACTGTGGGTTCTCTAGCATCATTTTTGTCTGTGCCACTGATTTTCAATAAAGGCTGATTTAATTGGATGAACCACAACATTCAAGCTGATGCTGCTTAGCAATGCTACAATTGTATCATTTCCTCCCCACTTTCCAAATTTCTTAATTCATCAACATATTCTTCAAAAGGGGAGTCATTTACTATAAAAGGACTCAAACTCTTGTCTATGGTTAATCATATAAGAAGCAGCTTCTTGTCTGTGTCTGAGATGATTTCTACAGTGACCTTCTAGCTGGTCTGCTAAAGCCCTAAAAAGGCAATTTCCGTCTCCTGATACTTTACGAAGACTGAGTCCCAAAGCATTTAACTGATCAGTGGGATTATCAAATGGGAACTGCCTATTTCCTCTGAACTCTCTTTGCTCTTTAACGTTTTCTTTATCAGTTTGTTTATTTAGCTTTTTGGTTTTTAGCTTTTAGCTCTACCTCAGGTCTATCTGAAATCTCTTCACCTATGAATGGTGCAGGCTTTATATGAGAGCAATGAATCCATGAGTCTTTTTCACCAATTTTAATGGCAGTAGGAGTTGTCAATAATACCTGAAAAGGTCCTTCCCAGGCAGGTTGGGTTCCACTGGTTCTCTGAAAATTCTTTACATATATTTTATCTCCTGGGTTGAAGTTATGCAATGAAAAGTCTAATGGGCCTGCCTGGACCACAGCTCCTGCCTCATGGAGTTCACGTAGCCTGGTCTGTAATTCTGTATATAGGAGGCAACAGAAGTATCACCCTACCCCACCAGTGATGTATAAACTGGGGAAAAGTTTTAGCTTGGATAGGAGGGTGACCAAAAAGCATTTCATAAGGAGATATATGAAGTTCTCCCCTTGTCTACTTCGTAGTAGAATAATGCCAATGGTAGAACATCAGGCCTTTCAAATGGGTTTCGTACATAACTTTGCCAATCATGCTCTTAAGCTCTTTATTCATACGTTCAACTTGGCACTGAACATTGTGGATGGATAGGGCGTGTGGAATTTTGGAGTCACTCCCAAGAAAGAGTAGATTTGGGATAAAATCGAATCAGTGAATGTGTGCCTTTGTCAGAATCGATGCGGGCTGGTGGGCCAAAACGAGGTTACTATCTCTTTAGAAGAATTTTGGCAACAAAGGCAGCTGTGGCTCGGGGGCTGGACTGGAAAGGCCTCCACCCACCGAGTGAGCTGATCAACTATAACAAGGCAAAATTTATAATGTCCTGCTTTTGGCATAGTAATATAATCAATTTGTAAGTGCTCAAAGGTGTATATGCTAGAGGACGCCCTCCATAAGCTTTGGCCCTTAAAAGCATACTGATTATAAGACTGACATGTGGACAGCCCGAGCAGATTCGAGATGCTGAATTAGTTACACCTGGTGCTATCCCAGGTTCTCTTAATAGAGTCTACAATGCCTTGTGTACCAAAATGGCCTTTTCTGTGACAGAGAGGCATACCTGGTGGTAGAATTTCCGGGGAAGAAATGGCTTACCTTCCGGAGACACCCAGATGCCATGATCTGTTTCGCCTTAAATTTCTTTTTCCACTTTTCTACTTCAGAATCGTCATAGGTTAGGTTGGAAGGAATATCCTCAGAAGGTGAAGGTTAAATACTGTTCAGGAGCTTTAATGCAGCAAGCTTGGCTGCAGAATCGGCTCGTGCATTTCCCTTTGAAACAGGATCACTATTCCCTGTGTGGGCAGGGCAATGTACAACAGCTAGGGAAAGAAGGCAGTTTCAGGGCATCTAAGAGGTCCTTGATAAGGTCCCCATTGGCAATAGCCTCTGCCCGAGGAATGTTAGAAAGCCTCGTTGACGCCAAAATCATACCAATAAAGTGGCATATGCCAAAGTCATATTTCGAGTCAGTAAAACATAGTGGCACTCTTACCTTTGGGCTATATTACAGGCCTGTGTAAGAGCCACAAGTTCAGCAGCCTGTGCACTAAATGGCAAGGCAGAGAAGCTGCCCAGAGGGTGTCATAATCAGAAACTACAGCAGCTCCAGTAAAAACGGGTTCCCTCTCTCATAAATGAGGAAACCATCTGTAATAGAGGCCAAGATCAGGATTTTCTAAAGGTGTATCAAAAAGATCATCACGGGGTTTTTCAGCCATATCAACTAAAGAAGCACAGTCATGCAACGGTTCCCCCGAGAATGGTAAATTAGGGAGTAGTGTGCTGGATTAAGAACTGTGCAGCGTTTTAAAGTGATATTCTCATTACCTAACAGGGTTATTTCATACTTAGCCAGCCTTTGATCTGAAAAGGCTTGTGTCCTGTGACGTAGTAAGAGAGCCTCCACTTCATGGAGGGCATTGCACAGTTAGAGGGTTACCTAGGACCAAATCAGAGGCCTTTTTCTACCAAAAGGGCTGTGGCCGCCACTGCTCCTAAGGCAAGGTGGCACTCCAGCCGCTACAGGGTCCAGCTGAATTGAATAGTAGGCTATAGGGCGTTGGTAGGCCCCAGTGACTGAGTCAGGACTCCAGAAGCCACCCCCCTTTGTTCATGCACAAAGAGAGTGAAAGGCTTACTATAATCTGGTAGTCCCAGGGCAGGTGCTGATAACAAGGCCCGTTTTAAATTCTTTTATGCTGAGAGATGCTGGGGATCAAATGACCCATATTTGGGCCATTCTTCCTGTAATTCCTCATGCCACATAAAACACAGTCTGATAAGCTCTCCTCTGGTCATGGTTGTATTTAGTCTAAGTTTTCCCTCATTCCAATCCATAAGTAGCTTTCCTAATGGGGAATCCAGGGATCATCTTTATTCTAACATTATCTAGGACATGCAAATTCTCCATACCACACCAAAAGCCCCACAAAACCACAAAGAGTAATAAAAATATATTTCAAGTTCAAGCTGGCCAACATCTTTGATTAGTGAAGGTTAAAGCTAGAAAGAGGTACTTAGGGTGTTTAAAGATCCATTTGAAATTTAAATAGCCTATACTTGGTAGTTCTTTCCAATTTTAGGGACAAGGGAGGGGAAATCTTACCAATCAGAAGATCAGAAGATGAACGTTCGGTTTTCCTCTTCGTGGTCAGCCAAACTGTGTAATTTAAGATTCTAAATGTGGATTCTAATGTGTTCCCCAGTTTGGGGGAAACTGACTAAAAATCACTGATAAAACGAGTTTAGGTTTTTAAGGGTTTATTGGAAAATAGAAGAAAAAGATTGAGAACAGAATTCTAACAGTCTGGCATTCCTATCTTTCCTCAAATCTCCTGTGAAGTCCTCTGCCGCCACCACCATCAAGTCCGGAAGCCAAAAAGGCCCGCGCTCTCTGCGCAGGCTCCCTTTCCTCCTTCCTGTCTCCTCCCAGACCATAGGAGGCTCCTCCAGTTGATTGGCTGGTAGACTTGATAGACAGCACCCATGAGCAAGCGTCATTTCCTGACGCCAAGGAAAAGCCACAATGCCTCTGAGGCATTTTCCTCATGGTGGAGCTCTCCACAGCAAGTCTCCAGTAGGTGGCGTCATTCCAATCATTACAGGCTCCATAATATTTAAATATTTGGGGGTGGGGGGGTTTGGCTTCTTGGAGTATTTTCTCCTTCATCTGATAATTCTGGAATTTGGCTACAATATTCCTTGGAGTTTTCCTTTTGGGGTCTCTTTCAGGAGGTAATTGATGGATTCTTTCAATGATGATTGTATCCTCTGATTCTACAATATCAGGGCAGTTCTCCTTGATAATTTCCTGGAACGTGGTGTCTAGACTCTTTCAGGTGGTCCAATAAATCTTAGATTATCTCTCCTGGATCTATTTTCCAGGTCAGTTGTTTTTCCAATGAGGTATTTCACATTGTCTTCTATTTTTTCAGTCTTTTGATTCTGCTAGACAGATTCTTGGTGTCTCATGGAATCACTAGCTTCCATCTGCCCAGTTTTAATTTTTAAGGTATTATTTTCCTCAGTAAGCTTTTGCATCTCCTTTTCCATTTGGCCAATTTTTTTATCCCATTTGGCCAATTGTATTTTTTAAGGAATTGTTTTCTTCAGTCAATTTTTGTGTTTCTTTTTCCAGTGTAACTCTCATTTCTTTTTCCATTTTTTCTTTTACCTCTCTCATTTGATTTTTGAAAGCCTTTTTGAGCTCTTCAAAGAAGGCTTTTTGTTCTTGAGACAAGATCATCTTCCCACTTGAGTTTGACTAACTCATCTGAGTTTATGTGTTGGTCTTCCCTTTCACCATAGAAGCTATCAATGGTAAGGGTCCTTTTTTGTTTCTTACTCATATTGTAGCCTATTTTTAAACTTATAAAGTTGAAGTCTGCTCTTGGGGGACAGGGGTCACTGTTGCAAGCTTCTTACCGCTCTCAGCTGTGCCACTCTCAGCTCTGCTGAGCTGCAGCTGTGCCAAGCTATGCTGAGCCGCCCTTTCCTTTCACCCAAGTGAGACTTTCCTGAAGTCTTCTAAATTATCTCAAGTAAGAACATTGTGTCTCTCTGTCTTTTTGTAGGTTCTGTAGTTCCAGAATCCATTTAGAGGCTTGATTTAATGTTTTTGAGGGAAACACGGGAGAGCTCAGGCAACTTCCTGGCTTCTCTCCACCATCTTTCCTCACTCTTTCTTGCTGCTCAAATCCAATCTATTACCATTGATTCATTTTCATAACATCTCTCAAAATTCCCCCTTCTCTCTTCTGACATGGCAACCACTCTGGTGCAGGACCTCATCCTCTCATTCCTGGACTATTGCAACTGCCTGTTGGTTGATCTTCCTGCCTTGAGCCTCTGCCAGATCTAGTCTGTCTTCTACTGAGCTGCTAAAGTGATTTTCCTAAATGACAGCCCTGATCATGTCACCTCCCTACTCAATAAACTCTAATGTCTCTCTTTTTGATCCAGGATCAAATATAAAATCCTCTGTTTGAGGTTCAAAGTCTTTCATAATCTCCCCTTGCTTTTCCAGTCTTTACCCCACCTTACACCCCACCAACTCTCCAAGTGTTCAATCAAATGTGACTCTTTGTGGCTCCATTTGGAGTTTTCTTGGTGAAGATACTAGTCTAGTTTGTTGTTTCCTTCTCCAGCTCATTTTACAAACGAGGAAACTGAGGCAAACAGGTAGTCTACTACTGGAAAAAACATGAAGCTGAGAATCTGAACTAGCTAATTCCTAGGCAGCTTGGTGACACTGGAATGTGGGGTCAAGATAACCCGAGTTCCAATCCTGACTCAAACGATTACTAGCTGTGTGATTTTGGGAAAGTCACTTAGTCTCTTCAGCCTTGGTTTCTTTATCTATAACAGTGGCATATAAGAGTAGCACTTAGCTCACTGGGTTGTCATGATACTGTAACGACTGGAATGATGCCACCTGCTGGAGACTTACTGTAGGAAAGCTCCACCATAAGGAGAAGGCCTCTGAGGGCAAGGCCATGCGGCTTTTCTTTGGCATCAGGAAGTGACATTTGCTTGTGGAAGGGGGTGAGGTTGACACTCTCTCTCTTTCCTGTGGACTCTGGCAGAGAGCAGAGCTAGAAACATGCTCTCCCTTTGATAGATAGATAAATCTAGGCCTTTCTCTCTCTCTTTACCAAATTCTTATTCTCCTTAATAAATGCTTAAAAGTCTAACTCTTGCTAAAGCTTATAATTTATTGGTGACCACTCATTAGATATTTTAGACAGACTAGCTAGAAGTTTAGCCCCTTACAATGCGCAAATAAGATAATATAATAAGCAAATCCCTTTGCAAAATTTTCAGTACTATATAAATGCCAGTTGTTATTATTATTGTTATTAATTCCCACTGCCAAAATTTCAAAGTGAAAATAGGCTAGCAGAAATAGAAGACAGGTGAGGACAAATTTGAACTGATCCTTTCCAAAAACTAGCTGTCATGATATAGAAATTCCACTTCTGAATAAAATAACAGAATGATTATGAAATGGGATAGGCTTAAGTTTCAACTAATTTAATATCAAACCTATTTTTATTTTATCTTAAGTAAAAGGCTTGATGATATAAAAATTCAAGTAGATTTAAAGTGTCAGACACACGTGCTTTCCTTTTGCCATACATGTAGAAATGTAGAACTCTAGTTTACATATGGTGTGAGGTTAGGACAGTCTCCCTTTCTGCTGCTTAGTTTCTTCATTTGTAAAGGAATCTAATTTTCAGTCTATACATCCCCCCTGGCAAGACAATTCTGTTTGTGATCATGTCAGACAAGTATTCTGAGGGAAAATGTTTCTGTCTAAATTCAGGGAAGATCTTAATGTCACAGGTTGACTTGCATGAAATTACTAGACCTACAGCTCTCAAATGGCCCCTGAATTCCAATTTCACAAATTGTTAGTGATTATAGTCATAACCAATCCTTCCTGCTCCCACAAATGCTCTGGAAAGCACTTTATTTCACCAATAATGACAAATAATGAGAAATTGCCTCCTCGCCAGAAACTTAGAAAGAGTATTAGATTTAGTCCCAGACTTCACTACTTACTAACCAAGTGACTTACTGTAAGTCCCTTCAGTTTCCCTATCTGTAAAATAGGGGAGTAGATTTTTCATTTCCCTGACTAGGCTGTAAGATTTGTAAAGACAACGGATCTTTTATTCCACCACTGTACATAAACCATCCAGCACTGTCTGCATTACTTAAAATCAGATCATGTTGTTCTTTATCTCTAAAATGAGAGGACTAATCTTCTCAATGTTTAAGCACACTTTTAGGTAGGACATTCAATTGACTCTATAAATGAAATAATTCTGATGGCATTATCTGCATTTTTAGTATAAAGGAAGAAGATGAGGCTGATGTTGTATTATATTATACATCTCTACATATCCTCGGCTGTTTGCTCATCAAATGTCTCTGTGTCCCTGACCCATATGAATTATCTTCTGTTCGGTCAACTTAATGGAGAATTGGATTTAAGTGAGGATGATTTTCTCTGAAATCTAATTCCAGGAGACTTAGCAATCGGGGCTATCAAAAGAAAAACACCTTAATGTTTGTTTTGAATATTTTGCAATTTTCTATAGCAAATGAATGTTTCCAAGTTGATTGTTACATTCAGAGGATAAAAATTACATTTGGGGTATTTTTTTTAAAAAGCTTTTGTATTTCATTTAAAGAAGAAAAATCAATAATCCCCTGAGTAAGAGATAATTCTTTTAAAACCATAGAATACCAAGCTTAGTTCTTCCACTATGTAACTCTGAACAAGTAATTCTTTATTTCTTCATTTTCTCATCTGTAAAATTATGTCTACATTGTACTATAAAGACAGAAATGTGATGCAGTAGAAAGAGTACTGTCTATGAAGTCATAATCTTTAGGTTCAAATCCTGACTATGCTAACTAATAACTGTGTGACTTTGTACAAGTCATTTATCCTCTCTGAGCCTCTGTAAAATGAATGGTTTAGATGATATGACCTCTGAAGTGGGTGGAAGTAGTTTCTTCTTTCTTCTTCTTCCTTTCCCAGGTTCATACAGCTAGTATGAGGTTGGATTTGAACTCAGGTCCTCCTGACTCCAGTGTCAGTGCTCTATATACTGTACCACCTAGCTTTACAACATACCTTCCCCTATTATGATGAAGAGTACCACTGTCATCTTTGAGTCTTCACTTTCTATTACTCCCTATGTCCAATTTCTAGTCAATCCTGTCAATTCTATCTTCACAATATCTCTCTTCTGCAGTGGTGCAGGCCCTCATCAATTCCTATCTGGACTATTCTAATAGCCTATTAGTTGGTCTCCTTGTATCAAGCTTCTCCCCATTCCCTAACAGTCACTATTAGCATGATCTTCCCAAACCATGGCCTCTTACCACCACAGACATACCAACATTTTTCTGTTTGGGTTTTAAAGCCCTTTATAAGCCAGCCCCCCTCCTCCTATTCTAGTCTTTTTCCTCTTTTTTAGGTAACTCAATGATCCAGTGACACTTGGCTCCTTGCTTTTCTTCAAATAGGGTACTCCATCTCCCAACTCTGTATTTCCATTAGTTGTCTAGAATTCTCTCCTTTTTTATCTCTTTTTTATCTCTTGATTTCAGTAGCTTCCTTCAAATCTCCACTAAAATCACAACTTCTATAAAAAACTTTTCCCCAACTGTAGCTACACTTCATTCTCTGGTCATTTTCATAAACAAAATGTATGCTCTTTGCATCCCTGACTGCCTCCCCCAACTATCTAGTTCGGAAACCATAATCAAATCAAGTCAGTCACTGATCCTGAAAAGGGTTTGTATGTCTATTATACTATAATTTTGCTCATCATCCTTGTAACTTTGGGCGGGGCAGGGCAATGAGGGTTAAGTGACTTGCCCAGGGTCACACAGCTAGTAAGTGTTAGGTGTCTGAGGCCAGATTTGAACCAAGGTCCTCCTGAATCCAGGGACAGCGCTTTATCCACTGTGCCACCTAACTGCCCCATTCTTGTAACTTTTAAAACCAAAATACTCCTCCTTGGCTAGCATTCCTTTATTTGTTATTTCTTCCTATTAAAATATAAGCTTCTTGAAATTAGGCACTATCTTTGCATCTATGTTTGACACATAGTAATCATTTAATAGATCCCTATTCATTCATTCAATATCACCAATACAAATGGGGGGGAGTGTTGTTCTAGAAAGAAAAATAGACTTTAAGGTACAGTAATAATATAATTTATTAAATATTTAAGAATAAAAATTTTAACACCTTATGGGAGTTATACAAAGTCAACTATAAGGAAATTTTTACAAAAAATAAAGCTATTTGGGTTGTGTTAGACCAAGTTAATATAGCAATGATGACATGACTTCCAACTTAATCTATAGATTTAACATACTACTAGTCAAAATACTAGCATTCCTCATCAAATTAGGTAAAATAGTAAACAAACTTCATATGGAGGCACAAAAGATAAAAATATAGTGAAAATTAAGGAAAAGATAATATACATGCCCATCTTTAAAAAAAACTAGAGAAAAATTAATTACTAGACTAATTTGACTTTTGTCCAATAAGAAGGAACAGGGGGCGAGCTAGATGGCACAGTAGATAGAGCACCGGCCCTGGAATCAGGAGGACCTGAGTTCAAATCAGCCTCAGACACTTGACACTTACTAGCTTGTGACCCTGGGCAAGTCACTTAACCCCAACTGACTCACCAAAAAAATAAAAATGAGAACCAATAAGAAGAGACAAAACAAAGCTTGGAGAAAAATGTATCAAACACTTTGAAGAAAAACATCATGTACAAAATTTATAAGATACTGTTAAAACGCGTATAAGATAAGAATAAATTTACTAAAATTTTCAAAGGACATAAATAAGAAGTTCCAGAAGGAGGAAACACAAATTATAAATGACCACATAAAAGTGTTCAAAATGTCCAATCAGAAGCATACAGATTAAAACTTTATATTATACCTTGTACCCATTGAAATACAACAAAATTCAATGCTGGTAAGGCCATGGTAACAATAAGATAGGGCTGTTGTGTTGTTGTGTTGTTGTGTTGGAGTTGTGAATTAATCCGAACTTTTTGGAGAGGATTATGCAATTATACAATAAGAATTACAAAAATGTTCACACTCTGCTACTGGGACTACAAGAAGATTTATGAAAGAAAAAAACCCTATCTGTAAAGAAATATTAGTCAGTACTATTTTAAATAGGAAACACTGAAAACAGAATACATTTCCAGTGATTGAGAAATGGCTGAACAAATTGTGATATCTGAGTGTAATGTAATATTATTGTGACATAAGAAATGACATAGGATGAACATAAAGATGGCAAGTTTATCTGAATGATGCAGAGAGAGGAAAATAGAGCTCCCAAAATACTATAATGTAGTATTACAATTACTTAAAATAAACAATAACACTAATTTCTTGGTATAAATAGAATAAGAAAAAAGATGAGATTATTGCAATATGTTAAAGACAATATACATGCTTTTAAGGTTGGAGTTAAGAAATAGGGACTAATAGAAACATATGAAATCATTTACAATTTCCTTAATTGTTTCATAGTCATGTTCTGTATTCTATACTATTCTTATGCTCTTGCATATGGTCATGGAAATCAAGATAAACAGAGTCAAATAAATAACAGAGATAAACTGGAGAAGATTTAGAGAATGGCAAACTGAGATGGTGTATGGTCTCCAGATCATGCCATTTAAAGGCTTGTGGAAGAGGAATTAGGGGGATGCTTAACCTTGAGAAGAGAAGATGTAGAAGGGATTTTGAAAAGCTGTCTTCAAGTATTTGAAGCCTATGGAATGGGGTTCCCCCCACCTTTCTTGTTCCCATATACAAAAACTAGAAAGCAATGGGTAAAAATATCATAAAGGAAGGAGTTGTTTTGGTTTTTTTTACATAGTAAATATTTAGTATTTTGTCTTAATCAGGCCAGACAAAAGTAGAACTGGTGCAGAATTAAAAGAGTTATTCAAGAGGGGGAGTGAGGAGTAGGTTGTCTTATTTAGGTCTTCAAGGTAGAGGAGAGATTCTGGGATTATATGGGGATTGTACTAGATGACCTTGGAGTTAGCTTCTGGCTCCTAAGATTCTATTGTTCTGTGATACCATGTTAGTATGAGAGCTTAATACTTGAGTGCAATATCCTTCTTTCTCACTCAACCCAACCTTGACATTCCTTTGTCAGTTATTCTTTGTACTATGTCCATGCTCAGGATAACTGAATGCTTAAATTTTGCTCTTCTATGATGTGCAACGGCCCTTGAAGCTGAGTTGATAGACCCAGGTGATGTACTAAACAGTTATAAGTATATTAGTATTTGAATGGACATATTAAGAAATAGTTCAATGGACCATGGGATTTATGAAGCTCATCTGTTCTGCCTGAGCTAATGCCAAAGAAGAATATTAAACAATCCATCTTTGCTTGAGCTAACTCAATGAGAATCAGGATGTTTGTAGTAAAGTCTTTCAAAGTTCTGTTCAGAAACAGAGTACAGTTATCCCTTCCACATCACACTAACCCCATTCATGGTTTAAATATATAGCAGTCAACATTAGGGAATTAAATGGGAATATGGGGGGAGTTTTGCAGAAGCCACAGAAGAACATGCAAAGACTAGCAGATGACATAGAAAAAGTTTAGAAATTCAGAAATGCATAAAATAAATGTATAGTGTTGTATAATATCAACATATTTATCTTTTAATAATAATTCAGACTTCTCTGGTATGAAAGAGAAGTCAAAAATTTTAATGTGGACTTTCAAATCTATGACAGGGGGCTATGATGTGGAAGGGATAACTGTACTCTAAAGGAGGCCCAAAGTTGAAGGGTCTTCTCTGATTTGTTTGTGTCCTATCCTATTTCTTTACTTCCATTATTTGAATGACTGAAAAAGGAGAACAGGAGAGTGGGAGAGATTAAAAAAATGCATGTTTGTTCATAGAACTACTAATAAACCAAATAAGTAAGTGAATGAATAAATAAATAAATACATAAATAAATGAACAAATAGACAAACAAATAGATGAGTGATAAACAAGTGAATAAATAAATGAGTGGATGGATGGATGAATAGATAGATAAGTAAATAGGGTGGTCAAATGAATAAATAAATACATAGATGGAAGCATAAATTATTAAATAAATAGTTAAATAAATAAATAGAATGCCTTCCATCATCCTGTTTACTCTACTCAGGATGTTTTGTAATTTGTCATATCCTTCCTACATTACCCAAATGATCCATTTTCTCACGTATACAACAAATTTTAAGTGTTACAATATAAATATGCATTACACTATCATTAATAATGAGAATAGATTACTATAATGATGCTAGGAAAATCCATTCCATTTTATATTTATCTGTTGCCCTTCAGTTTAATCTAGGAATATTCTCAGGATGATGTGGTTTGGTTGGCCCTCTTTACACCCAAGGCTTTTTGTAGGTACCTCACACCCTATACCCTGTTTTTAATTACAGTGAGGTGGGGCAAGTAAATAGTGTATTAGAGTTGAGTCAAGAAAACCCTTACTTCAAATTGACCTCAGACACTTCGGGCAGCCTGATTTCCTCATCTGCAAAAATAGGGATAATAATAACACTCTGGAAAAAAAATTTCTCTGTATCAAGTTTTCTCTGATAAAGGTCTGATTTCAAAGATATATTAGAAAAATGAATCAAATTTATAAGAATAAGCCCTTCCCAGTTGATAGTCAAAGGCTATGAATAGGCCAATTTTCAAAAGAAGAAATCCAACCTATCAATAGTTGTGTAAAATCCTGTAAATCACTAATAATTAGAGAAATACAAATTAAAATATCTCTGAGTGACCAGCTCAAGCCCATCAAATTGGCTAAGATGACAAAAAAAGAGGAAAATGACAAATATGTTGAAGGAGCTATGGGAAAACGGGTACTTTAATGCACTGTTGGTGGGCCTATGAACTAATCCAACCATTCCAGAAAACAATTTAGAACTAAGCCCCCCAAACTACTAAACATACAGCTGCGGAGGCCCCTCCAACCTCTCAAATTCTCCAATTCTCTTCATATAGACTGAGGTAGAACAATCAGAAAGTAATGAAGTGGCAAGATATGAAAAGCAGGGAAGGACCTGTAACAGTTCAAGGCCAATGCAAGGGTGAGTAAAATTAGGGACCAGGCATGTCAAACAAGGAGGCAAGTTTAGACCAAAAGCCTTTTGCAATCTATTATAGTCAGAGTCCACAGATGACTGAATAAAATCATCCTCTTTAAGCCTGGAAGAAAAGAAAAGGGCACATTTAGATAAAGGATCCATACTTAGGAATTTTTTCCTATAGGAGCTAACATGCCACTAAACCAGCCCTCATATTTATCCAGGCACTGATTAGCCAGCGCTCCTCTGTCTGAAATTAATGGGATGATATTTTCAGTACAAACCTTCTTACCACAGGAGACTGTGCAATGATTCTAATTGCTCCAATTTTTAAAGGCACGAAAGCCACCAAGGTCTTGCCCTAGAGCAAGCTACCGGTTTCCTGTGTGCTCTGACCAATCAGCAGCTCATTCACATCAGAGTCAGGGTCTTACTGCCTCTTATCCAGCAAGTCATTAGAGGCATGTGAGTAGGGAATGAGTTTTAGAAATGGTTTCAGGGTCCAGAAAGGACCCTCTTATACCTTTCTTTTATGTACCTTCATCTTTTAGATGCTTGAGCATACAGTTAAGTTTGGTCCTACTACCACCTGTGTCAATGCAGAAAGATGCACCATCTTGGTGTGTCAGAAACATGGATTCTAGTTCCATCTGATGCACCATCTAGATATAAGAAAATAATTTATGCTCTAAGCCTCAATTTTCCCAATTATACAATATGGTTGATAGGTTAGGAAAGTGAGGCTTAGGTAAAATGAATGACCTATTTAACACAGGTATATTAAGTGTGTTGTTTAAAAATCTAAATGTGGGTTCTAATCTGTTCCCCCAGTTTTGGGGAAAACTGGCTAAAATCACTGATAAATTCACCAAGAGGTTTAGGCTTTTAAGGGTTTTAAAGATATAAGATAATAAAGAGAAGAAAGATTGAAAGCAGATTCCTTATAGCATGGAAATCCTAGCCTTCCTAACCACCCACATGAAATTCTGCCACCCACACCAAAAAGAGAGAGATTCTGTCCGCCAGCGTCTGCTTCCGCTTCCTGTCCTCCTCCCAGAAATGGGAGGTTCTTCAAGTTGATTGACTGAGAGTGGTCTCAGGTTGATGCAGCAGTCAGTCAAGTCAGCAGGCACCCATGGGCATCTAACCAATTCCATTATCTTAACATATAGCATCTGAGGAAATATGTGAACACAGGAGGTCGGAATGAGAATATTGGAGCTGTTTGGAACTAACAGAGGTGATCATAATCACTTCACAAAAACTACAGATGAGGAAACTGAGGCCAGAGAGGTAAGTTTATTTCGTCCAAAATCACTTAACTAGAAAGTGACAGAGCCAGAACTCAATTCATACCATCTGACTCTAAGTCCAGCTCCCCCCTCCTCCACACTGTGCCTCTCTTCTCTCTGACCCTGCCTCCGATTACATGTACTAGACTTGGAGTGAGAAAGAGTTGGGTTGTGGAAACCCAGCTTCGCAGGGGGCTTTTTATGAGGAATCAAAGTGAATTATGTGTGCAAAGCATTTCCGCAAACCTCAAAAGTGGCACCTTGCTTTAGATGATACTATTTTATTTCAACCAACAAATATTGGAAAGGAGTCTGTTCCCTTTCCCCTCCTCCCTTTTGTCACACTAGTCCTCTTGCTTTAAGTGCCCTTCTCCCTTCTCACAGTTTTCAATCTTGCCCATCTTTCATCAAGCTTTACACCATCCTTACGCATTTCCTGATTCATAACATTAGCATCACAGATCTAGAACTAGAAGGAACCTTTAAAAGGTAGCTTGTCCAAGATTGGATGGGTAGTAAAAGGCAGAGAAAAGATCTGAACTTGGACCCTCTGACTCCAAATCCAGCATACAGTGTCTTCTGGTTATAATGTTTGAAGGTTGTAGTCTAAAATTGAATTTAAAAGGACAGCCATGGAAATAATCCAGATTACTTAGTGCTTTAGGCTCCCCATTGCTGCTTCTATGGTGCTATGTAACACCAGCCAGGAAGGGGGGGAAAATTGAAGACTATGGGTAACTAAATGGGAAAGTGGATAGAGAATACTGGCCCTGTAATCAGGAGGACCTGAATTCACAACTGGCCCAAGTCACAACTCCAATTACTTGAAAAAAGAAAGAAAAAAGTAAGCTAGAATCTCAGAACTAGAAGGAGCTTTAGTTTAATATTGTTTTCTTTTTACAGATGAAGAAACTTAAGATCCACAGAGGTAAACTAATTTCAGTCAATCAATCAATCAATATTTATTAAGCATCCTATGTGTCAGGCATTTCCCTAAGTGCACAAGTTCACACATAGAGTCTGTGGCAGAGCTAAAACTTGAACCCAGTATCTCCTAAATTCCCCAGTAGCATTATCCTGCTATTTTTTTTTTTTGGTGAGACAATGAGGGTTAAGTGACTTGCCTAGGGTCACACAGCTAGTAAGTGTCAAATGTCTGAAGTCAGATTTGAACTCAGGTCCTCCTGAATCCAGGGCAAGTGTGCTCTATCCACTGCGCCACCAGCTGCCCCCTATCCTGGTAATTTTTTATTTTTTATTTTTTTTAGTGAGGCAATTGGGGTTAAGTGACTTGCCCAGAGTCACACAGCTAGTAAGTGTTAAGTGTCTGATGCCGGATTTGAACTCAGGTACTCCTGACTCCAGGGCCGGTGCTCTATCCACTGCGCCACCTAGCTGCCCCGCCTGGTAATTTTTAATAACAGATATGACTTTTGCAGAGACCCTTCTTCCCAGAGTTAGAAACACTTCCCAGTCCTGATTCCTGAAAGACAAAAACACAAACAAATTTTAAAAACCAGTCCACCCAGATGCTCAAAGAGAAAGGCTATGTGCCTAGAAAATGGAATCAGCAGACAAATTCTAAGTTGTTTAAAAGGAAGGATTGTTATAAAAAGTACATGTGATATTCAGTCATAATGTGATACTTAACCCTCATTGCCCTGCAAAAAAACAAAACAAACAAAAAAGTACATGTGATATTCAGTCAGTAAGATGGGTGCTAACACAGATGGGCAAAATGTCTTAGACATTTGATGATCAAAGTGTATTATAAGCACAAAATTACCATAGATTAGAACAAATCTATTCAGTGACTCAGGTGAATCATCAGAAGGGCCTAAATAAACATGAATAAACGAAGGAACAATTTAAATTAAAATCCTACAAACTAATGAGCAACCAGAGGAACTTAGGTTCCTAGGGCAGTCCCTAAATAGTCGCCATTAAGAATGGAAGCCAGTGGTATAATGCAGAGTTGCTTGGCACTGGAAGTATGTTCTAGGAGGGTTTATTGTAGTAATTAAAGGTTATGAAAGTAATTAAGGGAAAAGGAAGCTAAGAAGGGTCAAACTATATTCTGGCACAATGTAGCATTCAGAGAATATGAGTGAAGCTCAATTAATTTCCTAATATTCCTGATGCCGTATCACTCCTCTGAGCAATAACCTAAGGATTTCTTATGTCTTTTGGAGAAGCATTAGTGTCGAGTGAAAGAGTCCTGGCTGACATGGGGTTTTGCCTCTGTTCTTCAACTAATTAGTTATGTGACCTTATTACCTCTACTCTTTCTACTTGTGTACTGATATTTTGAGGCCATCAGTCTGCTGCCTTTTGAATGAATAAATGAAAAAGCATCCATACTTTGTACTTGACTTTGTGTCAAGTTCTATGCTGAGTGCTAGGTATACAAAGGGATAAAATAACAGGAATATAATACAAAAGTGAAGACAATCTTTGCCCTGAAGGAGCTTATAGTCCATTACTTATAAGGGACCACTAGCCTAGGGAGAAGTATTTTAGTTTAGAAAGTTCAGTGGGAAAATGAGTAAATTGTCACACTTTTTTTTTTCGAGACTGGGTATCCTGAAACTTTCATCTATTCTCTTTTCAAACTCGGACAGGTAGTCCAGTGCTCCACTAAGCTACTCCCTGACCCTTTGCTCCTAAGAGCTCAAAAGCACCATACTGGTGTCTGACTTTGTGTGCAGACCTGATCAACGTTAGCTCTCTTGCTGCCTTACTTTTAGGGCATAACTGCATACCTCAAGAGAGCAGCCTCCCCAGATTACAGGCATGAGCCATCCTGCCCAGAGACTCACTCTTTGCAGTAGCATTGATTTAATGATGGTCTCAGAACTGCAAGGGGACAAGAGGATTGCTAGCAAGAAGATGGCAGAGAATAAAGGAAACCTAGATCTATGGGACATGTGACATACTTACCCACAAACCCAGGCCTAGGAATTCCAAAGCTAAATATTAACCTTCTGTGAATTATTTTACTTTTTTTTTTTTTTTTTTTGGTGAGGCAATTGGAGTTAAGTGACTTGCCCAGGGTCACACAGCTACTAAGTGTCAAGTGTCTGAGGCCAGATTTGAACTCAGGTCCTCCTGATTCCAGGGCCAGTGCTCTATCCACTGTGCCACCTAGCTGCCCCAACCTTCTGTGAATTATTAATCCTTTCTACAAATACTCTTTTCCCTCTCTTCATTCCTGCTATTTTCTGAGACATTAAACATTAGACAGTCAGCTCCTTGAGATCAGGGACCCTTTTTTCAATAATAAACATTTTTATTTAAAGTTTTGAGTTCCAAATTCTATCCCTCCTTCCCTCACTCCCCTCCCCTCTGCCTCAATTGGTAAGCAATCAGATATAGGTTATACATGTGCAATTATGTAAAACATTATCATATTAGTCATTTTGTGCAAGAAAACTTAAATAAAAGAAATGTAAAAGAAAGTAAAAAATAGCATGCTTCAGTCTGTGCTCAATCGATATCAGTTCTTTCTTTGGAGGTGGGTAACTTGCGAAATCATTAGTCCTTTGGATTGTCTTGGATCATTGCATTGCTAAAAATAGTTAAGTTCATTCACAGTTCTTCATCAAACAATATTGCTGTCACTAAGTACAATGTTCTCTTTGTTCCACTCACGTCACTATACATCAGTTTATATGAGTCTTTCCAGACCTTTCTGAAATCATCCTGTTTGTCATTTCTATAGAACAATATAGTATATTCCATTACGATCATATACCACAGCTAGTTTAGCCCTCTCCCCAATCAATGGGCACTCCTTTCATTTCCAATTCTTAGCCAACACAAAAAGAGCTGCTATAAGTATTTGTGTACAAATAGGGTCTTTTCCTCTTTTTTGGGATGTCTTTGGGATATAAACCTAGCAGTGGTATTGCTGGATCAAAGGGTATGCACAGTTTTATAGCCTTTTGGAGATCAGGGACTTTTAAGAACATTGATAAGATGGAGATTGTCCCGATGATGGCTTTGAATTGGTGTCATATTAGTATTAGTTCTTGTTGTTCATTCATTTCAGTCATGTCTGATTCTTTGAGCTTCTATTTGGCTTGTTTGGGTTTTGTTTTTTGCAAAGATACTGGAGTGATTTGCCATTTCCTTTTCCAGTGAGGAACTAAGGCAAACAAGATCAATCGACTTACCCAGGGGTCACATAGCTAGTAAATGTGTGAGGGCCAGCTTTGAACTCACAAAGAGAGTCCTTCCTGACTCTAAGCCCCACAGCCTATCTACCATTGCCACCTAGCTGTCCAATATTGTTTGTAGGAACTGGTGATTTTAGTTTGGAGAAAAAGAGAAAACTCAGGAGGGGAGGGAAAACCTGATAGTATTATAGAATAGCTGAAGCTGCAAAGGGGAAATTTAGGCTTGATGTAAGGGAAAAACATTCCTAATGGTTGGAGCTCTCCAACAGTAGAAATTGCTGCTTCGTTAGATTGTCCAAAGAGAAAGGATCATTTGTTGAGTTTATTGTAGTGTAGAGACTGACATCTTAAGCCTCATCAGAATAGAAAATATTTTTGTATTTCATATTTCATCTCAGTTCTGAACACTGTCCTATTATGTAGCCAAGCTACAGCTCCACTTGACAGGTCTCCCAGGACTTCCGGACTTTGGGGAATGTCTACTCATTCATCTAACATCATAAGAGGACAAATACCAGAGGTGTAGAGGTGGTCATGTGCATGGGAGACAAAGCAATGGTTCAGTTCCCTACCCATTTCTCAGATTCAGCTTGAAAAGTCCCTCATCTCCAAAACCAGATAGGAAGAAAATGAGAGAGAGCAAATTGTTTCAATAAACTGGGATGGAGTTCAGAGAGGATGGATTGATTTATTAGAGATTCGACAATTGTAATAATTTACAAGAAGTATAAAAACCATACCCCTTGATTGCTTTTGTCCCCAATAATAGAGAATGAATAAGATAATGATCAAACAGTAGGCTTGAATATAAAAAGAACATTATAAAAGTTGCTTGGAAGGACCTGAAAAAAGCTAGAGAAATGTAAAGTAATAATTAGCAGATCAGAGAAACAATTCAACTGGTATTTTGTGAATTACCAGATGTGGTTAGTCATTCGAAAATTCCTGTGACACAGTGTCAGTAGGGGGTAATATCTGAAAATTGATCTCCGCCCTCTGAAAAGGAGAAGTTATTTTTTAAATCCTGAAGATTGTATGAGACAAGAGGGTTTCCAGAAGAAAAAACTTAGAGCCATATTTCAATAAAGAAAGCTTCCTACTAATACACACACTAATCCTAGATTAAGGCAAGTCTGAGCTTTGGATATGGAAATAAATAAGAGCCCTTAGCAGAAGTGGAAAATAAGAAGAAAGGAAGGCAACTCAAGATTTGGTCTAGGCCTGAAATCTATAACTGCACAGGCTAACTTGTAAAGATTACTTTTTCTCTTCAGGGATTTCTAGTCTCACTTCCTCCTCTGGTAGAGCGTGGCCAGGAGGTAAGTACTTCAATTGTATTATATCTGACAGGATGATCTCTACTCTCTATCTTTAGATATAAAATGGAAGTCGAATCAATCCCAGCAGAACAGAGAAATTCATTAAGTCACAGATCCCAATGTTCATTTCCATCATTGTCACAGAAGAAGGAAATAGCATTATAGTGAACTTGAAGGAGGATCCATTTGAATGCTTATAGGAGGGTTTTTAATTGGAAGCTGTC
This sequence comes from Dromiciops gliroides, assembly GCF_019393635.1. NCBI lineage: Eukaryota > Metazoa > Chordata > Mammalia > Microbiotheria > Microbiotheriidae > Dromiciops > Dromiciops gliroides. The sequence continues at coordinate 204,186,213 of NC_057865.1, read as the reverse complement.
ATGGTGAAGATGGAATCCCCTCTCTCCAAAAGTCCCTGAAAATGTACTGGCAAGTTGTGAAGACAGATTCAACCCTGCCAATTTGCCTCTGTCCCTTACTTTTAATCCTACTCTTGTCCTTACACCCCTCATTCCTATACCCATTCTTTCTTTCAATGTCCCTGGCTATTGCCTCTCTCAAATCAACATTATCATTGGTTTTGTTTGGTTTTTTGTTTGGTTGGGTTTTTGCAGGGAAATTAGGGTTAAGTGGTCACATAGCTAATGTGTCAAGTGTCTGGGGCCAGATTTGAACTCAGGTCCTCCTGAAATCCAGGGCTGGTGCTTTATCCACTGTGCCACTTAACTGCCCCCATTGTTTTTAATTAGGTATCAATTCCCACTAAAACAACAATAGTATAAGTTGCTCCCCCTCCCAACCATATGAGGAATGCAAAGAAGAGTATGAGTGTAATATGACTGCCAACAATGCTTGGGTTGCATTGAGAGAGTCATTGAGCCTGGAATAAGGGAGGTGATAGTCCTGCTATCCATTGCCCCTGTAGATTCTCGGAAGGTTGATTGTGTTTAAATCGGAGTGTGACATTTTAGAAAGACAAGGTGAAGAATATCTAAATACTAGAGGGTAGAGGCAGGCAATCAATATGAGGAAGAGACTTGACATCATCCCATGTGAGGATTACTTGAAGGAAGTGGGGGTTTTTAGACTAAAGAAGAGCAAATAAGGGGATATAACAGCTAAGTATTTGAAGGGCTGTCAGTTAGCTAGCATTTATTAAGTGCTTACTATGTGACAGGCACTGTATTTAGTGCCAGTTAGAAAGAAAGACAATATAAGTTCCTGCTCTTGAAGAGCTCACAGTCTAATGAATGAGAAAACATGCAAATAACTATGAACAAACAAGCTACAAGATAGGATAAATAGGAAATAATCACAGAGGGAAGGGATGAGAAAGGCTTCCTTTAGAAAGTGAGATTTTATTTGGGACTTGAAGGAAGCCAAGAAAGCCAAAAGGTGGAGATGAGGAAGGAGGCATGGGAGACAGTCAGAGAAAATGCCAAGGAATTGGAAGATGAAGTAAATTATTTAAGGAACAGCCAGAAGGCTAGTGTCATGACCAGGATAAAAGAGCATTCTTATAAAGGTGTAAGAAGACTGGGGGGGGTGGGGCAACGCCACCTAGCTGCCCCTACACAAGTTCTAATCAACAGTTTATTTCTAATTTGTTTATCACTTAATTTGGTTCATAGTTATTATATAAACTATCAATAATGATGTTTACTTTTTCATTGGTTGTTGGTCCTATCTGAGGGTTCACACATTTATCAGTTATTTATGAACACATATATGATGGTTTACAAAATATACTACAAAAGTGTTTGTCTTATTATTGAAAACCAACTTAATCTTATCTAAATAATCTAATAGGAAAATAACTTAGCTACAAAATGGAGGTTGAAAAGAAGAAGAGGAAGAGGGGGCCTAAGTTATGGAGGACTTTGGTTTTTTTTGTTTTTTGTTTTTGTTTTTGCAGGGCAATTGGGGTTAAGTGACTTGTCCAGGGTCACACAGCTAGTAAGTGTTAAGTGTCTGAGGCCAGATTTGAACTCAGGTACTCCTGAATCCAAGGCCAGTGCTCTATTCCACTGTGCCACCTAGCTGCCCCCCCGAGGACTTGAATATCAAACAGAGGATTTGGTCCTGTCATGTGGAAGAGAGATTCAACTATTTTGGGGGGGGGGGGGGGCGGCAATGAGGGTTAAGTGACTTGCCCAGGGTCACACAGCTAGTAAGTGTCAACTGGAGATTCAACTATTCTTGCTTGGGCCTTCAGGACAGAATCTGAGCAAATGGAAGAAGCTGCAAATAGATAGATTTGGCCTGGATGCAAGAGGAGAATCTTTCTAATGATTTGAGCTTTTCATGGGTGGATTGTTATTATTAATGCCCTGGGTCAATGTCCAGATGCTCAGAAGGAGCTTGCTGGTGATCCATCTAGGAAAGTGCTACAGATGAATGGTTAAGAAGCCAGGAGACAGGAAAAAGTCAGTGTCAGAGAAGTATCAGTGCAAATAATTGTGTTGGAACGAGAAGGGAGGCTCAGTAGGATTGCCTGGTAGCAATGAGAGCCTAGTTGAGATTGTATAACATAAATTTGACCTAGTCAGAATGGTTATATGATTTTCTCTATCTTCATTCAGTAGCATGTATTTAGGGTTGAAGGCAGCAAATGGTGAGAGTGATCTGGGAGCAATTGTCGATATGATAAGGGGGCCAGGGATTCAAAGAGAGGAGGACAGTGTAGAGCTGAATTAGTCCTTGTCTCATGGCTCCTAGCTCAGGAGGAATCAGAATTTTCCATCAGGGACCAAAGAGTGGTTTGGGCCCCTCAGTTCCCAGCCCCATCAGGAGAGCTCCCTTCAATTTTGAGCCCACTTCATTTTGCTGTTGGAGAGATTATCCAAGCTGCCTTTGGACATGTCATTTTTCTATGACCCCAGAGTGCTTTGTGAATTTGAGTCCTGAAATGGAGGAGGCCTGCAACGGAGTCCTTAGTATATGATCTCTCCTCAGGCTTAGCTATTGAGGGGACCCCGGCAGAGGCCTAAGCCTGGTCCATCTCATCCATGAGTTCCAGAGAATCTTGAAAAAGTTTCTTCCCTTCTACCCCCACTTCAAGCACCTGCTGCAGCAGCTTCTGAAGCCACAGTTGGCTCAATCTGTCAGAGCTAAGAGTGGAGCTGAGTGTGTCTCAAGGTATGTCCACCAGTACTGAGTGGCTGGCCAAACTTCACCACTGACACACTTCTGCCTCCTTCATACTACCTTCACACCACATAATCCAGAAAAGTTGCTGAGTTTAAATTAGGTATATTCAGATGTTTCCATATCCCATACAAATAAGGCAACATTTGCTTGTTTGTTCAAGTCATTCACAAATTACTTAGTTTTATTCTGCATTTTTTCATATTTATCTTCATAATTTTTTGTGTCCTTTGGGGTCCTCAAAGCACAGGCCAGGACATGGACCACTTGCTTGGGGTCCCTTCCAGCTCTAAGATTCTATGAAGTTTTTGATGCTAAAAAGGGAAGAATCAGACATGGTGACAGGCAGAGCTGTTAATCACCTCTTAGCTTGGTAAAGGGAAGATCTCATTCTTTCCCCCTTTTCATGGAGGCATGTCTTTCTCAACAGCCTACTTCCCACTCCTTCTTGGGGTTTGAAATTTACCTTTCAATCTCAGAATGCTAAATCGTTGTTCTTTCTATACCAGCTTGCTTTACTATCTCTGGGATCTGTACCAGCTTGCATTATTATCTACAGGATCAGTACCAGCTTGCTTTACTATCTCTGGGAGAATATCTTTCTCCTACTGGGTCACATCTCAGGTACTTATGGTCCCCCAAATGGTTCTCTTCTCCCCACCCCCATGCATTTTAATCTCAGTTTAATGCTCAGTCAATTTGCACTTTGAAAATCTAAATGGTGTATCTGAAATCTTAATAATTTAAATCTGCATTCTTTCTGACTTTTCCCTCCCTACTGAATTTCACTGCTTACATTTAAATAAGCAAACTTGGTTCAGACTCAAATAATTATCCAACTTTTTAACAGAATATCAATTGCATACCAAGAAAACTTAAAACATATTATTAAAGAGGTAATAGTTTTTAAATAAAGCCACATAGTTTTCGGCCATGGGGATGGGAAAGGAGAAGAAACAGAATGACTAGCTTCTCTTTCCTCCCTCTTTCCATTGGGGAATGGATAAAGCAAAGAAGAGAAGGACTCCTCCCCTTCTTTTCAGAGAGAAGGTGGGACTGGGGGGGGGGTGGGGATAATACCCTAGTCAATTGCACAAATTTTTAAAAAATGCCCACATATAAAACTGTGTACTGTATATTACTGAACTGTCCCTGTTTCATCTTATCTCAAGCTATAGAATTCCTCCTCTGTGCCTTCATCATGGGGAGCTTTCAACCAACTAGCACTGGCAACTAGCAACTAGCTTGACCTACAGTGGAAATGGTCAGCATAAGGGCCCAGCTGGGATGCTCAAGGTCTCTGCTATCCTCCACCACCCTCAAGGTTAAGCATCTGGTTTTTCTTCTCATGCCCCCAGGTGTAGAATTTTATGTTTCCCAAAGCAAGTGTATACCTGGTATCCAGAGATTAAATTCCTGCATTTATTTGTCTCCCAGCTCTAATATTCTTATGGTATTCAGGAGAGGAACTACATATATAAATATATACTTATTGTCTATTAGATAATAAATTACTTGTATACTCTTATCTGCATATTTTAAATAGTTATCTACATATTTAAAATATGCTATCTATATATTTTAAATGTCTGCATTTTTGGAGTGCCAGATAAATACTGACCTGAATCAAGGGCTTCAGGGGTCTTTGAGCTCAACTTCTTTCTTCTTTCTTTCTTTTTTTTTGTGTGTGAGCAATTGGGGGTTAAGTGACTGACCAGGGTCACACAGCTAGTAATTGTTAAGTGTCTGAGGCCAGATTTGAACTCAGGTCCTTCTGAATCCAGGGCCAATGCTCTATCCACTCTACCACCTAGCTGCCCCTGAGCTCAACTTCTAACAACACTAGTTCGAGCCATCTATTCTGATAATCACATTCTATGGGATCATACTCTTTTTTTTTTACACCGTGACATTGAATCATTAACAGTAGTTTCAAAGTGTCTGGAAGATGGTTAGCACAATGATAGGGATCCCTTCCTATTGCGCATTGTAAGTAAGCATTTAGTAGTTGCCTGATGAAATGTTCTTTGCCTTGACCCCATGGTGGCCATTAATGGGAGACTTACAGGAAGGTACTGAAACTGAGTCAAGCATTCTTGGGATATGTTGTATCTCTCTGTGGTCAACAGAATTCCAACTCAATCGTTACTCTTGATACTTCTCTGATCCTGGTTTTTTCTGTATCCTGGCCTTCTCAACTATTCATCTACAGCACTTTTCCTAAATGGATCACCAGCAAATTCTTTTGATCATCTAGACACTGACCAGGGAATTTATAATAACAATCCCCATTTGAAAAGCATCGTAGAGTGTACAAATTTTGCCAACATGACTAGTTTTCTATAAATACTACATCTTGTGAGAATAACCTGCATATTGCATTGAGGCATATTGAGAAGAGAAGACAAGGGAAAAAAAAGAAGTCAAATGAAAATGATGGTGGAGAAAGGCTTGAAACATCATAGACTAAATCACAAACAACCCTTCCGACAGATAAGTCAGTGGTTTTGTTGGACTAAGGTACAATATTGGGAGGACACATGAAAGGGAGGAGGAGAGGAAGAAGATAAAGGGGAATATACAATGTATACTAATTAAGTTAAAGGCTTACAGTGAAGGGAAAATAAATGCTGTAGTCTCTCAAGAGAAGATATTCTACAGGAGAATAGGAAAGGAGGCAAAAAGAGTTTTAGAATGGGGTATAGGGGCCAAAATTTAATATATGGAGCATTGATTGGGTGACTCTGAAATTTGGGGGTCCCGGAAATAATGAGGGACCTCTAGGTCAAAGTTCCCTCCCCCGCTGAACTTGCCCTTTTAGATATTTCTCCCAGGCCAATAAGAAAAGGAGCCTTACAGTTTCTTTTCTACAAAAGGATCAGATTTTATTACTTGGGAATTAATTAACAACAAAGGTGAAATTAATAAAAAAATAAAATAAGGAAATAGGGAAAAAGAAATACAGATAAATCCTCCTAATTCTAACCTAAGTCGATACCAATCCCCAGATTGCTTCCAATTAAGCGAATTCCAAAGGAATGAAGGGGTTTTTTTGTGTTCCTCACTCACACTGGAAAGTCTGCTAGCTTTCTCGCATCACCAGGGAAACTGAGAAGAGAGAGCGGGTGAGCATGAGTGTTCTTGAAGCAACTACTAGCCTCCCCTCAACGAACATTCAATCTCCCTCCCCCAAAAGGGGAGGGTCCTTCGAAACCTGCCTATGGAGAGTTCTCCTTCTGACTCTGTAGCATATGTAACTTCAGGGTGGCCGAATGCCTGAAAATACAGTGTGAAGGTGAGCCAAATGAGTCAGCTAAATTCAATAATTTTTGCACATTGCCCCCTTTGCACATGTGGTTTGCTCAATGAAACATCAAAAATAACAATATAATACCCTATGCTAGCAAACAATATGTTAATAACAATATAGAAAAGGAGAAAGGGGAAATTTTGTCCAGAGGGGCGGTCCCTCATGAACCAGTGCTTATACACACTTCAGGTGGGCCAGATGTGGCCCCTCCCAAATGAGTCAGCTAAATTCCAATAGTTTTTACCATAGGGGGTGGGATTGATATGGGGGGGGGGAAGGGTTAACAGAAAAACTAATACCCAGCTTTAAATCAGATAATAGCTCTAAAAGGGAGTCAGACCCCTGTTAATGCATAACTTACAAGTCAGGATGCTAGGTTCTCTTACCCACAGAAATCAGTGCCCATAACGAGAACAGAGGGAGAGAGCCCATGAAGACCTGAAACTATAACAATAAAAGAAATGACAGGCTATAGAAACTTAGACTATAAATAAATGATAAATGAAGATATTTTGAGACTAGTCATGGGAATCAGAAAGAGACATGCACAGAAAAGGCAAAATTTGTCCCCAGATTCACTTTATGACATGTAAACCCCCAAAACACACCTCCACAGAAAAAGGTACCTGGCTTGGGGGTTGGCTTAGGACCCCAAGAACTCCAAATTAGGATAGGCCCTCCCCTGAAACACCCCAAGGTGGAGAATATTATAATGAGAAGGACAGACCCTCCCCTGCACCTCCCTAAAGTAGAGATTATTATAATGATACTGATAATCAATTTATCCATACTATAAATATCACTTTCTTTTCTTTCACTATTGGAGAGATGCCTTTCCACTATTCTGGTTCTCTCCCTGTGGTCACTCACAGCACTACAATAAAACTTGGGAAACTGAGTCACTGAGTCTTGTAATTCTTTTGGGACGACTCACTATCAATTTGACCCTTAATTCCATCCCACATCAGGATAAGGAGGAGGAAATCTTGTTTCAATGGTAGGAGTGGTGCCACTGATGAATGTTCATGTCAGGGAAGAGAGATATCCTATAATATGAAATGGGGACCATTTCAGTATCATCTGCAGAGATTCGGTGCTCAGAGAGCACTCACCCTGCTTCAGGAGAAGGGGAATCAGAACATCTGGAGGCAACTGACACCTATCAGAGTGGGAAGGCATAGACCCAGAGAAGAGATTTTGAGGAAAATGACCAAGGGGAAGGAAAAGTTCAATAAAGAACTGCACAACTGGGGACGTAGGAATATTCCTACCATGGAGTAATATCTACTTTTTTAATCACCTGTAGGAACTGGCATTTCTAAGAGTGAGACAGTACAGAAAAAAAAGCAGCCAGGGGGTTAGACCTACAAGGCAATAACAGACACTGTTTAGAATGGGGAACCCCAAATAGGTAGCTCCAAAATTTTAATTCCAGGAGGAATATAGAGAAGAAAGAAGGACTCAATATAGAGAAAAAAAGAAGGACTAAATAAGGAGAAGTGCCATGAATCACACCCTGGCCATGAATACAGACCATGCAGAGGCTCACTAAAAGATAGAGACAAGAGGTTCCCATGAACATCACAGGAGTCCCAACTATTCATCCTCTAAACTGGTTCTTTAGGTATTTTACTTCGGGAACTCCCCAGCACCATAAGAATGGAACTCAGCAAGGGGACAGGTGTGTTTTCTTTTCTTTTTTTAATTAGAAACATTTTTATTTAAAATTTTGAGTTCCAAAATCTATCCCTCTTTCCCTCTTTCCCCTCCCCCACCCCCAAGGCAGTAAGCAATCAGATCTAAATTATACATGTGCAATTACATAAAACATAACTTTATTAGTCATCTTGAATAAGAAGACTCAAATAAAAGGGAAAAAAGGAAAAGGAAAAAATAGCATGCTTCAGGTGTGTCTTCAATGTGTGAATGGAATGTGGGCTATGTTCAATTTCTAACCCACCAAATTCAGTTCACTGATTCCTGACCATTCAAAGAAAGATCTAGGGAGATTCCTCTGTCTATTATGGAAGATCTCAGAAACCATCTCAAAAGAAATGCTAGTGTAATGGCATCTTCACTGAATCTGGCAGTCAATATGTATCACCCTAGCTGTGGTGCCTAAGGGAACTTACTACTGGAACTTTGAGCAGAAAGACTAAAATGGACTGGGCCCATTATGCACAGATTCAAGATACCCCAGGTTGTCTGCTAGGCAGCCAAGTGTTTTCAGTCTTGGACTCAGCAGATGCTACCAGATTCCTATGTGTGAGCAAGACAAAGTAAAGACAGTTTCAGCTCTCCAGGAACTGACTGACTTCCAGTTTGACTGTTTGGAAAGCTAACCCAATAAAAGCAATTAAGAGACTGACCTATCAAGACTAGTTTACCACAGCTACCATTGGCCCATAGGAGAGTTCATTGAACTTTCTATGAGCCAGTGGAGAGAACTGATGAACACTCACCATAGGTAAATGCTGAGGAAACGATTACCATCCACCAGCTGACTGAGATACAAGCTCTGAAAGTGATGAATCCAGTGAAGAAAACTGTGTATTATTAGAGGGCAGGAGAACTGAACCCAGAAGCAACTCCATTCATGCCCAGATCTATTACAAAGTTTCCTAGGGTATAGATTCAACCCACATAGCTTGAGAATACTGATAGCCAACCTGGACTGGTCCTTAGCCCAAGTGTAGAGACACAAGTCTATCATGATGCTCATTGTTAAACCTACTAGATCTAGCATAGGAGTGGAAAGATCAGTCAGTGACCAGAGAACTATGAGATTGGTTACTAAGCTAAGTTATGATGTTACAGGTAAATCTGAGGATATAATTAAACATATCTCCAGGCAGCAATGGTAGAGACCATCCATGTAAAAAGCACCTTGCATGTAACTGCTTATGTTTACTGCTGTACATATACATTAATACATGTTTAAGTGTATGCTTGTTTTATCTTACTGTTAGGGTTATTTGATTCTTTTGTGTTATGTTCATGCTATCGTAATAGCTGTTCATTGTTTTGCATATATGGTATGCTTATAATTAAGTTGTATTTTACATATAGACCTAGTTGATGTGTTATTGTGCTAGCTACCTTTGCTTTGCTAGTTAGCCATGCTTATTGCTTTTGATTGATACAAGAGGGCAGGAGTTGGTGAAAGTGAGAGAGCTCTAACCTTTTTCAGTCTTCTTGGGAATCTTCAAGTTTTAAATTGCTTTAGGCACTTCTGGCTTCCAGCTTTGGAAGGAAAATGGAAAAGGCCAACCCTACATCAGGTTGTTAAAGGAAAGGACTCTGGGAAGACATAAAAGGGACTTGTAGTCTCCATTGTCTCCCTAACCTCGCTTGCCACATCGAGACTTTTAGAGAGTCTCCCCTTGGTGAGATTAAGCATTCTTTCTTAATTGAGCTGAATTATCTCAATCCCAATGAAAGATCACCTTCACACTGTATTTTCAGGCAATATGGTCTCCTATATATACTTCTCTGATTTCTGTTTTGCTACAATTTGGATAAATGGATTACTTTGCTATTTGCTATGTATACTCATTATGGAGCAGGGGCAGCTCGATGGTGCAGTAGACCAGTGAGACTGGCCCTGAAGTCAGAAGGAACTGAGTTCAGATCAGGTCTCAAAGACATGATACTTACTAACTGTGTGACCCCGGGCAAATAACTTAACGCTGATTGCCTCAAACATTTGAGACCATATCCAGTCATCCTGATGTATATCTTGCCACTGGACCCAGGTGGCTCTGGAGGAGAGAGTCAGGCTGGTGACTGCACAGCCCTCCCTCACTCAAATCCAATTCACTGCAAAGTCATGGCATCACCTCTCAAAGTCATGGTCCTCTTTGAAAACAAAGGACAAACAATGACAACATTATGGAACTGGTATTTGGTGGGAATGGGATCAAGTTTTGCCTAGAGCTGGGGGTCCCACTTCCTCCAATTATGACAGAGCAATCAGAAGTTAGATTGAACCTGATCATATCCTCCAGACGAACCATATTTAAGGGAGCAGATGAATATAATCCTAAGTGGGCATCCCTTCTCTCTGAGGAGAGCAAAATGGCCTTCAGCTCCTATCTCCTGCTTTCTCTTCTGCTTGGAATTAGAGTCTCCCTTGTAGAAGGATCAAAGGAGAAGAGGCTAGCCCTTTGAGCCACATAGCAATACTCCATGCAGGGAGCTGCCCTCATCACACATGAGGCTTCCTCTATAGGTAATTTCAGCAAGGGAGTTCATGTGGTTCTTTCCTATGCTTGTGAACTCTACCGGGGAGATGAGAATCTCTATCTTAAAAGACCCCTAGAATTGCCATGCTCTTCTTTAATTACTCATTCTACTGTACAAATTATTCATAACAAATCTTTCAATTCATGGTAGATTTTCTTGGAGAAAAAAATTATTTGAAACTGACCTGCTCCTTGACATGACTGACCTCAGACTTTTTAGTCTAGGGCTAAATGCCATACAGTATCATTATTTAGGATTATAAATTTAAACTTGAAAAGATACCTTAGGGGTCATCTAATGCAACTCTCATTTTGTAAAGGAGGAAACTGCCTTCTGGTCATGACTGAATCAGAGACGGTAAAGAAATATAAGGGCCAATAATGATTTTGTCTTATCATTTGTCTCAATATTCTCTGGTTCCTGAATGGTTTTAACTTGAAATAAAGGATTGGTTCTCTCCTATGAAAACTCCTCTGTTCCACATAGGAAAAATATCTAAGCAAGGGAAAAATCCATCTCTGGCTATCTCGAGAGCTGTCTTCTCTCCCCAAACTCAATCTAAACAAGACACTTTGTACTTTGGATTTGGTGTTCCTGTAATGCTGCAGGCTGCTCAGAATGGAGGAGCAGAGAGCAGAGAAAAAACGAGTGGAAGACTAAACCAAGTTCATGGCACCATAGAATCTCAGAGGTAAAAGGGACCTTGGTGGCTATTTTCTCCAACCTATCCCTGCAAAGGAATGCCCACCTTCATGACCTAAGATGTTGTCCTCTGGTTTCTCCTTTGGAAGCCCATAAGGGCTGCATCAGCGTTGTTAACTTCACGACTGCTCATGGCTCAGTCTCTGAGACTAACAGACAAGTCTACTCCCTTTTCTATGTGGATAGGTCTTTCAGATCCTGTAAGACAGTTATCATGACTCCCTGGAGACTTCTCCTCTTCAAGCTAATTAGTCCCAGTTTTCTTCAACCAGACTTTATGGGACATGGCCTCAAGGAAAGAGCAGTGGAAAGAATATTGGCTTAAAGACAGAGGACCTAGTACTCTAACTATGTCTCTGTTACTTATTACCTGTGTGATCTTAGGCAAGTCATTTAAGTTCAGGGTTGCAGAGATAAATCAATGATTTTTGATTCTATAATCATTCCAATTTTTCTCCTTTGGACACTTCTCATCTGCCTTTCTGGAAATTAGCCTTCCCTTCATGAAGCTAAAGATAAGATCAGATAGACCACTGAAGTGGGAGTAAGAAAGACTAGGTCCTGAATTCTGCTTTGTATACTAACTAGTTATGTCACTTAACCTCTGCTTATCTCAATTTTCTTCTCTGTAAAATGGGAGTGATAATAATAATAATAACACTTACCTTCCAGTACTATTGCAAGGATCAAATTAGATGGCATATACAAAATGCTTTGAAAACCTTAAAAATACTCCATAAAAGGGCAGCTAGGTGGCACAGTGGATAGAGCACCGGCCCTGGATTCAGGAGTACCTGAGTTCAAAACCGGCCTCAGACACTTAACACTTACTAGCTGTGTGACCCTGGGCAAGTCACTTAACCCCAATTGCCTCACTAAAAAAAAACAAACAAAAAAAACCTCCATAAAAACTAGCTATTCTTAATAAGCATTTTTGACAGTTACATCACAATGATGACTCTTTTCAAGTTTACAATACACCAAAACCTTTATACCTTCAACTAATGAAGTTTATTTTTTTTAATTAATGAACATTTTTTATTAGAATTTTGGGTTCCAATTTTTATCCCTCCTTCCCTATCTCCCTTTCTCTCCCTGAGGCAATTAGATATGGGTTATACATGTATGATTATGTAAAACATCACCATATTTGTCATTTTGTTCAAGAAAACTAGATTAAAAGGAAAAAATGAAAGAAAGTGAAAAATAGCATGCTTCAGTTATTCCATCAATATCAGTTTCTTTCTTTGGAGTTGGATAGTATGTTAATGAAGTTGATTTTTTTTAAAAAGAAAAACAAGTTAATACCTTGTACTTATCACTACTGAATTTCACCATATTAGGTTCAATCCAGTGCTGGAGCCTTCCAAGGTCTTTGATACTGGAGTGGATGGAAGAGAGTTTTTGTGACATATACTATTAAAGATTTGATGTTAAATGAATGACAACATGTCCAAAAGAGGGGTAACCAGATGGCAAGATGACTCAAAACTATATTATGTGATTGATCATTTGAAGAATGGGTATTCATATAGCCTGGAGAAAAGAAGACTGTCGGAGGAAATGATAGCTGATCCTCAAATATTGAAGGATTGTCATGGGAACAGATTTAGACATGTTCTTTTTGTCCCCAGAGTGAAGAACTAAAAACAGTGACCAGAAGTTGCCCAGGCAAATTACCCCTAATTTTACAGATAGGTGAAATAATAGCAACAACACCTAGCATTTCTATAGCACATTAAGGTTTGCTACGTGTTTTTCCAAATGTAACTGAACGTACTAAGTAGTAAAGTGACTCACCAAGATCAAAAGAGACAGGAGAGCTGGAGGAGCATCCGTGTTATTTTCATCTGGTTTATTTATTTCTTGTGAGGGAATGACAGCTTTCAAGAGTGTTCTCCTTTTCTTTCTCTTTAGACCTTCTGTGATCGAGGAGTGGCTTCTTCCTTTAGAAAGATACACCTTTTTTGAGCTCTCATCATTTTATAGGTACAGTCTGTGGGACCCCTTCCTCAGCAGGTGAAGGTCACTACTTCCTCATCTACCACGGCATTCTTCTCAACACAATAGAAAGATTAATTATTATTGTGTCTAATTACTCTCAGATGTCTTGCTTAGTTAAAGACAGTTGTGGGTTGGTTGGTGGTTAGCATAAGAGATGAATTTTGTGCAAATTTTTACTTTGACCTACATCCCCCTTGCCCTTTATTATGACAGATCACAGCTGCTCCTTCATTACCACAAAATCTGGGGGCAGAAGCATCCTATGCTCAGATGGTCATTAGCATATTTATTTTAAAGACCCTTTTGAGTGATGAGTTTGGCACATTCAAAGATTCCCTAAGTGATCTCTTCAAAAGAGGTTTTCAAGCACAGGAAATCCTTTGTGACACTTTCTAGCTATTTGTCCATGAAGTCTCAGTTTTCCTCCCTCTTTCGAAAAGGACTAATGTATAGACTTGCCTTTTTTTTTTTGGTTGTTTTAAAGAATCATATAAATAAAGGTAATATATCTTAAAGTACTTTGCAAATCTTAAAGCACTGCATGCTGGTTGTTATTATCATTATTATTTTGTAATGCATGAAGGGAAGAAGAAATGTACGTTATTATTTCTCTTTGGCTTTGTAATATAGTCTAAGATACAGAGTCTCTTGGGAAACGAGATTTTCAAATATACAACATTATCAACAGAGTCAGTGACTGATATAGAAGAAGAACATCTGGCTCTGTTGAGCCATTTAGGTGGGATTAATTGGAAATAGAGTCAGGGACAAGAAAAGGGAACACTCAGGAATTAGGGTTAGGTTACCAGGCTGAGTCCTGAGATAGCAGCTTGGGTCAAGCTAAGGCAGCAGATTTGAAACAAGGGCAGTAGTACAGGACATCATTCACTAGAAAAATGTTATTCAGTACCTAAAGGGGATACCAAGATGATAAAACATTGTGCCTGACCTGAAGTTACTCAAGTTCAGAATCTTGGAGTTATCCGCTACTCCACACTGTCTGTCATTCATATACTCAATCAAAGACCTTCAGGGCAGCTAGGTGGCACAGTGGATAAAGCACTGGCCCTGGATTCAGGAGGACCTGAGTTTAAATCCAGTCCCAGACATTTGACACTTACTAGCTGTGTGACCCTGGGCAAGTCACTTAACCCTCATTGCCCAGAAAAAAAAAAAAGTCCTTCACAACTAGCTTCAACCTACCTCTCCAGTTTTATTGTACCTCCATGTACCCAATGATCCAGTCAAACTGGCCTTCTTACTGTTCCTCATATATGGTGCTGCATCTTCCATATACATTTCTTTGCCCTGGCTGTCCTCTATGCCTGAAATGCACTCCTTACTCATCTCTGTCCCTTAAAATCCTTAATTTCCTTCAAGGCTTAGCTCAAGTACCACCTCCTCCATAAAGACTTTCCAAATCTCCTATCCCCATATTGGTACCTTTGTAGAATTATCTTGTCTGTATTTTGTATACATCTACATGCACTCATATTGTCTCCCCTTCCTAGATTTTGAACTCCTTGAGAACAGGGACTCTTTCACTTTTGTCTTTCTATCTCCAGAGCCTGATACATATTAGGAGCTAAATGAGTGCTTGTTGGTTATTTGATTGACTGATAGAGCAAATGCAGATAAGGCATTTATATAAGTAATCAAAATCTGTATAGATCTGAATCAGTTTACTCATTGAAGTCCACCAGTACCAGAGATTAGCATCCTGAGAACTAAAGAAAGGAGGCATGTCCCTCAGACTTATAGAAGGGAATTACCAAAGATAGACAGAAAGGTCCCAAACACACCAAAATACTTATTGCAATGCTTTTTAAAAAGTTGTTGTTTATCCTTTTTTCTTGAAGAGGACCATGATGATGTCATGACTTGTAGTGAATTGGATTTAGGTGAGGAAGGGCTAATGATAAGTATAGTACTTGCCTTTTTTGGTTGTTTTAAGAATCAAATGAGATAATATATCTTAAAGCACTTTGAAAATCTTAAAGCACTACATGCAGGTTGTTATTATCATTATGATTTTGCAATACATGAAGTCCTCACTCTCTCCTCCAGAGTCATCTGGCTCCAGTGGCAAGATATACATTAGGACAAACTGAGGTGACCTGGGATGTTTAAGGCAATCGAGGTTAAGCAGCTTGCCCAGAGTCACTTTTAACTCAGGTCCTCCCAACTTCAGGGCCAGTGTTCTATCCACTATGCCACCTAGCTGCCCACTACTTTTTTGTAGTAACAAATAATCAGAAACAAAGTAGATCTACATCACTTGTGGAACAAATCATGGTACGTGAATGTAATGGAATATTAATGTGCTGTAAGAAACAATGAATACTGTATTCTACACAGAAGCAAGGGAAAGCCAAAGTGAAGTATACAGAACCAAGAAAACAATGTGTACAATGACTGTGATGATATAAATGGAAAGGGGAATAAGAGATAGGAAAATGAATGCTGCATAATTATAATTACCCAGCTTGACCCTAATGAGATAAGAAAACATACCTCCCTCCTTTATTGACAGATTTTAAATGTGGAATACTACATGTATCTTGTCAAGCTTAGCTGATGTGTTCATTAGTTTTGCTGAAGTGAATTTTTTTCTCTCTTTTTCATTCTTTGTTACAAAAGCTGGCTCTCTGGGGGAGGAGAAAAAGAGGAATATTTGGGAGGAAAAGATGATATAGAAGCAAAAGAGAACCTTTTTTTCCCCAAAGAATAATGGAACAAAATGGGTTTGAAAAAGCAGATCATTCGTAGGAAGGAGTATTCCTTGCTTTGCCTGGTAGTGTCTCAGGTCTGAATTCTGCTTGGGACACTAACATATTATATGACCTTGGAAAAGTCACTTAAACCTCTGCTTGTCTCAACTTTCTCATCTGTAAGATAGGAGTGATAATAATTACAATAAACACTTACCTTCCAGTACTATTGCAAGGATCAAATTAGATGGCATATGCAAAGTGCTTTGCAAACCTTAAAATGCTCCTCATCCTTGATGGTTGATTGAACCCAGTTATTTTCAGCTAGGTGGGTACAGAGCAATAGACTTGGAGTCAGGAAGATGTGAGGCCAAATCTGAGCTCAGACATTTACTAGCTGTGTGACCCCGGCAAGTCAGTTAACCCTGTTTTGCCTCAATTTCCTCATTTGCAAAATGAGCTTGAAAAGGAAATGGCAAATCATTCCTGTATTTTTACCAAGCAAACCCCAGTTGGGGTCATGGAGAGCAGACACAACCTGAAATGGACTAAACAATGACATTTCATCACCCTTATGACTCTCTGCTGAGTTTTAAATTGTCAAATATTTAAGTACAATATAAACCCACCAGCATCTCTCTCCAGTTACTATAAAGAAACCAAAAATGTAGCACCTACCTCTGAACAAGACTGACTGGAAGATTCAGGCCTTTAGTTTCCTGTGTAAACAACACACTAAACAAAAGCCCAGTAATCATCTATAATGCTGTCATCCCTTTGCTAATGAATTACCACAGAAATAGAGAATAAATTATTGGGGTGAAAAGTAACTGAGGGGCTTAACTCTACTCTTGACATGTAGCAGATACCTTTTCCCCCTTAATAACTGTCATATTTTCCATTTTAGTACTGCTTGCTCGGTAAATTAATTGTACTTCATTCCAATTTGTAATGGATTCACCAACAGAATAAGTATAACCATTTGTCTGGGATAGAGAAGTTGGAGCTGTTAAACTGTTAGTACCAGTTAGGAAGAGATAAGAAACTGTTATTGTCTGCCTTCTACTTTACTGAAAAAAGAGAAGCTGTTCACCTTAAGCTCCTCTTCTCCCCTCCTCTCTAATTCATAACACCTTAGCCTCAGCCCCTGGGGCAGCTAGGTGCCTCAGTGAATAAAGCACTGACCTTAGAATCAGGAGAACATGAGTTCAAATCTCACCTCAGACACTAGCTATGTGACCCCCAGCAAGTCACTTAACCCCAGTTGCCTTAACAGATGGGGCTTCTCAGTTGTCATGATATATATCTTGCCACTGGACCCAGATTGGCTCCCTGGAAGAGAGAGTGAGGCTGGGGAAAAGTGAACCAAAATAAATAAGTGTCATGAAAACCCAAAGAGGAGAGAGTATTTAGGAGGAGAGAATGTCAGGTCTTGCACAGCCCTTCCTCACTGAAATCCAATTAAGTACAAGTCATGACATTACCCCAATGTCATAGTCCTCTTCAAGAATGAAGGACAAACACACACACACACACACACACACACACACACACACACACACACACACATATATATACATACACAGCTTCATCCCCCACTCCCACTTCTTTACTCCAATAATCTGATGAAGAGATGGCCATTTCCATGGTTCCTGATCTAATTTCCTTTCATTTCCTCATTCCCTCCTTCATGTCTCCTCCAACAGGAATACTTTCTCAATCATCTCTATTATATCTCTACTGTTCAGTCACTCATTATTTACTGGTTCCTTCCATGCTGCTTACAAGCATACCCAACTCTCTTCCATCTTTAAAAAACCTTCACTAGAAATTCATGTCCTCAACCTATCATCTTATAATTAATTCTCTTCCCTTCTTCAGCCAAACTCCTAAGGTGGGGGGAGGGAGGGGGAAACATATACTTAGTGTCAGTTATACTGATAAAACCATCTGTGCTTCTGATGTTGAACCATTTGACAGTGCTATGGAGTTTTGGTGTCAAGAACTTTCTTTTCCAAGTCTTCAGTAGTTGAGGAGTTAAGGACCACAGCACCTATAGAAGCATTTGCCAGATGGTATCCTGAGCTTGCTGTCCTGGATAACGGCTGACACAGCAAGACCAGTGATATGAGGAATATCACTGTTCCAAGGGATCTTGGGATCAGGAGACCAGGTTGTTTCCAGAGGAGATGGTTGGTAGAGGAGGTAGTTTGATCTGACTTGCACTTGTTGCTTCTTGTCTCTTGCTCAGGGTACCTTGCTGTTTCATCACTTGACTGAATAATCAATCTCTCTCCAAATTTTCCATTGTTCTTTTAATTGTCAAATATGATGGTCTTCTTTCAAACTTTATTGTTCTTGATCTTTCTGCAGAAATTTGACTCAGCCCGACATTCCTCCTTTAAATACTTTTTCCTCTTTGGGTTTTCATAACACATTTCTTTTGGTTCACTCTACCAATCTTAGTTTCTTTTTCTTTTCTGGTCCATCATCCATGCTCTCCCATACACACCCCTCGTTCTGGTCACTTCTCACTCTATACTCTCATTTGGTGACCTCATCAGCTTCCATGGTTTTTAATGTTCTATCTAAATCTATATGTCTATAATGATCATACTCCAGATCTATATATCTAGCCCTAGTCTTTCAGAACTTCACGTCACATCACCAATTGCCTATTAGACATTTCAAAATGTATATCCTATAGGCATCTCAAACTCAATATGTACCAAAACAAAAATATCATAATTTTTCCCCTCAAATCCATAACATTTCTAAACTTCCCTATTTCCTGTTAAGTATACAACCATTTTTTTTCAGCCTCTTTAGGTTCACAACCTCAGAATCTTCTTGACTCTTCACTTTCCCACCCACTGCATATTTAATACTTGCCAAATCTTGTCATATCTACCTATTGTAACAATTGGAATGATGCCACCTGCTGGGGGAGTTACTGTAGGAAGCTCCACCATGAGAAGGCATTGAGGGCAAGCCATGCGGCTTTCCTTGGCGTCAGGAAGTGACGTTGCTGGTGTGGTACTGTCAATCAAGGCTACCAGCCAATTAGCTAGGAGATGTGTGTGCATGTGGATGGGATGTTGCAGTTTCTACAGGAGGCTTGTGGGATGTAGGAGGTGTGGCTCACTCTCTTTTGTGAGAACTCTCATGGAGAGTGTAGCTAAATGCCACTCTCCCTTTGATAGATAGATGAATCTAGGCCTTTCTCTCTTCACCAAATTCTTATTCTCCTTAATAAATTCTTAAAAGTCTAAACTCTTGCTAAAGCTTATAATTCATTGGCAACCACTCATTAGATATTTTAGACAGACTAGCTAGAATTTTAGCCCCTTACACTATTCAACATCTCCCCTTCTCACAAAGCCACACAACCACTTAGGTCAGGCCCTCATCACCTCCAACTGGATCTTTTGCAGTGGCCTCCTAATTGCTCCAAGTCTTCTTCCCCACTCCAGTCTATCTTCCACGTAGCTGCCAAAGAGACTTTCTTTAAGCATAGATCTGAACTGACCAGTCACACCCCTGCTCAATAGACTTTAGGTGGTTTCCTATAGTCCCTGGGAAAATTGTACTCATACACACACATTCCTGTTTGACTTTTAAAAACCCTTCACCACCTGCCATCCAGATTACCTACCCAGCTCATTGAACAGCAGCTCTTCTCTCAGCACTCTAGGGTTCCATCCACCCCTCTCAGGACCTTCACATTGGCTATCCCCAATGCCTGGATTTACTCCCATCCCACCTTGGGCTTTGTAGAATCCCTTACTCCCTTTAAGACTGAGTTCAAACATCACCTATCTATTGATGCCTTTCCTGAAACCACTAAATGCTAGTTCCTACCCTACCTTGAATTTATTTTTCATTTATTGGATATATTTATGTATATGTGCATTCTGTCTCCAATAGAATGCAAACTCCCTGAAAACAGGGATTATTCTATTTACCTGGTATATGGTAGGCACTTTAGGAGACAGAGTTTTCTGAAGAGTGGGTATGGAAAGAACTCTAAATAAAGAGACTCTCAGTTTCAGTTGTAATCATTACCACTGGATGACACAACCCCTCCCCCACTACCCAGCAAAAGGAATTATATGCAATACTTGTCTGGCCAGGTAGTAGAATAAATCTATCCTGGTGAATTCCCTTATCCGCAACAGCCTAGGGACCTATATAAGTCTCTAGATTGCATACTCAGGGAAAGCTTGCATTGAAGAGATCACCTAATTATTGAAGCCTCAAGGTTCCCCTTCAGGCAACCAGTTTGTGGGGTCTTTATATCAACTCAATGAAAAGTTATTTTTGCTGCCACATTATTGTTCTTATTGTCCTAGTGCTCCTACAATTAGAACCCAGTTCTTTTGGCTACAGGTGCTTAATAAGTGCTTTTTAGATGATTGATTTATTGCTTATATATTCCCATTTTCCAGGGCCCAACTCTGAGTATGGCTTTACCGTTGCTCCCAGAAAGTCAGACTGAAAGATTTTAATGGACATATACCTGGATGCTCAATTTTCCCCATATTAAAATGGTTTTGTAATTTCTTGGTCACTCTGACCCTCTCGATGAAGGAGTCACAATTACTATTGTTTTCTCAATTTCCTTTGTTATAACAGAAAAAGGAGTATTTTGGAAATAGTCTAGCTTTAATCCATTGCTCTTCAGCTTCAGACCAGCTTTAAGACTCCACTTGAAGACTTCCAAGGAGAGGATAATTCACCACCTCTTAAACCAGCCTATTCCACTTTCGGAGAATTCTAACAGTACGTTTACCTTGCCTTCAGGCCAAAATCTGTCACATTGCAACCTGTTGCTCCCATTTCAGCCTTTGGGGAACAAACAGAGAAAGTCTAACACCTTTAAAAAGTCTGTGTTCCCTGAGTCCTCTCTTTTTCAGGCTAAAGAAGCTAAATGTCTTCAACCACATTCAAATGTCATGGTTAAAGTTCTTCATTACCCTCCTCTAAAGAGAAGTCAGATGTAGACGTCTGGGTTGTTGAAGTCCACTAAATCATGACTATGCCAAGATTGCGATGTTTCCCAAACTCCTCATCTATTTGTCCTTTTTGTCTAGGTGGTCTATTGTACACTTCAATGACATCACTATGGTTTCTCTCTTTGATGTTTACCTTAATACTTTCTGTCATGCTTCCCCCGGTACTTGGATTTTCTTAGACAAATATTACTTCTTAATATACCATACCACCTTCTCTCTTGACCTATATTGTTTGTTTGATGTTTATTTATTTATTTATTTTTCTTTCATTCATTCTTTCTTTTTGCAGGGCAATGAGGGTTAAGTGACCTTGCCCAAGGTCACATAGCTAGTAAGTATCAAGTGTCTGAGGCAGGATTTGAGCTCAGGTTCTCTTGAATCTAGGGCTGGTGCTTTATCTACTACTCACCTAGCTACCCAGTATATTGTTTCTTTAGAATAAGGTATATCCATCCAGAGCCTTGGTCTAGTCCTAAATTTTGTTTGGAAGATTAATAGCATCTCCTCAAGGGAATGTAGGAGGTAATTTCTTGCTTTGGTGCCAAATGACCCACTAACATTTCATTTAAGGTGTTCGATTGAGTTATATTAGTTGTAAACTGAACAATACTCTTAGACCCCAGCCTATAAAAGGGGAACAAATAGATCTTATATAGACAGAGGACCAGAGGTGATCCCAGAGCCGAGTGATGAAAAAAGAATTATTACAGAAAGGAGTCACATTCCTGAGGGGTACAGCCTATTACATGTACACAGTCCCCCAGGGAAGCCCAGGAGTGGAATAGTGATATAGAGGACAGAGACCAAGGTGAGAATTGGAAGAGAAGTTTTATGTCCTCGGAACAGAATTGTTCCTCCCTCCAGGACCTCCAAGACCATTGCCATAGCCTCTCCCTGTCTTCTGTCCCCAGACCTGATGTGTTTCTCTGAGGTGCTAGTGATGTTGCATCATAAACTTCTTCCCACATGGAATCCAATGTCCCCTGTGTAGTCCTTCTTAAGCTCTCTCTTCGCTCTGGCCTCTGGCTCAGCTCTAAGGTACATCCTGTCTTCTCCCTTTTGTAGACCTGAGTCCAAAGAACAGCTAAGAGCTACAATAGATATGGCCCAATCAAAAATCTCCCCTGGGGTATCAATGAGTGACAAAGGTAGCAAGAACAAGGGACAATCTTTTGCTCTATACTGGTTTTCTTCTCAGATACAAAATGCACAGCTCACACTCATCCTTGAAACATCTTCATTTGATCCTTTAAACTATCATAGTACATTTCTTTTCCCTTTCTCAGCCAACACTCCTAGAAAAGCTAACTATATTCTTGCTTCCACTTTCTCAATCTCATTCATTTATCAAACCCTGTGCAATTGGCCCTTCAACTTACCACTAGACCAAGGCTCTCTGTGGTCATAAATGATCCTCAATGGCCAGGCCTCATCCCTTCTTGATTCCTCTACAACATTTGAAACTGTTGAGCACATTCTCTTCTGGAGGACTCTCACCTCTCTGGGCTTTTCCACCCTTCCTGTATGGTCATTCTTTTTCAATCTCTTTGCTGGATCAAACATCTATGTCCCCACCCCCAAACTGTGGTTATACCACAAGGCCCTGTCCTCTGGACATCTTCTCTCTGTGTGTTTTCCATCAGAGGTTTCCTCAGCTTCATAAATTCTATTTCCTCATCTCTATAAAGATAACTCCTATATCTATTTGTTCAGGCTGAGTCTCTCCCCTAAGCCATATTGCCAACTCTTTATTTCATAGGCAATTTCAAACTTAAAAATTCAAAACTGTACTCAAGATTCCCCCAAACTCCCCTCTGTAGAGAGGAAGGTATAGGGTTTGTCTTGGAGATATCTCTGATGACTCCATCATATCACTCTACTCCTAACATTAAATGTATTTATCTGGCTCCAATTGAAACAGCAACCACCAATGATCAAGCTTGGCTCAAGTACAAGTGATCTTTCAAAAACTCTTCATGAAACATGGTTTCCCTAACTTAATAAGAACCCTTACCTAATGCAAGCTGCTCCCTCAGGGTCCAGTCTATGTGTGTGCATCTCCATGGGACTATGGGATACCTGTGAAAGTACACATCATTTAGCGACTGAGGCTACTGTGAGTATCTCTGTGTGAGCATCCTTATTTCTATAATGTATCCTTTGATTTGCTCTTATTGCAGAGCAAAAAGTATCATGTCTGCCTCATTATCGCCCAAGGAGTCCTAGCCTCCCTATTTTCTGTCAAGGTCAAGGACGTTCTAGTCACCCAGTTTCACAATCTGTGCTCAACTAGTTCCTTAATCTGTGCCCCTGCCGTACCTTCTCTCTGATTATTATTATTATTATTACACTGAGTCTAGAATGGTTATGATGGTAATGATTTAACAAGGCAAGTGGTAACATAATTTATTACTCTATTAAGGAGAATCCAAAACACAAGATGGTGTTCTCCAAATACACAATATTTGAAGACAGATGGAAGAGATCTAGCACAGTAAAGGCAGGTCCAGAGTGACAGGAATGGACAGTTAATGAAAATCCCCATTAATTAGTGACTTAGAGGGAAAAAATGGCTCTCATTCCCCTGTACTTCCCTGATTCTTCTTTTTTATAGTTCCAAGATTGAAAGTTGGGGTTCTGGAAATACACACTTCTTTCCTTTTTCCTGCTCCATAATCTGTGAGTGGATATATTTCAAAAACCTTCTCAATGCACCCAAAGAATGGCTGGGTAATTGTGAAGAGGGCTTCTCATTTATTTGTGCTGAACAATTTTCTTTAATTTTTGTTTTTTCTAATGTAACTGGCCTTTTGAGTACCCAGTTTGGCTAATAGGAAGGGGCCCTTGCATCTCCTACCATATGGGTAGGGTAGCTTCCTTTGATTGGCTGCCTGAGTCTTTAAAATTTGTGAGACCAAGATGGTCCCTCTCTTTCCATCTTTTTTTTTTTTTTTGGCCAGACTCTTTTTCTGTAACCATGTAACTATTACTTGCTGTGCTCAGTATGAAAACAATGTACTGAACTGGTGAGAGGGGAGAGGACTTGCCTTCCTTTCCACTGCTTGCCTACTCCAGTCTCCAAGAAATGTCTCTGAAGGAATTTGTTTCTGTTCTGAATTATTTGTTCCCAGTTTCAGGTACTGGGATGTAACTGGACCTAGGAATTTTGGGTCATTATGACCTTGGAAGATTTCAGGTAGACAGGTATCTACCTGAAGATCTCTCTCAAGAGACCATCTTGGTCTTACTACTTTTTAAAGATGCAGGTGACAATCAAAAGGGGCTACCCTACCCATCTGTTAGGACAAACTGGGCAGACTCAAAAGGCCAGGTTATACTGTTTTTAAAAAATAGAGGCCTCAGAAAACATAAGTACCTTTATCACTACTATGTAATTTTTATCCTTAGGTTATTTTCATGGTGGCTGTGTTCAGATAACCCTTCTATGCATCATTCCCAGGGAAACAGATCTTTCACTTCTCTTGTGACCCCCATTGCTTCATCAATCAAGTCACCTGGAAAGGATTCTCATTTAATTCAGTCTGTTAAATCATCTGCTTTGAAGGATAGTTTGAGTAAAAATGGATATGAAAAGATCTAACCTGTCCCAGAAGCAGAAACTCAGAGCAGCTTTCTGGTTCTCTATTTTCCCACCAAACTCCTTTCTCTGCCCTGCAGATATAGGAATATCTTTTAATGGCAGTTTTCTCCCCAAAATGTTTTTTTTGAAGGGCTCTGGTGGTTTTCTAGGTCATGGGCCAATAGCTCTATTTGTTAACAGCCCCTCAGAGAGCTGTGATAATGCCTCATGATGATCTGGAAATTTCTTCCAGGGCCTTTTTTTTTCTTTTCAAATTGATTTTCTTTAAAATAAACAGTAGGGGGCAGCTAGGTGGCACAGTAGATGGAGCAAGAAGGCCCTGGAGTCAGGAGGACCTGAGTTCAAATTGGCCTTAGACCCTTGACACTTCTAGCTGTGTGACCCTGGGCAAGTCACTTAACCCAAATTGCCTCACTAAAAAAACAAACAAAACATAAACAGTTGGCAAAACAGGCACGGGCACAACAGTTTGTTTTTAAATGTGACTGGGGTATGTTGATTACCTGTTGTCTATGAATGTAGAGGGATGTTTTAGCAGGGAGCAGACAGGGAATACTTGTACCATCTCCTACTTTAATTTCAGAACCTGGTCAGCATGGATTTTTAACTACTCAACAATCTGGATCTGTGGCTTGAGTGGGCTGCCACCTGGTGGACACATTTGATATCTCAATCTCTTGTAGAAGAATTATTACTGTGCCATAATACTTTTCCTTAATTTAAGAAAAGCAACCAATAAACTTTACCAATAACAACCCAAAAGCAACCAATAACTGGTAAGATTGTTTGCTTTTCAGAGAACACAACACAGTTTTCCAAGTGTCACACATAGTCCAAATAACTGTCAGAGTCATTTGACTCTTCACTGTTACTTACATCTCATATCAATCAGTTAAGGAGGAAAAAAAATAGGAGTCAGATCCTGAAAGAAAATAAATTCAATTGTCATCTTTCAAAAAAATATTATGAAGAGAATTCTTAAGAGCCTTTGTCTACCATTTTAAGAGAATTAAATGGTAGAACTGTATTTCCAAAACTGAGCCATGTTGGTTAGAAGTGATTCTCTGGGGCAACTAGGTGGTGCAGTGGATAGAGCACCGGCCCTAGAGTCAGGAGGGCCTGAGTTCAAGTCTGGCCTCAGACACTTGACACTTACTAGCTGTGTGACCCTAGGCAAGTCACTTAACCCCAATTGCCTCACCAAAAAAACCAAAAAGACGTGATTTTCTACTCATAACTGCTGCATTATAAATAATTGTTTGTTTGTTACATTTTTGATAATTTATAAAGCCAATAATCTCTATGTTTATGTGAGCACAGGAGATTAGGGAGTTCAATATAAATATAGAGATGAACAACAGCTTATGGTGGAAAAATGTCTCCAATTTATTTAATAAATAATATTTCATAAACTGGGGAGGGTGCACAGAGATTATTGATTAAATAATCAAAGGGATGTTATGATTTAGGAGGAAATGTCAGTGTATACTTCTTCATTGCCTTGAAACCTAGGATGAGGTAGGAAGTCAGAGCGGGACCCTTCTCCCACTGGTGAGTTCTTCCCAGAACTTCCATTTTGAAGGATCAGATTTCATTCTCTGGACTTAACCACCAGGCCCTCATGCAGGTACCTCCTTCCCTCCTCTCACTCCTCTTTTATGTGTTGTCTTCCTCCATGAGAATGTTAACTCTTGACAGAGAAGCTTACTTTTTTGCTTGTATTTGTATGTCTGGCACTGAGCACAGAACCTGGCAAATTGTAAGCTTTTAATAAATGCTTTTTGACTGACAGGAGATTTGGTATGGTTGTTGATCAGATCAATGTATAAGATAAGTGCTTTGGGTTTTCCCACCAAATTATATAACCATTTCTCTAATTTGGTTATTTGCATTAAGATAAAGATTTTTTTTAATTGTATTCATAGCAAAATCATAAACAGCCATATACTGGCACAGCCTTCTGGGACACAGCTTTCTCTGTGTCTATAACTTGGTCATCCCCAGACTCTATTTGCTACCTGTTTAAACTGAGCAAAGTCAGTCCTCACCCTTGGGACTTAAATCTGTAAAATGAAATGTGGTGCTCCGGTATGTATATCCATTTTCTTAAATTTTGTTTGAGTTTGTCATCTGTGGACCTGGATCTGGAGTTCAAATTCTAACTGGAGCTAGAACCATTCTGGATTTGAATGCTGAAGTTTCCATATTTGCAAAGTATTAACAGCAGGAATTAAAGGAATCTGCTGAAAGTCCACTGGTTCGCTCTCTCTCTCTCTCTCTCTCTCTCTCTCTCTCTCTCTCTCTCTCTCTCTCTCTCTCTCTCTCTCTGGGTTTCTCTCTATCTCCCTCTGTCCCTTCCCATCCCCCTCCCCTTTCCTCTCTCCTCTTTTGTTTGTTCTCTGGCTCTCTCTTACCTCTCCCATTTGAGTCTTCCACAATCTTTTTTCCTAAGGGGTTAATGGCGGGGCTCTCACCAGATGTACTGCAAATGGCCCTTTTCCAACCAGAGTCCACACATCATCCTCTGTGCCCTAAACAGACTTTTTCTTTTTTTTTTAATAATTAACTTTTTATTTGTAGTTTGGGGTTCCAATTTTTGTCCCTCTTTCCCTCCTCCACTCCTCCCTCCCTGAGGCAGCAAACAATCAGATATGGGTTATACATGTATGATTATTTAAAACATGACCATATTTTGTCATTTTGTACAGCAAAACTTGATTTAAAAGAGAAAAAATGAAAGAAAGTGAGAAAATATAGCATGTTTCAGTCTGTTCCATCAATATCAGTTCTTCATTTGGAGTTGGATAGTATGTTTCACCCAATAGTCCTTTGAGGGATTGTCTTGGATCATTGTATTGTTTGAGAATACTAAAGTGTCAGCTAGATGGAGCCAATGGATATAAAACACCGGCCCTGGATTCAGGAGGACCTGCAGTTCAAATCCAGCCTCAGACAACTTGACACTTATTAGCTGAGTGACCCCTGGGCAAGTCACTTAACCCTCATTGCCCTGCCTCCCAAGAAAAAAAAGAAAAGAAGAAGAAGGATAATACTAAACAGACTTTTCAAGGATAAAATTGATTGAAGAGAACATGTTGTCCTCACAAGAGGTTGAACTAGCATGATATTTAAAATTTCTTGTAACAATAATCAGCTGATAAGCCTATTTTCCAGTCTCCTAGTTCTTTAAGCCTCATGAGTTTTTCCTCTCTTCTCTACCTCTACTGTGTGGAGGATCTAGGTCATTTAATGAATTGTGCCCAGGGGAAGGAGATAAGGAATAAGGATAATAAAAATCATCAATGACAGAAGAAGAAGAAAAATGTCATGTTAAAAACTTTTGGAAAATAGATTAGATATTAAATGCAAAACATGTCAATTGCATGCTTTTTCAAGATTCAAGATGCAGGCTTGTTTCCTACATCTCGACTCTCCTTGGGATGCTTTGTACACACCTGAATGTGACCTTAGGGAAATATGAATGGAAACCAGTGTTCAGATAATCTTTGTTCTGTGATCGCATTAGGGGAAGTGTGCACCTTGCTCATGATTACTGAACAATTCTTTCAGGGTATGTTTTTTCTTGCCATAATCAGGAAAAGCATGGTAGCTTAGCTGTTGGGGAGCATGATGGACAACACTTATTACCAAAGGGTGTACAATGGGCATCAATGTCACTCCCATCCAAGGCTGCCAGTGGGAAGCATATAAAGACAAGGAATGTTTCAGGTCTCTTAAGTTAATGCCTCTTAAACTGACCCTTATAGTGTAGCCATTGAGTAGGGTGTGTGAAAAGGAAGGAGAAAAAAAAACAATAAGAACTCTTTGTGGTTGTTTACCTGGGCTGTTTGCCATATAGCTGTGGTTGTGTTCCTCTGAATTGTGTGCCTGAATATAAGCTGGTGTGGCAACTTGTCTTGTGAAGTATTGGGCAAAAAATGTTCTTGACAAAACCTTCTAAGCCTCTTTCTTTTGGACTTCCTGTTTCAGAAATCATGGGACCCTGTCAGTCCCTGATAGTTTAAAGGAAACAGCTGGTGAGAGGAAAGGGCCAGATTACCAAGAAGTCAAAGTGGTTTTTTTCTCCAACCTGCACCAAATCCAGGTTAGGAAAATACACAATTCCTCCCCTCCCTCCTCCCCCACCCCCCATCAAGGATCCCTTTACTATCCAATTAGCAGAGTCCTGAACATCAGCATTAGGACCAGCTTTATGAATAGATGGTATATAACAAATCAGCTGCACAGTATAATTTGAAAGACACACAAAAGGACTTCCGGCCACAATTTAGATTGATTTTGAAATATATTAAATGATTCAATACATTTGCCTCCTTAAATTATATTAAGATAATAAATTGTCCAAATTAATTGACATTTACTGACTGCAGAGCCACAGAATCAGAGTATTAGAGCTGGATATAACCTTAGATACCATCTAGTCAAATCCTGTCATTTTTTTTAAATTGAGGAAATTGAGAGATGAAGGGACTTGTTCATAGCCAGTTAGTAATAGAGCTAGAACTTAGACCCTATGACCTATGTCTTCTGAATGGCTTGCCACTGAGCCATACTCAAAGGATTCCCAGAGCAAAGCAATGACCATGCTACTGACAAGAGCAAGAAAGTGATTGGTTGTTTTTTTTTTTGGGGGGGGGGGCAGGGCAATGAAGGTTAAGTGACTTGCCCAGGGTGACACAGTTAATAAGTGTCAAGTGTCTGAGGCCGGATTTGAACTCAGGTCCTCCTGAATCCAGAGGCCCATTGTTTTAATCCAACTGCCCCACTAGTTGCCCCCCAGAAAGTGAATTGAAGAGCAGTTGAGGTTACCTGGATTATTAGAGGTCGGGGGAAAAGGATAAGAATAAGATAAACATGAATTGCCTTGCCTACTAGTTTTATACAAGCCAGTGGAGAGAAAATCAGATCCAAACTACTTCCAATCTATTGTTGACACGTATACCCAAGCTAAGTGACATTCCTGGTTCATGGGTAACTTCCTAATGTCATTGGGTCATTGGAAACTCCTCCATTTTCATAGAATTTGAAATGCTAACCCATTTCATTATTTTCCCCAGCAGCTAAATTAGAACCATTCATTAGATCTCTATGAACTCCTATATTGTGTGGCAAAGACTGCTACTATGAGTGATGGGAGATGGGAAAGGAGAAAACTGGCACACAAGACTTATGTGTCCAAAAGAGATTTGTACAAGAGTAATCAGAGGTGGGACTGGGATTTTCCAGTCTTCCCAATCTGCAGCTAGATTGGGATAATGTAGCAGTTCCAAAGGTGGCATCCCACCTTTATATTCTCGAACAGGGAAAGTATCATCTCTAACATGTGTTGGGGATGCTCCTTCCTTTTCAGACATTCCAACATGGTGATTGGTGGAAAATAAGTGGCTCTTCTTCTCAAACAATGCTTTGAGAGTTCTGAGTACAGTTGGAGGAGTGGGACTAGTGTTAAAATATGGGAATAGAATGTTTCCTAATTTACTCAATGTTGTCTAACAAATGGGATATGGAGGATCTTAGGTATCATTCCAGGTGTTATGAGGATTTTTAAGCCTAAGTAGACACTTTTCTATTAATGTCATAATTGGAGAAACAGATGGAAAACTTCTGTACTGGTTTCAAGAGTGTAAACAAAAGAAAGCAATAAACAATTAAAACTACATAGAGAGGAAAAAAAGAAAAGGAAAGGAGAGGGCTTTGTTTTTCTCTGTAAAATGAGAAGGCTTGGACTAGGAGGTCTCAAAAAAATCTCTTTCTCAGCTCAAACATTCTATGATATTCTTTCCTTTCCAAAGTATAGTACCTCTCATCCTTCTAGTAATGACCCCTAATTTTTTAAATTTGAGAATTAATTTAATTTTTTCTCATTTTATTTTATTTTTTATGTAATAAACATTTTTATTTATAGTTTTGAGTTCCAATTTTTATTCCTCCTTCCATCTCTTCCCTTCCCTCCTCCCTCCCTGAGGCAGTAAGCAATCTGATATGGGTTATACATGTACAATTATATAAAACATTACCACATTAGTCATTTTGTACAAGAAAACTTGAATAAAAGAAAAAATGAAAGAAAGTAAAAAATAGCATGCTTCAGTCTGTGTTCCATCAATATCACTTCTTTCTTTGGAAGTGGATAGTATATTTCATCAATAGTCCTTGGAGATTGCGTTGGGGTCATTGTATTGTTGAGAATAGTTGTCATTCACAGTTCTTCATTAAACAGTATTGCTGTCTCTGTGCACAATGTTCTTTTGGTTCTGCTCACTTCACTATACATCAGTTCATACAAGGCTTTCCAGGCCTTTCTGAAATCATCCTGCTCGTCATTTCTTATAGCCCCATAATATTCCATAACCATCATTTACCACATCTTGTTTAGCCATTCCCCAACTGATGGACATTCCTTTAATTTCCAATTCTTAGCTACCACCAAAAAAAAAGCTGATATAAATATTTTTGTACAAATAGGTCTTTTTCTCTTTTTTGGGATGTCTTTGGGATATAAACCTAGCAGGATCTAAGGGTATGCTGTTCTATAGCCCTTTGGACATAGTTCCAAATTGCTTTCCAGGATGACAACCCTTCATTTTTAAGGGATCAATAAGCCTGTCAGATGAGAAACCTCAAATTTTATGGTCCTGATAATGGCTTTGAAATTTTGTGATATAGCCCCATTACACTCCAAATCACCCTATTCACAAAGACTCTGTAGCAGAACAGGTGAGGGACAGTTGCAAGATAAAGTTTATCTAGTCATAAAATTCATGAAGTTTAACTGGTCAGCAGGTTGATCTTCTAGCCAAGGTTGTATTAAGTTCTTTCCTAAGCCCTAGATGTACAGTCAAGACTTGTTTCCTTGGGCAGCATTAGCTGCCCAGTTACTACCATTGGCACTTATGACTTTCCACCCAAATAATTACTACTTTATCCCCCAACACTTAGCAAATAATCGAATTATATTTACTTTGCAAAGCTGCTATGTTTGCTTTTGGGTTAATGATTACAACTGTAAGGTTGCTGAGGCAAAATGAGGAAGTGATTTAAAAGCAAGAGAAAGAGAAACATTAGATTACCTCAGAAACCACTGCTTATGTGAAACATTAGTCTCCAAACCTTTTGGTTGTTTGTTTGTTTTTTTTAAAGACATGATCTCCAAACTTTTTTTTTAAGAGAAGTCATAGTGGTTGAATTTATTTACTGGCTTCTTATAAGTTCTCTGGGAAACATGAAGTCATTGAGGGGTCCTTGCCCCATTCTCCCAACATCTGCTCTAAGGGCATAGAGCCTAAGTGATGAGGGAGAAATTCTAGAAAGATCCTCAAGGACACTGAGAAAAGGGCTAGAGGGCAGACAGGGAGCTAAGGAAAGGTACTTCAATCTGGAGGTTGGAAAGCCTTCAGTTTCAGTATGGGGTTGGGGATGAATGGTAGGAGATCAACCTCTTTCCCTAGGATTTGGAAAGGAAAATAGGAAGAAAGGGGTCTATTATTCAGGACAGACCCAATATTTTGATTCCTCCCCCAGGGTCTCAATCCCCTCTCTAGATTGAATTGAAGGGCCCTTGGGGGAGTAGAATCCTGGATTAAGTGATACTAAATCTTGAGTCTTTGTGTGGGCCCCAAACCAGGGAACCATGTGCCATATCTTGAGAACCACAGGGAGGGAAGCTTAGAATCTAGAAAACAGAGCTTAGAATTCAGGAGAGAGAGACTTTGGGGTGGGGAGCATCTAGGAGGCTCAAGTTTCAAGGGGAGGATTCTCAAGTTGGAATAAGTGTGGAAACCTCAAGTTCAGGAGTGGAACTTGGAATGGGGGATGGGTTGGGAAGGGGCTTCGACGGGGCTTTGGAGTCTAGGGACAATAGTTTCATCCCAGAGATTAGATTTCACTCTGCAGCAGCATCCTGGGCCCCAGCAAGTAACCGAAGCTTTCTTTGAAGCTGGGCACAGAGATCAGATAAAAAATTATTGGATTACCTGAAATCCATGATAGAAAAATTAAAAAGATCATGTCCCCAGAGGAAAGATTGCTAAAAGCCAGGTTAGGGTTCTTCCATCTACACAGAGAATCAATACTTTTTGTTATTTCCAGGAGCCAGGATGATGGTGGAAAAGCAGAAAATTGCCTGAATTCTCCCATATTCACCTCCAAGCATCTATAAAATAACACCTCAAAGTTAATTCTGGAACAGCAGAATCAACAAAAAGATGGGGTGAAACAATTTTCTAGCCCAAGACAACTTGGAAGGTTGGCAGAAAATGTCTGTCTCACTTGGGGTAAAAGGGGAGCACAATCCAGGGCAGCCGATATCCTGGCAAGCCAGCAGCAAGCCCTGCCTCAGCAAGCCAGGGAGAGGTCCTGAGGCCCCATCCCAGCATGAACACCAGGTGAGCCACTAGACCCATGTAGGCACTGCACAGCACCAGCCAACCCCCACTTACTCCCCACCCTCAGCACAGCATCAGGTGAGTTTCCACATCCCTACATCCCTAGTGAAGCACAATGATCCCCCAAGTGCTTCCGTGCAGCACTAGGCAAACAGACAGATGCCAGCACCAAGCCACCCCACATGCCTCAGCACAGCAACAGGTGAATTGCAAGATCCCCACAGCCCCTGTGCAGCTTGAGGACCCCCCCCCCAGGGACCTCAGGGCAGCACCATGCAAATAACCAATGCTACAGCCTCCAACATAAGAAGCTTGGGACAATGCCCCTTCCACCACCTCAGGAGCAGAGCTCAACTTTAAAAGTAATGAAATAGGCTTGAAAAGATGAGCAGCAAAAAAAAAAGAAAGAAAGAAAAAAGAAAAGAAAAAAGAACAAAAAAAAGAATCTGACCGTAGAATGTTATGTATGATGACAAGGAAAATCAAGACACAAACTCAGAAGAGAACAGCAATGTCAAAATGCCTATATTGAGAGCCTCAAAGAAAAATATGAATTGGTCTCAAGCCCAAAAATAATTCCAGGAAGAGCTTAAAAAAGGAATTTAAAAATCAAAGAAGAAAAAATTTGGAAAATAAATGAGAGGGGGGCAGCTAGTGGCATAGTAGTTTAAAAAGCATCAGCCCTGGAATAAGGAGAACCTGAGTTTAAAATCTGGCCTCAGAGACTAGCTGTGTGACCCCGGGGCAAGTCACTTACCCTGATTGCCTCCAAAAATATACTCAGGAGTCAATCTAAACAACTAGCTCATGGGAAAGCCAAGCCAATATAAATAAAACGACAATTTCTGCCTAAATTAATTTACTTATTCAGTGAACACCATACCAAACTACCACCCTTTCCAATACTGACTGCACCTTCACTCATTCTCTTCAACTCACTAGTTCAAGGTGAGGAGTTGGAATACTCCCTTCCCCCACTGCCACTTCTAGGTTCTCCCCTTTCTCGATCACTCAGTAACTTCTCATCCTTTGAGATTGATGCTATTCATATATCTACCACCCAAATGAAATCCTGGTCTACAGACCCTCATGTTACTCCCTTTCTTTCCTCAATGAGTTTAATACCCAGCTTACAATGTTTCTCTCCTCCCCCAATTCCTGCCTATATAGCAGGGGACTTTACCATACAATTTGATTGTCCCTTGAATCCCTAACTACTCAGTTCCTCAACCTGCTTGCCTTCCATAAGCTATTCCTCTACTTTACCCCAGTCACACACAAAGATGGTCATAACCTAGATCTAGCCATCACTCATAAATGTGTACCATCTCCATGGTCTGAATTTCTCTTTCACTGACAACAATCAATTGGTCTTTCATCTCTCCTTCTGCCTGCCTTATATAACCCTACTCTTCATCCTCACATTGACCCCTCAATCCCAGACCCCTCTAGTCTCCCACAGGCCATCTGCCCTGCACTATTCCCTTTCTCTTCTCATCTGGACTCCTTGGTGAAGGAATTTAACTGAACACAGTCCTCCTCTCTTGAATCCCCACCCACCCCTCTTATCATATCACCATTACTTATATTCAGCCACACTTCAGCCTTGGATCACTCTCAACATTCTTTACCTTTGCTCCTACACACACACTGCTAAACAAAGTTAGAGGAAATTACAAATATTCTCAGCAGATCTCCACATAACCTCAATTGCACCCTCACTGATTCCAGGCAATCTTTACTCTCTTATTATCCCTCCTCAAATTTCCCAAGGCTCCCCTCCCCCGACTCTCTGGTCTGAGAACCTTGCCTCATATATATTTTTTTTTTTTTGGTGAGGCAATTGGGGTCACACAGCTAGTAAGTGTGTAAAGTGTCTGAGGCCAGATTTGAACTCAGGTCCTCCTGAATCCAGGGCTGGTGCTCTATCCACTGTGCCACCTAGCTGCCCCCACCTTGCCTCATATTTTACAGAAAAAAATTGAGGTCATTTGTCCACAACCTCTGTCTTCTCTCCTCTCCCTCATTTCCTGTTGACGTTCTCTTCCTTCACCCCTGCCTTACATAATGAAGTGCCTTATTCTTTACCAAGGTTAACCTATCTACTTGTTCAAATGATCCCAATCTATCCAGTCTCCTCCAAAAGAGATTGCCCCCGTCTGCCATCCCTATCCTTTCACTTATTTCATTCTCTCTCTCTCTACTGGTTTATTTCCCTATTGTCTACAAACCTGCCCATGTCTACCTATGCTGAATAAATCTTCACTTGATCTTTCATCTCCATTATCATCTTATATCTCTTCTGCCTTTTTTAGCTAAATTCATCAAAAAAGCAGTTTAGGATAGGTACCTTCACTTTCTTTCCTCTCACTCTCTACTTAACCCCTTACAATGTATTTTTTAATATCTTAAAATATTAAATTAAATTATGATTAAATTAAATCAAATATGATTAAAATCATAAAAATATCTTATTATTTTCCAGTTACATGTAAAGATAGTTTTCAACATTTGTTTTTATAAAAATTTTGAGTTCCCAGAAGGGGTGGAGCCAAGATGGCAGAATAAAACCAGGAAGTTGTCTGAGATCTCCCAAATTTCCCTTAAATTAAACATTAAAATAACATTAAATAAATAAAACAACATTAAAATAAGCCTCTCAACAGATTCTAGAGCTGCAAAACCTGCAAAAAAATTGAGTGAAACAATCTTCTGACTTAAGATAACCTAAAAGATATTTAGGAAAGGTCTGTTTCTTCTGGGTAAAAGGGGAGCACAGCTCAACACAGAGGATGTCTGGGCAAGCCAGGCAAAAGGCTCTTAGCCACAGCACAGATCAGCCTGAGGGCCCAAGGTCACAAGCTAGTGGCGCAGCAGGCCAGTTGTGAGGTCTCCAGCCACAAGGGCAGAAGACAATCTGTCAGCTGAGGTATCTGCTACCAACAGACCTAACTGACTGACTACTCCAGTGCAGTTGAGCAAGCTGCAAACTGCTGACACCTCAGAGCAGAAAGCTGGTGACCTTGTCCCTGGCCTCCAGCAAAACAAATTTTGAACAGTACAAGGCTGTATACCTGGAGCAGAACTCAACCTTAAAAGGCACAAAAGAGGGCCAGGCTAGGTGGTGCAGTGGATAGAGCACTGGCCCTAGATTTAGAAGGGACCTTGAGTTCAAATACAGCCTCAGACCCTTGACACTTACTAGCTGTGTGACCCTGGCAAAGTCACTTGAACCCCAATTGCCTCACCAAAATATAAATCTTTAAAAAAGGCACAAAAGAGGTTAAATATTAATTTTTTATAATTCCTCACCATTAGACAATTACTATGGTGACAGGGAGGATCAAAACATAAACTCAGAGGAGAAGAACAATGATAAAAGACCTACATGGGAAGCCTTAAAGGGGAAGAAGAATTGGTCTTGAGACCAAAAAGCCCTCTTGGAAGAGTTCAAAAAGGATTTGATAAACCAAATAAGAGAGGTAGAAGAAAAAATAGAAAAAGAAATGGGGATTATGCAAGAGTCAATAGCTTGGAAAAAAGGACAAAAACTGACTGAGGAAAACAACTCATTAAAAAATGCAATTGGCCAAATGGAAAAGGAGGTGCAAAAGCTGACTGGGGAAAATAATTCCTTAAGAATCAGAATTGGACAGATAGAAGCTAATGACTCAATGAGACAATGGGAATAAATGAAGCAGAATCAAAAGAATAGAAAAGTAGAAGGAAAAACGTTATAAAATAACCTCTTAGAAAAACAAACAGACCTGGAAATAGATCCAGGAGGGACAAGCTACCAAATATTTGGACTACCTGAGGAACCAACAATCAGAATTACATAGGACCTGGAAGTTTCAACATCAAAGGATCAGAGGGTTTAGAAACTTATATTCCAGAGGGCGAAGATCTGGATTACAACAAAGAATGTACTGTCCAGAGAAATTAATCATATCCTTTCAGGGAAAAGATGGGTATTCAATGAAATAGAGGACTTTAAACTTTCCTTTTTGGTGGGGGCAATGAAGATTAAGTGACTTGCCCAGGAAGGGAAGGGAGGGAAGGGATGGAAAATACTATGTCCTAATGATGCAGATTGCAGGAAAACCTGGAAAGACTTACCTGAACTGAGGCTGAGTGAGGTGAGCAGAACAAGGAAAAACACTAGAGAGCATAGGAATAAATGGAACTTTCCTTAAGATGATAAACAGCATCTATCTTAAACCATCAGCAAGCATTATATGCAATGGGAAAAGTTAGAAGCATTCCAGTAAGATCAGAGTAAAATTAAGGATGTTCCATTATCACCACTATTATTCAATATTGTACTAGAAATGTTAGCCTTAGCAATAAGAGAAGAAAAAGAAATTGAAGGAATTAGAATAGGTAAGGAAAGAAACAAAACTGTCACTCTTTGCAGATGATATGTGTACTTAGAGAATCCTAAAGAATAAACTAAAAAACTACTTGAAACAATGACATTAGCAAAGTTGCAGGATATAAAATAAACCCACACAAATCATCAGCAATTTTATATCTGATCAACAAAGTCTAGCAACAAGAGGTAGAAAGAAAAATTCCATTTAAAATAACTGTAGGGGGCAGCTAGGTGGTGCAGTGGATAGAGCACCGGCCCTGGATTCAGGAGCATCCGACTTCAAATCCGGCCTCAGACACTTGACACTTACTAGCTGTGTGACCTTGGGCAAGTCATTTAACCTCAATTGCCTCACCAAAAACAAAAATAAAATAAAATAACTGTAGGAACAGCTAGATGGTGCAATGGATAAAGCACCAGCCCTGGATTCAGGAGGACCTGAATTCAAATCCAGCCTCAGACACTTGACACTTACTAGCTGTGTGATCCTAGGGAAGTCACTTGACCCTCATTGCCCTGCCAAAAAATAAAATAAAATAACTGTAGATAATATAAAATATTTGGGAGTCTACCTGCCTAGGCAAACCCAGGAACTCTATGAACCTAATTACAAAACACTTTTCACACAAATAAAATCAGATCTAAACAAATGGAAAAATATAAATTGCTCATGGGTAGGCCATGCTAATATAATAAAAATGACAATTCTACCTAAATTAATTTACTTATTCAGTGTCGTACCAATCAAACTTCCAAAAAATTACATCATAGAGCTAGAAAAAATAATAACAAAATTCATATGGAAGAACAAAAGGTCAAGAATATCAAGGGAATTAATAAAAAAAAATACAAAGGATGGTCGTTTAGCTGAACGAGATCTGAAACTATATTAGAAAAGAATCAATCATCAAAACTATTGGTACTGGCTAAGAAATAGAGAGGTGGATCAGTGGAATAAGTTAGGCACACAAAAACACAGCAGTAAATTAATGTAGCAATCTTTGGGTTTGATAAACCCAAATAAATTAATGTAGCAATCTTTGGGTTTGATAAACCCAAAGACTCTAGCCTCCAAGATAAAACCTCACTATTTGACAACAACTGCTGGGAAAACTGGAAAATAGTATGGCAGAAACTAGGCATAGACCAACACCTTACGCCATACACCAAAGTCAAGTCAAAATGGATACAAGATGTAGACATAAAAGGTGATACCATAGGCAAAATAGAAAATGAAGGAATAGTTTACATGTCAGATCTATGGAGAATGGAATAATTTATTACCAAAGATGAGATAGAGAACATTATGAAATGCAGAGTGGATCATTTTGACTACATTAAATTATAAAGTTTCTGCATAAACAAAACCAACTCAAGCAACATTAGAAGGAAGGCAAAAAAGCTGGGAAACAATTTTTACAGACAGTGTTTCTGATAAAGGCCTCATTTCTAAAATATGTAGAGAACTGAATCAAATATATAAAATGTTGATCTATGCCTAGTTTCTACCATATTATCTTCCAGTTTTCCCAGCAGTTTTTGTCAAATAGTGAGTTCTTTTCCCAGAACCTGGAGTCTTTGGGTTTATCAAACAGTAGATATTTAGTTATTTACTACTGTGTCTCCTGTGTCTCCACTGACCCACCACTCTGTTTCTTAGCCAGTACCAAATAGTTTTGATGACTGCCCCTTTATAGTATAGCTTTAGATTTGGTATGGCTAGCCCACCTTCCTGTGCATTTTTTTTCATTAGTTCCCTTGATATTCTTGACCTTTTGTTCTTCCTGATGAATTTTGTTATTATTTTTTCTAGCTGATTGTTATGTTACTGAATAAGAAATTAATTTAGGTAGAATTTTCATTTTTATTATATTAGCTCAGCCTATCCATGAGCAAATGATATTTTTCCAATTATTTAGATCTGATTTTATTTGTGTGAAAAGTATTTTGTAATTGTGTTCATAGAGTTCCTGTGTTTGTCTTGGCAGGTAGACTCCCACATTGCATTTTCCAACCTTACCATTCCACCAAAACTGTTCTCTGAAAAGTTACTAATAATCTCTTAATTGCCAAATGCAATGACCTTTGTTCAACCCCCATTCTCATTGACCTTTCTTCAGCTTTTGACATTATTTATCACTCCTCCTTGACACTCCCTTTTCTCTAAGTTTTCAGGATACCATTCATTCTCTACTTATTTTCCTCTTACCTGACTACTTCTCTGTGTCCTTTGCTGTATCCTTATTCAGATCATGCCCTCTAAAGATGTTCCTCAAGATTCTGTCCTAGACCCCTTTCTCTTCTACCCCTCTGTAGTATTTTACTTGGTGATCTCATCAGCTCCCATGGATATGCTGATGATTCTCAAATCTACCTATCCTGCCCCAGTCATTCTGCTGACCACCAATCTCGCATTTCCTTCCGGCTTTCAGATATCTGAAACTGCATGTCCAGTGGCCATCTTAAATTCAATAAGTCTAAAACAGAATTCCTTATCATTCCCTCTAAAATCTACCCCCCCTTCCCTATTACTGTAGAGGGCAGCACCATCCTCTCAGTCTTTTAAGCTCATAAAGCCATTCTGGCTTTTTCTCTATCTCTCCACCCTGTATATACCCAAGCTGTTGCTAATGCCTGACAATTTCACTTTTGTAACATCTCCCAAATATGCCCCTTCTCTCTTTTGACACTGTCAATCCTCTAGTGTAGACCCTCATCACCTCATGCCTTGATTATTGTAATAGCTTCCTCATGGTTCAACCTGCATCAAGTTTCTCTCCACTTCAATCCATTAGCCATTCAGACACTAAAGTGATTTTCCTAAAACTCAAGTCTGATAATGTTGTCACTCTCCCACACTTGATAAACTCCAGCGGCTCCCTATTACCTCCAAAATCTTGACATTCAAAGCCTTTCATAACCTATCCCCCTCCTACCTTTCCAGTCTTCTTATACTTTACACCCCAACACATACTCCTTGATCCATTGACACTGGCCTCTTGGCTACTCTAAGACTAAGATACTCCATCTCTCAGCTCTAGTATTCTCTCTTGCTGCACCCATGCCTGGAATGCTCTCCCTCCTCTTGTTCCAAATACTGACTTCCCGGGCTTCCTTTAATTACCAACTAATTTGGGATTTTCAAATGAACTGGGAATAGCCTACACAAAATAAACCTGTGACAACACTAGGGTTTGCCCCATCAAAGTCTGCTTACATGTTGATACATGTTATTGCTTCGCAGGATAATTACTGCAGATTGAGTTATGCTTCCATTTTGTGATGATGCTGATGATGCTTATTTGCTTCTGTATTTCTGTGTTATGCTTCTATAGTATAACAACATCTGTCAGCTACACGATGTTCTCTTTACTCTTTATTTGCATATAAGCTACTGATTACATTATAATTTTTTATGGGTCTATTGATAGTCTTGTAGCTAGCTAGGTCTTTTTTGGCTATTAGTGGTTTTTTTCTATGTTCAATGAATATGCATGAGCCCTTGACATTCTTTTTTTTTTTTTTTTGCAGGGCAATGAGAGTTAAGTGATTTGCCCAGGGTCACACAGCTAGTAAGTGTCAAGGGTCTGAGGCCAGATAGGACTCAGGTCCCCCTGAATTCAAGGCCGGTGCTTTATCCGTCTGCACCACCTAGCTGCCCCAGAGCCCTTGACATTTAAACATTTAATTTTCTGAAATACTCTGTCAAGAGATACTTATTATAGTGCACATATTGTTCACATGCCATACTGACTCATCCTCTTTCCTCTTTGAAAGCATGAGCAGCTAGATGATGGAGCTCTTTCTCTCTCACTAGTGAAGATCTGAGCTATGGGGTTTTCCATTCTTTCAGAGACATGTGCTCCTCTCTCTCTTACTAACTTTTTTTTGTTTGTTTCTTTGTTTGGTTTTTTTAGTGAGGCAAATGGGGTTAATTGACTTGCCCAGGGTCACACAGCTAGTAAGTGAAGGGTGGTTAAGGTGTCCTGAGGCCCGATTTGAACTCAGGGTATCCTGACTCCAGGGCTGGTGCTCTATCCCACTGCGCCACCTAGCTGCCCCTTTACTAACTTTTAATATACTTTTTTTTTTTTTGGCAGGGCAATGAGGGTTAAGTGACTTGCCCAGGGTCACACAGCTAGTATGTATCAAGTGTTTGAAGCTGGATTTGAACTCAGGTCCTCCTGAATCCAGGGCTGGTGCTTTATCCACCGTTCCACCTAGCTGCCCCCTTGTAATTATCTTTAATGAAGGGAAGAGAAGGAGAAATAAGTATTTATATAGTACCTACTATGTGCCAGGAACTACAGTATGTGTTTTACAAACATCTCAGTTGATCCAAACAACCCTGCAAGGGGGTTAAGGCAAACTTAAGTTACATGACTTTACCCAGGATTACACAGCTATTAAGTGTCTAAGGCCGGATTTGAACTCAGGTCCCCCTGAATCCAGGGCCAGTGCTTTATCCACTGTATCACCTAGCTGCCCCCTACCACTGTAAGTCTTTCGAATGGAGCTAATTTAAAGCAGTGGGTCTTAGATCATTTGTGATTGTAAATTCTGATGTGACTTGATTAAGTTTGTCTTAAAACTGAATTATAATGTGGTCAGTTTAAAGTGAAATAATCCTAATGATCATAGGTAAACCATGCCTTAATGAAAAAAAATTCGACATTTGGCATTAAGGTGATATGCTTAGAAAATGCATAAATAAGAATCAAGTGTAATTACTCTATACTACTCTTTTGAATGTGGTTAGTATGAAATACAAAACTGATATTTGACTGGAAATACATTTTGCATTATGTTCTAAAAATCCATAATATTGCTTGTATTATTGTTAGGCTTACACTTCTATTTTTTATATTATAAAGAATGATTTTTATTTGATAGATTTGATTTGATAGATTTTTATTTGATAGATTGGTTGGCAAATAATTATTGAAGTTATAAAAGTACACCTAGAATATTGAAGTTACATCTTCTTTATTATAGACAGATTCTAGATTTATAGATTTTTGCCTTAGGGATAACCTCAGATATGAATATTTGTCAATCTCAAGGCTTACAGTGGCTAGTGTTCTTCTGGGTTTTGAGTGAACTATCAACAGAACAGCTATTCCTTTTGAGAGAAAATGCAATGCCTCAGGGCCACAAAATCTTCTGAGTCAGAACTTCAATATTCATCATTAAAAGGATAGCTGGCGCAATCCTTGAATCTGAAAAGAGAAAAACATACAAGTCCTATGTATTAAAGAAATATCTCGGGGGCGGCTAGGTGGCGCAGTGGATAAAGCACCGGCCCTGGATTCAGGAGTTCCTGAGTTCAAATCCGGCCTCAGACACTTGACACTTACTAGCTGTGTGACCGTGGGCAAGTCACTTAACCCCCACTGCCCCGCAAAGAAATATCTCCCAATACACCAGCTCCAACAACCTCCCAACCTCCTCAAACACACCCTTTCTCAGACTGATTATGAAATATAATATTCGAAGTGGTTTGTTTCCTTTGGCCCATGCATCTAAACACTAGGTGAGGGCTTAGTTACAGATCCCTCTGGCCTTGGATGCATACGCATGCTTTGTTCATTTTCCTTAAACAAGAAAGCGGTTCCTCAGATACAAAGCTAAAAAAGGGTGGCATAATAGACCTGGCGAAGAAAATGGCAAAAAACACTTCAGTATCTTTGCCAAGAAAACCCCAAATGGGCGTTTTCCTAACAAAGAATAAGGCCATGACTGAAAAAAAACAATCATTTTGTAAAAGCAACATCTACTATTAAGTAGTTAAGTGAAACTGAGGGTTTCTCACTGGCCCCTTAACAAAGAGGGAAGTTTAACCAGTGAGGGCAATGTTATAATAAATGACACAGAACAACAAACATAACTCCCAGCCCTGGGATCAGAAAACTTAGATTCAAGTTTTAGCTCTCTCGTTTACTGGCTGTATGACATGGGTAAATTGCCACAATGTCTCAAAAGATCATTTCTATCTTTAAAAT
Source organism: Dromiciops gliroides (assembly GCF_019393635.1). Taxonomy (NCBI): domain Eukaryota; kingdom Metazoa; phylum Chordata; class Mammalia; order Microbiotheria; family Microbiotheriidae; genus Dromiciops; species Dromiciops gliroides. The sequence goes on along the minus strand of NC_057865.1, from coordinate 204,143,076 downwards.
GGGGAATAATATTTTTGGACTACTGCTTTTACAAGGTTTATTGCTAGGTTCACTTGATTGCTCTGCAATCATAAATCACTATGTAAATGTCAACTATTGTGATATAAGAAGGGGCATTTAGAAAGGTCTGACTTTAAAGATCATAGATTTAGGAAACTGACACCAACAGAGGGGAAGTGACCTTCCCCAAGTGAAATGGCAGAGAGAGGAAAAAAATCTAGAACTTAAGACTTTAAATTCAGTGCTTTTCCCATGACAATCATCACACTGGCTCCCTACACCATGCAAAACACACTTGGCTCCCATAACATAGAGGGAATTTAAGGCAGTTAAAGTGTTGTGGTAGACTTGGGCCAGACTCTACTATAAACCCTATTTAAATTATAATTGTATAGAATCAGAATGAGGAAATATTCCAAGGGCAATCATTAACATAGATATTCCACTATGCAGTAAGTCAGTCAATCAATAAACGTGTACTGTTTACCATTTGTGAGCACTGTGCTAAGCAATGAGAGTACAAAGAAAAGCAAAGGACAATCTCTGACCTTGAAGGGCACATAATCCAATGGGGGATACCACAAGGAAATAGTCAAAAGAGGGAAGAATTAAAAATTAAGACGTGTTGGGAACGACTTCCTGTAGAAGGTAAAATTTTAGTTGAGACTTGAAGCCAGTGAAGCCAGAAGACAGAGGTGAGGGGAAGAGTATTCCAAGCATGGGGGAGAGCCAGAGAAAACATTCAGAGATGGCATGCCTTGTTCACAAAAAAAAAGCAAGGACATCGTTGTTACTGATAGAAGATAGAAAAGAACATGGCAGGGAGTAAAAAAGTGTGAGAAGACTGGAAAGGTAGAGGAGGGGGAGTAGGTTATGAAGGACTCTAGATGCCAAACACAGATTTTTGCATTTGCTTCTAGAGATGATAGGGAGCCATGAGGAATTTTAGGTGGTATGTTCAGATCTATACTTTAGAAAAATCACTCTGGTGGCTTAATGGAGAACGAACTAGAATAGAGAGAGGTTAAAGGCAAGCAGATTTATGAAAAGCCTATTGCAATAGTTCAGGTATGAGGTGAGGAAGGCCTGCACCATGGTGGTGGCAATATCCAAGGAGAGAAGGTAGTATATTCAAAAGATGTTGCAAAGGTGAAGCTGACTGGCCTTGACAATAGATTGAATATGAGAAGGGGTGGGGTAAGAGACAGTGAGGAGTCAAGGATGACAAGAAGGTTGTGAGCCTGGGGTCTGGGAGGATAGAAAGTTTAGAGGCAGGTAATGTATGGGGGAAAGATAATGAGTTCAATCTTAGACATGAAAAGCAAGGTTGCAAAGTTAAAAGAAAGAAAATCCAAAGATAATGGACAGGTGGTACCATGCTTTACTTATGTAAACATGATCATGTTTTTATAATTTCCCAATATCCCTAGTCTAACATGGGACCAGTCACCTAATGAGAAAAGCAGTCATGGGAAAAGGTGTGTGGCTTCTCTGAACCTTGCTTGTTGAGGAATGACAGGAGTACAAGAATCATTATAGGACATGGGTTTGGGGGAAGCCACAGTCAGTTTTCTTCATCTATCTTTGGTAATATTAGAGTGTTGCTCTAGTACTTATCTTCACAGAATCTAGGCCCTGGGCACCCTTCAGGCCCAATTTGGAGACCTTCAAGATCATCTAATCCAAGTCCTTTTCCCAGATTTTCTAAGAAACTGAGATTCAGAGAGGTTGAGGAACTTGTTCATTGTCTCATAACTAGTTAGCATCAGAGACATAATTAGGGCATAAGTTTCTGATGTTGCTCCTTTTGTATGAGAGAAGTTTGGTTACTGAAAGTGCACCAAAAATAATAAAATCTATGTATGAAAAATATAATTTTTATATTAAACTATAAAGACAGAGAAAGGAGAACTACACAGAGAAACTGAACAGTCATGTTTAAGGGCAGAGAAATGACTGAAGTTGCAAATACCCATTTCTGAAATGGCTTTCTTTAGTCCTGACCCAGAATAAATGCATAGGAGAGGCCCAGAGTGCTGAATTAGAGGAAGAGATCTGATGACTATTACAAAACATTATCTTTTGTAGACTTATAACTTTTCCATGAAGGATTTGAAAAAAAGACTCCTTCCCTTAAAGTGCTTCTTATGTCACCGAAGTCATAGACCTTTAAGATAAAAAGTAAAATGCTAAGAGCAAAAACTCACTGAGAAAGGGTCAGGTAGCGAAAGTTTTTGTTAAGGCCATCAATGGCTTTCATGTCTTCTGGAGTCAACTGGAAATCAAACACCTGCCAGGAAAGAGAGAATATTATAATAAGTAGGATCAGCTGATAGAACCTCAGAAAAGAATAGGCAACTTGACTGATTGAATCAGTCACACTGCGCACTGAGACTCTTAGTAACTGTCAGGTGTTGGAGGTGTTTGGGCTGGCTGAAAACTAGCTACTTCCACTTGGATTGGCCTCATCTTTTTGTAGGTAGTCATCATTTTCTAATACCTCCTTTTAGAGTTGTAGACTTTCCCTTAATCTAGAAGTTTCCATTTAACTGATCATGAACCCCTTGCTTGGTTTTTTTTATTCTGCTTTAAGTAGCAAATAATTGCCCAAAATTGTTGCAAATATTTTCCCCTGTGACAAGTATGTGTGTGTGTGTATATACACATACATATGTATGTATGTATATATACATATTTGTACATATACATGTACATATTTGTTTCTGAAAAATTCAAAACCATCATACACAAAATTATTTGTGTCTATGTAGCTGTTACAGCAAACTTACCTCTTATGACTTAGTACAACAAGTTCTTGAAGTTGATCAACATGTTCTTGAACTTGTTTACATATGATTATTATATTAGGTTAAACATATTACAGGTTGTAACTTATTTCATTATGTTATTCATATTCAACAAGGTTGGTAAATAAATTTAATCTGAAGTCTTATTGGAATACTTCTAAAAATTCTTAGCAAGTGTCCTATATAATATTCATAGTTATAATTAATTATTTTGTATTTAGTTTTCATAATTATTGATAGAATAGGATTTATGTTTTATAATTACATAATGTAAATTTTAATTTGGAGTTTTTGTGCAACATTTATCACTGTTATTTTAAGTACTTAATATTATGAATAGGATATTAAATTTCTCTGCTTATTCACAACACATTTTATGTTGTTGTTGAAATGGGTTTGGGGACCAAAAAAGTTGGGAACCGCTGCCTTAGTCAACACTTCCACAATGTAAGAAGTAAATGTGCCTGGTGCACCCTTATACTTATTCTCTTTTCTTTTGTTCTGATTTTGAGGGTGTTAGGAGGGTGGAACATGACATCTGAATTTATGTGGGTTGTCCCCCCATCTTGAGAAATTTACAAATTTTTTAAGAAATATTAGTTATTATTCTTATCCTTCTTTTTAAAAAAAAGAATAAACATTTTTATTTATAGTGTGAGAATTGGAATTATGTCCCCTGCTGAAGAGATACTGTAGGAAAGCTCCACCATGAGGAGAAGGCATCTGAGGACAAGCCATGTGGCTTAGAAGGTCAGTTCTTTGGAGTCAGGAAGTGACATTTGCTCATGGGTACTGTCAATCAAAGCTACCAGACAATTAGCTTGGAGCTATGTGTGTGTGGCTGGGATGTTTCCGGTTTTCATAGGAGGCTTGTGGGATGAAGAAGGGGCAAGGCTCTCTCTCTCTTTTCACCAGGGACCTCAGGTGGAATGAAACTGGAGACACTGGCTCGCTTAGATAGATAGATGAATCTAGGCCTCTTTCTCTCTCCTCACCAAATTCTTATGCTCCTTAATAAATGCTTAAGGCTCTAAACTCTTGCTAAAGCTTCTAATTTATTGGTGACTGCTCATTAGATTTTTAGACAGTCTAGCTATAATCTTAGCCACCTTACAGACAGCAACTATTCAATAGTTTTAAGTTCCACATTTTATCCCTCCTTCCCTCCTTCCTCTTTTCCCTCCCTGAGGGAGTAAGCAATCAGATATGGGTCATACATGTGCAATTATGTAAAACATTAGCATATTGGTCATTTTGTAAAAGAAAACTTGAATAAAAGAAAAAAATGAAAAAATAGCATGCTTCAGTCTGCTTTTAGTCAATAGTAGTTCTTTCTTTGGAGGTGGTTAGTCCTTTGGGATTGTATTGGATCATTGGTGAGAATAGTTAAGTCATTCACAGTTTTTCATTCTCGGTTCTGCTCACTTCACTATAAATCAGTTCATACAAGTCTTTCCAGGCCTTTCTGAAATCATCCTGTTTGTCATTTCTTATAGCACAATACAAAATATTCTTAAGATCATTAAGGTTTCCTCTCATATAGCTACCATTCCCCCAACCAGATCCCTCTAGTAAAATTCAGGCTGAAAGGTTCTATGCCCTCTGTCCAGTACTCTTCTTCATCAAGTACCAATGTCAACGCCCTGTTCCTCTTCTTTGCACTCCCTAGAGACAAATGATTCAGCAAAGAACCAATAACATTTAGGATCTATCACTTTATTAGTTAGCTCTAGTACTAATTAAAACAGAAGATGGCAAAGTAAGTCAGGAACTCACCTCAACTCTCCCAAATTCACCTCCAAGAAACTATAAAATAATGCCTCAAAATGAATTTTAGAGCATCAGGACTAAAGAAAGGATGGGTTGACCTTTTTTTCTAGCCCAAGACAACTTAGAAAGTTGATAGGAAAGGTCTGTCTCTCTCAGGTAAAAGGGGAACACAGTCCAGTGCAGGTGGCATCCAGTCAAGCCAATAGCATGGTGCCACCCAGCAATATAGCAGTAAGGCCTCAAAAGCCCAGGTGCTGGTCAGTGGCCATGGCACAGCAGGGCTGAGGCCAAGTCTCATGGCCCTTGAGAAGCAGACCAACTGAGAAACCCCACTCCCCCAGGGCAGACCAGTGGTGAGGCCCATCTCTCCCAGCAAAAGAAGCTTGGGACAGTGCCTCCTCCAGCCTAGCAACAGAACCCAACTTTAAATCATGAAATAGACTGGGAAAATGTGCAAAAACAAAAGAACCTGACCATAGAAATTTACTATGGTGATAGGGAAGATTAAAACACAAACTCAGAAAAAGACAATGTCAAAACATCTACATGCAAGGCCTCAAAAGTGTGATCTGGTCTTAGGCCCAACTCCTGGAAGAGCTCAAAAAGGATTTTAAAAATTAAATAAGAGGAGAAGAAAAATTGGGAAAAGAAATAAATGATGCAAAAGAATCATGAAAAAAATCAAGAGATTGGTAAAGGAAGCTAAGAAAATTTGAAAAAAAAAAGATATAAAAAATTCACTAAGGGGGCAAGCTAGGTGGTACAATGGATAAAGCACTGGTCTTGGATTCAGGAGGACCTGAGTTCAAATCCAGCATCAGACACTTGACACTTTCTAGCTGTGTGACCTCAGGCAAGTCACTTAACCCCCATTACCCTGCAAAAACCAAACAAACAAAAAACAAAAATTCACTGAATAAAAAAAAAAAAACCTTAATGGGGGCAGCTAGGTGGCACAGTAGATAAAGCACCGGCCCTGGATTCAGGAGGACCTGAGTTCATATCTGCCCTCAGACACTCGACACTTACTAGCTGTGTGACCCTGGGCAAGTCATTCAACCCTCATTGCCCAGACCAACAACAGTAACAAAACCCTTAAAAAAGAATTGACCAGGGGCAGCTAGATGGCGCAGTGGATAGAGCACCGGCCCTGGATTCAGAAGTACCTGAGTTCAAATCCGGCCTCAGACACTTAACACTTACTAGCTGTGTGACCCTGGGCAAGTCACTTAACCCCAATTGCCCCTAAAAAAAAAAAAAAAAAGAATTGACCAAATGAAAAAGGAGGTATAAAAACTCACTAAAGAAAATAATTCCTTTTGGGCAAGTGAAAGCTAATGATTCCATGAGACATCAAGGATCAAACAAAATAAGAAGAGTGAGAAAAAAATAGAACAAAATGTGAAATGTCTTATTGAAAAAACAACTGACCTGGAAAATAGATTCAGTTGGGACAATTTAAGAATTATGGGACTACCTGAAAACTATGATTGTTTAAAAAAAAGCCTATAGGGACAACTAGGTAGTGCAGTAGATACAGCACCAGCCCTGGATTCAGGAGGACCTAAATTCAAATACGGCCTCAGACACTTGACACTTATTAGCTGTGTGACCCTGAGCAAGTCACTTAACCCTCACTGCCCCGCAAAACAAAAACAAAAACAAAGAGCCTGTACATCAACAAATTATCAAAGAAAACTGCCCTGATATCCCAGAAACCGAAGGTAAAACAGAAATTGAAAGAACCCACCAATCACCTCCTGAAAGAGATCCCCAAATGAAAACTCCCAGGAATAGTATAGCCAGACTCCAGAACTCCCAAGTCAAGAAGATAATACTTCAAACAGCCAGAAAGAAATAATCCAAATAGTGGAAACAGTCAGGGTTATTCAGGATTTAGCAACTTCTACATTAAAGGATTGGAGGGCTTGGAATAATATTCCAGAAAGCAAAGGAGCTAGGATCACAATTGAGAATCACATACCTAGCAAAACTGAATATATAACCCCCAAAGGGAAAAATGGAAATTTAATGAAATAGAGGACTTTCAAAGCACTCCTGATGAAAAGACCAGAGCTGAACAGAAAATGTAGTTTTCAAGAGAAGCATAAAACAGAAAACAAAAAAGAGAAAAAATAAGGGATTCAATAAGGTTAAACTGTTTTCATCCCTACATGGGAAGTTGATACTTGTAATTCTTAAGAACTGTATCACTATTAGTGCAGTTAAGAGGAGTATACATAGATAGAGGGTACAGACATAAGTTGATTTTGATGAGATGATTTCAAAAAACAAAAATCCCAAAAAGCAAAATCAAGGGTTGAAGATGGGAGAGAGGTAGAATGGGGTAAATTATCTCACATGAAAAGGCATGGAGAGAACTATTACAGTGGAGAAAGTTGTGATGGGGAAGGGTATGAGGGAGAATCACTTGAACTTCTCTCTCATTGGAATTGGCTTAAAGAGGGAATAACATACTCTCTTTATGATATATGTGCATTATAGAAAGGGAATGAATACAAAGCCGTTATTCCAAAATAGGTTACATAAACCACACACACTGTCTCCTCAGAAAATTGAAGTGAATAAGTAGTTTCTTGGAAATCTCTTGAGAATAGCAGAGAATGTGGGTGAATTCACATTTCTATCCACCAGACTGAATCACTGAAATCCACTAGACTCTTCAGGAGTCACCTTCTTAACGACCTGCTTTCAGACTTCTCTATTTTTCATTATTTTCTCCAATATTCCATTCACCAACACTAGTGTTTGTGCAGATGCTTAAACCAACTCTGCCCATGCCTCTTTACCTGAAAGTTCTCTTTGATCCGCTTTTCATTGAAGCTCTTTGCCAAGACTACCACACCTCGCTGAATCTGGTATCGGAGAGCAACCTGGGCTGGGGTCCTATTGTGCTTCTTGGCAATGTCTCCCAATATTGGGTCATCTAGGAGAACGGGACTCTTTTCATCTAGCCTGTAAGGGAAGACAAACATTGTGAAATCTATGGTCAGGAAAATGGACAGTCTAATGCCGTGTAGATAGTAATCATTCTGTATATTACTCTAGCTTTTTATATTTTTCAAAGCATTTCCATAGACATCTTATTTGAACCTCATAATAATACCATGAGGTGGGCAAATGTTATTATCTTCTTGTTACATATAATGAAATGGGGTTTAGAAAGGTTAAATTATTTCTTCAGGATCATGCAACCAGTAAAATGCTTGAGCTGGAAGTCAAACCCAGTTAATTATAATCCCACAATCAATGCTGTTTCCATTACTCAATGTTGCTTCATTTTTGTTTTGTTTTGTTTGGGGGGGGGGTTGTTTTTTTTAAGTGAGGCAATTGGGGTTAAGTGACTTGCCCAGGGTCACACAGCTAGTACGTGTTAAATGTCTGAGGCCAGATTTGAACTCAGGTACTCCTGACTCCAGGGCCAGTGCTCTATCCACTGCGCCACCTAGCTGCTCCAAAAGTGTTTATTATTTTTTTTTTTTTGGCAAGACAGTGGGGGTTAAGTGACTTGCCCAGGGTCACACAGCTAGTAAGTGTCAAGTGTCTGAGGCCGGATTTGAACTCAGGTCCTCCTGAATCCAGGGCCAGTACTTTATCCACTGTACCACCTAGCTGCCCCCGCTTCATTTTTAAGCATGCAAAAATTTGGGGAGACAACTTTATTAGTGATTAAGGAATACATTCCAGAACCCCTTTCTTACCACATAGGCTCTCTATGGGATCCCAAAGCACTGTATGCTACCAGTATGATATCATTTGACTTGCAGAACTCTAACAGTTTCTTCTGGGTCAGGTAAGGGTGGCATTCAACCTACAGTATAATAAATACTGAAGTTTTAGCTTATAAAAATAAGATGCATGCATGAGGCCTAAAAGGACAATACTAAGCATTTTAATAATTAAAGGACTTGAGAATTACCTAGTTACACGCCAAATCACAGAATGATGATAGCATAATATATGTCCATTTAAGGCCCTTTTCACATATAGAAGTTAGTGCTTAAAGGGGCAGAAAAAGTAGTTCTGTGTTAAGGAAAAGACTTAAAATCAATTTATAAAGGATGTAAGTTCCAGCTACTGCCATTGATGAATAGTTTGATGCCTGAAAGAAGTAGGAAAAGAACTTTGATTTAATAAAAACTATTTAAATGTGTTTAAAGAAACATAGCTCTCAGGTATTATTTGAGCAGTTTTGAATAGAAAATCAGCTGTGTAATAAAAATAGACTCAAATAACCTTATAGATTATATAGGATGAAACCCTGCATGTCTGAAAAGTTTTGTAGTTTAACAGACCAAAAAAACTAAGTTTTATTTATAAAAAACTGGGAAAATGTAGAGAGAAAGAAATCGTTTCATGAACAAAAAAATGAGATATAGGATCATGGTAAAGATAGGAATTTCAGGAAGCTATGGTCTTTCATTTCATTTGTAAGGAATGGGAATAGGAAAGAAACTGCACTAGAAAAAGAATTGTTTCACCTGGTTGCAGACAGGTTTATATTTAAGACCAGGTTTATTCAGGATCATCTCCAATTGCTTGCGGTTGAAGTTGGACACTCCAATGGACTTCACAAGGCCTGCATCCTTACATTTCTCCATGGCCTGAGTAGAAAAGAATTGTGAACCATTATGGAACCTTGGAGGACATGTTGAGTAAGAATACTTCCCCAACTCATATCATCTAACCTTGGCTTTTTCACTTCCTCTCCTCTGATTTGAAAAGAAGAACCTTGGGAAAGAGCATCTCATAGAATTCAAACCTGGAAGGGTTTTTTGAGTTGTTTTTTTGGGCCAAAGAAACCAGGATCTAGAGAAGTTATCACCAAATGCTTTAGAGGTATTAAGTAATCAAACCATGACTTGAGTTCAGGTCTTCTGACTTTTTTACTATGCTGGTTCAGAGGACAGCTCTTCACCAGGCATATTTCTAGCTTTAAATGAAACATCTTAACTGGACTTCATTTACATGACGCTGAATCCCCATATACCTTTTCAATCAAAATGTGAAAATTTAGAAGTTAGGTGACTTAAAATCAGAAATATCAAACTAGCCTTACATTCTTTGAAATGAGTGACAAAATCCACAATGCCAAGAAACAAAAACAGTAATGACCACCAGAAAAACAAAACCCTGAGCTGCTGCTATCTACTTTTTGTTATTTTCTAGCAAACCAAATACTCTCTCCCCTAATATTCCCATTCAACTTGTCCTGTGTTCTTTTCCCTTTATCTGAATCTGACAAGATGTCTAAAATTTCTTACAGTTTGGAAGAAATCCTGGGAATGTAATTCTTCTCTTGTCCTCCCCATTCTATAAAACCCACCTTGGGGGACCCCAAGATCCCATTGTCACCAACAGAGACTGCTTCAACAAGATCTTGAAGTACATAATTCCCTGGATTTTATGATTAGCCTGTCAGTCCTTATTTAATCCACACATATACTTTTGTATTAATATAGAATAATAAAGTAAACCATTAGAGTCAAGAGACTTCCCTATCTTTTAATCCAGTTGCCCTCATTCTTTAAAAGAGAACTGAGATGACTCAGCATCCCGGCTGAGTGTCAGAGCTAATATTAAAAGTTTAGCAAGTTGCCTTGTATCTTTTTTTTTTATAAAATTCACTTCCAACTATCTGAGGGTCTCTCTTTCCAATCACAATCACTTTTAAGCAGGGCTAACTTTACCTCAAAGCCACAGCATGTTTTTGTTGTCTGCTTCCACAAGTCACCTACCTCCCAAGTGCTCCGCAAATCCACAGACTCAAAGAGAATCTTGTGATTTTCATCCATTGGTAACTTATCTTTGCTAGGCTGTAATTAGAAATGGGAAACTTGTCTTTTTGAGACACTCCAATGATTACATTCAGTTCAACCAACATTTATTAAGTACCTACTGTGTGGGTATTTAATTTGTGCCAAATGCTACAAATAAAACATGAAATGGGGATATAGTTTTTACCTTGTGGGAGCTTACCTTCTACTAGTAAGTAGGGAATCAAGTACATAGTTAATTTATAGTACAAGTCCAGAGGATAAGAGCTATAAACCTGGGAAAAAATCTTAGAGATCTAATTTTTTAGATTATTTTTATGATATATTTAAAACATTATTGGTAACGTATAACAAAACATTTCTCAGCAAATACCAAATTAAACCCCACAAAGAAGCATACTTCCTGAAACAATTAAGCAAAACTGCCCAATTTAATTACATGGTTCTGACTGAGGACATATGGACTACTTCTTAACTTAGTAGTCTATTGATATTTTTTTTGTTTTGTTTTTTTTTAGGCAACGGGGGTTAAGTGACTTGCCCACGGTCACACAGCTAGTAAATGTCAAGTGTCTGAGGCCGGATTTGAACTCAGGTACTCCTGAGTCCAGGGCCGGTGCTTTAACCACTGCGCCATCTAGCTGCCCCCAGTCTATTGATATTTAAAAAGAAAGGATGTAGGGGCAGCGAGATGGCACAGTGGATAGAGCACCAGCCCTGGAGTCAGGAGTACCTGAGTTCAAATCCGGCCTCGGACACTTGACACTTACTAGCTGTGTGACCCTAGGCAAGTCACTTGACCCCAATTGCCTCACTAAAACAAACAAAAAAATTTTTTAAAGAAAGGATGTGTCCTTTAATTTGAATAGTCTTTTTATAATAGTATAATATAATAATATTTTTTATCATTTTGGAGTCATTCACTCACTCATAAAGTATTTTTTAAGCACCCATGATTTGTGAGGCCTTGGGACAGCTCTGGGTAACAAAAGGTAACAATTCACAGGGGCAGCTAGGTGGTACAGTGGATAAAGCACCAGCCCTGGATTTAGGAGGACTTGAGTTCAAATCCAGCCTCAGACTTTTGACACTTACTAGCTGTGTGACCCTGGGCAAGTCACTTGACCCTCATTGCTCTGCCCCCCCCCCAAAAATCACTACTAGACAGTTGTAGAAATTCCTGGGGGTTTTTTTTGTTTGTTTGTTTGTTTTTTGTTTTTTGGCGGGGCAATGGGGGTTAATTGACTTGCCCAGGGTTACACAGAGAAATTCCTGTTTTGTTAACCTTGGCCCAGAATCAAACTGCTAAGTCCTTGATTCATTTTTATTTATTTGCTGGTTTATCAGCCTTGCATAGTTGTAATTTATTCAGCTTAAAAAAAATCTCCCCTCCCCTCATAATTCATTCCTCTTCCCTCTCTGACTCCCCTCTTATCCCTTCTCAGTCCAGTCAAGTCTCCTATTCATTTTATCCCTTTTTTTATTTTATACATTTGTGGGAGCCTATGAAGGTCTTCCTTTCTTGTTTTTTTTTATTTTTAATTTTAATTTTATTTTTTTATTTTATTTTGCAGAGCAATGAGGGTTAAGTGACTTGCCCAAGGTCACACAGCTATTAAGTGTCAAGTGTTTGATGCCGGGTTTGAACTCAGGTCCCAGTGTTCTATCCACTGTGCCACCTAGCTGCCCCTATTCCCTTTTCTTATACTTCCCTTTCCCAGCACAGATGATAGTATGGTTCATGAACCCCTTCATTCATTCCCCAATCCCCTCTCTTTTAGGCATCTCTTTTAAACACCCATACTCACATTTTCTCTTTGTTCCTCACTGACCAATAGAGAAATTGGGGTTCTCTTTTTTAGTGTGCAAACACTGGACCATCACCCAGACTTTTAAGACTACTTAGACTTGTTGACATTTCTCACATTTCTTTTATCCCTTGCACTTTGACGGAAAGCGATGGGTTTATATGATTTGCCCAGGGTCACAGAGCTGGTAAGGGTCTGAGTCTGGATTTGAACTCAGGTCCTCCTGACTTCGGGGCTGATACACTCTCCACTGCATCACCTAGCTGCCCCTGTCCCTTGCATTTCAAAGACTATTCAAGAATATGGCCTCCTGAAGTAGAGGCAGGAAGCCCAGCTCCAGCATACCGACTCTAGCAGAACTGAACTTCATGTCATGCTGAATTATGATCAAGAAGTCAATGAGAAACTATAGTAAGTGAAATCTTACACTCCAGAACTGCACAGTCACCCAGAAGCCCAGAGACAAGAAAAGCACCCCCCCTCCCTGCTGGGAAAATAGGAGAGTAGTATGGAAGAAATTAGATTTAGATCAACACTTCATACCTTATGCAAAGAAAAGCTCCAAGTGTGTGTGTAGCCTACACATGAAAGGCTACAGCTATAACCAAATTAAAGAATCTTGCTATTTCTAATCTAGGCAGGCTTGTTCCTCCCAAGGCAATCTGTAGGGTTCACGAGATCTTGTTGGCCATGGCGGTAGCACCATGATAGCTCAGAACTCTCAAACTCAAGCAATCCACCAGCCTTAGCCTTCTCAGGAGCAGGTGTGGAAGAAAAAATAGGCACCACAAATATTATGTGACATCTTCATCGTAAAAATCCCCAAACCTCCTGGTGGTCTAATATTAGAAAGTCCCTAACCCCTATGCAATGGCAGAGTATGCTCTTGAGGATGATATTCCACTGATGGAACTTCTTCCTGTCCTGGGTGGGATAAGAGATACTGAAGCAGGGCAGCTAGGTGGCACAGTGGATAGAGTACCAGCCCTGGATTCAGGAGGACCTGAGATCAAATCCAGCCTCAGACACTTAAACACTTACTAGCTGTGTGACCCTGGGCAAGTCACTTAGCCCCAATTGCCCCGCAAAAAAAAAGAGAGAGAGAGAGAGAGAGAGAGACACTGAAGCTTTTTTCTAAAAGAACTGCTTTTACAATTGTCAAAGACTAATTGTAAAACTTCATTCTCTTCCCCTGATACCCTGCTCTTGAACACTTTTTTATTCTGATAATAAATCCTCCCTCTTGAATTCCAAATACTCCTTTTCTTGCCTTTGGCTGATATCCCAATGCTCTTCTGTGAAATGTTTTTTTCTTTTCTTTCCTAAGATACAATGTTGCTGATTGGTCGTGTACTCTAAGCACCCTGAAGGTTATAAAACCAAATCTGTACTAAATCAAAGGAATATGAATCAGCAAAAGCAGATTCTTTAGCACTCTTATAAATCTCTAAGGTTTTTTCCTCCTAGTTTTGACACACAGTCATTGGACCCTGCTGACAGGTATGGCTGTCCTAAAAAGTCAAGAGAATTCCCCAAAGCAAGGACTATAGGCATTCATCACCACGACCAGCCTCATCTCTTAAGGTTAAATCAGGACATCCTTAGGAAAATGTTTACTTGTGGACATCTAGTTTAGATATTAGAACACTGCCACCCAATCCTATCAACAATGGCTTTTCTTTCCCTGTAGGAACAGTAATCTGCAGTTCTCTAGACCCTAGCATCTTAAACTGTGGGTCATAACCCCATATGGAGTCATGTAACTGAATGTGGCGGTCATATATACCTATTTTATATATCTATATACCAGGATCATGTAAAAATGTCTCAGGTGGAAAAATTTTAAGAAGCCCTGTTGGAGATAAAGCATAAGGACAAAATATTCCTTCTCATAAAAGCAGGGCTGAAAAATGCTAAAGTCTTTGTATACCTAGAAGGGGTTTCTAATACTTACTTTAAGAGAGACGGGCCAATGTATAATATAGAGGTCAAGGTAATCAAGTTGAAGACTCTTCAGGGTCTCTTCCAAGCTAGTCCTGACCAATTCAGGGCGGTGGTGCGTACTCCAAAGCTAGAAGGATTGAAGGAGTGTTCAAAATAATATTGTGTATTCTTTAGTCAAGCAAATTGTGTCAATACAGAAAAATTGTGAAGTAGCTGAAGTTTGTCCTTGTCTCTTAATCTCTCTACGCCTGTTTGTTTGTAAGAGGAGGGATAATAAATAAATTCTACCCCCAAGAGATGTCAAAAGAGATGTCACATGCTTTGTAAACTAACTTCAAAAAGGGGATAGAGAAATTCACCCAGTAGAGTGAGGGTCCTGAACTGCCAGTTAAAGGATGTTGTGAGTGTATCCCTAGTATGGGGATGTCTCTGAATCAAAGGGTTTTGAGATACATCTTCCCAACATTATCTGTTGGGTAAGTGGCTAATTTACATTGTTTCCTAAGATTGAACATAAAGGTGACTTAATGGCACACACACCACAGAGAACAAGCTAGACCTGCAACTTTCTATGCCTCTAGTTTGGAAGGAGGTTTTAGTAAACAGTAAACAATGTTGTTATTACCTTAATCCCTTATTATTTACTTTCCTTTCTTTCTATTTCATTTTAGAAAACTTTAATACATTTAATTAACTGGAACAAGGGGTTTGGATTATTCTAATCCAAAACCCTGCTCCAAATAAATTAGTGTAACAACTAACATCTGCAAATTTCAAGGACAAAGTGCTAAAAAACAGCTACCATTGGGGATCAAAGGAAAAGAATAAGAATAAGCTAAGAAAAAGTATATTTTAATCCTTTTCTTGTCTAAATCCAGTTAAATATGGATAGCAAGACAAGACTATTAGAAAACCTTTAAATTAAGCATGAGACTTTTAAATCACATAATAGTTGGTTGAATTTCTACCGAATTTCAGCAGTTAAGCCCTTGGTACCTTCCTTTAAAAGAATTTACAGGGGCAGCTAGACAGAGCAGTGGATGGAGCACCGGCCCTGGACTCAGGAGTACCTGAGTTCAAATCCGGCCTCAGACACTTGACACTTACTAGCTGTGTGACCCTGGGCAAGTCACTTAACCCCAACTGCCTCACTTAAAAAAAAAAAGAAAAGAAAAAAAGAATTTACAGCCTACTCAGTTTTTGTCTTGACTTCAAGACATTGTTCTTTGTTTTACCAAAGGTGCTTTTAAAGAATGACTGGTAATCAACTACATATTTTTTATTTGTATCCTTTGTATTAAATCTGGAATTTAATTTCCTGTTAGACATTTTATTTCTAATTTAGGGAAAAAAATACAGGTTTGTCAAACACTAAATTCCACAGTAAGAAAATTATTTCCCTACAAATTAACTTCACTTTTGATCCATTAGTTTAAAAAAAAATCTACTAACTGATCATCCTGTACATTCTTCTCACAGTTTAGTCAAGGAACTTACATCCTGACTGAAAGTAGGAATAATTTAGATTTTGGTCTTAAAGACTACATTTAAACTGCTAGCACAATTATGAAACTGCCCATTTAGAATCATGAGTCCACTGAATAAGAAAAAATGACATTTGGCATGTCATGATAATAGGAATAATCTCACAGCTGCTCATTCAAAAAATAAGGTCACTGTACCTACTTAATGGTTTTTTTCCCCTTTCTCTCACTGTACTTGAGGTGATTTCTTAATTATTTATTTGGGAAAATTAAATGTTTAGCTATTTTGCACTACCTTATAGGAATGTACGGTCCTGAAGAGCAAAGACAGTGTCTGTTCTTTAATGAATATCCCTGTGCAAGTGTGTATCTTATTAACTGAGTGGTCACTCCACTTTGGAAGAAATTGATTGATTATTTCTCATCAACACTAGCTAGCCTTCATTCCATTGTTTCTCATCAACACTAGCTAGTCTTCTTTTCCCTCCTGCAGCATAATTCATTTCTGTTTATTTTTAGATTGCCTTGCTTGAGAAGATTCCTCTTTGTTCCACATAAGATAATTGTTTATAGCTCATCATATTTTTTGTACCATGAAAAAAACCACCCACAAAACTCAACCACTGATTTCCTTCCAACAGTACCTTCCCTGTGTAGAATATGTCCTCTCTGGTCACGGTCCCATCTGCAATCTTTGCTCGGATTCCCCGACCAACTTCTTTTTCATTTTCATATAGGAAAGCCCCATCAATATGGCGGAAGCCCACTTCAATAGCCACCTTTATGGCCATCTCACTTTCTCTTTGGGCAACCTAGAAATTCAAAAGGAGAGAATTTGAGGGGGGGGCTGGGCAATGAGGGTTAAATGACTTGCACAGGATCACACAGCTAGTAAGTGTCAAGTGTCTATGGTCAGATTTGAACTCAGGTCCTCCTGAATCCAGGGCCTGTGCTCTATCCACTGTACCACCTAACTGCCCAAAAGGAGAGAATTTCAACCTGAATAAAGATCTTAGCCCAGTAGACTGACCTCCCTCCCTAAACATGGCCCTCCTTTCCTCTATTCTTTCTCTCCACTCCCATTTTCTCCCTTGCTTGTCTTTTTCTTGATGAAGTATTACTCAAGTTCTTCCATGCACAGCTGAATTTTGTAATTTGTCTTTTTTGGATCCTGGTGATGGTTTATTTTTCCTTTTGGTATTTTTAAGCATGGGGCTGTTGGGCAAGAGGGAAAATTGGACATTTTGCCAGATTTAGACATCTGCCCAGAATTCTTTGGCTTAAACTTTAGTCTTAAGAATTTAGTTTTAGGATCTGCCACTACATTCCATGTGGTGCTGGAGAAACCTCGAGAGTCCTTTGGACTGCAAAGAGATCAAATCAGTCAGTACTTAAAGAAATTAAGTCAGGTTATTCCCTGGAAGGTCAAATACTGAAGCTGACACAATGGAAAAAATCTTAATGTTGGGAAAGATCCAAGGCAAAAGGAAAAGGGGATGGCAGAGGAAGAGATGGATAGATAATATCATGGAAACAATAAACATGAACTTGGACAGACTTTGAGAGAAAGTGAAGGACAGAAGGGCCTGGCCACAGGGTCATGAAGAGTCAAGCATGACTAAACAAAAACAAACGTGTAACATCAGGGTGGACATTAAATATCCCAAAATGATTTTCAGGAAATAAAATTACAGGTTGCAGGAAGGAACATAGCACCAGGTTCAGCAGCTTTTCCCACTGATTATAGGTATTATTATTATATTTTAAAGAGAGAATAGGAAAGGACATTAACTTCTCTCCTTCTTAAGGAAAAGTCTTCAAACAAGGTTTCTTGCATCAGAGGAGGGCATATGAATTAAAGAAAAAGCCTCCCCTTCCTCTCTCCTCAAAGGAAAAGCTATTAACTAAAACTGACTCCAAGAGAGAACTTTGAAGTCCATGGTGAAGAAAAAGGCTTAAAGAAGTAAAGGTACTCAACTTGATCTGATCCCCATAGTAGGAGACCTAGAACTCAACCCCCAAGCAACAAAAATGAATTAAACAAAATTTTTAAAAAGGACTTTTATGAAGACAGGGATAACAAAGAAATGAAACAGAAAAGAATAATGCAAAAACTTCTGTAATCAAAACACACAAGGAAAAAAAAAATCTTGCCCACAAGAAAAATTCTAGGGTTTTTGTTTGTTTGTTTGTTTTAATGATACAAGAGTTTTTAAAAGGTAAATAAGAAATCAGAGCTTTGAAGGAGAGAATTGGACTAAGAGGCAATAGCTTAACAGAAGAGATACAAAACTTGAGTAACCAACTCTCTAAAAATCAGAATGAACCAAATGATTCTAGAAGACAACAATCATTCTTAAAGTCAAGAGAAATGTCAAAATGAGAAAACATTGTGAATATGAATGGGATGAATTCATCCATAAAACAGAAGTTGGAATGGATTTAGAAAACAAAATTCCTACAATAAATTGTTTACAAGAAACACACTTGAAATAAAGAAATGTAATATGAAGTTTTACAAATAACAAGAATATGAAGTCTTGCTGGATAATTTCTTACCAAACATCCTACATAAAATATTAAATATTAATAAGTATTTTGTAATTAGAGTTTTATTCTTTTACACTTTGAGTTTTCATAAGTATAGATAGAATTTGCTCTGACTATAAAATGTAAATTGTGTTTGAGGTTTGAGGAGACAAAAATTATTATTATATAGATTTAAAGAAGAAACCCAAAAGAACATTATGAATACAATATTAAATTGCCCTGATATAAACACAATGCATTTTTTTGTTTGTTAAAGCACAGAGAACCTCTGGCTTGATGCTGTTTGTACTCCTTAGCAGAAAATACTTCACCTGGTCATCAACCTTCTGGTGAGGTCTCCAGGATAACAGACTCAAAACTTGTCACCAGACCCGCGGAAAAATCATGAGGACTGCCCCATGATTAGTCCTTTCCCACATTTTGATCTGTTCTAAGGACCTATGAAGACAAGTGCTATTAATAATACCGCTTTATCGTTGAGGAAAACATTAAATGACTGGCCCAAGGTCACACAGCTAGTTAGTGTTTGAAGCCAGATTTGTGACTCCATGCTCAATCCACTGAGCCATCTAGCTACCCCAGGAGAAAGGGTGCAAGAAGAATTATACACAAGAGCAGTGCAGAACAGCCAGCATTCCTAACAGCTCAATTTAACTATCACTTTGTCCAGCAAGCTTTCCCTTATCCCATCTCCCCTTCACCCACTAGGTCTACTTCAAACCTCTCATTATTCATTGCGGTATACTTTTCTAATGCAATTATCATATCACGTATATTTATAATTTTCTATTTGTGTCTTATTTCTCTTTTAGGTTGTGAACTTCTTGAAATTCGGGGCAGTGTCTCAGCTAACATACCAGAGAGTATTAAAGTGTGTACTTGAAAGTCCCCCAAAGCCACGTTTTCTTGTTAGTGTTCCCCCTCCCCAGCTATTCAATCAATAAGACCGTCATGCTATGTAACAACCAATCATAAAACTGTGGCTAGATAACTGCAACCTACAACAATTCTCTTTCCCATCTCCCCCTTTCCCGTCCTCCCAAAAGCCCCGGTTTCACTCAGAACTTAAAAGGAAGAAGCCGACAAAGAATGTCTGACAGAGAGACAGAGACACCCAGGGGTAGAATAACTAATTGCAAGGACGTAGCTGTTGGGCTCTCCTCAGCTGAGCAATTTCTCCACAAACTCCAAACTGTTCCAAGATCCTAAACGAATAATGAACTGCCTGCTTCCCGGAGACCACCACGTGGACACAGAGAGTGGGGATGGGACTGGAGAAAACCCGTTTCTCTCGGCAGGTTCCCATCTGCGCTCAAATGGTATGCAAAGCGCACCCATCACTATTACCTCTCAGTCTCTTCTTTCCCCTTTGTTCACACTGCCGCATAGATGCTACCTGAAATCAGCTTGGTTGGTCGTGCACTCTTTTGTTTCCAATGCTCATCCTCCTTCAATATCCAGGAGCCCTCGAGCTCGCCCTGCATTTCCTGCACCTGTGTTTGCAATAACGGCTGTCCTTTCTCACCGCCAGGAAATCAGGGGAATCCATCTAACCCATCTTCCAACATCCACGTTCCCCTGAGGTGCACAGGTTCAGTAAGTAGTCGATGTCCACAGAGTACAACCGGTTACTCTTATAAATCCCTTGTCTGTGGTACAGATTTGACTCAAATATGGTGCACGGTAATTTTATGATTGGAAGTGTAATTAGAAAATGGCTTGTGTGTATGCCCACAGAGCAAAAAGAGCTTCTTATCTTGGGCAAAGCCCCTCTCTCATGTGTTTCTCTTTTTGTCCTCATGCCACAATCAAAAGAATATGGGCAAAGTTAAGGACCAAGTCGATCACCGGTGAAAAATAATATTTTAAAATAATACAATTAAATTATATATCATTATGTTTACATAATTTATAAATTAAATTAAAATAAAATAGTAAATCTGGCAAATATTCTTTAATATAATTGAAAAAACCACTACTGGGGGAAGTAAGGCAGGGGACAGGACCAAGACCTCATCTGTTTTTCTCTTACCGCTCTGTCTCCTGGATCAACCGCCCATAATACATAGCCCCACATCTCTCCTCTCATTCATTTAAATAGCATTTCTGTTATGGGCCTGGTACCCCATTTGAATGGCCCTGGATACCCCAGAAGTTTCGTGGGGTAAATCAAAAGAACCTTCTCCTTGAGAAATGAAATCAAAGGACAGATACCCCTAAAGAGATAAGCGGCACAGGATCGGGACTGAGTTTAGCATGGGAAAAGCAGAAAAAGCAAACACTGTCTGCCCATCTCCTTCCCTCACTCACTCCCAAGCCATTTTTCAAATTCTGGGCTTAGTGAAAAACTTTCCTCCCTCCCATCTGAAGGCTGATCGCACTTTAGCTTTCTTTTCCCAGCCTGGGAAGAACTCCAACTCCCAGGGTGTCTGTGGCGGATAGTTGCTAAATTCGAGATATGATTATTACCGCAGTATCAGGTTCATACAGAAATTCACTATACTGCATTTGACATGTATTTGTGTATTTCTACCCCAAAGAATCTCCAGTTCCATACTGAATGGCATGGGATGAGAAGGGAATTAGGATAACACACTTCATCTACCCTCCCTGCGTTCTATTCATTCTCATCCACCGACTTCAATCCTCTCTATACTTACATCTTTAGGTGCATAAGTACCAAGTCCCAGCACCGGGATGGTATTCCCATCATTCATTGTCAACCTGTTCTGAAATCTGGAAAGAGCCATTTCTTTTCACCGCACAGGTCAGGTCAATTCAGTTCAGAGTCTGAAAACTTCCACTGGACTGCAAAAACTGATTGACTGAAGTCCTTATATTTATTACTCCTTTGCCCAATGAAACTTAGTGGGAGTGGCATGGGGGAGGAGAGGAGGGAACAACAAATCGTGAACCAGCTCGATATGGCTTCCCCAGAAACGTAGCTGCTCGGAAATGTTAAAGTAAGCAAATAAAGTAAGTATTTGACTTAACTGTGATTGTACTATCCACTTTTTCTGTAGTTATTCTTAAAGAATGGTGGATTAAGGGTAGAAGGATGAGGGAGAGAAGGGGGAGGGCTCAAAGAGGGTAAGAAAGTGGGGAGTGACTACAGAGAGGGAGGAGAGTGATTGCTAGGAGTGCAAAGTGAGCTATTTGACCCTCCTCATCCCCTCATCCCCTCACCCCCAGGCAATAAACGCCGGGTTTGAAAAGAAGCAGCGCCTCCAAAGGAAAGCTGAAACTGCCTAGGAAAAGAATGAGTTCACCAGGTATTTGTATTGATAGCTTGATCTACTTTGCTTGCTAGAATCACCTTGTGGTGATTAATTTTTTCCTATTATTATTTTTTTTTTGGCAAGGCAATGAAGGGTTAAGTGACTTGCCCAGGGTCACACAGCCTGTAAGTGTCAAGTGTCCGAGGCCAGATTTGAACTCATGTACTCCTGAATTCAGGGCTGGTGCTTTATCCACTGTACCACCTAGCTGCCCCCTATTATTATTTTTTTGTTGTTGGTGAGGCAATTGGGGTTAAGTGACTTGCCCAGGGTCACACAGCTAGTAAGTGTCAAGGATCTGAGATCGGATTTGAACTCAGGTCCTCCTGAATCCAGGGCCAGTGCTCTATCCACTGCGCCACGTAGCTGCCCCTCAGCATTTCTTAATGTTTTTGGAAGATTTTCTTCACTTTTTATAATGCTTGATATATATTTCTAAAACTGCTGGTTTTACAACTTGATCTTTTAAAATCTAGTTTCTAATTTCATTTCCAATGAGTATTTTCTTCAATCAGGTTGATTTACAGCATTCGTATCACAAATGGATTTTTTAAAAGTTTTTTGAAGTTCAATGGCTCCTAAAATGCCACAAATGGATATTCTCATGATATTGGTTTGGGTGCCATATTGTTGAGTGGTTTCAGTCCTGTCTCTGTGACCCCATTCCAGGTTTTCTTGGCAGTGGTTGACTGACAGAGACCCAAAGCGTGTCCTGGCTTGCCAGGAGATGGGACCTTGATGGAACTGTTCAGAGAACTGAGACAAGAAGTGGAATGGCTCTATCCACTGTTATCTCTTGGGTGCTATGCTTAATTATATAATCAGTTGTAGGCATATGCATGTAGTTGTATGTTGCTACTAAATGCATAGCTGTTTGATTCTTTAAGTATTCATTGTATATTTCATTGCTTTACTATGTTAGTGCATATTACACTGAATGTTTAACATGAAATAATAAATCATTTCTGGCCTGGGGGACTCTGGGTGACCTTCCCTCACTAAGGGTTCCCTCTACTCCAGGCTTATGTGGGCTGGGTTGGGCCTTGAGGGTGTTGGGTACATCTCTAAAGAAGTGAGGGTCAGCACATGTACAAAAATATTTACAACTGCTCTTTTTGTGGTGGCAAAGAATTGGAAATTGAGGGGATGCCCATCAATTGGGGAATGGCTAAATAAGTTGTGGTATATGAATGTAATGGAATATTATTGTGCTGTAAGAAACAATGAGCAGGCAGATTTCATAGAAACCTGGAAGGACTTACATGAACTCATGCTGAGTGAGATGAGCAGAACCAGGAGAACACTTTACACAGTAACAGCAAACTGTGATAGACTTAGCTCTTCTCAGCAGTACAATGATCTAAGACAATTCCAAAGACTCATGATGAAAAATGTTCTCCACATCAAGAAAAAAAGAACTGTGGAATCTGAATGCAGATTGAACCATACTATTTCTACTTGGGGGTGGGGGTGGGGGGTTGTTTCCCTTTTTTGAGGTTTTTTCCTTGTGTTCTGATTCTTCTTTCACAACATGACTAATGAAGAAATGTTTACTATGATTGTATATATGTAACATATCAGATTGCTTCCTGTCTTGGGGAAAGGGGAGGGAAGGGAGAGAGGGAGAAAAATTTGGAACTCAAAATATTATAAAAACAAATGTTGAAAACTATTTTTACATGTAACTGGAAAAAACATACTATTAATATTGAAAAAACTGATATAAGAATAATTGAGTATGGATGCAATAGTGTTGGGGAACAAATTGTTATTTTATTAACTATTAAAACTAAATCAACAAAAACTGCTGGGAAAACTGGAAGATAGTATGGCAGAAATTAGGCATAGACCAACATCTTACACCTTATACTAAAATAAGGTCAAAATGGATACATGATTTAGACATAAGAGGTGATACCATAGGTAAATTAGGAGAGAAAGGAATAGTCTACCTTTCAGATCTTTGGAAAGGAAAACAGTTTTTGACCAAACAAGAGATAGAGTATTTTATAAAATGCAAAATGGATGATTTTGATTATATTAAATTAAAAAATTTTTGTACAAACAGAAGCAATGCATCCAAAATTGGAAGGGAGGCAGAAAGCTGGGAAACAATTTTTGAGGCCAGTGCTTCTGATAAAGGCCTCATCTCTAAAATATATAGGGAATTAAATCAAATTTATAAGAATCCAAGTCATTCCCCAATTGAGAAATGGTCAAAGGATATGAACAGGCAGTTTTCTGATGAAGAAACCAAAGCTATCTATTCCCATATGAAAAAATGCTCTAAATCTCTAATGATTAGAGAGATGCAAATTAAAACAACTCTGAGGTACCACCTGACACCTATCAGATTGGCTAAAATGACAAAAAAGGAAGATAATAAATGTTGGAGAGGCTGTGGGAAAATTGGAACACTAATGCATTGTTGGTGGAGCTGTGAGCTGATCCAACCATTCTGGAGAGCAGTTTGGAATTATGCCCAAAGGGCGATAAAGCTGTGCATACCCTTTGACCCAGCAATCCCACTTTTAGGTCTTTTGCCCAAAGAAATCATGGAAGGGGGAAAGGGACCCACATGTACAAAAATATTTATAGCTGCTCTTTACGTGGTAGCAAGGAATTGGAAGATGAGGGGGTGCCCATCAATTGGGGAATGGCTGGACAAGTTGTGGTATATGAATACAATGGAATACTATTGTGCTGTAAGAAATGATGAGCAGGAAGAGTTCAGAGAAACCTGGAGGGTCTTACGTGAGCTGATGATGAGTGAGATGAGCAGAACCAGAAGAACATTGTACACAGTATCATCAACATTGAGTGTTGACCTACTGTGATGGACTATATTCTTCTCACCAATGCAATGGTACAGAAGAGTTCCAGGGAACTCATGATAGAAGAGGATCTCCAAATCCAAGAAAAAAAAAAAGAAAGAAAGAACTGTGGAGTATAGATGCTGATTGAACTATATTATTTCTTTTGTTTTGGGTGCTGTTGGTTTTTTTTTTTCTTTCTATTTTGAGGTTTTGCATCACTGCTCTGATTCTTTCTCTTGTAACAGGATTAATGCAGAAATAGGATTAATGTTATTATGTGTATATATATATGTGTGTGTATATATATATATATCTATATGTATATGTATAGAGATATATAGATATAACCTATATCAGATTACCTGCTGTCTAGGGGAGGGGGGAGGGAGGGGTGGGAGGGAGAAAAATCTGAAATTGTAAAGCATGTATAAACAAAAGTTGAGAACTATCCTTACATGTAATGGAAAAAATAAAATACCTCATACATTAAAAAAAAAAAACTAAATCAGAGGGGGCAGCTAGGTGACGAAGTGGATAAAGCACTGGCCTTGGATTCAGGAGGACCTGAGTTCAAATCCAACCTCAGACACTTGACACTTAACTAGCTGTGTGACCCTGGGCAAGTCATTTAACCCTCATTGCCCTGCCGCCACCCCCCCCAAAAAAAGAAAACCTGAATCAGAAATATCTTAAGTTAGTTTTGAAGAAAATAATTTTAATGCAATCAGGTTTTTTTTAGGGAAGGTAACTTGTGGAATATTTTGTATTGCATCAATGGAAAAGCCAGTTTTATTTGAGTTCCTATATGAAAAGCAAGTCCTATAGTACAAACATGTTTTGTTGTAAACAATTTATTTGATATGCACTGTTTTGAAATTAATGATTATGGGGCAGCTAGGTGGCGCAGTGGATAAAGCACTGGCCCTGGATTCAGGAGTACTTGAGTTCAAATCTGGCCTCAGACACTTGACACTTACTAGCTGTGTGACCCTGGGCAAGTCACTTAACCCCCATTGCCCCACAAAAAAAAAAAAAATTAATGATTTAAGTGTTATCCTAAGTCCTTTGCCAAGAAAACCCCAAATGGGGTCATGAAGAGTCAGACACGACTAATCAACCAAACAACAACAAAAATTACTTGCTGAACTGCCATTTCACCTCTGTCTTAACTCTCTGGCCAACTCCATCAAGGTCAAAAGTTTTTTCAGCATCTATTGATATGATCATGTGATTTTAAAATCATTGTTGCTATTAATATGATCTATTCTATTCTTAGTTTTCTTAAAATCAAACCATCCCTACATTCATGATATAAGTCCAATCTGGTCATGGTGTATAATACTTTTCATATGTTATAGATTTTTTGCTAATATTTTATTTGAAATTATTGCATCAATGTTATTGTTTTATCATTTTTTTCCTGTTTATATTTTCCCTAAATCAAGTATGAAAAACAAAAACAAAAACCCAAACCTTTCCATTTCAATAACTCAATCTCTCCCAACTGTCTTAAAGGCAAACAGTGCTTTAAAAAAAAAAAAATGAACTTTGGGGTGGCTAGGTGGCACAGTGGATAAAGCACCATCCCTGGATTCAGGAGGACCTGAGTTCAAATATGGCCTCAGACACTTGACACTTACTAGCTGTGTGACCCTGGGCAAGTCACTTAATCCCAATTGCCTCATAAAAAACAATTAAATAATTTTTTTAAAAAGTGAATTTAAAACACACAAAAAAAGAAAGACCATTTCCAAACAGTGGATGGATAAAGCTCTGGGCCTGAAGTCAGGAAGACCAGAGTTCAAATCCAGCCTCAGATGCTTAATAGCTGCATGACTCTGGCCAAGTCAATTAACCTCTCTGTGTCTCAGTTTCCTCTATTATAAAATGGGGATAGGGAGCAGCTAGATGGCACAATGGTTAAAGCACCGGCCCTGGATTCAGGAGTACCTGAGTTCAAATCTGGCCTCAGACACTTGACACTAGCTGTGTGACCCTGGGAAAGTCACTTAACCCCCATTGCCTGCAAAAATAAATAAATAAATAAATAAAATGGGGATAAATAATAACAACCTTGCAGGTTGTTGTGAACATCAAATGACATAGTATTTATCACAGTGACTGGCACATAGTGGGCACTTAATAAATGCTTCTTTCCTTCCTTTTACATTGCAGAAAACAAAAGGACTTCTATATGAAACCATGAATCTCCATTTCATACAACTTTTTAAACTCATATAATAAATTCTACACAATACTTTCAAAACCACCCTGCTTGTCTACACTAAACTTTCTTCTGTGCATTTGAAACTGTTACAAGGACTCTGTGTGTGTGTGTGTGTGTGTGTGTGTGTGTGTGTATGTGTGAATTGGGGTTAAGTGACTTGCCCAGGGTCACACAGCTAGTAAGTGTTAAGGGTCTGAGGCCGGATTTGAACTTAGGTCCTCCTGACTCCAGGGCCGGTGCTCTATCCATCGCACCACCTAGCTGCCCCACAAAGACTCTTTTTTTTTATATCGTTAACGCTAACCTCTTTCCCTCCCTTCCATTTTCCTTCCCCCAATTAAAAAAAGAGAGGAGGAAAAAAAATCTTGTAAAAAATAAGCTTCATGGAGCAAAATGAATACCCATATTGGCCATGTACAAAAGTGTGTCTCCCAGCTCAGTTCACTCTCTGGATTTAACAGTCTCCCCTGCTGAGCAGAGTTGCACAACCTAAGGTACCTCCACCCTAGGGCCTGCTCTCCTGATTAGTGAGTCCCAATCTGGGATCACTGTGTCAAGTGAGACTACAAACCTTGCCCTCTTCCTAACTTCCCTGTAACTGTCAAGTGTATCACCATCCTTCCAATTACCAAGGCTTGCAACTTAGGTGTCATGCTTGATTCCTCACCTTCTCACTTCTCATAAAAATCTATTGCCAAGGCCTGTCAATTTTACTTTCTTAACATATAGTATATTCTTAACTATATGCTTCCTTCTCACCTCTGACCCTGCCACCACCTAGTGCAAGCCCTTATCATCTCATGCCTGGACAATTGCAATACCTTCTGGTTTACCATCCTGCCTCAATCCATTTTCTACAGAGGGATCAAAATGATTTTCCTAACATGCAGATCCCACCTTATCACTCCTATCAACTCCAGTAGCTCCCTGTCACCTCTAGTATCAAATATAAAATCCAAACCCTTTATAACCTGGCCCCTTTCTACCTTTCTTGGACCTTACTCCTCCCTCCACCCCTACCCACCTCCTCTGCAATCCAAAGACACTGGTCTTTCTATTCCTTACATACAACATTCCATTTCCTAACTCCTTTGGGGCATTTTCACTAGCTTTCACCCCACTCCTAGACTTCTCTCCCTTCCTATCTCCTGGCTTCCTGGGCTTTAAGTTTCAACTAAAGTCCTTCCTTCTATAAAAAGCCTCACCCAATCCTTGATTTTAGTGCCTTATATTTGAAATTATCTCCAATTTCTATTATATATACATACATGTGTATGTATGTATGTAGTTTGTAGTTATTTGCATGTTGTCTTCCCTTTTTAGCTTTTTGAGGGTTTGGGGGTTTGGCATTTGTTTGGTTTTTTGCCTTCCTTTGTATCCTCAGCTCTTAGTACACAAGAGGAGCTTAATAATGCTTGCTGACTGAATGACTGACCTCAGCCAGGCTCACTCCACTCCCAGCTCCACTCACTCTTTGGACCACTCCACCTCTTAACCTTGCCTATCTCTAGACCCTTCTCTCCTAGGTCTTCTTCCCTGAACTTCTTCACTCCCTGGACTGGATTGCTATTTCATGAGAGACCCTAAGCATATTTATTCTTCCTCTATTAGAAGCTGAGGGACTTAGGGCAGCTAGGTGGCATAGTGGATAGAGCACCTGCCCTGGAGCCAGGAGGACCTGAGTTCAAGTCCGGCCTCAGACACTTGACAACTTACTAGCTATGTGACCCTGGGCAAGTCACTTAACCCCAATTGCCTCAAAAAAAAAAAAAAAGCTGAGGGACTTGATCAGGAATGAGCTTTTGTTATTTCATTAAGGTTCTTAGCCTCTTAGCCTGTGCAGACAGCCATAATCACTTCAGCTCTTGTACATAATTCTTATTTGGAGTTGTAAGGAATGGAGAAAATGTTTAGTCTTCTATCTTGTTTATAGTGCAATCCAAAGTCCGTTTCATCATTATCTTACCACTTTCTCTTTAAACTACTAATATTTCTTTGGAGATTTTTTTTCCCTTTTTATCTCTTGCTTTATATATCCTAAGTATTCATGCAGTCCTTATGGAAAATCCTTTGTATCTTATAGTTGTTATTCCTCTTTTGAATTTCTAGGTTTACAATAGTGGTTAATAATACTCCATGTTTTCTTTAACTTACTCATCTTTTCATATCAAGTTCCTTAAAGGTTGCTTTGTGCTTTACTCCCTGCTGCCCTTTTGGGTAAAGTGCTTTTTACCCTGATTGGTCTCACCTTTGGTCTCCTGGATTTTTCCATTGTCTTTCCACTCTTGGGGTTATGCCCCACTGAATCTCTGAGGCATTTTTAGGTAGCCCCCCCTGCTTTTTGGGGGCATCTCAGGATAGAGTGTTGGGGACCTCAAAGTCTTCTATTGCTCCCGTCTGACCACTGTGGCACCACACTGCCTGTTGTCTTGTGCCCATTGCTGCTCCCCCAGGCTTCTAAGATCCTCACCTTGTGGCTTTTTTTTTTTCATTTAAAGATGCTGGAACTTCCTGAATGCTTATATTCAAATAAAAAGCTGTTGAAGAAAGGATTGAAAAATCAAGTGGAAACTAAATAATTTAATCTTAAGGAACTGGTTAGTCAAGAATAAAGCACAGAAATACTAGAGACTTTCATCCCAAAAAATGAGGAGATAACATAGCAACAATTTTGGTATGCATGCAAAACAGACCTTGGGAGAAAAACATATCTTTTATCAACAAAAGAGAGAAAGAACAGTTTAATAAATTTGGCAGGAAAAACAACTAGAAATGCCACAGATTTTAAAACTCCAATTACATGCCAAAATAGAAAAACCAAAGAATCAACTGACAAAATTGGAAGCAGAAATCACTGAATTAACAAATAAAACAAGGAGCAGATTTTTAAAAACCTCAATAAAAGAGAAGAACCATTAGGAGTCTGATTAGAAAACAAGAAAGAGGAAAACCAAATTGCCAGTACCAAAACAAAAAGGAGGAAATTTATAAAAAATGAAGAAGAAATAAAGGTTATTATTAAAAGTCAATTTGACTAATTATATGCCATTAAAATGTACACACTTAAACAAAATGGATGAATATATACAAGAATACAAAATTTTCAGATTAACAGAACAAGAAATACATTATTTAAACAATTCCAAACTTAGAAAAATGTTCAATGAACAGGCCAAAAATGAAGACCAAAAGGAGGGAGGGAAGAAAGAAAGAAAAGAAAGAAAGAAAGAAGGGAGGGAGGAAGGGAGGGGAAAAAAGAAAACCAGGAACAAATGAATTCTATAAAAAGAAAATTATTACATAAACTGCTAACAAAAATAGGAAATATGTCAGAGGTATGGCTGAAATGCCAGCACCCTCTTAATTCTGGTTCCATATTGGAACAAAATGCCTTATATGGACCAGCCTTCCTTCAGAAGGCCAAATTTTAAGTCTTTTCCTGGTCTATGTGGTAGGTGATGCCAAATCTTTGCAATTCATGGTAGGTCTCTGAATGCAAGATGGTGATGATGAACTGAGGTGATGATACCTCCACTATAGTCCCAGAACCACAAACCAGAACTCAAGCATGGATAGCCTGAATGAGCTTCCAATGATGTCTGATTCTTAAAAGTCAGAACAATATCCCCTTGGCTGTGTATGCTAAACCCTGCCCCAATGTATAGCTGCATAACCAGGTACCATTTTCCTGAGGAGGTGAAATTTGCTTCTATCAAGCAGTCTTCCTTGAGGTGCTAATAAATCTCTTTTCTTTTCAGTTTGGTTTACTCCCTTTATTTGATTTCCATTTGGTCTAAAGATCCATGCATGCATGCACGTGTGCGTGCACACGTGGTGGGAAAAATCCTTCATTGTAACACATACATCTGAGTCCAATGAACACAGCACTAAACCAACACAATAAAACTGCATCCTCATTATTTCACTTAACCATTACTTTATTAACATTTCTCCACAGTGAATCAACTGGATAAAGTAAATTGAGGCAGCATAGCACACGGATTGACATTAGTGATTTATGCTTTATTTATTTATTTATGCTATGATTTATAGGTCAGTATGCTAAGATCCCTCAATATGCTGCCTTCAGTCACTTGGATAGTACCAGAGACTTTGAAGAAAATGAAAGGTCTGGCCACGCTCAGACTCTTTATGTTTCCCCCAAAGCTGCTCCTCTCTAAATTTTTTTGATAATCACAAAAACCCACTTTCTGGGGTTGGAGTTTTCTAGGGATTAAGATAGTTGTCTTTGCACTCAGCAGGCAAGGGCAGAGCAAGAACGCCAGTCAAGACCATCCTCAGTATTCGATGTTGAAAGGATAGTCTTTGTGATTTTTAGCACTACAAAGAGAGAAAGAGAGAAAAAAAAATATGCTGGTATAAATTTAACAAATAAGCATTTGAACTGTGTATTGTTTCTTTCTGTTGGTAGAAAATTAGTCTTAACCCCACTTAGTGGAGTTAATAATGCAAGTGTGGCAGGAGGTGGGGAGGAAGGCAGGAAGGATGGGACCAGTGATTTCACTAATAAAGGGAATCAATCCCTAGCTGAGGAAACCCTCTCTACCCAGCACCTTCTCTGTAATTTAGAGTCTTAGAAAGCTGCCTAGCGCAGTGGTCCTCTCCCTGCCTGTTTAAAACAAAACAAAACAAAAAAACAGTTTAAAAATGTAGAAAACATTATTAGTGCAGGCCAAACAAAAATAGATGGGAGGTGGGCTTTGGTCCTCCGGCTCCTGGGTTGCCCCTCCCTCAGCCCTCCCACTCAGCCTCAGCCCCTCAGAAGTTAAGTGACTTGCTCCAGGTCACACAACTAGTATCTGAGCCAGAACTTGAACCCAAGTCTTCCTGACTTTCACATCATCTCTCTATCCACTCCGCTACACTGCCTCTTGAAGCAGTTTAATCAATCCTGATCATTGTATGACAAATATTTTTTGAGGACAAAGCATAGTATAGATGGTTATGTGAACAAAACACTCTTTGGCATGCCTTTTTAGGTTATTTACAAATACTCCCAGCCTAAGAAATGTAGTGTCATTAATTGGTTCTACAAGACCACACTATTGATGATTCTGAGAAAGACTAGTTCCAGATAAACACTGCTATAAAACTGGAAATCAGCTGAATAATCTACAGGGGAGGCTGGTTATAACTTATTAGGAATTATCTTGTGAAACTATTTTACTTCTGTGACAATAAAATTTTACATGGAGTAGGTATGTCTCCAATAGTTAATGTCAATAAGAATAATTTCACCACTAAAAAGTTTTTTCAAAAGTGTTTTTAAAAGTAGAAAAAGCTAACAAAAAAAGACTAAGGGGAAGTATGACATATGACAGGTAAAGTACTGGTTTGGAGTCAGGAAGATATGCAAATCCTACCTCACACACTTACACATTAAGTGACTCAAGCCAAGGGACTTAACCTCTTTAGGCAATTCTTCAATATTCATTTATGTAGTAAGTCAGATCCAAAAAGAGATAGAGGAGATAACAAAAGATCATAGACAATTTTTATTGCATGAAATTCAAAAGTTTTTGGATTAGCAAAATTAAGACAAATAGAATAAGAATGGAAGTGACTAAGAAAAAAAAACTTTATGTGTAGATAACCAAAGACAAAAGCCAATGCCTGCTGGACAAATGGGCAAAGAATATCAGCAAACATTTCCAAAGAGAAGAATTGTAAACTGTGATATTAAAGGACAATCCAAATCATTAATAATAAGCAAAATGAAAACTCTGAGGAGCTAGCTGGGCTGGAGGCAGGTTCAGGTGCCTGGGGCCTTTTTACCCCAGAGATATATACATTGTTTCTAGTTCTATTAATCTCACTTGTGTGATTCAGATATTGTGTTTTAAACTTGTTCCCATTAATAAACCTGTTTTGTTTTTGAAAGAGGCTGTTTCTTTTCTTACCTCAATATTAAGGCAAGCCACCCAATTAACTCTTCTCATACTAAATTTGGCCCTTAAACATGTGTGTTCCAAATAGGTATATGATGTGCCTAAACTGGGTAACATGGAGGGACAAAAACTCCACGAATATCCAGAAAACACAAAATATAGTCTATCATTTTGTGATCAGTTCTTACTTTTATCAATGACTTTTCCTTTCAAATTAAGTTAAGTAAATTTACAGGTGAGTTACATCTCCAAAACTTACTAAATTTGTGCAGGCATTTGACCCAGATTCTTGTCCTTGGTCTTCCTATTTATTCCAGATGTAAATTAAGTTCCTACTTTGGTCCTCAAGTTGTAGATCAAATGTGGTCACTTGTTCCAGCACTACAGCCTCAATTTTACCATTGAGAAAAGGTAAGTGGCCAGAACAACCTTTACCAAGAAGGAGAGTGGTATACACCTATCATTGTATCTGATCCTGACTGATCCAAGGTCACGGCCATCCTCCACTAAAGCATGATTACAGAATCCTGCCTCAGGGCTGGGTTAGGGTGAATCTCATGATTCTTGACTCTGGTTGGAATTGGTAATTGTCCCTGCTGTGACATGTCGTTTCCCCAGAATAGGATATTATGGATTATAAGAAAAGCCAGTCAATGCTATCCCCACCACCACCACCACCCCCAAGACATTTCCAAAACCTCAAAGTAAAACCTGGAGGAATATTACTTTGGACTTGCTCTAAAATATCCTAACTTTTCAAATGGACAAGAATTCATGGTATTTCAACAGCTATAAACACCATTTAACCACATGCCATAGCTACACTAGCAAAATAAAGTATGTTTGCATACCCCCGTTTATATATCTCTGAGATGCATGTTTAGAAGATTAGCAGGAAAATTTCCAACAAATCCACGAATAATTGTTAAGTGTTGACTAGGTGCTAAACACTGTATGAGGTGCTGAGCTTACAAAGACAAAAGGGAGAGAAATTCTGCTCCCACAGAAAAATATAGCACTCTCCACTCTCCTAACTCTGCTAGAGTGGTATAACCTGCACAGAAAGAAGTGCACACCCAACATATACAAAATATAGACATTTGGGGGAGGGGGCATTAGCACCTGGGGGAATTTGAAGGAGGTGGCAATTGAACCAAACCTTGAAGGGATCTAAGACAGTGAGGTGAGGAGAAAAAGCATTCCAGACATCTGGATGGACAGCTTGTGCAATGACAAGGGGGCAAGAGAGAGGCAGATGTTACAGGTGAAGATAACAAAAAGTTCAGATGTTCAGAAAGATCAGAAGAAACTTGCCCTTTATTGGTTAAAATGAAACAGTGCAGGGGGCAGCTAGGTGGCACAGTGGATAAAGCACCTGCCCTGGATTCAGGAGGACCTGAGTTCAAATCCAGCTTCAGACATTTGACATGCACTAGCTGTGTGACCCTGGGCAAGTCACTTAACCCTTATTACCCGCCCCCCCAAAAAAGCAACAGTGCTTTTGTCTTTGTAAAATTAAAAACGTGGGCAGAAAATGCCCCTCGTCTGGTCCCTAGTATTTGCCTCTCTGAAAATGAAAATGAACTTGGAATATGTGCAAAATTCCAATGAATTACCATGTCTGATATCAGGCATTTAGGATCTAGGGTAAGATCCATCATCACATTGAAGCATTTAAAAGCTGATCCTCAATTTAAATTGCTTTTCTTGTGCTAATGAAACTATTAGTATCCCCCTCCCGGTTACCAGGGATCACATCCCATAATTTAGTACTAACAGAACATGCAGTGTTTACAGCAGAAGGAAGGGAAGCTACACTCACTTAGGAAGTGCAGCCAATCGAAGATTCCTATTCAGGCTGAGGAGGGCATCCATGTCTTCTTTTCTGAGTTCAAAATCAAACACCTAGAACCAAAGGATACAAGAAGATTTATTGCTGAAAAGGATTTTATACGTAATCTGTGGAGAGGCAGCATGTATAGTGGATAGACTAGAAGTTAGGAAGACCTAGGTTGGAATCTTGTCCCCCAACACTAGCTGTATAACCTTAGACAAGAAATTCTTAGCCTGTTTTATCATCTATGTAATAGGGAAAATAATAGTTGTCTTTCCACTGGACTGTAGTGACTCTGGAAGCTGTCTATAAGGCTGAAAACTGTGTGGCACTCTGCTTCACTTACATATGATTCATGCTTCAGGTAAGAAGAAATCCCCCATGATGTTAATTGGTCCTCTTTGAAGGAATGACAGTATCTTCCTCAATGAAGATACAATGAGATCATGTATGTAAAGGATTTTGTAAACCTTAAAGCATTAAAGCAATCATCATCATCAAAATCACTGCCACCACTTGCTCCAGACTCATCATTTTGAAAATGAGGTGAGATATAGAGAAACTAAGTGACTTACCAAAGTAAGGTAGTAAGCATCAGAACTAAGACTTGAACCAAAGTGTTCTGACTCCAAATCTTTTTGACTATGCTACATATTGCTAAGAGAGGATTTAAAGCCAGGAAATTAAAAACTGGTTACAAATGTCTATGAGGTTAGATTTTAATGAATACAAACTAATTATATCAGTTCAAAGTACAAAAATCCAGGAAACTGGTTCATCCCCAATCTGATGGCTCCTCTTAAAACCAACTCCAAGATATTACAAAAATTAAACACTTAGGAACTTACTTTAATCCTGTTCTATTACCTTGTAAACTTTTCTGAAAAAAGCTCTATCTGCTCTTAGTTGTAGCAGTTTGTGACAACTTTTGGATAAGAATGATGAATTCTAACTTGACCTGACCCAACTTAATATTCCATGTATGAAAATACAGAATGGAAAAACATTCTGTTGCTAAGAATTAACTTGAACTTTTGTCTTTCACAACAGATGTCACACTGATGGCTGATATTCAAACATCCAACACAAGGAGGGAGTAGTTTCCCCAAAGTAACCATTATATAACCAGTGTCCTAAGATTGTTTTAATATAGCTGCTATTTTGTTTGAGACAGTAAGTCACGTAACAGGCTGGAGCTTGCAGAATTTAGCTGAGACAAGAATCTTTGTTTTGGCTCAGACATCAATTACAGCCTTGGTGCTATGTGGTCAGTTCCTGTTTTGTTTTCAAAATTCAGCATGAGACATTAGCTTTAGTTCCAGGACTTATTTGCTGATCAGTTTGTTAATTTACCTGATGTCTGTCTTCCCCTTTTGCTATCCATTCTTTGATGGATAAATTTTTCTTTCCCTTTATAAAATTCCTAATGGGTCCATCTTGATTTGTCCTTTGTAAGACTTTTAGAAATGTTACTCATTTTTAAATTGGTTTTTGTGTACCATGGGACACTGCTCTGAGCACCTAATAAAAAAGTTATTAAAATGTCTTCATGTTGATGTCATGGGGAAATAGGTGGTGGGGGTCCTTAGGTATTCCTTGGTAAAGAATTACACTTCTCACACCAAGTTCAATTAAAATAAAATGGTCTTTCATTTGGTCACTAGAGAAAGTGACCAAGAGAGAAGTCAAAGACTTCGCCTTAAGGAAAGAAGATGGCTTAAAGACATCTTTCTCTGAGAACAGAAGAAAGGCCAAAGCTGTTATAGAGGATAGATGGGGTGACCACCTGACAATGGAAAGTTCCCTTTGGGGTAGGGTTGGAAAAGTTTGAATGAGGGGTAGGATGGGAAAGGCTTTAATGAGGGGTGGTGGTCCTGACTTCTGGAGCTATTTTAGGTATGTCCTCTCCCCCTCCTTCTTAGGTGTGTCAGTTCTTCAGTTTAGCTTCTCAAGGAGAAAACCTCTGATTTACTCTAGACCCAAACCACTGATAAATGATTGGAAGAAGTACTTATCAATGAATCCCTGGATATTTTTATATCCCCAGTATTTGGATACAATTTCCCATTAAAAAATGAAGAAATCAAAAATGCAAATAAAAGTCTACAAAGTATAGACTGAGAAATTCTGTCTCCAGAACTTGGAGTCTCAGCCAGTTCCACAAAGGTTCCAGGCTTTATTCTGCCTATTGGAGTACTTTTGAGCATCCTAACTATTGTAAAAGCTGGAATATTTTACAGAGATCATGTTGTTACCTTATGAGTCTCTATAATATTCCTTGAATTGGGAGAAGGGGAATGATGGTGTGTGAGAAAATAATGGGTTTTGGAATGCCCAAAGGCCCCTGGCTCAAGGGGATTGACTAGATTGACTGACTTCACTAATTAACTCACTTAAAGTTAATTCAATTAAAACCACACCTGCCTGGCCCTCAAGGGGGTGTGTTCTCAGAGGGTTGCAAACTGACCTCAACAAGGGACCACCCTCAAATCCATTGAACCAATAGATTTGGGTGATGCTAGCCAATTAGCTTGAAGCAATGTGTATGGACTCCCTCTCCTAAGGATGCAGAAAAAGCTTCCACTGGGAGTTTGGCTCCTGAATACAATCATGGTGGAGGACTTAGAGGAAGCAGGACAGGATGGAGCTCTAGACTAGATAGGCCTTTTCTTAACTTTCTGACCCAGGTATTCCCCTTTTACTAACACTTGGTATGCTTTAATAAATGCTTAATGGTCCAAAACTGTTGCTAAAGCTTCTCATTTATAAGTAAAAAATATATTAGAAACCCCAGCTAATTTTCCCTAAACTTGGGACAGAAATAAGGTGAACACACATAATTTTATATGTCAGAGGTGGTAGATTAGTGGAAAGTGATAAATATGAGAGGGGACACTCTGCTGGGATATTCCCAATCAGGACTGTGGGAGGCTGTACTGGGACCCCCAGCCAATGAACCCAGGAGTTGGTACTTCCCTGATTTGGTAATATATTTTCCCTTTAAATATCTACATAGTGGTTGCTTTTGCTTTTATAGTTACATTGTTAGGCTGCTTACTTTATTGCTGCTGCAAAACTATTATCTCTTTTCCTGTACTATATTAATTAAATCTAACTTTCTTCAACTGATGTTGGAGTGTCATTTTGTAGGAGCAAATCCGAACAGGATTCGTTGTACAAAATGCCTCTGTTTAAGAAATATGCTGAAAAAGGAAAAGAAATAATTGGAGTTTGTAGAAAAGGGTGGGCACTTTTGACTGTGTATAGGATAGTTTGTGAGGATAGGAATAAGACGATAGAAGAAAGAGTAGGTTTGAAAAAAGAGGTGGCTGAATTACAGGGAAAATGATTTATGTTACAATGTCAGAATTTTATACTTGGAGATCAAGCTCGGAATTATCAGAGTATAGCTGAGAAAGCTGCTATGAGAATGGCTCAGTATGAATATAAGAAAAGAAAGACGGAAAGTGATGGGACATGGAGGATGACTATTGATTACAGACAATTCTTTCTTTCTTTCTTTCTTTTTTTTTGCAGGGCAATGGGGGTTAAGTGACTTGCCCAGGGTCACACAGCTAGTAAAGTGTCAAGTGTCTGAGGCCGGATTTGAACTCAGGAACTCCTGAATCCAGGGCCGGTGCTTTATCCACTGCACCACCTAGCTGCCCCCAATTACAGACAATTAAACAAGGTAACTCCTCCACTTTATACAGCTGTCCCGGATACAGTGACTTTAATAGAGACTATTCAAACTTACCCTGGGAAGTGGTATGCAGTTATAGATCTTGCAAATGCCTTTTTTACAATACCAGTAGATTCTAGTCAGTGGGACCAGTTTACCTTTACTTGGCAAAGGAAACAATGTGCTTTCATAGGACTTCCTCAAGGATATTCGCATAGCCCTACTATTTGTCATAGAACTGTGGCTGAACACTTGAATGAATTAAAACTTTCTGGAGTACAAACTATTCATTAGATTGATGACATTATGGTTCAAGGAGAGAACAAGGTAATAGTGGAAAAGGTACTACATGCTTTGATCACATGAAGGAGAAGGGGTGGGAGATAAATCCTGCTAATATACAAGGGCCTGCCCAGAATGTAAGATTTTTAGGAATTACGTGGAATGCAGGCCATAGAGAAGTCTTACTGAAAGCCAAACAGAAAATGGCTGACTTTGCTCCTCCTACCTCTAAACAAGAAGTACAGAAATTTGTTGGACTTTTTGGATACTGGAGGAATCACATTCCTCATTTGGGACACATTTTAAGTCCTCTTTATAGAGTAACTGGAAAGAAATATGAATTTGAATGGGGACTCCTTCATCACTTAAAATTGAACATGCTCAAGAAGAAAGTATTATTAAAGTTGTATCATTTAACCCTATTACTAAAGTGGTGTTAAAAACCTCAGGGAAGAGAGGAAGTAGTCAATGGCTGAACTTATGGAAGTATATCAGGCCATTTTTTTTTAAAGGGAACAATGTCATACTTTTATTGATTCATGGGTGTTGGCTAATGGATTAACTACCTGGATGCCAATCTGGCAAACAAAGAATTGGGATATACATGGAAAAACTATTTGGGGGTATGAAATGTGGAAAGATATATGGGAATGGGTTCAATTTACTAATATCTTAGTTTTTCATGTAGATGCCCGTATGGATGTGAATTCAGCAGAACGTGAATATAACACCCATGTGGATGGACTGGCCAAAATAGGGGTAACCCAAATTGAGTCCAGTTTCTCCTGCTGACAATGAGGAACTTTTATCATTGGCAAAGATGACTCTTAACTTACAAACAAGAGCAAGCACTGCTATTAAGCAAGTTCAAATGGTAGGGGGTATAATTGATAGTGATTATAGAGGAGAAATTATGGTTATACTGGAGATTACAAATTATATACTGTACCATTCACACAAACCTTCCTTTCAGAATGACAGTTTCTTCTTATAGTTTCCTAGTTGCTGTTAGAGATTGCTTACTCCTGGACCCCCTGATATCCCGTTGCTAAAGGGAGAAATTCACTTTGGATGGAGAGACTCCACTCAAAACTGCACCCAAGATAATTATATTTGTCTTGCAAATCAAATCTGCCTTTGGGGTAATTTATCCTGGGATGGACAAGCAACCAGCTGGAAGGGGAGTCCCGATATGGACATTTTTTAAAGGGAAACATGACACAAATAATATTTAATAATTTTGTAAACATGACTGGTTGTTTATATAATCAGTCCCTCTTGCTCCCACCTAAACAGTGGATTGCCTCACAAATGAACAGTGTGCCAAAACTTCAGATTATAGAAGGACCAATATTACAATACCTCTTTATAAGGAAATTAAAACTATCTTGTACTAATAGCACACCTATTGTGGGGAGAGGGCCATTTATGAACTATCCTAGAATTTTACACCTGACTAGACAGGAAGACATATGTATACACCTTCCATAGTAAAAATACCCTTCAGTTGTGTTAACGTAACTCAGCAAGTTCTGAAATTTGTATTATATTACAACATTAGCTTTCCAGTAATGAAAACTTGTAATCATTAGGAAAGAGTGTGGTATGATACTTAACTTGGTGGAGCAGGAACTGATTTGGGCTTAATTAATTCAGTAGATCTTGAGTCCCTTTCCAGCAGACTGCACAGTGCTGGACAGGATGTGTCTCAAGCTTTAACTCTTAATGCACAATGGCTGCCCACAATGATCCTGCCTCACCAACATACTTTGAACTATCAAAAGGAAAATGCTCAAAAATTGTTAATGTTAGGTGACTCAACAATGTAAAATGTAATGTTTAAAGCCTATTTAACTAATGATCATTGGATATCAAAAGCTGTACTTAATGCCTATTGCAATAGTCAATACTGTATTGGAACTGTAACTCACTTTAAGATCACCTCTACTACCATCATGTGTAATTTTCTTGTAATCTCATTCATATTACACAACTATTTTGCTTTACCCCAGATTGAAGGGGAGCATATTGATCTGAATAATGTAACATGTTCTTAATGACTGTACTAAATGCTATCAAGGTCTAGTATGTGGGATGGTGACTTGGCAGATGGAACCCTGCTTGTTGAGCCATTCCTTTAACTTGTGTTCTCTTACTCTTTTTCCCCAAGCTAATTTTTCTATGTTATATGAAGTAGTGGCCCCACATAATCCAACTGATCTTGATTCTGTTGAAAAGAAGGTGCCGTTTGCAAGATGTCTAGACAAGGTTTCTTTTCTCCACTGGCAGGGTGATAATTTTTACTTTTCCCCTGACCAGGTGGATGATGTTACTTTTTCTTGGGTACCCAAACCTTTGCTTTTACCCTCAATGAATTATCCCTTGACCCTTTAATGGCCATTTTAAAATCTTCCATAGATTTGAAGACCCTACTGGATAAAAATGAAAGAGCACTCACTCATACCACTAAGAGCACAGAGGCTTTCTGGCCTACCTCAACCTCCCCCACCCCTTCCCTTTTCCCTTACTTATATTAACCCTTGTTCCTTAAAGCCATTCTTTGTTTTGTTTGTTTTTGAAAGGCATTGAAAAGACCTGGAATTCACCACATACTTAAGAGTACTTAGCAAAACTTTTGCTGTTTTTGTTTTTGTTTTTGACTTTTGTTTCGTTTGCTTTCTTTTTTAACTCAATTTTGTAAACTGAATGAATTTCAAAGACATTTCTAGTATATACCATTCAGCTCTGATGACTGCAAAAATCTATTACTTTGACTGGGCTAAGGATATAGGTGGGGCCATTGGGCCTCAGAAGCTGAAGCTATCACAATTTTTTTTGAAAGAACCATGGGTTTAATGAGTTTGTTTATAGGATTATGTTTTTTTTTAAAGGGGGTTATTGAACCCTATTGCTTGGTTTAAGTATTATTGAACCCTACTGCTTAGTCTGTATAGCAACCAATGAACATA
Source organism: Dromiciops gliroides (assembly GCF_019393635.1). Classification (NCBI taxonomy): domain Eukaryota; kingdom Metazoa; phylum Chordata; class Mammalia; order Microbiotheria; family Microbiotheriidae; genus Dromiciops; species Dromiciops gliroides. The sequence continues at coordinate 204,101,918 of NC_057865.1, read as the reverse complement.
TTGAGTCTTGTTGATTTAGGTTTTATTTATTGTTGATAAATTGATTATCACTTCAAGTATCTGTTATTATCATACTAGATAGAGAATTCATGTACAAGGTGATGTGGTTTACTTACTCAAAGAAGATTATGTAATAATGTTTAATATTATCAGCCATTTACATTCATTTATCATTTATATGTCATTGTGACTATGTATATACTCTGGGTATGGTTTTGAATTATTGTATGTATTACAAATATGTCCTGAGTTATGCAGCATAACACACATTTTTACCATCATATTGTCTTTGGTGAAATTAATGAGATTTATGAATTATGGAAACTTATCATTTCAGAGACTAATTGCTCTTACAATGAGCTTGATGGAGATGGTTCAACTCCACGATGCAGGCCCTAGAAAGAATATATGTACAATAGGAGGAGAGACAGATACAAGTAAGATGCCCTGATGGAGGCTGAGAGAATAGCCAAATGCATTCAAGAAGTCCATAGTTTGCTTATGATGGCAACTATGTAGACCACAATTGCTGGACATAGTCCAGTTTCATCTTCTCTCCCTCCAAAAATGGCCTAGTGTCATGGAAGCTCCAACACATGCACCTGGTTTAACTTGTTTTCTTTTTCTTTCACTCAGTCTGATGGCATGGTCAGAATTCATCCACCTGGGGCCTAGCACAATTACCGGATGTCTCGGAACCACGAGATGTGGTATGGTAACCTTTCCATAACATTATCAGGTGTCATCACGGACACATTACTAAATTTGGCCTTGATCCAGACACATGGTGGTAAGCAGTGTTATAGATTGCATAACTGTCTCAACTCTGTATTGTATATGGGTATAAGTATTCCCCAAAAGAGGGGAATGTAATATGCCATGTATATCAAGTTTAAATATGAGTTATATTTTGAAGAACTCTCACTGTTTAATTTGATCATTGACAAAGCTATACTAAGGATTAGTGAAAATCCAGCAGTTCAACAGCTAAAGAAGTGAGAGAGTCCAGAGACAACCAGAATCCAGACCAGAGCCCAGTTTTCCTGATGACATCTCAACACTCAAAGAAGACAAGATTTCAAAGACTTTAAATGAACAGTTTTGTTTTTTCCTTCTGTTTTATATACACCATCTGTAGTAAGTATTCTCTGCAGAGGACCTCCCTCTGTAGACATTGTCATAGTGTGAGTTCTTGAGGGACTGCCCCTCTGAACAAAATTTCCCCTTTCTCCCTTTCCTATATTGTTATTAACATATTGTTGGTTAGCATAGGGTATTATATTCTGTTATTTTTTACTGTTTCATCAAGGAAACACTCCATGCTCCTTAACAAAAACAAAATGGGGCGATGTAGAGAACTCAGAGGGCCAGAGGCCTTTTCTGAAGTTCCCCTTCCCGGTGTTATGCCCAAATCTTTAAGCTTGAGGAGGAATGGTTAAAAGTGTTTCAGACAGGGGCAGCTAGGTGGCGCAGTGGATAAAGCACCGGCCCTGGAGTCAGGAGTACCTGAGTTCAAATCCGGCCTCAGACACTTAACACTAGCTGTGTGACCCTGGGCAAGTCACTTAACCCCAATTGCCTCACTAAAAAAAAAAAAAAAGTGTTTCAGACTATAGTCCAAACCTTTAGGAATGTCAAGGATCTGGCAAAGTGTTCTGAGAATCAAGGACAGGAAGTGAGGAAGACAGAATAACAAAATGTTAAGAGGAAAAGTTCTCATGGCCACAAGATTAAATAAGAAGCCAGTTTGGTCTCACTATCTTATAACTGTTCCCGGAAGTATGCTGTAAATATCGATGATAATTTGGTGAACGGTTTTGTTATTCAAAAAATGTTCTCATGAACTCATGCTTTGTTTTACCATAAGAGAATTGCTAGCTGGGAAATAAAGAGTAGAGTAGAGCTTGCTGCAGAAAGAACTGCCTCCTGTCGTTCGTCTCCCCTTTTATCCCTTTTCGTTCCCCAGATCTGAAGCGCTGGCCGTTTCAACAGGGCAGTTACTACCTTATTAAATTTTATATACTTCTTTAGAAGCAAAATATGCAAAAAGTTCAATTTCTTGTTTTTCTTGTTATTGTTCAGTTGCTTCCAACTCTTCATGACTTCATTTGGAGTTTTCTTGGCAAAGATACTAGAGTAGCTTGCCATTTCCTTCTCCAGATCATTTTACAGATGAGGAAACTAAGACAAGTAGGGTTAAGTGACTTGCCCAGGGTCACACGGCTAGTGTCTAGAGGCAGATTTGAATTCAGAAGACTTACTGTCCTGACTCTAGGCCTGTCACTCTATCCACTGTGCCATCTAACTGCCTCCTTATACAAGTCTATCTGTCTGTGAAATGTTTGTTGATGATTATTAAAAAAGAAAATTTAAAAGAGAAGGGGAAAGGGGAGGAATGGGGAAGGAAATAAGCATTTATATAACACCTGGTACTATGCCCATAGTTATTTATAAGCTCTTTGTAAACCTTATTGTCATGGGGCGCAGAGCACCCCAGAATTTCTCTGGGGCACACCGAGGAATCTTCTCCTTGAGAAACTAAACCAGAGGACAGATAACGCCTAGAGGAACCAAATAGGACTAAACTAGCTTGGGATTCCTACCCTTCATTCTGGTCTCCCTTACCCTGGGGAGATAAATTTGGGTGTGGCTTCGGCCTTTGTGTTCTGAAGAGGGATCCGTAGCCACCCCTCACCCAATTCCTCTAGTCACTACTAGTGGGGGATGGTCCTCCACTCCTCACCCAATTCCCCCAGCTATCACCAGTGGGGGATGGTCCACCTTCATTAAAGGAACTTTCCACAGGCAGATGGTCCACCCCCATCAGGCCTCTATAAAAGTACCTTCCAGTCTCCTGTTCGAGGAGATTTGGTACCTCTGAGCCATGTGCTTTATGCCAAATCTCCCCATGAAAAGTCCAAGGATTTCTTTCATGGTTTCCCTCCCCCCACCCTTCCCTTCCCTTGCTCCTAAATAAACTATCACCTTGTTCTAACTAAGTTTTGTGTGCAAGAGGGTGTAATTCTTTAAAGAGGAATTCCCAAGAACCCCAACCCCAACTCATACCCCATTTTCCCACCATATCATCATCATACAGGTGAAAAATCAGGCATGAAGGAGTTAAGTGTCTTGTTCAGGGTCATATAAGTAAGTAGGAAAGCCAGGATTTGAATCCAGGTCTTCTGACTACAAATCTAATGCCTGTCTACTCCATCCTCCTATCTCTAGTTCCCTGTTCCTGAAGAAGTCTAAGGACATTGCAGAAGGACAATTCCCTTCACACTTTTTGGCCTGATGACTGATAAATTGTGGGCCAGTCATCTGCCAGCCTGCAAGACATACCTGGAAGTTCTCTTTTATTCGACTTGGTGTGACAGATTTAGGAATTACCGCCACATTTCTCTGTATCTGAAATCGGATCAAAACCTGTGAAAAAGACCCACATATGAAGATTATGTAGAATCAGCTAATTATTTCTTTTTTCACTACTAAAAGTGTAATTTTGCTTTCTTTAATACCTCTCCAACCACAGGATACTCATTCTAATAGATAGTTTTTATTATATCATCACCAAAGTCTGAAATTAACCGACCAGATTCTGCTACCATGTCACATGAGGAAGGTCAATGAGCCTCAGCATTCTAGTAATTATGACAGTAGAACAAAATTAATTTTAATAATAAATTTTGCCTTGTTAGGTATTCCAAAGAGATTAGTTTGCTGGGGAATGCTACAGATAGTCTGTTCTTATTCTAGTATTTAGGGAAGGGGTTAAACAAAGAAGTACCCCTGGAACTAGAAACACCATAAATTTCATGAATTGTTGAACATTTATGTTCAACCACCACCATCATTGTTACAATCAAGTTTGTTTAATATTTTCCTCATTCTACGGGGAAATGAATGCTCATCTTTTGGAGAAGTTAATATCTAGCAGCAGGGACTACTAGTGTGTACAGGGAACCCAGGATAACTGACTACGGGGCTAGAGAATTGCATGTTTTCCCTCTTCTTAAGGCTAGTTTCAGGCTCAAGGCCAGGGTCTTTCAAGTTCTCTATGACTTGGCTTTCACATACTTCATTCTCCCATCAGACTAGACTAGTTACCATCACATGCAAACATCTCAGGCTTTGCCACCTTTGTGCAACTGTAATTCAAATCATTTCCTACACCTAGAAGGCCACTATTGCAAATATGAATGACTCTTGAAGATTTAGCACAAGGAGCCCTATTTGGATCAGTCAGGGCATGGTACAGAGGGCAATCTGTGGAAGAAAGGGGTATCATGGGCTCAGTATCTGTGAGGCCTTTTGGCAATACCTAGGGTAGGGTCAAAGGGAAATGCTTAGGGTTACTTGAACCATTCCATTTTATAATATTTAATACCCAGAAGGGTGGAAATTATTTCTTCTCTCATTATACCAGATCCCTTTACCACAAGCCTGTGTTACCTATGAGGATGGCAAATGGCTCCTGGCAGCTTAGAGAAGACCACAGGGAATCGGACAAAGTCAACTTCCCATAGCTACAGCTATTCCTGATTCTGTCACTGTTGCAGGACGGTGTGTGATATGGCGCTGTCAATCTGGCCAGTGCTCTTTCATTCCTGTGGCTGAGATTAGTGAGGAACCCTTTGTTTTCACACAGGAAGGAGTCTAATATATCTTCACTGTCTTTCTTCAGGGATAGCTTCATATCATTATTCAATCTATGCTTGACAGGGATCTGAGAGAAGACTCCCTTCCTGTAATGGGACACTCACATACGCCACTACATTATTGGCATCATGTTAACTGGACCAGATAAGGCTATTGTGGTGAAGCCCCTAGATCAGATGGTGGGACAAGGGCAAGAATCTACTTTTTAAAAATCCAGGGTCGGGGCAGCTAGGTGGTGCAATGGATAGAGCACTGGCCCTGGATTCAGGAGGACCTGAGTTCAAATCTAGCCTCAGACACTTGACACTTACTAGCTGTGTGACCTTGGGCAAGTCACTTAACCCCAATTGCCTCACCAAAAAAAAAAAAAAAATTCCAAAAAAAATAAAAATAAAAATAAAAATAAAAATCCAGGGTCCATTTTAGTCAAGTTTTGGAAATACAGTGAGTAAGGAAAGCTCAGAGGGTTACAGGCACTAGTCCAAATAACCTATCACACTGGCTTCCCCACAGTCTAAGAAGGAAGCACAGAGACTTGTTGGATTCTAGCTTTTAAGAGAACCCACATTCCCTCCTGGGTATCCTGATGGCCCCCATTTACTGATTCATCTGCAAGTGAGATCCACAACAGCCTTGAAAGATCTAAAGTAGCCTGTCCAACAGTGTCCTTCCTTAGCCTCCTAGGACCCCGAAAGGCCCATGACTCTGTAAGACTTATCACTCACCACATGAACCCAACACAGTCTTTCTGAAGGGAGAAGGAAAGGCCTAGGATTTCTGGCTTTTATTCTCCTCCACATTTTTGTGGTATTTTGTTTTCCCCTTTCCCCCTTAGTACTGCCTTTACTGTGACTGTCCAGTAAAAGCCCTATAAGCATTAAAATGCTGGAAGGTCTTAGAAGATCCTTAATACCTTGCAACTAATGGGTAGTATGTGATAGAGCCAGCATTTCCCTGATGCAGCATCTTCCCTTCTACTACAACACAGGGAAGGTTTTACCTAAAAGAAAACAAAGCTACCCCAGCGCTTAACTAGTTTTACCTTCCTTGACACAGTTTCCTTCTCTCCTCTCCCCCCACCCCACCCTCACTTCCTTCAGTCAACTTTGGGAAGGCCCAGGACAAAGCAGTCCCAGGACCTGATGGCCCCAAGCTTCCTGATTATTTAGTGGCATAAAAAGCCTCGGTCACATGTAGTCTAAGCGTCTCAGACTTGGTGGGTGTCCAAGACCACACAAGTCACTCTGATGATCTGCCAAGTGGACACAATTCCATAAGAAGACAAGGGGGATCAAGTACCACCGTATACTTGCTGCATATTCTTGCCATTTTAGGACAAAGTAAATATTCTTTCATAAATGTTCAATAACTCATGAGGGATAAATTTCATCCCAAGTGAACCTGAACTAAGAAAGTGCTGATACTGGAGCTCTACCTCCAACACATGTTATCTGTCTTATATCTAACATACTCTTAAGATCCTTGAGAACAAAGACTGGGTCTCATTTATCTCTGACTCTCTCATAGAGTCTAGTATAACATATTTTATGTTGAAGGCACCCGATAAATGTTTGTTAAGTTTGTTGAATATCATCCAGCAAATATGGCAGGACTTTTTCCGCCCCTGTACCTGAGCTTCAGATTTCTTGTATTTTTCTGCAATCTTCTTAATAATGGGTTCATTGAAGACCTCACTAGAGAGAGGGAACAAGAGAGAATTAAACAGAAGAATGATCGTCCCACCCCTTCCCTCCCTTTATCACCACTCCTCTGGGCTCCTGCAGTAGTCTCTTCATAAGTCTCCCTGCATCCACATTCTCCCTTCTGCAATCTATCCAAATGGCTGCCAAGTTAGTATCATTAAAACAAGGGCCTGACATTGTCACTCCCCTACACAAAAAGCTTCAGTAGCCTCAGGATACAAACTTATATTGAAAGTGTCTTATAGGGGCGGCTAGATAGCACAGTGGATAAAGCACCGGCCCTGGATTCAGGAGGACCTGAGTTCAAATCTAGCCTCAGACACTTGGCACTTACTAGCCGTGTGACCCTGGGCAAGTCACTTAACCCCCATTGCCCCGCAAAAAAAAAAAAAAAAGAAAAGAAAAAAAAAGAAAGTGTCTTATATTGAAAGCCTTCCCAGTCAGGCTCCTGCCTTTCAAGCTAACTATTCATTACCCTACTCTACACACTGTACATTCTAACCACACTGGCCTGCCTGTCCTTTGTACACAATATCCCATCTCCCATTTTCTGCACAGCTTATATTCCAAATCTATTCTGTACTCTGTCTCTTCATCTCCATCCACCTTCAAACTTCAGCTCATGTGTTATGTCCTACATAAGGCCCCTCTTGATCATCCTTGTTTTTTGTGCCCCACCCCTGTGGAAATCACTTCGTGTATAATTTGAATTTTCACACGTGTGTACATATCATTTCCCTCAACCCTGATGGTAGAAATGAACCCACAAAGCATCCTTACCTCGTGCCCCCAAGTGGACGATAGGCTGTCACAGAGATACCTTTCGAATGGCAATAGTTGATCAGCTTCTCCTGAGTGAGGAATGGGTGGCTCTCTATCTAGAATCAGATTCACAACATATCAAAAGAGAAGTCACAGAATAATTTTTTTTGGTTGAGTCTGGTTATTTTAAAGAATTATATTTTACTTGTATTTATACCTTTTGGTTGTTTTTTTTTGTTTTTTTTTGTTTTTGCGGAGCAATGGGGGTTAAGTGACTTGACCAGGGTCACACAGCTAGTAAGTGTCAAGTGTCTGAGGCCGGATTTGAACTCAGGTACTCCTGAATACACGGCCGGTGCTTTATCCACTGTGCCACCTAGCTGCCCCTATACCTTTTGTTTTTAACATTGTGTTTATTTCTGAATATGTACCTCCCCCAAAATCCCTTGTAAAAGGTTTCAAAACAAAGTGAGGGAGCAGGGCAAAGGGAAAGTGGCTCAAAAAAACAACCAAACATGTTGACTGTATCTGATAGTAAATATACCCTTAATCTCATAATTCCTCCTGCAATGAAAAGACAGAGGTTTATCTTCTCAAACCATCTCCTTTAAGAGCAGGCTTTGGGGCAGCTAGGTGGCACAGTGGATAGAGCACCAGCCCTGGAGTCAGGAGGACCTGAGTTCAAATCCAGCCTCAGACACATAACACTTACTAGCTGTGTGACCCTGGGCAAGTCACTTAACCCCAATTGCCTCACTAAAAAAAAAAAAAAAAAGCAGGCTTTGCCATTATAATTAAAGAGCATCTAGTTTAATTTTTTTCTTTCTTTTTACATTGTTTCAATTGTATATATCATTTTCTCATTTCTACTTACTTCACTCTATTTCAGTACATACAAGTCTTACAAGTGTCTCTCAATTTGTTATGTTTATCATTTCTTTTTTTTCATAAAAGTATTTTGTTATTTTCCAGTTACATGTAGAGATAGTTTTCAACATTTGTTTTTATAAGATTTCTAGTTCCAAATTTTTCTCCCTCCCTCCCCAAGACAGCAAGTTATCAGATATAGGTTATGTATGTACAATCACATTAAACATATTTCTGCATTAGTCATGCAAGAAGAATCAGAGCAAAAAGGAAAAATCTCAAAAAAGAAAAACAACAAAAACAATATAAATAGTATGGTTCAATCTGTATCTAGATTCCACAGTTCTTTTTTTTTTTCCTGTATTTGGACAGCATTTTCCATCATGAGTCCTTTGGAACTATCTTGGACCATTGTATTGCTGAAAAGAATCAAGTCTATCACAGTTGATCAACACACAATGTTGTCAACACTGTGTGTACAATGTTCTCCTGGTTCTGCTCATCTCACTCAGCATCAGTTCATGCAAGTCCTTCCAGGTTTCTCTGAAATCTGCCTGCACATCGTTTCTTTCAGCACAATAGTATTCCATTACATTCATATACTACAACTTGTTTAGCCACTCCCCAGTTGATGGGCAACCCCTCAATTTCCAATTCCTTGCCACCACAAAAAATCAGCTATAAATATTTTTGTACATGTGGGTCCCTTTCCCCCTTCCATGATTTCTTTGGGAAAAAGACCCAAAAGTGGTATTGCTGGGTCAAAGGGTATGCACAGCTTTATCACCCTTTGGGCATAATTCCAAATTGCTCTCCAGAATGGTTGGATCAGTTCACAGCTCCACCAACAATGCATTAGTGTTCCAATTTTTCCACAGCTTCTCCAACATTTATTATTTTCCTTTTTCGTCATATTAGCCAATCTGATAGGTATCAGGTGGTACCTCAGAGTTGTAGAATTAGTTGTAGATTAGAGAAATTTGCATTTCTCTAATCATATGGCAATAAGTAGCTTTGATTTCTTCATTAGAAAACTGCCTGTTCATATCCTTTGACTATTTCTCAATTGGGGAATGACTTGGATTCTTATAAATTTGATTTAGTTCCCTATATATTTTAGAAATGAGGCCTTTATCAGAAATACTGGCTATAAAAATTGTTTCTCAGCTTTCTGTCTCCCTTCTAATTTTGGATGCACTCCTTCTGTTTATACAAAACTTTTTAATTTAATGTAATCAAAATCATCCATTTTGCATTTCGTAATATTCTCTATCTCTTCTTTGGTCATAAACTGTTCTCCTTTCCAAAGATCTGAAAGGTAGACTATTCCTTCCTCTCCTAATTTACCTATGGTATCACATTTTACGTCTAAATCATTTACCCATTTTGACCTTATTTTAGTATATGGTGTAGATGTTTGGTCTATGCCTAGTTTCTGACATACTATCTTCCAGTTTTCCCAGCAGTTTTTGTCAAATACTGAGTTCCTATCCCAGAAGTTGGAGTCTTTGGGTTTATCAAATAGTACATCACTACAGTCATTTACCTACTGAGTCTCCTGTGCCTAACCTATTCCATTGATCCTCCACTCTATTTCTTAGCCAGTACCAAATAGTTTTGATGACTTGCCATTTTATAGTAAAGCTTCAGATTTGGTACAGCTAGCCCTGGATATTCTTGACCTTCTGTTTTTCCAGATGAATTCTGTTATTATTTTTTCTAGCCCTATAAATAATTTTTAGGGAGTCTGATTGGTATGGCAACTGAATAAGTAAATTAATTTAGCTGGAATTGTCATTTTTATTATATTAGCTCAGCCTATCCATGAACAATTGATATTTTTCCAATTATTTAGATATGATTTGATTTGTGTGAAAAGTGCTTTGTATTGTGTTTATAGAGTTCCTGGGTTTGTCTTGGCAGGTAGACTCCCAAGTATTTTATATTGTCTGCTGTTGCTTTTAATGGAATTTCTCTTTTCTCTCTCTTGCTGCTGGACTATGTTGGTCATGTTTATCATTTCTTTCAATGCGACAAACATTTTATTTTTTTCCAGCTACATGTGAGGGTACTTTTCAACATTAATTTTCATAGATTTAGAGTTCCAAATTTTTCTCCCTCCCTCCCTTTTCTTCCCCCCTCCACAAGACATCAACCAGGTTATATATGTACAATCCACAAGTGCTCTTTTTATCAGTTCTTTCTATGGGGGTGGATAATATGCTTCATCATCAGTCCCTTGGGATTATCTTAGATCATTGTATTGCTGAGAGTAGTTAAGTCATTCACAATTGCTCACAGAACAATACTGCTGTCACTATGCACAATGTCCTCTCTGTTCTGCTCACTTCACTATACGTCAGTTCATATGAGTCTTTTCCAGGTTTTTCTGGGGATGTCATTTTTTTCTGTTTGTCATTTCCTATAGCACAATACTATTCCACTACAATCATTTACCACAGCTTCTTCAGTCATTCCTCAATTGATGGATATTCCCTTTATTCCTAATTCTTAGCCACCATAAAGAGTTACTATATTTTTGTTTTGTTTTGTTTTGTTTTTAGTGAGGCAATTGGGGTTAAGTGACTTGCCCAGGGTCACACAGCTAGTAAGTGTTAAGTGTCTGAGGCCGGATTTGAACTCAGGTACTCCTGACTCCAGGGCTGGTGCTCTATCCACTGTGCCATCTAGCTGCCCCTACTATATTTTTTGTACAATTCCCCCCCTTTTCTCTTTTTCATGATTACTATTGTTAACTGTTTCCCTCCATCCTATTCCCTTCCCCATGATATTTACTCTATTATCTATCTTCTTTCACCCTATCCCTCTTTGAAAGGGATTTGCTTCTGTCAGTCCCCCTCCTCCAATCTGCCCTCCCTTCTTTTGCCCCTCTCTCTTTATCCCCTTCCCCCTCCTATTTTCCGCAGGGTTAGAGAAGTTACTCCACCCAATTGAGTGTGTATGTGATTCCCTCCTTGATCCAATCTGATGAGTGTTAGGCTCATTTACTGCCCAATTAAATATATTACTCCCCATTGGGTGTACGTTATTCCCTCCTTGAGGCCAACTCATGATGAGATTAAGGTCTTGAGCCTATTCTGATGAGTATAAGTTCATTTACTACCCTGCTCCTCCCCCATCTCTTCCCCAACTCCATAAACCCTTTCCTGTTTCTTTCATGTGGGATTTCACCCCATGCTACCTCCGCCCTTCCCCCTTCCCCAGTGCATTCCCCTCACCCTCAATTTACCCTAATGATGTCATCATGGGGCAGCTGGGTGACACAGTAGAATATGATATTCCAGAGGGCAACGGAATTGGGATTACAACCAAGAATCATGTATCCAGCGAAACTGAAACATAATCTTTCAGAGGAAAAAAATGGGACTGTCTTGTGTCTGAGGCCAGGTTTTGGCTGGGATCCCTCTGGGTCCAGGGTGGATGCTTTGTCCACTGTCGGTTTCAGTCATGTCTGACTCTTTATGACCCCATCTGTGTTTTCCTGGCAAGGTTTACTCTACCTGGGCTCATTCCCAAATGGTTAGCACACCTGATACTGAACACTGCTTACCAAAAGAACAAATTCTCCCTGCCCCCCCTCCAAACCCTGCCAACTGCTGTTCCAGCTGCCCTCTCCCTCTTTCCCATTTGCCATAATCCAGCTCCTGAATAAGTCCCACTGCAGATCCACTATCCCCTTCCATTGTAGCCACCCAAAAGGAAAACTCCCAGGAAATATTAGGCTCAGAGGCATTTCAAACTCAAACACATCTAAACCAAAACTCCCTCCTAAACACATCTCTTCTGAACTCTTCCATCTATTGAGGGTACTACATCCTTCTAGTCACCCAGGTTTGCAACTTCAGTATCATCCTCAATCTGCTCGTTTCTCCTCACCTACATATATGTCATATAGACTGAGGAGAGTTTGGGTGGATGACACACAGTCCCCTTCATGCCTTATTCCATAGAGCAGCATGCAAAGTGGTGGTCAGAATGTACAATGGGATATGCATTAACTACATAGAAGACACATAGCTGCTAATGTTCCTAGTTGACACAGATTTTCAGACAAAGAGACTGCTGTGGGAGCTTTCATGTCGCTAACGGGGTGATGACCAGTAGCAAAACAGATTTCAAAAATTAACAATAAAAAAGTCTATTCAAAATGAGAGAGGTGGAATTATAATTGTGATTCATTAGCAAACTAGAGGGAGTCCTTTCAGCAGCCAGTTCTAATTAGAACTGGGTACAATAAAGCCTTAAGCATAATGGCATTGCTAACAGGAGCCAGGCCAGGCAGAGTGGGGTCACTGACTTCTCTGGTTATTCAATATCTAATCTGTTGACAACAATTTGACATTTCTGTTCTCCACAACATCTCTCCTATATGTTCCCTTCTCTCCACTTGCACTCATACAGTCACCACTCCAGTTTAGGCCCTCACTACTTTTGGCTGGACTATTGCAGTAACCTTACTAATTAGACTCCCTGCGTCATCTCTCCCTACTCCAATCTCTCTCCCATACTGCTGCCAAAGTGATTTTCTTAAAGTACAATGTGACCCCATCATTCCTGTATTAACTAACTCCTGTAGCTCCCTATTACCTCTAAGATCAAATCTCTGCCTGGCATTTAAAGCTCAGTCCCCCTCGCTAGGTTTTTGCATGGCTGTTCTCCATGGCTGGATTAGGTGGAATATAATTCCTCACCAGTAGGGATAATTTCATTCACTGTATTTGTATCCCAAGCACATGCCTGGTCTGTGGTAGGTGCTTCACAAATACTTCTTGATGACTAATAATCCTATGAGGTTACCCTTGTAAAATACAGACTACAGCTCACAACCAAACAATCAGAGAATTTTTCTGTTCCATGGGAATATGATGTCATAGGATGTATATAGCAAGAGGAAGTCTCACCTGACTTCAGGTAAGCTAACCTTGGGAAACAGGCTCTCATCTACCTGCCTGCTAGTGTAACCAACAATTTATCATGGGCAACCAGAGAAGGTTAATTCTGATGGAGGATTAAAATGAAAAAGACATTTTCATCTATTGGCAAATTCTCTAAGTCCTTTTACAAACTCACCTGGTTGGTTATTGGCTTGTATCGTAAACCAGGCTTGTTCAAAAGTCTCTCAATTTGTTCGTGGTTGAAGTTGGAAACCCCTATAGCTTTCACCAGTCCCTCACTCAACAGATCCTCCATGGCCTACAGAAAACAGAGTACATTTATCAAATAGGAGAAAGGAAGGGAGGGAGTGGGGGAGGAAGGGACGGAGGAGAAGGGAAAGGAAAGGAAGGAAAGGGAAGGAAGGAGAGAGGGAAGATTCATTAAGTGCTTACTATGTGTCAAGCGCTATACTAAGCACTTTACAAATTATTCCCATTTGATCCCACATCAAACCAGAAAGTAGATGCTAAATCCAGAACCTTATAAGGTTGCCTCTGTGCCTCATTCTCCCTATCAAGAATGCACTTACCAGAGCAAACCTCTAAAATCCATGCATCCCTGGGGAGAAGAGGATTAGTTAATCCACTCCATTTTGGATAGCTAATGCATTACCTACTATAAATATCATGATCCTTTCCCATGCTTCATAATCCATCCACCCCAGATATCTTGCCATCTGCCCTGCTACAGAGCAATACTCTTCCCACTCAAGACCTAGATCTTCCATTGTGTGGCATGGACAAATCACTCTATATCTCCAGGTTTTGGTTCCCCCGTCTGTAAATGAAGGGCTTAAATTATACCATTAGTAAGGATCTTTAGAGAGATAATGTTCTGTAACATCCATAGAAAAGGCTTGGCTCATTGTATAAAGGAGCCATTCTTAAATTAGGGTCCACAGACCCTTAGGGGTTCCCAAGACCTTTCTTAGGAGATCCAAGATATCAAAAACTATTTTCATAAAAATACCAAGACGTTACTTGCTATTAGATTCTTCCTTGCATTTCCGAATATATATCTTTGTGAGGCTGGATTTTCTTCATACGTTTCTAACCAAAAACCATATCATGCAATAGATTGAATGCAGAAGCAGATTATAAGCCATACAGCTAGCTTGTATTAAGTCAAACTTTTACAGAGATTTGCAAAAATATGTAAAATAATGCCATTCTTTTTACCATTTTTTTGTTTTTGAATATAGTTATTTTTCATAAAAATATGCTATTTAACCTTTAATAGCTTTATTCTTATTGTTTTTAATGAATTACCAAGTACATTTTAATTTCTAATATGGATAGATATAATTCAGTAAATGAAAGTTCTTCAGGTCCTCAATAATTTTTAGAATGTGTAATAGTCTTAAGTCCCAAAGAATGTGGAGAACACTAAAACCAAGAGATCTTGATTAACTAGTCATCTAATTTACCTTTCCTTGAAGTGATGGCATACAACAGTTGAGGGGTGGAGCATAGAGGAAGCAAGGGACAAGATGGGAGGAAATGTTACTATCTCAAAAGCTAATGCTGTAGATTGGGGGAGAATTCAGTGTCCTTTCTAAATAGCAATAAGGAGATTTCCAAAGATCCTGGATTTCTCAGCTAAACATTCTTTATAATTCAAATGGCAAAGTTCTTATTTCAAGCTGACAACTCCAATTTGTGAAAAGGTGAATACCCTACAACTTCCTAAACCAAAGACAGGATGCCAGCAGTCTTCATCTGTGAGAGTTTTGGCTTACCTCCCATGTGTTCAAGTAGTCAGTTTCACTGGCAATGATCATCCCATTCTGGTCCGTTGGTAAGTCATTCATCTCCTGCCTGTAAAGATAAGGAAATCAGTTTAATGCCGCTCTCTTTTTGTTCTCCTTATCAGGTAGAATAAGAGTTCTCTCTCCACTTTCTACATCAAATCAGTTGCCAAGGCCCATAAATTCTCCTCCTGTAATCTTGTTCTCCATCAATTTTCTTTCTTTCTATTCCTACAGCCAAAACCATAGCTATGAATTTGTTACTTCATACCCTTAGCGAGGTCTTCTTCCTCGATGCTTTCACCCTCCAATCTATCACTTTTTTAAATTACAGCTATTTTGTTTATACATCAATATAACTATTGAATAACCTCCCCAATAAAATCCTCTCTTAGAATAAAAGAACAACAGCCACAAAAGCTGCAGCAGATAATGTACACACTATTCTTTGCACTGTGGACAAAGGCAGTAAGAGCGCATCATTATCAGTCCTCCAGAGTCAGTCAATCCACTGGCAAATTAATTTTCTTTATGCCTAGAGGCTCGTCATCAAGTTGGCTCCAGAGTGATGAAATTTTTTCTTATGATAGTTCTGCAAGATAAATTTTATAGGCAGAAGGTGATGTATGTCTGTGGTGGAACAGTCCCACTGATAAATTTTTTTCCCCTTATATCAATCTAAAATGTTCCTTTCTGCAGCTTCCATACATTTCTTATAGTTGTCCTGTGAAGCCAACAGAACAAGCTGATGAAGTCACCAACTGAGAAGAGCTTTGAGGTAACTTAGTTAGGGGACATGATATATATGATGATCTACAAAGAAGACTGAGAAGAAATGGTCAGAAAGATGGAAGGCAAATAAGGAAAACCCTTATATGAAAATCTAGCACAGAGCTAGTTTGGCTGAGAAGGGGAGTAGAATACAGGGCAAAAGTTAGATGTGAGGGTAGGATCTAGTTAAAGTTTTCTAAAGATGGTGAGACCTGGACATGTTGGTAGGCAGCAAGGTGGAAACTACTAAGTAGAGAGAGATTGAAGATGAGAGCAATAGGGGATGACTGAGAAGGAAATGAGCCAGAAGACAAGAGGACACACAAGATTAGAATTACGGACGCCTGTAAAGCAGATGTCTTTGGTCAAGAGAAAAGTCATGTCAACTTTGGAGACTGGAGTAAAGGAGGAAAGAGTGGGAGATGATCCCAAGGGAGATGAGGCAAGGTCCTTAACTGAGATCATAGGCAATGGGGGGGAATCTAAGTAGTCAGAGGAGAGAATAAATGGTCTAGAATAACCTCAGTGGGACGTGGAGAAAAGAATAAATTAGGGAGGAATAAAGATTGTCTCATAGTTAGGTTTCAGTCATTTTTCTATTCATATCTGACTCTTTGTGATCCCCAATTGGATTTTCTTGGCCAAGACACGGAATAGTTTTATCATTTCCTTCTCTAGCTCATTTCACCGTAGAGGAACTAATGATCAGAGTCATCTAATATTCTTTTTTTTTTAATTTTAGTGAGGCAATTGGAGTTAAGTGACTTGCCCAGGGTCACACAGCTAGTAAGTGTTAAGTGTCTGAGGCCGGATTTGAACTCAGGTAATCCAGGGCCGGTGCTCTATCCACTGTGCCACCTAGCCTGCCCCGCCATCTAATATTCTGCCCCAACAACCTTAGGACATTTATGAAAGCTGTAGATGGGATAACCATAAAAGAAACAGAGCAAGGGAAGTAAATAAGGAGTTACAGAAATTGGCTACTCCCCGGAGGGATGGTATTTCTATTATCGGTTTCTAACCTTGAAAGCTCTAAGAAGAAACTAAGGTTTAGACAGGCTTCTGATAGGAATGATTATCTTAGCTATGAAAATTACAGAATGTTAGAGGTGGAGAGATCTCTGAGATCATCTCACCTAAACCCTGCCTTCCTCACATGAAGAAACTGGAGAATAAAAGATTTGTAGGAGGGCACGTAGCTAACTGGTGACAAAAGTGGAAAAAACCTCAGGTATTCCCACATAATTTAGTTCAATTCAACAAATATGTATTTAGTACCTACTACCTACAAGACAGTAATTCTAGGTGCTGGGAATATAAAGACAAAATAATGCCATGGAATGAAAGAACTTCGCTTCTACAAGGTGAATTCAAACAAATAGGAAATAGAAGGTAATTTAAAGATGAGGAAAAACAAAAGAAAGCATTTCACTATCTCCTCTGAAATACACTCCAAGGTTTGCAGGCCTAAATAACACACACCCCCTATTGCTTAGGGTAGAAAAGGGTCAAAGTCTGAATGATGACCTGTACCACATGAATTACCACATTGTACCTTAAAACCCATAGGCCAATGAATAAGGAAAGGTTCCAAGTAGTCCAGCTGTAGATCCTTCAGGCTATTTTGGCAAGCAGTTTCACAAGGTCCTTCTCATGGAAGGTATTCCAGAGCTATAGAGAGGGATAATAAAGAATCACCAGACACAAACACGCTAATATTAATCAGAATATGGGCGCCCCTAGTCAAAGGGGAGGTAGGTTATCTGAGACAACAAGGTCCAAAAGCCTAAGAGATTAATGCAAGTTAATAAGCAAACAGGGGACAAAGATAAAATGTGTACTCAAAATCCAATATGGTGGGGGCAGCTAGTGGCGCAGTGGATAGAGCACCAGCCCTGGATTCAGGAGTACCCGAGTTCAAATCTGACCTCAGACACTTGACACTTACTAGCTGTGGTGACCCTGAGCAAGTCACTTAACCCCCATTACTCCGCAAAAAAAAAAAAAGAATAAAAAAAAAAATCCAATATGGTGATATGTCAGAGCCAATGGACAAAAGAAGCAAGTCTGATCTATATTCATAGAAAAGGGTGTTTAAAACAGGCATATAAAACAAGTCTGATTTTACAAAGAGTTAAATCTCCATTTAACCTTACTCAATGTAGTGGTTCAAATCAGCCAAACAAGCATTGATTAAATGTTCTACTAGGTAGCACCCACTATTAGGGGGCTAGATTCAAAGGAAAAATGAAGT
Source organism: Dromiciops gliroides (assembly GCF_019393635.1). Taxonomy (NCBI): domain Eukaryota; kingdom Metazoa; phylum Chordata; class Mammalia; order Microbiotheria; family Microbiotheriidae; genus Dromiciops; species Dromiciops gliroides. The sequence continues at coordinate 204,084,199 of NC_057865.1, read as the reverse complement.
AGTTCATACCCACAAGAAACTTCGATTCTTTTGGTTTTGTTTTATTTTTTTTTTTTGGATGGCAATGAGGGTTTAAGGACTTGCCCAAGGTCACACAGCTAGTAAGTGTCAAGTGTCGGAGGCTGGATTTGAACTCAGGTCCTCCTGACTCCAGGGCCAGTGCTCTATCCACTGCAACACCTACGAGCCCCAAAACATAGATTCTTTTGGAGGAAGTCAATATGAATATGTAGAGATATTAAATATATAGATATATGGTCCACGCATGTGCATACAGTGTATAAATGTGTTATATATTAAATAGATATAATGAACATATATTGGTATGTGTGTGTGTGTGTGTTGTGTGTGTGTGGTGTGTGGTTGTGTGTGTAAAATTGATACTAGACAATTTGCAGGGAGGAAGCACTGGTAGCATAGTGAGGGGAATCAGGAAAGACTTCATGTAAAAAGATGGCTCTTGAGTTGAGTCTTGGGACATTGCAGGCATGGGGAATGGCCAATGCAAAAGCAAGAAGATGCAAAATGGGGCAGGCATGGACAAGGACAGTGTTGAATATGGTGTGTGAGTTGTGTCTGATTCTTCATGACCCTATTGGGCTTTCTTGGTGTAACGATTGGAATGACGCCACCTGCTGGAGACTTACTGTAGAAGAGTTCTGCCCATGAAGCGAAGGTCTTTGAGGGCAAGACCCGGGCGTCAGGAAAGTGACGCGGGCTAGAGGGAGGAGGAAGGAAGAGACTGGCTCTCGGGGTCTCAGGGTCTTTCCTTTGGACTCTGGTGGAGAGCGGAGCTAGAAATGTGCACTCCCTTTAATAGATAGGAATCTAGGCCTTTCTCTCTCTTTACCAAATTCTTGTTTTCCTTAATAAATGCTTAAAAGCCTAACTCTTGCTAAAGCTTATAATTTATTGGCGACCACTCATTAGATATTTTAGGACAGACTAGCTAGAATTTTAGCCCTTAACATTTGGCAAGGATACTGGAGTCATTTGCCATTTCCTTCTCCAGCTCCTTTTTACAGATGAGGAAACTGAGGCAAACAGGGTTAAGTGACTTGACCAAGGTCACACAGCTAGTAAGTGTCTGAGGCCAGATTTGAACCGTGGGATGGTAAGAAGGTCATTTGGTTGTATCACAGAGTGCATGAAGGGAAGTAATGTGTAAAAAAAGATTGGAAGGTAGGTTGAGAACAGGTTGTAAAGAGCTTTCAATAACAAACAGAGGAGATAAAGTCATACTTTCTACAAGAATCCTTTCCCAAGTTTCTCCATCTTAGGCCTTCCCTCTGTACTACTACCAACTTATCTCTATATAGCTTGTTTGTACATAGTTGTTTGTATCATGTCTCCCCCAGTAGAGTTCCTTCCCCCAGCACTTAGCATCTGTAACTGCACTCAGTAAGCAATTAATTAATCAATGCTTGTTGACCAAGTGATTTTTATTGATTCTACAGGTGATAGGGAGCCACTGTAGTTTATTGAATATGGAAGTGACAAGGTTAGACCTGACCTTTAGGAAAATCATGTTTGTTGGTCAGGGACTTCTTTTCTATAGTGTGTTCCACTGGCCCAACACTATGAACAAAGTGCGACATGACCAGGCTTAAGTACTAGGCCAAGACTAATGTAAATTGAGGAAAGCTGCCTAGAAATTTTCATGAAAATTAGAACAATGACTTAGAAATTAGAATAGGGGGCAGCTAGATGGTGCAGTGGTTAAAACACCGGCCCTGGATTCAGGAGTACCTGAGTTCAAATCCAACCTCAGACACTTGACACTTAACTAGCTGTGTGACCGTGGGCAAGTCACTTAACCCCCATTGCCTAAAAAAAAAAAAAAATTAGAAAGAACTATGGATGCGATAGCTGGACTCATCACCCACAACAAGAAGGTCCAATCAAGAAGCATTTACTTTAATTTTATTTTTTTTCCTGTGGGGCAATGAGGGTTAGTTAAGTGACTTGTCCCAGGGTCACACAGCTAGTAAGTATCAAGTATCTGAGACTGGATTTGAATTCAGGTCCTCCTGAATCCAGGGTCGGTGCTTTGTCTACTTTGTCATCTAGCTGCCCCCTCAAGAAGCATTTATTAAGCACCTACTGTATTCTGACCAATGTTTAACAACTGGCTCTACAGGAAAAAAGTCCCCCTGACCAACAAACATGAACCAATGAGTCAATATATCCTTCTGGACTCTAAAAAATCCTCCTGCCAATTCTATCAGCTGTGAGTCCAGAGGTTATTTTCCAAGCTGAGAGGACATACTTTGCTGACGATGAAAAGGTCCTCCCGTTTCACAATGCCTTCTTTGATCTTTTGCTGGATACCTTCTCCCACCTCCGTATCATTGTGGTACAAAAAGGCACAGTCAAAGTGGCGGTAACCCAGGTCTATGGCAACCTTTACAGCTTCAGTCACTTGATTTGGAGAGGACTGCAGCATGAGAAAAACAAAATAATTCCACTGTAGTCATGAGATCCCAACCCTAGTTATGCCCTAGTTGCTTTTGTTCTAGAGGTCAGTGAACAGGTGAAAAATCAAGTCTAAAGATTCATAATAAGACATAATTAAGGAAAATACAGGGGAGACTTCCAGGGCAGAGCCAAGATGGCAAAAGAAAGGCAGTGCACTCTCAAACTCATGACACAATCACTCCAAAAACACATCCAAATAATGCCAGAGGACAATTCCTAGAGCAGCAAAAACCCACAGAATAATGTGCTGAGATCATTTTTGAACCAAGGACACCTTGGAAGGTCAGAAGAAGGGAGCTGCTATGCTGAGAAAGGAGTGGAGCCCAATCCCAGAGTCACCCTGACACAGATCCAGTCTCAGGAAGGCCTCGCCAGAGAAGGAGACCCCCAGAGCCTCTGAATCAGCTGAAGTGCCAGTGTCGTCTGGAACTAAGCTCAGAATCTGGTGAGAGGGTTAAGCCCTCAGCAGCAGGAAGACTACAGGGGTCTATGCTGCTGCTGAGGCAGAACTTGGGGTTTTCACCCCTGCTGGGAATCAGGAGGTAGGCTTAAGTAACAGTGGCCCAGGTCGGGGAGGGGCACAGGTTCCTTGGAGCTGACAGCCACAACATACAAAGCTAGTTAATTAGCAAGTTGGTCTGGGGTCATCTACAGACCAGGGAACAGGCCAGGCAAGTGAAGAACCTGCTCCTCCTTAAATCGTACCACCTAGGACCTCGGAAGCTTGGGGATACTGCAGCCTGGAAACAGTGCCCCACTTTAAGGAGCCAAAAGTCAAGTTAAAGAAAGGCATGATGAGCCAGAACAGAGAAAGGTGAGGACCATAGAAAGTTTCTTTGGTGACAAGGAAGATCAAGGTGCACCTCAGAGGAAGATGTCAACATCAGGGCCCCTATATCTAAAACTTCCAAGAAAAATATGAATTGGTCTCAGGCCACAGAGGTGCTCAAAAAGGACTTTGAAGATAAAGTTAGAGAGGTAGAGGGAAAAAATGGAAAGAGAAATCAGGGTGATGTAGGAAAGACATGAGAAAAAAGTCAACAGTTTGAAAAGCCAAATTGGCCAAATGCAAAAGGAGGTACGAAAGCCCTCTGATGAAAATAATTGCCTTAGAATTAGGATTGACAAATGGAAGCTAGTGACTATGAGAAACCAAGACACAATAAAGTAAATCCAAATGAATAAAAAAAATAGAGGGCAATGTGAAATATCTTCTTGAAAAAACTGCTGGACCTGGAAAGTAGGGTCCAGGAGAGATAATTTGAAAATTATTGGTCAACCTGAAAATGATGATCAAGGAAAGAGCTTAGACATCATCTTCCAAGAAATTCTCAGGGAAAATTGCCCTGATATTCTAGAAGCAGAAGGTAAAATAGAAATTGAAAGAATCCACCACTGTGTCACCTAGCTGCCCCATGATGACATCTTTAGGGTTAAATTGAGGGGTGAGGGGAATGCCTGGGGAAGGGGGAAGGGCAGAGGTAGCATGGAGTGAAATCCCACATGAAAGAAACAGGAAAGGGTTCATGGAGTGGGGGAAGAGATGGGGGCGGAGCAGGGCAGTAAATGAACTTTACACTCATTAGAATAGGCTTAATCTCATCAGAGTTGGCTCAGCGGGAGAGATTAACACACACCACCCAAATTGGGGGAGAAATCTTTAATCTGGGCAGTAAATGAGTCATACACTCATCAGAATGGCTCAAAGACCTTAATCTCATCAGAATCGGATCAAGGAGGGATATACCTACACACTCAACTGGGTGGAGTAATCCTATCTAACCCTGCAGGAAAATAGGAGAAGAGGAGAAAGAGAGAGGGGGCAAAAGGAGGAAGGGAAGATGGGGACAGAAGCAAATCCCTTCCCTTTCAAAGAAGATAGATCACAGAGTAAATATCATGGGAAAGGAATCGAATGGAGGGAAACAGATAATAATAGAAAAAGAGAAAAGGGGAAGAATTGTACAAAAAATATATAGCAACTCTTTGTGGTGGCTAAGACTTAGGAATCAAGGGAATGTACATCAATTGAGGAATGACTGAAGAAGCTATGCTATATGAATGTAGTGGAATGGTACTGTGCTATAGGAAATGGCAAACAGGATGATACCAGAAAAACCTGAAAAGACTCATATGAGGGGCAGCTAGGTGGCTCAGTGGATAGAGCACCGGCCCTGGAGTCAGGAGTACCTGAGTTCAAATCTGGCCTCAGACACTTAACACACACTTACTAGCTGTGTGACCCTGGGCAAGTCAACCCCAATTGCCTAACTAAAAAAAAAAAAAAAAAAAAGACTCATATGAACTGATGTAAAGTGAGCAGAAATGGGAGATCATTGTGCATAGTGACAGCAGTATTGTTTGATGAGCAATTGTGAATGACTTAACTGCTTCTCAGCAATACAATAATCCAAGACAATCTCAAGGGACTAATGAACCATACTATCCACCCCATAAAAAGAACTGATAAAAGAGCACTTGTGGGTTGTACATATAAACCTATATCAAATTGGTTGATGTCTTGTGGAGGGGGAAGAAAGGGAGGGAGGGAGAAAAATTTGGAACTCTAAATCTTATGAAAATTAATGTTGAAACATTCTTACATGTAACTGGAAAAATAAAATAAATGTTTGTTGCATTGAAAAGAAAGAAAGAATAAGGAATTTTTTAAAAAAGGAAAATACAAAGAATTAACACCAACAAATATATACTAAATGTGCCATGTACTTTGATATGGCACTGTGGATCCAAGTACAAAGTATAAAACAATCCCTTCCCACAAGGGTTACATATAATGGAGGACACAAGTACATATAAAATACTTATAGCACAAATACAAAGTTATGCATATATGCATACACATACATGGTAGATTTGAGAGGAAGGGGGGCTAAGCATTTGAAGGGACATGGCTTCATGCAAAAGATGGTGCTTGAGCTACATCTTCTAGGAAGAGAGAGACTCTTTGAGGCAGAGAGAAAAGTCAGGGTCCCATCCCTCACAATCTAGTTAGCAAAACAAGGGAAACACAATTACAAACAATAAAAAGCAGTGCAAACTAGGTGAAGTGAATCTCACAGAATCAAATGCACTGGTTGAGAAGAGTGGAGCAGCGAGATGCTTGCCAGAGCGGATGGGAGTGCTGGCATGGAGTCAGGAAGACTCATCATCTTAGCATGTCCCCTGGAAAACATATTGTTTATTCCTACCTCTGCTCCTTCACTCATGCTTTTCCCCACTGCCTGGAATAGCCTTCATCTCGTCTCTGCCTTTGTGAGTTCTGTCCTTCGTTCCAATCCCAGTTTATGACCCACCTCTTCCTTGAAGCTTTCCCTCCCTTAATTGAGGTGTAAAATGGTGATATGTAGGTTTGGCAAGGGGATTCAGCCGCTGAATGGAGGATGACCAACGAAGTCCAATAAAGATTCCCTATAAATGGCAAAGTCTCCAGATGTTCATATTTGTGGATGACATGATGTAGATTATATCAAGACCCCCCAAAACTGCCATGAAATGAAATCCAAAGTCACTTTAATTAGAGTACTATCTAGCCACTCAGGAAAAACCAAGTCAATGAAGAATGCCTATTGTCCGGACCATGACATTTAGTTAGACAGATACCCCACAGATTTAGGTGGATCTATCAGCACACATATCTCGGACTGAACCTGCATGTGGATAATAAACTAGACTCGGGATTGAATAACAGAAAAAAGTATACTAGATTTTGACTTGAAAAAATGTGACAGTTATTAATAACGCCCAAACTCTTTTCGAAAGAGAGGCCCACTCTTTTTTAACACCAATATTCTTTCAATCTCCAAAGAATTAAAGTAATTGGATGTAAAGGATCATTAACTACATAGCATATTACTACTGAGACTTTTACACCATGAAGTGGACAGTTCAGATACCAATCAATAGATGCATACCTGCAAAAGGAGGTGGCAGAGATATAGATGTAAGATGCACCAACTGGCCATCCACATAATGTCCAGTATCTATGGGAAGGCCCCCAGCAATCTGGATAGGCCCCTCATGCAGGATATACAGGAGGATATGAAAATGTAAAAGAGAGGCAATGTAGATGGCTTCCGAAGTGAAAGTATCCATCTTGATGAGTTCACAGATCCATATTAATATGATGGCAAAGGGGTACATAAGGAAACTAGAGAATTGCCATCTGCTTTGGCACAGCTGTGATACTACTCTGAGTCAGCATGAGTAGAAGCATGTGTCTCTAACTCACTTCCCAGGCCTAAAGCTGGAAAAGGTGAGATACAAAGCCAAACTTGGGTCTTTCCATCATAAGGGAATGCTCCCAGGCTCTTTGTACTACTAACATAACCCAGGACAGAGTCAAGACGGCAGAGTGAGAGAAAACATTTTTGTCTAGCTCGCCTAGACTGAGTTCTGATCAGGAGAGCAAAGAAAAAGTCACAGTGAGTTATTTTTCCAGCTGGGAAGCTTAGGGAGACAGAGAGGTCTGTGTACCCTGGGTATGAGGCTCTCCACCAGTGAACTTATGGAGGCAGCAGAGAGGAGCATTCCATCGCTTAGGGATAGAATGGGGTCCAAGACAGGAAGCACCAGGGCTGAAAGAGATCCTAGAGGATACTTGAAACTAGCACTCGGTACAGGAATGGTACCAAGCTGGCAGGTTTGTTGACCATTACCCAGTTTCTGGGTCAAAGATCCAGGGAGGAGAGGTACCCTAGCTGTGTACTGAGCAAGGAATAAATTTTGGAAGCACAACAATAAAAATTACATTCCTTAAAGGGCCTTTGAAGAATAAATTAAAAATAATTAGAAACTAAATATCTTTTTTGTTTTGTTTTTTAGTGAGACAATTGGGGTTAAGTGACTTGCCCAGGGTCACACAGCTAGTAAGTGTTAAGTGTCTGAGGCCAGATTTGAACTCAGGTACTCCTGAATCCAGGGCCAGTGCTCTATCCACTGCACCACCTAGCTGCCCCTCAGAAACTAAATATCTTTATCCTAAAGAAATAAGTGGTCAATGAACAAATCATAGAAACAATCAATAATTTCCTTACAGCTAATGGAAGCAATGATATGACATACAAAAACTGGTGGAATACAGCCAAAGCATTACTTAGGAAAAACTTAGATCTCTAAACATATCAGAAAAAGAGCAAAAGAGAAGATAGATGAATTGGGCATGCAACTAAAAAAAACCTAGAAAACCAACCAATTGATTAACAAAATTGAAAGTTTAGAAAAAAACACTGAACTAATAATAAAAATAGGAGCTGGTTTTTTGAGAGAAAAAAATAAATAGATAAGCCATTATTAATTTGTTTTTAAAAAGAATACCATTATCAAATATAAAAAAGGTAAATTCACAACTAATGAAGATGAAATAAAAGCAATCAAGAGCGATTTCAACCAACATATATGCCAATAAATCTGGCATGTGAAATTTAATAATAAACATATTCATTTAAAGTTTTGAGTTCCAAATTTTATCCCTCTTTCCTCCCTCCCCTCCCCCATCACTGAGACAACAAGCAATCAGATATACATGTGCAATTATGTAAAACATTAACATATTAGTCATTTTGTATATGAAAACTTGAATAAAAAAAATGAAAGAAAGTGAAAAATAGCATGCTTCAGTCTGTGTTCAATCAATAGTTCTTTCTTTGGAGGTAGATAGTATGTTTCATCATTAGTCCTTTGGGACTGACACTTGAAATTAAATGGATGAATATTTACAAAAACATAAATTGCCCAGATTAACAGAATGGGAAGTAGAATATTTAAATAATTCTTAAAAAAGAACTTGAACAAGTCATAATAAACTCCCAAAGGAAAAAAACCCCAGGACTAGATGGATTTACAAATTAATTCTACCAAATACTTAAACAATTAATTCCAATACAACATAAACTGTTTGGAAAAGACACAAATATGGCCTTGGTACTATACCAGGGAGAGTCAAAACAGAGAAAGAAAATTATGGACCAATTTCCCTAAGAAATATTGATACAAAAAATTTTAAATAAAACACTAAGAAGGAAATTACAGCACTATATCACAAGGGTGATATTGCAATAGATGCAGAAAAAGCTTTTGACAAAATACATCACTTCTTGTTAAAAAACCCTAGAAATGGGGCGGCTAGGTGACACAGTGGATAAAGCACCAGCCCTGAAGTCAGGAGTACCTGAGTTCAAATCTGGCCTCAGACACTTAACACTTACTAGCTGTGTGACCTTGGGCAAGTCACTTAACTCCAATTGCCTCACTAAAAAAACCCCACAAAAAAAAAAAAAACCCTAGAAAGCACAGAAATAAATGGAGCTTTTCTTAAAATGATAGGTAATACTGCTAGGTTTATATTCCAAGACATCCCCAAAAAGAGAAAAAGACCTATTTGTACAAAAATATTTATAGCAGCTCTTTTCTGTTGTGGCTAAGAATTGGAAATCAAAGGAATGCCCATCGTTGGAGAATGGCTAAACAAACTGTGGTATATGATGGTGATGGAATATTATTGTGCTAAAAGAAATGACAAGCAGGATGACTTGTTCAGAAAGGTCTTTCTGGAAAGACATGTATAAAATGATGGTATTGTGAAGTGAGCAGAACCAAGAGAGCATTCGTTGTACACAGAGACCAGCAATATTGTTTTGACGAAGAACTGTGAATGACTTGATTTATCACAAAAAAACTGATATTGATGGGACAGGACTGAAGCATAGTATTTTTCACTTTCTTTCATTATTTTTCCTTTTAATCCAGTTTCCTTGTACAGATGACAAATACAGTAATATTTTGCATAATTATTCATGTATTGATTGCCGCCTCAGGGAGGGGGCAGGGGAGAGAGGGAAAGGATAAAAATTGGAACCCAAAACTATAAATAAAAATGTTTATTATTTTAAAAAAATAATAAAAGAGAAAAAAACATTTTTTAAAAGATAGGTAATACCTATCTAAAAACAAAAGCAAGCTATAATAAGAATAAGCTAGAAAACCTTTCCAACAAGATCGGGAATGAAGCAAAGATGTCCATTATCACCATTACTATTCAATATTGACTATAAGACAAGAAAAGGAAATTGAAGGAAATAAAGAAGAAACAAAAGTGTCACTCTATGTATATGATATCTTGATTTACTTAGTGGAGCCGAATCAACTAAAAAGTAATTGAAATAATTAACAACTACGGCAAGTTTTTCAGGACATATAAATAAACCCACACCAATCATCGGCATTCCTATTATCAACAAAATCCATCAGGAAGAGTTAAGAGAAATTCCATTAAAATAACTACGGACAGGATAAAATAACACATACAGCAATAGAAAGTATATAAACAGAATCAGAAAACATTTCACATAAATAAAGACACGGGCAAGTAGGAATCAAAGGGACATTGGAACACAAGTCCTCAGCTGCCTGCACAGGCGGCCAAAGATGAAAAATGACTCTCCAGTAAGGTAAGAGGGAGGGGGGAGGGGAATAACTAGTGTAAGTGACCCGACCTCCCCTTGACAATTTCGGCCGGCCACCCAGTGCAAGAAGCACAGCCAAAACCCAGAAAGCAGGAGCAGAGAGCCGTTTGCTCTGCGGGTCTGGACAACCTGCCCTCTTCCAAAGTAATGAGAGTAACTCTCTACCTTCCAGGTCCAAGACCCAGCATGGGGATTTTCTCCATCCTGCTCCAGGCTCGTCTAGCTGAACACTGAGCGACTCCACCCGGGAACTCTGGACTCAGGAAGAGATTAACTCCTTTTTGATTGGCTGTTTGGAGACAGCTCTGGCTTCGATTAATTTGTTCATTCATGCATTCACTTATTTTACCCTCTTTTTGCTGAGTGGTTTGGTCAGCACCGGACTAAATCAAATCAGTTCCACTTGTTAGTAGGCCACGTTTATTTTGGATGTTTCTAAATTTAGCTGTTTCCAAACGGAAAGAAATCTTGAGTTGGAGATAGGAGATCAGGAGTCAACAGAGTTTGGGGCAGGAGATAGATTTAAGAATCATCTGCATAATCCACCTCCCCTGAAGGAATTGATGAACTCTGAAACGCAGGATTGAAGCATACTTTTTGTTATGGGCCTTGCATACTCCAGAAGTTTTCTGAAGTAAATCAAAAGAACCTTCTCCTAGAGAAAATAAACCAAAGGACCGACACACCTAACCAGTCTCCCCCACCCCTCAGGGAGATAAGATTAGGTGTGGCTGCTGCCTTTGTGGCATGTGGAGCAGAGAGATGCTTGAGAGATCCGCAGCCATCGTTCACACCAACTCCCCCAGCCACCACCACTGGGGGATGGTCCTCCTCCAATAAGGGAACTTTCCACAGTCAGATTGATGTAGGAGGCAAACCAAGCTCTAATTCAGATATTAGCTCTAAAAGGGAGTCAGACCCCAGTTAATGGATAACTCATACTAGGTTCTTGTACCCACAGAAATTGGTGTCCATAACGGGAACAGAGGGAGAGAGGCTATGATGACCTTAGACTAAAATGACAATGCTATAGAAATTCTAAAGAAAAATGATTGTTTTGAAACTAGCCATGGGAATCAGAAGCAGACATGTACAGAAAAGGCCAAATTTGTCCCCAGATTCACCTTATGATGAATAAATCGCCAAAACACACTTCCACTGAAAAAGGTACCTGCCTTGGGGGTTGGCTTAGGACCCCAGGAACTCCAAATTAGGATAAGCCCTCCCCTAAAACACCCCTAGGTGGAGAATATTATAATGAGAAGGACAGGCCCTCCACTGTACCTCCCCAAGGTGAAGATTATTATTATTTTTTTTTTTTTTGGTGAGGCAATTGGGGTTAAGTGACTTGCCTAGGGTCACAGAGCTAGTAAGTGTTAAGTGTCTGAGGCCGGATTTGAACTCAGGTCTTCCTGACTCCAGGGCCTGTGCTCCATCCACTGTGCCACCTAGCTGCCCCAGTGAAGATTATTATGATGAGACTGATAATCAATTTATCCATACTATAAATATAACTGTCTTTCCTTTCCTTATTTGAGAGATACCTTTCCACTATTCTGGTTCTCTCCCTGTGGTCACTCAGTATTACAATAAAACTTGGGAAACTGAGTCACTGAGTCTTGTAATTCTTTTGGGACGACTCACAATCAATTTGACCCCAAATTCCAGCCCACATCATTTGGTGCCCTGTGTGACTTCAAGTCCCAGACTCAAATTCTTTTTCCTTTTTTTTGAAAGCAGTGGGGTGAGATCTCATTAGGGCAAGTTTGGGATCTGCCTTTAACTCCTGCACCCAGATTTTTGGCTCATTTGGGAGTCTGGCTTATAAAAAAATTATTAGCTATCTAATCTGAAAAGATTATATAATTGGACTTATGAAAAATTATAACTATATGAAAAATGATAAGTTTAGAAAAATTATAATTGGGCCATAAGTCCCATATGGGTTGCCATTCAAATGTAAGAATATTTTAATTTACTAGGGCTAATTTGGGGGTCTAATCTATTTGGAGGACTAAATTGGGGACTTTTAACTGGCTGGCTACCTGACTGCTATTAATTTAATATGGGCCATTTATAAAGTTCCACCACACTGCTCCACTCCCAAAATTGATAAGCAAAAGATTAAGAAGCCTCTTCCATTTTAACAGCAGAAAGTTTATTTATGAGATACAATTTTAACATAAAAATACAGAGAAATAAAATGTACAACCTGACTGTGTTCCGGCACGTCTCTTTGCACCTGCTGTGGCTGGAACTTTTTTAGCCTCCTCCTGCATACCAACGGACCTTCGTTCCCCTCACTGAAAAGCCCCCCTGCTCCTTATCGGCCTCCGTCCCTTCTTGCTCTTAGCTTTTTCTCCTTCCCCCATCTCTTAGAGCTCCAGCCTCTCTGTTCTCTTAAATCTTTGCTTTCTCCAACCTGTACCTTGTGCTGACCTATTCTGTGCTCTCCGCTGCCCTTTTCGCCCTCCTGTTCTGTCTGTCTGCTCCAACAGTCCGCCTCCCTCAGCGTCTAACTCTCTGGTATATATATATATATATATATATATATATATATATATATATATATATATATTATATATATATATATATATATATATGTATATATATATATGTATATGTATATATGTATATATATATATGTATATGTATATATATGTATATATGTGTGTATATATACATATATATGTATGTATATGTATATATGTGTATATATATGTATATATGTGTATATATATATGTGTGTATATATATATATATATATCTCTTCCTTCTAACCACTCAAATCTTGGGGCTCCCTACACCCCACACATGCTGTGATGGTGGGGGTGATGCTCAAGCATCCTGTGCGTAGCACACCCAGGGCTCCAGGGACTCATGCCCCCTGCTGTGCACCCAGTGACCTCTGCATGGGCTACGCCAGAGGCCAGCGTGAACGAGCCTGGCATCTCTCAGATAGATCCACTCAGGGCGGAGGGAGCTGGGGCTCTTTCCCCCAGCCATCTGACCTGGTGTCTTGTACAACCCACGGGGCTTTTTTGGCTCAGCTGAAACAGAGGGGGAGGGGCACCAGCCCCTCCCACACAGAGAAGAAAAACCTGAGGGCCTAAGGCTTTCTAATCTCAGCCCAAAGGTAGGGTCCCCAAATCAAAATAAATTTCCACAGACTGGTTCACCAGAGCAAGTGGGGGTATTTCTCATTGATCTGGGATCAAACGATTTACCCTGAGGGATTTCATTTTTTTCCTGAAAAGGGAAAAAAGGAATTGCCCTGTTGGCAAGACCCAGGAGTCTGGGGGACACCCTGGATTGGGTTCTTTGCTGTTTTAAGGGACACTCACGTGGACGCAGGTGTGGTGTCGGTAACCTCCAGGAGGTTACAGATGGGGCAGGAAATTTTGACAAATTGGGAGAAGGGAGTAAGAAGAAAATTGGATGTAGCCAAAAAACAAATGACTTTAAGAGAAAGGAGAATTCTGATAGCACTGACCTGGAAAAAGAAAACGGGTGGTGTTTTATTGCAATACTGTCTGACCACAGCAACCCCATCATTGGGTTTTTGGGTTCCCCAGGACGGAGTATGCATTGTGTTTTTCCCCTCTGTTGCCTCAGAAACCTCAGTCACATTAGGTGGGCCCCCAAGGTCTGAGGTAGGATTTTTCACAGGTTCGGTCTTAGCCCAACCCACCTTAAAGGGACAAGGAGAGAAAACATTCTGCATGACCCCTCAGGCATATCCTTACAAATTTGGAAAAGGGAAAAAATTGGACATGGGTGAAAAGGACTTATTTGCAAGAGAAATATTTAAGGTAACATACCTCCTGATAGAAGTAGTATCTTATGGCTGTTTCTTTGCTTGTCTGTGTGCTACTGCTTGCCTGCTTGTTGTCTTGGGCATTTATGTCTGTCAAATGTTGTAATTGTATTGTACAATCTATGGGGAATTTTTGGTTGTATCCCCGTACCCATTCAGAGTGATGACCAGGCTCTGAAGGTGGGGGAAGGGAAGTCTTTGACTTCTGTACAGGTGTGTCTACTTAAGAGTTTGAATTTGAGAGGCAGCTAGATGGCAGTAGATAGAGCACCGGCCCTGGAGTCAGGAGCACCTGAGTTCAAATCCGGCCTCAGACACTTAACACTTACTAGCTGTGTGACCCTGGGCAAGTCACTTAACCCCAATTGCCTCCCTTAAAAACAATTAAAAAAAAAAAGAGTTTGAATTTGGAATTGGGATGTAACTTCTTTGCTAGGCATTCATAGCCTTAGTTGAACATTGCAAAAGCTGGTTTGAAAATGCTGCTACTTTGAAAGTAGTGGAATGGTTAAAAATCAGGAACTAATTGTAATGTGTAAAAGTTGTAATGGAAGATGATCTCTAGTCCAGCATGACTTGTGCTGCTGCTTCCTCCCTCCCCCTCCCCATCTCAGGTGCTGGCTGGCTGTGCAGCACCAGAGCTGTGAGTGGGTGAATGAGAAAGAGAATGTTTAGAAAAATCTTAAGAAACTGTCCAGAGTATTTTAAATTACTGGTAAGGGGCAGCTGGATGGCACAGTGGATAGAGCACCGGCCGTGGAGTCAGGAGTACCTGAGTTCGAATCCGGCCTCAGACACTTAATACTTGCTGGCTGTGCTGGGCAGGTCACTTAACCCCAATTGCCTCACTAAAAAAAACAAACAAACCAAAAAATAAATAAATAAATAAATAAATTACTGGTAAAAGCAAATAGAAAGAAAACTGTGCCATTTTGTACTGACTGTTCAAAGAATTTGGAATCTGGGGAAAAAAAGGTGGGGGGAGTATATTTAAGGTGCACTGCCACTTTAAGTATTCACCTGCCATTTCAAGGTTTGTGAATTCTGGAAGAAACCAAAGAGTAATTGAGTTTGATTAGAAAAGTAAAATATTGTTGAAATATTGTTAGAGTTTTAAAGTTACTTTTAAATTGATGTATATGTGTTAAAATTGTATTAAATTTGATGATCACCCCCATCAGTCCTCTATAAAAGTATCTGCCTGTCTCTTGCTGGGGGAGATAGGTATCTCAGAGCCATGCCACTGTGCCATGCCTTCTCCCCATGAGAAGAAGTCCAAGGATTTCTCTCTTGGTTTCCTTTCCCTAGCCCCTAAATAAACTATTATTTTATTCTAATTGGATTTGTGTGCAAGAGGGTGTAATTCTTTAAAGAGGAATTCCTAAGAACTCCTATCCCAAACCCCCACCAATTTCCCCCATAACATTTTTTTTTTAACTTGGGTGGGTTTTTTTGCTTGTGTTTTCTTTTGCAACATCATTAATATGGAAATGCATTTTGCATGACTTCACATGTATAATCAATATCAAATTGCTTTCCTTCTCAAGGAGGGAGGAGGGAGAGAATCTGGAAGTCAAAGTTTTTTAAATGAATGTTAAAATTTATATGTAATTGGGAAATATTTAAGGAAATTGAAAAACATTTAAAATCATCCCCATATAAATGGTAATTAAATCCTTAGGAGCTGATAAGATTACCAAGTGGAGTAGTAAAGAGGAGAGAAGAGGATCCAGGATAATGTCAGTCCCTCCATCTATCCTTGGAATGGGAAGTTACCTACTTAGAGTAACACTATAGCAGCAAGCATGGGGGGAGTGGGGGAGAGGGGAGAGGAAGAGACAGAGACAGAGAAACAGAGAGAGGAGAAGAAAGATAGATAGATTAAAGGATAGCTTAATCCTAAGGGGGAAAAAACCAGTCCTCTGAGGATATACAAAAATAAATGCCTTTTTGCAATGGCAAAAAATTGGAAACTGAAGAGGTGTCCTTTTGTTATGGGCCCAGGCCACTCCACAAGTTCTCTGGGGTACATCAAAGAACCTTCTCCTAGAGAAACTAAACCAAAGGACAGACACACCTAAAAAGATAAGTGGAACCTGATCGGGTTATCTAGCTCCTGGACCATCACCCTTCATTCCAGTCTCCCCCACCCCTGAGGAGATAAGATTAGGTGTGGCTGTTGCCTTTGTGGCATGAGGAGCAGAGAGGTGGCTTGAGAGATCCGAAGCCACCCCTCACTCAATTCCCCCAGCCACCACCACTGGGGGATAGTCCTCCCTGAATCAGGGAACTTTCCAGTCAGAAGATCACCCCCATCAATCCCCTATAAAAGTATCTGCCTGTCTCCTACTCGAAGAGATTGGTATCTCAGAGCCATGCTCTGTGCCATGCCTTCTCCCCATGAGAAGAAATCCAAGGATTTCTCTCTTGGTTTCCCTTCCCCAGCCCCTGAATAAACTACTAATCTTATTCTATTGGATTTGTGTGCAAGAGGGCGTAATTCTTTAAAGAGGAATTCCTTAAGGACCCCAAACCCCAACCTGCACCCCATACTCCCTCCCTATTTCCCCATAACACTTTGACTGGGTAATGCTGAAAAAAGTTATGGTATATGAATATTATATTATACTATTGTGCTAAAAGAAATGGTGATGGGGATGGTTTCAGAGAAACCTGGGAAGACGTTTATGAACTGGCAGAGCAAAGAGAACAGAACCAGGAGAACAATTTATACAATAGAAACAATATTGTAAAGATAAACAACTTTGAAAGTCTTAGGAACTCTGATCAAAACAATGACAAGTTCAAATCTAGTCTCAGACATTTGACACTTAACTAGCTGTGTGACCCTTGGCAAATCACTTAACCCTCATTGCCCACTAAAAAAAAACAAACAATGACCATCCATAATTCCAGAGGATACTTGATAAAGCATCCCCTAATAGAGAGGTTATGGACTCAGAGTGCAGATTAGATATATTTTATTTCTGGACATGACTAATGAAGAATTGGTTTTTGCTTGACTATACATGTTTGTAACAGGAATTTTTAAAAAGTATTTCTTAGTGCAGGGGGCAGGGGATTGTTGAGGAAGAGAAGGCAGATTTTCATTGATAGTGTGAGAAAATAGAACTCCAATAACTCCTGGAACTCAGCGCTGGTGATGTGTCAAAGGCTTATTTATTTTCATTCCGGAGAGAATGGCCATTCCCTGGTGGAAAGAAAAGGGTGAAGGTTCTCAGGTCAGTTTTTTATCTTCTTCCCATCCTTAAGGGCAATTGGCCCTCCCTCTGGCTAATCAATCAAACACCGCATCCCTGCCCCTCCTTCTTG
The DNA here is from genome assembly GCF_019393635.1 of Dromiciops gliroides. Taxonomy (NCBI): domain Eukaryota; kingdom Metazoa; phylum Chordata; class Mammalia; order Microbiotheria; family Microbiotheriidae; genus Dromiciops; species Dromiciops gliroides. Next base: position 204,067,090 of record NC_057865.1, on the reverse strand, counting down.
CTTCTCTTCTCCCAGATGAATCTCAATCCACTTCCCAGACATTAAATCACCTGTAATTGTCTTCCCTGACAGCTCCAATCAACTTGAAAGGAGTCCACATTTTCCCACAGATAGAAGAAATAAAATTTAACATTAAAAAAAGATTTGCTAAAATAGTGCTATATCCATCCTCCAAATTATAATGTTTTGGGTAAGTACACTCCGAAAAGATAATCTAATTAGCATCAAAGTTTGAAAAAGAAAAAGAAAATAGTACACCAAAATATGTAGTAGGACCTAACAAAGACATGGATTATAGCCAGGGAAAGCTACAGAAATAAAACTTTTTGTTTCTGGCTCTGCCCATATGTTTTCCTAATTGCCAAATCCAATGGCCTTTTCTCAATCCTCATTCCCCTCTGCAGTATTTGACAATGTTGATCATTTTCTTCTCCTTCATACTCTCTTCTCTCTAAGATTTTGGTTCATCATTGTATTTTCCTCTGACCACTCCTCTTTCTCATTTTCTTCCTTCAAAAACCTTGCCCCCCACCTCCTACCTTCCCTATAACTGCAAAGGGCAAAAGCATCCTCCCAGTCCTTCGGGCTCATACCTACAAGTCATCCTGGATTACTCATGATCCCTGACTCCCTAATATCCAAGGTGCTGCCAAGGCCTGCTGATTTCACCTTTGCAATGTCTCTCAAATATGCCTCCTTCTCTCCTCTGACTGCCACAATTCTAGTGCAAACCCTCATCACCTCACCCCGGATAACTGCAATAGCCTGCCTCAAGTCTCTCCCTACTCCATCCTCTATTCAGCCACTAAAGTGATTCTACACATGTTATAATTCTAATTAAATAGCTCGTAAGTTACTATTGTTCACTGATGTATGACAAGTTCAGGCACCAATTTAACTATGGCTTAATACCAATAAATTCAGATCAAAACAGCAAGATCTTTCTCATAGCTTAGTACAGTAGTTTAGATGTTCTAGTATTAATTTAATAACCAATCAATTCAATGTTTCAATAAGAAACTTCCACTTTGTCTACTCTTATAATGGAAATATACCATGAGAGTTATACACCAGCCCTTAAGAATGAAACTCAAATATTCAAATGGGCCCAGAGCACCCCAGAACTTCTCTGGGGTACATCAAAGAACCATCTCCTTGAGAAACTAATCCAAAGGACAGACACACCTAAAGAGATAAATGGAACCAGATGGGACTGAGCTAGCTTCAGGACCTCCACCCTTCATTCTAGTCTCCCTCAACCCTGGGGAGATAAGATTAGGTGTGGCTGCTGCCTTTGTGGCATGAGGAGATGGCTTGAAAGATCCACAACCACCCCTCACCCAATTCCTCCAGCCACCACCAGTGGGGGATGGTCCTCCCTCACTAAAGGAACTTTCCACAGTCAGATGGTCACCCCCATCAGTCCTCTAAAAAAGTACCTGCCAGTCTCCTGCTCAAGGAGATTGGTCACTTTCTCTGTGCCATGCCTTTCTCCCCATGAGAAGTCCAAGGACTTCTTTTTTTTTTTTTTAGTGAGGCAATTGGGGTTAAGTGACTTGCACAGGGTCACACAGCTGGAAAGTGTTAAGTGTCTGAGGTCAGATTTGAACTCAGGTCCTCCTGACTCCAGGGCCGGTGCTCTATCCACTGTGCCACCAAGCTGTCCCTCCAAGGACTTCTTTCATGGTCTCCCTTTCCTTCCTCAGCCCAGAAATAAACTATTATCTTATTCTAACTGCTTTTGTGTGCAAGAGGGTATAATTCTTTAAAGAGGAATTCCTAAGGACCCCAAACCCCTATCCCCTATCCCTTTACCCCATTTTCCCCATGACACAGGGTTCCAGAAAAGCTTTATCAATTAATAAAATTTCAAGAATCACAGTAGGTTTGGACATGATATCAGTATCAAATTGTCATTGCAACAAATTAGTTTATGTAAGAATATTTTATTATTGACTTGGGCCTAATCTGTGGACTTTTGACTGGCTGTCTATCTGACTGCTATTAATTTCCTAAACCAGTCTGTTAGGGCCATTTAAAAAATTCCACACCTGCTCCTCCCAAATTGATAAGCAAAAAAGGATTTAAATGCCCTTTTAATTAAAGCAAATATGGGGTTTATTTAGGTGAATAAACAGAGTTAAATGTAGAAACAAGGATAACACAAATTAAAATACGACCTAGTCAGCTTTTAAACTTTCTGCCACCTCTCGACTATGGGTATGCTTGCAGCTGCCAGCCACGCCTCACCTCAGACAGGTTCGCCTTCACTCCTCTCCAATCCTCTTAGTCCCGTGCTTTCTTTCTAACTCAAAAGCCCCCTGCTATGTCGACCCCCCCCCCCCCGAAAAGCCCTTAGTGTCTCCCTTCCCCTGGTGTCTCGTCTACCTTCTCACTAGCTCTTTCTCCAACTCATTGTCAGCCCCTCTCGATTTCTCCATCCTAGCACCCCTCAGCATCTCTTTTTATTAAACCTCTCTCTCAGGGTGACTTGGGCTTTATCCTCACCAACCCTTCAGAAGTAAATACTTTTCAAATGCTAAATATATCTCTCTCTTATTCAATCCACAAACTTAGAAAGAACCTTTCTAAAATTGGAATTTCTCAAGATTAAGTTGAGGAAAATTAACTTTACTCCTGCTCCCTGTCTCTCTCATCCAAATGTGTTTGCAGTGGGGAGGGATTTCAGCTTCTTCTAAACCAAAAAGGAAATATTCAATTAACTCAGTCTTATTATAATAACACATTTTTACCAGGCCCTTTTAAAATTCAGTGAGGCCAATAAAATAACCTGCAGTTTTTCTTTTGTTGTTTTTTTTAAGTAGCAGTATATAGATTGTATGATTCCTAAAATTTCTTAAATAGATAGCCCAATCAAATTCAATTACCCTTCTTGATTTCCTAATAACACAAACTTTTCTCATGTTGGTTTAAATTAATATTTTAATGCCATATTCAGTCCTCCAATCAGTCTGCAAGACTATGCTAGAGCAGCATGCCTTTCCCCCACTTCCTTAACCTAGCCATGTTTTGGGGGCAGCTTTATCAAACAATTAGACAAAACTTTTCCTTCTAGATTTCAAGCACAAACTTACATTTCTTTTTTTTTTTCCCTTTTCTTTTTCTTTCTCTCTTTCTTTCTTTCGTGGGGCAATGGGGATTAAATCACTTGCCCAGGTCACACAGCTAGTAAGTGTGAAGTATCTGAGACTGGATTTAAACTCAGGTCCTCCTGAATCCAGGGCCGGTGTGCTTTACCCACTGCGCCACCTAGCTGCCCCTCGAATTTTACATTTTCAACAGAAACTTGAAACACATAAGACAACCTCATATAATTTCTTTTTAGCTTTTCTCAACCTAATCTAGAACTGGTTAAGGTGCTCTTTATTCAATTCTAACCATTTTTAAAGATCCTTTGAGCACATCAAAAAATATTTCTCAACCATTTGCAATGCAACAGATCTATAAGAGGGCTCAGCTAAATTAGATAGGCCCCAACCTTTTGCCCTGACACATTCCTAGCTTTGAGAAATAGTTTGACAGCTCTATACCAATATTAAGGTACATTCACAGAATATCCAAGGCTGTTCTAAGGCAGTGTGGTTCAATGGTTAGAGACTTTTAAAAAAAGATATTTTCTTTGAAACTTTTACATATTACATATAATTCCTGATTTTAAGCTATTCTACTACAAAAGATTTTAAGAAAAATGAAAATCTTAATTTTCTAATATCAGAAATGACTCCCCCCCCCACCCCCCGTAGCAGAAACTGCCACATGGAAAGGGGGGGGCAGGGATGGGGGACTTCCATTTGATTTTAGACCCTGGAACCATTCTGGCAGTTATAATCCCAAGATATTTTATCATTTTTAAACCTATTCTTGTGTAAAGATAAATCATTAAAGATTACTTTTATATAATAAGCAACTTTATAAAATTCTCAGTACAACCATTCTTTATCTTAGGAATTTCACAAGCTCTTTTCTGGCAAATTTACAAATTAAGGTGCCTCTAGAAGGTTCTTTTCTGTGATTTTTTTTTCTTCTTTTCATACAATAATTTACCAGTATTCCCCTTTATCTTCAAAATCAATGAACATAGGAATCTCATATGATTTACAGTTATTTCCAATCTTTTTTTATTTTGTTTTTGTTTGGTTTTGGTGGGGCAGTGAGGGTTAAGTGACTTGCCCAGGGGTCCTCAGGTCCTCCTGAATCCTGGGCTAGTGCTTTATTATTTCTATATCTTAACATCACAATTTTAAAATTACTTAACTTATAAGTTGCAAGACTCCATAACCAACTAGATCTTTCACCCAAACTCACACAACCTTTTCTCTCTTTTTTTTTCAAATGTTTTCCAACTGTTTACTCTCATATTCCTGTTCATGCTGTCAATGCAAACAGGGCACACCTTTCTTTACCAATCATAAATACTTGATTAAAACAATAACTCTTAATCACAGTACTTCAGACCATGTTGGTCAGGTTTCTTGACCATTCATTCCTCCTTCTTACTGTAACGATTGGAATGATGCCACCTGCTGGATACTTACTGTAGAAGGTTCTGCCCATGAAGCGAAGGTCTTTGAGGGCAAGACCAGGAGTCTTTTCTTTGGCGGGAGGAAGTAGACGCGGACTAGTGGGAGGAGGAAGGAAGAGACTGGCACTGACTCTGGGGCTCTTTCCTTTGGACTCTGGTGGAGAGCGGAGCTAGAAATGTGCTCTCCCTTTAATAGATAGGAATCTAGGCCTTTCTCTCTCTTTATCAAATTCTTATTCTCCTTAATAAATCTTAAAAGTCTAACTCTTGCTAAAGCTTATAATTTATTGGCCACCACTCATTAAATAGTTTAGACAGTTTAGCTAGAATTTTACCCCTTAACATTACTTAAAACAAAGTCAACTTCTCATACTTTCTCAACATGCTTAAACCATCTGAAACTAGCAAAATGGCAATTTAGCCAATATTTCACTAAAAACCCTACTTTTTTTTCAAACTTGAAACAAAACCCCTCAATTCTGAGCCACTCCCTCAGGCAGACAAGATCAGGTGTGCCACACCCCCATGGTGGGGGGGGGGGGAGATCTTGAGCTGCCCCTCACCTAATCCCCATCACCAGTGGGGGATAGTCCCTCCATTTGCTAGTTTCCCACTCAGGGAGAAAGGCATCTCAGAAAGCCATGCCCCATGCTCTCTCCTAGCTTTCCTTCCCCCAAACAAACCATTATACACAGAAAATCATTCATATAAACACTTGCTTTATGCAACTCTGGGAGGTCAGCTTTATTACAGAAAAGTAAACTTGCTAGTAGATTTCTTCCAGGGCAGATTTTAGTTTAAACAAATCAACTGTGGGGGCAGTGAGGTGGCACAGTGAATACAGCACCAGCCCTGGAGTCAGGAGGACCTGAGTTCAAATCCAGCCTCAGACACTTGACACTTACTAGCTGTGTGACCCTGGGCAAGTCACTTAACCCCAACTGCCTCACCCAAAAAAAAAATCAACTGTGAATTTATAATCATCCCCACAAACCCCTGCAAAACCAAATTTGTCTCATTTATCTAAGGAGCTATATTAGAAACTTATCAGATAACAAGCTTAAAGTTAAAACATGCTGGCTTTCACAGGCTCTGAGAATCCATTCTGAATCTTATTCTCTTTTGGCATGCATTTCCTCTCTCAGTGACTACTGCCCTCCCTCCTATGGCAAACCCAGAGGGCTCTCTGTCGCTCCTCTGACTGAGTTCCCCCACCCCAAACTCAAGCCGTGGTCACTGAAGCAGCAAGAGTTTCCTGGATAGGGGCAGCTAGATGGTGCAGTGGATAGAGCACCGGCCCTGGATTCAGGAGTACTTGAGTTCAAATCCGGCCTCAGACACTTAACACTTACTAGCTGTGTGACCCTGGGCAAGTCACTTAACCCCAATTGCCTTACTAAAAAAAAAAAAAAAAGAAAGAGTTTCCTGGGAGAGTTTTGTGGTCAAAGCTTGAATTCCAGAGACAACGTTTGGCCGCTCTCCTAAGGCCAGAGGAGCTAGTTGTGCAGGCCTTGCCCTGTTAAGGCCTGGAACAAGTTCCGTCATGTCAAGGCTGAAAGGTTGAAAAATTACTCTTGTTCTCTTAAAATTATTCTTGCAGAGACTTTCTTTGTGGTTTTTTGCTTTAAATACTGAGCTATTCTGAATAAAGAACACACACAGTTATTCACCCATTAGGTGGTGCTGATGTGTCAATTATCGTTTCTGATCCCCAACTCCCATCGTCAAACCCGTGACCCCGACACCCTCCATGCAGCTGTGTCTCACTCCATGTCGCCCATTCCTCACACTCTGAGTTTAAAACAGTTCCCTCTCAATCCTTTTTTCCTCATGAGGGTTGATCAGATCCTCCTTCTGCCTAGTAGGGACAGGCCTGTCTAGTGGGACCTCTGCCTTACCTTCCCAGTAGTCCTGGTCTCAGTCTCCGTCTTCTATACCTCTAATGAGTCTGGATACCAGGTTATACCTGGTAGGCTGCTTCAAAGGGCCCCGTCTGGAAAGTGTGAGTGAGATTTTTCCCCATCCCTTAGTTATAAGAGATTTACTATAGTTATAAGGGATTTGATTAAGATAATAATATATTAACTTAAAAAAATTGTGATTTATTCTATTTCATATAGATTGCATAATTTGCAATCTATATGATTGCATATTTCCTAATTTTTGCAATCTATATGATTGCATATTTCCTAATTTTCCAATGACAAGCATTAGGTAATATCACAAGATCTAGTAGTCAGCAATACTATATTTTAATAATCACGAGCGCCTATAAGAGTTCACGCTGTTGACCAGTGGCCTAACAATGATCCACCCTATTCTTATCATAATGCTGTCATTTATAGTCATTTAGGTAGTTCCTTATATTTCCTAAGAATATATTTTAATTTTAGAAGTGTAACTAATGATATAATACTGTACAAGTGTAACTTTGGAAAGGTATATAAACCCATGAATTTTGTAATTCTGGGTCTTTCAGGTCCAACACCTGGATGACCAGTTTTGTTGGGGGACTAAGCCTCTCTCAATAAACCTATTTGCTTCAGCCTGGAAACTTTGTTATTTTCCTTCTTCTGTTGGACTTAAAAATTTTTCCCGACAAAAGGGCCCTGAAAACAATTCAGGTGGCACCTCCCTGTCTGTGACAGGGCTCCCCGAGAGTCCACGAGGCCTGAACCAGTGGCACAAGGGGCCAACATGGTTGAGGTTTCCCGGGCAACTTGCCGAATGTTACAGCACGAATGACACAGAAAAAACTCAGCCAGGTACTTGAGGTGGAGAGAGAGAGTTTATTACGTGCTGGCTCAAAGGCGGGGATCAAACCTCCAACACTGGGCCCTGAGTCTTGTAGCCCTTCTGGTTATATACAAAAAGAGTAGGCATGGTATAGTGGTATAGTCATCATTACAGGAAATCAGATACATACCAGTGTATCACATAAGAATGAGGTCAGTGGTTATCGTACAAGAGAGGCCTGTAGGTGCAGCTGAGCAGACCTTGTCTGAGACAGACAAAGTCGGAAAGCAGAAATTACCTTTGCAGTTGGGATACAGCAAGGCCAGGGGCTACGTGTGATTTTCTACATCAATATGATTATAGATAACTTTGATTTCTTTGTCTGAAAACTGCCTGTTCATATCCTTTGAGTGTTTATCAATTGGGGAATGACTTGTATTTTTATAAATTTGACTCAGTTCAGAGAGCCAGTTGTTAAACATTTATTAACATACCACAGAATATGCCCCTCTCTTGACTCCTTTGCTCTTTTTCTTCCTGGTGATAAAGGAGGTAGAAATACTATTAGCTGCTGGGGAGGGGAGCAGCAAGCTATGTTCTCCCAAGTGACCTGCCATGAGTCTATGAGCACACATCATCTTTGTTTCTTTCGTGTTTATTCTTTCTTAATGTTACATGAATGAGTATCCTAAGAGGGCATTGCCCAGGTGAACAGTAGGTTTAGGAGATCTATGAAAACAATCAAAGGTCCTACAAGCAACTGAGGTTGGTAGCAGAGTCCACTGGAAAGTGTAGCAATAGCCAAGAAACCCGCTTGACTGACACAGCCCAACACTGTGATTGCCCAACAGTGATGATTTCATCAGCAATTCCATTCCAAGAAGCAAACATGATGGGAACTGGAGAAAAGAACTCTCAGGGACAGGAGTCACAAGGTACCCATCAGCCCCCTATATTCCCCATACATATGCTTCATTACCATTGTAACTTAATCTTGAACCCACTCCCCACAGAGACCTTGTGTTTTTAGGGGGAACAGCATGCCCCTGGTTTGGGAGAAGTATTTTGTATCATCTGCTTTAAATTTGATCCCACTGTCCCCCAGAACCTCATATGTAAAAGAGGAGAGTGTCCCCAGCTTTGAGGGATGTTTTTGTAACTTCTGAACTTGCTATACCTTTTCAGTAAATATCTCTTTTGTAAAAGCTAACTGATGTCAATTGATTGGTTGCTATTGGCAAGCACACAAGGATACTGTTGCTTGTGAGCAACAGTAATACAAGTCATACATAGCCCCATAGGGTCACTCCAGTGACCTGAGAACTTGCCAGTGCAGCTGGGAAAGTGGCCCCAGAGAGGGTATTGCATCAGCACTTTTTCCTGGCCTCTCCTTTGCCCTAATCTTTACCTCATTCTATTAGTTATGATACTTACTTTTTAGCAGATATATAAATACGTCTATGTGTGTGTGTGCATGTATGGATGTGTATATGTGTATGTATGTATGATATACACACGTGTATATATAACTTGCTGTATTGAACTTGATAAAAACTATCCCCTTTTCCAGCCCATATATGTATAGATACATGTATATGTGTGTGTGTACACACACACACACACACATATATATAAATAAATTGAACTTGATCAAGGCTTCTATCTCCTTTTCCAATCCTGTCATTTTCATCAAGTTACCTCAGATTCTTGTCAAATTGAAGCAGTCATTTTTCCCTTTTCCACTTTTGTGGCTCTGCTAATGCCATTTCCACAATCTTGGCTACTCACCCTACCATCTCCAGCTGTTAAAACCCTCCCCATTTTTCAAAGCTCAGTTAGAGGCTATCTCTCTGTTCAATCCAGCCATAAGTGTCTTCTCCCTTCCTTTGAATGGAGGTGTTCTGTAGCTCTTGGGCATTTTTCATGGACTGCATTGCATTGTGTTTATTTGTGTATAGATCAGTCAATTACCAAGCATTTATTAATCACCTGCCATGTACAGTGCTAGCCAACAGGAATACAAATGCAAAAGTGAGACAAACTCTGCCCTCAAAGAGCTTACATTCTATATGGGGAATACAACATACAGGGGCAAGTAGTGGCTGTGCAATTGAGCTTTGATAATCGAGTATAGGGGCAGCTAGGTGGCACAGTGGATAGAGCACCGGCCCTGGATTCAGGAGGACCTGAGTTCAAATCCAGTCTCAGACACTTGACACTTACTAGCTGTGTGACCCTGGGCAAGTCACTTAACCCCAATCGCCTCACTAAAAAATTTTAAATTAAAATAAAAAAATTTTAAAAAGATAATCAAGTATAGCCAAATAACAGTAAATTGTCAAACCCCTTCTAGATGCAATGGTAGTATTAATTTGATTATTATAAATTATAATAATTATTCAACATTATTATTTGATTATTATCATAATTGTTGTTATTATTCCTAAGTCAAGAGTAAGACTCTGCATAGATCCTGGTGTCCTGGTGCATGGCTGAATGAGATGCAAAGCATGATCAGGAACTCACTTAACTACACATAGAAGGTTGAGTTTTCAATCAGTCATCTAATAATTAGGATAGTTCAGCCTCAGGGCAGAGTCCCAAAGCTGAGGAAATCATCCCCATTGAAGTGAGGAATATACTCCAAAGCGTTTGGACTAGAATGTGGTTGTCCCTGGTAGAGAGACAAGAGGCAGAAGAAATGGTGAATTTCCCACACTGTACATCACTAGATGGGATGTGTGTATTGTTAAGGAATGTCAAGGGGTCCCCAGAACTTGTCTTTCCGAGCTGCCATATTCTCCAGAAACACTGTACCCGGAGTATGTAGGAGGCCCTGAATGTGTCTAAGATAAAGGCCCCTGAGCTGACCTAATGTGCTTTTTTGCATCCCAGCTAGACTCCCTTTGTGTCCTTGGGAGTCAACAGGTGCCAGTAAGTCTGCACTGGGCTGAGATAAGCAGACAATCCTATCTTCATGGTCTAGCAGTTCCCAAGGGAAAAGAACATGGATTTTCCCTTTGCCTTGCTCCTCCCCTTCAGCAAAGGCTTTGTCCTTTTCTCACCTTTACTGCACCTTTTTCCCCTCTCCACCCCTTTATGTGGAGATTTGTGTTTCTTCCTCCTTTCTTTATAAATATAAATATAATATATTTATAAATACAAATATAATGTTATAAATATGCAGACTTCTGTATGGATTGTGAACTCTTTGGTTTCTGCATGCATGTTCATTATTGTTGTAATAAGCTTAGTTTTCATGTGAGTTTCATGAAGTTATGATTGCATGTTGACAATATCTTTTTTTTTTTGTGGGGTAATGAGGGTTAAGTGACTTGCCCAGGGCAAGTTAGTGTCATGTGTCATGTGTCACGTGTCATGTGTCTGAGGCCAGATTTGAACTCAGGTTCTCCTGAATCCAGGGCTGGTGCTTTATCCACATTGTGCCACCTAGCTGCCCCAACAACATCTTTTTAAAGTTTCTTAAAGACAAGAAATGTATGTTTATCGCAATACCTACCACTACCTCTCATGTAAGTAAGTGTTTGATGGATATTTGTAGAAGGCAGAAATGCAGAGGAAGGCAGGAAGAAAAACAGGAAGGAAGAAGGGAGGGAATAAATGCCAAGTTCAATGAAGTTTGAGAAATAATTATACTTTATAATAAATATAGTTATATAGGCATAAACCAAGATTGAGTTCTGGAAACCACACATGGAAATGATTACCTTATAAATAGTAAAGACATCAAGAATCCTTTTTAAACAGTCAACAGATTTTGAAGGTAGAAAAGGACTCTGGTATTATCTCACAGTCATGGAAGTGGCTGGAGAGCTAGCCAACTAGCTCTCGGTCTTCATGTAAACTAGAAGATAGGCTGTTTCTCCCCTAAGAAGAAGGAATAGAGGAAAAAAATTTAATCAGGTAATACAAAAGTTTGGAAGGGATCATCTGGTGTTAGTAGCAAGCCATTTCCTAAGCATTATTTTTGTGTATTTTAATACACCAATCAAAGGAGTACTTTTTCCTCCCTTGTTATTTTCATCTTTGGGCAATATACCCTACATCTAAAATGGCACCCAGAATCATCCACTCAAAAAGAAAAAAAGCTCTCTCTACTCCCCAATTTAATGTTAAATTATTCTCTCACATCCACCCATGCAATGGGCACTCAAGAATTTATCTGGTCCCTAAATAATAAAGAATATGTCCTACTCTAGGATGTAGAGTACAAAGAGAGACTTTCAATATGTATTAATAGGTCACTTTTTTAATTACGTAGCAACTAATAAAAGAGAGATAACTAGTGGGACAGAGGTTAAATCTTTGCATGTTTTATTAAAATAGCAAATTGACAACTACAACCCATTATTTGAGTTTTCTTTTGTCAACTTTTTAGAATACATAAAAGGAAGGACAGAAGAGGGATATGGTTCCTAGCCCAGTGTTGTTGCTCAAACAACTCCGGTTCCTGACACTGTTAACACCAAGGGTCTTAATGGAACCTCAAGTCTTTTTGGTACAATTGATAAAATAAATATTTCTCTTACCAACATAGATAATAGTTCCCATAAGTCCTTTTGATATCTTCCCATGTTGCCTACAGGAACACAGACAGTCAATATTTATTAAATGCCCAAAGCATGGTCCTATGCAACACAGGCTTGCTCATTCCCACCGTATTCACCACTAATGACCCCAAGACCCTTGAACATCTAATAATAAGATGTCCTATCTGCAAAGACACCTTTGACTCTGTCTATATAGCAATTTGCTTAGTCTCTTGAATATATATCTGAATATATATCTGAATATATCTGAATCTGTGGTTCTTCGCTTCAATTAGTATTCATGTAATATAAAACTTTGTCACAACTTCTTTTGACCTCCCCCAAAATGTATCAAAGGTCATGGACAATGAATCTAAATCTTCAAATCTTTGGAAATGACCCCTAATAGATAAATTCAGCAGAGGGGCCTTTCTGAGGAAAGAAGAGATTCAAATTTTAAAAGATTCCCAAGCCACAAGAGATCCTTCCGAAGCCGACCCAAAACTTTTTATTTTTTTGGCATTAGGAGCCCATTTCATATTGGTTCTATTGCGTCATTATGTTCTAATTCCAATTAAAATGATATGGATCGGGCGGCTAGGTGGCGCAGTGGATAAAGCACTGGCCTTGGATTCAGGAGTACCTGAGTTCAAATCCGGCCTCAGACACTTGACTTACTAGCTGTGTGACCCTGGGCAAGTCACTTAACCCCCATTGCCCAGCAAAAAAACAACAAAACAAAAAAAACTGTAAAAAAAATGATATGGATCTTCTGAAAGTGTGGTCGACCTAGTGTAGGAAGCCAAATTCCTCACCAAGCAGACACTGGAGTCATTAAAGCAGAACCATTTGCCATCAGCCGGATTACAGATATAGGCGCAGTAATGTCCACAGTTGGCTGTCCCCATGTGAGCAACCACAGCAAAAAGCTCATACTGCTGGGAAGGAAGGAAATAAAGCACAACACCTAAGAATGACACTTTGAGGCAATTTTCTATAGGACACATAGAAGGGCTATACAATTGGTAAAAATTGGCTTGTTGATTTATACCATGCTCTTCCATATGGTTTAGTAGCACTTATCTCTTAGAATTACAGTAAGCATAAAATGAGATATATAATATATATCATATAAAGCATATTATAAATAATATAATACAGGAAAAGCAAATAAACTGACCCAAACCTTAAAGCACTACAGTAATGTTAGTTAGCTACTACTGGTGTTGTTGTTGTTGTTGTTATTAATATTCTGCTGTTAAGGAGCCTGGTACTAGGAGATAGCTGTAGTAACTTAAAAGTCCAGTCACGTTTTCACAGTTTCTAGTTGCATCTATAATCCAGACATAACTATAATAGAAAGAGTATTAGGTTTGGAGTACGACATTGGGCAAGTCACTTAACTTCTGGAGATATTGGTTTCTCTTCATCTGTAAAATAGTGTTGAATGGGCTGAATGATCTCAAAAATGCATACCGAAACGGGCAGCTAGGTGGCACAGTGGATAGAGCACTGGTGCTGGATTCAAGAGGACCTCAGTTCAAATCCAGCCTCAGACACTTGACACTTACTAGCTGTGTGACCCTGGGCAAGTCACGTAACCCCAATTGTCTCACACACAAAAAAATGCAAAACAAAAACAAAAACAAAACAAAACAAATGCATACTGGCTCTAAAGCTATGTTTCTATGGTCATCTTTCTCAAAGAAATGGAGAGTATCTTCTTAGAAGTAGCTTAGAAGGAGTAGGACTGAGAAAGAGAAATTCTTCCTATGTACAAGTGTACCAGCACCAATCAAAGAGCATATTAACTGCAACATGTGAATCCAGGAATAATACCAAGCAGCCAACAGGCTTTTTGACCACTGCCTGTCCTAATTACTACAAGCAGCTAGGTGGTACCATAGTGCGTAGGGCTCTGGAGTTAGGGAAATCTGAGTTCAAATCATACCTTACTTGCTCTGTGACCCCTGGCAAGTCACTTAACTGCTGTCTGCTTCAGTGTCTTCAACTATAAAATGGGAATCATTATAGCCCTGATCTTGCAGGGTTGTTGTGAGAATTAGGAATATAGGAATATAGACCAAGGCAGATGCTCAAAGGTGTCCTCTCTGAAAGAATGGGTCACTTCTTTTTTTTTTTTTTTTTAGGCAATGGGTGTTAAGTGACTTGCCCAGGGTCACACAGCTAGTAAGTGTCAAGTGTCTGAGGCCGGATTTGAACTCAGGTACTCCTGAATCCAGGGCCGGTGCTTTAACCACTGCGCCATCTAGCTGCCCCTGGGTCACTTCTTTTTCATACAGGCTTCTAGATCTTCAGGGTTCTTCAATCCAGAGACTCAAATGTATAGGAGAAAAGAATTACTTCTCTAAGTGGGGTTAGCACTATCTCCTACCTGTCCTTCAGAGTCCAAACATTGTTGTTCTGCTGGAAGGACCTGACTGAAATCCAGGCTTCTGGGAAAATGCAGGGGGTGGATGATCTTCTCAGTCTTTGAGAAATTCTTGGAAGAGAACCGCATGAGGTGGAACATCAGCGTTGGGGGCAAGTGCCTTACCTTCATGGTCTGAGAAACATGAAGACCAAGAAGAGTGAAAATCCATACTATTAGAGGAAGACGGTACCAGGATTAAAAGTCAGCCAGCATGAGAGTGCTGGACTTCCTCTTACAGATTGACTTTGGGAGGAAGAATCGGGATTGGTGCAAGGGTCATCTGTGTTGTCACAAGCTAGCTTGTACTTTTTGCATTTTAGAAGATCAATATTAGCTTTCCACAGCAAGAATTCTACCCAACTACATAAACCCCAATGCAAGCAACATTGAATATTTGATGGAGGTAGCCAACCTTCAAGAGATTGTCCTTTTGGAGCTCCTTTCTTTTGAGAATGAAGTGCTCTGATGAGCTGTGAGCACAACTGTCAGAACCCCTGTTTCAATTTTTGATATTGACATTGTCCCCCTGCCCTCATCATGGGTTCAGACTTAGGTCAGGGTCTAGGGCCCAAGACGGAATGAACTCAGGGATCTTGAGAGATTATAGGGGGGCAGCTAGGTGGCACAGTGGATAGAGCACCAGCCTTGGAGTCAGGAGTACCTGAGTTCAAATCCGGCCTCAGAAACTTAAAACTTACTGGCTATGTGACCCTGGGCAAGTCACTTACCCCAATTGCCTCACAAACCAAAAAAAAAAAGAGCGAGAGCAAGAGAGAGAGAGAGAGAGAGAGAGAGAGAGAGAGAGAGAGAGAGCGAGATTATAGGGACAAAAGGGCAATATTGGAATAACAAAAAGTCTGATGGAAGGACCAGGCCCTCCCACAGGGCTAATTACCTGTTCCCAATAAGTCAACTCCCACAGTTCTCACAGAAACACTTGTTTTCGCCTGAGTAACTTCTTGGGCTGCCAAAAAACAATGTAGAGAATCCTCCTGGCCCAGAAGACACAAAGGAAGTAACAGTGTCAGATAAGCACTTAATAGTCTTGGCTCATCAGTTCTTTCTTCTTCCTCACAATTACCCAGGCCCCTTCAACTTTAACCTGAGATATTCACCAAATAGCTTTGGGATGTAAGGGAAGATATCCTCTCCTACCACACTCCTTTTTTTAATGGACAATCATATTAAACATATTTCTGCATTAGTCATGCTGTGAAAGAAGAATCAGAACAAAAGGGGAAAACCTCAAAAAAGAAAAAAAAGTAGAAACAGATAGTTTAATCTGCATCTAGATTCCAACATTTCTTTTTAATGAATTTGGAGAGCATTTCTCCATCATGAGTCCTTTGGAATTATTTGGACATTGTATTGCTGAGAAGAGTCAAGTCTATCACAGTTGATCATCACACAATGTTGATGATACTGTGTACAATGGTCTCCTGGTTCTGCTCATCTCACTTAGCATCAGTTCATGCAAGTCCTTCCAGGTTTCTTTGAAATCTGCCTGCTCATCATTTCTTAGAGCACAATAGTATTCCATTACATTCATATACCATAACTTGTTCAGGCATTCCTCAATTGATGGACATCACCTCAATTTCCAATTCCTTGCCACACACACTCCTTTCATAACAATATGGGTTCTCTTTTTTGTAGTAGCAAAAAACTGGGGGGAAAAGATGTCTACTAGTTGAGAAAAGGCAGAACAAATTGAGGTACATGAATATGATGAAACATCACTGCACTATAAGAACCGATAAATATAAAGAATTCAGAGAATGATGGGAAGACATATGAACTAATGCAGAGTAAAGTAAGAAGAACCAGGAGAACCATATACATATTGACAGCATAAATGGAAAGAACAAAAAATTGAACTATAACACTATATAATGTTAAAAACCAATATTAGCCCTAAAAATAGATTAAAAAGTAAACTTGTTACTTTCTTTAAGAAGTGGGGACTATGAGTATGGAACAATGCACACACACAACCAGACTTGATTGTTGCATCAGTTAATTTTTACTAAACTACTTCTTTTTTCTCTTTTTTATTTAGTGGGAGAAAGAGAAAATATATTTGGAAGTGAAGGCAGTAAAAAATAAAAGATACTGACTTCTGGTTAAGATAGTGACATGAATTGTCCAGAAGAGCCCAGATCACCCATAAATATCTTGGCAAAGTTCTAAATGGGCACCAGATTAAATAATTATTAAAATGACCAAAGGAAAATACCAATAAGCTCCTCAATTTATTCCAGATCATAAAGCACAATATAAATATAAATTATTATCATTCCTTATACACCAATGAGTATCGTGTTTGTGCTCTGTCAGCCAACCATGATTTTTAAAATAGAGAATGTGAAAGAACAGAAAGAAGAGATTTGTATTAGGGGAAGAAATTAATTGGAAGGGAAGAAGAAAGGTGGAGATTAAAGGTAATAACAAAAAGGAAAAATAATCAAGAATGACTAAAAGGCAAATAGTTTAGCCAAATCTAATAGAAGAATCCTGGGTAATATTAACATGTAAACAAGCAAAAAAGAGGCATACTGAAATGGAAGGCCATCCACCTATATAAATCTAAGATGGTGGTTATCAAGGATAACCAAAGGTTAAATGAGTAACTCAGATTTCCCAAGGTCAGCTGCATCAAGTACTATTAAGACATATAGTAGGAAATGCTATGATTGGAAGCTATGCACATTTTATCCTAAGCACAGCCCTGAAGCCTATAGTGAGAAAAGTCTAGGAAAGCTGATTGTGATAGATGTGAGAGGGATAAGGGCTATGACCCTCCACCGAGATGGAAAGTGCCCCCCCCCCTTCGGCCTACTGATTGATCTCAAGGTCTTAAAGCCCCTTTAAAGCCCCCTATTTCTCTTTCTGTTTTTTCTCTAGCAGAGAGGCAATAACGGGAAGCTACTATCCCCCTTTCTAAATAGGCATATCAACTTAAAAATTGCTTCATAGGGTCTTCACCGAGACATTATGTAGATATGATAAATTGTTGCTGAAACAGGAAATTTTGCAAAATAACCTATGGCTGAACCCCTGAGGTTGGGGCACTCTGACCCAGGAGAGAGATTTATTGCTGAACATATAGTATTAACCTAATTACCGCATTTTACTTAAAATAGATGTCTGTAAAGAGTATAAAAACTGCTTGGTTTTCCTAATCTCGGTGTGTCACACCTCCTGGTTGTCCCAGTGAGTGTGGTACCTTTCTTTCAAAAGAAATAAAATCAGTGCTTCGGCCTCCTTTCTCCTCGAGTCTCGATTACAGGGGTCAGTGGGTGTACTTCCCATCCCACTCAGATGCACAAGGAAGAAATAAAACTAGAATGAGATGAGCCTGTAGAAAGAGAAGGCTAAGGGATACCTGAATAAATCTTAAAAAACTAATAAGGGGTTACCAAAACAGAGAAGATAACCAGTTCTATATTTCTAGTGAGAACCAAGCCAGAAAAGAACTTTAAAGAGTCATGAGGAATGTTCAATAGATAGAAATGAGGCATTTCTTAACAGCAAAATTTGCTGGATACTAAGAATAATGAACAAGGGAAACACTAATTTCCATTGGAGTTATTCAAAAAAATTTTTAAGACAGAATCATTTTGTCTTAAGGAAGAAGGATAGACAAGATGGCCTCTCAAAAGTCTCTTCTGGTTTCTACAAGAATATTAAATGACTCACCTAAAGAAAGTACATGCATAGTCAATAGGAACATAGGACACTGGCCATGCCAAAGTTGGAACAGAAAATTTTCCAAGAGAAACACTCACCAGGGTTTTCAGAGGTTTTGAGTCAGTATCAAAAAGAGGGAGGGAAAGGGTCAACATGCTGCTATCCCTCTCACTCTTCACGTTGCAATCAAGGCAAACCAGGGAGTCTTCAATGTGATGGTCTACAAGGCTTTCAGCCTCTCTGACTGCAAAAGAAAGAGACATTTAGCAGAGCTCAAGCAATAATAGAATGCTTATCTTCTCTATTTCTACCTTCTACTTCTTTTTCATCTTCCCAAACAGTCCCTTAATTTTTGCCCTTTCTTTTTCTCTTCCCCTTACCCCTGATGAAACAATAAACTTCTCAGAGCAAGGACTGTGTTTTCCTTGTTCCAACACTTGATAAACTATAAATACTGCCCCCTTCACATTGCCTTTCATCCATTCAATTAGTAAAAATTTAGTTAAGTCCCCTTACAAGAAGCAAGATATTAGAACTAATGAACTTAGAGAACTACGCCCTTCTAAACCAGCTCTTCCCCTCCTTTTCTTCCCCTTCTTCCTTTCTCTTACCTTCTACAGGAAGCCCTTTCCCATTCCTCCTTAATTCTAGTGCTTTCCCTCTGTTGATCTCTAATTCATCTTGTATCTAGCTTGCTCATACATAGTTGTTTGCATGTTCTCTCTCCCATTAGATTGGAAGCTCCTCAAGAGCAAGCACTGTCTTTTGCTTTTCTTTATGTCTCCAGTACTTGGCATGGTAACTGGGAATAGTAAGTGTTTAATAATATTTATTTATTGGCTGAATGATTCCTAGAATAAGGCGATTTTACTTTTTTTTTAATTCTAATTCCTTACCAGCTCTGAGTCTGTAATTTGGCTCTGAATCAAGTTCCAGAGGGTCAGGAAAAGTTGGGCAGCATCATGCTGGACAAACACTTCCAAAAGAGACAAAAAGGCATATCAGTTGTCTAACAGCTGTCTCGTGTCCTTCCCTTACTTCTCACTCCTTCTGGTCTCCATCTGGGAAGCTGCTTGTACAGGACATCTTTCTGACATCTGCTTTCACAAAAACTGCAACTCATTGACCTAAAGTTGGAGTACCAGCTCCATTCCCAATCACAGAATCTCAGAGTTGGAGATGACTTCTATAATCCAAGCCATATAGAAACCCTTCCTGCACATCCCTGGAAGATGATATGCAGCCTCCACTTGAAAACCTCAAGTGAGGGATAACCCACCAACCTCCCAAATCTCCTTTGGGATTGCTGAAAGTGAAGTCTTCTCTACATCTTGTCTTTTTTTTTTTTTACAGGCTAAATATTTTCAGTTTATTTTTATTCAGTTTTATTATTCAGCTCTATGTATGCTCCATTTTTGGGTTTTTTGTTTTTGTTTTGTGTGGGACAATGGGGGTTAAGTGACTTTCCCAAGGTCACACAGCTAGTAAGTGTCAAGTGTCTGAGGCCGGTTTTGAACTCAGGTACTCCTGAATCCAGGGCTGGTGCTTTAATCCACTGAGCCACCTAGCTGCCCCCCTATATGCTCCATTTTGTCAATGTCCTTCCTAAAAGGTGGGACCCAGAGCAGGACACAATACCTCAGGGAATAGTTTATTGGACAAATCGGAGTTGTTCTATCCCTTTGTTCTCTTAGTTGCTCTCCTCTGGAAGCTCTCTAGCTTATCAATCTCATTCCTATAATTGTACTTCAGCTATAGTCTGACTAGACCAAAGAATCATAAAATCACAAAATTTGAGACTTGGAGGTCCACTATAATCTAGTACAAATTATACCCCATGGTGGCAGTGAGGTGGTGCAGTAGATAAAGCACCAGCCCTGGATTCAGGAAGACCTGAGTTCAAAACCGGCCTCAGACATTTGACACTTACTAGCTGTGTGACCCTGGGCAAGTCACTTAACCCTCATTACCCCACCAAAAAAAACCCCCAAAACAGCACACACACACCAAACAGACAAAAAATAACAACAACAACAAAAAAGCAATTCATACCCCAAAGGAATCCCCAGTCTAACACAATAAGAACGAGAATAAAAATAAGAATAACAATGGCTAAATTAATATACTACTTTAAAGTTTGCAAAATACTTTATATTATTGCATTTGGGCCTCACAACAACTCTGTGAGATAGGTGCTGATTTTATAGATGAAGAAACTCAGGCTGAATGAGGTTCCCTGACTTGTCCAGGGTCACACAGATAGGAAGTACCTGGTCAAGGTGACTTGAATCCCTCAAGCACAGAGAAGTGTTCTTTTGGTATCACTTATTTGGAGGGTCCATTGTCTGTTAGTATTGTTTTTATTCTGTGGCATAGTGGATGGAAAGCTTGCCCTGAAACCAAGAAGATCTGGGGCCACATCCCAGCTCTGACAAATACTGGCTGTGTGATTCTGGGAAGGTCGCTTAGCGCTCTGGGAAACCCCCCCAAGATTGCTGTAAGTTGCAGAAAAGATGCCAAGCTGCACTGGTAAATGGAGTCCCCTCAGCAGGACATTGCCTAGGCCCATGAGATCACAGGGGCCTATCTTCTGTCCATTTCCAGTGAAAAGGTGGTTCTCCTTGGTAGAGATAGTACAGAGCCTCTAACTCCTGGATGCTGTGATTTTCATGCCCAAATCACCCTAAATGGCTCCTATAGTTACCTTTACACACATGCGCACAAACACCCATCCTCACCCCTTCTGGCTATGACAACAGTGCCACAGCCAAAAGATTTCCTTACATGGAATGTTACAGTTTTGCAGACAGGATGCCAACTCCACAGGCCGTACTGCTCTCAACCGGCTGTCTTGCATCTTCTCCATGAGCAGAAGAAGCTGGTAGGGGAGGCATGTCTTCCGCTCCTCCAGATCCCTAGGCATTGTGATCCTGAAAAAGCAGAGGTGTCCATGTCAGGGTTCCTG
Source organism: Dromiciops gliroides (assembly GCF_019393635.1). Classification (NCBI taxonomy): domain Eukaryota; kingdom Metazoa; phylum Chordata; class Mammalia; order Microbiotheria; family Microbiotheriidae; genus Dromiciops; species Dromiciops gliroides. The sequence goes on along the minus strand of NC_057865.1, from coordinate 204,046,172 downwards.
GAACAGATCAGCTCAAAAGAGTGCTTATTCAACAAGGAAACAAGGAAAGAGACAATCATTTCCTCACCACCATCCCCATCCCATACCCTACCTTGCTATTACACCAAAAGCCAAACCCAAGAATAAGAGTGGACAGTCATGCCATTCTGAGAGTCTAGAGTCACTATTAACATCTCCGCAAGATTCATGTAAGCCAAATTGTAGGTTTTCTATGAGAATTAGAGAATCACACCCCTGAACCTAGAAACTAGGGAAAAACAATTCAAAACAGAAACAAGTAGCTCCACACCCATTTCTCAGAACCTGGATAGAAGAGGAAAGCAGAAGAAAGAAGTGGTTCATTTCATGGCTGCCACATAATGGCTGAACTGTGATCTTTACCCTCTGGACATGGCAGGATAAAGTTTTCAGGAAACAGACTATCCCAGTCTGGTCAGTTTTAAGCAAGTAACCTTTCCAGCTGTGCAGCCAATCAAAGAAGGCCACTCCCACCCATGTGGTAGGGGACCTAGGGAGCCTTTGTGTTAAAAGATCTAGGCATGCCTGAGCCAGCCCGGGGCAACTAGGTGGTACCAAGTCCAGAGTCACAAAGGCTCATCTTTCTGAGTTCAAATCTGGCCTCAGACATTTGCTAGCTGTGTGACCCTGTTTGTCTCAGTTTCCGCATCTGTTAGACCTGACATGGAAATGGTAAACCACCCCAGTAACTTTGCCAAGAAAACCCCAAATGGTGTCGCAACTAATAGGACATGGCTGAATCGACTAAACAATAACCAAGCCAAGCCCCAGTACATCAGTAAAAGGAAAAGTAATTAATTAACAATGAAGCAATCAAGAAAAAGCTCTTGTAGAAAACTTTTGTTCCCCTCCTCCAGTTCTCTAGGCAGATGATCTTGAATAAGCAGAGGAGCCACTTATTGTGAGAGTTCCTGGAAGAGACCAGCTCAAAAGAATGCAGCAATACAATAATCCAAGACCATCCCAAAGGGCTAGTGATGAAGTACATGATCTCGCTCCAGAGAAAGAACTGATAATGATGGAACACAGACTGAAGCATGCTATTTTTCACTTGCTTTCTTTCTTTTTCTTTTATTCACGTTTTCTTATACAAAATGACTAATATGGTACTGTTTTACATAATTGCACATATATAGCCTATATCTGATTGCTTACTGCCTCAAGGAGGGGGGAGGGGAAAAAGAAAGGAGAGAGAAAATTTGGAACTCAAAACTTTAAATAAAAATGTTTATGATTAAATAAAAAAAATTGATTTTAAAAAAAGAATGCAACAAGTAGACAGACAAAATCATCTCATAACCACCACTACTCCCTACTCTGATTATCAGTGGTTAAATGAAATTGAGGTTCAGTAGACTAGTCCTACAGTTGAGGGAAAACTATGATGGGTGTTGGGACATAGGCAGAGGGCCTGTGTACCTCAAAGGCCCTTAAGGGTACCAGAGAATCCTAGGGTAGAGGTGAAATGTGACACACTGGGCCTTCAGGAAATGGGGGCCAAGGTAGCCTGCATTACGTTGATATTTTATTTATTACAATTTGTTTTGTATTTTCTTAACAACATCCATGTTATGTATTCCAGTAGGACATTAAAGGACAGGAATGTTTCACTAGGAGCGGAGGGAAGGTTATGGGAAGAAGTGAGGGAAAAGGAAGAGAACAGGCATTGATGTAGCATATATATAGCACCTACTATGTGCCCTGCACTGTGCTGAGTGCTTTTACAAATATTATCTTATTTGATACAACAACCCTGGGAGGTAGGTGCTACTATTATCTCCATTTTATAGTTGAGGAAACTGAAGCACACAGTTTAGTGACTTGCCCAGGGTCACATAGCTAGTAAGTACTCGAGGACAAACTTCCTAACTCCAGGCCCAACACTCTATCCACTGTGCCACCTAGCTGCCTCTAAGCCCATAATAGATATTTAGTGGATGTTTGTTAAATTGAAGTAAATTGAACTGAGTAGTCCAAACTGATAAATAGGGACAGCATCAAGCACTTGGAAGAAAGAAGCAGAAGAAGGGAAGTGATTACTTGGGTGTTCTTGAAATTGAGAAATCGAGTTATAGGAAGGAATGATGGATCTGGAGTTAGCGGCCCTGGATTCGAATATTGGTTCTATTACTCCTTACCTGTATGACTTTGAGCTAGATAAAACTCTAATATCCCTTCTATTTTTTTTTTTTAGTGAGGCAATTGGGGTTAAGTGACTTGCCCAGGGCCACATACTAAGTGTTAAGTGTCTGAGACTAGACTTAAACTCAGATCCTCCTGACTCCAAGGCCGGTACTCTATTCACTGCGGCACCTAGCTGCCCCTCCCTTCTAGTTTTAAATCTAATATCCTAAGAGAAGTAGATGGAACAAAAAGATAGATGTTGAACCATTCTACACCTGGGTCTCTGGTTGAATGGACCCTCTTCCAGCAGCTAGAGACCTGGCTAGGCAATGAGAGAAGAGGCCAATGAAGTAGAAGCTCCCAGAGGGCAGATGCTTTTGTTTATGTGTGTCTGTATCCTTGGAGCTGACTGAGCACAGTCCTGGCACATGCTGCTTAATAAATGTTTATCTAATTCAGGAGACACCCACACACCCCCAGCCCATCAGGAATAATTGAAATTTTCCTGGAAACATCAAAGAAAAGGCAAATTTATAATTTACCATTCTCAGCCAAAAGAACAGATGAACTACCCAGTTAAAGATCTCACCTCTTCAAGATTTTGGTAAAATTCAGGTTCATGATGAACACCTGCAGCAAAGAGTTGAGGCAACAAGTCTGTCCGAGGTTGTACAAACCAACAGGGCCTGAAACACGGCAGAGACCGAAAAGAATAAAAACCAGCAAGATGAGAGCAGGAAGGGATGCATTCAAATCCACAGCTCTTTACTGAGCAGTAACTGCAAACAGGGCACTGCTACACACTGTAAGGGGGACTGTGCAGTCAAGTGGAGGATAAAATCATAGACATTGAAAAGGTAAGTAACCATGAGAGGAGAGATATCACAAGGAGTGTGTGATTAACAGTTTAACAAATTGTACGAAAAATAATTGCTAGGAGAACAAGGGAGAAAGAAAAAGGATATTTATGGGGGAAATGAGGCAGGTCATAGTTGGACATTCCATTCTACATCTGCTGCTTCACCTGGTTTCAGAACAAGATGCCCCCATGCCTTTTACCTTCTGATATTCCCCCACCCATCCTGCCTCCTTTTGTATCCCGTCTCCCCCTATTTGATTGTAAACTCCTTAAGGTCAGGAACTTTTTTTTTTTTTTTTTTGCGGGGCAATGGGGGTTAAGTGACTTGCCCAGGGTCACACAGCTAGTAATTGTCAAGTGTAGGAACTTTCTTTTATAGTAGTTGTGTCACCAACACTTAGCTCAGTTCCAGACACTCAGTAGGCACTTCATATTTATTGGATTGGATATTGGGCTAGGACTGGGTCTCCCTGCCCCTTTTGCAATTCTCACCTATAAGACTAGAGAAGAACAGGCCAAACTTTGGGTAAAACAAACGGGATCACAACCTGCCTTAGGTGTGGGTGTCCGTTTCCTTTGAAAATATCCATTTCTTACGGCATAATAATATTTCCTCTTATGCCTGTACCACAATTTGTTAATAGTTTGGATTTCTTCCTTTGAAAAACTGTTCTTATCCTTTTATCTACTGGAGATGGCTTTTAGTCTTATAAATTTGAATCAGTTCCTTATATATCTTAGAAAGGAGACCTTTAGCTGTGAAATTGTTGCAAAGATTTTTCCTATTTACCTGCGTCCCTTCTAACTGTTACTATATTAGATTTATTTGTGTAAGAAAACTTTTAAATTTCATATAATCAAAACTTTCCATTTTATCTTCTGCCTTCATTCATTCTCTTGAATTCTGCCACTATCCATAGAACTAAAAGGCAAGTTCTTCATCGCTATTCTAATTTGTTTATGATGTAGCTTTTTATATATATTGTATATCCATTTGGAGCTTATCTTGGTATATGGTGCGAGGTATTGGCCTAATTTCTACCATACGGTTTCTGTACGGTTTCCCCAATAGTTTTTGTCAAATAATGGGTCGTTCCCCCAGTAACAGGGGTTTTTGGTTTTATCAAACACTATGCTAGTGTGTTTGGTTGCTTCCATATGTTGATTACCTAATCTATTTCACTGATAGACCCCCCCCCCCCCCCCCCCCCCCGCACACACCTTTTTAAACTAGCACCAAATCATTTTAATGATTATGCTTTCTCATACAGTTTGTGATCTGGTACTAAAAAGTTAAGCAGAATATGTCTTATTCTCCCTTGAAGGCAAGGGCTATATTTTATATTTTTATATTCCCACTGGTGTTTTGCACATATCAAGCATTCAGGAAGAAAGACTGTCCCTAAGACCTAAGCCCTGATTTAATTTAACACATCACTTAGAGGAAGGTAGATGCTGAAAGAGAAGAGAAGGGGAAAGAAAGATGGGAGAACTCTAGTGACAAACTCTATTTCTCAGTTTTACCCACCATTGGAGCTATGTAGGAGTAACAGAAAAAAAAAATACATTTACCTTGTGGGACTCCAAGCCAGTCTTTTTTTTTTTTTTTTGCGGGGCAATGGGGTTAAGTGACTTGCCCAGGGTCACACAGCTAGTATGTGTCAAGTGTCTGAGGCCGGATTTGAACTCAGGTACTCCTGAATCCAGGGCCGGTGCTTTATCCACTGTGCCACCTAGCTGCCCCTAAGCCAGTCTTCTAATGGAATTACATATATCACAAGGATAAAAGATGTTAGAACATAACAACAACAACAACAATAATAGGCTAGGATTTACTACACACTGGGTACTGTGCTAGGTTCTTTTCAAATATTCTCAGCTTGGGGCAGCTAGGTGGCACAGTGGATAGATAAAGCACTGGCCCTGGATTCAGGAGTACCTGAGTTCAAATCTGGCCTCAGACACTTGACACTTACTAGCTGTGTGACCCTGGGCAAGTCACTTAACCCCCACTGCCTTGCAAAAAACAAAAAACAAATATTCTCAGCTTCCTGGATACTCTTCCTATCCTCAACTCATAAGCTAGAAGGGGATTTGATTTTCTAAAATCTTAGAAATACAGGAACTTTCTGACTTACTCTCTCAAACTGTAGAGGCAGGCAGAGGGATGGATAAGGATTCTGGAGACCATTTTTGATATGCCACTAACATACTGGGAAAGTTACTAAACCTACCCCCAGTCCCAGTTTCCTCATTTATAAAATAAGAAGGTTGTAACTAATCTTCTGCAAGGGCCCTTCCAGCTCTCTGATTAGAATCTTTGATTCTAAACTCCCTTTTCACATGACCTTGAGATCACCACATTCTATATCTTGATGATTGTTGAGGAAATATTATCAGCATTGATTTCAGTATTTCTACTTCAAAGGCTTTAAGAGAAGACAGAACAAGAGGTGCCAAACTATTGATCACAGGTTGTTAAAATTATGAGAGCTTTACTGAAAGCCCAGGATTGGCATATTGCAACAATTTCTACTGAAGAGGGGGCAATATGAACAGGAATAATCACCTTTATGGCTATCTCCAGGATTGTAGAGGTACCCTGTTTTCTTCTTCATGGTAGACCTTTATCCCAAGAAGATTTGTCTCCAAGCTCAGAGATTCCACTTGTTCTGCTTCTCAGGTTCTATTCAAAAGATAACTTGTCCATTAATAACCATTAGGAGTGGCTCCCAAACCACCAATAAGTCCCAGAAAGCCTGCCCTTAATAGAGTACAGTTCATAGGAGCCCTCAATGGCATTGTCTCTGTGAAACATAAACCAGGTAGAAGGGGTAGGGAAGGAATGAGGAGGCAAGCCCTAAAAACATGATCCTCTGTCATGATCACCTAATGGTGGTGCCATCAATATTTTAAAATTAAGTCCTGAATTCTGATAAACCTTAACCAGACCTTAGAGACCTCATAAAAGTGCAGGGCTGAATAACAAAATACGATGAGGGGAAGCAGGGCTTCTGATCAAATTAAGAAGCTTTTCTACCATAACCTGGTATAAAAGAGTTACAAAAACAGGGTATAAACATCCAGCAAGGTCATGTAGGGGATAGACTTCTCGACCTCGAGTCAGGAAGACCTGAGTTAAAATCCAGCTTCAGATGCTTATTAGCTGTGTGACTCTGGGCAAGTTACTTAACTCCTGTCTGCTTCAATGTCCTCATCTGAAAAATGGGGATAATAATAGTACCTACCTCCTAGGGTTGTCTTGAGGATAAAATGAGATAAATAAATAAAATGAGATAAAATGAGGCTTTTCAAACCTGAAAGTACTAGGTGTTGTTATTATTACTTCTAATACCACTACAAGGTATTGGGCATTAGATGAAAGTGACTAGCTGAGACTCAGCTACACCTCATGGTGGCCTATAAAAGACAGGTTGCAGGGGGCAGCTAGGTGGCGCAGTAGGTAAAGCACCAGTCCTGGATTCAGGAGGACCTGAGTTCAAATTCAGCCTCAGACGCTTGACACTTACTAGCTGTGTGACCCTGGGCAAGTCACTTAAGCCTCATTGCCCTGCCAAAAACAAAACAAAAACAAAAACAAACAAACAAAAAACAGGTTAGTCCCATTCTGAGTTCTGAGGAAAGAGTCAAGAAGAGAACCATCTCTAGAGGAAGAAGCTACTTCTTGAGGTTTTGCTTGCTCCTCCAGCAAAGTGTGTGCATATGGAGTGAGGGGAAGGAGTTCTCCATTTCACCTCCTCCACCATCAACAGTTGTCTTACAATAGAAGTACATCAGGAGCAGCTAGGTGGCACAGTGGATAAAGCACCGGTCCTGGATTCAGGAGGACCTGAGTTCAAATTTGACCTCAGACACTTGACACTTACTAGCAGTGTAACCCTGGGCTTAACCCTAATTGCCCCGCAAAAAAAAAAAATTTTTAATTAAAAAAAAATGTTTAATTAAAAAAATAGAAGTATATTGCCAAAAGAGACATTCACTTCCATGCTGCTTGACAGGGACATTATTTCTTGAAGTAACCCAAGAGGAATTGAGTTGTAGAGTTGAATAGAGATGCACTGTACTGGGTAAGTTAAAGAGCTGAGTTCTACTCTGTTCCTTTATGGGAGGAAAAAACCCCCAGCTATCCCAATACTTGCATTTCTGTTAATTCGATAGAAAAGTAGTGACCTTGCTTTTTTATTTTATTGCTTGTGGGACAGAAATACTTTTCCTAGTTTGGGCTGAAAGCATAAAGAGTCAACATGCTCCTAAAATCTCCTTTTTTGACTGTATTTATTCTGCCCAAATTAAAATTTTCTTCTCCTCCTTCCCCACTCCAGCATTCAAAAATAATTTACTGTAAAAAGGACCATCAAAAAAAAAAGGATCATCAAAATTACTCCTGCAAAGCCAGTGTTGCCTTCTAATATAAGACATGTATGAGACAAGTAAGGAAGCTTTACTTGATGCTCAGCCTCTACTTATGCGACAGTGCCACCTAGTGGAATAAGCCAAAAAGAAACTATAATAAATATTTCTATAACACTTTCAGGGTTTACAAACATTTTCTTCACAATAACTCTGTGAATTATATAGTGCTGGTATGAATAACCTTATTTTACAGATGAAAAAACATGGGCTCGAACTGGCAAACTGACTTGCTTCAAGTTACACAAATAGCATGAGTTATCTAGGCCTAGAACAATCAATTAACAAATATCTATTAGGGCTTATTCTCTGCCCAGCTACTGTGCAGAGGAGGAGCAGTGAAAAGACGGAAAGCTTTGTGGGGTGGATGGATTATGGCACATTACAAACAAGGAATTACATCAAAGACGCGAATAACCAAAACCCTGTGTAGAGAGGTCAAGGGATTACCAACTAATATATACATTTGTGTTCTGATGATATCAAGAAAAAGGGAAATTAGCTCACATAAAAGTGGTGAGAAAAAGCTTTTCCAGTAGAGGGGAAGATGGCAGAGTGGGGAATGGACAATATAAACCTTACTCTCATGAGAATCAGCTCAAAGAGGGAATAACATGCATATTTACATGAATTGAAAATGAATGCGAGCAGAATCAGAACATTCTACATAGTAACTGCAATATTGCATGATGATCAGTTTAATGACTTAGCTATTCTCAGCAATACGGTGATCTAAGACAGTTCTGAAGGGCTCAGAATGTAAAATGCTATATCCTCCAGAGAAAAAGCTGATGGAGTCTGAGTGCAGATTAAAGCATAGTTTTAAAATTTTATTTTTCTTGGTGTTTTTTTTTGGGGGGGGAGGGGTCTGTGTTTTCTTTCACAACATGACTAATATGGAAATATGTTTTGCATGAATTGCTTGCCTTCTCAATAAGAGGGAAGGAGAGAGGGAATTTGGAATTCAAAATTTTCAAAAACTAATGTTAAATGTTGTTTTTGTTTACAATTGGAAAAAATTACATATTTTTAAAAGAAATTTTTAAAAATAAAAAGTGAGGGAAACCTCTAACACACTGGGTGGATCCTCATGTTGAACTTATGGAAAGACATGACCAAGCATTACACAGGATAGGCAAGCATGGACTATAATCTACATAGATGCTAGGAATACTACATCAATGAATCACAGATCCATTTAAATATTTGCATACTGCACAAAAGCTACAACAATGTAAATGGAAAGAACAATTGCAAAATGATCAAAGCTGAGTGTTACAAAATTATAATGATGAAACTTGGGCCCAAAGAAGAGATATGAGAGAGCACTTTTCCCTGCTTCTTTGTAGAGCTGGGAGATTAGAGGTAAGAAACACTACATATAATGTCAGACTTTTGTGATATGTTGTTTAGGGGGTTGTTTGTTTTTTTTGTGAGGTAATTGGGGTTAAGTGACTTGCCAAGGGTCATACAGCTAATAAATGTCAAGTGTCTGAGGCTGGATTTGAACTCAGGTCCTCCTGAATCTAGGGCCGGTGCTCTATCTACTGTGCCACCTAGCTGCCCCTGTTTAGGTTTTTTTTTTTTTAAATGAGGCAATTGGGGTTAAGTGACTTGCCCAGGGTCACACAGCTAGTAAGTGTTAAGTGTCTGAGGCTGGATTTGAAATCAGGTACTCCTGATTCCAGGGCTGGTGCTCTATCCACTGCGCCACCTAGCTGCCCACCCCTGTTTAGGTTTTTTAAAAAATAAATTTGTATTTATTTATTTGGGGTCTTTATCACCTGTCTCCCCATGTCCTTCCTTCTCTCTCCTCCTAAGGAACCATCCCATATAACAAAGTTTCTGTTTTTCTAAGAAAAAAAAAAAAAGCAAAATTGGTCAATAATTTTTTAAGTGTACAATGTTCCACATTCATTTTTTCCTTCCACCCCCAATCTGTGCAAAGGACTGGGAGGTGGTATCTTCTCACATTTCTTCTATGCAACCAACTTTGTAAGTTCATATTCATTTTCTATTGTTATTATTGTTTTTTTCCATCAACATTGCTATAGTCTGGGGCAGCTAGGTGGCACAATGGATAAAGCATCAGCCCTGGATTCAGGAGGACCTGAGTTCAAATCTGACCTCAGACACTTGACACTTACTAGCTGTGTGACCCTGGGCAAGTCACTTAACCCTCATTGCCCTGCAAAAAAAACAAAACAAAACATTGCTGTAGTCACTGTGTATATTTTCTTGACTCTGCTCACTTCATTTTATAACTGTTCATCTGAGGTCTTTCCATGCTTATTGGCATTTATCATATTTATCGTTTCTTCTATCACCGTAACATTTTATTACATTCATGTACCACAATTTGTCCAGCCATTCCCCAGTCAATGGGCATGTACCCTGTTTCCAGTTCTTTGCTACCACAAAATGTGCTGCTATGAATATTTTATTGTCAGGATCCCTATGCCAAGAACCACTCCTTTTTATTCCTCTCTTTCTACTCTTAGGAGACACCCTGTTTTCCAGAGCTAAGTCCCAGAAAGCAAGCTGTGGTCTGAGCTTGGCATAATAACAATCCTTTATGTTCACCCTCTGGAAGAACTCATCGGTAGCAAAACCCCAGAATTGTTTCACACCAGGCCCAGGTTGTTCCTGAGCTTCAGAACCTGCAGTATCCATGTTCTGGTCATGAAGCCCTGCTGTAAACCAAACATGTCTCATTGTTGCTCATAGTCAGGGCTATAGCTCACCATGTATTGAGATTTGCACACACCAAACAGATCTCTTCCTAGAGGAAGCCCCCAGCACATGCATGTAGTTTCCCTCCTCCAAAGGAAAAAAGAAAGCTTTTTTCTTATGACCACTGTTAGCTCTTTGTTTTTGTTTGTTTGTTTGTTCGTTTCGGAGTTACCTGTGGTTGTGATAGCTTGTGTGAGTTTGGTATTTTCAGAGTTAATAGCAGTTGCATAACCTCTGTGACTCTTTGGTCATTTGTTTTCAGAGTTGACAAGTATATACGGGGACTTCTTTCTCATCAATGACCACCTTGGGGCATATATCTAGCAGTAAAATCCCTGGGTCAAAGAATATGGACATTTTAGCTACTTGTTTGCATAATTTCAAATTAACCTTCCCAAATGGTTCTACCAATTCACAGCTCCACCAACAATTCATTAATTCTCTTATCTGAGAAATTTAATATAAAATTACTGGTTTTCCCCATGTCACTGCTTCCCTACTTATCTTAGATGTATTGATTTTGTTTATACAGAAGCTTTTCAATTTCACATAATGCAGAATTATCTATTTTATCTTTCCTTTGTTTAAGAAAACATCTCATGGTCACGGTCATTAGTGTTAATAAACTTTTTCCTGTTCATCTTTTTTGATCTTTGTTAAAGAAAATGGTTCTCTGAAAGGTGAAGAGGAATAGATTGTGCTACTATAAGCAATGGAAAAAACAAAAACATCAATAAAAATTATTTTAAAAAAGGTTTGAGTATTGAATTGAGTGGAGACTTTTTCTATGACCCAAAAGCATTCACTTCCAAAGAATTCCCCTAAGTATCTATTTGTAATTGAGGCAAAAGGGGAGTTCCTCAGGAAGTCTTGGGGTACTTCCTACAGAGCTGAGCCTTCACCTTGGCCCCTTTCAGTTGAGCCTTTTCTCAGGATGCTTCCTAAAGGATGCATGACCAGAGGTTACTACTTGGTCCCCATAGTCTCTGTCAACTGGGGAATATGTCAAAGATGACTGACATCTGTGCAGGAAGAATTGCTCAGTTCAATATGGAGCTTTATATTCCAAAAGCTCTCCCTTGGACTTCTGGCAGGGTTTGAGGGGATTGTCACCTGAAACTCAGGGGGCACCTCTCTCCCATGAAGAGGCTCTTGTTTTAGACTTCTATAGACCAGGTTCAAACTTGGTCGAACCTGAAACCCCAAAGGGAGGAAATAAGCTTTTTCTTGCATTCAAAGACTCATTGTGCCTCCATCCTAAAGTCCCAGGAAAACTTCATGAAGCTTGGGTTTAGCTGTTAAGGTACCTTCTAAAAAAGTTATTCAATGTACAAAGGATATATGAAGCTATTTCCTCCACTATAAAAGAAATGCTTTTAACAAAAGACTCATAAGCATTTATTGGCAAATACTGAAAACATAAAACAATAAGCCTTCAATCCTAATGTACCTTCCCAGGAGCAGGAAGACTCTCAGGATACTTTGAGTTTTGCTAAACAGATTTTACTTTCACCTCAGTCTGCACTATCTGGGCAGTAACTCAAAATCCAGGTCTTCTGGTCAGCCAGAGCATGCCTCATTCTCCTGGCAATGGTATCATTCCTTCTGAGATATAGCTGCAGAATCTACTTCCTGGTACCAGCCAGCACCCAAGGACTTCCAACTTCTAGAACATGTGAGGTTGCCTCCAACACTAGCAATATCCTGATTTTGGCCACCTGTGCTCAGGAAGAGAAATAAAGCAGAAGATTCAACTAGGGATTGTCTCAGGCTCATCGTTATAGATACAGTGTATAAACACTTATACTCACTATCATGTGCACATAGCTACAATAGCTTCCACTGGATGGGGGAAGGGCATAGAAATCACCATGGGGTTTGGGAGATGTAAGAGACAGACAATCTCTGGCTTCATTTTTTTTTCCCCTTTGGTGAGGCAATTGGGGTTAAGTGACTTGCCCAGGGTCACACAGCTAGTAAGTGTTAAGTGTCTGAGGCCGGATTTGAACTCAGGTACTCTTGACTCCAGGGCCGGTGCTCTATCCACTTCGCCACCTAGCCGCCCCTCTGGCTTCATTTTTAAGATCTTTTTTTTTTTTTCAGGGCTATGGGGGATTAAATGACTTGCCCAGGGTCACATAGCCAGTAAGTGTCAAGTGTCTGAGGCCGGACTTGAACTCAGGTACTCCTGAATCCAGGGCCGGTGCTTTATCCACTGCATCACTTAGCTGCCCCCTCATTTTTAAGATCTATTAAAAAGGAGGCTTCCTAGATCAGACACCAATCCTTTTTGTCACAGTACAGTCCCCCACCCCACCCCACCCCCTCATGTGGACCAAGGGACCAACAAGAATCATGTATGCTCTTTAACAAGTAACATGTAAGGGGCCAGGGTATTGGTTCCCCTAAATACCCTATTACATATCAGTCAGCCAAGGTCTTCTTTCCTTAGCTTAGGTCACACAAGAAGTGATAGGACCTGGATTCACACCTTGATCTTTTAGGTTTAAATCCAGTCTAATTTCCACCCTGCCACTTCAACTAAAGTCTTTTTTTTTAATCGATAGATACTAGTTCTACTTTCTCCAAATGAAACATGATAATTTTTCAAGAATAGCTAGACCTACTTAATAAATAAATAAATAAAGGTAAATAAACATCTTTTCCTATTTTAAACCTCATATCCGTACTCTAGGAGAGGCATTGCAGAGTACTGGGCTTGGAGTAAAAAAAATCTGGGTTCAAATCCCAATTCTGACATTTACGAAATGTATGATCCCCATGTGACTAAGGAAAGCCCCTACAATTTATTCATGAAATCATAGAGGATTTCACAAATTTCCCATAAGACAAAATAAGAGGTCCTTTCCCTGGCTATAATGAAGCACAAGACAGCTTTAGGAGGGACAAAAGCAGCAAGAGCACTCTTTCTGTAAAAGTGTTTACACATCCTATTTTCTAACATAGAAAGGGTTGTGGAAAAACTCTTTTTAATAGCTTTGATGGTACAGTCCTGTACCTGATGCTTTTCATGCACAAGAGTCATGTTTCTAGACCATCCTGTGAAATTGTTCATATACATGGTACTTATATTATGTAATGAAAAAGGCCTGGATATGAAATCTGAAAAGGCTGGGCTATAACATTTGCTATCTGTGAGATTGTGGAAAAGCGATCGCCTCTCTAAACCTCAACTTCCGCATCCACAGAATGGGAACAAAAATATTTATACTTCCTACCTCATAGGTTTGTTGTTTTTTTTTTTTAATTTTTTTGTTGTTGTTTGTTTTGCGGGGCAATGGGGATTAAGTGATTTGCCCAGGGTCACACAGCCAGTAAGTGTTAAGTGTCTGAGGCCAGATTTTAACTCAGGAACTCCTGAATCCAGGGCTAGTGCTTTATCCACTGCACCACCTAGCCTCCCCTCCTCATAGGTTTGTTGTGAGGAAAGTGCTTTGTAACCCTGAAAGCAGTACAGATATGTGAACTATTTTCATTATACAGTTTATACTCTATGCTGACTTCCTCATAAGGCAACAGTATGGATGCCAGAAGTCAAAATGTCTTTATGAACGACTATTATGTGATCGGTTAATCAGGATATGAGCATTTTAGCATAATACTCTTAATAAATCCTTGAGTCTATTTAAGATGTGTAGAAAATACCATTGTTATGATTATATCATTTCTAGTCCTTTCTTGAATTACTAGCTAAATGATTAAATGCTAACCTGAATAAAAGATGCTAAGATTTCTAGCACCACCCTGGATTTATTTTGTAGTTAATTTTCATTACTATGGTTTTCCTGTTTGCTATTATCATTATAAACAAGTTAAATAGTAGATGTGCTTATATATGTCAGAATCCAATTATTTTGAGGAAACTAAATTTTAAAATCCAGTTTCTTCCCCCCCCCCAAAAAAAAAACAAAAGCAGCTCAGAAACTACTAAAAATATGAGGCAAAGCTTTTGAAAAAAAAAGGAAAATTTTAAGAGAATCAGAATGTGTTAAATTTGTAACAAATTACCCAACTTATCCAGAAAATTCAATTAATAAAAACCAGGGGTCCCAGAACTATCTCTGCAAATTAAGGGGTTGCCTGAATTCTCTACGACCCTGCTCAATTCTTGGACCAGCTTTCTCTGTGCCAAAGGCAGAAGTTGAGCCCAGATATTCGTGAAATAGCTTTCTAGCTACCACTCTTCTCTATTTTATAAGAATAAGTAAATACAATTTTTAAACCTTTGTCATAAATAGATGAAGGCAAAAATATTTATTTATCTGGCTAAACATCCTCTTTTTCTATAAATTAATCAAAACACCTGTATTAAGCATCTGCTACTTGCCAGGTACTATGTTAAGTGCCGGGGATACAAAATAAGCAAAAGGCAGTACTAGGCTCTCAAGAAATTCACAATCTATCTTTGAGTGGGGAAAGTCTTTGTTTCTTCATATAGTGTATTTCCTATAAAGTCGCTATCGTCAGTATCTCATATAACTCATAAATAACTCATATTTTTGCGTGTGGGTTTTTTGAATTTCATTTTTCCCAGGCAGAATTTTTCAAAGAAAACATTTCTTAGGTCTAAAATATCAAGATAATGCATGCAAAAATTAATTATTTGTAAATCACCATAAAAAAGAAACCTTTACCCATCCAAATGATTGCAGGTGCTGAAAAACCTTGAAGTGACTTCGGATGTGTCAAATTCACTCCACAGACTTTGGGGGCGGGAGAGGGGGAGTGATTCTTCAACTTAGCCCTGCTAGAGACCAAGTTAGTATAGGTAATATGAGGGACGTCCACTTACTCACTGCAGGCAGTAAACCGTAGCGAGGAGCATCCGCAAGACAGGCTCTAGTTCTGAAGTAGTGGAGGAGTCTCCTGAGCACCTGTCAGGAAAGCGTTCTGCTTTCATCTGTGCCTTTCTTGCGTATATTCTGCAGCTTTTCTACAGAGGGCAACTGTGAGCTCAGTTGAGTTTTGATTTCCCCCAGAATGGAAAGTGAAACTCAACAGGCTGCCGAGGCACTGTCCCTCAGCCTTCCTAGGCCAGCGTGGAAGCAAAATTTCTTCCCGCTGAGAAGCAGGAGAGCCAGGTAAATTGTTGTCTTCCTGGGCAGTCGCTGAGAAACCTACCACATCTCTAGCCTGAAGCCTAGAACGGATCCAGGTACCCTGGAGCTGGTAGAATGGGAATGGGGTAGAAAAGATGAGAGATGTACGCTTTGTTACACTGTCAGGACTTTGATTTTACGGTTTGATGTAGATTGTGCACAGAAGTATTTTTACATGGGTGTATATGTATGTGCCTATAACATATACATAAAAGTTCTGAGAAAAGAAATGATGGTCCATATACTCTAGAATATTCATAGTAACCCTTTTCGGTGGTCGCAAAAAAAAAAAAAGAAACAAAGTAGAAAACCATGGATTGGGAAAAGGCTAAACAAGTAATGGTGGAAAAAGACAAAAACCTCAGAAGCACCGGAAGACATAATTGAACTGATGTTCTATAATTTAAAGAAAACCTGGGGGAAATATATACATGATTTAAATGGAAAGTACAATAAAACCAAACTCAGCATAGTGGAATGATAATGACCAAGCTTAACTCCGAGATGAGTTGAGAGAATTTGCATTATTCCCTTCTTTTGCTGAGGTGGAGGGTATAATATTGCATATAACATGGGATACAGTTGTGTTGGCTGTTTTAACTGAACTGCTCTTTTCCTTTGTTTTATTCTTTGTTAGGATTCTTCCGTGTAATGGGGGAAATGGGATTAGGGTTGGGTTAGGGGTTGGAGTTCTTAGGAATTCCTCTTTAAAGAATTACACCAGGGGCAGCTAGGTGGCGCAGTGGATAAGGCACCAGCCTTGGATTCAGGAGGACCTGAGTTCAAACCCAGCCTCAGACACTTACTAGCTGTGTGACCCTGGGCAAGTCACTTAACCCCCATTGCCCTGAAAAAAAAAAGAATTACACCCTCTTGCACACAAAAAGTAGTTAGAATAAGGTGGTAGTTTATTTAGGGGGAAGGGGGGGGTGTGAGAAATGGGTAATTGTCTCCTCTCAATGTGGATATAACAGTCAGCCATACTCCCCCTGACCTGTTTGTAGGACAAAGGTCTCAGATCCCCTCCTCCCCCTCAGGTGAGCAAGGTGATTCAAGGAGCCCTGGTCTCAATAAGGTCCGCTCCAGAGTTGTGTCCATATAAGGAAGTATAAGGTCCACTCCTGAGTCATGCCCATACAAGGAAGGGGGTGGGTGGGAATACTGCGTTCTGATTAGCTAGTTTTTGCTCGTAGATTGTAACCCCGACCAGTGATGAAAAAGGGGAAGGTCCATTTGCGTTAGGGACTAGGGTATAAAACAGGGCCTGTGAGCCCCCTTTCTGGGCACCTACTAGCTGCACACTAGGGTGCCTCCTTCTCATGAGAAGAAAATAAAGCCTTTGTCACCCCGCTGCTGAGTTCCTGAGAATTATTGAGAAGAGGATGGATTTTTCTGCAGGGGTGGGGGTGGGGTGGGGGTGGGGGAAGAAATCCTTGGACTTAACTTAAAGGAGACAGTGAGAATTTGACAAGCAATTAACTTTTAGGCAAAGCGAGAGACTAGCTATAAGTAAGACTAGCTACACAAAGGCCGCAGACACACCCAAAGTTACCTCCCCATGGGTGAGGGAGATCAGAATGAAGGGCGGAGGTCCCAAAACTAGCTCAGTCCCACTTGATTCCGCTTATCTCTCTAGATGTATTTGTCCTCTGGTTTAGTTTCTCAAGGAGAAGATTCCTCAATGTGCCCCAGAGAACTTCTGGGGGACTTTTGGCCCACAACACCCTGAGAGAAAAAGAAGGAATGAATATATATATATATATATATTTCCATTAATAAGAACAATAAAGTAGGAATTGGTCCAGGACCCAAAAGGGATGGAATGTTCTCAAAAACTAATAATACAACCACATATGGGGGCAGCTAGGTGGCACAGTGGATAGAGCACTGGCCCTGGATTCAGGAGTGCCTGAGTTCAAATCCAGCCTCAGACACTTAACACTTACTAGCTGTGTGACCCTGGGCAAGTCACTTAACTCCAACTGCCCCCCAAAAATAAATAAATAAATAAATAAATAAATAATAATACAACCACATACAGCCTGAAAAAAAGGGGAAAGGGGAGGCACAGTTGCCACGGAAAGAACACTCTGGGGGCAGGGAGTTGGAAGACATGGGTTCTATTTAGAAGCCAGTTTTTATAATTAAATTATTAAAATTAAATTTATATACTTATATATTAATTAAATTGTGATTTCATTTATGATTTAATTATTTAAATAAATGTGTTGCCTTCACTTGTCTGGGCCTCTGAGATCTCATTTGCAAAGGAGCTTGGGCTTGTCCATGTCTGAAGTCTCTTCCGCTTCTAACATTGTTTTATACCAATGGAATTACACTGGGTTTGATGAGCCCTCAAGAGCATTTTTTTTAATCATAAAATTTAAGGACATTTTAATAGATGCCAATAATCTCCAAACTACATGGAATGAAAAGTTTTTTTTAAATAGCGACCTAGAAGAAATTAAAACCATGTGGGAACAGAATGAGATACATCTCATCCCTAACATCCTTTCTTTCTTTCTTTTTTTTTTTTTTTAGTGAGGCAATTGGGGTTAAGTGACTTGCCCAGGGTCACACAGCTAGTAAGTGTTAAGTGTCTGAGGCCAGATTTGAACTCAGGTACTTCTGACTCCAGGGCCAGTGCTCTATCCACTGCGCCATCTAGCTGCCCCCTGCCATCCTTTCTTATTTAAAAATTTTTTTTTATAATTTTTAACATTTTTTTAAAAGTTTTAAGATCCAAATTCTATCCCTCCCTCCCTCTCCTCCCCCTTCCCTGAGAAAGTAAGCAATCTGAGATAGGTTATAAAGGTGCAATCATGTAAAACATTTCCTTATTGGTCATTTTGTACATGAAGACTTGAACAGAACAAAAAAAAAGGAAAGAAAAGAAGTGAAAAATAGTATGTTTCAATCTGTATTCAGACAATATCAGTTCTTTCTCTGGAGGCAGATGGCATGTTTCTTCATAAGCCCTTTGGGATTGTCTTGGATCACTGTATTGCTGAGAATAGTTAAGTCATTCACAGTTGTTCATTATAAAATATTGCTGTTACTATTGTAACGATTGGAATGACGCCACCTGCTGGATACTTACTGTAGAAGAGTTCTGCCCATGAAGCGAAGGTCTTTGAGGGCAAGACCAGGAGTCTTTTCTTTGGCGGGGAGGAAGTGACGCAGACTAGTGGGAGGAGGAAGGAAGAGACTGGCGCTGACTCTCGCGCTCTCTTTCCTCTGGACTCTGGCGGAGAAGGGAGCTAGAAATGCGCTCTCCCTTTAATAGATAGGAATCTAGACCTTTCTCTCTCTCTTTACCAAATTCTTATTCTCCTTAATAAATGCTTAAAAGTCTAACTCTTGCTAAAGCTTATAATTTATTGGCGACCACTCATTAAATATTTTAGACAGACTAGCTAGAATTTTAGCCCTTAACAGATGGCTGACCACGAAGAGGAAAGCTGAACCTCACTTCTGATCTTCTGGTTGGGTAAGAAATTTCCCCTCCCTCTCCCTTTAACTGCTAAGTACTGGCGTACTGGCTGTGTTTTCCCTTTAAATTTTTTCAAATGGACCTTTTAAACTCCCTAATTACCTTATTTTTTTTTTAGTCTGTTTAACCAGACAAATGGGAGATAAGATCATGTTAATGCTTTGTTTTTGTGGATTTTCTATTTTTCTTTTTATTTTTGTTAAAAGAGCCAGCAACTTACTCACACAAGGAAATATCACTCCCTCTCCCAACCATGCTTTTTCAGAGAAACCTGAAGAGATTCCCGCAGCTTTTCCCAGTTCTAACACTAATTGTTGCTCTAATTTTGCATGCCTGGAGGCAATGACCCACCCTCTAGAAGCTTTTAATCCCCTAGCACCTGGAGGCAAAGTGGGGGAAGAGGAATCCAGGCCTGAGTTCAAAATCAAGTCTGATTCAAATTGCTCTGGTCCCTCCCCTCCTCTCCAGACCCCACCCTCTACTCCTCCTATGGCCAAGCCCATAGCTTCCCCTGCCTGGGAAGTCCAGAGATCTGATGCGCATGCTCAACTTTTTCTACCTGCATTTGCAGCTTCAGGCTCAGCCCTTCCCTGGCCTGGCTGTGCTTTTGAGACAATCTTAGAAAACTCTTTAAATTCCAGATATGCTCGTTTTGTTCATAATTTTGCTAACCTGCTTTTGTCTTTAATTAGTAATCTTATAAAGCATTTGTATGGTGAAAAGCCCGACAGACAATATAGAGGGGTTAAAGAAGAAAAACTTAAGCTGAATAAGAATGACAATCATCACCATAGTTCAAGACTCCGCTTCTTTTGCCATGGAAGGGTATATATTGTACAGAAATGTAGAAGTAAGCAGCAAGGTATTGATATGAGTATTGGGGATTTTAGATACCGAAATCAGAAGTGTTCTGAATTCACTCAGAGTATTAATGTCAGTTCAGAGGTTACATAGGATTTCTATGCTATTACATCTACATTTTGAAATTAATGGTATGGGTTTATTTTCATAGAGATTTTCATGCTTTTGAGATTGTGTTTTATACTTAGTTTCTAAAACAAGGAGAATATTTGTAAAAGCTTTTTATAGTCATGTGATCAAGTTTATATTTTATAATAGTCTTATTAATATTAAGTTCATATTCATTTAGATTTCCTTAGTTTGAATTTCATTGTCTTTTATTGTTCCATGTGTATTTTCTTCTATTCATTTGTCTATCTAATTTTGAAACATTGCAAGATGGTTTTGATTTCATAATACAATGTTAATTCTAGGAGTATTGTGCTCCCATATTCTGAGTTGTTTGTTTTTGTTATTTTTTCTCAACTGATTATTTGATCAAACTCTTTAAAGCATTTCCCTGGCAAATTGTTTGCCATGGCAAGTGTAAATTGATTCTAGAAGTATTATTTTTGATAAGCATATTCCAAAAAAAAAAAAAAAAAGAGGGGAACATTTGTAAAAGTTTTCTTTGAGATTGTATTGTGCTTTAACTTGTATTTAAGTATGTTCTGATTTTTCACAAAAGTAATTGTATACTAAGTAAAAAAAAAGGGTATTATTTGAAATTGTTGCATAATTATATATTATATTTTGAGTCAAGATGTATTTACATTTTTTGCAATCATTTATTATCCTCAATTTTAAATCCATATGAGACTTGGATTATGGGAAC
The DNA here is from genome assembly GCF_019393635.1 of Dromiciops gliroides. Classification (NCBI taxonomy): domain Eukaryota; kingdom Metazoa; phylum Chordata; class Mammalia; order Microbiotheria; family Microbiotheriidae; genus Dromiciops; species Dromiciops gliroides. The sequence goes on along the minus strand of NC_057865.1, from coordinate 204,025,719 downwards.
TTATCATTTAAGACATTAATTGCCTTTATTCTGAGTTATCAGATGCCAGTTGGCCAAGATGCCATCCAATCACAAGAGGAATACATGCAAGAGCAGACACTTAACTGTCACATGAGGGGAGACATGCATGAAGTCAAGGTATGGCCAAGGGAATGGCTTTTGACAAATGTTGAGGTTGGATTCTCTTGGTTTAATATTTTATTCTCTTTTTCCCCACAATATTGTACAGATGGCTGGAAGTATTCATCCCACCCATCTCACTTCTACACCTGGCTTCTATGCTCCCTCCTATATGCCTGATGCCATGGACATCTCAATCCCATGCATCTGATTAAGTCTGACTCAGTTTCTTCCAATATGTTCGGTGGCATGGACATATATTCCATCCACCTATTTTAAGCCTGAGATACTGTATGGGCAGTACATATTGCTCAAGTGTGGGAATGCTCATATCCCATCATTTCTCTGTTCTTTTATGGTAACCCCCATAATTATCTCAGGTGTCATGATAAATACAGTGTTGAATTTGGCCTTGACACCTGTTACCAATTATATTAGATTTTTAAATTTCTCATAATGGCATGAGGATAATTAGGCAGATGATGCAAAAAGTGATAAAACAAAGATAAAAATTATTTTTATTAATTAATATTGCAGCAATTGTCTTCTCAATTACCCTCCATAAGGGGGGACTATAATAATAATATAATTTTAAAGAATGGTTCAATTTTTGTTTTATTGTATGTTTCACGTGTTAACAACTAAGATTCTGTATTCCCTTAGACATGTTTTTGAGAACTTTCATTGTTTGATTTGATTATTGACAAAGCTATTTTAAAGTTGTGTTAAGCTCAATTTTGTAGGAAATTTTCCTGGCTGATTACCAGCATCCACACATCAACCCCTGAAAAGACTTCCATTCCATGACTACACCTAGAGGACATCTAAGAAAAGACTTTCAGAGACTTTAAATGAACAGTTTTGATTTGTTGTTTTTGTTGTTTTTTTCTCTTTCTGTTATAATATACACCATCTGTAACATGTATTCTCTGCAGAGGCCCTCCCTTTGCAAGACTAATGTCAAAGCGTCGGTTCATGAGGACAAAAAAAAAATCGCCCCTCTGGACAAAACTTTCCTCTCTTCCTTTTCTATATTGTTGTTCACATATTATTAGTTAGCAATAGTTATTATATTGTTTTTACTGTTCCGTCAAGGAAACATTTTGTTTCTTGAGGAACAACAGGGGGGACTGTAACGATTGGAATGACGCCACCTGCTGGATACTTACTGTAGAAGAGTTCTGCCCATGAAGCGAAGGTCTTTGAGGGCAAGACCAGGAGTCTTTTCTTTGGCGGGGAGGAAGTGACGCAGACTAGTGGGAGGAGGAAGGAAGAGACTGGCGCTGACTCTCGCGCTCTCTTTCCTCTGGACTCTGGCGGAGAAGGGAGCTAGAAATGCGCTCTCCCTTTAATAGATAGGAATCTAGACCTTTCTCTCTCTCTTTACCAAATTCTTATTCTCCTTAATAAATGCTTAAAAGTCTAACTCTTGCTAAAGCTTATAATTTATTGGCGACCACTCATTAAATATTTTAGACAGACTAGCTAGAATTTTAGCCCTTAACACTATGTACAATGTTCTCCTGGTTCTGCCCACTTTACTTTGCTTCAGTTCATACAAATCTTTCCAGGTTTTTCTGAAATCAATCTGTTGTTTCTTATAGCATAATAATATTCCCTCACAATCATATACCACAATTTGTTGAGCCATTCCCCCAACTCATGGGCATCCCCTTGATTTACAATTCTTAGCCACCACAAAAAGAGCTGCCATAAATATTTTTGTACATGATAGGTCTTAGTCCCTTTTTTAAAAAAATCTCTTTAAGAAATAGACCTAGCAGGGGCAGCTAGGTGGGGCAGTGGATAGAGCACTGGTCCTGGAGTCAGGAGTACCTGAGTTCAAATCCGGCCTCAGACACTTAACACTTACTAGCTATGTGACCCTGGGCAAGTCACTTAACCCCAATTGCCTCACTAAAAAAAAAATAGACCTAGCAGTGATATTTCTGGGTCAAAAGGTATGTTTTACATATTTTATATATGTTTTATGTTTACAGTTTTATAGCCCTTTGGGCATAGTTCCAAATTGCTCTCCAGAAAGCTTGGATCAGTTCATAATTCCACCCACAGTGTGTTAGTGTGCCAGTTTTCCACATCCCCTCCAACACTTATGATTTTTCCTTTTGTCATATTATCCAATCCGATAGGTATGAGGTGGTACCTCAAAGTTCTTTTAATTTGCACTTCTCTAATCAATAGTGATTTAGAGCATAACAACATTGATTTTAAAAGGAAAATATACAAAAAATGGAAGAGAAGGCACATAACAAAGGAGAAATTTAAAAGATAGGCATAGATATATAATATTATCAGCAAACGAAAGCCCCAAATGAACTATGGACAGCTTTTTTAAGTATACTTATTTTTCTATTTATCTATATGTGTTCAGAGCAGAGTGAATAGAGTGCCAATACCTGTTCTGACTAGTAGTTCAACAGTAAATTCTCTTAGGATACAGAGCACTCCTTAGAACCTAGTAACACTACCAGCCAGCCTAGGCCCTTCAGAATTTCAGGTTTAGGTAGAGAAGACATTAGTTATGATGAGAATTGTGATCAGGGACCAGAATAATTTAGGATGTCCCAAAGAAAACTGGGGAAATGGTAATCCACATAGCCAGATAGATTGACAAATGCTAATGTTTACCCATGCAATGCATGCCTTGAATCTAATTGCTTATGTTTATTAATATGTGTTAATTACTTCATGTTTAAGTATCCATATTTGATGCTATGCTGTTTGTTTATAGAGTGCATGTCTAGCACAATTCATTTGCAAATTTCTTTTTTTAATATTTTGTTTTATTCCAATTACATATAAAAATAATTTTTAATATCTGACTTTTTAAATTTAGAGTTCCAAATTCTCTCACCTTCCTTCCTATTCTCCCGTCATTGGGAAGGCAAGCAATTTGATATAGGTTAAACATGTGCAGTCATGCAAAACATATTTCCATATTAGTCGTGTTGCAAAAGAAAACACAGACACCCATCCCTCAAAAAAAAAACACAAGAAAAAAAATAAAGTTTAAAAACATTAAAAAGCTTCAATCTGCACTCAGACTCCATCAATTCTTTCTCTGGAAGTGATATTTTATATCACGAGTCCTTTGGAATTATCTTCAATTATTGTATTGCTGAGAATAGCTGTCATTCACAGTTGTACAGAATTGCTATTACTGTATATAATGTTCTTCTATTTCTGCTCACTTCATTTTGCATCAATTCATGTAAATCTTTCCAGGTTTTTCTGAAAGCATTCTGCTCATCATTCCTTATAGCATAATAATATTCTACATTCCCCAATTGATGAATATCCCCTCAGTTTTCAATTCTTTGCCAATACAAAAAGAACAGCTGTAAATATTTTTGTACATATAGGTCCTTTTCCTTTTGTTCATCCCTTTGGGAGTAGTGGTATTGCTGAGTCAAAGGGTATGCACAGTTTTATCACCCTTTGGGTATGGATCCAAATTGCTCTCCAGAATGGTCAAATCAATTCACAAATCCACCAACAGTGTCCCAATTTTCCCACATCCCCTCCAACATTTGTAATTTTTCTGTCATATTAGTCAATCTTATAGGTGTGAGGTGGTACCTCAGAGTTATTTTAACTTGCATCTCTCTAATCAGTAGTGATTTAGAGCATTTTTTCATATGACCACAGAGAGCTTTGATTTCTTCATCTGAAAACTGCCTTTCCATGTTTTTTGATCATTTATCAAGTAGGAAATGATTTGTATTCTTATAAATTTCACTCTGTTCTCTGTATACTTGAGAAATGAAGCCTTTATCAGAGAAACTTATGATAAATTCCCATTTCCTCCTTCTGCCTCCTTCCCCCGTTTTCTACTTTTCTTCTAATCTTGGCTGCATTTTTTTGTTTGTTTGGGTTTTTTTGTTTGTTTGTTTTGTTTTTTAGTGAGGCAATTGGGGTTAAGAGACTTGCCCAGAGTCACACAGCTATTAAGTGTTAAGTGTCTGAGGCCGGATTTGAACTCAGGTACTCCTGACTCCAGGGCCAGTGCTCTATCCACTGCGCCACCTAGCTGCCCCTGCATTGGTTTTGTTTGTGCAAAACCTTTTTAATTTAATGTAACCGAAATTATTTATTTTATATTCCAGTATGCTCTCTATCTCTTGTTTGGTCATAAATTCTTCCCTTATCCATAGAAATGACAGGTAAACTATTCTATGCTCCCTTAATTTGTTTACAGTGTTATCCTTTACATCTACATCATTTACCCATTTTGACCTTTGTAGACAGTATGAGATGTTGGTCTATACCTAGTTTGTGCCAAACTGCTTTCCAGTTTTGTCAAGTAGTGAGTTCTTGTTCCAAAAGTTTGGATGTTTGGGTTTATCAAACACTAGATTACTGTAGTCATTTACTATTGTGTATTATGTTCCTAATCTATTCCGCTGACCTACCACTCTATTTCTTAGCTAGTACCAGATTGTTTTGATGATTATCCCTTCGTATTACAGTTTGAGATGCAATATGCCTAAGCCACATTCCTCCACATTTTTTTCCATTAATTCTCTTGATATTCTTGGCCCTTCGCTCTTCCAGATGAATTTTTAAATGATTTTTTCTAGCTTTATAAAATAATTTTTGGTAGTTTGGCATGGCACTGATTTAATTTAGGTTAAATTATTATTTTATTATATTGACTCATTTAAGTAATTAATATTTTTCCAATTGTTTACATCTGACTTCATTTGTGTGAAAAGTATTTTGCAATTGTTTTCAGAGTTCCTAGGTTTGTCTTGGAAGGTAGACTTCCAAGAATTTTATATTGTCTACAGTTATTTTAAATGGATTTTCTCTTTCTATATCTTGCTGCTGGATTTTGTTGATATTACATGAAAATGCTGATAATTTATGTGGGTTAATTTTATATCCTGCAACTTTTCTAAAGTAGCTATTTCAACTAGTTTTTTTTTTACTTGATTCTCTTGAATTCTCCAAGTAATACCATCATATCATCTGCAAAGAGTGCCTGCTCTAATTCCTTAAATTTCTTTTTCTTCTCATTGCTATAGCTATCATTTCTAGTACAATATTGGATAATAGTGGTGATAATGCACATCCTTGCTTCACCCTTGTTCTTGTTGGGAAGATTTCTAGCTTATTTCCTTTACATACAATGCTTGCTAATGGTCTTACAAAGATACTACTTATCATTTTAAGGAAAGCTCCATTTATTCTTATGCTTTCTGTTATTTTTAACAAGAATGATTGTTGTATTTTGTCGAAAGCTTTTTTCTGCATTTATTGAGATAATCATATATTTCTGTTGGTTTTATTATTAATGTGGCCAATTATACTGAATTTTTCATATAAATCCTCCTGGGTCATAGTGTATAATTTTTGTGATATATTGTATAATCTCATTGCTAGTATTTTATTTAAAATTTTTGCATCAATACTCATTAGGGAATTGGTCTATAGTTTTCTTTCTCTGTTTTTGCTCTTCTTGGTTTAGGTATTAATACCATACTTGTGTCATAAAAAGAATGTGTTAAGACTGTTTCTTTGCCAATTTTCCCAAATAGTTTATATAGTATTGGAATTGATCCATCTTTAAATGTTTGGTAGAATTCACTTGTGAATCCATCCATCCTGAGGATGTTTTTCTTAGGGAGCTCATTGATGATTTGTTCAATTTCTTTTTCTAAGATAGGGTTATTTAAGTATACTATATCTTCTTCTATTAATCTGAGCAATTTCTATTTTATATTCATTCATTTCACTTAGATTGTTAGAATGGGGGGCATATAATTGGGCAAACAGCTTCTTATAATTGCTTTCATGTTCATTGGTGGTGAATTAACCCTTTTCATTTTTTATACCAGTAATTTGGTTTTCTTCATTCTTTATTAAAATCAAATTGACCAATGGTTTATCTATTTTATTGATTTTTTTTCACAAAACTAATAAATAAAACTTAGAATTTTTTTATTATTAAACTCCAAGTTTTATTTATTTGTTCAATGGTTTTCTTATTTTCAATTTTATTTATTTTCTTTATTAATTTCCTTTGATTTTCAGAATTTCCAATTTGGTGTTTAAATAGGAGCTTTAAATTTGTTCTTCTTCTAGTTGTTGCTTTTAGTTGTATGCCCAATTCATTGATGTGCTCTTTCTCTATTTTGTTGTTATAAGCTTTTAGAGATATGAATTTTCCCCTAAGTACTGTTTTGCATGCATCCCATAAATTTTGTTATATTGTCTCATTGTTGTCCATTCTCTTTAATGAAAATATTGTATCTATGATTTGTTCTTTGACTCACTCATTCTTTAGGATTAAATTATTTTTTCAAATTTCTGAACTACATGGAGGAATGGCACACACATCCCCACCCTTGACAGATAGGCAGGGCAATGCATCTCAAGAGGGAATAGGAACTGTGACAAAGCATTGTGGGACTATTCTTTTCTTAAGATTGAAGAACCTAAAACCTTCATTTGTGATTCACTAGAAGACCCTGAGTTAGCTTTGGGAAGGAAGAAGGGTACAAACTGGAAGAGGTCTTATGAAATGGGAAGAACTTGGGGTTGTGAACCTGAAAATTATTAAAACAATCAATATAACAAAATTAAGTTCTGTAATGGGTCAGAGGAGTTATAACTTGTGACATGGCAGATGCTAGGACTATACAAATGGTAGGGCTGAAAACAGAGTTTATATAGTGTTATGGGGAAATAGGGTGGGGTTTTGGGACAGGGGTTGGGGTTTGGAGTCCTTAGAAATTCCTCTTTAAAGAATTACACCCTCTTGCACACAAATCCAGTAGAATAAGATAATAGTTTATTTAGTGGCTGGGGAATGGAAACCAAGAGAGAAATCCTTGGACTTCTCATGGGGAGAAGAGATGGCACAGAGCATGACTCTGGAATACCAATCTCCTCGAGCAGGAGACAGGCAGATATCTTTATAGAGGACTGATGGGGGTGATCATCTGACTGTGGAAAGACCTCTTATTGAGGGAGGACCATCCCCCACTGGTGGTGGCTGGAGGAGTTGAGTGAGGGGTGGCTGCATCTCTCAAGCCATCTCCGTCCTCCTCAGGCCACAAAGGCAGCAGCCACACCTAATCTTATCTCCCCAGGAGTGGGGAAGACTGAAATGAAGGGTGGTGGTCCTGGAGCTAGCTCAGTCCCAGAACATATAGACTACAAACAACAAAAACAGCATGTGTAAAGGCTGCCTTTGGGGTTGATTACTTTTGTTTCATCTGTTAAATTCTTTTATATAATAAGATGAGAGTAATGAGATTATCTTTAAGAAATCTACAAAATAAGGAGAGGCTGATGACTCATTGGTCTAAGGAAATGAAACTAAAAGAAGTCAGTCAGTTCTCAGATAATTGTGTTTGTTGGAGTATAAACCTGGCAAGCAGTGCAGATGTAGAAACTCTGGTTAGCTGTAGCCAATCAGTCAGAGGTACTTTCTAGCAAACACACAAATCACCAATGCTCATGAGTTCCAGTTTATACTGGATTCTCCAAACCCCCAACCTGCCTAAATTCAAATTCATATAGGACCACAGAGTTCCAATTTCCATCCCCCTGAATAAGCTAAGACTTACATGAAGCAGGCTGAACATCCTGAGACATCTGTATTTGTATTTCTTTGACTACATAAGACAGGGCTCAGACCACGTACATCCTATAACTCCCTGGCCCATATGTCCAGGAGGAGAACTCCCAGAATTTAGGAAACAGGAAGTTTATAGACTCTTGGTAGATATTTCTACATGTTTTATTATGTATTCTGTACTCTGTACTCTGGATTGGGCGGAGTTCCACTCTAGGCAATTCATTTTAAGCATTAAATTTACAAACTTGAAGACAGTAAAGGCCCTAGAAAACTTGTCATATTAAAAACTAATTGAGGGGGCAGCTAGATGGCACAGTGGATAAAGCACCAACCTTGGATTAAGGAGGACCTGAGTTCAAATCTGGCTTCAGACACTTACTAGCTGTGTGACCCTAGGCAAGTCACTTAACTCTCATTGCCCTGCAAAAATAAACCAAAACAACTAATTGAGAAAATTAGTGATGTTTATACTAGAAAAGAGAAAATTTAGTAGGAAATGTAATTGTTTCTATATATTTGAAGGGTCCTCAGGACAGCTAGGTGAAACAATGGATAGAGTGCTGGGCTTGGAGTCATGAAGACTCATCTTCCTGAGTTTAAATCCAGCATCAGAAATTTACTAGCTGTGTGACCCTGGGTGTGAGAAAATGGGTAGTTGTCTCCCCTCAATGAGGATATAACAGTCAATTATACTCCTCCAGACCTGTTTTTTTTTTTTTTGTGGGGCAATTGGGGTTAAGTGACTTGCCCAGGGTCACACGGCTAGTAAGTGTTAAGTGTCTGATGCCGGATTTGAACTCAGGTACTCCTGACTCCAGGGCCGGTGCTCTATCCACTGCGCCACCTAGCTGCCCGAGGGTGTAATTCTTTAAAGAGGAATTCCTAAGGACCCCAACCCCTGTTCCAAATCCCCCACCTATTTCCCTATAACAGAAGGAAGAACTGATCAGGGATGGTATTACTGCGTTCTGATTAGCTAGTTTTTGCACGTAGATTGTAACCCTTGAGTAATAGGACCAATGATGAAAAAGGGGAGGGTCCATTCGCATTAAGGACTAGGGTTTAAAACAGGGCCTGTGAGCCCCCTTTCTTTGTACCCACTAGCTGCACACTAGGGTGCCTCCTTCTCATGAGAAGGAAATAAATGAGCCTTTTTCACATCACTGCTGAGTTCCTGAGAATTATTGAGAAGAGGACTATTTCCCTTCACACTGGTGTAACTATTGGAATGACGCCACCTGCTGGAGACTTACTGTAGAAAAGCTCCGCCATGAGGTGAAGGTCTTTGAAAGCAAGACCATGCGTCTTTTCTTTGGCATCAGGAAGTGACATTTGCTTGTGGGAGGAAGGGGGAACCTGGCGCTCTGACTCGAGCTCTTTCCTGTAGACTCTGGCGGAGAGCGGAGCTAAAAATGCACCCTCCCTTTAATAGATAGATGAATGTAGGCTAAATGCTTAAAAGTCTAACTCTTGCTAAAGCTTATAATTTATTGGTGACCACTCATTAGATATTTTAGACAGACTAGCTAGAATTTTAGCTTTAACAAATGGCTGACCACGAAGAGGAAAGCTGAACCTCAATCTTCTGATCTTCTGGTTGGGTAAGAAATTTCCCCTACCCTGTCCCTTTAAACTGCTAAGTACTGGCTGTTTTTTTCCCTTTAAATTTTCAAATGGGTTTTTTTAACTCCCTAATTACCTTATTTTTGAGTTTAGTCTGTTTAACCAGACAAATGGGAGATAAGATCATGTTAATACTTTGTTTTTGTGGATTTTCTATTTTTATTTTTATTTTTGTTAGAAGAGCCAGCAAGGTGCTCACACAAGGGAATATAAATATCCCCCTCTCTCCCAACCATGCTTTTTCAGAGAAACCTGCAATTCCTGCAGCTTTTCCAAGTTCTAACACTAATTGTTGCTCTAATTTTGCATGCCTGGAGGCAAAGACCCAACCTCTAGAAGCTTTTAATCCCCTAGCAGTGGGGGAAGGGGAAATCAAGTCCCTCCCCTTCTCTCCAGACCCCACCTTCTACCCCTCCCTTGGCCAAGCCCCTTGATTCCCCTGCCAGGGAAGTCCAGAGATCTAATGCGCATGCGCAGCTTTCTCTACCTGCATTTGCAGCTTCAGGCTCAGCCCTTCCCCAGCCTGCCTGTGCTTCTGACTCAACCTTAGAAAGCCCTTTAAATTCCAGATATGCTCGTTTTGTTCATAATTTTGCTGATCTGCTTTTGTCTTTAATTAGTAACCTTATAAAGCATTTGTATGGTGAAAAGACTGACAGACAATATAGAGGGGTTAAAGAAGAAAAACATAAGCTAAATAAAAATGTCAATCATCATCATAGTTCAAGACTGCTTCTTTTGCCATGGAAGGGTACATATTTTACAGAAATGTAGAAGTAAGCAGCAAGGTATTGATATGAGTATTGGGGATTTTAGATATCAGAATCAAAAGTGTTCTAAATTCACTCAGAGTAATAGTATTAGTTCAGAGGTTACATAGGATTTCTATGCTATTACATCTATATTTTGAAATTAATGGTATGGGTCTATTTTCATAGAGATTTTCATGCTTTTGAGATTGTGTTTTATACTTACCTTTAAAAAAAAGAATATTTGTAAAAGCTTTTTATAGTCATGTGATCAAGTTTATATTTTATAATACTCTTATTAATATTAAGTTCATATTCATTTAGATTTCCCTAGTTTGAATTTCATTGTCTTTTATTCTTCCATGTGTATTTTCAGACTAGCTAGAATTTTAGCCTTAACAGAGGGCAAATAACTTATTCCTATTTGCCTCAGTTTCCTCATCTGTAAAATGAGCTGGAAGCAGAAATGGCAAATCACTTTGCCAAAAAAAATTCCAAATGGTGTCATGAAGAGTCAAACTCTTCTGACAAACAATAACATACAAGAGAGGGATTATAATTATTCTGATTAGTCACAGAGGGTCGAATTAAAGCAATTGGTAGAGGCATCACAGCATAGTAGAGAAAAAATATTGCTGGTGACATAAATTATTTATATTTCTTTGCAAAATTTATTTACCCATGAAACCATATAAAGCTATGATAGATGTTGAATGACTCCCCTTGTTCAATTTCTCCATCTCATTTTTATTGTTTTTTCAATATGCATTGTTTCTGATTCTTCTGCTTTCCTCTATCATTATGCTAAAAATATTTTTTTTGCTTTTAACAGTGATGGGGATTGGATTGTTTCTATGCTAGTTCTACTGAACCCTCTTTGTTATGAGGGAGATATAGTCTAAGCTGAAACATGCTAAGGGTGAAGGGCAGGGAGGGAAGGCAGGAGAATATTTTAAGTTTCTTTTTCCTTGTGTGTACAGCAAGAAGTTTCTTTGTTAGGATAACTAAAGAAAACCAATCATGGACATAGTTTCTTTTTCCATTTCTCATTATTCTTCAGCTTCTCCCACAATCTTTTGACATCTGACTGAAAGAATGAAAAGATAAAGGAAAATGCATTTATTAAGTGCTTAGTAAGAGTCAAGTACTGGGAATACAAATACAAATTGAAAAACAGTCTATTAGCTTGATAACTACAAATTTGCTGACAAATGATTCTCCCCCCCCCCCAATACCCCCTACCCAGGCAGGTAAATTGCCTGGGGCTAACCAATTTTTTGTCAATTCCAGACTCTTGATCAATTTATGGACCTTCCCCCAAGCAAAATGATCCCAGCCTTACTCCCTGGATTTTATGTTATTATGTTAAAAGGGTCCACCTACATTAAGTAGTTTCTATTTAGAGTTAGTAGCATCTATACTTAAATTAGGAGCAGTTCTATTGTTTCTTTTGTTAAAGGTTCATTTAAATTAAGTAGTTGTAAGTGACTCTGGAGCAATCTTTTGGTTTGCTTTTGTTCTGTTACCCCATAAAAACCCGGCTATAGTTCCTCTGCCCTGATTAAAGACCTTATTTCTCCTATATGGATTGTTTCCTTAATTTCCAGGTTAACAGGCTCAAAAAGTTTACATTCTAGAGCATGGAGTCTGGAGCCAGGGAAGGTCCGAATTCAAATCTGGTGTTGGACAAGCAATCAGTAGCTGTGTAACCCTAGGCAATTCACTTAACCTCTTTCTGACTCAGTTTCCACATCTATAAAATGGGGGTGATAATAGCACTTATCTCAAGGTTATTGTGAAGATAAAATGAGATTTTTCTAAACATTAATGTGCTATATAAATACTAAGTACTATTATTACTACTGCTAATGATGTGGGCTGGAATTTTAGGCTCCAATTGATAGTGAGTCATCCCAAAAGAATTACAAGACTGAGTGACTCAGTTTCCCAAGTTTTATTGCAATACTGTGGGTGACCACAGGGAGAGAACCAGAATATTGGAAAGGTATCTCTCAAATAGGGAAAGGAAAGACAGTTATATTTATAGTATGGATAAATTGATTATCAGTCTCATTTATAATAATCTCCACCTTGGGGAGGTACTAGGGAGGGCCTGTCCTACTCATTATAATATTCTCCACCTAGGGGTGTTACAAGGGAGGGTTTATCCTAATTTGGAGTTCCTGGGGGTCCTTAAGCTAAGGCGGGTACCTTTTTCAGTGGAGGTGTGTTTTTGGTGTTTACACGTCATAAGGTGAATCTGGGGACAAATTTGGCCTTTTCTGCACATGTCTCTTTCTGATTCCCATGGCTAGTTTCAAAATATAATCATTTTTCATTAGAATTTCTATAGGTTGTCTTGTTATTTTGACCTGACCTGTTCTGGTCCGTTATGGATGTTGATCACTATGGGTATGAGAAGCTAATATAAGTTATCCATTAACTGAGATCTAACTCCCTTTTAGAGCTAATATCTGTATCAGATCTTGGGTCTTATATTTTTCTATTAACCCTTTTTTTGCCTCCTACATCATTATTATTATTATTATCATTATCATTATGAAGTAGTGGTAGTTGCGCTTACCATGATTTGTGTGTATCCAACTCATTTTATAAGTCCAAGCCACAGCACAAAGTATCATGGAGATATCCCAGATCACAACATTGGCACCAGTTGGACTTAATAATAACCAGGTGGTCTGCTCTCAAGTGCATTCTTTCTTTCTTTCTTTTTTTTTTTTTAGTGAGGCAATTGGGGTTAAGTGACTTGCCCAGGGTCACACAGCTAGTAAGTGTTAAGTGTCTGAGGCCAGATTTGAACTCAAGTACTCCTGACTCCAGAGCCGGTGCTCTATCCACTGCGCCATCTAGCTGCCCCTTTTTTTTTTTCTTTCTTTTTTTTTTTTCAAGTGCATTCTTAACACATGGTCATACCACAGTGCCGACTGTGACACTGATTACTCGTTAGTTTGTTGTAAACTTATTGTATGAGAAAGGTGGATTTGAGTCAGTTTAGACTCTGAGGATGGGGTCTGGAAAGTACCCAGCCACCAGCATAATCAGTTCCTTCTGTCTCTGCCTAAGTTTTATTGCTTGTCAGTTCCTTCTGTCCCAGTCTAAGTTTTACTGCTCATTAGTTCCATTTGCCCCTGCTTAGCCTCATTGCTTGTCAGCTACATTTTAGTTTTACTGCCTGTAATAAAAATTGTGTCTTAGGCCTTGCCTGGTACCCATCTTCCCTCCCCTTACATGTCAGACCCCCAGTTCTTGTTGATATAGTGGGAAAATGGGATACGGGTTGGTGGGAGGGGTTCTTGGGAATTCCTCTTTAAAGAATTACACCCTCTTGCACACAAAACTTAGTTAGAACAAGGTGATAGTTTATTTAGGAGCAAGGGAAGGGAAGGGTGGGGGGAGGGAAACCATGAAAGAAATCCTTAGACTTTTCATGGGGAGATTTGGCATAAAGCACATGGCTCAGAGGTACCAAATCTCCTCGAACAGGAGACCGGAAGGTACTTTTATAGAGGACTGATGGGGGTGGACCATCTGCCCGTGAAAAGTTCCTTTAGTGAGAGAGGACCATCCCCCACTGGTGGTAGCTGGGGGAATTGGGTGAGCAGTGGAGGACCATCCCCCACTGGTAGTGACTAAAGGAATTGGGTGAGGGGTGGCTACGGATCCCTCTTCAGAACACAAAGGCCGAAGCCACACCCAAACTTATCTCCCCAGGATAAGGGAGACCGGAATGAAGGGTAGGAATCCCAAGCTAGCTCAGTCCGATTTGGTTCCTCTAGGCCTTATCTGTCCTCTGGTTTAGTTTCTCAAGGAGAAGATTCCTCGGTGTGCCCCAGAGAAATTCTGGGGTGCTCTGCGCCCCATGACATTGTCATGGATTAATTGTGACCAGATAGAAAGATGTTTTCCTGCCTCTCCCTTTCCACATTCCTAAGCCTGATATCAGCCCCTGATACCGTTACTCCCACCTTTTCCCTTCCCTCAGTTTGACCTTGTTCCCCCCTCCCCTTTCCCCCTTGTTCCTGGAACATGTATACATGTCTCTATACCTTGATCATGAGCTAAGCACGCACCTGGGGTGAGACAGGATTGAATGTTAGATTGTGAGCTTGCCTAGTGTACGTGGGGACTTTCCCTCCTCAAAATCTCTATAAAAATCCAAAGCATGAGCCCCTTATTGCGGTCCTCATTTCCTGGTATTGAGGTTGCCCATTCTCATGAGAATGTAATAAATCTGTCTCTGCTTGACTTGGAGGTCTCCTTGAGTTATTTGGGTAAACTGTGGCAGTTTGTCCCAAACATTATTCTATTGGATTTGTGTGCAAGAGGGTGTAATTCTTTAAAGAGGAATTCCTAAGGACCCCAAACCCCAACTCCTAGCCCAAACTCCCTACCCCATTTTCCTCATGACAGAGGAGAAGAAAAACTCTCTTGTGGAAGCCAGCTTCTCAATATGTTCCTGATTTCCAGCTTGCCTGACTAGAGGTTTTGAAGAAATTTCCTGTGGGTGAGCCTGGGGCCATCTCTTGGTTGAGTAAGATCTCAGCTCATTCGCATCTAAAGGATTTATGCACTTATATATTTTTTCTGGTGTATTCCAATTTGTAAAACTCTGGTTTCTTTTTGCTATCTGCTTGGATAAATGGATTTAATCACTGTTGACTACTAGTGATGGTCTTTTGTGAAATTAGCATTTGGTGGGGAGGAGTTAAGATTGAAGGTATTAATTTGGGTTTCCCTCCCCCTTTAAGAAAGAGCAGCATTTTGCTCTAAGGGAAAGTGTGAGGGAAAGGAGATTGGGGGGGGGGAGGCTAAGGAAGGAAGGGCAGATTGGGGGAGGGGGCAGTAAAAAGCAAAACACTTTCGAGGAGGGATAGGGTGAAGGAAGATAGAAAATAGTCAATATCAAGGGGGAGGGAATAAGATGGAGGGTAATACAGTTAGCAGTAGTAACTGTGAAAGAAATGATGATCAAAAGGAAAAATGCAAACCATCAACAGAGGAAGAACTGATGGTATCTGAATACAGATTTGTGGGGAAAATGACTCCTCAATAATTTTCTGGAACTCAGGTGATATGTCAAAGGCTCATTTATTGTCATTCTTACAAGAATGGGCCACCCTGTGTACAGCTGGTGAGTGGCCAAAAAATGGAGGCTAGCAGACCCCCTTTTATCTCCTAATCCCTAATGAGAAAATGACCCCTCCCTTTTTCAAGGGTTACTATCTCCAGTAGAACTGGCTAATGGAGACTCAGTATTCCCACACCTCTGCATCCCCACCCCTCTGCATTAACTCTCCCTGGGGAAATTTCTCTATCTGTGAATATTAGCATTTAAGTGTCTGCTTTTATTCCCCAGGGGCTGAATTAATTATTTGAGAGGAGACAACTCCATCCCCCAAATCCTTACAGATTGAAGTAGAATTTTATTTGTTAGCTTCTCTTTCTAAAGTTATTGTGTCTATTTTCTTTCACAACCTGACTAGTGTGGAGATGTTTTGCATAACTGCACATATATGACTTATATTGAATTCCTTGATTTCACAGGGAGGGTTAAGGAGGGAGGGAGGAAGAAAATTTAGAACACAAAGTTTTTAAAAATCAATGTAAAAAATGGGGTTTTAATTTTTTTACACGTAACTTGGGGAAAATTCTAAATAAAATTAAAAGAATGATTACTACTAAAAAGAAAGAAATAGCAGCAAGGAAAGTATCTTGAACCTAAAAATTGTGTCCCTAGATTAACCAATATTTAGATCAGGAGAATGGGCCACAAGGCTAGCTGATCTAGGCCTGGGATAACTGAGAAGTTTTCTTCTAGAGAAACAAAACTAAAGGACAAACACAACTGAGAAGTTAGGGGAGATAAGACCATTAGGTGTGGTTACTACTTGAGTGGAGGCTGGGGACATAGATAACTCCAGAAGTCAGGATCACCACCCCTCATTCAAGCTCTTCCCACCCCACCCCCAATAAACATTGTCTGGTAGTCACCTCCTCTATCCTCTATAAAAGTTTCTGCCTTCTTTCTGTTGTCAAAGGAGAATGTTTCTAAACCATCTCCTTCCTTTGAGGTGAAAACTTCCCTCTTGGCCACTTTTTCTAGCACCCAAATAAAGGACCATTTTAATTCTAATTGGACTGTGTGTGAGAGTGTAATTCTTTTTTTTTTTTTTTTAGTGAGGCAATTGGGGCCAAGTGACTTGCCCAGGGTCACACAGCTAGTAAGTGTTAAGTGTCTGAGGCCGAATTTGAACTCAGGTACTCCTGACTCCAGGGCCGGTGCTCTATCCACTGCGCCACCTAGCTGCCCGAGGGTGTAATTCTTTACAGAGGAATACCTACGAACCCCCAACACCTATTTACACCCAGACAAGAGGCCTCTGTTTTCCTCTGAATGAGAAAGGTATTGGATTAGAATTATGTCTTTCGGAGCAGCTAGGTGGCGCAGTGGATAAAGCACTGGTCCTGGATTCAGGAGGACCTGAGTTCAAATTCGACCTCAGATACTTGACACTTACTAGCTGTGTGACTCTGGGCAAGTCACTTAACTCTCATTGCCCTGCTTTCAAAAATAAAAAGAATTATATCTTTCTATTTCCTTTGAGGTCTCTGTATGTACTTTTAGACACCCCACGTGAATATGCAGATCTTTATACCTTACATGGGTATGTCTGTTGCTCATAAGCCCCCGCCAATGAATTTACCCTCAGTAATCAGCCAGGATATAATTAGTCATACTACAGGTATCATGAACCTCATTTTAGAGGTGAGGAGACTGGAGCTGAGAAGTTAAATGACCTGCATAAGGTCTCATAGCTAGGACAGAGTCATGATTAACACATAGGTCTCATACCCTTTCCACTAGTATTTAAGCCTGGAGGATTCTAAAAGGCAAGAGGTAGAGAGAAAAGAGCCCAAAGTGAAAAACTACTGTTTCTCCAAAAGTAAAGGGGAAGTGGGGGTCAGAAAGTAATTCCCCAAACCTAGCCAAAGAAAGACCTAAGAGTGAGGGAAGAGAAAACCCAGGGGGATAAATGGTAGTGAGCAATTTCAATGAATCTACACTCCACCAATGGAACTTCTTGGGTCACTTACACTTGCTCAAATAATCATGTATCTACACATCTGTTTTTAAGGCCACTAAGTGGCACCATAGTGCAGAGTGCTGGATCTGGAGTCAGAAAGAGTCCTGAGCTCAAATCTGGCTTCAGATACTACTAATTGTGTGACCCTGGGCAAGTCATTTCACCCTGTTTGCCTCAGTTTCCTTATCTGTAAAATGAGCTGGAGAAAGAAATGGCTAACCACACCAGTATCTTTTCCAACGAAACTTCAAAAGGGGTCACAAAGAGTTGGACATGACTGAAAATAACTGAACAACACTTATCTATTTACATGTTATATTCTCTCAATAAAATAGAACCTCACTGAAGTCAGGGACTTTTTCATTTTGTCTTCATTTTGTCTCAACACCTACCAGAGGGGAAGGGGGGGGGGGGAAAGGAGGGAATAAGCATTTATATGATTCCTACTATGTGCCAGGCATTGTGCTAGGTGCTTTTAGAAATATTGTCTCATTTGATCCTCACCCACCTCACGGGGAAGTAGGTATCATTATTATCCTCATTTCACAGTTGAGGAAATTAAGAAAACAGAAGTTAAGTGACTTCCTCGAGTAAGTGTCTGAGGCTAGATTTGAATTCAGGTCTTCCTGACTCATTGCACCCCCACCTGCCTCAATGGGCCTTTCTTGCATACAGTAGGCCCATAACTAAATGTGTGTTGAATTAGATTGGGTCAGAACAAGCATGATCCACCTATGTCCAAGGCTCAATGGTCTGTCAACTGTGCCCAAGTTCCTCCTTCCACTTGCCACTACAGACAGAAGAATGGTAGTTGATACTCACCTGAGATGCAGGACAAAGTGGGTTTGAAGGGGGCAGAGACCAATAGAAGAGGACACCCTAGTAAGTTGGAGGGAAAATTGGAAATACAGCATCCCCAGTATGGAATTATTAAACCACAGTTATAAGGATGGGACAGGAAGAAAATTAAGAAACAAGCCGAAAACTTAGGGAAGAACCACTGATACAGAGCAAGGCAATGACTGTAGGCTTTCATAATGGGTGAAGTAGATACACGATGTGTGAACTAGACAGTAGTGGGAACCCAATGAGATCCTATAACAAGCAGCTAATGTAGAATCAGTTCCTCCAATAGCCTTGAGGGGTCTACACAAACATTTGAAGGTCAGAATAAGCAGAATTTCCCTCCCTTTGAATTGTAAAAATAATGTCCTTTATATAAGAGGAAAATGCTACTGAAATCACTCTTCCAAATTGAGCTGCTGTGAGGTTTTTATTTGTTTTTCCCTAGCACTAGTAATCAAATTGTCATGGGGTTCGCAGGGATAGCTGTTTAATGTCTAGGTTGCACCCTAGATGCTGGGACATAGAGTAAAACTAATAAACCTGTACAGGGTGTGTTTACCCTCATGAATAAAATGCTTAGATTACCCAGCCTCACCAGCCACAGACTTGGTCACCTATAGAAAGTATCAAATCTGGAGTCTATGAAAGGGTGGATGAGAAGGAGAAATAATGGGATAGTTGGATTTAGAGGTGAAAGGAAATCTAGTCCAACGTATTATTTCCCAGGTTAGGACCCCAAGGACATGAAAGATTAAATGACTTGTTCAAGGTTACATAGATAGCAAACAGAAAAATTAAAATTTGAACCCAGATCCTCTAGATACTTTTACATTGAGAAAAATGACCAATTATTCTAGTTTCCAAAAAAATATGGGAGGACTCAGATATTCCTTTAGTTCTATTTATTTAATCACAGGATTTCATAATCTTGTCTCCATCCCCATCCCCAGGCCTTGCTGCTTTTCCCCAAAAGAAATAAATAAATATAATCCAGTCCCTACTGCCTTGAGCTACTGATACAAACTTGAACTGCAAAATTAAACTATTGATTGGACCCTGACCCAGGTATACATTGGACTTAATTGGAACACTGAACTCAGGCCTTCAGACGGTGACATACATGTTTCCTGGGCAGCATACCCAAATCTGGTTGAACATACAAAAGGAGATGGTTGACTGGGTGAAGAATGGGTCATTCTCCATTCTTGAGTCAATTAGCAACTGCCTAACCTATTGGTGTTATTTTCAGGGACCTATTCCAGAGAGTCGGGCCTATCTTCTTTGGAGGGTCAGATTTCATTGAGCAGAGGCCATGAAAATGAGGAAACATAGACAATAAGGGGAATATATATATATATATATATATATATATATATATATAAATTTAAATTAAAACTCATCCCCTTCATTTTCGTCTTCAAATGAGTCAGTCCCCACTTCTTCATAGTCTTTCTCCAGAGCAGCCAGGTCCTCTCTGGCCTCTGAAAATTCTCCTTCTTCCATGCCCTCACCAACATACCAGTGCACAAAGGCCCGTTTAGCATACATCAAGTCAAACTTATGATCCAGTCGGGCCCAGGCCTCAGCAATGGCAGTGGTGTTGCTTAACATGCACACAGCCCGATGAACTTTTGCCAGATCTCCCCCTGGTACCACTGTTGGAGGCTGATAGTTGATACCCACCTAAAGTACAAAAGGAGGGGGAAATATTAGAGATGATTCTCAGACAGTCAGTTGGCTAAGTTGGAAATACAAACATACACAAAGATATACCAAAGGAACTTTGATGATACGGTAGTCAAATAGGTCAGATGTAGATTGAGAAGTATGCTGAGATGTAAAATGGAAGTGAGTGGGTAAGTATGCATGGAGGAGAATGGTTAAAATGAGGAGTTTCAGGTGCTAGGTATAGGAAAAGAAGTAGAAGAGGTGACTTGAGGGATAAAGAGTAATAACAGAGTGCTAGTTAAGGTACATGAGAAATTCTAAAGTCCTAAGGGCTGGAGGGAGAGAGAGAGAGATGATATGAGATCAGGAATGAAGATTAGATTTTGTTGTCTACCCCTTCTTGGAACTCTTTCCTCCCATCAATGGATTCTCTTCCTACCTCTTCCTTCACAGTCACCTTTGACGAATTCTCAAAATATTTATGCTTCTCCTTCACTGGAGACATTTTTCAAAGCCCTGATCTCTCTTCTTTGCACACTCTTTCCTTGAGGGTTCAACAACTTCTCTGACTTTCCCACAGGACTTTATGATTCACTTTTTGCACTTTCTCTTCTAATTAGGCTCTTTGTAACAATGCGTGCCCTTTCCCCCCTCCTACACTGTAAGCTCCATTAGCGTCAAGACCATGTCTTATTCTTCTTTATATTTCCCACAGTTCCTAACACCATGCCTTCCAAATAATAGGAACCAAGCAATATTTGTTGAATTAATGAAAATTATGGACAGAAAGGGTGAATGGGGAAATACAAGTTGGTAAACAAGAGTAGCAAATAGGGTGAGTTTTAATGTGTAGGCAGACATACCAGACTAATAGGCATTTGTGCCCCCAATGGGACCAGGTCATAGGTAAGTTACTGCACTCCCCAAGGACACCAACTATTTCTTACCTGCTAAATCTGAAGGCTGCTTCTTGGCTTTTATCCAACACTGGTTGTCAACTCTTCCTCCTAGATATTCTCTCCTCCCTTGGCTGCTTCACTGCTCTCTCCTAGCTTTCCTGCTACCTAATTGTTCCTTCTTAGTCTCCCTTCCTCCAAGCTGATGCATCCCTACCACAGGTTATCTCCTCAGAAGAGGGGGGCAGGGCTTTCTCTTTTTCATCACCTCTCTGGACCATTACAGTAGCTTCCTAAATGTCCTCTCTGTTTCCATTATTTATCTGTTCCAGTCTATCCTTCATACTACTGCCAACATTTTCCTAAGGAGCAGTCCAACCAGGTTATTCTCCTGTTCAAAATCTTCAGTGGCTCCCAATTGCCTCCTAGTTCCTTATTCTGGATCCAAGAGCCTTCCATAATCTGCTCCAATATACCTTTCCAGTATTATTTTATATTATCCCTTTTTATGTACTTCAGGTCCTAGCTATTTCCAGAAGTCAAAATCTCTGTGCTGAAACATACTCCCTGCTTACTTCTGCTTCTAATCACATTACTATCTGTAGTGCGATGTGTGGTGTTTTGGATCAATATGTTTAGAGTTGGAAAGAATCCTAAGGTTTAACCTCTAATTTTAAAGATGAGGAATCTGAGGTCTAGAGATGTTAAGTGACCCCAATAAATTTACTCATAGTAAGTAGAAAATGTGGGATTTGAACCCCTATCTTCTGACTTCAGAGTCAACATTCTTTCCATTAGTGAGGCTGATGGTACCTGGCAAAGCCCATCATTATGAGGGTCACTCAGCCCATTGGCACCCAGAGCATACTGGGCAGAATGATTCACAGTCACCTGCTTGGAGACAATTTCCATTCTTCACTAATTTGCCTAGATGGAATTGCTATTAAAATTCATGACTGGGGCAGCTAGGTGGCGCAGTGGATAGAGCACCGGCCCTGGAGTCAGGAGTACCTGAGTTCAAATCTGGCCTCAGACAGGTAACACTTACTAGCTGTGTGACCCTGGGCAAGTCACTTAACCCCAATTGCCTCACTAAAAAAAAAAAAAAAAATCATGACTACCAGCATCCAGGGATCTTTCCTAGAATCCCACGTGCCTCTTACCCTCTGAGATCTGGCATTGTCTAAAATGAGAATGGTTTGCCTATATCTATACACAGCTCACCCATCTTCCGCAGCTTTGGCTTACACATGGCAAGGGGCAAATGCCAAAGTATTGTGCGTAGCAGAAGGGATTTTAAATTGTTCTCTTTAATTAGGTAGTTAGCTCCCCAATGTATAAAAATAATGGAATACATTTGTTGTTTGTTCTTGTTTATCTTTCATTCTTGAAGAAGACCATGACATCGGGGTGATGTCATGAATTGCACTGATTTTGATTTAAGTGAGGGCAGGCTGTGCAAGGTCACCAACCTCACTCTCTCCTCCAGAGCCATCTGGGTCCAGTGTAAAGTATATATTAGGATGATTAGAGAAGGCCCTGGATGTTTAAGGCAATTGGGGTTAAGAGACTTGCCCACGGTCACACAGTTAGTAAATGACTGAGGTGAGATTTGAACTCAGGTCCTCCTGACTCCAAAGGCCAGTGCTCTATTCACTGAGCCACCTAGCCGCCCCCAGTGGAATACATTTACTCTAATGCCAAATGAACCCAGCATATGTAAACTTCTATATAGGTAGGTGGGGTATGAATTCTAATGTTGAGAAGAGTTATGCCATTCTCACAGCTTAGAATTATTTGCTTGATTAAAATATGAAAATAGCAAAAGAATTATTATCTCTTAAAAATAAAATGTATATAATGGCTAAGTTTTAGTAACTTTAGGTAGGAACTCAAACTAAACTGTTATCTCTGAACCAGAATGAACAATTCTAGGTTACAAAGGTAACTAGATTGTCAGAGGCAAATAGGTGGTGCAGTAGATAGAGAGCTGGGCTTAGAATCAGGAAGATCTGAGTTCAAATCCAGCCTTGGATACTTCTTAGCTTTGTGACCCTGGGCAAGTCAATTTATCACTGTTTGCCTCAATTTCCTCAACTGTAAAATGAGGATAATAACAGCACCTACTTCACAGGGTTGTTGTGACATGTAGTAGGTGCTATATAAATGTTTATTCCTTTACCTTACCTAGCCTAGGTTACTGAATGTGAAATTAAATTTAAATTTTTTTTCATCAGCTCTGTGAACCAAACTAGGTTGTATGAACATGCATGTGTGTTTATCTAGCTAATCAATTTAAACAAGACTGAACCAACATATTTTCTAAATGACTAAACCAGATGATACTGGAATGTCATAATAATCTGCTAGCCAAATCTGAAAGGAATCAGGGGGCGGGGTATGAGGGTTAAATGACTTGCCCAGTGTCACACAACTAGTAAGTGTTAGAATCAATATTTCATAACAAATCTTTATGCCTAAGAGACTCAGAAACCCCCAAATGAATGCTTTTCTTCCCTGTTTCCTTTGCTCTCCCTTCTCTAACTCAGTGTTCTTACCTTGAAACCTGTAGGGCACCAGTCCACAAACTGAATGGTCCTCTTGGTCTTGATAGCAGCAATAGCGACATTCACATCCTTGGGGACCACATCCCCTCGGTAGAGCATACAGCAGGCCATATACTTGCCATGCCTTGGGTCACACTTTACCATCTGGCTATTGGGCTCAAAGCAGGAGCTGGTGATCTCAGCTACTGAAAGCTGCTCATGGTAGGCTTTCTCAGAGGAAATGATAGGCGCATAGGTGACTAAGGGAAAGTGAATGCGAGGATAAGGCACCAGATTGGTCTGGAATTCAGTGAGGTCCACGTTGAGGGCACCATCAAAGCGGAGGGAGGCAGTGATGGAGGACACAATCTGGCTAATGAGGCGGTTGAGGTTGGTGTAAGTTGGACGCTCGATATCCAGGTTTCGACGGCAGATATCGTAGATGGCCTCATTGTCTACCATGAAGGCACAGTCTGAGTGTTCCAGGGTGGTGTGAGTGGTCAAGATCGAGTTGTAAGGCTCCACAACAGCGGTGGAGACCTGAGGGGGCTGGATAAATGGCAAACTCCAACTTGGACTTCTTGCCATAATCCAGGGAGAGGCGTTCCATCAGCAGAGAGGTGAAGCCAGAGCCAGTGCCCCCACCAAAACTGTGGAAGATGAGGAAGCCCTGAAGGCCTGAACAGGAGTCTGTCTAAGAGACAAAGAGAAATCAAAAGGAACCATAAAGAGGAAGGAGTTTGGGAGAGGAGACTGGGATAGACAGAACAAAGGCAAGTCAGACTGTGTGCCACTTCAACTATTCCATACATGCAAAAAAAAAAAAAAATCATGAACAGCAAAAACATCATGCTAAGTCTTAGAGAAGAAAAAACATCATTATCCCTATGGGTATATGTGCTGCCTGATTTGTCTTGATGGTGGGCAGTTTCCTCCCAGATCTTTTCTTTGGGTTTTTGTGACACTACTGTCTCCTGCTTCTCCATTTTTTATTTGTTTGTATTCTGTTTCACTGGTGTGTTTTCTTTTAAAATTACAAACATTTACAGATTACTCTCACTTCATGAAAGGTCTTTAGTAATGATGAAAAAACTATTAAGTAAAACTAATAATACAATTACTCCATCTGAAAGAGTATGCAACATTCCATATCTATAGCACACACTGCCCCCGCTCCATATCTCTATTTTTTAAAATTGGCAGACATCTATTTTCTCTCCCTCATACCTCCCACCCCATTGGGGGGAGAAAAGCAAAGCAAAGCAAATTTCTTGTGACAAATAGGCATAGTAAAGCAAAAAAGAAAAAATCACCAATGGCTGTATACAAAAATATATGTCTCGTTCTACCTCCTAAATTCATTACCTCTGTGTGATCGATAGTATGTTTCATTGTTTTCTATAATAATGAGTTGTCTTTGTATTATTGATCATAGTTCTTATACCTTTCAAAGTTCTTTGATTTTACATTGTTGTTGCTATTGTATAAATTGATCTCCCATTTCTACTTATTTCATTCTTTATCATTTTTTTTAAATCCTCAAAATCGTTCATTTTTGTTGGATGTTAGAGGGGGATGTGGGAAAACTGGGATGCTAATCTACTGTTGGTGGAGTTATGAACTGATCCAACCATTCTGGAGAGCAATTTGGATCTATGTCCAAAGGGCTATCAAACTGTTCATACCCTTTGAACCAGCAATACCACTGCTGGATTTATATCCCAAAGACATCCCCCCAAAAGAGAAAAAGACTTATTTGTACAAAAATATTTATAGCAACTCTTTTTGTGATGGCTAAGAATTGCAAATCAAAGGAATACCCATCAATTAGGGAATGGCTAAACAAACTGTGATATATGATTGTGATGGAATATTATTGTGCTATAAGAAATGACAAGCAGGATGACTTCAGAAAGGCCTGGAAAGACTTGTATGAATTGATACATAGCGAAGTGAGCAGAACCAGGAGAATATTGTAATAGCAATATTGTGTGATGATCAACTGTGAATGACCTGGCTCTTCTCAGTAATTCAATTATTTAATACAATTCCAAAGGAGTCATGATGAAAAATGCTATCCACCTCCAGAGAAAAACTGATGGAATCTGAATGCAGATTGAAGCATACAATTTTCACTTTATTTTTGTGTTTTGTTTTTTTGGGGGGGGTGTCTGGTTTTCTTCCCAACCATGACTAAATATGGAAATATGTTTTGCCAGTTTGCACATGTATAACCTACATCAAAATGCTTACCATGGGACGGGGGGAGTGGGGGAGGGAAGGAGAGAATTTGGAACTTAATTTTTTTAAAATGAGTGTTAAAAATTGCTTTTACATACAACCTGGAAAAATAATATAAAAAAAGACAAGGACCCTATTTATTGGAGCTGTGACACAAGGTCCAACAGGAGAGGGGGTGGTGGGAGGGAGAGAGGGGTGGGGGAGAGAAGGCCAGGAAGGAGTCTAAAAGAATGAAGGAGTTGTACTAGCTGGCCCCTGAGCACTGGACATTCTTCTATAATCGATTGGAACACATGTTCCAACTTTAGATCTACAATCCTATAATCTCTAAGATCGCTTCTAGTTTTAAAATCTATGATCCCTTTAAGATCCCCATGTCCTTCTCTATGACTAGGTTTCCATTGCCAGCCACTAGACTCTCTGATACTGCCTGCAGTCAGAGACCCCTGAGATATATTTGGGGTTTTTTAAAAAATAATAAACAGTTATTATTTATAGTTTTAAGTTTCCAAATTTTATCCCTCCTTCCCTCCCTTCCCATACTCCCCCCCCCCCCAGACAGTAAGCAATCAGATATAGGTTATACATGTATAATTAACCTGACATACATTTGTGAATAGATACATTCAATATAGACTTGTATATATTGTGAGGAGATTTATTCAACCTGGAAGCTAGGTGGTACAGTGGATAGAAGACCAGATCTGGAGTCAGGAAAACTCATCTTTAATGAGTTCAAATCTAGCCCCCAGACATTTTACTAGCTGTGTGACCTTGGGAAAGTCACTTAACCTCTATGTGCAACTGACTACAGGTGTTTAAGTAGTCACTATTCTAGTAACTTCCTGAGATGTGTAACACAATGGGCATTCTTCCATAATGTCTTGGAACACATGGTTGTGCTCCTAACTTAGAGCTGAATACTTTCAGTTCCCAGGTGGGAGCTTCTTTTTGTCTGAGAACAGGCACATGGTATTTTAGATCTGGGGGGGGACCACAGACACCATCCAATCTTTCTATTTCATTTTCTAAATAAGGAAACTGTAACGATTGGAATGACGCCACCTGCTGGAGACTTAACTGTAGAAGAGTTCTGCCCATGAAGCGAAGGTCTTTGAGGGCAAGACCAGGAGTCAGGAAGTGATGCGGGCTAGTGGGAGGAGGAAGGAAGAGACTGGCGCTCGCTCTCGGGCTTTTTCCTCTGGACTCTGGTGGAGAGGGAGCTAGAAATGTGCTCTCCCTTTAATAGATAGAAATCTAGGCCTTTCTCTCTCTCTTTATCAAATTCTTATTCTCCTTAATAAATGCTTAAAAGTCTAACTCTTGCTAAAGCTTATAATTTATTGGCGACCACTCATTAGATATTTTAGACAGTTTAGCTAGAATTTTAGCCCTTAACAAAACTGACTCCCAGAGAGGTCATGTGACTTGCTTAGCTAGGTAATGCAGAGCTGGGACTAGAACCTCTGACCATGGTAATGACTATACTATAAATTAGAACTTCCCTTCTTCACAAAACAATGGAGTTACACAACAACCAGTTAATTAGAAAGATTTCTAAGGCTCAGAGCTGCTTGACATACTAGTGATTCTTTGCGAATGAACTCTAGCCAAATTTGGAGATGTCTGCAGCTGCAGAAACCATGGGACCAAGGGCAACCTTGAGCAGAAGCTGCAGACTCAAGACCTTGACTAAATATCCTGTTGCCTGGCTTATTGTGTCTACCGATGTTTTCTCCCCTGTTCACCACTTGAAAACCTCTAGAAACTTTAATCTCACCTTTTCTCCACTCCCCTTTAAGCAGCTGGGAACTCTCTCCCTCTCTGCTTCCTTGTAGGATCTTCTCTTCCCCACAAGCCTTTTTTTTCTCAGACAATAAATGCTTTAAATTGATATATCAAACTCTGTTTCATTTGAAGTCCCTTTATGGGCCTGGGGGGAAGGGAGGGAGTCTCTCATTAACATTATGATGGGACTGTGCTGGTCTAGGACTCTTTCTAAAAATTTACTTAGTATCAGACACTTCATATTCATTACTCCAATATAAATGTATGTGTTTAAGTTATTGCTAGTGAGCAAAGACTTTAGCTTCCTTTTCATCTGAACTAACTATATGCTGAGTTCAGACCTTCTCATGATCCCTGTCTTACCCCTAGGGACAGTTCCTCTTGGTATCATGTCACCAAAATTTAAAACCATAGCCTCAGGGGAAGGACCAATGGTAATGCTTGGACCAAGTGGTGCACATCTGACCCATGATCTATGCACTCCTATGGTAATGTGCTACCTAGAAAAATGAGCCTTAAGATCAGGGTAAGGAGGATGAGGTCTGAACTCAGTGTGTATCTGTTATTGGTCTTCCTTCTCAACTTGAACATCATGGCCATAATGGCCCCTTCCCCAGACAATCCTGGGGAAGAATTCAAGCAGAAGAAAAGGCTAAAGTCCGTACATTTAAGTTGGAGTCAAGAATACACAAGGTCTGGTAGTAGATAAATCCTAGAGTCCTGGACCAGCACAGTCTTGTCATGAGACCTGAATTTTAATGCCAACTTTTCCATTACCTGTTTCACCTTGACCAAGGAACTCAATCTCTCTGGAACTCAGTTTCTATATCAACAAAATGAAGAGGTTGAAGTAGATGATCGCTCCAAGAAGGGCCAGTGGTAATGCTCATCTTGGGGCCCACATTCTATGCAAGCCTCTGGACATCATCATTCCTCAGAAGTCTCATCCTTCAAAGCCACATCCAGGGGCTTGACATGATGGACGTTAACCTTGCCAGTGCAAAGAGAAAAGAGTCCCCCCTCATCGTCTCCCATCCCTTAACCTTCCTACATACTTACCAGCTTCCTGATTCGGTCCAACACCAGGTCAATGCTCTCCTTGCCAATGGTATAGTGGCCACGGGCATAGTTGTTGGCAGCATCTTCCTTCCCAGTTATCAGCTGCTCTGGATGGAAGAGCTGTCGATAGGTACCAGCTCGAACCTCATCTGCACAGAGAAGCTCATGAGTATCTTCTCCATGCCACCCTCAACCAAAGTCAGAACCAACACTGCCCCTGCCCTGACAGCTGGAATCAGTGTAAGAAAAGGATCAATGTCAAAGGCAATATGAGCCAGTCATAACCATAGTCCATAGTAAATTCAGGCCCTCGCCCTCCCTCTTCTGTGTTCCCTTTCTACTGTGTCCTCTGGAATTCAATTTTTTAAAGGATAGCACTCCCTCACTCCCTCGTCCATTCCTTTGATCTTTCGGTACTCACTGAAAGCTAGCTTTCTATGAAAGACACCAACATCTTTTCTTACCCTTCCTTCTTAAGAAAGCTGCTTCTTCTCTCATACTCCTTTACATATATAGTCAGTCAGTCAATAAATATTTATTAAGCACCTACTGTGTGCTATGTGCTGTGCTAAGTGCTGGGGAAACAAAGAAAGGCAAAGGATAGTCCCTGCCTTCAAGGAGCCAATGAGGGAGGCAACATGCAAACAATTAAGAACACACTATATAATAAGATAAATTAGGGAATGGCTGAACAAATTATGGTATATGATCATGATGGAATATTACTATGACTATTATAAAAACCCAAATTAACTACAAAGGACATATGAAGGAAGATGCCATCTGTATCTAGAAAAAGAACTGATAAATAGAAGTATGTATAGAATACACACACACACACACACACATATTTATGTCTAATGGTAGCCATCTCTACGGCCAGGGAAGGGGAAGGAAAGAAAAAAAAGAAATTTACATGATAACTTCGTTATATATTTAAAAGGAATAGCAAGATATACATAATAGATTTGCAGTTTCATGTTCAATCATATTTTAAATTTTAATTATATTATGAAAATGCTTGTTTTAATTCCATAAATTTAAAATAAAATAAAATTTAAAAGATAAATAGGAAATAATCAATAGAGGGAAGGCACTGTACCTAGAGACTGAGAAAGGCTTCCTAGAGAAGGTGAGATTTTTAACTGGGACTTAAAGGAAACTAAAGAAGCATGTGGAGACAAGGAGAGAGAGCATTCCAGGCATGGCCAGTTAAAAAAGCACTGAGAAGAGGGATGGAGCATCTTGTTGGAGGGGCAACAAGGAGGCCAGTGTCAGTGCACTGAAAAGTATTGAGGGGTTGGGGTTAAGGAGTAAGAAGACTAGAATGGCAGATGTGGCACTAAGTTGTGAAGAGCTTTGAATACCCAACAGAGGATTTTTGTTTTTAATCCCAGAGGTGATAGCAAGATGCTAAAATTTATTGGGGGGGTGGGCATAGGGAGGTGACATGGTTTTCCCTGCACTTTAGAAAATTCACTGGTGTCTGAATGGAGGCTGGATTGGAGTAAGGAGAGACTTCTGGCAGGCAGACCAAGCAGCAAGCTATTGCAATGGTCCAAGCATGAGGAGATAAGGGCCTGTACCAGGGTGAAGACAGTATCAGAGAAGAGTATAGGAGAGTATTAGAGATGCTGTAAAAGTGAAATTGACAGGCACTGGGGAGTGGGGAGTAGACAGATAGTAAGTTGTCAAGGGTGACACCTATGTTGCAAGCCTAGGGAACTGGGAGGCTGGTGTTAGGAGGGAGAAGGATTTAGGGGAAAACTTGATGAGATCTGTTTTGAACATATAGAGTTGTCATGTAGACATCCACAGGCCATCCAGTTCAAGATGTCAAATAGGCAGTTGAAGATGCAAGACTGGAGATAGGCAAAGAGGTTAGGACTGGATAAGTAGATTAAAAAATCATCAGCATATGCTCTTTATGTGGTGGCAAGGAATTGGAAGTTGAGGGGATGCCCATCAATTGGGGAATGGCTGGACAAGTTGTGGTATATGAATACAATGGAATACTATTGTGCTGTAAGAAACAATGAGCAGGAGGAGTTCAGAGAAACCTGGAGGGTCTTGCATGGGCTGATGATGATGAGATGAGCAGAACCAGAAGAACATTGTACACAGTATCATCAACATTGAGTGTTGATCTACTGTGATGGACTATATTCTTCTCACCAATGCAATGGTACAGAAGAGTTCCAGGGAACTCATGATAGAAGAGGATCTCCAAATCCAGGGGGGAAAAAAAAAGAACTGTGGAGTATAGATACTGAATGAACCATACTATTTCTTTTGTTTTTGGTTCTGATGTTTTTCTATTTTGAGGTTTTTCGTCATTGCTCTGATTTTTCTCTTATAGCATGACTAATGCAGAAATATGTTTAATGTTATTATGTGTATATATAACCTATATCAGATTACCTGCTGTCTAGGGGAGGGGGGAGGGAGGGAGAAAAATCTGAAATTGGAAAGCTTGTATAAACAAAAGTTGAGAACTATCTTTACATGTAACGGGAAAAAAATACTTTATTAATTTTTTAAAAAATCATCAGCATAGAGATGATAATTGAATCCATGGGAGCTGAAAAGATCATTATGCTGTATAGAGGAAGAAAAAAAGAGGGGCTAGTATAGAGCTCTATGGGATTACCAGTTAGCAGAAAGGACCTGAATGAAGTTCTAGAAAAGAACACAGAGGAGTCAGATAAGTAGGAGAACCAGGAGAAAGTGGTGTGCCGAAAACCTAGAGAGAAGACAATATCAAGAAGAGGAGATAGACTGTTTCAAGGGCTGCAGAGAGGTAAAGAAGGATGAAGAGTGAGAAAAGGCCATAGGATTTGACAACTAATAGATGATTGGTAAGATACAGGGTGAGGAAGACTAGACATTTTCCTTGATTCTCCCTGCCATTTTTATACCCTCCCTCTGTCACCATCTTTCAATGATCGTTTCTCCTTTGAAGTTCACTTCATCCTGTCCATATCCTCATTGGACACATAGGTCACTTTTCCCTCTCCCTAATAAGTTCAATATCCAGTTCACAGTCTTCTCCCCCTCATTCCTTGTTCTCTTGAATACCCTGGTCTCCAAGTTTCTCTACCTCTTCACTTCCCATAACCTCCCTTATTAATCTACTTCAGACATGCACAAGAATTATCTTAGACCTCATCTCTCATTTACACCCAACTCAACTGAATTTGTCCCAGGAGCCAGAATTCTTTGTTATGGTTCTATGCAAAATAGCTTGGCTGTCTTTGAAGGGAAGAAGTCTCCTTCTCTGTTCCAAACTCAAGAATTATGAACAGCAGTCTCTAAAGAAGCAGGCATCAGTGATACAAGGATGTAGCTCATAAAGGGGAAAGATTTATGATCCCGCTAGATATGGAAGTAACCATATAGCTTAACAAAAGATTTCTCAAAGAATTTTAAAATATTAGCACTAAAAGTTTCCTTAAATATCTAAACCCCTCATTTTAAATGATGAGGACACTTGGACACAGCCAGGAGAAGACCAGGGTTCCACAAGTAGTGAGAGGCAGCACCTGGACTTGAACCCAGCTCTCCTGAGTCCCCTGCTTTTTTCTACCACACCACACTTCCTCCTGTGTACCAGCAAATATGCATGAAGCTAAATTTTAGAGGGGCCATTCTTGTCCATAGTCCAATAACCTTTTCATCAGTCACACTACTTCCCAAAAGATTATCAAGCATTTGTCCACTTGCCTCTGAGGGTAACCTTCACGTTTTATTTTTGTTTGTTTGCTTTTAACCACCTTCACAAGGAATTTCTATTGAATTGCAGAATAGGATGCCAAGTTTTCCTGGAATTCTTCTGACCCCTGCTTCAAATGCTGGCAGGGGTGAAAGGCAGATTGATATAGTAGTAAGAGCAAGTGCAACAACCAATTGTGACTTTTGGGGATGGACAAGCATGTATCTCAACAAAAGGGTAGAAAACAAGGTATATATGTTCAAATGTGGCCAATGTATTAACTTGTTTTGCTGAACTGTGTGCTTATTTGTTACAAAAGAGGTTTCTATTGGAGGAGGGAGAGTCATTCAGAAGTGATAATGATGTTATCTCAAAAAACATTTTTTTTAAAGCAAAGAACAAAGGAATTGGAGGAAATTCTTATTCAAGGATGTGTTGGACCAAATGGCCTTTGAGAACCATTTGACCTCTGATCTTGGGTTAATCTTGTGTCAGAAGTCTAGGATTTCAATCCTAACTTTCCTACTAGCAAGTTTTGTAACTGAACAAGTCCTTTTCCTTCTTTCATCTTCATTTTCCTCCTCTGTGAAGTAAGGAGATTGGACAAGCAGGGTGATTTTTGAGGTCCCTTTCAAATCTAAAGTCTATGATTCTCTTACTAAGAAGTCCCTGAATGTGTCTGTTGCAGACTGTCCCCAGGAGTCAGATCCAAGAAGGGGAGTGCAAAGTAAGAACACTCAAACCACCTCATGCAAAATCAGTATTTTTCCAGCATTTGTTAATGTCCAATTGGAGGCAGGTCCTCCTGGTGAGTAGGTACTTACCTACCACAGAGGGTTCCAGGTCAACCATTATGGCCCGGGGCACATGCTTCCCAGTGCCAGTCTCACTGAAAAAGGTGGTGAAGGAATCATCATTGTTGATCTTGCTGGTCTGGGTGCCAAAAGTACCATCAGGTTGGATGCCATGCTCTAAGCAGAAAAGTTCCCAACAAGCATTGCCAATCTGGACTCCTGCTTGACCCACATGGACTGATATACACTCACGCTGTGAGAGGGAGGGAAGAAGAGAAAGAAAACAGAATGCCAGTCATTCCTTTGCCTTATAGTCTCCCCCATTTCTGGGAGTTTGTTCATTCCTGGAACATCCCTAACTTAGGAAGTCAATTTATGCCTGTCACTATTCACCTAGTACCATCCCACTGAGAACATCTAGACCTTGCTTCTTGGGTCCAGGGCAACGATTCCCTGGAATATGGTCTGAGATTATACACCCCACCCCCCTGCCACAATACTGTTTTAGGGATAGAAGCAGGAGTTTAAAGGTCTAGTTATTTGTCATGGATTTTTACTGGAAAGAGCAAGTTCCACTTTTCCCTTCTCTGCTCCTTTTTCTACTCCTACCAAAGCTACAACAGCCTTCAGGACAGAGCTGACTACATTCCAGCCAGCCCAGGACCACAAGGCTTGCGACATATTCCCATGGGAAAAGCATGTGACTCATCTGTTTATTTCTATTCTTATCCATGGTTTGACGCAGACTGGGGGTGGCATTTCAAAACTTGGAGTTACCCAAAATGGGGGTGGAGCTGCCTAACTACTTCACTTGGTCCTGAAGCAAGGACCATGTTGGACAATAGGCTTCCATTGGACTCTGTGAGTTTTCTAATTCTCCAGGGGCAGAACTAGGACATGGAAAACAAGTCAACCTTCCTATTTCTTATCCCCAAGAGGGTGCCAGGACCAAGTGCTTCCTAATTTAATAAATTCCACAAGTATTTAAGGAAAAACTACTATAAGCTTATACCTGTCCTAGATTCTGAGTGATACAGAATAAGTATAAGATGTGGTCCATATGACCTAGGATTATATCAGTTAGGAAAACAAGACAGCAAACAATTATGAAACCATTAGGGATCAATACCAGACAGGATATAATAAGGTGGTACATTCATAGACTTACAGAATTAAGAACTAGAAAAGCACTCTGCTGTTGTTGTTCAGTCACCTCTTACCAAGGGCTTTTCTTGGCAAAGATACTGAAATGGTTTGCCATTAAGTTATTTGTCTAGGGTAACACAGCAAGCAAGTGCCTGAAGCTAGATTTGAAGTCAGGTCTTCCTGACTCCAGGCCCAGTGTTCTATCCATGGAGCCATTTAACTGCCCCTAGAAAGGCACTTAGAAATCATCTAATCCACCTTCATTTTGCATATATGGAAACTGAGGCCCAGAGAAGTGAATAGACTTGTTCAAGGGCATTCAGCTAGTCATTGGCAAAATCAGGGCTAGAATCTAGGTTCAGTGTCCTTTCTCCTATATCACAATTTAGAATAATTAAATAACAAAATAAACATAAATTCTCTGGACCATTAGAAAGTTTACCAACCTATATTTCCCTGACCCAGAGTCAGTTAACTAGTATTTATTAAGTGGATACTAACAGAAGAACAGGTACGACATAGGTCAGTGGCCCTGACTCTCTTCTTGGAGACCCCCTGATGGTATCTTCTGGGACTTCTCTTAAAGACCCTCCCCCATCCCACAGTCCCTCAACTCCACCTCTATTTTAGAACCTCCCTTGGGCATAAGAGTAGGCAGTTATACTTCAGAGGTGTTTTTATAGTCTGGCCCTTGATGACATCATGATTCTCTATTTCAAAATACCTAATTTCACTACCTTACTAGTTTACACCCACAGATCTGGCAGTTAGCTGTGGCTTTCTGATTTCATAAAGAGGGCATCATCACTATGAAATATTAGGACATCTTGAGGAGTGATCTCCACACATTCCTTTTGCTCTTTAATACTGTAAGAGCAGGGGTTATGTCTTATGGGCATATAAAAATGACTGAACAACAATTATGTCTTATCTAATTTTGCATCTCCTCCAACACCTAGGACAATACTCTTGCATGTGCAAATGTTTACTGAATTGGGGGAGGGAGTATTGAATTTAAGATGCTCTTCTGTGGTTCTGACTTACTCTCTCCCAAGTAAAACATTCTACTTCTCATCTGTGCCTCTGGTCTTATCCAAGGAATATCCCTGCCTCTAGCCTATTTCTCTCCTTCCTTTCCTCCCAGAACAATGGCCAGGATGACTGCCCTGTGTCTTAGGGGAAGTAGGGAGAAAGAAGGTAGAGCAAAAATTCATTAACCTATGCATACTGTTTGACCAAGTGACACTACTACTAGGCCCCAAAGACAAAAACATTTATAGTAGCTCTTTTTGTTATAGCAAAGACCTGGAAATGAAAGGGGTGTCCATTCTTTGGAGAATGGCTGGACAAATTATGGCATATAAATATGATGGAATAATATTGGACCATAAGAAATTATGAAAGGGATTGTTTCAGAGAAGCTAGAAAGAATTTACAAACTGATATAAACCGAAGTTAGCAAAACCAAGAAAACAACTCATAGAATACCATTTATGTAAGTACCACAATTTTATATAATAACAAAAGAAAAAGAACTCTGATCATTGCAATGACCAACAATGATTCCAGAAGTATGCTCCCTATCTCCTGACTCAAGACATGCACACATATTCAGACATAGCCAATGTGAAAATTTGTTTAGCTTGACCATGCATATTTGTCAGAATGTTTTGTTTTTCACCTTTTTTTTAAAGGGGGGAGAGAAAGAGGGATGAAGACTAAGGTAACCAAAAAATTTGAAAATATTGAAATAAAAAAAGAAGAAATAAAAGAGGGATAGTAAAGCATCTTTAAATACATAGATGAGAATAGAGGGCCAGAAAGAACCACAGACAAGAAGGAAAGCTTTGAAAGAAAGCTATATGTTGAATTTATTATATATTTTAAAAGAAAAGTTGTACTTATGTGTAATAAATACTTATGAATAATAAAGAATTCACAATTTCATGTACAATCCTCTTTCTGTACTACTATGGATACGGAAATATTCATTTAATTTGATGTTTGTTCAATTCAGAATTAAAAAGAACAATTTTTTTATAAGACAGAAAAAGGAGTGAGGAAAATTAAAGTGGGTAACATTTTATCTTCTTGAAAGAGCATGAATTTGAAGCCAGAAGACCCAGGTCAACTTGTGTCACTAGGTAAATCACTTTACCTCTTGAACTTGTTTCCTAATTTATAAAATGAAGGGGTCATATAAATAATGTCTAAGATTTTCTCTGGTTCTAAATCCAATGACCCACGATTCCCTGCTGAGAGGAGTGAAGGAGTTACAACAGCTGCAAGGAATGACCAACTTGTGACCCACTAGCATAGTGACCTCTCCATGGTCAATTGCCTCTTAAGGACTTTATGACCTCATACTATTGATCAAACAACAACATCCCCATCTTCGTTCACAGTCCCCACCTGTAGGATTCGATGTGGAGTGTTTTCTCTACCAACCTGATCCACAGAGGCTATGGGTTACAGCGGACCAGGAATGTCTAGGTGGCCCCTAATGGCCAAAAAGCCAGAAGAGATCAAGGGCAATGGAAAAAAAAGGGGGCATAGGCTTAGGAGGTTGTAATGGGCAGAGAAGGGAGCAGAAAATCCCTACATGATTGTATTCTTTTTTGGATTTTTTTGCAGGGCAATGAGGGTTAAGTGACTTGCCCAGGGTCACACAGCTAGTAAGTGTCAAGTGTCTGAGTTCAGACTTGAACTCAGAACCTTCTGAATCCAGGGCCGGTGCTCTATCCACTGCACCACCTAGCTGCCCCTTACACAATTGTATTCTTATCATCTGGGCCAGGGTTCTTCTGATCTGAGACTATAAAACTCCCTCACCTGATTGCAGTATAAGGGACTCAGAGAAGAGAAGGGTTCTTTTTCCCTTAAAAGGATGTCTGGTGGGGGCGGCTAGGTGGCATAGTGGATAAAGCACCAGCCCTGGATTCAGGAGTACCTGAGTTCAAATCCAGCCTCAGACACTTGACACTTACTAGCTGTGTGACCCTGGGCAAGTCACTTAACCCCCATTGTCCCGCTAAAAAAAAAAAAAAAAAAGGATGTCTGGTATCTAAGGAGGGAAAAAGGCTGGCAGGCTCTCCTGCCCAAATCCTCTGGTTTATTGAACTGAAAAAGCCTTCTCTACCATCATCCTAATAAACCTCTCCATGGCCAAGAAATCTCAGAATGAAATTGTTCCAAATAAAAAAAATACAACAAAATACAACAGAAACAGAGCCTGGGGAGTCCCGTCCTACTGCTCATCAACAAGGGAGAAGGTAGCAAGAGGATGCATTGTCTAACCTCTGCATAGAAGTCTGCAAGGTCAGTGATATACAGTGGTAACATAAGGCACTAGTCAAACTTGGCAGAACAGCAGCACCTTCTTGCCACTAACTAGATTCCAAAACTTCAGATAGGAAGCACAGAAAAGTAAAAAATGACCCGTAGAGACATCTTTGAAAATGGGTCATCCCTCCTTAACAGAGCCAGGGCTGATATGCCTCAGCCCTAAGAGGGGTAAACTGATCTTACAGAGGAAATTTAAGTCCCAAGCCTACTGCAAACTCATATTTCAAATGCCCTTTCTGGCCATCCAAGCCTCACACTTATTCATTCTAAATATATCTGTGTGGCTCTATTTTAAACCTGAGCTTGTCACCCCAGGGCCCTCTGGTTTAAGGGGTTGGGTTTTGTCTAATCTCTGTATGAATTTTAAAAGCCAGTCTCTGTGTCTGAGTTAATGTAGCCAGCTGAGACAAGTTATTATTAAGGGAGTCCATTTCCCCCAGAAGTGTGTGTTTGTATGTGTGTATACACACACGTCGACATACAGTGTTAGATTCCTTTGCAGAAGTCACATAGTCCATTCCCAGATTTCAGGTCACCTAAGCTATCCTTAATAGATAGGGGGAATCCATCTTAATTGGAAATACCAACAGAGAAGAACATACTATACCTTCAAAAGGTCCTATTCTAACTTCTCTATCAAGAAATCTTTTCAAATGTTTTAACCTAGATCATTCAGGCTGCCATTGTAATGCATTTCTCCCTTTATATAAAATAACTAGTCACATCATCTTTTCTAAAAGAATTCTTTGTAGACTTGAAAAGTATTGGGTCACTTTGAGAACTACTATTGGATTTTCCTTTAAAGAAACCAAACTGCCCTGTGGTATATTCTATGTTAAATCCTTGAGACTATTTCAAAATCATATTTGCAACTCTGACTCGCTAATCATGGAATATTGTGTTTCATATTTATCTGCATTTGTGCCTTCTTGTCCTGTTGTTCCATGAAGGCAGGGGTTATGTCTTATCTAGAAAGCAGTGAGTATATGCTTGTTAGATGAATGATTGTTTTGTTTTGGTTTTGGTTTGGTTTTCTTACATGAATGTTTGTTGAATGAATCATGCTACCTCACATGGCATAAGCTTTTGCTGAATTAGAAAAACAATAATGTTTCCAGTGGCCAGGCTAAAACTATTAGGGATATATACTTTTAGTCAGCATAGCTAGTGGAAATGAGATATTTATTTATATTACAGAGGAAGAATTAAAAGCTAATGAACTTCAAAAGAGGTTGTTTGGATTCCTGCCATATTTAATTCTAATTAGGACATATTTTAATTGAAGGCTTACGCAAATCAAAAGGATAAATGTGAAGAAATAGGCCTGGATTCATGTCAATGAGTAAATGTGGCACAGAAAAAGATTCAGATACTAAATTAGGGGCTATAATAAAACCTAAAATATTCACTATGATGAAAAATAGGAATACTGGGTGCTTCTTATTAAGTGGTATTGCAGCATTGGCAATGGGTTATAAGAAGATATGTGAAATAAAAGGTTCTTTAGTATTGCAGAGTTACAGGAGATGACAGGATCATAAATTTGGACCTGAAAGAGATACTAGAAGATATCTAATCCAGTTCCTACATTTTAAAAATAAGGAATCTGAGGCCCACAGAAGTTATGTGATTTGATAAAAGGTCACATAGATAGTGACAGATCATTGGAGATTTTCAGTCTCAGATAAAATGCTATCTGTTCTCTCCTATTCAAGCCAATTCAATTCAACAAATATTGATTAAGAACCAACTATGGGTCAGGCCATTTGCTTTTCCATAATTCACCTCCATTCCCAACCTTTCCTTCCTTTCTGGTAAGAAAGATGGGATCAAATTTACATCAAGGAGGAAAAAGGCAAAGGGTCTGCTCCTTTCAAATTTTGACAATTTTGATGTTTGAAATTGACAAAAACAAAAA
The DNA here is from genome assembly GCF_019393635.1 of Dromiciops gliroides. Classification (NCBI taxonomy): domain Eukaryota; kingdom Metazoa; phylum Chordata; class Mammalia; order Microbiotheria; family Microbiotheriidae; genus Dromiciops; species Dromiciops gliroides. The sequence goes on along the minus strand of NC_057865.1, from coordinate 203,986,553 downwards.
CTTATATGTGAAAAATGCTAAGAAAGTAAGGTCAATTCATCTGCCTAGAGCAAAGCTTACTACATTATTCTGTGTTACTTGTATATGACCAAGTGGAGAATTTTGGAGTTAAAAAATTCATGATTCCAGAATTGTTTTGTATCATGGAACAAATATGCATTGTCTTGTTATGGCTTAGCTAGCAGAGATGAGCATTCAGTTACTCATTGACAAAGTAAAATTTAGACTCCCTGTTTCCACAGCTAAGGCCCAGCAAGCAAGCTGCTCTCTGAGCTTGGCAGGACAACAATCCTTTTCGATCGTCCTCTGGATGATCTCACCCTCTGGGGTAGTCACACAACCAGGTGTTCTCTGGTAAAAGACAAATACTGGACAAAGTCAAAACATCCTACAGTGAATCAAACTTTTCACATGCTTGCTGCTCTTTCATTGTTAGGGCTACAATTTACTGAGTAGTCATTAGTATAAGTATTGAGATCTCCCCACACTACCTCAGGTCTCCCCCATTAGGGGTGGGGCCCCAGCACATGTGTCTATAGCTCCACCTTGCTTGCAAGTCTTTTTCCTCACTTAGAAAATACACTTTCTCTCTAATTCCTGACACCTGTCTCTGGCCTATTCTGTGCAGCTCTAGCCATACATAAGGTTAGAGACCGGTTCTGGAAAAAGTTTGGTTGACATCATCATGAATGATGAGCCATTTCTGAATCAGGAAGAAAGTCAAAGAAAAGACCTCAGAGCAGTATGAGAGTCTCTCTCTCTCTCTCTCTCTGCACTGCCACCTCAGAAGTTGAGAAGAACCTCAAAGCCTAGCTGATGATTCTACTTATCCTAGGATAGGGGTCTCTAGCTTTCTACAAGAATATAACTCTCAGTTTGAAGAAGCTATAGATGTCATCAAGCAGCAAGTCCAGCTGAGCAGAAGACCTAGCAGCAGAGTAGCTATTAGAGCAGTCCAGTGGCTTGACTTTCCAGATAAAATGCCATGCTCCATTAGGAATTATTCTAGCATTACAGTGGAGTAGCCCAGCTTATCAACAGAATCACTCCTCAATACAAATCCATTGATGAGACCTTTGGAAAGGCAGATTCTAAGAAAGTGAAAGGACATTGGGGCCAAAGTTCCATTGTCATGTTACCCTGGTCACATGTGTCTCACTACCATGGTACTTCATTTATGCCCACTTTCTCCTGTGGACATTATGTGCATTTGTGGGAGAATGCACCTTGTGTTTATGGGTGGAATGTTATATAATTATCATTTTTGTTTTGCCCCTTTGATAAGAATTCATTGAGCGTTGGCTGATTTGTTGATGGGAAATACACCAATAGAGGTTCAGAAAATACAATATAGCATGAATAGCCATCCACAAGCATTAGTCCTAACATCCTGAAAGTAGTGGTTGTAGCAGCCACTGTCACTTAAGAAACTCTAATCTGCTGACCTGGGTACAAGTTGAGGGGAAATGAACTAGAGAGAGAGAAAGGTGGTCCATACCTGTGATATACCAGCAATTCATGTTATTGTTTTTCAGTTCTTTTTCAGTCATGTCCCTCTGTTTGTGACCCCATTTGGGGTTTTCTTGCCAGAGATACTAGAGTAGTTTGCCATTTCCTTTGCCAGCTCATTTTACAGATGAAGAAACTGAGGCAAACAGGATTAAGTGATTTTCCCAGAGTCACACAGCTAGTAAGTTTCTGAAGCTGGCTTTGAACTCAGGGTTTGACTGACTCCAGGTCTGGTGCTTGATCTACCGTGCCACCTAGCTGCCCCAATAATTCATGTACTTGAGCCAACAGTAATAGATCTTCAGACCTGTTTTATAGATAAGCTAGAATTTTAGTCACTTCCCTTGAAGTAATTCTTTTTGTCATTCATTATATTAATGGCATGCAGGCTTTCATCTTGCATTTATCTAACTTGCACTTTTGTTGTTGGAATTATTTTGATTATATAGAGGAACAGAACATTTTCCCATCCTCCATCTTTAGGGGTTCTCTTTCTCTTCTAATTCCTCACTTCTCAAACTTTTGTAGTATAATTTTCAAATAATTTTAATTATTTACATGGTTCTTTCCAATGTTTTGACTCCTATCACTTTAATCTTTTTGCTTTTCACCTTCAATTGTTGATTAAGGGTATTCAGAATTTTTTATATATTTTTTGTTTTCCAGATTCCATTCCATTTTTGAGAGCCTTTAATTAGGTGATATGGAGCTCAAGTTTTCTACTGCATTCATCTGATTAGATTTTTTTTTTTTTGGTGAGGCAATTGGAGTTAAGTGACTTGCCCAGGGTCATACAGCTAGTAAGTGTCAAGTGTCTGAGACTGGATTTGAAGTTGGGTCCTCCTGAATCCAGGGCCAGTGCTCTATCCACTGCACCACTTAGCTGCTCCCATCTGATTAGATATTAATGAAATCTCCCAATGTCTTTCAAGAGGTCCTCAATAGTTTTTTCAGTGTTTCTGTCATGATGACATTTGATGCCTATCCTTAGAAGTTTTCCTAAGATAACTACTTTTCTTCCTATGGTGCTTATAATAATAGCCATAGTATATCCTGTATGTGTAGATCTTGATTTTTTTTTTTACTCATTGTCAAATATTGTGGGACATGATGGTTTAGCAGATAACAGCTTTTTTGGAATTGCTCTATATTGATATAATTAAGTCTATTTCATGGATTCACATCCAAAAAAACTTTTTGAAACTCCATCTTCATCTTTTCAGAATCATTCAAACTACTTTCATTTTTTGTCACCTATTTCATTATTTGATAGTACTTCTGGTGCTTGTGTTAAATGCAAGTTTTTCAATGCTTTCCATCTTCAGATCTTCCTTCTTTAAATTTAAGGAACTTATCTATTTCCACTCTTATTTACCCTAATCTAGGTTTAGCAATAAAGTTTTTTCACTTACAATTGCCCTACATTGATATACAATATATTGTTGTGTAATTTGGAGCTGAGGATATCTTTGAGAAAAGGTAGTATGAAGTCCTTGCCTTAAGTCTGTTAAAAATGTAGTAGTGACATATAATTAATGCCTCCTAACTTCAGTCCATTTCATATGTTCTCATGGTTTGCCTGCTCTAATGGGCAGCACAAAATGCACTTTTACTAGCTGGAGGATTTTTATTTCTAAGTTGCTTGGCTATAGCTTGTCTTCTTATAGCACCACAACACAACACCCATTGATCTACTATCTTCCATGTCAAGCTAATCATCATAATGGTCCCACGTGGGGTCAGTCTGTAGCCCTATGCCCACAGTAGGGTGGGAGCAACATTATTTTTAGCCAATTTTTATTGATATTTTTTCCTTGTTACATAACCAAAAATGTCTCTTGTATCCCTTTTAAAAGAATTTTTCATAAAAGAAAAAAGGAGAGGAAAAAATCAGCAAAACTACATCAATACATCAGGGAAAAAAACTGACATTGTATACAATGTTCACACCAATAGGACCCTGTCTCACCCTTACCCCCTCACATACACATTCACTGTGGCAAAGGAGACAGGTGAGGTGTCTTCTCATACCTCTTGTTTGGCAACAAAATTTGTTCTTTATCATTTTGCAACATTTTTTGGCTTTTTTTTGGGGGGGGGTCTGTTGCTCTTTTCATTTACATTGTTGCATTCATTGTATTATTTTCCTGGCTCTGCTTACTTCTTTCACCAGTTCAGTAATATTGTAATCTCCTCTACCTTCATGCAAGTTGCCTAGGTTTTTCCTTAAAAGACATTGAAACCATCCTCGACACAATTGTCTCAAGGAACTAAAATCTTACTTAGGCTGTTGACATCACTCTTGGTCACCTGAATACAAATAGCCATGAGGAACTTCAGCCTCTCTCTGAAGCTTGACTGGAGGACCACAATGAGCAGCAGAGCTTTGCTTGAGTGAGTCAATTTTGGATGTCCTCACTGCACATCCTTGTTGAATATCCTTCCCCTGTTATGACTACATTTATCTTCTTTTGTTAACCATTGAATAACCTACATATGTCTCATTTCATTCCAATATCACTACCAGGAGACTAGCCCGAGTAGGGTTCAACATAGAACAGCCATCTGTTTCTTAGGTTTATAGGCAGAGTTTCATCACACTGGCTGTGGTACTAACACCAAGCCCAATTCTCTGGCATTATAGGATTCCTTCAGAGTTACCACATCAGGTACAGTACCCTGGGTAGCATTCCTTTATTTTCTCATAGCCTCCTCCTCACAGCATTAATGATAGGTTGTGATTTCTGATAGTTATTATTAAGGAACAAGACAGTTTAATAAGGATACTAAGCATCCCATAGCCACAGCTCTCCAACCTAAATAGATTGTCCCTGAGGTCATTGAGGGGTTCCTCCCCAAACATGTCTGATACATTAAATGGCAACCCCATCACTATAAGAAGAATGGTAAACAGGCCTGAAGCAGGATACATTAGGGTTTGTTGAAGCCTGTTTAAGTCTATATGTAGAGGGGCACCATCAGGAATTCTAGAACCTTTGACCCTCAATGTCAATCAACTCTCAGGAAGGTTGAATGTAGTCTGCCTGGAGAGTAGCAGAAGGGATTGCCTGTTTATGGATAAATTTCTAACCTAGAATCAGGTAAATCTAATAACCACAACTCCCAACTAAAGTGAAATATTTTTAAAAACTATAAATCTTGGTGGAATTTATCTTCAATAAGGGATACATCTCACACAGTATCATCAACATTGAGTGTTGACCTACTGTGATGGACTATATTCTTCTCACCAATGCAATGGTACAGAAGAGTTCCAGGGAACTCATGATAGAAGAGGATCTCCAAATCCAAGAAAAAAAAAGAAAGAAAGAACTGTGGAGTATAGATGCTGATTGAACCATATTATTTCTTTTGTTTTGGGTGCTGTTGTTTTTTTTTTCTATTTTGAGGTTTTGCATCACTGCTCTGATTTTTTCTCTTGTAACAGGATTAATGCAAAAATAGGATTAATGTTATTATGTGTATATATATGTGTGTGTATATATCTATATCTATATGTATATATAGAGAGATATATAGACATAACCTATATCAGATTACCTGCTGTCTAGGGGAGGGGGGAGGGAGGGGAGGGAGGGAGAAAAATATGAAATTGTAAAGCTTGTATAAACAAAAGTTGAGAACTATCTTTACATGTAATGGAAAAAATAAAATACCTTATACATTAAAAAAAAAATAAGGGATACATCTCCAAGTTTTAGATCTTTCATCTGCAACTATCAGTATAAGTCAAGAGAAAGGATTAAGAGTGGAAAATACTTGGGCAAGTCACTTAACCCTCATTGCCTTGAAAACATTTTTTTAAAAAGAGTGGAAAATGGGGCAGCTAGGTGGCACAGTGGATAAAGCACCGGTCCTGGATTCAGGAGTACCTGAGTTCAAATCTGGCCTCAGACACTTGACACTTACTAGCTGTGTGACCCTGGGCAAGTCACTTAACCACCATTGCCCCGCAAAACCAAAAAAAAACCAAAACAAAACAAAACAAAAAGAGTGGAAAATAATAACATGACTACTACTACTAATAACTGCATATCAGTACACTCAGTAGGTACCCAAGACAGAGATGCCTCACTTTAAGAAAATTCATTATAAAAAAAAAATTTGAAACCACATACATTAGGGACTAATTGATTATTCACTTGACAAAAGGTTCCTTCATTTACCCCACTCCTCTATTTAAAAAAAAAAAACACCACAGGTTTCTATTAAGTATCCAGCTCTCTTGGTGAATTTTAAATATGCTGCTTAGAAAACCTGATTTGCATAGAACTTGTCAGGAGCACATCCAGGACTGTGCTGGATTAACAGGATTGTTAACCAGTTTGGAGAGCCAATTGTTAAATTTTCAGTATGAGCATTTACACCTCAGAAATGATAAACTGCTTAAAATCAGGACTTGATTTATTGTTTTAATTTAAGCAAGTGTTAACAATGCAGATTAAATTTAAAACTGTTTGCTTACTCCCCTGCCCCACCCGAGCCTAATTGTAAAACATTTACCAGAACACCCTTGTATTGCTCCATAAAGTTTGAGCTCAGGAAGAATGGAATAAAAGGCAGAAGGAATGAAATTATCATCAGACTGGAGGCCTGGTAACTGGAGACTACTACTACTACTAATAATAATAATACCACTAGTACTAATAATAACTGACATTTATATACTGCTTTAAGATTTCCATCCACTACCTCATTGGAGCCTCACAATACCCCTGAACATATTTGTTGTATAAAGAGAAATGTAGCTGTAAAATTTGTATGAATAACAGTAGGTTTAATATTATGTAGTGCTTTGCCCAGTGAGAGAGTCAGAACTCTCTCCTCCTTTCTGGGTAAGTTTGGAATAACTGCTACATGGAAACCATACTGTATATAATTCTGAAGCAAATGAGGAAGTACACAATAAAGCACTTTGAAATTTTTATAAAGTGCTCTCTCAGTGTGAGATTATCAGCACCAAGGCTTAAAGAGGAAACACAGACCAATTAAGTAGCTTGCCTAAACTTACACAGGTAAATTAGTGGCCAAGTCACTTTTCCCTGAGTCAGAGTCCTGTCTCACTTCATTAGTGCATCCTCAGGACTCCAGGAGTGGAGCACAACTCACCATCATTAGGATAAGACCCCTTTTCCCCTCAGAGATTTATAATTTTGCTCACAGCTCTTTTTCAGACAGTGCCCACCCGACCAGAATACCAAAGAGAATAGATGAGGGAGTGGGGAAGGTTTAAGGAAAGGACTACATGGGGAAGAGAGAGGGGAAGGTCATAAACAAGTAGAAGGGAAAGCAGGAGCTGAGAATTAGTACAGCTCTAAGCAGGGCATGTGTTCTTCTACCTTCCATTCCCAACCCCCATCATCTCTCTCTGCCCCTCCCCTATAAGCAGTGGGGCCAGAAGTACTATAATTACCATCTCGTACAGGGACTGAAATTTGAGGAGTCTTTATGGGTTTACTTTGCTACCTATTTCAGGGATCTGGGATAGGGAAAAGTGTTCTAACTGAAGGTGTAAGGATTCTGGAATGTGACCCAGGAGGAGATCTCTGAGGGATCCCCAGAAAATTGAACATCTAATGGAAGATTGTAGTATTCCCTGAATGTGTAGCTTGGGGAAAGAAGCAAGGGAATGAGTTGTTGCTTTACTCTTCTGGGTGGGAGAGAGGTGGAGAATAAGGGTAGGGAGTGGAGAAAGATATTGGGATAGACAAGAGGATACTCAGCCTCCCCAAACCACTGCGATCTTAACCCAGCCTCTCAGGTATGTGCAGATTTGCACTTCACCAGATGACCTGAGACTAAAAGTTGGAAGCCTACATCCTAGCCTTTTGCTCACCCCAGCCCTATCCCCAAGGGGCAGGACCAAGCCAAAGAACTGAAGGAACTCCCCACTTCCAAATCCAGAGGCCATCAAGATAGCCAAAGTTGCCTGCCGAGTCCACGTTTTCCTTCTACCACCTGTGTTGGTGTAATGTTAAAGGAGCCATGACTTTGGAGTTAGAATAACTGGGTTTGAGTCCCAGGTCTGCTACTTAACTAGTGTGATCTCAGGAAGCTATTTAACCCCTCTCGATCTAGCCTAAATAAGCTCTAAGGTCCCTTCCAGCTCTAAATCCTGTGAACTCATATAGACGAAAGCCATTCTCCTATCCAGCAGCCCCCACCTTGTTTCCCCAGAATTACTCCCATCACCACCACCCCGGCCGAATCTTCCCACAAGAGTTAAATGAAAATTTCCCTGATTCTCCAGACAATTCCCCTGGATCCTCTATCACTAATCGCACTCGCCATCTCTGGTCTCCCTAGTTCCCCAGCTCCAGGACGATCCTTTCCCGTTTTCTGCACTTTCCCTTCAGGTAAGGTGTCGGTGGGTCCTCTGCGGTGTGCTCTAATGTTGCTGCTCGTGTCTGGTCCCGTGGGGTCCTGGATATGTCACTCTCACCTTCCCTCTGCCCTCAGCCCCCTGAGGAAGCCAGTTTTCCTTTCTATTCCTGGCACTGCCAGTTCTCGCTCCCTTGACCTCTTCCCAGCCTCCCACTTCCCAGGGACCCCCGGGTCTAGGATCTCTCACCATCCTGGCGACAGCAGCTGTAGCTCTTTTCTCCTGCGAGCTTCTCTACCCCTCAGCTTGCAATTCCACCAGTGCCTTTTCCGCTGTTGTGACACACTGAGGCTAGAGGGAGACAAGGGCAGAGACAGACTCGCAGACTGTGGCTGCCCTCCAGCTTCATAGTCCCCTGGGGATAAGGGAGGGGGAGGAGTAAGTGGAATTGACTTCTACCCCCATCCTCTTCTCCTGCTCTAGCCTTCCTAGCTAAGGAAGGCAAAAAAGACACTTGTGTCATTTTCATGAATCATTGTTGTTCCAAAGTTATATTTACTAGACATTTTTTTGCTTGCAAAGCTATTTGTATGGAATCTCATTTGATCTTCACAAAAACCTTGTTGAGCAATTTGTACCTGTATTACTATACACAATTTGCAGAAGAAGAATAAGAATGGGAAAGTTAATGACTTGCTTACAAGTCATATAGCTGAGGGAGTAACAGACTCTGCTTTTGCATTCTTTACAATCCTGGTGCCCAAAGTTGTAGTCTTATTACCAATATAATAGACCCACCAATCTATGCTGCTGGAGCACTCTCCAATTAAAGGTTCCCAGCTTTCCCCCAAGTGAATTAGGGGAAACTAGCCTGTATCAGAAAGCTTAAGCTTCTTCTCCTTGTCTAGCTATCTACCTACTCTAGGGATAATCACAAATCTTAGATATGGCTCAAGTCTGGGGTCTCCCCTAGAAGGTTCTCAGTGTATAGGACAGCTATTTATTTCCTCCACCACAAAAGAAAAAGTCTCATAAACATATGTTGACAAATACTTGAAACATGATACGGTAACCCATGATTCTTATTACATTCTGCACGTTCAGAAGACAAGAGGAAAGAGTGTCAGGGAAAGTTGTTTCTCATTTCACTCTATTGAGTAGACAGCTCATCTTGCCCACTGTTTCTTTGACATAGCTTCCCATCAGTGGTAAGGAAGGAGACAGCACATGGGCACCAACCAGAAGTCTCTGCTTTGTTATACATACCCTTCATCAAGAGTCCAAAGCATTCAGTGGGAAGTACCCCAGACAGAATAAATTTGTCATTAGAAATGGCCAATGTACACATCTATCTCCATGTAAGCTCCAAGGAATGGCTATTCATTGAGTCTCTTTGTGCATTCATGTGTATTGCATATGTGTGTGTGTGTGTGTGTGTGTGTGTGTGTGTGTGTGTGTGTGTGTTGAGGGTAATCAAGGAAGCCTCCCCACCCAATTGGTTAGATTTGGACACTTCCACTGCAACCGACAAGGTACTCTGGCTCCTTTCAATGGACAAGTCACTTGTACATGCCCACAGGTCTGTGGTTAGTGCTCCTGTGAATCATCCCCAAAGTGCTGTTGACTCAGTAGATTTTAAAAGGGAGAGCATTTCTGCTCTTTCTTCTTGTCTGTCAACCAAGTGGGACCCTTCCTCAGACTTCAAGCCAGGGAGAGGAAGATTCCCTCTTCTTTGGTAGCAATGACATCTGCTCACCTATGGAAGCAAGATCATGTTTTCCAGGACAGGTTGGGCTTGAAAAGGTCCCTAACTACATCTTCTGTTTTGTGTTTCTTTGCCTAAGCATATTTGATAGAACAGTGATCCTGAGATGGGAATTTCTAGCCTTAGTGGCAACTTTTGTGAGTTCAAGAGGTTGGGAGCTCCTGGGTCCAGTTCAAGAAGGGTCTGACTCCTCTCTATAGGGCCAGTTTCTCCCAGAATACAAACCTAGTCTCTGAGAGCACACAGCTAGGGCTCCTTAGTGGGAGAGGGACACTGTGGTTTCCTTGTGCCACATGTATTTACATGTGTATAAAATTCCACATTCAGAGGATAATGTGTGATGTCTCTCTTAATTTAATTAATATTTAAATTTACAGACATTCCCTCAAATGTCTAATTCTACCCTTCCTCCTGAATCCTGCCTCTAATGCTTACAACTTGGATGAACTTGGACATGTTGCCAAGTCCTAACTTCCATAGGCTATAGCTTCCTTTATCTATAAAATGAGATTGTACTAAATGGCTTCCAAGGTTACTGTTAGCTCTTTATCTATCATCCTGTGCCCCCAGTATATCCATGACATAACCCTGGCCCTAAAAAATTCTTGGTTAGTCATCTAACCTCACAACTGATTGTGCCTACCATAATACTTGCCTTCTGCTTTCATTTTTCATTTTGTTCTATTTGACCGACCAATAACCCCACCCCCTTTCTCCTAATAACAGGTCAAATTTCCCTATCTGCCCAAGAATTCATGTTTTTATCACGTTTCACCATGACTCTTTTACTGGCATCATCCAGTTGGAATTCCATTTGAAATTGATCCTTGAAGAAGGCAAAGCATTAGAAAATCATATGCTTTTTTTCTAGAAATAATTATTTTGTTTTGAAGGACTAACTCAAATCAATGAGGCTATGGAAGGAGTCACTCTATACTCTAGCAGTTGACCAGAAAATTCATTGTTTCTTGCTTCTTCTCCTCTTCTGAGGAGGTACCACTAAGGATAAAAAATCAAGATCCAGCTTAGTTTATTTTCCTCTGTCCTAGATAATGAAACTGCCCACCAGCATCAGGGATGGTTTTGTGATTTGGACTAAAGGATATGCCCTATCCTCTAAAGGATATCCTAGTGATATGGTGGGAATGGGGTACGGGATAAGGTTAGGGGTTGGGGTTCTTGGGAATTCCTCTTTAAAGAATTACACCCTTGGGGGCAGCTAGGTGGCGCAGTGGATAGAGCACTGGCCTTGGAGTCAGGAGTACCTGAGTTCAAATCCAGCCTCAGACACTTAACACTTACTAGCTGTGTGACCTTGGGCAAGTCACTTAACCCTAATTGCCTCACTAAAAAAAAAAAAAGAATTACACCCTCTTGCACACAAAAGTAGTTCGAATAAGGTGATAGTTTATTTAGGAGCAAGGGAAGGGAAGGGTGGGGGGAGGGGAAAGAAATCCTTGGACTTCTCATGGGGAGATAGGCACAAAGCACATGGCTCAGAGGTACCAAATCTCCTCGAACAGGAGACCAGAAGGTACTTTTATAGAGGACTGATGGGGGTGGACCATCTGCCCGTGAAAAGTTCCTTTAGTGAGGGAGGACCATCCCTCACTGGGGGTAGCTGGGGGAATTGGGTGAGGAGTGGAGGACCATCCCCCACTGGTAGTGACTAGAGGAATTGGGTGAGGGGTGGCTACGGATCCCTCTTCAGGACACAAAGGCCGCAGCCACACCCAAATTTATCTCCCCAGGGTAAGGGAGACCAGAATGAAGGGTAGGAATCCGAAGCTAGCTCAGTCCGATTTGGTTCAGCTTATCTCTCTAGGCGTTATCTGTCCTCTGGTTTAGTTTCTCAAGGAGAAGGTTCCTTGATGTGCCCCAGAGAAATTCTGGGGTGCTCTGCACCCCATGACACTATCCTCTTTCCTTTACCATAGGGATGTTGGATATCCAATTCAATTCAATTCACTACACATTTATTAAGTGCCTATTATGTGCAGGCACTGGCAGGGAAAGCTTCCTAACAATTGGAGCTGTCTAGAGAGGTGGTGGGTTCTCTTCAATGCTGAAGCTATATGACCACTTCTTGGGTATGTTACAGTAGGAATTCCTTTTGTGTATGGTTAGACTAGATGGCCACTCAGATCACTCTCAACTGTCAAATTCTTTGGCCCATTATGTTCCCCACCTTGCCCCCAGAGGGGAAATCACTTAAAGCTTAGGTTTGACTTAAATTTAGGCTCTCCTCCTAAGGGGAAAGTAAAAAGCGACTCAGTGTATAATACAAATCAGGTATGGGACAGATATTTATATATTTTAAAATGCTAAACCCAACACATGAGCGTGTACTGACAGAAAATAAAACAGGATTTGGTAACTTAACTTATAACTATTGCTTACTCTCCTGGGAGGTTGAGATTTAAACTCTGTTAGAGCATAGAACAGTTAAGAGAATTGCTAACTAGGCACTGTTCCATTTTGCCTCAGCTCCACACAAAAGTCCCTATCTTGTCAGCCATACCAGGGACTGAGCTCTCTATCCTCTCTGTGGTTATCTTTTCCTTCCCTTCCCTTCCCTTCCCTTCCCTTCCCTTCCCTTCCCTTCCCTTCCCTTCCCTTCCTTTTTTTTCTGAAACTTGCAATATTTTATCTTTTTAAAAATCATTAACAGCTTAGCAATCATTCCAAATGTAATAGCTTTTCAAAAAAAAAACACAAAAAAGTACAGTGTAAAACACCTGCTCATTAAATACAAACTTTCTTTTCATAATGCATTGCATCAATGTTTTGCAGCAATCTTGATGCAAAAATAAATTTATGTTATGTCCTGGAACATAGAAATTATATACACCGAAATAGGGTGATTAACACCAATTAGCTGCTTAAGATCCAACAGAGGAACTTTTCCCACCTTAACAAAACTGACCATTTTCTAGTCAAGGATTTCAACTTAGTTGTAGCAAATGCAAATTTGTATTTTTGAAAAGAAAACTTTAGGTTAAATAATGAAATTTTCCCTGCTACCGGTCAGTTCCACCAGTACTTCTTGATTTCTCAAACTCATGGTCATTTCTAAACTTAGGCAAAACCATGTTAAGGTACATTTTCAGCCACCTATACTTAGGAAAGAAACATAAAACAGAAGTAGCTAGGGCTGAGGTCCAAACTCAAGTTCACCTAGGCAGGACATATTAGCTGCCCTATGCTAATAGCCTTCTCCCAACTCTCACGGAAGAAGCTTGAGTGACCCTGCTATGCTGCACAAATAGGAAGAGAAAGAGGCAATTAAACATTAGTCACTCCCCTTTTAAGGACCCATTGAGTTAGCTCTAACAAAGGGATAACTCACAACTCTTGCTATTGAAAGTCCTTTCTTGGGATTGGAAGTCTTTCCTTGAGTCCTTGGAAAGCATTCTTCTCTGGTACAAGGGAAGCTATTTCCTCTCTCAGGTGTCTGTCCTCAGTGTCTCTTGACTCCCAATTTTCTACAGCAGACCACATATTTATGATCATACAACTGATAGAGAGATACAAAGAATATAAAGAATAAGATGTTGTGTGTTTATTGGTTTTTAAAAAGCATCTGATCTGGTATAAAAAAATGCAATATTGAAAGCTATTCTCAGACAAGGTGCCTTCCATGAATGAATTAAAATTGTATGCTTCTATTACAAATTTGACTACAGAGATAAAGACATATGGTTACCCAAGGTCATAGAGTCTCAGTTTTAGAGTTCGAAGGAATCTTAGAAATCATCTACTCCAACCCTTCTCACTTCTCCCTTTTAGAATCCTTCTTTTTCTTCAAAATGCAGCTCAAATGCTACCTTCTATAAGAGGTTTTTCCTGATCCCTCTCATTTTAACTACTTTGTATTTATTCTGCATATCCATACATCTATTTGCATATTTACATGTGGATCTATATATGCTTGTATTTCTCCTTAGAATGTAAACTCCTTGAGAGTAGGGATTGCATCATTCACACCACATGGTAAGTGTACTAACAATAAATATTTGTTGATAGTGTTTGCTATCACTCCTAAGCTGGTGTCATGCAAAAATAAATAAATAGATGATATAGTGGGAAAATGGGGTATGGGTTGGGGTTGGGGTTCTTGGGAATTCCTCTTTAAAGAATTACACCCTCTTGCACACAAAACTTAGTTAGAATAAGGTGATAGTTTATTTAGGAGCAAGGGAAGGGAAGGGTGGGGGGAGGGAAACCATGAAAGAAATCCTTAGACTTTTCATGGGGAGATTTGGCATAAAGCACATGGCTCAGAGGTACCAAATCTCCTCGAACAGGAGACTGGAAGGTACTTTTATAGAGGACTGATGGGGGTGGACCATCTGCCTGTGGAAAGTTCCTTTAATGAAGGTGGACCATCCCCCACTAGTAGTGACTAGAGGAATTGGGTGAGGGGTGGCTACGGATCCCTCTTCAGGACATAAAGGCCGCAGCCACACCCAAATTTATCTCCCCAGGGTAAGGGAGACCAGAATGAGGGGTAGGAATCCCAAGTTAGCTCAGTCCGATTTGGTTCCTCTAGGCGTTATCTGTCCTCTGGTTTAGTTTCTCAAGGAGAAGATTCCTCGGTGTGCCCCAGAGAAATTCTGGGGTGCTCTGCGCCCCATGACATAAATAAAAATTAAACACACTACTTGTGCTCTTCCTCAAATAAGTGATAGTAACGTTCAGTAGAGGCCAATCACAGATCCTTGAGGGCAGAGACTTCCTTACAAATTGACTTGAATGGCTACTCTGTGTCTGATCCATCTAACTACATAGGTTTCTAGCTCACATCTTGTTCACAAGAATGGAATGAGAAACTTTATTAAATGTTTTGCTTAAAAGTATAGATAACGGGGCAGCTAGGTGGTGCAGTGGATAGAGCACCAGCCCTGGAGTCAGGAGTACCTGAGTTCAAATCCGGCCTCAGACACTTAACACTTACTAGCTGTGTGACCCTGGGCAAGTCACTTAACCCCAATTGCCTCACTAAAAAAAAAAAACAAAAAAAAAAAACCCCAATAAAAGTCTAGATAAAATCATAGCCTATAGCCCTATTGCGACATCTTGGATTAAATTTTGGCCCAATGGAAAAAAATGTACCTCAAAAATAAAATGTAGGCAAACATTGTTTTTTCCAGTCCAAAGATCATTTTCCTTGGCCAAGAAAACAGAAACAAAATAGGTATGGTCAGATGGACTGGAGAACTAGGAAAAAGCAAAATCACAAAAGTCAAGGGAGAAGAGGGCATATGGTGATCAATAGTGTCAAAAGCAATAGAGAGGTCAAGAAGGAGAACTGAGAAAAGCCATTGCGTTTAGCAGTTGGGTGATTATTGGTAACCTTGAAGCCATTAATTCCAGTAGAGGAAAAGGGGTAGTATGGAAAAGGAACTGAAAAGAGTAAAGAGGACCTGAATTCCACTCAATTTTTCCTTCTGACATTACTTTGTATTTTTTGTACATGTTATAGCTCCTCAGTACAAGGTAAGTTCCTTGAGGAGAGGAACTGTTTTATTTTAGTCTTTCTGTTCAGCGGACCAATAAAGTGTTCTGCATATATAGATAGATACATGATAAATATTTGCTGAATTGAACTTTAGACAACTCTTTCCTAGAGCTTGGTAGTAAAAAGAAGGTGATATGTAAGACATACTTAAGTGGATGGCAGGATCAAGTGAAGATTCTTTAAGGATAGGAAAGACCTGAGTGTGTTTGTAGACCACAGCAAAAGAAACAATAGTGTAACCCTTGTCACAAATCCCATTGGTTTGTCCTAAAGCCCACTGGTATGGGACTCTCTCCTTATTGGTGGAAATTAATTCTTTGCCCTATGTGAGGGGTGGGGTGGAGTTGGTGAGAAGCAAGAGAGTTAGTGTCTTCTCTAGTCCCTTTTGGGGACATCAAGCTTTATCTGGCTTCTAGCTTTGAGAAGGAAGATGAAAGAGGCCAACTCCACTTCAGGTTCCTGAAAGAAAAGACTCTGTGAAGACATGAATGGGCAATCTCCATACTGTACCTATCTCCAACTTGCTCCACTAGAGACTTTGGGAAACTTCCTCTTGATCTAAGACTTTCTTGGTTGAGCAGAGTTATCTCCATCCCAATAAGAGAGCTCTTTCACTTTCTATAGTCTAGTATATATTCTTCTATGTTCATTTTCTCAGATTTCTGTTTGGTTATAAAATTGGACAAATGGGTTTCTTTGCTATTTGCTCTGTGTATTCATTATGGAACTAGTATTTGGTAAGAAAGAGGTCAAGCTTTGCATATAGAGCATGGGGTCTAGACTAATAACATTTAAGGGAGCTGATAGATATAATTCTTAAACCCCCTCTTTCTGAGGAAGCAGAGTGGCCTCTGACCCCAACTCCTGGCAGGAACGAAAGTCACCCCTGGAGAAAAGGTAGGGGGAGAAGAGACTGGAGATGTCTATTCTGCCTCCCTTAGTGCCATACCGAAGCAACTAGGTAGCACAATGGAGAGAGTGCCTGGCCTGAAGTAAGGGAGATTCATCTTCCTGAGTTCAAATCTGGTCTTAGACATTTATTAACTGTGTGATCCTGGGTGAGTCACTTAATCCTGTTTGCCTTAGTTTCCTCATCTATAAAATAAGCTACAGAAGAAAGTAGCAAACCACTCAAGTATCTTTGCCAAGAAAACCTCAAAAGTGGTCATAAAGGGTTGGACATGACTGAAAAATGACTGAGGAATAGAGCCATACAACAATAGCCCTTGCAACATGTGGTTTTCTCTACACATGCAGGGCCCACTCTTTTCCTACAATAGGAAGGGAAAGCTTGGAGATGAGAACAAATGATTATTGACAAACTCTCATATGGTCACCTAGGAGAAAAGATCATGAGCATAAGTAGAGGGGTTAGCCTTAACAAAAAGAGACCAGAGTACAGGAAAGAGAATGAATAAGTATTTTCAGTGCTATTGCTTTGAGTAGGGGAAATGGAAGTGCTCAGAACCTCATTTGAGGCCATAAGGCTTTAATTATTGTCAGCAGTGTAAAATATGAAGTCATCAGCTGAGAGAGAGAGTGGGTAAGGTATCTTGAGAGAATAGATGTTTAAACAAAGAAACATAAAGGATTTCTGTGTAATAGTGAGAGACTAGTTGAGCTTGGATAACAACATGACTTCCCCCTAACAGTGTTCAGCATCCTGAGAGTAGAAATGAAGAAAATCTGATGGTGAAGAATGCACCAGGGTTGAGGATTGGTGAGGTTTGAAAGGTGGAAGGACAAAGAGATAAAAAATTCAAGGGAGAAAGAGAGTAAAGTAGGATAAAGTAGTTGACAGTTAAATCCACTAATAATAAATCAATGACAGCATCCAGACTATGAAGAAAGGAAAGAGAAGTCAGAGCAGATGTAATAGGTTATGAGAAAAGGGAGGAGTAGAAGGACCAAAGGGTATGATGAGAACAAAGAATAGATTTGAGAGGAGTAAAACAGAAGGAGAGATGGGAAGATAGGAAATGATAATCATAAAGTGGAATGTCCAAGATCAAGGATATGGGTGGCATAGTTGTAAGCATTGGTAAAGAGTGGAAATGTCATAGAAGGAAGGGATGCTGAAAAACTGGGAGGCCAGGGTAGTCAAGGAGACTTTGTGTGTGTGTGTGTGTGTGTGTGTGTCCCCACACATGAGGAAAGGGGGTAGGTAGACAAAAAGACTGAGACAGTTCCTTGAGAAAGGAGGAAGAGTGACTTACAAGTCAGTATATTATAGCAATAAGGATCTGGACAGAGGGATATAAATAGATGGAGTGAACCGCAAAGGAAGGGAGGTTGCTGTGTGATAGTGGCAGAGAGAAGATATGGAAAAGAGGAACAGACTTCCTGTGGAGAAGTCAGGTTTCCATGAGCACCAGAAATTGAAAAGAGTGGAAAATAGGAAGGTACAGGATGATGGGGAATCTGCTAATAGTTCACTGGGACATAATGGACCCAGAGGCCAGATGATGATTTGTACCTTGAAGGGATAGGGCTGAGGCAGAGAGAGAGGAATATGTAGGAAGAGGTTGGGACATGGGGAGGAGAGGACAAGGTTTCCATCTCAGAAGATGGCAGCTCTGAATTATGGAGATAAAAGGATCAGGAAGTGGGTGTTAGAACTAATTGATTGGGGTTCTACCCTCTAGGGTACTGTAATGACTGAGTGGTGTAAATATAGGGACAATAGTATAGGTCTGTCACTTCAAATGCCAAAGAGCTAGGTGTTCGGGGGTTGGGAGGAGATGGAGGCAGCAGGAAGTTTTGCCCAGTAGTCTGGCTCAATAAGTATATAGTGACTGAGTCTCCAGGGACTAGATAGAACTTGTGTTCAGCGCCAGTCATTCCAAAATGGTGGGATCTGTAATGATTGGAATGATGCCACCTGCTGGAGACTTACTATAGAAGAGTTCCGCCCATGAAGCAAAGGTTTTTGAGGGCAAGACCAGGAGCCTTTTCTTTGGTGTCAGGAAGTGACGTTGGCTAGTGGGAGGAAGAAGGAAGAGACTGGCGCTCTGTCTCGCTCTTTTTTTCTGAGGACTCCAGTGGAGAAGGGAGCTAGAAATGCGCTCTCCTTTTAATAGATAGATGAATGTAGGCTTTTCTCTCTTGCTCTCGACCCACACACACTGGCTCAAGTTTGACAGCGTGTTCGGGTGATCAGCCCTGGTCCTCGGTGGCAGCATGTGCTTGACGCTGTTCTCAGCCCGAGAGGTAGCTTTGGGATTTGGTGAGTTTTATAAAAGAATATAGACTAAGCTTAGATCTAAGACTATTTATTTGTATTTCTACTTTCCTATTTCTCTAATCAGCATCACCTGTTTCTTGGCTAATTAATTCCCAAACAATTAAAGCTAAGTAATCCATCTCTAATTAAAGCTCAAAGGTTTCTTTCTCTTACTGGTCTGGGAGATATATAAGGGAAAGGTTAGAGGGGAGTTTAATGCTCTTATATCCAAGTTTAAATCTCACAGATCAGAAGAGGATAAAGTACATTCAGAAAATGTCACACATATGGATCAAACTCTTTGTCCCAATCTCTGTAATTTTGGTGCCCTGAGACTTAGAGTCTATTATCACCTACTCATATCTTTTTCAACACAAGTTGTTGGTGATTGAGTTCACTGTGCATTCAAATTTATCTTTTGAAGCAACTCCCCTGCTCCTCCTCATCCAATTTTTTCTCTATGTCTTTAGAATTTCGTTTTTGAATGTGTCCTGTCCCTCTTGGATTGACTCTCCTTGAATCCTATAAAATCCATACTCCAAAAATTCAACGTTCATATCAGTTTATTAAATAGCTCTACTTATGTGATAGGGACTGTGCTAAGTACTCAGAATACAAAGAAAGAGTAAATAATAACCAGTCACTACTCTCAACAATCTCACTGTCTACTGGGACAGACAACATGCAAATGCTTATGTATGAAACATCTCACTTATCTTAAATCTCTAAATACTGGCTGTTCTCCTATTGCCTACAAACACACCCATCTCTCCCAACCCCCTCAAAAAAAAAAGCCATCTACAATCGATACCTTCATTTGCTTTCTCTTCACTCTCTTAACTCTCTTCTAACATCACTATTCAATGGAAATTGCTCTCGCCAAAGGTACTAGTGATCTCTTTTTTTGTTGTTTTTTTAGTGAGGCAATTGGGGTTAAGTGACTTGCCCAGGGTCACACAACTAGTGTTAAGTGTCTGAGGCTGGATTTGTACTCAGGTACTCCTGACTCCAGGGCTGGTGCTCTATCTACTGTGCCATCTAGCTGTCCCAACTAGTGAACTCTTTTTTTTTTTTTTTTTTTTTTTTTTTGCGGGGCAACGGGGGTTAAATGACTTGCCCAGGGTCACACAGCTAGTAAGTGTCAAGTGTCTGAGGCCGGATTTGAACTCAGGTACTCCTGAATTCAGGGCCGGCGCTTTATCCACTGCGCCACCTAGCTGCACCCCAACTAGTGAACTCTTAATCATCAAAGTTTTGTGTTTTTCTTTTCTTTCTTTTTTTTTTAAGTAAGGCAATTGGGGTTAAGTGACTTGCCCAGGGTCACACAGCTAGTAAGTGTTAAGTGTCTGAGGCTGGATTTGAACTCAGGTACTCCTGACTCCAGGGCTGGTGCTCTATCCATTGTGCCATCTAGCTGCCCCTGTGTTTTTCTTAATCCTCAACCTTCTTGACCTCTCTGTAGTCTGACAATGTCCATCACTCTCTTCCCCTTGATACTCCCTTCTCTCTAGGTTTCCTGATATTCTGGGTTTTGCTTTCTCCTAGTTCACCTCCTACCTGCTTTACCACTCTTTCTCAGTCTTCTTTGTTGAATCTTCGTCTAGGTCACATTTGCTAACCTTGAGATTTAGATCAGAATTCTAATGATCTGTACTGGACCTTGTCCTGTTTTCCCTCTGTATTATTTCACTTGGCAATCTCATTACCTCCCATGGATTCAATTATTATCTCTATACTGATGATTCTCAGATCTATTTTCCAGCACTAACCTGGAAAACTTCCTGAACTCCAGGTTCACATCTCCAACTGGCTACTGGACATCTTGAACTGAATGTTGTTGTTGTTGTTGTTGTTGTTCAATCATTTTAGTCATGTCTGACTCTTTGTGACCTCTTATGGGGTTTTCTTGGCAAAGATACTAGAGTGGTTTTCCATTTCCTTCTCTACCTCATTTACAGATGAGGAAACTGAGACAAACAGGGTTAAGTGACTTGTCCAGGATCACACAGCTAGTAAGTGTCTGAGACTAGATTTGAACTTAGGTCTTCCTGACTTCAGGTCCAGCCTTCTATCCAATGAGTCACCTAGCTGTTCTATAGGCATCTTAAACTTAACATGTCCAAAACTAAAGTCATGACTCCACCCCAACTCAGCACAATTACTGGATGTCTCAGAACCATGTGATGTGGTATGGTAACCTTTCCATAACATTTTCAGGTGTCATCACAGACACATTACTAAATTTGGCCTTGATTCAGGCACATGGTGGTAAGAAATGTTATAGATTGCCTCAACTCTGTATTATATGGGTATAAATCCTCCAAAGAGGTGGGGGAATGTAATATTATATATATATATATATATATATATATAGTTTAAGTATGAGTTATATTTTGAAGAAATCTCACTGTTTAATTTGATCATTGACAAAGGTATAATAAGGATTAGTGAAAATCCAGCAGTTCAAAAGCTAAAGAAGTAAGAGAGTCCAGAGATAACCAGAGTCCAGAGACAATCAGAATCCAGGCCAGAATCCAGTTTCTCTGATGACATCTCCACACTTAAAGAAGACAAGTTTCAAAGACTTTAAATGAACAGTTTTGTTTTGTTTTTCCCTTCTGTTATTATATATACCATTTGTAATATGTATTCTCTGCAGAGGCCCTCTTTCTGTAGACAGTGTCAAAGTACAGATTCATGAGGGACCGCCCCTCTGGACAAAATTTCCCCTTTCTCCTTTTCCTATATTGTTATTTACATATTGTTTGTTAGCATAGGGTGTGTTTCATCAAGGAAACACTCGTGTTCCTTGTAGAAACAAAGGAGGAGAATGTGTTAAGATAATGGAATGTGGGGTGCAGCTAGGTGGCACAGTGGATAGAGCACTGGCCCTGGATTCAGGAGGACCTGAGTTCAAATCCGGCCTCAAACACTTGACACTTACTAGCTGTGTGACCCTGGGCAAGTCACTTAACCTCCATTGCCCTGCAAAAAAAAATATATATATATATATATATAATGGAATGTGGTAGATGCCCAGGGGTTCGACTTAGTAGTGTTTGAATTGGGTATGAATGAGGAACTACTAAGTACCTACTTAAAGGTGATTAGATTTTAGCCACTTGCCAGCCCTGAGGAGAGTGTGCTATGAACTGCGGAGACCACTCTCAGCCAATCAACTTGAAGAGCCTCCCATTTCTGGGAGGAGGACACAAAGTAGGAAGTGGATGCTGGCTGAGGACTTCTTCCTCTTTTGGTTCGAGACATCAGCTTGGTAGCAGGACTTCATGTGGGAGGCTAAGATTTCCATGCTATAAGAAATCTGTTCTCAATCTTTCTCTCTCTTTACTATCTTATATCTTTTAATAAACCCTTAAAAGCCTAAACTCTTGGTGAATTTATCAGTGATTTTAGCCAGTTTTTCCCCAAAACTGGGGGGGGGGGCGCAGATTAGAATCCACATTTAGATTTTTAAACAACACAATAACCTGGCCCTTCCCTACCTTTCTAGGTCCTCATTCCCCTCTATGTGTCTGCTCTGGGATCCAGTGTCAGTGGCTTCCTTGCTGTTTCTTGTACAAGATGCTAGGACTTCTAATTCTAAGCATTTTATAGGCTATCCCCCATTCCTGGAACTCTCTCCCTCCTTATCTTTTCTTCTTGACTTCCCTTGATTTCTTCATGTATCAAATAAAGCCATACCTTCTGTAAGAAACTTTCCCAGTTGTCCTTAATCTTCAGGTCTTCCCTGAGATGATCTCCAATTTATCCCATAGAGATCTTGTTTGTATGTAGTTGTTTGCATGTTGTCTCTCCCATTAGATTGTGAGCTCATTGAGTATGGGGACAGTCTTTTGCCTCTTTTGTATTCACAGTGCTTAGTACAGTGCCTAGAACATAGCCGATGCTTTTTGATTTGACTTAAATTGAAAACATACTAGATAACTTGAAGCTAACCTTAGAGGGATGGCACTAGCATTAATTAAGAGATAGGGGGGCAGCTAGGTGGCGCAGTGGATAGAGCACCAGCCCTGGAGATCAGGAGTACCTGAGTTCAAATCCGGCCTCAGACACTTAACACACACGTACTAGCTGTGTGACCTTGGGCAAGTCACTTAACCCCAATTGCCTCACTAAAATTAAAAAAAAAAAAGAGATAGGGAAAAGCTTTTTGTAGAAGGTGGGATTTTAGCTGGGACCTGAAGGAAGTCAGCAAAGCCAGGAAAGGAAGAAGAGAGAAAAATCCAGGCACAGGGAACTCCATGCATAGAGTTAGGAGACAAGGAAAGAAAGAAGGAAGGAAGGCTTCATAGGAGGGAAGGAGGGAGGAAGGGAGGGAGAATTTATTAAGCATTTACTATGTGCTAAGCACTGTGCACCTTAGAAATATTATCTCACTTGATCTTTATAACAACCTTGTGATATAGGTGCTATTATTATCACCATTTTACAGTTGAGGAAACTGAAGCAGAAAAACATTTAAGTGACTTGCCAATCTGTGATCCCACAGATACCAAGTATTTGAAGCTGGATTTTTGACTTTTTGACTCCAGACCAATCTACTTCATCACAAAACTGCCTAGAAAGCAGTATAGCCAGTCAGAAGAAGGTGGAATGAGGCAGGAAATTACCTGGCTCTCCCAAATTCCCCCTCCCCCAAATAACTTAAAATAATGCCTCAAAGTGAGTTTTACAGCAGCAGAAATAATTAAAAGTTGGGGTAAAGCAGTTGTGCAGCCTAAGACAAACTGGGAACATGTTAGGAAAGATCTGACCTCCTGGGTGGTAGTCTGACCAGAGCAGAGATACCTCAGGGCAGATACCTCCAAGTCAACAAACAGCAAGCCCTGGGAGCAACTGCATAGGCAGCAGCCCTAGCTTCAGGAACTTAAGCCCCACAGATACTGTGGGAGTCTAGTGACTGATCAGGGGAAGATTGCAGAGCCCAGGCTCACTGACCAAAAAAGGTCCCAGGCTGTGAATAAGCTGTGCGGGTTGCAGAGGGGCAAGTCCTGTTGGCTTGGTCACTCACAGGAGATCAGAGTCCCTGATTTCAGTTCCAGGGCAGAGGGTAGAACTGATGCTTGGGGCCCCCAGAAGGACCACATTTATGGTGGCAGCAATGGGGGGAGAGGGGACTGATCACAAGCTCAGGGGCAAAAAGGAATATCTGCAAGTCACTCATAGACCAATGCATGAGCCAGAGCAACAATGACCACACCTGGCTTTGGATTATAGAACACTGAAAGAAGCAAAAAGTCAAGACCCCCAGATTGAGCTCAGAAAACAACAGCACAAAAAACCCTGCAGCCTGAGACATTATCCCCCACACACCAGGAGCAGAACCCAGACAAAACATTAAGTTAACAGCCAAGAAATAGGCCATTAAAAAAAAAGAGTAGGGGCAGCTAGGTGGTGCAGTGGATAGAGCACCAGCCCTGGATTCAGGAAGACCTGAGTTCAAATCTGACCTCAGACATTTGACACTTACTAGCTGTGTGACCCTGGGCAAGTCACTTAACCCCAACTGCCTCACCAAAACCCCCCCAAAAAAAATTTTTAAAAAGAGTAAACAACAGAGATAGCTACTATGGTGATAGAGAAGATCAGGGAAGCTTCAAAGAAAAATGTAAAGTAATTACAAGCTGAAAAAGAGTTCTAGGAAGAGCTTTTTTTTTTCTTTTTTTTTTTTTTTTGGTGGGGCAATGGGGGTTAAGTGACTTGCCCAGGGTCACATAGCTAGTAAGTGTTAAGTGTCTGAGGCTGGATTTGAACTCAGGTACTCCTGAATCCAGGGCCAGTGCTCTATCCACTACGCCACCTAGCTGCCCCTTGGAAGAGCTTTAAAAGGACTTTTAAAAACAAATTAGAGAGGGGCAGCTAAGTGGCAAAGTAGATAGAGCACCGGCTCTGGAGTCAGGAGGACCTGAGTTCAAATCCGGCCTCAGACACTTAACACTTACTAGCTGTGTGACCCTGGGCAAGTCACTTAACCCAATTGCCTCACTAAAAAATTTTTTTAAAAAACAAATAAGGGGCAGCTAGGTGGCACAGTGGATAGAGCATCAGCCCTGGAGTCAGGAGTACCTGAGTTCAAATTCGGCCTCAGACACTTAACACTTACTAGCTGTGTGACCCTGGGCAAGTCACTTAACCCCAATTACCTCACTAAAAAAAAAAAAGAATAAAAAAACAAATAAGAGAGAATTTGTTTTCCTTTTATTGTTGTTTGCTCTTATATTACTCTAGTCTTTGTGGATACCACTTTCCTCTTTCTGTTTTTGTTGTTGTTGTTGTTGTTTTTTTAGTGAGGCAATTGGGGTTAAGTGACTTGCCCAGGGTCACACAGCTAGTAAGTGTTCACCTAGCTGCCCCTCCTCTTTCTGTTTACTTTACTGTGTATCAGTTCATAGAAGTCTTCCTTTGTTTTCCCAGAATTTGTCATATTCAACATTTCATGATAGTACTCTATTTTTAAAAACAAATGAGAGATTGAGAAAAAATTGGGGAAAATAAATGAATAATGCAAGAAAAGCAATAAAATTATGAAAAGAAAATCAACCAATTGGAAAAAGAGATCCAAAACCTTATGGAAGAAAATAACTTCTTAACAATTAGAATTGGACAAGGGGAAGCTAATGACTTTATAAGACATCAAGAAATAATAAAACAAAATCAAAAGAATTTTAAAATGAAAGAGAATCTGAAATATCTCATCAGAAAAGCAACTCACCTAGAAAACAGATCAAGGAGAGATAATACAAGAATTGTTGGACTACCTGAAAGTTATGATTTTTAAAAAAAGTGTAGACACTATACTTTAAGACATTATTATTATTCTTTTTTTAGTGAGGCAATTGGGGTTAAGTGACTTGCCCAGGGTCATACAGCTAGTAAGTGTTAAATGTCTGAGGCCGGATTTGAACTCAGGTCCTCCTGAATCCAGGGCTGGTGCTCTATCCACTGTGCCACCTAGCTGCCCCACTTTAAGAAATTATTAAGGAAAATTGTCCTGAAGTATTAGAACTAGAGGGTAAAACAGAAATTGAAAAAGTCCACTGATCGCCACCTGAAAGAGATCCCAAAGTGAAAACTTAAGAGCATTATAGCTAAGTTTCAACACTCCCGGGTCAAAGAGAAAATATTACAAGTAACTAGAAAGAAAAAATTTAAATATTGTGGAGCTGTAGTCAGGATAACATGAAATTTAGCAGCTTCATGCCCTTCTACCAAAGTACATGGAATATGATATTCTAAAGAACAAAGGAGCTAAGTTTGCAGCCAAGAAGAAGCTATGCAGTAATCCTGAAAGGAAAAAAATGGATAATTAATGAATTAAAGGACTTTCAGGTATTCTTGGGGAAAAGACCAGAACTGAACAGAAAATTTGACTTATAAGAATCAAGAGACATAAGAAGATAAACATGAGAGACTAATTATAAGGGATTTAATAAGGTTAAACTGCTTATTTCTTATATGGGAAAATTATATTTGTAACTTTAAAAAATATCATTATGGGGGCAGCTAGGTGGTGCAGTGGATAAAGCACTGACCCTGGATTCAGGAGGACCTGAGTTCAAATTCGGCCTCAGACACTTGACACTTACTAGCTATGTGACCCTGGGCAAGTCACTTAATCCTCATTGCCCCACAAAAACAAAACAAAAAAAGAATATCATTATGAGGGTAGTTTGAAAGAGTACACATAAATAGAAGGCTAGGGGTTGATGAGATGATTCTAAAAAATAAAATTGGGTAGGGAAAGGTAAAATGGAGCAAGTTACCTCATACAAAAGTGGCATGAAAGGAAGAACTGTTACAGTGGAGGGGAAGAAGGAAGGAGGAGGTCAGGTAAGGCAGGAACCTTATTTTCATTGGAACTGGTTTAAAGAGAGAATAATATACACAACTAGTAGGTTATAGAAATCTTCTAAACTTAGAGAGAAATAGGAAGACAAGGAGATAGGACGAATAAGGGATTCTTGGAAGGGTGTGTGGATTATGGAGGCAGTGATCAGAAGCAAATTAGACTTCTGAGGAGGGATAGGGTAAAATGAGGGAAAGATAAACAGAGAAGAAAAATAGGATGAAGGAAAATATACAACTAGCAATTATAACTTTAAGTGTGAATCAGATGATCTGACCCATAAAACAGAAATGTATAGGAGAATTGATCTAAAAACAGAACCCAACAAAGCTGCAGCATATATAATAAACCCACATAAAATCATCAGCATTTCTATATATTGCCAACAAAGCCTAGCATCAAGAGATAGAAAGAGAAATTCCTTTTAAAATAACTTTAGGCAATATAAAATACTTGGGAGTCTACCTGCAAAAACAAACTCAGAAACTATATAAACACAATTACAAAACACTCTTCATTGTCAAAAAAAATTTGTACTGGTATAAGAAATAGAGTGATGGTTTAATGGAATAGATTAGGTACAAAATGCACTATAGTAAACGACCATAGTAATCTCGTATATGATAAACCCAAAGATCCAAGCTTTTGGAACAAAAACTTATTATTTGACAAAAACTACTGGAAAAATGGGAAAACAGTGTGGCAGAAACTAGATATAGACCATTATCTCACACTGCAAACCAAGATAAGATCAAAATAGGTACATTGTTTGAATATTCATTTTGTGTTGGGGTTTTTTGTTGCTGTTGTTTCTTCTTTCTTGTGGTTTTTTCCTTTTGTTCTGATTCTTCTCTCACAATATAACTAATGTGGAAATATGTTTAACATGATTGTAATGTATAATCTATATCAGTGTAATGATTGGAATGATGCCACCTACTGGAGACTTACTATAGGAAAGCTCTACCATGAGGAGAATGCCTCAGAGGGCAAGGCCATGTGGCTTTTCCTTGGTGTCAGGAAGTGACGTTTGCTCATGGGTGTTGTCTATCAAGGCTACCAGCCAATCAACTTGAGGAGCCTCCTATTTTCTGGGAGGAGACAGGAAGGAGGAAAGAGGGCCTGTGCAGAGAGCTCTGTCTCTTTTGGGTTCCTGACTTGATGGTGGAGGTGGCAGCAGAGGACTTCACAGGAAATTTGAGGAAAGATAGGAATGCTAGGCTGTTGGAATTCTGTTCTCAATCTTTCTCTATTTTTCAATAAACCCATAAAAACCTAAACTCGTTTTATCAGTGATTTTAGTCAGTTTCCCCCAAAACTGGGGGAACAGATTAGAGTCCACATTTAGAATCTTAAATTACACATCAGATTTCTTGCTGGCTTTGGGAGGAGGGAAGGAACAGAGAAAGGGAGAAAAATTTGGAACTCAAAATCTTACAAAAATGAATGCTGAAAACTATCTTTACATGTAATTGGGAAAAAAATAAAGTAAAATGCTTATTTTTAAAAATGACAAGCAGGATGACTTTAGAAAAACCTGGAAATACTTACCTGAACTGATGTAAAGTGAAGTGAACAGAACCAGGAGAGCATTGTACACAGCAACAGCAATATAATTGTACAATGAAGAACTGTGAATGACTTAGTTATTCTCAACAATACAGTGATACAAGACAATCCCAAAGGACTCATTCATAATAAAACATGTTATCTGCCTCCAGAGAAAGAATTGATGTTATCAGAATAGAGAGCGAAGTATAGTATTTTTCACTTTCTTTTTTTTTTTGGCTTTTTGTACAAAATAAGTAATAACCAAATGTTTTGCATGATTGTACATGCATAACCTATATCAAATTGCTTACCATCTCATAGTGAGGAGAGGGGAAGGAGGGAGGAAAGGAGGGAGGGATAGATAGAATTTGGAACTCAAAACATTTTTTTAAAAAGCAAACGTTAAAAATTGTTTTAACATGTAATTGAGGACAAAATAAAATAATGTTTTTTAAAAAGAAATGTCAATAATAGCATTGAGAAGAAAAAGAAATGGAAGGAATCGGAATGGAAAATGAGGTAATAAAACTATCTCTTTTTGCAGACAATATGATGATATACTTGGAAAATCCAAGAGATTCAACAAAAAATACTCATTGAAACAATAAGTTTTGCAAAGTAGCAAAATATAAAATAAGCTCACATCAGCATTTCTATATATCACCAACAAAACCATGAAAGAAGAGATACTCCATTTAAAATAACCATAGACAGCATAAAATACCTGGGAGTATACCTGTCGAGACAAACCCAGGAACTACATGGACATAATTATAAAACACTTTTTATACAAATAAAGTCAGGTTTAAATAGTTGGGCAAATATTAATTGTTCATGGGTAGGCAGAATCAATATAATAAAAAAGACAATTCTAACTAAACTTAACTACTTTTTCAGTGTGATTCCAATTAAATTACCCCCAAAAAATTTTTGATTGAGCTAGAAAAAATAATAATAAAATTCATTTGGAAGAACAAAAGGTCAAGAATATCAAAGGAATTAATGGGGAAGGGGGAAAAAGGAGGTCTAGGGCTACCAGATCTTAAACTACATTATAAGGCTGTAATTATCAAAACTATCTGGTACTGGCTAAGAAGTAGAAGGGTGGATCAATAGGACAGAGGAGACATACAATACAGTAAATGATTATAGTAACCTTGTATTTGACAAATGTAAAGATTTAAGCTTTCCAGATAAGAATTCATTATTTGGTTAAAAAAATATTGGGAAAACTGGAAAGCAGTCTGGCAGAAATTGGGCATAGACCAGTATCTTACCCCATTTAACAAGATAACATCAAAATGAATGTATGGGGGCAGCTAGGTGGCACAATAGATAGAGCACTGGCCCTGGATTCAGGAGGACCTGAGTTCAAAACC
The DNA here is from genome assembly GCF_019393635.1 of Dromiciops gliroides. Classification (NCBI taxonomy): domain Eukaryota; kingdom Metazoa; phylum Chordata; class Mammalia; order Microbiotheria; family Microbiotheriidae; genus Dromiciops; species Dromiciops gliroides. The sequence continues at coordinate 203,957,395 of NC_057865.1, read as the reverse complement.
GGCCTCAGACACTTAACACTTAACTAGCTGTGTGACCCTGGGAAAGTGACTTAACCCCAATTGCCTCAAAAATAAAAATAAAATAAAACAAAATGAATGTATGACCTAGACATAAAAGGAGATATCATAAAGAAAATTAAAAGAACACAGAACATATTACCTATCAGACTTATGGATAGGAGAATTTATGAATAAAGAAGAGAGAGCATTGTGAAATGTAAAAATGGATCATTTTGATTACATATGTTATCTCAATAGTCTTTTTTTTTTTTTAGTGAGGCAACTGGGGTTAAGTGACTTGCCCAGGGTCACACAGCTAGTAAGTGTTAAGTGTCTGAGGCCGGATTTGAACTCAGGTACTCCTGACTCCAGGGCCAGTGCTCTATCCACTGCGCCATCTAGCTGCCCCGATTACATATGTTAAAAAGGGTTTGTACAAATAAGATTGGAAGGAAAGCAGAAGGGGGCAGAGCCAAGATAGCAGAGGAGAGGCTGTGACTCTTCTGTGTTCCTGACAAATCTATCCACATACCTCCAAAAATAATGCCATAAGACAATTCGTGGAGCAACATAAGTTGCTCAACCCTATTTTAAAGATGTAATCATGGGGGGCAGCTAGGTGGCGCAATGGATAAGGCACTAGCCTTGGATTCAGGAGGACCTGAGTTCAAACCCAGCCTCAGCCACTTACTAGCTGTGTGACCCTGGGCAAGTCACTTAAACCCCATTGCCCTGCAAAAAAAAAAAAAAAAGATGTAATCATGGGTTAGCTAGGTGGTACAATGGACAAAGCACCAGCCCTGGACCCGGGAGGCCCCAAGCCCAAATCTGGCCCCAGACATAAGACACCCCACACTGTTTGCCCCACAAATAACAAGGATAAACAAAAAATAAATGCTTTAGAGATATCATCCCTTCATATTCAGTTCAGGTCTTCTGTGTCCTCTGTGTATTCTTTAATGAGAAAGTTCTTATGAGTTGGAAGTATTAACTTCTCATGTAAGAATGGAAACAGTTTAACCTTTTAATGTCCCTCATGATTTCTTTTTCCTGTTTACCTTTTTATGCTTCCCTAGGGTCTTGTATTTGAAAGTCACATTTTCTATTCAGTTCAGGTCTTTTCATCACAAATACCTGAAAGTCCTCTTTTTCATTGAAGTCCCATTTTTTCCTCTGAAAGATTATAATCAGTTTTGCTGGGTACATGATTCTTGGCTGTAGTCCCAGTTCCTTTGCTCTCTATAATGTGATATTCCATGCCCTTCAGTCATTTAATGTACATGCTGCTAGATCTTGTTTTATCCTTGTTGGAGCTCCACAGTATTTGAATTCCTTTTTTCTAGCTGCTTGCAATATTTTCTCCATGACCTGGGAGTTCTGGAATTTGGCTATAATATTCCTGGAGGTTTTCCTTTTGGGATCTCTTTCAGGAGGTGATCAGTGGATTCTTTCAATTCCTATTTTAGCTTCTCCTTCTAGAATATCGGGGCAGTTTTCCCTGACAATCTCTTGTAATATGTTATCTAAACTCTTATTTTGATCATGGTTTTCAGGTAGTCCAATGATTTTCAAATTATCTCTCCTAGATCTATTTTCCAGGTCAGCTGTTTTTCCAAGGAGATATTTCATATTGCCCTCTATTTTTTTAAAATTCATTTGGATTTGCTTTACTGTGTCTTGGTTTCTCATAAAGTCACTAGCTTCCATTTGTTCAATCCTAATTCTTTGGCAATACTTTTCTTCAGACAGCTTTTTAATCTTCTTTTCCACTTGGCTTTTCAAGCTGTTGACTTTTTTCTCATGACTCCTGCATCACTCCCATTTCTCTTTCCATTCTTTCCTCCACCTCTCTAAATCTTCCTTCTATCTCTCCTACTTTCTTTTCTTTTGGGGGGTGTGTGTGTGAGGCAATTAGGGTTAAGTGACTTGCCCAGGGTCACACAGCTAGTAAGTGTTAAGTGTCTGAGGCCAGATTTGAACTCAGGTCCTCCTGACTCCAGGGCCAGTGCTCTATTCACTGCACCACCTAGCTGCCCCTACCTACTTTCTCTTCAAAGTCCCTTTTGAGCACTTCCATGGCCCAAGACGAATTCATATTTTTCTTGGAAGTTTTGGATGTAGGGGCCCTGAGGTTGTTATCCTCTTCTGAGGGTACACCTTGATCTTCCTTGTCACTGAAGAAACTTTCTATAATTCTCAACTTTCTTTGCTTGCTCATCTTGCTGTCTTTTACTTGACTTTTAACTCCCCATTGGGGCTACACTGTCCCAAGCTTCAGAGGGTCCCAGGTGTTTCAGTTTGAGGGAGGGCAGGTTTTTCTCTAGCCTGGCCTGTTCTCTGGTCCAAAGATAACCTCAAGCCAACTTACTAATTAACTAACCAGCAAAGTTTTCTGTGCTGTGGTTCTTAGCTTCAATGAGCCTTGCCCCTCCCCCACCAGGGCTTCTGGCTGCTCAGGATTTCTTCCTGGTTCCTGCTGGGGTGGGATAGCCAAATTCCTCCCTAGGTCCAGCTGACACCCCTGCACTCCCCCCACCCCCCACCAGCCATTCAGCCCTCTCACCAGACCACAAACTCAGTTCCAGAAGATGCTAGTTCTGCAGCTGATTTAGAGGCTCGGGGTAAGTTCCTCTAGTGTGGCATGCCTGGGGTCTCTGTCAGTGCAATGGGGATGGACTTTACTGGCAGCCTAACACGGCCCCCTTTAATCTGTCTATGGCTGGAAAATAACCTCAGCCCATCTTTTTGTGGGTTTTTCTGCTCCAGGGTTTCTTTTATTGCTGTTTTTGGGGTAATTGTATTAGGAGTTCTGTACGTTTAATGTCTTTCCCCCGACATCTTGGCTCCACCCCCAAGAAATGCAAATTAAAATGATTTTGAGACATCATTTCACACCTATAAAATTGGCTAAAATGAAAGAAGGGGGAAATGACATATGTTAGAGGGTATGTGGAGGAGAAATTGGGGCACTAATGCATTGTTGGTAGAACCATGAACTGATCTAACCATTCTGAAGAACAATCTAGAATTATGCCCAAAGTGTTATCAAACCATGTATTTCTTTTGACCTAGCAATACCACTATTAGGTCTGTTTCCAAAGGTGATCAGGGAAAAAGGAAAAGAACCTATATGTTCTAAAATATTTATAGCAACTCACTTTGTAGTGGCAAAAAACTGAAAATCGAGGGAATGCCCATTAGCTGGGGAATGGCTAAACAAGTTGTGGTATATGATGGTGATGGATACTGTCTTGTAAGAAATGATGAGCAGGTTGATTTTAGAAAAACATGGAAACATGAATGAAATAATAAAGATTGAAATGAGCAGAACTAAGAGAACATTGTATACAGTGTCAGCAATATTGTTAAAAGAATAACTGTGAACAACTAAGTTATTCTGAGTATTATAAATACTCAAATCAGGGGCGGCTAGGTGGTGCAGTGGATAAAGCACCAGCCCTGGATTCAGGAGTACCTGAATTCAAATCTGGCCTCAGACACTTGACATTTACTAGCTGTGTGACCCTGGGCAAGTCACTTAACTCCCATTGCCCCGCAAAAAAAAAAAATAAACAAACAAACAAATAAATAAATATTCAAATCAACTACAAAGGACCTATGAAAGAAGATGCTACACACCTCCAGAGAAAGAATTGATAAATAGAAGTATATATAGTATGGTTTTACATATATACATATGTGTGTATATGTATGTATATATGTATGTGTCTGTATATATGTACATAAATATGTATTTGTATCAGATAGTGGCCTTCTCTAGTGCAGGGTGGGAGGGAAGGGAGACAGTTCAGAACTTAAAATATAACAAAAAATAGCAATAAAATTAAAATGTTAAAAAATACTTAAGAACTTCTCATTACAATGACCATCCCTAATTCCAGAGGACCAGTGTTGAAACATGGTACCTACCTCCTGATAGAGGAGTGAGGGACTCAAGATATGAAATAAGAAATACATTTTTGGACATGAATAATGTCTGCATATTTTTACAAGGGCTTTGTTTTTATTTTTTTCAACTGGGAGAAATGGGAAGGAGAGAAAATAAATGTTTATTAATTGAAAAAAATTAAAAGCCTATTTCTTCTTCCCAATTTTCTCATTTATAAAATTTCCGTCACAGTTATTAAATGAGTTAACATATGTAAAGCACATTATAAGCATAAAACATTATATAAACACAAGCTATTATTTCTCTCTTAAGCTCCCTCAAGATTAATTTAAACAATGATACTACTTTACAACTTAGTATAAATGTTCTACCCCATTCTGGGGTAATTCCTACTTTCTCTATTTCTTTCCTTTTTGATCCAAAATTCAGTTTGATTTCCCAGTTATTTAATGAATACCTACTAAATGCAGAGCATTGTGCTTAGAATATAGGAAAAGTATAAAAGACACATTAGTCTGTTGATTTCCCCTGCCAACTTTCTCTTGGTTGAACATTCACACATCCGGCTATTTTGGCCACATCCTGCACATTTCAGCCTACTCCCCCTCCTAAGCAGTTTCAGGTTAAAACAAACAAACATATAAATAACTTAAGGACCAAGCCACTGTACAGACAAATCTCCTGCCTGCTGTCTGGTCCCAAGATGATATAGCAGGGACTCCTGTAAATAAATCCCCTAATAAAGCTTGGATTGATTACCTTGGTTTTGTGTGTGACTCTTCATAAAACTATGCATCACAAACAGATGTAATTAGGATCACTTGAGTGTCCCTACCTGGAATAATTCATCTACCATGCCAATCTTCTCCTATTGGTGAGGGTCCTTCCAGGGCCTCTATCTTGGAGAGGGGTCCGAGCTACCAAACTTCACTTCTCTCTCTGCAGTGTTTCTGACTTTCCAGACCTCAATATCATCCTCTCCCACCCTTCCTAGGTACCTTCATTCCCCTCACCTCCTTGATAGGATTGGTGGAAAATGGATGATTGAAGGGAGGGGACAAAGATGAATTCAATTTTGGACATTCTGAGTTGAATGAAGGGAGCAGGAAACATACAAATGGGCGTGCAGATTGTACAACCAGAAATGGAATTAGAGCACATCCTCCCAAGAAGAAATACAATTAGAGGTCAGGTGAGAGATCCTAGAGGTATAGCTACAAGTTTTGGCATCTCCAAAGGTAACTTGAAGCAGAGCCGTAACTAGAGGAGGTTAGATAGAGGCCTAGGGAGAGACCAAAAAGGTCATTTGTTAAAAGAAAACAAAGTAGGGTCAAGCTAAGTGTAACGATTGGAATGACACCACCTGCTGGAGACTTACTGTAGCAAAGCTCCACCATGAGGAGAATGCCTCTGAGGGCAAGGCCATGCGGCTTTTCCTTGGTGTCAAGAAGTGATGTTTGCTTATGGTATCAAGGCTACCAGCCAATAAGCTTGAGGAGCCTCCCATTTCTGGGAGGAACACACGAAGTAGGAAGTGGACACTGGGGGAGGAGTGCTGTCTCTTTTGGTTCATGACCTCACCATGGTGGGTCGGTTGATAGGGTCTCTTAGAAATAGTTAGATTTTTACCTTTCTCTTTGATCCTAATGCTCTTTAATAAATACTTAAACATTTAAATACTCTTGCTAAAGCTTATAATTTATTGGCGACTACGCATTAGATGTTAGATAGTTTAGCTAGAATTTTAGCCTCTTACACAGGGAAGAACTCATCTAGAATAAGACATTGGCCTTACCCTTGGTGTTCCACCTCCAGAGTGTATGATCACCTTGTGGGTAGGTATAGTCACTGCAATGAAGGGAGGGTTAATCATGCTAGAAATGTGGCCTGTTTCACTTCTGCAATCTGAGGCATCTGTACCTTGCCTAAGGCTAGCTAAATGCAAAAATAGGCACTGTGCAAAGATTGTCTTTTAACACTTGGGCAGCTAGGTGGCACAGTGGATAGAGCACTGGCCATGAAGTTGGGAGGACCTGAGTTCAAACCTCATTTAAGTCACTTACTAGCTGTGTGACAATGGGCAACTCACTTAACCCCAACTTCCTTAAAACATGTAGAGTTATTTCCAGCTGTCCTGATATATATATTGTGGTAAAAAGTTTTTAATAGTCGGTTAGTGAATACGGAAAGACGCCAGTTTTTGAAGGACCACCCTTTCGGGGAGGAGACCGATGGCCATGCATGGGCTACGCATGCCAGTCCGGCTGCTAAGCACTCCACTTCCAGGGTGCGAGCTTAAAAGGCAAGGAGAGAACGGAAGTGGGATCTCTTTCCTGCTCTCCTGGTCCGAGGACTGGCACGACACACACGCTGACTGGAGTTGGACGCAGCCCGGCTCACTGTTAGCAGCACATGCCTGATGCGGCTCTCCTCCCAAAAGGTGGCCTTGGGCTTTTGGTGAGTTTTATACGGAATATAGACTAAGCTTAGACTTAAGACTATTTGTTTTGTATCTCTACTTTCCTATCCCTCTAATCAACATCACCTTGTAACTACCAAACAATAAAAGCTCTAACTAGAGACCAGAGGTTCCTTCCATTTACTAGTCTGGGAGATAAATTAAGGGAAAGGTTAAAGAGGGGAGATTAATGCTCTAGTATCTAATTTTAAATCTCACAATATGTATCTTGCTACTGGACCCAGATGTCTCTGGAGGAGAGAGTGACTTTGGTGCCCTTGCACAGCCTTCCCTCACTTAAATTCAATTTACTGCAAGTCATGACACTACCTCAAAACAAAGGAGCTTAATAAATTTTTACTGACTGAAATAGAAACATAAAGAAAAATAGTCTTCTACATTAAAGGACCAGAGGGCATGGAATATGATATTCCAAAGGGCAAAGGAAATGGGATTACAACCAAGAATCACCTACCCAGCAAAACTCAGCATTATCTTTCAGCGGAAAAAAATGGGACTTTAATGAAAAAGAAGACTTTCAGATATTTGTGATGAAAAGAGCTGAACTGAATGGCAAATTTGACTTTCAAATACAAGACCCTAGAGAACCATAAAGAAAAAATTGGAGCTGGGGGACATACCTGGGGTCGTACAGTGGGCGACTGTCTTGTGTCTGAGGCCAGGTTTTGGCTGGGATCCCCCTGGGTCCAGGGGTGATGATTTGTCCACTGTGTCACTTAGCTAGACAATAACATCTTTAGAGTTGAATTGAGGGGTGAAGGGAATTCATTGGGGGAGGGGGAAGGGCAGAAGTGAAATCCTACATGAAAGTAACAGGAAAAGGTTTACGGAGTTGGGGAAGAGATGGGAGAGAAGCAGGGCAGTAAATTAATTTTACACTCATCAGAAAAGGCTTAAAGATCTTAAACTCATCAGAGCTGCCTCAAGGAGGGACTAATAGACACACCCAACTGGGTGGAGTAATCTATTTAATCTGGGCAGTAAATGAGCCTAACACTCATTAAAATTGGCTCAAAGACCTCAATCTCATTAGAATTGGCTCAAGGAGGGACTAATGTAGACACTCAATTGGGTAGAGTAATCTCTATAACCCTGCAGGAAAATAGGAGGGGAAGGGGATAAAGAGAGAGGGGCAAAAGAGGGAAGGGCAGAGTGGGGGAGGGGACAGACAGAAGCAAATCCCTTTTGAAGAGTGATAGGATGAAAGAAGATGGATAATAGAATAAATATCATGGGGAAGGGAATAGGATGAAAGGGAAACAGTTAACAATAGTAATCATGAAAAAGAGAAAAGGGGAGAAAATTGTACAAAAAATATTTATAGCAACTCTTGGTGGAGGCTAAGAATTGAGAATCAAGGGAATGTCAATCAATTGAGGAATAATGGAAAAAGCTGTGTTATATGATTGTAGTGGAATGGCCTTGTGCTACAGGAAATGACAAACAGGATGATCCCTGAAAAACCTTGAAAGACTAATGAACATCTATGTATGGTGAAGTAAGCAGAGCTGAGAGGACATTGTACATAGTGACAGCAGTATTGTTCAATGAGTAATTGTGAATGACTTAGCTACTCTCAGCAGTACAATGATCTAGGACAATCCCAAGGAACTAATGAGGAAGCATACTATGCACTGCTATAGAAAGAACTGATAAAAAGAACACTTATGGATTGTACATATATAACCTGATTGCGATCTTGTGGAGGGGGGAGGAAAGGGAGGGAGGGAGGGAGAAAAATTTGGAACTCTAAATTTTATGAAAATGAATGTTGAAAACTACCCTTATATGTAAATGGAAAATAAAATAAATGTTTGTTAAAAAAAAAAGAAAGAAAAATAGCCCCTGCCCTCAGGGAGCTTATATTCTAAAGCAGGAAGACAAAACATAAGAAGCTGAAGGAGGGTTGGGGGAGAAGTACCTATTTGGGGGAATGGCAGAGAAAGATGTCCAGAGAATCAGGAGAAAAAAAAAACAAAACAGAATGAAATGGGTTTCCTTGCCCAGATTGCCAATGGCGGCCAGGGTCTTATGACCAGGCCTTGAAATCTAATATGATCCGCTCCCCCTTTCCTTCTAAAAGTCTAAAAACATTTTTTAGTAAGTTTCCTGGTGGGACATCCATGTTTTCAGACATGGGTAACCCCAAGGCCACAGGACACCTTATTCTCCTATTTATGAGTTTGATTTATTTCAGGACTTGACAGGCCCTGAAAATGGAGATTCCAGGAGGAACAGACCAATTAGAGGAAGGGGTGGGAGGAATATCTTCCTGGTTGAGAAGGCTGAAGGGAAAGGAAGAAAGCAAGTAAATGGTGGTTAAAGCATCTTCTAGGCTGGAATATTATTGATAAGCAGGATGATTTCAGAAAGGCCTGGAAAGACTTATATGAACTAATGTATAATGAAGTGAACAGAACCAAAAGAACATTGTGCACAGAGACAGCAATATTGTTTGATGAAGAACTGTGAAAGACTTAACTATTCTCAGCAATACAATGACCCAAGACAACCCTAAAGGACAGACGCTGCAGCATACTATTCACCTCCAAAGAAAGAACAGATAGTGACTGAACACAGACTGAAGCATGCTATTTTTCACTTTCTTTCATTTTTTTCTTAAACAAAATGACTAATACAGCAATGTTTGACATAATTGCACATGTATAACCTATATCTGCTTACACAGGGAGGGAAAAGTGGAGGGAGGGGAGAAGGAATAGAATTGGGGATCAAAACTTTAAATAGGGGGCAGCTAGATGGCACAGTGGCCCTGGATTCAGGAGAACCTGAGTTCAAATCTGACCTCGGACACTTGACACTTACTAGCTATGTGAGGCTGGGCAAGTCACTTAACCCTCATTGCCCCCCCCCCCAAAAAAAAACTTTAAATAAAAATGTTTATCACAAAATAAGTAAATAAATATTTTTTGATTGGCAGATTAAAAAAAGAAATTAAGGGATAAAGAAAGGATGTGACAAAGGGGAGGGAAGATTATCTGAAATCTCAGAGGAAACACTTTCAGCAAAGTAGGCAGGGCAGGAGGGAAAGGGAAGAGAAGTAATTTTTTTTTTTTTTTGCTGGGCAATGGGAGTTAAGTGGCTTGCCCAGGGCCGGTGCTTTATCCACTGCACCACCTAGCCGCCTGAGAAGTAATTATTAAGGGAAGGTTTTCAACATTAAGTGAAGTTGAAAGCAGACTCAAGCAGAATGTCCATATTGGAGAAAGTATTTATACTGGAGAAGAGTTGGGAGATTATATCATGTAGCAAGGTTGGGATCAAATAATACATGTGGAGTTTGGAATTTATGTTGTAAGGAATTTTTCTTTATTTAAAAAAATTATTGTTTTGAAATCACCTTAATTTCTGAATATAACCCTCTCTCTTCTGCTACCTAATGTATTATCTCTTGTAAGGTGGGAGGCGGGGAGGTAGGGGGAGGAAGTAATTTAGCAAAAATAAACAACGTATCAATTGCTTCTGGCAGTTTTCTGCAACATTTAACACCCATAGTTCCCCTCTTCTGCAGACAGGAAAGAGGTCCATTTCTCATCTTTTCTTCAGTCATGCTTAGTCATTATAATTACATAGCATTTAATTTCATAAAGTGTTTTAAGAAGTAAAGCTGAGGGTATAGAATCATAGAAATTTGGAAAATTAATCCTTTACATGAGATTGTTACCTTTTTTCTGGATTCTAATATCTACCGTAGCAGGTATTCTCTTGGTTCAAATTTGAAAAGTGCCTGGAATTGGTGCATGCACAGGAAACTACCTTAAAAAAAAACAAAAAAACTACCACTGCAACTTTTTTCCCAATTCACATCTTTTTGGAAAAACTCTTCTTTTTCAAGCAAGTCTGCAGCTGTGTTTTAATTTAGCATTGCTGCTCAGTTCAATAGGATTCAAAGAAACACTCTTTTCAAATGTAGACTCCGGGAGGAGACAGCCCAAGCCCTGGCCATTTTTACTTTTGCACATAGTAGCTACTTCATGTTCACCTCCCACCTTCATAATATGCACAATGACAAGTGAAAATTAAAAGGCCAAGAGGCTGCTGGAAAACGAGACCTGGTCTTAGGCAACTTTTAAAATTAGAAATGGGTCATAAAATCTACTAACCTGTAAGGGCCCCTGTCTCCTGATGGCAGAGTAAACTGTTCCCTGACAGGTCACAGAACACCACAGATACAAGAAGCCAAGTGCCAGAGTAACATGACACTTCTCCCTCTGTTTCCACCCTTCCCCCATCAGGGTGTGCTTTTTCACAGTCATGGAGGGTATCACAGTTTCCAAAGTGAACACACCTCAAAGGTCCAAACAGTAATTGAAAGATGCCCTTTACAACAAGCCTGACACATGGCCATCCAGTTTCCCTCTGAAGACCTTTAGTAATAAGAAGCCACCCTTTATACTTTGGGATATTTCTAATGGTTAGGAAGTGTTTCCTGCAGGAGAGCTGAAATCTGCCTCTACAATTTTTACCTATTTTTCTGAGTTTTGTTCTCTGGGGCCAAACAGAATAGGCCCAATCAAATATTTTAAGCTAATTATTAAAAGGCCTCCTCCCCCACCCCCTTCATGCCAAATCTTTTCTTCTCCAGCCTAAATATCTCCAAGCCCCTTCAAATGATTCTTAGATGGCGTGGTTTCCAGTCTTCTCACCATCCTGGCTGTCTTCCTCTGAATATACTTCAATTTATTAGTGTCATTCTTCAAACTGGGTTCCTACAGTTAAACCCCAAATTTCAGATACAGGACAGCAGAACTATCACCCACATCATTCTGAACACTGTTAATGCAACCTAATATAACATTTGCTTTTTGGGGCTACCATTTCATTGTTGACACCTATCGAGCTCGGCAGCCTACAAAAATCTCCAGAACTTTTACACATTAACTATTATCTACACCTATCTTCTTTATGCATATTGATTTTTTGGAGTTCAAAGCCAAAAGACTTTTCTATCTGCCCTGATTAAATATCACCTTACCAGATTCAGCCCAGACAAGGTCTTTTTGGGTCCCAATCTTGCCATCCAACACAAGCATTCAATTCAATGTTGGATAAATGGAATTTTAGCTGCTCACAGCTGCAGATATGGTTCAGAGAGACAAGTGCACCTTTCAGCGTAAAAAGGGTAGAATCGCCTAATTGTTTTGCCTAACCTATGTTTCAATTTCACTTTCCAAGTGCTCTAAACCTTGCATAAAGAACAAGTTAAAGGAATCAGAACACTACTTAGTGAGTGTAAATGTGAGGCAGATTATGATTTGGAATGGCTTAAGCTTTAGGGTAGGACAGTTAAGTGGTGCAGTGGATAGTGTTGGCCCTGGAGTCTGCAAGACTTGAGTTCAAATCCAGCCTCATATATTTACCAGCTGTGTAACCCTGCACAAGTCACTTAAACTTGTTGCCTGTTTTTCACTGTAAAATGAGCTGGAGAAGAAAATGGCAAACCATTCCAGTATCTTTGCCAAGAACATTCCAAAATGGATCAAGAAGAGTCAGACGTGACTGAAAACAATTGAACACACATACAAACTTTAGGAGTCAGTTTTGGAAGTTGTTTTTAAATCAGCCTTGCTAACAAGTGGCAATACATCCCAGCACCCTACTATGTTTGACCAGGATGCCCCCTACTGCTTCCTGTATCCTAACCCAGAGAACAGTCAGCAGAATTACTATGCTTTTATGATCCCTCCCCACATTCCACACTTTTTTGTTCCTGGATATTCCTTTCTGAGGACTGTAAAAACCAGGAAAAAGAACCCTTTTCCTCAAGAATGAAGAGAGAAAAATTGGATTTTACTCTGGCCAAAATCAAGTTTAGGCTATGCCTTTGCGGTTTCATCTGTGCAACAGTTCTAGGCACAAGCTTCACCCTTGACTTAGAAATATTTCAAGGTCAATGTCGCCTTAAAAAGGCCCAACCCTCTCTCTGGTCACACCATATCTAGACTATTGTCTCATGGTTGCTCTAACAAGCACTCCCAACATTTACCAGGAAATAACTGATGAGCAGAAACACACCCTTAGTCAGCCTTTGAAGTTATTGGGCTTCCAAGAAAAGGGATCAGGGTATATTTTCAAAGGACTAGAGCCGACCCTTCAAAACACACAATAACGCTGACCTTTAATAGAATGATTTGTAATTTCAGGACTGAGAGATGATTTTTTTTTCCAGAAGAAATGAAAGAAGTGCTACATGTGGCATATTATATATACCTGAGGCCTAGTCTCAGCTCTGCCATTCACTAATTACACCACCTTGAATAAGCAAGACATTATTCCTCCAGATTTTAGTGTCCTCATCTGCAAAGTATCAGACTAGATCGTCTTTAAGGTCCTTTCCAGCTCTACAAATTCTATAAAATATCACCATATAAGTGCCTAACTGTAGCAAAAGTTTTTAAATTGGATTCCATGAACTTAAAAAAAAAATTTTGATAATTATATTTCATTATAACTGACTTCCTTTGTAATACTATGTATTATCAGGTTCTTTAACAATATTCTGAGAAAGGGTCCATAGACTTCACCAGAGTGCCAAAGGGGTCTATAATATACACAAAAAGTTAAGAACTCTTGATCTATATCTATATCTGACCTTACTTAGGGTCAGATCATAAAGGGGTAGGATCGGGCTCACACCTCCCCTCAAACCGTCTTTGGAAGTCTTCAGAACCAAAAGTCCCAAAAGAAAGTCATCTCTCTACCTGACCCAAAGAATCACTTCATAATCCCTAAATTGTTTTAATTTTTAAAAATATATTTTATTGATATTTACTTTTATATCAAATTTCCCTCTATATTAATTCCCTCTGTAGTAATCATTCATCTTCCCCTCCCAGAGAACCATCACCTAGAATAAAGATTATTTTTCTTTTTTTAAGCACTGAGCCTTTTTTTTTTGGTGAGGCAATTGGGGTTAAGTGACTTGCCCAGAGTCACACAGCTAGTAAGTGTCGAGTGTCTGAGGCTGGATTTGAACTCAGGTACTCCTGATTCCAGGGCTGGTGCTCTATCCACTGCACCACCTAGCTGCCTCTAGCACTGTGACTTTTTATTCTTTTTTTTTTATTCCAAATTCTCTCCTGTTCCCTACCCTATCCCCCACCCCAAGAGAAGGCAAGAAAAACAAAACCTATTACAAATGTGTAGTCATGCAAAACCAATTTCCATATCAACCATGTTTAAAAAAAAAAATGCCTCCATTTTGCATCAGTTCTCTATCTGGAAGTAGCTAGCATGTTTCATCATGAGTCCTTTAGCCCCAACTTAAATTCAAGCTACATGTAGTTATTGCCCTCTAACCTTTCCCAAGGAAAGAATGCAGTAAAATATCCTGAGCACTACTTAGGGAGGTAGAAATAAATAAATGTTTTTTTTAAATGTTATACATACATGTGTATACATATAAAACATATATATGTACACACACACACACACACACGTATGTTTGGGACTTTCATGATGAATTCAAAAGGTCCTAGGATCCCTCTCCCAGAGACTCGCTGAAAGTGTATCCCTCAAATTCTGATTGCTGTAGGACTCAAGAGAAACTTGGACCCAGATTCCAAAGTCTAACAGCTATTCTTCTGCCCCAGTGCTGTATGCCAATTACTGACCACTTGCATTTCTAAATCACTAGTTTCCAGAGTTATCAGGATCCCAGCACCGCTGGCTGCCAAAGGCCCACCTTTGACAGAAGTCATCAATGAGCAAGCCCTAAGACCTCCAGCAGCTCAAAGGATAGCTTACAGCAGCATGTTTCTCTGGGGACATATACATAACACAGGGAACACAAAAAGAAAGTCCAATGCTCTCTTGCTGATACACGAAGGTCTCAGGCTGGCTCTCTATTGGTCTTGCCAACAGCCAGCCCCAAAGCATGAGGGCTACTTAGAATTACTAAGAGAGACATGCTTTTAGTTTAGCTCTGACAAGCCTCCTAACAACCCTGTGAGTACTACAGGTATCATCCTTATTTGACAGGTGAGAAAACAGAGGACCTTGGAGACGAAATGGTTTGTCTTTGGTCACATAGCTAGTGTCGGAGGTAGGATTCAAACTCAAGTCTTCTTAACTCCATGTCCAGAAGGCTGGGCTTTTAAAGCTCTGCTTTTATAATCCATCCACAGGCAGACTCAGGGATGGGCAGAGCCTGGAGCCCTCATGCATGTTGATTGAAATGACAATTCCCAGTGTACAGATCTATTGTCCTGCCCTCTCAATTGTGGCAAAAGATATGCCCAGGGTCACACTATTCCAAAGGTCATTCTGAATTCTACTGGCAGTCTTTGTATACTATGCAATTCTCTGGGGAGGGGATGAGAAGGAACTTGCTCTGCAGCTCCTGAAAATCAAACATTTACTGACACCTCCTACATGCCATCTCCTGCAAAGTCCTATTCCCATTTCTCACAGCATTAAGTGACTCTGGATTCTAGAAAGTGATGCATTGGAGCACATATGTGCTCTGGCCAGTCTCAGTGAGCTAGTAAGTCTCTGAGGGGCTCATTGACAAATTGTGATTTGTCATCCCATAATCAGCCTGACCAAATTGGAGTGATGGGTTTTTCTGGCCACGACAACTGATGAAGGCTGCCTCCAGAGGCTAGGTCGGATATGAATTTGCATAAATGATGGTGTATCCATGATGATGAAACTGTGGCTCTTCTGAAGTTCTGAAATACTAGGGAGGTCTCTGCCAGGGGGCCTGGTCTGTTGCTTGGAAGGAACATGAGTTTTCTTGGATTTCATAACATGTTAGTTGATTGGTGTTCCATCACAAAAATTTACACTGAAAATAATAAAGGCAAATAAGCAAAAGGCAAATAACAGAAAATACAGAGCATCTCAGTCTGATTCAACATTCATTATACTCAAAGGTGATCCATAGTACTTTCCACAAAAACATTTTTATTGTACAGTTCTTTCAAGCCTAAGTCTCTTTTTCCACTTCCACGTATTACCTAATTCCATATCTAGCCCATTAGTCCCTGCTGTTGGCCCTACTTCTCAAGGCCACAAGTAAAAAAACGAAAAAACAAACAAAAACCCCCATGCGTTATTCAAATAAAAGGGAAATTTTGAAGTAGGGAGTTGGAGATGGTGATCGGGAATATTAGGATATGCATAGGGATTAACAGCTGCTTCCCAGAAATACAACCAACAATCCCACCCCACAGGTAAGGAAAAAGAGAATCACATGAACAGTCTCAGAGGACAGAAAACACTGGGGCAGGAAAATGATGCTATGTATCAGGGAGCAGACTTAGACAATTGCCCAATAACCTGAAAATTAAGCAGAAGAAGGTTCAGAGCATTCTGACAAAAGATGAGATAGACAACTAACTGCCTTCTCTTTTTAGTGAGTTGCCTGAGTTTACCAGTCGTTACAAGCTCAGTTTCTAGCCTATAGTTCTTGATTTGTCCAGTCAGACTGAAATCTGATCTGGAATAATAGTTAGCTAATAAGAGCTAACATTTTCACAGCACTTACTATATGAAAAGCACTGTACTAAGTACCTTACAAATATTATCCAGTTTGATCCTTTCAACAACCCTGAGAGGGGGCAGGCACTATTATCAGCCCCATTTTACTGATGAGGAAACTGAGGCAAACAGAGATTAAGTGACTTGCCTAGGATCACACAGCTAGTAAGTGATGGAAACCAGTTTTTGTACTTAGGTCTTCGTGATTCCTGGGCCCAGCACTCTATCCACTGTGCACCTAGCTGCCCCTAATTTGCTAAGAGCTCTGGAATCCATGTACAGATTCAAATTTTTTATACCTCTTGAGAAACAAAAGGGTTTTTCCCCATCAGGTCTCATTAAAGCTAATTAACAGAATGAATTTCAGAGAAGCTTCCAATACTTCCATGAGATAAAGAGTCAAAATAAAAAAGATTAGGTCTCAATGAGGTCAAATGCTCTAACCTGTAAAATCACCCCCCTTCTTCCCTTCCATATGACTCAGTCTCTAGTCACCAAGCCTACCTCTCAATGATCCTGCCTCTGGACAGATACAACAATATTCCATAGCTCCTGGTCACCATTCCAAAACAATCCCATTTGAGAGGGATTCTGGGTAGTGAGCTACTCTAAAGAGGAAGGACAGATAGGCTTTATTGCACCTAACCACTTTCTTATCACCTAGAATCATAGCAATGAGACTAGAGAAGGTAGAGTCTATAAAGAGGGAAGAGTTGGGGGCAGTATCATAGTCCAGATTGGCCTGTCCCCTCCCTCAGCTGGATTTTTTGCTGGGGAGGCTGTAGTCCATCTGACCAGACCCAGCTTTCCCAAATTATTAGCCCTAAAATAACAGAAGACCCAGACATGAATGTAGAAGTCAATAAGACATTCTGCCAGTGTCACTGCCAACAGTGGTACAAGTGAGATGTGTTGCAAAGTTCACTCCATCACGAATTGTAAGTCGCCAGGTAGCATGGAGAAAAGATGGTCCCTCGAAGGCGATAGAAGACGTGAGCCAACTTGTAGAAGAAAGGCAGTGAGAGGACAAAGCGGTAGGGCACAAAGAGATTTCTGTGAATGGTTCTTTCCCTTCTCATCTTCTTCATCCTTATTTTATCCCCTTTTAAAACATTATCCACCTATTCCTCTTTGCCACCATAATCTACCTAATCGTGCTGCCTACAAAATCACCACTAGAAGTTAGAATTATCACTTGGCCTCAGGCCTGTGAAACTTTGAGTAGGTGTCAAAGCTCTAACCAACCTCAGAGAGAGCCAGGACAGATCTTCCAAGCCTTCACTATTTGGGAGCCAGGACCTTTGAGACTAGAGTGAATCTAAGGGCATGAGAGTTTCAGAACTTTCCACAAGAGGCATAAAATAAAGCAGAAGCAAAGATTTGGCAGGAATTGATGAAAACTATCCTTAAGGACTAGTGAATCTCTCTTAAGCATGGGAAATGCACTGAAGGGGTAAAAGAGGAGGAGGAATCACTAAAATTAAAGAAAGGAGACAGGTGAAGGACATGGAATAGGAGAAACAAGTGAGAACTTTTTAAAATAAGTAGCAGCCTAAAGTAAAATTATTTAAAAATTAAATGCAAAAGATAACAACAACACATGTAGAACACATGCACAATGTCTAATGTAGCCATTTCAAAATTTGGGGTGGGGAGGGAAAAAAGTCACATGATAACTTTGTTGTATATTTTAAAGGAATAGCAAATTGTACATAATGGATCTGCAATTTCAGGTGCAATTTTCTGTTTTTCTATTCCTTTTTGTTATGGAAATGTTTGTTTTATTTCTTAAGTTCAGAATAAAATAAATACTTTTTGTTTTTGTTTTTGTTTTTGTTTTTTAGTGAGGCAATTGGGCTTAAGTGACTTGCCCAGGGTCACACAGCTAGTAAGTGTGTGTTAAGTGTCTGAGGCCAGATTTGAACTCAGGTACTCCTGACTCCAGGGCCAGTGCTCTATCCACTGTGCCACCTAGCTGCCCCAAAATAAATATTTTTTAAAAATAAAAATAAAACCATATATAGAGCAATGAAAATTAAACCAAAAGGGAAAACTACTGTAAATTTGTATCAGTTTAGTAGGTGTTCATCTTTTCCTACAGAGACCAGGCCAGTGCCCATGTGTCTTCAGGTGAGGAAGGAGAGCAATCATAGCAATCATACTTTATCACTCACCTGGATCAAATCTCATCACCAAGAGGCAGAGGATCAAAGCAATCAAGAGGGTCTTCTTTAGGGGTAGAGAAAGGAAATGGTCCACCACAGACTCTAGCAACCAGCGTAGGATCTTCCACAAGGCCAGCAGCTTTCGGCAGAATGTGCCTGGGATAGGAGGACAGGGAGTTATATTGATTAGGACCTGATATCCTAAACTTGATCCCAGGGTGCAGCTGCAAGGTCATGAGACTTACTCTCTTGTGAAGCTCTTAAACTGGCTCTGATGACAATCCCAAAAGTGTAGTGGGGGGAGGGGGCGGGGAGTCCAGAACCCTACACTGTAAGCAATGACATCATAATAAATGTGCTCACATTCCTATAACCTCCCAGTTTAGAAGGAACTTTTCTCAATTATTACCACAATATGAAGCCCAGAGAAGTAAACTGCACAATTAGTGAGAATCTTAAGCCTCTTGATTCTTGGTCCAGATCTCTTGCCACTATACTTGGGAGCAATGTATGTACTGCCTCCCTCACAGGGGTCCCATAAGGATCAAATGAGATACTGCCATGATGGACTTGGGAGTTAGGAAAACCTGAGTTCAAATTCTCCCTTAGATACTTACTAGCTGAGCGGCCCCAAGTGCCACTTAACTTTTCTCAGAATCAGTTTACTCCTCTGTAATATGGGGATAATAATATCACATCTCATAGGATTAACTGATATGTGAAACTAACATAAAAGCATTTTGCAAAAATTAAGGTGCTATATAAATGTTGCTATCAAAACTGTTTTGAAAAATTTCAAGTACCATGTAAATACTAGCTAGGATTATTATTTTCAAGGACAACAATCATCTGGCTGGATATAACAGTAGATTTTTTGTTGTTGTTGTTGTTGTTGTAAATAAAGTTCACTGAAGTCATACCTCCTACTTTGGCCTAAAATACTGAAACTACTACCCAGTCCACAGAATTAGCTTCCTCTATTCATCCAGAGAAGGTGTGAACAATATAAAAGAACTGATAATACAAATCAATTTATATTTAGGTTGGAAATGGCCAGCATAACAGACATTGATCACAGAGGAAAAACTGGAAACAGAGATACTGTTGCAATAATCCAAGTAAGAGGGTCCTACAATCCATCTACAACCTAGCAGATAGTGGGGTTTTTTCTTGTTTTTTGTTAATTAAATTTTATTTTCAAAACCAACCCTTCTTGGGGCAACTAGGTGGCGCAGTGTATAGAGCACCGGCCCTGGAATCAGGAGTACCTGAGTTCAAATCCGGCCTCAGACACTTAACACTTACTAGCTGTGTGACCCTGGGCAAGTCACTTAACCCCAATTGCCTCACTTAAAAAAACAAACAAACAAACAAAACAACCTTCTTGCTTTCTCTCTTCCCTCCCTTGCCCTTCAAAGAGAAATCAAGAAAAATAAAATCCCTGTTACAAACGAGTTAAACAAATTTTCACTGTCACCATCTTTAAAAATATGTCTAAAACTGTACTTTGAGTCCATTACTTTTCAGACCAAAATTAAGCAGCATGTTTCATCATGAGTCCTTAGAAATTTTGGTTGGTCATTGTGTTAATTAGAGTTCCCAAATTTTCTTTCTTTCTTTTTTAAAAAATATATTTTTGGGGGCAGCTAGGTGGGGCAGTGGAAAAAGCACCGGCCCTGGATTCAGGAGGACCTGAGTTCAGATACTGGACACTTAGTAGCTGTGTGACCCTGGGCAAGTCACTTAACCCTCACTGCCCTGCAATCTCAATCTCTCCATTTCTCTCTCTCTATGTGTGTGTGTATATATATATATATATATATATATGTATGTATATATATGTATATATGTGTGTATATATATATGTGTGTGTATATATATGTATATGTATGTATATATTTGTTGATTTGTTTTAATTAGCCAAAATCTGGCTTTTCACTCTCCCATCCCACCCGATATCTCCCCAATGACAGCAAAGAAAAGTAAAACCTATCACAAACATATGTAGATAATCAAAATAGATCTTCACATTAGCCATGTCCTAAAAAATATTTGCCTCATTCAGTAGTTTTTCACCTCTCTATTAAGAGCTGGCTAACATGTTTTATCAATAGTATTCTGGAATCCTGGTAGACCAGTACTCTGATAAGGGTTTAGTACCATAGTATTATATCATATTTAGATATCATAACTTGTTCTATTCTTTGCTACTTCAGAAAGAACTATGAATATTTTTGTATATCCCTGAAATTTGTTTTGCTTAGATCTAATCCCTTCCCTCATCTACCCTCCCTCTAATTTCCTCTCTCCCCTCCTATGTCCCCATTGAGTGAAATGTGTTTCTGTACCCAAATGTGTTTGTGTGACCATGTATTCTTCCTTCTTTTGACCAGTTCCAATAAGTGAGGTTTAAGTGTCAGCCACTCCACAGTGAATAAAGCATCAGCCCTGGATTCAGAAGGACCTAAGTTCAAATCCAGCCTCAGACACTTGACACTTACTAGTGACCCTGGGCAAGTCACTTACCCTCATTGCCCCACCCCACCCCCCACACGTCAGCCTCTATCCTCTCTTCCGTTTTTGTATAGATGTCTACTTGTGCACCCTGATCATATGAGATAATTTCCTCTAACCTTTCTTTCTTTTCCTTTTCCCCCCTCTTTCCATTATTTTCTTAAGATCATCAAGACCCAACAGCACCACTCCTAGGTCTTGTCTAATTGGTCTTCCTCTATACTTTGATGATAATATTCAGAGCGACACATATCATCTCCCCACGTTTCGTTGTTCGTGTTTGCTTTTTTATATTACTCTTCATTCTTGTGTTTGAACTTCAAAATTTCTCCACAGTTGTGGTCTTTTCATCAGCGATACTTACAAGTCCTCATTTCATTAATGGTCCCCCTGTAGCAATCCCCAGTTTTGCTGGGTAAGCTATTCTTGGCTGTAAGCCCAGAGTCCTTGTTTTCTAAGATATCATATTCCAACTTCTCTGCTTCTTCATTGTATGGGTATATGTGATCCTGACTGTGCCTTCTTGGTACTTGAATCCTTTCTTTCTGGCTGGTTACAGTATGTTTCTGTTGACCTGGAATCTCTGGATTTGGGCTACAATGAAGTCTGGGGTTTCTTTCAGGAGATGACTGGTAAGTACTTTTCTACTTGCCCTCTGGTTCTAAGAACTAGGCTCTTTTTTTGGTCATGACAGTCAGATAGTCCAATGATTAAATTTTTTCTCCTTGATCTGTTTTCCAGGTCAGTTGTTTTTGCCATAAAATACCTTACATTTTCTTCTATTTTGCCAGCCTTTTGACTTTAATATTTTTTGTTGACTCATGGAGTCATTGGCTTCAATTTGGTCCATTTGAATTTTCAGGGACTTTGTTGTTTGGGTAAGGTTTTGTATTTCTTGTGCCAAGATGCTAATTCCCTTTCTAATTATTTTTTCCACAGATCTCATTTATTTTACCATTTTCCCCTTAAATGCTCTTATTCCTTTAATGAAAACATTTTTAACTCTTGTTTCATCTCTTCCAGAAATTCTACTTAAGTTTGTGCCCAAGCTGTGTTTTCTCTGAGGCTTTGCTTGAAGATGTTTTAGAGTCACTCTCCTCTTCTATCTTTATGTCTTGAACATCTCTACTACCATAATACCTTATTATGGTGGGATTCTTTTTATGTCTACCCATTCTTCCAGACTACTTCCTGATTCTGTATTTGGTGTTAGGGCTGGACTCTGCCAAATTTTTGGAGGGAAGGCTTGGGCTGATCCTGTTGCTACTTTCTTAGTTTTTTGGGAGTTGTATTATTCTAAGACCCAGAGAAAGACTGTGGACCTGTGAGTTTTTGTTTGATCCAGGGCAAAATCTGATTGCTACCCCCTGGTCTGAACCCTGCAAGTTCCTAAGCTGCATTTGTGTCTAGGCAAGAGTAGACTGCTGCTGACTAGACTCTACCACTATCAGCCAGCTGGAAAGCTCTGTTGGTCCAGAGTGGCAGAAATGTAGGTTCCCCTGTGGTCTGGGATTCCCACCCTGCTTATTCCTCTGGGCTAGATGCTGCACTTGGGGTCTGAGACACATGCTGCTGCTTCTGGCTTCTGAACCTCCCTGCCTGGAAGTACCACTTCCTTGGAAGGGTCTCAGGACTCTCTGAATCTGTAACCCAGGACTACATAGTGGGCTACGGCTGCCAGCTGGCTCCTGTCCCTGGTGCTATGCCCTCTATGGGTCTGGAATGCCTTGATTCTGGTCTAGGGCCTCCTCCTGCCCCAGTTCACAGCCTCTCCCTGCACCCTGAGAGCTCTACCTGCTGCATGCTCCTAGTCAGATCCCATCGTCCATGACTGAAGACATCCCTATCTGTCTCTCTGTGCTGATGTGGGCTGAACAAATGACACTGTGAATCTTTCTGGATTTCCCCATAAGAATTCAATCTGGTGCATGTTCGGGATTTGTTTAGAAGATTTTGTGGAACTCCCTGAACTACTTCCTACCTCCTATGATCTTAGCTCCACCCCCACCAGTATATAGTTTTCAAGAATTTCTGCTGCTGAAAAGTTGGTGAACATGTTGTATAAAGCTTCTTCTAATTTAGCTAGGCTAGTCCTTGGACAACAGTCCATCACGAGATACAACCAGTGGATCCAGTTAGCTAGACCAAATTAACACTAGAGTAAATTTAAAGCTGACCTGATTTAACAGAAACAACCCTTATGAACATCTAACCCTTCTATTGTCTGTTTCTTTTACTTACCAAGATAACATAATCTTTTTTATCTTGATCTGTTTGGTAAAAAAATAGGAGAAAGCACCCTAAGTGACCAGTACATATCCAGATATATCCAGACATAGCTCTGTTTAAGCTCCCAGAGATCAGGGGCTCTCTTATCTGAACTCTGTGTGTCCCCACAGTGTGGTGCACACAGCAGAAGCTCATTTATAAACATCTGATCCTTCAGTGAATGACCTATTCCCTGAATCAGCCAATAAAATCAAGTTGTTTGAGCTACAAAGCTGAGGACCAGATGCTAAATCTGACTCAGCTGAGGAGCTTCCCTCTAATATCATCTTTTGGATCTTTCTGAAACAGAACCACAACATCTCAGGGTTGGAAGGGCCCTAAGAAGTCATCTTCTCCAACTCATACCTGAATAAATATGACCAAAAAATATTCATGCAGTTTTGGCTTGAAAACCCCCACTGCTTTCCAAGGTGGTCCATTTCACTTTTGCAGAGTTCTAAAGGTTAAGAAGATTTTGCTAAAAAAAAAAAAAAAGATTTTGCTTAAATAAAATAAAAACCTGCCTGACTACAACAACCATGGATCCTAGTTCTTCTTTATGGAACCAAGGAGAAAAGATCTAATTCCTCTAATCCTCAGGACTGTTGTAGAATCAAATAAGAAAATGTATATAGATTTTTTTGTTTTATTTTGTTTGGGTTTCTTTTTGTCACAAGGATAATATGGAAATGTTTTGCACAACCTCATAGTTATAATCAAAATAAAATTGCCTGCCTTCTCAAGGAGGAGGGAGAAGATTTGGAACTAAAAATTTTAAGAAATTAATGTTTAAAATTTTTTTTCATATAATTGGGAAATATTTAATGAAATAAAGATAATTTTAAAAATAAAAAAAGAAAAAATGTACATAAATTGATCTGTAAATCTTATATGTAAACATAAACTATTATTATCTGGAAGTGTGACACTCATTTGGAAATATAAATTTCAGTATATGTTTTTTTTTAAATCATCTCATTAAAGCCCTCTTAATGAGTGCCCCTTTCTCCAATCTATCATTCTGGTGACTGTCAAACCAATCTTCCTTGTGCACAGAACTTACCATATTATTTACAAGAATTTTCAATTGTCCACTAAATAAAGTACACACTCTGGTTTCTGAAGCCCTGCAAAACCTCAAAATGTCAGAATCTCAGAGCCCCTCTGGTCTAACTGAGATACGAGCAAGATTTCCCTTTATAAAGTAACTGATGGGTGGTATCTAGACTTTACTTGAAAGTCTCCAGTGAGAGGGAGCCCATGATTCTCCCAAAGCAGCCAGTGATACTTTTGGGCAGATCTAAATTTTTAAGAAGTTTTTTCTTCTATTCAGCCCAAATTCTGCCTTTTTGCAACTTCTACCCATTGCTCCTAATTCTGCCCTCTGGAGCCAAGAAAAACCAGTCTAATCCTTCTTCCATGAGTCAGCCATAACAACAACAATGACAATAGCATTTATATAAAGCTGTAAGGTCTGCAAAGTGCTTTATCTATATGATTTCATTTGATCCTCATGACAACCCTGTGAAGCAGGTGTTATTATTGCCCCCATTTTACAGATGAGGAACCTAAAACTGAAGTTTAAGTGACTTACTCCTGGTCACAGAGAGCAAGTGTCTGAGCCAGAATTTGAACTCAGGTCTTCCTCACACCAACACCAACACTGTAGCCACCAAGTCTTTTGTCTAGACTAAACATCATGCATGGCATTGCTCTCAAGCTCTCATGCATATCAGTGCAATGGACTCAGTCCCTGGAGGGCTGAGAAGGATGCAGTCATGTCCTACCTCCCTGGTTCTCCTTTTGTGGGTCTGGTGCCTCAGTCCCCTCCAGGTTCTCCTCTTGCTGCTGCCTTGCTGTGTGGATGGCCTGAGAAGCAGCCCGTCGCTGCTCCTCTTCTGCACAGAGCCCAGCCATGTCCTCTGCATCTGTCCAACAGTGCAAGGGCAACAGCACCCGAAACAGATGAAGTTCAAATATGGCCCCATATTCTGGCAGGTTTCGATTGGCTGGGTCTCTCAACCAATTGCTGGCCACCTCCAGGATCGCCTGGGGTTCCTTGACTTTGCTGTATAAAAGAATGCTACAATCCCCAACCCCAACAAAGAACAATGTCAACCACTCAGCATTTATTCATGTTCCTCTTCTTATAGCTCCCAAATATCTTCCACATGAAATGCTAGGACTGGAAATCTTTGAAACTTCTGGCATCAACTCTAAGAAAGACTGCCTTCCTTTCCTTTCCTCCTATCCCCTTCTTCTTCCCATGCTCTGTCTTTTCCCCTTCTGTAAACCCCTCATCCTTCCCCATCCCTCTATCTGTCATGTTTCAGAGTTCAAAGATTCAGGGATCAAAAATACGAGAGGATGTGGTTAGTGAAGAAACTTCACCAAGGACATCGGACCCCTTTGTTTCTATGTGCATCTATGAACTGTCAATTGACAACTTACCATAGTTCCAGAATTTTGGGGGGCAGATGTTCTGGGACCTGATAATACTGCAGAAGCCAAGAGAGAACTTCTCGCCATCGATCCATCTCCGCCAGGGCCTGGATCCCCACCACACACAGGAAGCACTTCAGGTCCTTGCTGTGGTGATCAGAGTTTAAAAGTAGAGGCTACCGCTCCATTTCTCCCTTTCCTCCCCCTCCCATCCTGGACCTGGGATGCTCTTCCCCTCCTAGACAAGTTCACTAGCTCTTACCGTCCCTGTAACCATTCATCACAAGCATTTCACAGGTGGACTAGCCAGCCTCAGCACTTATAGAATGCTCCTCTCAGAAGCTGAAGATTACTGAATACTCTTGAAAGACTGAGAAAGACTAGAGCAAATCACAGTATGCTCCTCCCACCAGCACCACCAAGGTAGTACAGGTGATAATCTGGTTCAAATGGATAATAATAATAGAAGCCAGCATTTATACAGTGCTGTAAGGTTTGCAAAGCACTTTAATGTTAACTCAGTCAATCCTCACAACAACCCTGTGAGGTAGGTGTTATGGCTACCCCCATTTTACAGATGTGAAAACTGAGACAATAGAGGTTAAGTGACTTGCCCAGTCAAGGTCACACAGCTAATCAGTGCCAGAGAAAGGATTCAAACTCAGGTCTATCATGACTCCCAGTTCTTGAGTTCATTGACCAAATCACCTTAAAAGGAAAACCTGTAAGGTAACTGTGGAAAGGGGAAAGGCCTCCTACTCATCTAAGTCCAGAAGGGGGTTCAGAGAAGAAATGTATTGTAGTTAACTGTATGTATAGACACAGAGAGATACCTATATCTATATATAGGTAATTATATATTATACACACAACTATAAATACATATATACACACACCCAAGTTTATGTGTATATAAATATGTATATATGGAGAGAACTGAGATATCTTTATAACCATCAATTCATGAAACTACTTCCTTCTCTCCTAAGAAGGAAATAGCTGAGTCAATAAGGAGCTGAACATTCTAGCCTTTAATTTAGCTTTCCAGGAAAACCTAAGGAAAAACACTGCTCTCAGATGGCCAGAAGTGGCATATAGCGATGGAGAGGCAGAATTAGGCCTTTCTCCAGTGACCAGACAGCAGAAAAGCCATCCATAGAATCTCAGACTCTCCCTTTCCACAGAAAAGGCACCTGGCCAAGGGAGATAGCTGACAGGCAGCCCTTCTTACTGTAATCTTTGACCTGACAGGCAAACCACCCTGAATGTTAACAGTCCCATCATAAACCTAGAGCAGGAATTCTCCTCTGTTGAGAAGGCAGCAGAAAAGCATATACAATTATTATAACTGTAAAAATTAAGACACCTTTAAATGGCAACAAAATGAATGAAAAAAATCATACTTTCATAGAAACTTAAAAGGCATCTTTCTTTTCTTTTAACAGTTAACTACTAAAGGGTAAAGCCACTTGCATCATCCGTTGAAACTGCTCTTTTGAGGTGTTTTAACTATCCCAGCACAAGCTTCTCAGAGATGATTTTACTTTTCATCTATGTATCCCCAGTGCCTAGCATGGTGACCTACATATAGTAAGTGATTAATAAATGTTTGTCGAATTGTGGAAGATTCAGGTATGAGTAGTAGAGAACTAATATAATGGATCCAAACAAAATATAAACTAAAAAAATATATATCAAGAGAAAATGAGCCCCTGAGCTCCTTAGACTAAGCAGGGGGCTGAGATCATAGGATCTGAGATTTTGAGTTAAAAAAGGCCTTAGAAGACATCTTAAGAAGTGATGTCCTCATTTATATTTTATTCCACACTCTTTCAATAAAAAAATTTTGAGCACTCTCTGATATGCATATTTGCTTATTTATAAATTATATTCATGCACTACTTAATTAACATAACTTTAATGAAAAATCATAAAATTTACATGTTTAAATGTTATCATTAAACATTTTTAAATGTACAAAAATAGAAATTAATAAGGATGAGATAAAGATGAAACAATATGTGATCCTCGTCTAAAATGTATTGAATAGGGGAGTAATAAAATCAGACCTGGACTTTAGGAATATCAGTTTGGCAGCTGTGTCCAAAATGCATAGAGGAGAGATATGGGGCAGAGATGCCAATGAAAAGGCTACTGCAATAGCTGAAGCAAGAAGTGATGGGGGTATAAAGAGGGGGTACAAGGGATGCTGTGAAGGCAGAATTGAGCAAAACTTCTTAAATTGTGGGTCATAACCCCAGATGTGTTTGGGTAACTGAATGTGGGCATGGAAAATTTGGCAACAACTGTAAAAGGTGATGTATCCTTATTTTATATACATATATACAGGGTAGTGTAAAAATTTCTCTGGCAAAAGAAGCTCTGGAATAGAGAAGATATGATAACTGATCAACCATATAGGAGTGAAGAGTGAAGGGGATGCTGATGTGGTGAAAACAGGGAAGTTCATGAGAGAGATGCTTTTTAGGGAAAAGATAATATAAGGAGATCTGTGATGCGGATTACAACCCACCCCATACAGCTGCTGGATTTGTGGGGACCTGTTCTGTGGGGGGGGGTCTAACCCTTTGAAGGGGCACACCTAGCTGAGTTCAAAATATAAACGGTTCATATTGCTAAACTATGAAAAAGGCATGAGTATATCAAGGAAGTGTGCTCCCCTAACAGCCAAACGTCAGAGCCTCCGAATCTCTACATACCTGTCCTCATACTCCTCTGCCTGCAAGTAAGAGGCCAGTCTTTCACAGCCCCTTTGGCATGTCTCCAGGCATGCCTTGAAATCTCGGTGTACCACTAAGTAGTCAGCAGCCTCTTCCAGCAAGCTCTGGAGCAGAGAAGGGGGTGGGGCCAAGCCCACGGGCTCACTGCTTCTCAGTGACCCCGCGGAACCCCTGAGTCCCAGGGCAGACAGTGACACTTCGTTTTTCATGGCTCACTTGTGACTGGTACCTTTCGGCTGGCGACTTTGGGGTGGATGCCCTCCTGTCCGCTAGTCCCTCTGCTGTGGCTTGCCCTGGGAATAGGAGAAAGCCCATCTACATGGTGCCCTGCCCCCCCCTGACAACAGCACAGAGTCCGGATTCAGAGAGGAAAAGGGCGCTGTGAGATCCGATCCAACCCCCTCATTTTACAGATGAGGAAACAAGACCAATGAGGAGAAGTGATTTGCCCAAGGTAGCGCTGCTAGTGGCAAGATTAGAACCCAAGTCCTCCTGGGAACGAGGACGGGGAAAGCTGGGAAGCTATCTTCAAGGGAAGAGGCAGAAAGTGCTCCGCTCCCAGGGGTTCCGCTTGCGGGGGGTGGGGCTGGAGAGTCACCAGCCTCCAGGTCACCTGTGCCCGACTTGACCGATTCAGCCTTGAATCTGGCAATGCCTCGCTTCCTCGGAGGCTGATGCTGGGGCGGGGTCCTCTGAGGACTCGCCCCCGCCCGAGTTTCACTGAGTCAACCTTGAACTTGGAGAGGTCCGGCCTCCGCGGCCGTTGCTGCTCCAGGGACCGGGGAGGGTGGGGGTTCTCGGAAGAGTCTCCAGCCCCCGGGCCACCTCCGCCTGAGTTCACCTGTGTCAACCTAACATGACACCTTGAACTTGGCGACGACTCGCTGCTGCCGGAAGGTCCCGCATTCGGCAGGGCCGGAGCAAAAGCTGCGGCCACCCTCACCCGAGAGTCAAATCCACCCTGGAAAGCTCACCTTCGGCTCCACGAGAGACCAGGAGCCCTCTACGGACATCTTGGGCAACGCTCTCCGCGCTCTTCCTGATCGGCGAAGCAGAGCACTCTGGGAATTGTAGTCTCCTAGCTCCTCGACCAAGGGCTCTGGATGGGGAAGACAACTACAACATCCAGCATTCCAGGCTCTAGGGAATGCCAGCGGCAGTTGGGAAGATTGCCAGGTGCTGAGACCGGTTTCTCTGGCCCGCCATAGAGAGCTGTCTTCAATAAACACTTTAACCCAGCAATGCCACCGCTACGTGTGTACCCCTAAGAGACCAAAGAAAAAGGAAAAGGACCTATATGTACAAAATATTTATAGCACCTTTTTTTGTGCTGGCAAAGAATTGGAAATTTAGGGGATGCCCATCAACTGGGGAATGGCTGAACAAGTTATGGTATATGGAGGTCTATTTGGTTATAAGAAATAAGGAAGATGCTTTCAGAGAAAACTGGTAAGACTTATATGAACTGATGCAGTGAAGTGAGCAGAACCAGGAGACCGTTGTACACAATAACAGCAATATTGTATGATGATCAACTGTGAATAATTTAGCTATTCTCAGCAATACAATGATCCAAGACAATTCTGAAGGACTTATGATGAAAAATGCTCCATAAAAATGAAAAATGAAAAAAATTCCTCAGAGAAAGCACTGATAGGAGTCTGAGTGTAGATGGAAGCATACTTAATTTTTACTTAATTTTTCTTGGGTTTGGTTGGTTTTTTTTTTTTTGGACTGTTTCTTTTGCAAAATGACTAATATGGAAATGTTTTACATGACTGCATATGTATAATCTATATCAAATTGCTTGCCTTCTCAAGGAAGGGGAGGGAAAGAATATAGAACTCAAATTTTTCAAAAGAATGTTAACATTTTTTGTTTACATATAATTGAGAAAAATAATAAACATTAAATGTAAAAAAAAAGAGAGAAAATTACAAAACCTCCCCTCCCCCCCCCCCCCCGGGGCAATGGGGGTTAAGTGATTTGCCCATGGTTACACAGCAAAAACCTTTTTTTAAAAAAGGCAATGGGGCATGGTGACTAGTGTGGTGGTCCAGAAGTAAAGAAGACCAGGGTTTGAATACTGTCTGTCAGCTGTGTAATCCTGGGCAAATAGCTTAACTTCTCAGTGCCCTAAGCAGCACTCCAATACTGAGTTATAAAAGAGAATTGCTGTACACATCATTGGAAAATTCTCTCTGTCAATAAAAACACATGATCCCAATAAAAAATAATAATAGTCTGAGTGTTTTCTAGCTACTATAGCACCTAAGAAATTCAGGCATTTGCTCTTAATGATAAGTCACTTGGTGGCAACCTGTCACCCCTTGAACCTCAAGGAGATGATTGGATACTGGGAGAAACTGTGTGGTTTAATGGAAATGAAATTTAATTCAACATTTACTAAGTGTTAGTAAGGTTCAAACCATTGTGTGAGCATTAGAGATACAAAAAAGACAAAACCGTTAGCAACAGTCTCCACCCTCAGGGTGCTCACATTCTGCTATAGGCATACAACATGTATCTAGATAAGTAAATACAAAGTAATTTGAGGGGGTGAAGAAGTCACATCTATAGGGTTGGGAAAGCCTTCACTGAGGAGGGAATGAGCTGAATCCTTAAAAAAAAAAATGTTAAAATGATGAAAGGCAACAAACACTAAGAAGAGGGTAAATTTTAAGAATGGGGAACAGTTGGGGCAGCTAGGTGGCTCAGTGGATAGAGTACTGGCCCTGGAGTCAGTTCAAATCCAGCCTCAAACACTTAACACTTACTAGCTGTATGACCCTGGATAAGTCACTTAACCCCAATTGCCTCACCAAAAAAGAAAAAAAGAATGAGGAACAGTTAGAGAGGGAGAGCATGCTCTGTGAAGTTAAGCTCTCTTAAAAACCTTAATTGAACATTTTAAAAAACTTCTCATGGCCTATTCCTTCCCCTATCTCAGCTACATACAAGAGATAGTTATACCCTTGAATGAATGAGTAAATAAATTTAAAAGCATTTATGAAGTTCATGTTGTTGTTGAGTGGTTTCAGTTATTTCCGGCTCTCTATGACCCCATTTGGGGTTTTCTTGGCAAAGATACTGGAGCGGTTTGCCATTTCCTCCTTCAAGTTCTTAAGTTCTTACTCTGTGCCAAACACTATGCTAATGACTAGGGATACAAATATAACAGCTGAGAAAAGCCCTCTTCTCAAGAAGTTTACATTCTAATGGGGGAGATACATCTAGGAGGTTCCAAATGCAAGAAGGAAGAGCCCCATGGTACTTAAGGTGTAGCAATAAAACAAAAAAATACTTTTTCTTTAATGTCATTGCCATTAATAAAGCTAAATCAGTTTCAAATGCTGAAACCTTTGACAATGCCAAGGATTTTGGTGTCAAGAAGGTTTTTCTGACCTCAGCATCTGTAGAAACAATTGCCATGTTACATCTCCTGGGATCATGGCTATAAGAGCTGCCACTCCTAAGTCACTTGAGTTTACTTGCCTATTGGTGTTAAATGGTCAGCACTTTAAGATGGGCTTCTCTATTGATTTTGCTATCACCCACTAGTGTTCTACTTCCACATTCATAAACTCTGAAATTGATTTCCTGATCGTAATCTTTCATCTTCCCATCTTTCCCCTTGCCTTATAATTTCTAACCCTGTTCTTTGTTCTCACCATGATCTCCAATGTCTCCACGCCTCTCAGTTCTTTCCCAAGCTCACCCTTTCATTGGCTAGTCTTCTCCTTTCTTCATGTTGATCCCTTGGTTAACAGAATTCAACTCTCCAGTCCCTTGTCCTTGCCTTCTTCAGTCCCTTGTTGGATTACTCCCAACATGCATTGCCTATTCATTACTACTACTACTCAAAGAAGCTAGAGGAAAATCACAAAACAATGCACATTTATGGTACTGAGTGGGATATAATGGACTTGAGTCAATTCAGACTCTGAGACTAAGGTCTGGAAAGTACCCAGCCCTCAGTCCCTGTAATTGCTAGACCACTCTGTCCTTACTCCAACCTGTTGCTAAAGCACAGTCCCCCCTCCCCCATTCTTTGGCCAAACAGGGTGTTATAGCAATCTCCCTGAGAGACACATATTTTTCCTTACTGAACATGGTGTACTCCAACGCCTTCCTCCCTGCTGTCTTCTCTTAGTGCAACCCCACAGTGGTACAACCTCTCCCTTCTTGCATTCTAAAGCTCCCTAGTTCCTGGTACCATCCCTCCCTCTTTGGTGGTTTCACAGCCACCTGCCCCCTCCTCACAGGGTGGGGTGGTTTCATAACCCTCTGTGGTTTGGCAGCCACCTGCCCTTTTTCCCTCCCTGTCCCCCAGCTCTTGGACCTAGATGAGCACACCTCCATACCCTGATCATGAGCTCATCACGAGTATCAGGTGGGACAGGATTGGATGTTAGATTGTGAGCTCACCTAGTGCACAAGGGGACTTCCTCTTCAAACTTCTTTTTAATCTTTTGTGTGTGTGTGTGAGGCAGTTGGGGTTAAGTGACTTGCCCAGGGTCACACAGCTAGTAAGTGTCTGAGGCCAGATTTGAACTCAAGTCCTCCTGAATCAGAGGCGATGCTTTATCCACTGTACCCTCAAAGCTTTATCCACTGTACCTTTATCCTGAGCTGCCCCTCAAACTTCTATAAAAATCCAACTCCTGAGCTCATTTCCTCATTCCTTGCATGGGGTTGCCCATTCTCATGAGAATGAAATACATCTTTCTCTGCTTGACTTGGTGGTCTCCTTGAATTATTTAGGGAAACTGAGGAAACTGTCCCATACAGTACATAATCTCAATTGGGTCTTCACTGTGACAAAAGAATCCTTTTACAATTTCCTAACCAATTCACTATTGTGACATTTAAAACGTTCAAGAAACAGTTTCTGGGTAATCAATCATTTTATTAATAATGCCAGCATTTTATTAATAAAAGGGTCAATGACATTCTCAAATGCCAAAAGACCCCAATGGTGGTGGGCTCACAGTTTATATACCTTTGGAAGAGTTGTTCCTGAGAGGTATTCCTGAGAGTGGCAATCAACTCTCATTGGTTAACAATTGAGAGAGAATGAATATTACACTGAAAGGTAGACCTATACTAATGAAGAGCTAGAGTAAATGACTTTGTCATTTACTTCTAAATTACCCAGGCTTGGGCAATCTAATCAAAGAATTTATTCCTACCCAAACCTGTGTAGAGTGCAACTGGCTTCCCTACCTTATATTAAATTCCTCGTAAATTTGGGTGGGGTCTGACT
This sequence comes from Dromiciops gliroides, assembly GCF_019393635.1. Lineage (NCBI taxonomy): Eukaryota > Metazoa > Chordata > Mammalia > Microbiotheria > Microbiotheriidae > Dromiciops > Dromiciops gliroides. The sequence goes on along the minus strand of NC_057865.1, from coordinate 203,924,106 downwards.
AGGACTCAGGATTGAGTTATTTTAATCTCATCATCAGTAATGTTCTTCAGAGACTGAACTTTGAAATGAGGACTTCAGAAAAAGGGGAACAGGTAGCTAGGTGGTGCAGTGGATAGAGCACTGGCCCTGGATTCAGGAGGACCTGAGTTCAAATCCAGCCTCAGACACTTAACACTTACTAGCTGTGTGACCCTGGGCAAGTCACTTAACCCTCACTGCCCTGCAAAAAAAAAGAAAAAGGAAAAAAGGGCAATGTCTCTAAAATCAAGGAAGGAAATAATAATTTAGAGGAAAAAATAGTCAATAATGTCAAAGACAGCAGATAGGTCTAGGAGAAATACTGAGAAAGGCCATCAATTTAGCAGATAAGAGGACAGTTACAGTCCAGTCACATCACAAGGCATTAAGAAATAAAGGTAAGTTAAGGAAATGAAAGGGAGAGGAGATATAAGATTTAAGGGAATATCAAGGTCAAGTGAATGTCTTTTAAGGATGTTGGAGAATTAGATCTGCTTCATTTATTCATATCTAGGTCCAGTTCCTAAACAGGAAAGCAAATATATTTTGTTGTCTAATAATTGTCTTACTTATAATGAATCTATTCCTGATTCCAGTCCTAAGGAGTGCACATAAAAACATAGCTCTCACCCAAATGCCAAACTACTAGCTCATACGTTGACAGGGGGGAATGAAGGTGTCATGGTTTGCTTTTTTTTTTTTTTTTTTGGTGAGGCAATTGGGGTTAAGTGACTTGCCTAGGGTCACACAGCTAGTAATTGTTAAGTGTCTGAGGCCGGATTTGAACTCAGGTCCTCCTGAATCCAGGGCCGGTGCTCTATCCACTGCGCCACCTAGCTGCCCCCCATGGTTTGCTTTTAGTGTTTTCTGCAAGAAAAAGATGCCCAGGGAGAGAGTTCAGATAAAGCTTCAGAGGATTTAAAACTAGAACATATGACAACAGAAATGCTAAAAGAAAACAAAAATTCCCACTAACATTAGGGAGTCAGTCCTGACACCTGGGCTACTCTTGATCTTGGGCATCAATCCTGACTCTGAGTTTGCCTTTTGAGAATAAAGACAATGGCAGAGAAGTCACTATTATGGGGGTTTGCCCCAAGATGGAAGGGGGACTTTTCTTTCCATTTGAAGTCTTTTCTGACCACACTGATGCTCAGCTAACCTCCTCCCACCCCTCAAGTGTTTTTACCCTGGAGAAAAATATTCCTAGTGTAATGGGAATTTTAAATTTCCTTTTATTCCTCCAGCAACTTTTGGTTGACGAAAGCCCTGTCTTCTGTTAAGATTGACCTCACCTATTGATGGATGATGCTTGATTGATGATGATGATGACAAAATGTATGGTACTTATTATGCTGGGCTATTGTGAAGAAAATTCTTTGTCCACTTTAAGGTACTATATAAAAGTAATCTATTACTGTTGTTGCAATAATCGACTTTATGGGTTCATTGTAAGGAAATATCTCTTTAAAGTACTATATTAATGTAGTTTACTATACAAAAAATCATGATGAGCAGGATGCTATCAGAAAGACCTGGAGGGACCTGCATGAGTTGATGCAAAGTGAAATCTATTGTATACAAAATAACGGTAATATTGTGAGATGTTCTGCTGTGAATGACTTGGTTATTTTCAGCAATGCAATGATCCAAGACAACTCCAAAGGTTATAAAAAATGCAATCCATCTACAAGAGAAAGAACTGATGGTATTTGAATACAGATTGAAATATATTTTTTGTTAGTTATTTTATCAGAAACAACAACAACAAAAAAGATGAACAGGATGCTATCAGAAAAACCTGGAAAGACCTACATGAACTGGTGCAGAATGAAATGTACTATATACAAAATAGCAGCAATATTGTAAGATGATCTGCTCTGAACCCCTTGGTTATTTTCAGCAATGTAAAGATCCAAGATAACTCTGCAAAACTTATGAAAATCGCAATCCATCTACAGAGAAAGAACTGATGGTATCTGAAAACAGATTGAAGCATAATTTTTTTGATAGTTGCTTAATCTGAAGTTTTGTTTTTGTCTGTTTTCTTTCACAATCTGGCTAATGTGGAGATGTTTTGCATGACTACTCATGTATAACTTATATTGAATTGCTTTAGTTTTAGGGAGGTAGGGTGCGGAGGGAGGGAGGAAGAGAAGTTGGAATACAGAGTTTTGTTGTTTTTTTTTTTTTTTTGGTGAGGCAATTGGAGTTAAGTGACTTGCCCAGGGTCACACAGCTAGTAAGTGTCAAGTGTCTGAGGCTGGATTTGAACTCAGGTACTCCTGAATCCAGGGCCAGTGCTTTATCCACTGCGCCACCTCGATGCCCCTGGAACACAGAGTTTTTAAAAAATTGATGGCAAAATTTGTTATTACATATAATTTGGAAAAATAAAATTCTAAACATTTTAAAAAAAGATTGACTTCACCTGACCAAAACCTCACTGATGGAATAATAATGATGTTAAGGGAAGGTGGGGGCCATTTCTCCTAGTTGATAGGTTGTTGAATTGTCCCATAGGATGTATAAATTTGCTTAAGCTTTAAAACATTGCTATTAAAAAAGACCAGAAGAAGAATCTCAATTATCCCTAACTCCTTAGTAACATATAAATCTTCCTCTTCAATAAGCCTATTTGTGAACCCTCTAAATGTAGTTTAATCTATAACCTGATTTAGTTTACCAAAAGATTCTATTTAACTAGGTTTGTATTCAATGTAGTCAATAGATAGGGAAAGAATAAAGATAAGAGGCCTGTCCTGGGCAGATGCCCTCTGTGCTCTCAGTTTTAGGTTCTTAAAGATTAATGCCTTAATTAAGACCTTAATTAAGGTAGGGTATGAAAGGTAACTTAATACATGCATTTCCTTTTACATTCAATAGGGTGATGCAACATGTGTCTTCAGAGGCAGGGCAGTCAAAGCTTTATCCCAAAAAGAACTTCTGAGGACCCTCCATAGTGGTCTAAGGATCACCATCCCTGTACCTCAGGCCTTGTTGCCTATACTCCCTTGGGATTAGAAGAGGAAAAAGAGCCCCGGGAGATGATTAGGCTATCTTTTATGTCAGCATTTCCCATTCCTAGATTGTCTTCTGATTTTTTGCTACCATCATGCCCACAATTCTGTACTGTCTTTGTCTGTGGTAAAGCATTCCTATTTATATCTCTGTGCCCCTGAACTTTGAACACCCTAGGGAAAAAAACTGTAAGAGAAATTCAAGGAAGAATGAACATACCTGTCAGGCTCAAGATCTTCATGTGTAAATGAGGGTTCCCATTCCAATATCCTTGGGATGCGGTGAATGGAATAGGGGTTTTTGATACCTTTTGGTGGAATAGTAACTATTGTTATGGGAGAAATATCTCCTCTCTCAGTTCATGTGGTAGGTAACTGTTGACAAAATATATTTACCACAACGCAGAAATTATGGAAGTAAAACCTATGTTTTATTGTTATATCCAAGCATAGGTTCAGGCCTCAGAACAATCTTTAGGATTGTAACAAGGCTTTTTATAAGCAAAGTTATGACAGAGAAGTAATTCTTTTACATACTATAATCTTGTATATTCCTCTTAGGCCATAAAAGTTAAGCTTCATTTAGAGGGTTCACAAATAAGGAAGATTTACATGTCATCAAAGAATCAGGGATAGTTAAGATTCTTCCTTGGGCTGCTTTTCTTTTTTTTTCTTTTTTAATTTATTTAGAATTTTTTCCAAATTACATGTAAAGACACATTCTGACATCAATTTTTTTTAAAACTTTGTGTTCCAACTTCTCTTCCTCCCTCCCTCCCCACCCCACTTCCCTAGAACTAAAGCAATTCAATATAAGTTATACATGAGTAGTCATGCAAAATATTTCCACATTAGCCAGGTTGTGAAAGAAAACAGACAAAAACAAAACTTCAGATTAAGGAACTATCAAAAAAATTATGCTTCAATCTGTTTTCAGATACCATCAGTTCTTTCTCTGTGGATGGATTGCAATTTTCATAAGTCCTTCAGAATTATCTTGGATCATTGCATTGCTGAAAATAACCAAGGTGTTGAGAGCAGATCATCTTACAATATTGCTGTTATTTTGTATATAATACATTTCACTCTGCACCAGTTCATGTAGGTCTTTCTAGGTTTTTCTGATAGCATCTTGCTTATCATTTTTTTTGTTTCCCATAAAGTAACTAACAAAAAAAATTATGTTTCAATCTATATTTAAATACCATCAGTTCACTCTCTGTAGATGGCTGCATTTTTCTTAAGACCTTCAGAGTTGCCTTGGATCATTGCATTGCTGAAATTAACCAAGTCATTCACAGCAGAACATCTCACAATATTACTGTTATTTTGTATAGAGTAGATTTCACTTTGCATCAGTTCATGCAGGTCCCTCCAGGTCTTTCTGATAGCATCCTACTCATCATTTTTATATAATAAACTACATTAATATAGTACTTTAAAGAGATATTTCCTTACAATGAACCCATAAGGTTGATTATTGCAACAACAGTAATAGATTATTTTTATATATTACCTTAAACTTAACAAAGAATTTTCTTCACAATAGCCCAGCATAATAAGTACTATACATTTTGCCATCATCATCAATCAATCACCACCCATCAATACTCATCATCATCCTCAATCAATCCTCATAATTGTCAATCAATCCTCATCTTCTTCATTCAATCTTCTTCATCATCATCATCATTATCAATCAGTCCTCCTCATCAATCAATCCTCATCTTCCTCCAATCATCACCAATCCATCTATCAATCAATCTGGCATCATCATCACCATCAAATCATCATCATCTTACATTACTCTTGCCTCTGCTTCAAAATTTTTTCACAATTATTATGGTTAACTGTTTCCATCTTATTTTCTTCCCATGATATTTACTCTATTTTCTATCTTCTTTTACCCTTTCCCTCCTCAAAAGTGTTTCGATTCTGACTGTCCCCGGATCTGCTCTCCCTTCTTTCACTCCTGCCTCCTTATCCCCTCCCCCTCCTACTTTCCTTCAGGGTTAGATATATTATTCCACTTGATTAAGTGTGTATGCTATTCCCTCCTTGAGCCAACTCTGATGAGATTAAGGTCTTTGAGCTAATTCTGATGAGTATAAGGCTCATTCACTTCCCTACTCCTCCTCCATCTCTCCCCCCATTCCATATGCCCTTTCCTGCTTCTTTCACCCCTTCTATTCCTCCCTTTCCTCTCCCCCAGTGCATTCCTCTCTCCCCTCAATTTTACCCTAAAGATGTGATCATGGGGCAGCTAGGTGACACAGTGGACAAAGCAACCACCCTGGACCCAGGAGGACCTGAGTTCAAATCCAGCTTCAGACACAAGACACTCACTAACCCTGACCACCCCCCCCAAAAAAGATAAACAAAAAACAAATGCTTTACAGATATCATCCCTTCATAATCAATTCCCACCTGTGTCCTCTGTCTAAATTTATTCCTATCATCTGCCCTACTACTCAGAAAGCTCTTATGATTTAGACAATCATCTTCCCATGTAGGAATGTAAACAGTTTAACCTTTTAACATCTCTCATGATTTCTTTTTCCTGTTTATCTTTTTATGCTTCTCTAGGGTCTCCCATTTGAAAGTCAAATTTTCTATTCAGTTCAGGTCTTTTCATTACAAATACCTGAAAGTTCTCTTTTTCATTGAAGTTCCACTTTTCCCCTGGAATATTATACCCAGTTTTGCTGGGTATGTGATTTTTGGTTGTAATCCCAATTTCCTTTGCCCTTGTAAAGTTGCTATCTGTAAGGGGCTAAAATTCTAGTTAAACTGTCTAAAAATCTAATGAGTGGTCACCATAAATCAGGAGACTCAGCAAGAGTTTAGACTTTTAAGTATTTATTAAGGAGCATAAGAATCTGGAGAGGAGAGAGAAAGAGGCCAAGATCCCTTCATCTATCTATCTCAGGGAGCCAGTGTCTCAGCTCCACTCAAACCTAGGTCCTGGGTGCAAGAGAGCCCGCTTGCCCCTTCCTCCTCCCAGAAACCTCCTCTCCAAAAGGAAACAGGGCCATACATACACACACACACACACACACACACACACATCTCCAAGCTAATTGTCTGGTAGCTCTGATTGACAAGTCTCACAGGTGGTTCTATAGATGTAACTTCTGAATGCTAAAGTCACATGGTCTCTAAATCACATGCTTTCTCCTCATGACGGAGCTTCCCTACAGTATCTCTCCAGTAGGGGGTGCCAAACCAATTCTCACAGTTCCCCCTGTGCTTCGAGTGAAGAAACATGGTTTCCTCACATGAAGCAATAGCATTACAGATGCTTATGACTAACTAAGTAAAGGGAATGAAAAGAAAGAAAAAGAAATTGAGTGGCACATTGACAAAGGCTAAAGGGGGCACTCCCCTTTAGTAAGTGGACATTATAAACAGTGTATACTGTTTATAATGGAAAAGGAAAGCAGGAAAATGTCCATTTAAGTTTTGGAAGTCTTTTCTCAGATGATTCTTAGAATATCCTCCGGGTGTAGTTGTGGAATGGAAGTCTTTTCAGGTTTTGATGTGTGGATACTGGTAATCAGCCAGGAAAATTTCCTACAAAATTGAGCTTAACACAACTTTAAATAGCTTTGCTAATAATCAAATCAAACAATGAGAGTTCTCAAAAACATGTCTAAGGAAATTCAGAATCTTAGTTGTTATACATAAAACATATAATAAAAACAAAAAATGAAACATTCTCTAAAACTTAATATTACTATACCATCCAGAATATCATATTCCATGTTGGGCTGCTTTTCTAAGCAATGTTTGAAGGCTTAACCAAATTTACACATCCCATGGGACAACTCAACAACCTCTCAACTATGAGAAATGGTCCCAACCTTCCCTTAACATTATTATTATTCCATCAGTGAGGTTTTGGTCAGGTGAGGTCAACCTTAACAGAAGACAGGGCTTTCGTCAACCAAAAGTTGCTGGAGGAATAAAAGGAAATTTAAAATTCCCATTACACTAGGAATATTTTTCTCCAGGGTAAAAACACTTGAGGGGTGGGAGGAGGTTAGCTGAGCATCAGTGTGGTCAGAAAAGACTTCAAATGGAAAGAAAAGTCCCCCTTCCATCTTGGGGCAAACCCCCATAATAGTGACTTCTCTGCCATTGTCTTTATTCTCAAAAGGCAAACTCAGAGTCAGGATTGATGCCCAAGATCAAGAGTAGCCCAGGTGTCAGGACTGACTCCCTAATGTTAGTGGGAATTTTTGTTTTCTTTTAGCATTTCTGTTGTCATATGTTCTAGTTTTAAATCCTCTGAAGCTTTATCTGAACTCTCTCCCTGGGCATCTTTTTCTTGCAGAAAACACTAAAAGCAAACCATGACACCTTCATTCCCCCCTGTCAACGTATGAGCTAGTAGTTTGGCATTTGGGTGAGAGTTATGTTTTTATGTGCACTCCTTAGGACTGGAATCAGGAATAGATTTATTATAAGTAAGACAGTTATTAGACAACAAAATATATTTGCTTTCCTGTTCAGGAATTGGGTCTTGATATGAATCAATGAATGAATGAAAGCATTTATTAAGTATTTATTATGTTCCAAGCACTGTGCTAAGTGGTGGAGATACAAATAGCAAATAGCCCCACCCTCATGGAGTTTACATTCAATGCCTATTTGGGAGGGGAAGGTGATAGACATGGGAGAGTAGTGTCCAGGGAAAGATATTTTGGTTTGGAAAGTAAAAGAAATGGTGAGTGAAGCTAGAGGACAGTAGATTGACACATCCTTCTGGGAGGGAAGTGAAGCCTGACTGGAACCTGTCCTAGATACAGTAGGCAACTGAGGCAACTTATCAATCACTCTCTAGGGCAAGAGTTTCAGACAAGAAGGAGTTAAGATATTAGTGCAGCAGCAAAATTTTTTTTAATAATTATGTTAAATTAATGAAAGATTGAATTGGCATCAGCACTGGACTTCCAGAAGAGCCTCCTACTCTGAAAGAGATTCCTCAGGAAAAAAAAGAAAATTAACTTTTCCTCTACCTGGAAGAAAGCCTTGCTATTCTCATGTTCTCCAGAAGATGGAAGCATACTCTAGAAAGAAGAGCAAATAAATTGTCTTAATACATCTGATAAGGTTTTACAAATAGATGAGGAAAGAAGGAAAGAGAAATGCAAAGGAGAAAGGGAAAGATATGCCCAACTGAATGCAAAATTCCAGAGAATAGCAAGGAGAAAAAAAGTAGGTTTTCTTAAGTGAGCAATGCAAAGAAATAGAAGAAAACAATAGAGTGGGAAGGATGAGAGCTCAAAGAAAATTTGGGATATCAAGGGAATGTTCCATGAAAAAATGGGCATGAAAAAAAGACAAAAATGATACGGAATTTGCAAAAGCAGAAAAAAATAAGAACTGTCAAGAATATATAGAAGAACTATACAAGATCTTAATATTACCAATAACCACAATGGTGTAGTTACTGATCTAGAGCCAGACACCCTAGAGAATGAAGTCAAGTGGATCTTAAGAATCATAGCTAATAATAAGGCCAGTGGATGTGATGGAATTCCATCTGAGCTATTTAAAATCCTAAAATATGATGCTGTTAAAGTGCTGCACTCAATATGCCAGCAAATCTGGAAAACTCAGCAGTGGCTACTGGATTGGAAAAGATCAGTTTATATCCCAATCCTAAAGAAGGGCAATGTTCAAATTACTGAACAATTGTTAGCAAGGTTATGTTTAAGATTCTGTAGAATAGGCTTCAAGGGGTGGGGGTGGGGGTAGCTAGGTGGCACAGTGGATAAAGCATCATCCCTGGATTCAAGAAGACCTGAGTTCAAATTTGACCTCAAACACATGACACTAGCTGTGTGACCCTGGGCAAGTCACTTAACCCTCATTGCCCTGCAAAATAAAATAAAATAAAATAAATAGGCTTCAGCTATATGTGAAATAAGAATTACCAGAAGAGCAGTCTGGTTTTTGGTGGTGCTGTGAATAGAGTGCTGGACCTGGAGTCAGGAAGACCTGAGTGCAAATATGGCCTCAGATAATTACTACCTATGTGACCATGGGCAAGTCACTCCACCTCCATTTGATCCAGTTTCCTCATCTGTAAAATGGGAATAATAGTAGCAGTACCTCCCAGGGTTGTTATGAGGATGAAATGAGATATTATTTGTAAGGCACTTAGCACAGTACTTGGCACACAAGAAATGTTATATAAATGTTAATTATGATTATAGTGCTGTGTATTGTCTTACTTTCACCCATGTCAGGATGCACAGTAATTTGGCATTTTATATCCTCCAGACATTACACAGTACTCTTAAGCATATAATCACTTCTTTCATCCTCACTCCATCCAGATATACTGTGTCCCGATCACTAAAACCTGGCATCCCTTCACAGCAGAGCTTTCAGCTGAAAACTTGTAGATTTGTATTACCCATCTTCCCAATTTCAGTACTTTCAAGTGGGTGGAAAAATAGTAGTGTTATTATTATGATCAGAAGCCCAAAGACCCCAACAAAGGAAGAGGATTTCTAGGCTCATGTGAACCTATATTCAATCTGGTTGGGGGGGGGACTTCTGACCCCAAAGAGAGAGTTCATTTCCATTTCTTTCTAACTTATAGCTCCCACTCTAGAGGAAAACTTGATGAAAATCCCCACAAAAAACAATTTAGGTGTGACTCATGTCTAGGGTCTCATTCTTCATGCCTGGAATGCTCTCTCCTCATCTCTGCCTTCTGGCTTCCTTCAAATCTCAATTGAAATTCTCTGTTGATCATTTCAAATTTATCTATATATAGCTTATTTGTACATAACTCTTTGCATATTGTCCCCTTCCGTTAGACTGTGAGCTCCTCAAGAGCAGGGACTGTCTTTTACCTTTCTTTGTATCAACAATGCTTAGCATAAAGCCTGTCACTTAATGAGTGTTTATTGACTGATCAAGTAACTGACAGGGTCAATTATTAGCAAAAGTATTTAATATACAGTGTGGGTTTCTAGTAGAGAACAATAATCCATTGCTTCTACCCCAGAAAATATTTAAGATTCAAAGGAATATATGTGCTCATGGGCAGATGCAAAAACATAAAACATCTCAAATAGAACATAACACTTGTTTGTTAGACTTCCTCTGGGAGTAAAGACTTCAGTGAGACTGCCAGACCCTTATTTCACATTCACTTTATGCTGCCCTGTCCAAGCAATATCCCAAGGTGCAGATCTCCTGGCCAGCGGGGACATTGCTTTAATTCTCTTGAATCCTTCCCAGCTTCAGAAACCTCCTGGTGGTGGTGATCTTCAAGAATCATGCTCCCACCTCTCTCACCAACCAGCTGGACTCTAGAATGCAAACTCTTGAACTCATGAGGTAGCCACCAAAGCTGGGAATGTTTGTTTCTCAGGATCACTCATCACCAGTCTATGCTCAGGAAATAAAACTTCGAAGCATCAGAAAACCAACAGGGACTCACTCTCACTCTCGCCTAGGCAAGCATGAGCTCATGTTACTGTGTGCCAGTCACCAAGGGAGATAGTGATGGAAAATAGTCTCACCAGAGAAAGGACCAGAAGACAGTGGGAGGAGTTGTTTTCACTTTAGGCAGCTAGAGTCCATCTTCCTGACTCTCAGTCAACCTTCAACTTCAGCATAACCTCCCTTATCTCTCTTCCAGCCATAGGGAGTCATGGAGAACAATCAGCAAAATGTCACCCCAGCACAATGCAAGTCCTTCATCAAGAGGCTATAGGGACCAATTTTTAATTGAGGAGTGTTAGCTAGGCAGCTTATCGCAATATTGGGGCAAGGAAGGAGACTGACAGCCTCCCTCAAAACAGAGCAGGATTTATTTAACAAGAATGAACTTAAAAAAAAAAAAACACAAACAGGATCAGTAGGATTAAGGGAAAGGAAATAAAATGGGGAAAGGGAAATAATACAACCTCAATAACACCACTGCCCAGGAATCAGCTGAGAACACACAGCAGTGTCCTGTCACCTTCCAGCTTCAAGTTAGAATGGCAAAAAACCTCCCTTTTTTCAGCAGACCCCAGGCTGACCACACACAGCCCCAAGCCAATTGACTGGCAGCTCTGACTGACAGTCACATGACTGCCCTCACTGGGCTTCCAGTCATTATAATTTTTCCAGGCCCATGTAGGCATTGGCAAGTGGTGATGACATGTGGAGCACCATGCCATTTGCGGAGGCGCTGGCCTGAGCCCCAGGCCAGTGTGCACGCCGGGGGTTTTTTAAATTCTAGCCAAAAGATGGGGTCATAAAAACCTCAAATAACAATTAATTCTATACAAGGCCAAGTATACATGTCCAGCTCCTGAGGAGCTGCTCCAGGCCAACAATTCAGGGGTGCTCTTGATGACCTGTTACATTTGGTTCATAGGATTTAAAACTCAGAGTGAACTCAGAGTTAATTTTTTCAAACTTGTTTTTTGCTTTTTTGTGTTGTTGTTGTTGTTTTTTTTTTTTTTTTGCAGATGAATATGCTGGAGCCCATTTACAGGTAGTAAATGAGACAGCTAGATACAAACCAATCCAGGGATGCAAAGAAGGTGAATGAATGAATGAATGAAAAAACATTTTTATTTAAAGTTTAGAGCCAGATAAGTTCTGAGTGGGCTCTTAGAGGTTGTAATGAATGTATTGAATTGTGAAAGGTAAAAAGTAGCAGGCCCTGACAGAGATAGATAAGGTAAAGTCTGCCTCTCTCTGAGAATTAGTGTGAATGTGAACAATCCCTATAGTTGTTGACAGTATGCATTTTTTATTGGTTTATAATCTTTTAAAAAAGAATTTAAAACATCAACATATAGAAAAGTATATGAGTACAAGAAGAAAATGGCAAAGGTAACCATAAAAGATAGATGAAAGTCAAGGGGAAAAAAGGTAATCAAGTGTAAAGTTTGTATGACAGAGACTTCAGTCAAATTCAGAATATGTCACTTTCCAGTTACTTGTCTGGCTAATCTTTGAACTTCTGTATTGCCTTCAAATTTTGAATGAGGAAAAACATACTCCCATAACATTCATGCCTAGAATCTTATTATCCAGCCTAATGAAGTGCTCTCTGGGCATTATTTTGGCTTTTTCTCCAGTTAATTCATTTCTATGTAACCAGGTTTGGTTCATGTCCAGATCACCTAAGATAGAGGCACCCATGTATAACATGGGTTTGTTCTGGTCCCACTATCTTAGGGCCAGGTGTGTCACTTCTCCCCACCTCCCCACATGGGTTCTCAAGTACCCTGGGGGGGTTGTGGATCTCTTTTCTCTACCCACACTATTTGTATTCCTCCAATTCCCAGTTTCCGGTGCTCTATCCACTGCACCACCTAGCTGCCCTCGATTTTCTAATAGAAATCAGAAACATCCCTACGTTCTTTGTCCAACCTGACCATCATTTATTCAAAAAGCATGTTTTGCATACCTACTATATAGCAAACACTGCCTCAACACTGAATCCTGGATAATTCTCAGCAGATTTTATTCTTTCGCACCATTGAACAGCATGTGCAATTCTTTTGACTAATGACAGCTGTTCATCCAGAGTCTCTCTAGTGAAAAGTATTCCTTTCACAGTAGTTTGTAACACAGGAAGAGGTTGTTGTTGTTTTTTTAATTAGAGTGTGCTCTTTGTCATGGTAGTTGTATGTACTGCTCTCACACCTCATTTCCTCCAGTTGGGTGGCATTGCTATGCCAAGGGAAAATGCCTCTTTTAAAGGAATTAGACCAAGAGTTTAGAGTAGAAATCATTCCTTATGACTGGGCCCTCACTACAAAACAGGACAGAATTTCTGCTTTGTTGATGTTAAGTAACAATTTAACACCAGAGCTCATCATCAAAGTGGCCAACAGAAGGGTATGGCAGGAATTTTTTCAATGTTCCATCTTCATGAATCCCACAGGGTGATTATCATGAGACCATGTCACTGTCACCTTTCTCTCATCTATCAAAAGAACCCTAACCAGGACCATACAACTCCTTGAAAGCAGGGTGAGTAAATTCTGCGATGCCAGGCCACTACAAGGCATCTGTGGGGCAAGGGATTGAGGGAAAGACAATGCAGGTTACTTTACATTCTTCCAGTGTCCTCTAAGGATAGTCACACAGCCAGTATGTGTCAAAGGCAGAATTTAAACCCAGTTCTTATAGATTTATCCACTTTATCTTCTTTATCCATTTTGCCCCCTTCCCTGACTCTTTTTCTGAGCACATTTAAAGAAAAAAAAAAACCTTAAGAATTGAGAACTTATATGTCTCAATCTTCAAAAGAGAGGTACTTAACGGATGTTCTCCTTCCATTGATTCCCCCAATCTTCCCTTTTTGTACCCTTTAGAAAAGAATTTGTTCATTAGTTCTTCAACTAATGATGAAAAATGCTTTCCATCTCCAGAGAAAGAGCTGATGGAGTCTCAATGAAGATTGAAGCATAGTTTTTCTTTCTTTTTCTTATTTTATTATTATTTTTTACAACAGGACTGACATGGAATTGCTTTGCATGACTGCAGATGTATAACCTATATCAAATGGCTTGCCTTCTCAATGAGGGGAGAAGCAGAGGAAGGGAGGGAGAAAATTTGGAACTCAGAATTTTTTATAAATAATGTTAAAAATTGTTTTTATATGTAATTGGGGAAAATCAAATATCAAATTAAATTTTTAAAAAGAAAGGAATTTGATCAACTCATTCCCACAAAAATATAGAATATATGTGTGAATTAGGTTATTTAAATATATAGACATAGTTTACAGGTGGCATGATCTGAGATCCAATATAATCTACCCAGTCTTTATTCCTCCTTTGTGGGGGGAATAGTTAAAGGCCCATGCCAACAACACAAGCAGCCTAGCTGGGGGGAGGGACAGGCAGGACCCAGATCTGTCAAAACTGGGTGATCTCTTTTCCAGTCTTTAAGAGGAGTACAAGCCTAAAATCACATATATATATATATACACATATATATATATTTCAAATATCTCAATTATATCTAATCTAGAAGTATGATTTTTTATGATCACTCTAAAAGGGGAAGGTAGCACTTAGCTTACACTTGTCACATTAGCCTCTTCACTAGACCATTGTAAATAAAGAACAGTTAGTAAATTAATTTATCCAAGCAAAAATAGCAAACAGAAATTGAAGTTCTATGATTATAATATACAAAAGAATAGAAAGTAAACTAGCTTTCATCTGAGAGTGAAGTAAGATCTCAACTCATGGTAGGAGAGAATGATTGTTGTTGTTGTTTGTCCTTCATTTCTCAAAGAGGACCATGACATCAGGAGGTGATGTCATGACTTGCAGTGAATTGGATTTAAGTGAGGGATGGCTGTGCAAAGTCGCAAACCTTATTCTCTCCCCCAGAGAAATCTGGATCCAGTGGGAAGATATATATCAGGATGACTGGAGATGGCCCTGGATGTTCAAGGCAATTGAGTTTAAGTGACTTGCCCAGGGTCACACAGCTAATAAGTGTCTTAGGTAAGATTTGAACTCAGGTCCTCCCAACTTCAGGACTAGTGTTCTAACCACTACATCATTTAACTGTCCAGGAGATCCACTCTTAACAGTCCAGAATTTTAAACTCTGAAAGTCAAGGGATATAAACCCAAAGATACAAGGTTTTGAAACAAAAACTCATTATTTAACAAAAAAAAAAGCTGGGAAAACTGGAAAACAGTATGGCAGAAACTTGGTATAGACCAACATCTCACACCATATACTAAAATAACGTCAAAATGAGTAAATGATTTACACATAAAGGGTGATACCATACAAGAGCATGGAATAGTTTATCTGTTAGATTTGTGGACAGGGGAAGAATTTAGGACAAAGAAGATATAGAGAGAATTATAAAATGTAAAATAGATAATTTTGATTATATAAAATTAAAAGGATTTTGCACAAACAAAACCAATGCAACTGAAATTATAAGGAAAGCAGAAAACTGGGAAAGAATTTTGCAACAAATATCACTAATAAAGGCCTCATTTCTGAAATATATAGAGAACTGAGTCAAATTTATAAAAATATAAGTTATCCCCTATTTGATAAATTGTGAAAGGATAGGAACAGGCAGATGACAGACAAAGAAATTAAAACTATCAATAGTCATATGAAAAAATGCTCTAAATCACTATTGATCAGAAAAATCCAAATTAAAACAACTTTGAGCCACCACCTCACACTTATCAGAGTGACAAATATAACAAAAAGGAAAATATTTGATGTTGAAAGGGATGTGGGAAAATGGGATGTTAATCTGCTATTGGTGGAGTTGTGAAGTGATCCAACCATTATGAAGAGCAATTCAAAACTATGCCCAAAGGGTTATCAATCTGTGCATACCCTTTGATCCGGCAATACAACTACTAGGTTTCTATCCCAAAGACATCCCCCAAAAGAGAAAAAGACCTATTTGTACAAAATTATTTATAGCAGCTCTTTTTGTAGTGGCTAAGAATTGAAAATCAAAGCAATGTCCATCAACTGAGGAATGGCTAAACAGCTGTGGTATATTATTGTGATGGAATATTATTGTGCTATAAGAAATGACAAGCAGGACGATTTCAAAAGGCCTGGAAAGACTTGTATGAACTGATATATAGTGAAGTGAGCTGAACTAGAGTTGCACACAGTTACAACAATATTGTTTGGTGAAGAACTGTGAATGACTTGACTATTCTCAACAATACAATCCCAAAAGACTAATGATGGAGCATACTATCCACCTCCAAGGAAAAGACTGATATTGATTGAACACAGACCTAAGCATGCTATTTTTCACTTTATTTTTTTCAGTTTTTCCTTTATTTGAATTTTCTTGCACAAAATAACTAATATGGTAATGTTTTACATAATTGCACATGTGTAACCTAAAAAAATAAATAAATAAAGTGGGACAGAGGGGAAAAAAAAGGAAAGTTAAGCAATATGCTGGACTGACTTCTCATAGATTCCATGGCTGAAAGTGCCCTATTCCTCCAATTAAAAGATTTTTGCCTTTTCTGACTCTCTCTCTCTCTCTTTCTCTCAGTCTCTGTCTCTCTGTGTATGCTTTCCTCCTTTTTCTCCTCCTCCCTCCAGGTCTTCTTTAGAAGTTTCTCTGTTACCAAGTGAAATAAGTCCCTTATTGCAGGTATGAAATCATTATGCTCAGAATTATATCAGCCAATTAGAAATCACATCTTCATAATCCTCATAAGCGGCACACAGCTCAGGGCCTTTCCCCCTCCATCTGCCTGTTCCTTTCCTTTCACAAAAAGTATAATGGTGGAATTCAAGATGTCAGCAAACCTAAATAGAGGTATTTGGGGTGTGGGAAAGTTCAGAGGTTGGAATTAGTTCCTAGGGATTTGTTAAAAACCAAATTTAAATCAATTCAACTCTTAGTAGATTTAGTTCATTTTAGTTCAATTACTTTCAACTAGTACAATATTTATTAAGACCTAATCTGTGGTTAGCAGCCAGATTCATAGTATTTTAGAGACCTTTTTTCTCCATGAGACTGGGATATGATTCCCATTCAGTTTGGGAATACTTCCCTTTTATTCTTGGTCCCATATTAAAATGGGGTTGTTGTTGCTAGAAGTTTGAGGACATCAAGTTCATTCTGAGGGTAAATTTATGAGTTTAAGGGTTCAGGCAGGATTCTTCCCCAGATAGATTAATGACATCCAATTAGATGCCCAATGTCCTGCCTACTGCCTAGTACTGAGGGCATGCCTGTGCTAGCTTCAATGGAGAAAAGATCATTAATGAAAAGACCTGCTGTCACCATCCTTTCTTTTGCTTTGTCTGGGTCTGCCTGGGAGGGCTATTGCCTGGTATTCCTTTCTCTCTCTCTCTCTCTCTCTCTCTCTCTCTCTCTCTCTCTCTCTCTCTCTTTTGCTGCATCTGGTTCTAAAATGTGGAAGGTATTATAGAGAGACAGATTATAGGTAGGATTACCACACCCCTTCCCTAATCTCTGACAACAAAAGGTGACTGATTATTGATGCTGGTTGATTGAAGAGGTAAAAGCAAAACCAGAGATTAAGGAACAAGAAAGAAGAGATGTGGAAAAATAGGAGTCACATGTTAATATAGTTAATAAGGCAACTTATGAATGTACAGGCTGCATTGAAACTGCTGTATTATTATGGTTGTTCTTATTTTTCACAGACTATGTAAGTAAAGAGAGATGAAAACAAGTTTTCCATTCATCCTTTTCTATGTATCTGTCAGACCATCACTTGAGGGACCCAGCATACTTCCTTTTTCTTTCTTTTTAAAAAATGTACTAATACAAAAATATTTATAGCTGCTCTTTATGTGGTGGCAAGGAATTGGAAGTTGAGGGGATGCCCATCAACTGGGGAATGGCTGGACAAGTTGTGGTATATGAATGTAATGGAATACTATTGTGCTGTAAGAAACGATGAGCAGGAGTTCAGAGAAACCTGGAGGGTCTTGCATGGGATGATGATGAGTGAGATGAGCAGAACCAGAAGAACATTGTACACAGTATCATCAACATTGTGTGTCGATCTACTGTGATGGACTAGATTCTTCTCACCAATGCAATGGTACAGAAGAGTTCCAGGGGACTCATGATGGAAGAGGATCTCCAAATCCAGGGGGGAAAAAAAGAACTGCGTAGTATAGATGCTGATTGAAACATGCTATTTCTTTTGTTTTTGGTGCTGTTGTTTTTCTATTTTGAGGTTTTCCTCATTGCTCTGATTTTTCTCTTATAACATGACTAATGTAGAAATATGTTTAATGTTATTTTATATATATATATATATGTATATATATATATATAATGTTGAGAACTATCTTTACATGTAACTGGAAAAAATGCTTTTATCAGAAAAAAATGTACTAATAATGGGGGCAGCTAGGTGGTGCCAGGAGGACCTGAGTTCAAATCCAGCCTCAGAACTTGACATTTACTAGTTGTGTGACCCTGGGAAAGTCACTTAATCCTCATTGCCCCGTCCCCCAAAATGTACTAATAACATTTCTGTTTACATCATCTTTATTTCAAAATATATCTTTCCCCCTCCCCAACCCAATGAGCCACTCCTTCTATCCAAGAACAAAAGCATTAAAAATGGAGAAGAAAAAAGAATACTTCAGTAAAAGTAGCCAACACATCAATCTGACAATATTCCAGAAATTCCCTGCCTCTGCACAAAAAAAAAAAGAAAAAAAAAGGGAGATGAAAGAGATTTAATCTTTTTTTCTTTTAGGCTAAACTTGATCAGTATAGTTACTCATCATTTAGCTTCATTTTTTTATTAGTTTCCATTTACATTGTAGTTGCTGAGTATAATGTTTTACTGGTTCTGCTTATTTCACATTGCATAAATTCGTATGTCTTCTCATGCTTCTCTGTATTACTTACATTCATCATTTTTTACAGTGTAATATTCCATCAAAATTTATGTATCACAACTTGTTTGGCCATTCTCTTAATAATGTTGTAATTTAAAAAGTGATGCTATCAACATTTTAATATGTGTGGCATCTTTTTCTGGGATATAGTCCTAGCATTGAAATCTCTGGATCAAAGGGTCACATTTTAGTCACTCTCTTTACATAATTCCAAGTTGCTTTTTAGAATGGTTCAACCAAAAAAAATTAAAAAAAAAAAAAGAATGGTTCAACCAACTGTTAAGGTACCTACCTTTCCACAACATCTCTAACATTGACTATCTTTAGTCATCTTTGACAATTTGCCAGATATGATGTGGAATCTCAGAGTTTACTTTTTATACTGATGGGACATCTGCTCTTTATGATAATGTTGAGGAAATTGGTTAAAACATTTGTTTTTCAGACTATCTACCTTTTAATACAATCCCAATCAGTATATGAAAAGGTTATTTCTTATAATAGGATAGAAGTATAACAAAATTCACTTGAACAGGAAATGATATATGCAAGAATAACAGGAAGAAATATGGAAAGGATAACCATGGAACAGAAGATATTATGTTGATCTGAAATCAGAGGGTCTAGACTCATTCTGCTTTTATGACTTACTATTGTGTGATCTTAACTAAATTATTTAACCTCTCTGGGCTTCAATTTTCTTATATATAAAGTTAGAAAATTGGACCAGATGATCTCTAAGATCTCATCACCCTAAATGCTATGAACTGGCCTTATAAGATTTCAAAATGTTGCATAAAACAATACACCATAAAACTTCTAATATTGTGTGGGGGGAAAGATGGGGAATAAAATCAAACAAGTGCCCAGGAATAGAACACTACACATATAAGAAGTTAGTGTTTGAGAAACTGTCTAAAAAAAGTACTCTAGAGAAGAACAAATATTTAATTTAAAACTATTGGGGGGGGGCAGAGCCAAGATGGCAGAGAGGAATCAGCAAGTTGCCTGAGCTCTCCTTCTGTTCCCTCAAAAAGAACATTAAATTGGGGCAGCTAGATGGTGCAGTGGTTAAAGCACTGCCCCTGGATTCAGGAGTACCTGAGTTCAAATCTGGCCTCAGACACTTGACACTTACTAGCTGTGTGACCCTGGGCAAGTCACTTAACCCCCATTGCCTGCAAAAAAACCAAAACAAAACAAAAAAAAGAACATTAAATCAAGCCTCGGGACAGACTCAAACTATAGAATCTGCAAAGAGACAGAGAGACACAGTCTTCCAACAAGAGATAATTTAGAAGACTTCAGGAAAGGTTGGTCTGACTCAGGCAAAAGGGAGGCCCAGTGCAGGGTGGCAGCGCAGCACCGAGGGGGTCAGGGCAAGTCAGCAGGAAGCTGTGGGCCACAGCCGAGCAACTGAGGTCCCTGGCTCAAAGATCTGGTGGCACAGCAGGACAGTGGCAAAACCCACCTGCACCAGCCAAGAGGGCAGGTTGCCAGCTGGAGGGCCACACACTGGACAGGTACAACTAGGTCTACTGATCCCAGTGTGCTCTGACAGGAAGTCCAGGGCAGGGAGAAATCCAGAAGCCATAGAGGCCTCAGTGTAAAAAGCAGGTAACACAGCCCCTATACCCCAGCACAAGAAGCTTGAAACAGGGACCCTGGTGCCTCCAGAGCAGACCTCAACTTAAAAAAAAAAAAAAAGCTGCAGTATGAGTAAGAGACAAAAAAGAGCTCTCACCATTGAAAGCTTCTGTATTAGAATGGAAGAGGCAAACACAAACTCAGATGAGGACAATACTCTCAAATTGCCTAAATGTGAAGCCTCAAGGGGAAGATGAATTGGTCTCAAGAACAAAAAACCTTCTTAGAAGAGCTCAAAAAGGATTTTAAAAAATCAGTCGAGAGAGGTAGAAGAAGAAATGGGAAGAGAGCTCAAAAAGGATTTCCGAAGTCAGTTGAGAGATGTAGAAGAAAGAACGGGGAGAGAAATGAAAGCAAAACAAGAAAATTATGAAAATTGACTGAAGAAAACAGTTCCTTAAAAAAGTCATCTGGCTAAATGGAAAAAAAGGTGCATAATCTCACTGAAGAAAACAATGCCTTAAAATTAAAATTAGACAGTTGGAAGATGATGTCTCCATGAGACACCAAGAATCAGTCAAACAGAATCAAAAAATGAAAAAATAGAAGAAAATGTGAAATACCTCATTGGAAAGACAACTGACCTGGAAAACAGATCCAGGAGAGATAATTTGAAAATTATTGGACTGCCTGAAAGCCATGATCAGAAAAAGAGTCTAGACACCATATTCCAGGAAATTATTAAGGAGAACTGCCCTGATATTATAGAATCAGAGGATAAAATTGTCATTGAAAGAATCCACTGATCACCTCCTGAAAGAGACCCCCAAAAGGAAAACTCCAAAGAATGGTGTAGCCAGATTCCAGAATTATCAGTTGAAGGTGAAAATGCTCCAAGCAGCCAGAAAGAAGCAATTTAAATATCATGGAGCCACAGTCAGGATTGTTCAGGACCTGGCAGCTTCAACATTAAAGGGTCGCAAGGCTTGGAATATGATATTCCTGAAGGCAAAGTAGTTTGGATTGCAGCCAAGAATCTATTACCCAGCAAAACTGATCATTCTCTTTCTTTCTTTCTTTCTTTTTTTTTTTTTTTGCAGGGCAATGGGGGTTAAGTGACTTGCCCAGGGTCACACAGCTAGTAAGTGTCAAGTGTCTGAGGCCGGATTTGAACCCGGGTACTCCTGAATCCAAGGCCGGTGCTTTATCCACTGCGCCACCTAGCTGCCCCTGATAATGATCAGGGGAAAAGATGGACATTCAATGACATTGGGGACTTTCAAGGTTTCCTGATGAAAACCAGAACTGAATAGAAAATTTGATTTTAATATACAAGACTCAAGAGAAGTTAAAAAAGGTAAACAGGGGGGAAAAAAGTTACTCAATTAGGTTAAACTGTTTACACGCCTACACGGGAAGATAATCCTCATAACTTTTGAGAACTGTATATGTATTTGGGCAAACAGAAGGATTATACACAGAGGGTATAAATATAAATTGTATTTGATGTGTTGATATAAAGAAAATTAAGGGGTTAAAAAGGGAGTCTATGGGGAGAAGGGAGGTGGAATGGGGTGAATTATATCACATGAAGAGGTGAAGAAAAACCTATTATAATAGAGGGAAAGAAGGGAGGGGTGAACATTGTTTCAACACTACTGTCATTAGATTTGATTCAAAGATGGAATAACATATACATTCATTTGAATAAAGAAACTTGGCTTATTCTTTAGGGAAGTAAAAGGGGAAGGGGAAGGGGGGGACTGATAGAAGGGAGGGCAAAAGCAAGGGAGAAAAGAGTAAAGAAAAGGGAGGGGTTGATAAAAAGGGAGGGCAGATTGGGGAAAGCAGGGGTAAGAAGAAAAATGTTGGTGAGGAGGAATAGGGTGAAAGAAGGGAGAAAAAGTACAAAGGGGATAAATAAAATGAAGTGGAACAGACAGTAATAATGACTGTGAATGTGAATGGGATGAACTCTGTTATAAAATGGATTAAAACCCAGAATCCTACAATATGCTGTTTACAAGAAACACATTTGAAGAGAGATACACACAGAGTAAAGGTAAAAGGCTGGAGCAGAATATATTATGCTTCAGCCTAAGTAAAAAAAGCAGGGGTAGCAATCCTTATCTCAGACAAAGCACAGGCAAAAATAGATCTCATTAAAAGAGATAAGGAAGGAAACTACATCGTGCTAAAAGGTACTATAGATAATGAAGTAATATCAATATTAAATATGTATGCACCAAGTGGTATAGCATCCAAATTCTTAGAGGAGAAGTTAAATGAGTTACAAGAGGAATTATATAGTAATATTATACTAGTGGGGGATCTAAATCTTCCCCTCTCAGAATTAGATAAATCTAGCCAAAAAATAAATAAGAAAGAAGTGAAAGAGGTGAATAGAATACTAGAAAGTTAGACATGATAGATGTCTGGAGAAAATTGAATGGGGATAGAAAGGAACATACCTTTTTCTCAGTAGTACATGGCACATTTTCAAAAACTGACCACGCATTAGGGCACAAAAACATCATAGTCAAATGCAAAAAGGCAGAAATAGTAAATGCACCCTTCTCAGATCATGATGCAATAAAAATTACATGTAAGAAAGAGCCATGGAAAAGTAGACTGAAAATCAATTGGAAATTAAATAATTTCATTCTAAAGAATGAATGGGTCAAACAACAAATCATAGAAACAATCATTAACTTTATCCAAGAGAATGACAATAATGAGACAACATACCAAAATCTATGGGATGCAGCAAAGCAGTGCTTAGGGGAAAATGTATAGCTCTAATTGCTTACATGAATAAAAAAGAGAAAGAGGAGAGCAATGAATTGGGCATGCAACTTAAAATGCTAGTAAAAGAACAAATTAGAAATCCCCAATTAGATACTAAACTGGAAATCCTGAAAATTAAAGGAGAAATTAATAAAATTGAAAGCAAGAAAACTGTAAAAATAATCAACAAAACTAAGAGCTGGTTTTATGAAAGAACCAATAAAATAGATAAAATATTGGTTAATTTATTTTTGGTTTTTTGGGGTTTTTTTAAGTGAGGCAACTGGGGTTAAGTGACTTGCCCAGGGTCACACAGCTAGTAAGTGTTAAGTGTCTGAGGCCGGATTTGAATTCAGGTACTCCTGACTCCAGGGCCGGTGCTCTATCCACTGCGCCACCTAGCTGCCCCTGGTTAATTTGATTTTTTAAAAAAGAAAGAAAACCAAATTACCAGTATCAAAAATGAAAGGGGTGATGTTACCATCAAAGAAGTGGAAATTAAATCAATAATTAGGAATTATTTTGCCCAACTGTATGCCAATAAATTTGACAATCTAAATGAAATGGATGAATATTTACAAAAATACAAACTACCCAGGTTAACTGAAGAGGAAATAAAATCCTTAAATAAGCCAATACTAGAAAAAGAAATTGAACAAGCCATTAATGAACTCCCTAAGAAAAAACCCCCAGGGCCAGATGGGTTTACAGATCAATTCTACCAAACATTTAAAGAACAATTGATTCCAATATTATACAAATTATTTGGAAAAATAGGTGAAGAAGGAGTTCTACCAAATTCATTTTATGATACAAATATGGTGGTGATACCAGAACCAGGCAGAGCAAAAACAGAGAAAGAAAATTATAGACCAATTTCCCTAATGAATATTGATGCTAAAATCTTAAATAAGATATTAGCAAGGAGATTGCAGCAAGTGATCACCAGGATAATACATTATGACCAGGTGGGATTTATACCAGGAATGCAACATTAGGAAAACTATTAACATAATCAACCACATCAATAAGAAAACTAACCAAAATCATATGATTATATCAATAGATGCAGAGAAAGCTTTTGACAAAATACAGCACCCATTCCTAATAAAAACACTAGAGAGCTTAGGAATAGGTGGAGCTTTCCTTAAAATAATAAGCAGTATCTACCTAAAACCATCAGCAAGCATTATATGTAATGGGGATAAGTTAGAGGCCTCCCCAATAAGATCGGGGGTGAAACAGGGATGTCCATCATCACCTCTATTATTTAATATTGTACTAGAAAATGTTAGCATTAGCAATCAGAGAAGAAAAATGAATTAAAAGAATTAGAATAGGCAAGGAGGAAACAAAACTATCACTCTTTGCAGATGGTATGTTGGTATACTTAGAGAATCCAGAGAATCAACTCAAAAAATTACTTGAAACAATTAACAACTTTAGCAAAGTAGCAGGATATAAAATAAATCCACATAAATCATCAGCATTTCTATACATGACCAACAAAGTCCAGCAGCAAGAGATAAAAAGAGAAATTCCATTTAAAGTAAAGGTAGGGGCGGCTAGGTGGTGCAGTGGATAAAGCACCGGCCCTGGATTCTGGAGTACCTGAGTTCAAATCTGGCCTCAGACACTTGACACTTACTAGCTGTGTGACCCTGGGCAAGTCACTTAACCCCCATTGCCCCACAAAAAAAAAAAGTAATGGTAGATAATATAAAATATTTGGGAGACTACTTGCCAAGACAAATCCAGAAACTATATGGACACAATTACAAAACACTTTTCACACAAATCAAATCAGATCTAAATAATTGGAAAGATATCAATTGCTCATGGATAGGCAGAATTAATATAGTAAAAATGAAAATTCTACCTAAATTAATTTATTTATTCAGTGCCATACCAATCAGACTACCTAAAAATTATTTTATAGAGCTAGAAAAAATAATAACAAAATTCATCTGGAAAAACAAAAATTCAAGAATATCCAGGGAAATAATGAAAAAAATGCACAGGAAGTTGGGTTAGCTGTAACAAATCTGGAGCTTTACTATAAAGCTGCAGTCATCAAAACTATTTGGTACTGGCTAAGAAATAGAGTGGAGGATCAATGGAATAGGCTAGGCACAGGAGACACAGTAGTAAATGACATTAGTAATGTACTGTTTGATAAACCCAAAGACTCCAACTTCTGAGATAGGAACTCAGTATTTGACAAAAACTGCTGGGAAAACTGAAAGATAGTATGGCAGAAATTAAGCATAGACCAACATCTTACACCTTATACTAAAATAAGGTCAAAATAGGTACATGAGGGGCAGCTAGGTGGCGCAGTGAATAAAGCACCAGCCCTGGATTCAGGAGTACCTGAGTTCAAATTTGGCCTCAGACATTTAACACTTACTAGCTGTGTGACCCTGGGCAAGTCACTTAACCCCAATTGCCCTGAAAAAAAATGGGTACATGATTTAGACATAAGAGGTGACACCATAGGCAAATTAGGAGAGGAAGAAATAGTCTACCTTTCAGATCTTTGGAAAGGAGAACGGTTTATGACCAAAAAAGAGATAGAGAATATTATGAAATGCAAAGTGGATGATTTTGATTACATTAATAAGTTTTTGTACAAACAGAAGCAATGCATCCAAAATTAGAAGGGATGCAGAAATCTGGGAAACAATTTTTATGGCCAGTACTTCTGATAAAGACCTCATTTCTAAAATATATAGGGAACTAAATCAAATTTATAAGAACCCAAGTCATTCCCCAATTGAGAAATGGTCAAAGGATATGAACAGGCAGTTTTCTGATGAAGACATCAAAGCTATCTATTCCCATATGAAAAAATGCTCTAAATCACTATTGATTAGAGAGATGCAAATTAAAACAACTCTGAGGTACCACCTGACACCTATCAGATTGGCTAAAATGACAAAAAAGGAAAATAATAAATGTTGGAGAAGCTGTGGAAAAATTGGAACACTAATGCATTGTTGGTGGAGCTGTGAACTGATCCAACCATTCTAGAGAGCAATTTGGAATTATGCTTAAAAGGCTATAAAGCTGTGCATACCCTTTGACCCAGCAATATCACTTTTGGGTCTTTTTCCCAAGGAGATCATAGAAAAGGGAAAAGGACCTACATGTTCAAAAATATTTATAGCTGCTCTTTTTGTGGTGGCAAGGAATTGGAAATTGAGGGGTTGCCCATCAGTTGGGGAATGGCTGAACAAGTTGTGGTATATGAATGTAATGGAATTCTATTATGCTGTAAGAAATGATGAGCAGGAGGAGTTCAGTGAAACCTGGAAGGACTTGCATGAACTGATGATGAGTGAGATGAGCAGAACCAGAAGAACATTATACACAGTATCATCAACATTATGTGTTGATCAACTGAGATAGACTGGATTCTTCTCACCAATACAATGGTACAAGAAAGTTCCAGGAGACTCATGATGGAAAAGGCTCTCCAAATCCAGAAAAAAAAAAAAAAACTATGGAATATGGATGCTGATTAAACCATACTATTTCTTTTGTTTTTGGTACTGTTGTTTTTCTATTTTGAGGTTTTTCCTTATTGCTCTGATTCTTCTCTTATAGCGTGACTGATGCAGAAATATGTTTAATGTTGTTATGTATACGTATATATGTATGTATACATATACATAACAACATTATATATATATATATATATATATATAAAACCTATATCAGATTGCCTGCTGTCGAAGGGGGGAGGGGGGGAGGGAGGGGAGGGAGGAAGAAAAATTGGAAATTGGAAATCTTATATAAACAAATGCTGAAAGCTATCTCTACATGTAACTGGAAAATAATAAAATACTTTTATTAAAAAAAAAACTATTGAGGGGCAGCTAGATGGCGCAGTGGTAAAGCACCGGCCCTGGATTCAGGAGTACCTGAGTTCAAATCCGGCCTCAGACACTTGACACTTACTAGCTGTGTGACCCTGGGCAAGTCACTTAACCCTCATTGCCCTGCAAAAAAACCAAAAACAAACAAAGAAAAAAAAACTATTGGGAAAATTTTGGTAAAACAAAATAGATTTGAATCCTTTCTTCATACCACATGTACATGTAATAGAAGTTATCAAGAGATTCTCCCTGAGCTTCTCAAATGGTGCTCTTCCTCTGGAACTGAGCATGCACTGAGACTTTTTTCTGGTATAGCATGTGCTCTGGGTGCTTGCTAAAGGACAACCAACAGCTCATGATTGGTCCATAGACCCCTGTGGTGGTGGGGCTCTGTCAAAGATGATTATCAAGTCATCCAGAAAGAGCCATCCTGTCTGTGGGCCAGGAGAGAGAAAAGGTGGCTTTAGGGTTCTTTGGAGGTCGTCTCACAGAAACACAAAATTTGAGAATCGGAAGAGACCTCAGTTGTCCAACTAGACAACCAATGCCAATTTCCCCTTTGAATTCCTATGAATGTGGTTAGTGGCAAGAATAGAATCCAGCAGGGGCAGTTAGGTGGCACAGTGGATAGAGCACCGGTCCTGGAGTCCAGAAGACCTGAGTTCAAATTCGGCCTCAGACACTTAATACTTATTAGCTGTGTGACCCTGGGCAAGTCACTTAACCCCAATTGCCTCACCCCCCAAAAAAATAATAATAATAGAATCCAGCCTTCCTGACTCCAAAGTCCAGAGCTCTATCCACTAGGCTAGAGAGTCTATAATAGCTGATTTCTTGCTCTCTCATTGTTTCACTATCCTTAAGTCCAGGGAATTAGACGGGCTCTTCCATAAAGCAAGGAGTTGGACTAAATAACCTCTAAAGTTCCTTTTGGCTGTATTATTCCCTTCTTTCTGCCTATGAATTCTGGTCCCCTTTACAGTGAGAATGGACAGCAGTTTTATCAGGATTCAGAGAAGGCCCTTTTAACACCAAAGCTGGAGAAAGTAAGAAGTAAGGTTGATGATACAAATCAGATTCATTTTCACCACTTTCTCTCCCCACTGCACCCCCACCCCCTCCAGGATGAGTTCCATTGAAGAGTTAGAGTTGATCCTTTTCTTTCAGAGATAGAGAAGTGATCCTGTTATTGGACTGGATGGAAAATTAGATGCTACAGATGACTAAAAAAACTAAAATGGAATGTGATACAGGAAAAGAAAAAAACCTTAAAAACAATAAGGGTAAGCACAATGAGATTGAGATAGGCAGTGTAGTAGAGTGAACAGGACACTGGCCTTCAAGTTAGGAAGACCTGGGTCCTAATCCTATTTCAAATACTCACTAGCAGTTAATTCCTAAGCAAATCACTTAACCCCTCTAAGCTTCAGTTTGTAAAATGAGGTTAATAATAACACCTACCAAAAAGGGTTGTTGTGAGGATAAAATGAGATAATCTATCCAAGACATTTTTGCAAATCCTGAAGAAATGTTAGATATTATTATTTATTAAGTATGCAGTGTTATGTTGGAAGAGGCAATTAAGCAATCACAATAAATATTTTTCTCTTTAATGACTTCTATTTATAGAATGTACATTCCTGGAGAGAGTTCAAAGCACTTTAAGACTGTTAACTACATGCTTCTCCAGTCCTTTTGATTTGATGAGAGATTCATAATTGGCCCCATTTTGCAGATGGGGAAATGTAGCCTCAGCAGAGCAATGCTTTGATCAGAATTATGTAGAGAAAGTTGGGAACAGAACCAAAGGCTGTGAATAACATCCACACATACAACTCTCATCCTGTATTCTCTCCACCCAGCAGCCTGTGAAAAAAATCCCACTGTTCTGTTAAGCAGAATAAAACAGTCTTTACTTACCAGAAACTACAGCTCCCAGCAGACACCAAGAAGGGTGAGGGCTGTACCCTTCCTGCCCAATCCAGATTTCTAAATATGGAGAAGGACTGGGTTTTGGAAGAGGAGCAGAATGAGGTAAGTTTAGAATATTTAACTCTATCACTTAAGCATGTACAAAACCTTATCATTAGTGCAAGGCTAATCAGTCAGCAGCTAGAAGGTCAGAATATGTGAAACTTGGTTTGTTTGTTTTTTCAAAAAAAAAAAAACAAACCATTTATTCCCTGGAATCTTATTTGTTGTCTAGGACTTGGAGCTTTAGGGAAGGGATAAAGCATGATCACATGGAGGTGCCCAGGAGACCAGAAATACTTTCTCTGGTCTCCTTACCCACAGTAAGGAGAAAGAGAGGTGAGGAGTTGGGGGAGTTAAGGAGAGTAAACTGAGGCTGGAGAATGGAAGAAATCCATCTGAGGACTAGCACTGCTAACACAAGGACAAGGGGACATGAGACACCAGCCTCCTGACATAGCTAACTAACATGGAAAGAGAGGGACTGTTGGGAGGGAAGGTTACTCAGTTTGTTTATTTTTTAGGTTTTTTATATTTTAATTTTGAAGATTCTTGCTGGGAAAAATGTGGAGAAGAATTTCAAAAGTTCTGTGTTCAGGGGTAGAATCAACCAATTAACAAATCAGTAAATCAATCAACAATTATTTATTAAGACCCACTATGTTCTAGGCACTGTGAGATGATACAAAGAAGTAAGTGAAAATATATTCCTTGTCCTCAAGATGCTTACAATCTATCAAGGGAGACAATATGTGCAAGCACGCTACAAGTTATCCCCAAGATGCATAAAAAAGCAGGTACAAAGCAGCCTTGGGTAGAGAGGCATGAGCTCATGAGGGGACCAGAAAGTGGTGCTAGAGCTATGTTTTAAAGGGAGACTGGGACTCCCAGAGGTAGAAATGAGGATAGAGAGCATTCCAGACACAGCAGACAGTCAGTGCAAAGGAAAAATATTTATCAAGTGTCTCTAATGCTCAAAACACTGTGCTGGACGCTATGGACGACACCAAGGTGAATAAGGTATATTCACTGAGTCCTCAATAAACTTACTATCTACTGTCACTTTAAGGTACTGCCCTTTTCATACAAAATAGAACTGAGAAAGGATATAAGGCATCCATAGATGAACACAACCTTAAAGCAGTAGGAAAAGAACTTCAATTTAATAAAAACAGTTATAATATATGTCTGAAGAAATACAATTGTTAAATGGGCTTTAAGCAGCTTGGGACAGAAAATGAATTATGGCAAATATACAGGAAAATTGCCTTCTGAAAGTTGTCGGGTGATACTTTGTTGGAAAAAGAACCATTTTATAGTTTATAAGGGAAGGGAAAAAAAGAAGGGAAGAAAAAGAACTTGTATTTATTAAAAACTGGTAAATGGGAGTATGAAGAAAGTTTCACAGACACAGAATGAGATGGTGGACTATGTTAAAATGCACAGCATTATGGCTCCTCAACTTGTTTGAATGTAACTATCTTAAGACAGGGTAAAAGAGAGGGAGAAAGACAGAGACAAGAGAGAGCAAGAGCAAGAGCAAGAAAGAGAGAGCAAGAGAGCGAGAGAGCGAGAGAGAGAGAGAGAGAGAGAGAGAGAGAGAAAGAGAGCAAGAGCGAGAGTGAGAGAGCGAGAGCGAGAGCGAGAGCGAGAGCGAGAGCGAGAGCGAGAGCGAGAGCGAGAGAGAGAGAGAGAGAGAGAGAGAGAGAGAGAGAGATCAAGAGAGAGAGAGAGAGAGCAAGAGCGAGAGTGAGAGAGAGATCCA
Source organism: Dromiciops gliroides (assembly GCF_019393635.1). Classification (NCBI taxonomy): domain Eukaryota; kingdom Metazoa; phylum Chordata; class Mammalia; order Microbiotheria; family Microbiotheriidae; genus Dromiciops; species Dromiciops gliroides. The sequence continues at coordinate 203,893,682 of NC_057865.1, read as the reverse complement.
AAAGTATTATTAGGGACCATCAATTTCAGAAGGGAAATCTGTGAATCAACACATACTAGCAGGCTCTGATTTAAGGGCTTGGAAGGTATAGAAGTCTGAGGCTGAAGCTGGTAAAGATAAGAAACTTGATAACTGAAGATCAAACAAACAAGAGAGTTTCTAAAAGCAGCTCTCTCAGAGATGTTGGTGAAGAACCTCATTGAGTAGAAACTTTAGTTCTAATTTGGGGAAAGAGAAAAGAGAAAGTTAGGTTATGAAGGTGTTTTGTTATATAGGAAAAGATGCTGAGATTAAGTTAGACAGTGCAGAATCCTGGTTTTATTTGCATTTGTCTGGTCTTGTTTGCCTAGAGCTTTGTTTGCTGTAGTTTGATTGGACAACCATGCTGCCTAGATGTACTACATGTTTATGTTACAAAATCTCAACCTGGTCCTCACTGCAGCCAGAGAATGGTTTTACTATTACTATTCCACTCACTACAGTGACTCATGTAAACCTTTTTATTCTTCCTCAAACATCTCATGGTTCTCTTTCCTCCTTCCCTTTCATCTGAGAACTTTACCTTTTATTTCATTGAAAAAATTGAGACCATTCACTGAGAGCACCCTCTTCTCCCCTACTCCTGATCTCATATCACTCAAATGCCTTCTACCATTTCCTCCTTCACACCTGTCCAGGAGCATGCTGGTAAATGTTTACCAAATAGCTCTTTGGGGAAGGAAATGCACACATGATTCACATTTAAATTTAATCTGCATTATTAACATTTTCTCCATCACACTCTTAAGTCTAGACAACAAAATAACAACAAAATAATAAATCCAGTTCTGATTTGTAGTATTTGTTGATTTCTAAAGTGTAAATGCTCACACTGAAAATTTAACAATCATTAGGCCAGTTCAAGCTGGTTCCAGCACACCCCTACCCCCATCTCACATGAAGAAGTGGCCCCTTCTCCTTGCCAAGTCAAACCCCTCTACATGCACAAGTGATCCCATTCCATCCCATATTTTTCAGTAGATTTCCCCCTCTGTCATCTATTCTCCTATTAATCTTCAGTCTTTCCCTGTCTAACTACTACTATGTTCTGCTAACACACTCAGGCCTTTCCCATTCTCAAAACCCTCTTGATTCATCCATCCCTGCCAGCCTATATTTCTCCTCTTTTTGGTGGCTAAACTCTTTGAAAAGGCCATGGATAACAGGTACCTCCACTTCCTTTCTTGCCACTCTTTTCTTAACTCTACAATTTGGATTTTAACCTCATCATTCAACATAATTCAACTCCAGTTACCAATATTCTCTTAATTGCCAAATCTCATGGCCTGTTTTTTCAGTTCTCATTCTTCACTACCTCTCTTCAGTCTTTGACACTGTCAATCATCTCCTGGATATTCTCTTTGATACAGGGTTTTGATATCCTATTCACTCCTGGTCCTCCTCTTTCTTGACCGAATGTTCCTTCTGGGTCTCAATTTTGCTCAATCTTCATCCAGGTCATGGTAGATAATTATGACTGTCCCCAAGGTTCTGTCCTTACCCCTCTTCTCTTCTCCCTCTGCACTATTCACACCAACTCCTATAGATTCAACTGTCATCTCTGAGCAGATAGTTTTCAGATCTATTTGTCTAGCCCCAAACTCTCCCCCGACCTTGTCACACAAGCTCAGAACCTAGGTGTCATCCTACACTCCTCACTCTCTCTCCACCACCAAGGGTTACATATGTTAGTATCATAATATATCTATATGATTTAAAAGACATGTATTAGAGGTGCATGTCCAAGGTTGTTTTGGATTTATTTGTTTATTTTACTCATGTCCTATTCCAAGCCTAAGGGTGACATAGAGAGGACCCTGAGATATCAAAGGCTGTGCCAATGGAGCACATGTTCTAGTAGGCACTACCAAACTATAAGGGCAGAAAGGTGATACAGCAGATAAAGCACTGGCCCTGGCATCAGGAGGACTTGAGTTCAAATCCAGCCTCAGCCACTTGACACTTACTAGCTATGTGACCCTAGGCAAGTCTTAACCCCCATCGCCTCAAAACATCTCCATCTCCAGTTGTCCTGATATATATCTTGCCACTGGACCCAGATGGCTCTGGAGGAGAGAGTAAGGCTGGTGACTTTGCACAGTCCTCCCTCACTTAAACTCAATTCACTACAAGTAATGACATCACCTCCTGATATCATGGTCCTCTTTGAGAACAAAGGACAAACAACAATAACAACAACAACAACCAAGATGGAAAGGCTTGGAATATGGGCCCCATGAATTCAGAGAGGCTAACCGGGTTATGGGTAGCTAGGTAGCACAATGGATAGAGTGTCGGCCAAGTAGTGAGGAAGGGCTAAATTCAAATCTGATCTCAGACACCTCCTAGCTGTGTGACCCTGGGCAAGTCATTTGACCCTGTTTGCATCAGTTTCCTCATCTACAAAATGAGCTGGAAAAGAAAATGGCAAACCACTACAGTATCTTTGGCAAGAAAGCCCCAAATGGAAAAAAAAAAAAAAAAGAAAGCCCCAAATGGGGTCAGAAAGAATCAGACGTGACTGAAAAATGACTAAGCAACAACAACCAGGTTATCCAAAGAGTGATTAAGTGTTTGGCCAAATCAACTCTCCAAGACCATCAAGTAAGTGATAGAAAGTTTGTAATAGAAGTTACTGCACAGATCTTTGAAGTGTTGACACTGAAGTGGAGGGATGTTATCTAAAAATGATGGAATCCTAGAACTTGGGGTGGTTAGGTGGCACAGTGGATAGAATAGCAGGCCTAGAGTGATAAAGACTCATCTTCCTAAGTTCAAATCTGGCCTCAGACACTTACTACCCGTGTGACCCCAGGCAAGTCATTTTACCCTGTTTGCCTCAGTTTCCTCATCTGTAAAATGAGCTGGAGAAGGAAATGGCAAATCACTAGAGTATCTTTACTAAGAAAATCCCAAATGGGGTCACAAAGAGTTGGCCTGACTGAAAAATGACTGAACAACAAAAGAAATTAGTACAGAATGCAACCTAGTTCAGTTTATTCCTCAGTATCATGTTTAAATTATTAGAAAAATCACAAAAGGTTGGGTAACTGAAAGGTTGAGTTAGTGGGTAAGATGGACTAGTTACCCTGTATTTGTTGCTCTACATATAAGGCTTCCCATTTTGCCCTCTGACTTGACCTTTCAGTTACCCAACTTCTCAGTTACTCCTAGACCAGTGGGGCCCAGCTGTTCTGACCCTTTTGTTCACTCAGCCAGGTGAAAGATCCAGATACGTCTAACCCTATCTTTTGATGTCTCTCTCCATCTATTATAGATATCTCCCTTCATTTTTGCTTACTGACATGCGATCTTAATAATGTCTTTTCTTAGATTGGTTCTTTCACAGACAGGTTAGCATCTGTCTTCTCCCAAGTGTGTCTTGCTGACTCAAACACACACTGGGGCTTATGCCAATGAATCTTTCCTGCTTTTAAGTGCTGATCTTCCCTTTCCTCTCTATCTGTCTGAATCCTACCCATCTTTAACTCAGTTACTCCTCTTTTAAAAACTCTAATCCTGCACCGGAGGTAATCCTTTCTCTGCTAATTACTGCAACACAGTATTTAGACCCCCTTTTCCTACATGTATAGGAAACTTTCTGACCATAGAGTGTCGATCTCAGGGATGGGAAACAGGGTAGGAAGAAGAGTTCTTAATTTACCCTGTCTTGCCCTGCTGCTAGGTAAAACTGCACCTTCATTGGCTTATCTAAAGCATTTTGCTCTTGGACCCACAATCTATGACACAGTGTGTATCCAGGAAAGAAGAGCAGAGAGTTAGTTACACAGACCCCAGGCAGCCCTAACCCCAGTTCCAAAGACTTGTACAGAGTCACAGCCAAAGCTGCCTGCCTCTCCTCTTCTCCATCTTGACCCTTTAATGAACCATTTCCCCTCTAGATTATTCTCTTCTTTCCAGTCCCCTTCCTCTTTCTGTTGTCACCAATCTTGCCCTGCCAAAATCTCAATCTCACTTGGGATTAAGTCCTTGGTCCCTCATCTATAACCAGAAGATAATTCTTGTTGCAGCTACTATACTACTACAGTGTGCCTTTTGGGGGGAATGGCCTCAAAGGCAGTAGACTATTGATCTCAGATTAGCAGTATTAGGGAAACTTGGAGGAGTAGAAAGAAAGCTACCCAGTTGTGAGCAAGAAAAGGCTTCACTCAAAGACTGAATGATCCCTATTTCCAGAATATCACCCCAATGCCTAATGAAATGTCTCAAGTTTACTATTAGCTATTCATTCCTTGGGATGCAGCAGTTTGTAGTGGAAAGAGCCCTGAATTATTAAGTTTAAAGTTTCAATTCAGCACCTGATACTAACTGTGTGACCATGATCAAATCACTTAACTTTTCAATGCCTCTGGACCCTCATCTGTAACACGGGGGTAATTCCTGCAGTAGCTATTCCACTGGGCCTTTTGGGGAAACAAAACAAAGGAGGAGTAAAGGTTTTACAAACTTTAAAAAATTTATGTAGATGTATATCCGTCATTATAGAAGGCTTTTAAGCTGTTGCAAATAGTCCTGGAAGAGACAGAGCTTTCACTGTGATCAATAACACAGGAGTAGTAATTAGGCATTAACTGAGTGGAAGCCTGGATCCAGAGCTTTGGGCAAAGAGGGGAGGGAAACAGAAAGGACTAGTGGACAATGTGTGGCTGGAAAGAGGCAAGAGAAGAAAACTGGGGGTGGGGGAGAAGGTGTGAAAGAGATCTTTCTAGAGGTGGAGTAGGAACCACAGTATGGCTTCTTATCTGTAAACTCAGGAGACTGGACAAGTTGATTTGTTAAGTCTCTTTCCAGCTCAAACCTTCTATAATTCTACTGTAGGCTATACAGCTGATCTGTAACTGAGGCCATCTATGCAGTACTGTGTGGGTCTGCTTTGCTTCCATGGAAATCGGGGTGCATCTTTAGATGCTGGAAGGCAATCAAAGTTTCCTTCTTCTGGTCAAATCAAGGCCCTCCTGGTCACCAGACAGATACTCAACATGGAGCCACTTACTAATAGCTCCAACCTGGGGGTTCCAAAGTCCAAATTCACCAGGTATCTAATTCCTAAGGTATCTAATTCTAGCTCCATGTCTTCTACCTGAGAGTCGAATAGCAATGGTACCTTCTATCTTAGACAAAAATGTAATGAAATTAAAATAAATTACAAAAAGACATTTGCTTGTGTCATAAATATGTGCATTTTTAGGGAAGGGGAAGGGAGAAGGGAGAAGGACTGACCAGCATGATGGCAAGCCCAACCCATTTGAGGGACTTAATAAAGAGGAGCTACCACTAGCAGCATTCCCGGGGAGGGCACTCTGGGAAAAACATGAAATGCTCCCCTACCAGATTCCCAATGGGACTGATGTCTCCCGAGGCCCATGGGGCTCCTGCCCATCAAACAGCTCCGGTTCTGTTTCCATGCTTGAGGCCACCAGACTCGGTTCTGATGGAAGGCTAATCCCCAAAAGAGGAGGAATCACATTCTTATAATGCTATTTTAGAATATGTAATATATTATATACCTACCTCAGAGTTCTGGGAAAAATTACTTTAATATCTATATTAATATCTAATCATCAAAATCTAGGATCTCCCCAAAGTGTCAGAACAGAGCCCCATCTAGAAAAGTTAGTTCATAGGGCACCGGTCCTGGATTCAGGAGGACCTGAGTTCAAATCCGGCCTTGGACACTTGACACTAGCTGTGTGGCCCTGGGCAAGTCACTTAAACCTCATTGCCCCGCCCCACCTCCCAAAGTCAGTTCATGTAAAAAGTAATCAATAGTGTGGAAATTTATTTTGATTTGAGGACCCTACCTTTAGGCTGAGATTAGAAAGCCCTCAGGGTCTCTTCTGTGTGGGAGGAGCTGGTGCCCCTCCCCCCTCTGCTTCAGCTGAGCCCAAAAGCCCCATGGGCTCTACAAGATGCCAGGTCAGACAGCTGGGGGGAAAAAAATGCCCACAGCTCCCTCCAACCTGAGTGGAGCTATCGGAAAGATCCCGGATAGCCTGTGCTGAGGCACTTGAGGCTGGAGTGCTTCCCCCCCCCCCCCCCCCCCCCCCCCCCCCCCCCCCCCCGCCACCTGCCGCAGCCCTGGCTAGGGGATTAGATTGGTCTGTGTGGGTGCAAAAAGCCCCGAGATTTGAGTGGAGATAAAAAAAGGTATATATAGACCTGGGAGTTAGATTAGAAAAGGGGGGATGAATGAGAGAGAGGCTGAGAAGAGATTCGAACAAGGTGACGGGGGATGAGACGAACAGTAACACAGGACTAGGAGCAAGGAGGAAAGGCAGGCGGACAAGATTAAAGGGGCGGCAAAGGCAGCAGAGGGCAGACTGATGGAGCAGACAGACAGAAGGTCAGTGAGAGAGAAACACGGGGCTTCAGCCGTGGCAATAAGGAGAGGAAAGTTAAAAGCAGGGGTATTTACAAAGTGAAAGGGGCTCAGAGTTAGAATAAAGGACCTGAGTGCCCTAAGGCAAGCGGCGGCTAAGGCCCTTATTGTATTAAAAAAAAAAAAAGTTCTAGGCCCAGCAGGTGGGAAAGAGACTCACCGCAATGCAGTCATGTTGTACATTTTATTTCCCTGTATTCTTAAGTTTCAATAGTATCTCATAAATAAACTCTGCTTTGATTATTTGGTTAGGATGCTTCTTAATATTTTGCTTATCAATTTGGGAGTAGAGCCAAACAGTCAAAAGTCCCCAGGTTAGTCCTCCATAGATCAGTCCCCCCAAAATTAGGCCAATCATTTAAAATATTTCTCCAATAGCAAATATAAGAGCCATTTATTTTCACCCACACAGAAACAGAAATGCTTTAAGCACCAAAAACTCACAAAAGCACATTAACAGGTATAGTTATTAAATTTTGAAATATTAACCCATCACAAGAGCCCATAAACATATAATCAGCCTTGGCTGCTGCTTTTCCTTCCCATCCTCCCCACCTTTAAGTTTAATTCTAAAGTGAAAGTCTTTATCAATCAACCAGTTAGTCATTCATCCAACAATTGATTATAGAGCATCTTTGTGAGCCCAATTCAAAACAATCCAATAAGCTTTAAGTGGCTCCTATGTTTGAAGCACTATCTTGAACACTTGTTTTGATTTCTCTTCTTTCTCTCTCCAACCTCATCCAAATAATTAGCCATTTTTGTTTTTTAAGACAAAAAAAGCCCTCTGCTCTTAAGATGCTTACATTTTACTAGATGGACCATTTACAAAGATATATACTTGCAAAATTTTGAGAAAAGAGAGAAAATAGGGGAAATCAAGAAAGGCTTTTGAGCTAAATTTTGAACAAAGCTAGGATTCCTAGAAAAGCAGTGGTGAGGAAGAAGTGCCTCCCAGGTATGGGAGACAGTCCGCTCAAAGGCACCTGTCTTAGGAAATAGAATGCCAAAATCAAGAAACAGAAAATTTGGCTAGAACTTGGGCACGGAGGTGAATCACTTGAAACAAGCCTGATTTGGTAGAGGACAGAAAGGCTTTAGATGGAAAACTAAGGAGTTCATAGTTTATCCTTGTTTTCCTAGAAGAAATAGGGCAGAATGCCAGTCACCCTGCTTTCTCAGCTTGCTGGTAGGACCACCATTCTTTCAATACCACACCCCAACCCTCACCAAACCTCTAAGGTGATGGAAAAGATCCAGACTCAACCTCAATCTCTTTGCAACATCTGTTGGGAGCTGTGAGCTTCTTTCAACATCTGTTACCACTATTACCTTCATTCTTGTTTTTGGTTTTTTTGGGGGGATAATGAGGGTTAAGTGATTTGCCCAGGGTCACACAGCTAGTAAGTGTCAAGTGTGTGAGGCCGGATTTGAACTCGGGTTCTCCTGAATCCAGGGCTGGTGCTTTATCCGCTGTGCCACCTAGCTGCCCTCCATTACCGCTATTACCTCTATGGCTTCTCCTCCCTTTCCCTATAATAATTAATCATTGACCATTAAAGAGAAAATTGTCCCCTCTCCCCCCTTTATGTTTTTTCATCCTTATACCTATTGAAGCAATCCCACCAGTGTCCCAAAACAAATCTGCCCATCACTTTCACTGTGCCCTCTTCTTCATTTTAGATCTTTTTCCATATATTAACTTTCACTGATACCTGGTTCTACTCAAATGAAACTGTATCCCTGGTTATGCTCTCCAGCACTGGTTGTACCTTCTATCAGACTACTCCTTGCTCTCCATTGTCACTTCCAGACTTTTCCTTTGCCTCCTTCACTCAGGAACCTTTCTTCTTTTGAAGTCCCTTCCTCTTTGGAAGTTGACAATTTCTACCTAATCAAAATTATGGCAGCTTTAGTATACCAAATTGCAGGTCAGAGTCTCTTCTTTCTGAAGTAGTTTAGTACCTGAATCACTATTTCCCTCTTCTCTTCAACTCCTGCCCTTCTACTGGGAAACTTTAATATTCATATAGTTGTTCCCTCAAAATTTCTAACCTCTGATTTCCTCAACCTTCTTAAGTTCAATTAACCTCAGTCATGCTTAGGGATGGTTTTTGTTGTTGTTCAGTCATTTCAGTTGTGTCTGATTCTTTGTGACCCCACATGGAATTTTCTTGGCAAAGATACTGGAATGATTTGTCATTTCCTTCTCCATTTCAGTTTATAGATGAGGAAACTGAGACAAATGGGGGTAAGTGACCTGCCCAGGGTTACACAGGCCTGATTTGAACTCAGAAAGATGAGTCTATTTAACTCCAGGCCTGCTACTGTACTCACTGAACTACCTAACTGCCCCTTAGGGATGGTTACACTAAATCTAATCCTTAAAAGTTCCATTTCCCTAATTAGAAACTTTGATATTCCCTTATCTGACCATAACCTGCTATTATTCTACATCTGCTTTCCCCTCCTACAACTGTTCTTCTACCTCATTGTGATCTCCTTTGCCTCTACCCCCAGTACATTCTGAGACCATTATCATTATTCTGATTTCTCTTCTTTCTCTCTCTAACTTTATCTCAATAGTTAGCCATTTGTATTTTTATGATTTTCTTTTATTTATTTTCTTTCCTTTCATTCCCCCTCCAACTGAACACGAAAAAAAAAGAAAAAGAAAACTCATAATGAATATACATAACCAAGTGAAGCAAATTCACCCATTGGTCATGTCTAAAAATGTATGCCTTATTTGCATTTTAAGTCCATCACTTCTCTGTCAGAAAGTGAATAGCATTCTTCATCTTTGGCCTCCATAGAATCATCCTCTGCTCTTGAACATCTTGTCTCCCTGTTCTGTTGCCCATCTTCCCTTGCCAAACCTAAGTCCCTGATTATTTCCACCATCTGCCTCCTGTGACCCTACTCACAAGTTGCTGAATGAAGCTGGAGGAAATCTCACAACTGTGCTGACTGGGTATTTTATAAACTCATTTATCCAGTCTCTACTGGGCTATATAAGTTGCAGCAAGGCAGACCTTTCATTCCTCCATAATTGATTCCATATAACATTCTCCACGGAAACTATTCCAAACCTTCTCTTTACTCCTGAAGTCCCACCAATTTCACTTCTCCACTTCAGCTGAAGACCTTGACTCTTATTTTACTGAGGAAAAAAACTGAGACCACTTGACATGAGTACCTTCTTTTCCTATTTTCTTCATCCCAAAGTCTCCTGACATCATCTCCCACTCTCTTCTTCCTTTCAGTCTCTGTCAAAAAGATGGTCCTCTCTTTGCCAAGGCTAACCACTCTACACACATACTTGATTCCATTCACTCCTGTTTTTTCCAGCAGACTGAATCCTCAATCATACCCTTTCTCTCTCAAATCTTTAACCTCTTCCTATCAAGTTGTCCCTTTGCTACAGACTTCAAACATATCGAAGTCTCCCCTCTCCTTTAAAAGACATCTCTAGAGTGGGGCTGAGGAGGGGGTAGAGAGAGAAGGGAAAAAAAAAAGAAATTTACATGATAACTTTATTATATATAGGTTTGCAGTTTCATGTGCAATCATCTTTCAAAAATTATACTGTTATAGAAATGCTTCTTTTATTTCATATATTAAAAATAAATAATTTTTTAAAACCTTCACTAGAACTTATTATTTCCTCAAGCTACCATCCTATATCTCTCCTCCCCTTGTCAGCCAAAATCCTTGAAAAAATGGTCTAAACTCAATGTTTCCTCTTTCTTTCTTCTCACTCAGTCCTCAACAACCCTTTTCAATGTAGCTTTTGACATAATCAATGAATTGAAACTACTCTCTCCAATATTATCAATGTAACTTAATTGCCAAGTAAGATGGTCTTTTGGTCCTCAGCCTTCTCAACCTATCAGCTACATTTGACACTGTTGACCATGCTCTCTTGCTGGATTCTATCTCCTTTCTGGATTTTTGTTACACTTCTTTCTCTTGGTTCACCTTCTACTTGACTGACCAATCCTCAATCTCCTTTGCTGTCTCATTATGCCCCCTAACTGTAGGTCTTCTCCAAAGTTCAGTCCTAGACCCTCTTTTTTTCTCCCTCCATAATCTCACTCTTGGTAATCTCATCAGCTCCCACGGGTTAAGGTCATTAAGATCATCTCTATGCAGATAATGTTACATATCCAGCCTAAACCCTCCCCTAAGCTTCCACTTTACCACCTGCCTGTTGGACATTTCAGAGTGGATATCCTGGAGACATCTCAACCTTAATTTGTTTAAAACTAAGCTCATTATCTTTTCCAGAAAACTATCTTCTCTTACAAATTTCCTTCTTTCTGTCAAAGGTACCACCATCCTTCCAGTTCAAAACCTCAGCATTATCCTCCACTTCTCACTCTTTTTCACCCCACATATCCAATTAGTTGCCAAATCTTGTTATTTCTACCTCCACATCTCTCATAGTCAAATTCTCCTTCCCACCCACACAGCTACTACTTGAGTTCAGACCCTCATCACCTCTTACTTAGTTTATTGCAATATCCTCCTAATTTGTCTCCCTACCTCAAGCCTCTCACCACTGTAATCCATTCTCCACATAAATGTCAAAGTATTTTTCCTTGATCAAAGATCTGACAATGTCAATATCCTTCTCAACCAATAGCTTCCTGTTGCCTTTTGAATAACATATAAGGTACTCTGTTTAGCTTTTCAAGCCTGATACAAACTGGCTTCAACCTACTTTTTCAACGTCATAGTCTCTCTCCCACACTCTGCAATCTAGTCAAACTGCCCTTCTCTTAGGTTCTCACTCATGAGAGTCACTGTGTTTTTGTACCAGCCATCGTACTCCATGGCTGGAATGCACTCCCTCCTTACCTCTACTTTATATGACCTTTCTTCCTTTAAGATGCAACTCATACACCATCTTCTCCATGAAGCCTTTCCTGATCCAACTAACTATCATTTTTTCCCAAAATACCTGGTATTTAATGATGAGATATACATATATATCATATGTACATATATGTGTTTAATAATTTTTTATTTATGCTCTTTATGCTTTACACATACCTGTTCCCCTCATTAGAATATAAGCTCACTGTGAGCAGGGATTATTTAATGTTTTTTACTTATATCTCTTGAATATTTTGGCCACATAATGAGAACAGAGGACTCATTGGAAAAGACTGATGTTGGGAAAGATTGAAGGCAAAAGGAAAAGGAGATGGCAAAGGATAAGATGGATGGATAGTGTCATGGAAGCAACAGACATGAGCTTGGACATACTTCAGAAGATAGCAGAGGGCCTGGCGTGTTATAGTCCATGTGATCACAAAGAGTCAGACATGACTGAATGACTGAACAACAAAATCTTGTATCTCTAGAATCTAGCACCTGGTAGGCATTTGATAATACTTGTTAATTGATTGATTGAAATCAGGAGCTGCTGAGAGTCCTTGAGTGACAAGATTAGACTTGAGCTGTAGGAAGATTATTTTGGCATCTATGTTGATCTTAGATTAGAAAGGGGAGAGTGTAGAGCCCAGAGTCCAATTAGGAGGCTGTTGAAATAATCCAAGTGAGAGGGGATTAAAGCCTAAACCAGGGTGGTAGCCATATGACCAGAGAAAAGGTGGTAGATGCAACAGATGTAGAGACAGAATTGATAAGATAAGGCAAAAGAAGGTGAGGGGGAGAGGAAAATAGAGCTTGCAGACCTGGGTGACTTGAAGGATATTTGTACCTTCAACAGACATGGGGAAGTTTCAAGGAAAAGCAAGTTTAGGGAATATCTTTGAAAAATCCAAGTGAACATGTCCAACAGAAAGCTGATATTAAGCTGCAGCTCAGGAGAGAGATTTGGACTAGATGTATGGATTTGGAGTTATCCAATAAATTAATCCATTTGGTTGTTGATAAGATCATTGAAAGAAGGTATAGACAGGCATTGGGCAAATGAGACCCAAATCCTGCCCAGTCTGTTTTTGTATAGCTAGAAGCTGAGGATGGTTTTTACATTTTTTAATGCAACAAAACTTTATTTAAAGATATAAAAACCATTCAAGCTTCCTACTGTACATTACAAAGAGCCCATTTTTTGGATGACCGAGGGCTACCATTTACTGAAAATGAATAGGGGCAGCTAGGTGGCGCAGTGGTTAGAGCACCGGCCCTGGAGTCAGGAGTACCTGAGTTCAAATCCGGCCTCAGACACTTAACACTTACTAGCTGTGTGACCCTAGGCAAGTCACTTAACCCCAATTGCCACACTAAAAAAAAAAATGAATAGAAGAGGACCCAGGCAAAAATCCTGGAGGGATATCTCTGTATAGCATGTGTAACAAAGATGCTGATTCAGCAAAAGCAACTGAGAAGAAATTGTCAGACAGGAAAAAGGGAAATCAGGAGAAAATGTATCATGAAATCTGGGGCCAAGAAAGTATAGAGAAGAAGGGAATAGGTAAGAGTATCAACAACTCTCAATGGGTCAAGAATGAGGACCAAGAGAAAGTCATTATAGTTTTGTCCAAGAAGCCTTTGATTCTTAATCACAAGGATTAAGAGAGAAGGAGGGAGGTTGCTAGTCATAGGCCTAGCAAGTACCATTTGGACAAAGTAAGAGCTGGAAGATTATTTAGAGATCATCTAGCTCAAGCCCAAAATTTTATACAGGAGAAAACCGAAACCCAGAGAAGTGAACCTGCCTAAGGTTACCTTAGATCCATTCTTCATGATGGATAATTGAACCAATTACATTAGTTTACAAGGCATGTTGGGAGTAGTATACTAAGACCTTACTTTATGCAGTTTAGGCTAGCTTTTCCTTAAAAGGTATTGAAACTGTCCTTAAGATTTAATTGGCTCAAGAGATTAAGTCATGGGTTGTTGACATAGTTTTCTGGTCACTTGAGTACAAAAATAGCAAGACACAAAAATAATAGCATTTATATAGTGCTTTGAGGTTTACAAAACACTCTATATATTTTATTTCATTTGATTCTCAATACAACCCTGTGTGAAGTAGGTGTTATTATTATCCTTATTTTATGGATAAGGAAATTGAGGTTGAGAGAAAAGTGACTTGCCTAGGGTCACACAATTAGTAAGTGCCTGATGCCAGATTTGAACTTAGATCTGCCTGAGTCCAGGTCCAAGTCTACTATACCACCTTAGGTTTCTAACTGCAGACCAGCAGCATGAACAAGATGGAGAGACTGTGCTCAATTGAATCAATGCTTTCACCTTAATGAATGTCCTTGCTCTGCTCTAAATGCCCTTTATTAGTCTGCTATGGCTAAGTAAGCCTTTTGTTAACTGTTATATGTACCACAAATGTTTTATTTCATTTTAATCTCAAACCTGATGTGCCAGACTGAACTGATGAGGGATTGACTTAGAGCATGGAGCATAGTGACTAGAAAGAAGGGGATGTTTATGAGAGATATTGTGAAGGTGGAAATGATGATTTCACAAGAGATTGGACATATGGGGTGAAGAATCAAAGATGACACCATGGTTGTGAGGCTGGGGAACTGGGAAGAATTTGACAGTAATAGGGAAGTTAGGGAGAGAGAAGATTTTAGGGGAAAGGATAATGAATTCTATTCTGAACTTGTTGAGTTTGAGATGTCTACAAAAAACATCCAGTTAGAGATGTCTGAGAGGCAGTTGATAATGTGTAACTGTAACTCAGAAGAAAGGCTAGGGTATAAAGACACTTATACATACATACATATACACATATATACATATATATCAGATCTGGGAATCAACTACATAGTGAAGATTCCATGAAGACAGAAACACAAAGCTTGTGCCTTACTACTATTGTGTTCTAAGTTTAGGCCCATCCTTCCCACAGATGCCATGTATGTTTGTGGTAAAGAGATTGCCACAAGTTTCAGGGGAATGTTTTACAGCTAACCTCTCTTACCATATCATCTTAGTAATTCCTTTGCTTTAAGCTAATTGTATGTAATGGCTGACTATTAAAGGTAAACTCACTGGTAGGGGCTCGTGAGTTATAATTTTAAGTTATAAATCCATAGGATTTCCTAGAACCTGTGAAAGTAGTAGTCATCTTCTGGAGAGGTACTCTGGAGGGGATCTACATATTATGAACCTTATTTTACAGATGAGAAAAGTGAGCCCCAAATCACACATAGAAGCTAGTAAGCATCAGAGCTAGAAGTTAAATTCAAGCATCCCTGACTCCAAGACCAATGATCTTCCCTCTATGTCATGCTGCATTTTTTCAACTGTTTAAGGCTGAATTTCTACCTGGGAAAGAGTGAGCAGACCTCTGGAAGACCACTACCCAAAACAGGATTACTGTTTCTATCAAGATTGCCTCTGAACTCAGGTCACTGAACCAGTTAGAAAAGAAATGAAAAGTATTGTTCCCTTAAGGACCCAGCTCACAAAATCAGTATGCCCTGAAACAAAATGATAAGGCATTGTCAGGATCCGGGGACAAGGGCTCCCTTTGTGGATTAAGTGGATAATTTCAGTGAGCTAAACTACTAGCAGACTGGAAGCAAAAGGGGATGTCACTGAGTGACAACCCTCAGAGAATTACTGTATTTCATTAGAAGAGTTTTTGCAGGCCTACATTTACTTTTTTATTAAAGATAGACTATGTATACTGTTTTATTCATCTAATAAGTAATAGCACCCTCCTATCATTTTTTTCCCCTTCATATAGCAAAAGGTTCTCAGAGGACTTGGGACCTCAGGCAAGTCACTTTATCTCTGAGCTTCAGTTTCCTCATACATTCCTATCTGGGATTGTTCATTTCTTTTTCCTCCCCAGGAGAAATTATTGCCAAAGAGTGCCCAGATGGGTGTCAGGAAGAATAATCCCAGATAATCTGAATAATGCTTTATTTATTTATTTAGTTTGCCCTAGAAGGACTCATGGGGAACCAATCAGAGGGAAATTGGGATGAATACTTTTAGGCTTGAGGGGAATGATTATATGAGCATTAGGGCTCAAGCAAAGGAAACTTCAGCCTGTGGACACTTCTTCATCCACTCCAATGTCTATGACAGAGATCTATTCAAAGATAAGAGGGGCTAATTTCTGTCTCTGATTCCTGTGCAAACTTTTAAGAGACTAAATGTCAAGCCCAGCATTTAAGTTTTGATGTTGCCACCCTGAGAAAGCTTTGAAATAACCCCACCTCCACCCCCCAACTTTAGGTGCCGGCAGTGTGGGCTTTCCTCTGGAAAAAAAAAAGGAATTAATAATGCCACTTGCTGTTGGGGCCAAGAAGTGCAGGCAGGGTGTTGGGGGGAAGCTGTGCACCCAAAGAACACAAGAAGGATGATGAAATCACTCTCTTGGAGATACAGAAAGCTATTGTTAAAATTAAATATTACACGTAACCACAAACTTTGACTTTGAGAGGCAATTAGCCCTACTTAGATCATGACTGTTGCTCATTGAAAGGTGTCACATTTTTTCTGGATTCCATTTGTTTTCTTTGACCTGTATTTTTCCCCTTGAGTTTTGTGAACTACATGTAGGCTTATATGGGCAGGGTGGGGAAAAGGATGAGAGTGTAATATAACAATCCACCAAGTGGCATAATATATTGAAGGCACTATGGCTTAGTAGAATTTGGGAGTCAAGGAAACCTGCTTTCACCACTTAGTATCTGGGTGACCATGATCAAGTAATTCAATTTCTCTGAGCCTTAGAAACCTAGAGAGAAGAAGAGGCTGATTGATGGTGTAAAAGACTGCAGAGAAATCAAGAAGCCTGAGGGTAGATTATCAGTAACTTTGGAGAAAACAATTTCAGTTGGATGATGAAGTAGGAAGCAGATTGTAGAGAATTAAAAAGAGAGTGAGGGAGCAAGTAGGTGGCACAGTGGATAAAACACCAGCCCTGGATTTAGTAGGACCTGAGTTCAAATCCAGCCTCAGATACTTGACATGTATTAGCTGTGTGACCCTAGGCAAGTCACTTAATCCTCATTGTCCTACCCCCCCCACCCCCCAAAAACTATTTTTTAAAAAGAGAGAGAGGGTAAAGGAAGGTGGAGGTATCAGTTATAGATGGCCTTCTCAATGAATTTAGCCCCAAAAGGGAGAAGAGATGTGGGACAATAATACCTAGTGGGGATGGGTGGATCAAATAAGGGTTTTTTTGAGGATAAGGGAGACATAGGCATGTTTGTAGGCAATAGGGAAGGAGCCAGTAGACAGGGAAAGATTAAAGATAAGTGAGAGGGAATGGTAACACAGGAGGATTATTTTCTGTGTGCAATCTACAAACTAGATAAGTGAGAAATCCTCTAAATCCTCTAGGCCTTTCATGTCATGTAAAAGGAACAGAGAGCTTGGAATATGATATTCCAGAAGGCAAAGGATATAGGCTTACAACCAAGAATCTTAAAAAACAAAAAAAAATTCATTAGGCAGAGGGGGCAAGGAGAGGAATAAAGGAGGAAATTATCTCATATAATCAGCACATGTTTATATATAATATAGAGAAAGGATAAAGAATGAATGAAAAAACCTTCATTAAATATCTACCATATGTCAAGCACTATGCTAAGGACTAGGAACATAAATACAATAGTGAAGATAGTCCCTGCCCTCAAGGATCTTACATTCTAATGGTGGAGCAACACACACATGCATACATACATGTATATGTACATACACACATACATACACACACATATGTGAATGATAACCAGGTACAGATATTCTGATATGGAAAGTTACTGAGATGATAAGTAATACCATAGGGGAATAGATTGATATACTCTTCATCATTGACAGAGTTGGTTTGATAATGGTTCCAGAACTGGAAAGAAGGGGTGGGAGACTATAGGGTTCACTTGGCAACACAGCAGCTTATGAGAAAATGGCTGGGGGAGTAAAATGTTGCTGGGGCTATGGTGAAAGGTAGCTGTGGCTGAGACAACCACTAATCAGGCCAGCACAGAGACACAGCAAGAGCTTGGTGGGTGAAAGGGCTAAGTCCTTAACTTAACATGGGTAATTAAATGTTTTGCTGCCTAACATTATAGAACATGGGTTCCGTAGAGTATGTGCAGATATTGTTTGCCTATTTCCATTGTGGAAAAGCTGCCCCTCTTTTGTGTTTCCTTTCTTTGAATAGATGAGTTTTTAAGTTCAAAAGTCTCATAAGTCTGAGAATTTAAGACCAGTGACTAGCATAGCAGTAGTAGAGGCAAGCTAGCAACAAGGAAAGTTTCTGCAGTGGGGAGGATATGCACTAGGAAAAAAAAATATTGACAAGTTTGAATGTTAGATTGGACAATGCTCAGTTGAGGTGAAATGTAAATTGCCTGATTAGCAATATTGCAAAACAGCTTTTTTAAAGTATTAGTGTTCCAACCCATTGTAACTATAGTTGTGTTGCTAAATTCTGTTTTAATCATGTTAATATGCATGTTGATTCTTTTGTTTAGTAGTCCCTTTTGCGAGTAGGAATAAATTGCCCATTCTATATCTGATTCACAGTGTACATTGAGTGCCTTTGTTACTTTCTAGGGAATCTCTAGTCGGTGCCATAAGTAACATCCTCTTTGAGGCTGACATTCATTAATGAGTCAATGAGTATGAAGAAAAGAGATCCCCTTCTTCTAAGAGTTCAGGATCCCTAGGACTAAACTTGGTCCTGACCTCTTAAAGCCTGGTATCCATGACTGGATAGAGAACAGGCCAAATTTTCCAGCCCCTGTGGACTCAATGCTTTCCTGAAGCTAGAATTGAACATTAGTAGAACAACTGAGCATATTTAGTAACTATTTACTTTGAATTAATATATTCCAACACATAAAGTATCATAGCACCTTTTTAGCCCTTCCTTCTAAGATTATTTTAGTCCTTCCATCAAGATTATTTGTCCATTCATTCTAATTCATATTTTGTCATATGACTATAGTTAGTGTGTACTCCATTGTTCTGATTCTACTTCATTCACTTTGCATTGTTTCATAAAGATCTTTCCTTATGTCATTGTATTCTTTATACTTGACTTAAGCTGCACAGCTCCTGCCCCTGTGTTTTCTCCATTACTCTGGAGACTTCCATTCCTTCTCTCTTTTTAAAAACATTATTCCATGGATACAGTGTTATGAATGCCACAACATGGATACCAGTGTTATCCCTTGCTCTTGCTATATGACTGGACTACCTCCTTCCTTCCTGAATCATGTATATGTTTGATGATACAGTTTGTGCTCACATACCCACAATGTATCTTTCCATTGTCTTTTGGGTCACTTGCAATTTGTATTCTTCTGAGATGGAGTTTTCTATGATTGAAAGCCATATAGCCACATCATAAGAATAATAGAGTTGTTTTTTTTTTTTAAGTGAGCTTTTGTCTCAGCAAACAGCTTGGGATCATTGAAAGCACAACACAATATCTCTTCTTACTGTTCACTATTTTGTCCAGAATCTTCCTGCCATTTCCCCATGATTCTCTGGTGGCTGCATTAGAGTTCTAAAGCTGAATCTTAACCCACTCTCTTTTGTGGTTCTTCTAGCTGTGTCAATGTCCTGTGGTAATGAGATGGAGATGAAAGCAGGGTTACTAGGGAGGCAAATAGAGTTAATCCTATCGGCTCTGCAACTCCCAACCTGTGCCCCTTGTCAGCCAGACTGATTAGTGATAAGAGGGGTGCTATACCCATCTTGTACTGACTTTCCAGAGACAGTTGATAAATGTTCACAATGCTACAAATCAGGGCTTGATTTATCGTTTTGTTGCTTGTCTAACTTAAGAAAATGAAGGAGAAAATGTTAACAATACAAATTAAATTTAAAAGTGTGTGGCATACTTTATGTTTTTTGGAGAGCTAGTTATTAAACATTGCCAGCACAACCATACAGTGAATAATTAATAATTGCTTTTTCACTCATTCATTCTGTATTGGAGAAGAAGAGAATAAGAAAGATACAGGCTCCTAACATCTAATACAGTGTTTATTTCATTTAGGTAGAGAGGGGGATGAGGTATTATCATGAGTTCCCAAGTAAGTAGGTGACCCCATAAGTAAATGATGTTCTAACATCACCTCAGATTATGGTTATCTTTTCCAGGTACTCATTTGCTTCCAAGGTGCATCAACATCATATCTATAAAAGCTGAGTCCCAAAGGCTATTGGTATGGGAATCTCTCCTCATTGGTGGAGATCAATGCCCCCTGCCACATGAGGGGCTGGGCAGAGTTGGTGAGAGCAGGAGATCTCTAAGTCTCTTCAGGGCTTTTGAGTCTCTTCAAACTCTTTGGGTCCTTCAGTTAATTTGGGTATTTCTGGTTTCCAACTTTGAAAGAGAATGTGGAAAATGCCACCCCCAGTTCAGATTGCTAAAGGAAAAGACCCTAGGAAAAAGTCAACAAGAGAAGAGCTAATGGTCTCCATCATGTCCCTATCCCTAGATTGCTACACTAGAGACTTCAGGGACCTTCCCCTTGGGTGAGACTCTCTTTCTTGGTTGTACTGAGTTACTTCACTCCCAGTGGGAGACTCCTTTACTCTGTCATTTGGTGAATATTCTCCTTTGTATACTTTCTCTGATTTCCATTTGGCTTATTGACTTGGATAAATGGATCTCTTTGCTACTTCCTAGGGAACTGATATTTGATGAAAAAGGAGTCAAACTTTAGATATAAAGCTTGGGTTCTCCTTTCCCCAGTTAATTAATAGTGATCAGAAGTTACCTTGAAACTGAAAACTACATCCCTAGATTAATAATATTTAAGTGACAGGTATATATAATTCCTCTCTCCAAAAGAGAGTAGGGTGGCCAAACTTCTGGTTCCTACCTCTTGCTTCTCTGCCTAGCAGGAAATAAAGTCTTCCTTGAAGAAGGAGTGGAAAAGAAAAGACTAGAGTTGTCCATTCTGCCTCCCTTTAAGCCATACAACAACACTCCTGTGCTGCATGTATCTGTTTATTAAGCCTGATTATATCTGTTAGGTCTAAGGGTTATAAATTATGGTTTCTATTTATAGGCTATGAGTTTATGGATCTGGGTAGCTTACATCAGTCTATACAATATGATTATGTCACATTTCTATGCTTATGGGAAATCCAAATGGGATCTGTGCCTTAGCTCACAGTAAATGTGGTATAATGTCTCGTATCTCCTTAGGGGGTAAAAACCTCTGTCCAAATCTCTTCCTGTGCCAGTATTCATTGAATACACAGAAATAGAGGTAACTTACAGGTTTTGTATCAGCTATTTGGATTTCTATAACAATGCAGAGGGATACAGCCAGAGCATAAATAAAATAAATACTGCTGACTTTGCTTGGGTAGCCAGCAGGAAGGAGAGACCTCCCTATCATCTGCTCCTTCTTCCCTGAGCTGAGTGGGAAGAAATGTAAGACTAGAAGCTTCTTCTATAGTTCAGCGGGAATTAGGTGGCATTTGAGCTAACCACCTTAAGAGGTGATGAAGAGCACAGCACCCAGGCAGCCTTGGTAATTCAAACCTCACTGTGTCAGTTCTTATTCTTCTCTGTACCATTAGTTCTGGTGTGCACTATCTTATAACAGCAGTCAGCCAGAGTCCTGGAGGAAGAGATGAGTAAGGAAACAGGAATCCAAAGATTAGTCATATATGTTCAACCCTACCTACCACCCTTGACCCAAAATGGAGTACAAGATGGAATCTTCCAGTTTCTTCTCACAAGTTTTTTAAAATGTTCCCAAACTGGTGAATTCTGTGACACAGTCCATTTGATAATTTTCAGAATATGACATCTCTTTGACAGTCCCTTAATGGACACTGCCTTGGGAGCAAAACGGTTACAAATGTATTCATTAATTTGAGGGTTTAATCCCATTTCTTCCTCACTATGAGTCATCAGACCAGCTCAAAGATCAATCAGGTGTTTGTTCAGTTATCTGTGGGAATGACCTGCATTTTTTGCATTGTCCTAGATGAAAGAAGGGAGCAGTAATGGCTTGCTATCCCTTAGAACTCAATGTCAACTGGAGGCATCAAGGGACTATGCCATCCAGTCCATGACCTTAGCCCACCCTCAGCTGTCAGAAAGGGGAACAGAATACCAAACAACCCAGGGAAACAATGAGTAACAGCTCATAAAAAACTCAGTTGAGAGTGTTTGGTCAAAGTAAATGCTGTCTATTTTTTTAATTATTACTGGAAATTACAAGACCTTGGTTGATAAAGGAAAAAGAAGAATTACAGAAAAAGTACAAAACAAGGGAGGTTAAGAGGAAGAGATAAAAAGCTACCCATCTTCCTCCAAACACAAGACTAGATTAAGGGGGAAACACGATAATGTTAATGAAGGGAATCTAAGGAAGCAGAAAGCATTCTATAAATGTAACCAAAAAAAATATTTGCCTTAGCTGATGAGATCACTGCACATGATCTCATGATAGGAATCTTTTTGTTGCTTTCTTAATAGTGACTTGGAAGCGAGCAGAAACAAGAAGAGGATTCTAGATTGTTAGCTAATACCCCATTCCATTTTTAATCATATGAAGCCCAAATAATCGAGAGCTAATACTGTCATCCCAGACACTGGTCCTCCATCTCACCCCAACCACCATCACCATCTTTCATCAACACCCCACTGGATACTTGCTTATCTCATCTTCTGAGAGAAGTGGTACAGCTAAAAGGGAAGTGACAGATAGCCCTGAGGCTAGGGCAGAAAGAGAAAGGTAGGTAGGGGATTCTTTCTTCTGTAGGATACTGGCAAAAGATAATTTGGTCCCATCACCTCCCCTGCACAAAAAAGAGATTGATTATTCAAATGAATATGTATTTATAGTATCCAGTACTGTTATGTGCCTTGAGAGACAGAGAAGAAATATGATACAATCCCTGACTTCAAGGAACTTGCTCTTTGGTTGGGGAAATGGATCTTTCACATGAAACAGTCTTCTGGCAATGAGACAACATATGCTACTGAAATTCAGAAAAAGAAAGTTTTGAGGGAGGGGCATTGGTATTTTTAAGGAAGGATTTCTGGAAGAAGTAGGCTTGAACTTTGCCTTGAAAGATGGATTGTAGGATCCCAACTTTCCCAGGATCTTGTGGCCAGGAGCCACCATCACCTGTTTTGCTATATATATGACCTTTCCTTCTAATTGGTGGTCTAGCCATCCTTCTTTTCTCTAAAATCTAGGGCATCTAGAACAATGATTCTCAAACTTTTTCTTTTCTTTTTCTTCTTTTTGCTTATGGTACAATCTTCTTTGCCATGAATAATTATGGAATCCTGAACATTTAAGTTGATTAAAAAAAAAAAAAAGAGTCCCAGGAAGTAGGACCTCCAGGCCCATTGCTTTGGCCTTAGGATTTATCTCCCTCTCCTCTTTCCCTATCTCCTCACCTTCTTCTTTACTTCTTCAAGCCTCATAGCATCCTCAGTTAGGGCTACAGTTTTGACCTTCCCAGCACCAAATCTGAAAGAGCTGGCTGTAAATTTCAGCTTGGGGTAACAGCCAAGGAATGTGGAAATCTCAGTGTAGGGAGGATGGATACAAGGAAGGTACAGGGAGGGCCAGTGAGATGAAACTTTGCAATAGATGAAGACTTGCAACCACTTGTAACTCAGAAAGGTTTGTTTTATTTTTTATTTTTTGGTGGGGCAATGGGGGTTAAGTGACTTGCCCAGGGTCACACGGCTAGTAAGTGTCAAATGTCTGAGGCCAGATTTGAACTCAGGTCTTCCTGAATCCAGGGCCGGTGCTTTATCCACTGCATCACCTAGCTGCCCCGGTTTGTTTTATTTTTGAGCCTGATTGTTCATAATGTAAGTTACAAGTGCAAAAGGAACTTGAACTCATGGTGGAGGCCAATGCAGATAGTTTATAATGTGAAACTTTAAATGCATAAAGGAGAACAAAATTTTTTTGCATAAGTGGAGAAATACTGGGGCCTACTAGGGTATGTTACATGCCCTTTGAGAACCATTGATCTAGTCTCTCTGTACTCTTAACACCTCCGAGAAGTCAAAGCCTAGATAGTATAAATGATAAGGAATAACTGATTCCTCTTCTTGGTCTGACCAGATTGATGCACAGGCAGCAGCAAAAGCATTTTTTGAAACTTTAAAGTTAGGGAGAATGTTGGCATCTAAATTGAGGGGGGAAATTGTTCTTTGAGAGGCAGCTATGGAATAGTGAGAAAGACATTGGCCTAGCAGTCAGAATACCTGGGCACTAGACCTGGCTCTTCCACTAACTTGGTGTGCTATCCTGAGGAAGTTAGCTTCCCTCTCTAGGCCTGTCTTTCCTCCTCTGGACCTAGCTTTTCCTGCCTGTGAATTAAGCCTGTGCCTAAATTAGGCGTTTTATAAGGTTTCTTCTTTCTCTACTATTCTATGTACTCTAGAATCTTTGACTGGCTTATACCTTCCTAAAACAACCTCAGCCAGGGTCCAAAATAGGGTATAGGTTGGAAAAATTCTGTCAAAACTGGAGATATCTCTGGTCCATTAGGAAAGAGAGGACTGTTTGAATCCTGGCATTTTTCCTAAAGCTTCCTTTCTTCTGTTAGGAGGACAACGCGTGTCTTGCCCTTTCAGACGGTTGAATACCTTAGTAACTCAGTGCCTGCCTTAGTAAACTGTGCTGACAACAGTGGAAAAGAAGTATTAGGGTCCTCACTGCTTTCAATAAAGTCCTAGCTGTCAAGACTGAGGAAGGTTGTATATGGAGAATTCTACATAGAGTTCTAAGTTCCAGGCAGGATACGTAGGGATAAGGCTCTTGTTGGTACTGGCAAAGTTATTTTTGAAACTGGAATTTCTTGTAAGACTGCTTCCAGAAGAGGAGGCTAGACTCCTGTCTTCTTCTCCCTGCCCTTCCTCCAAGTTATGGCTTCCTGCCACTACCCTAGATGACTTCAGCCCTTCTGGGAGAGCACAATTCTTTATCCTCTTTACTCTGCCTCCTTCTGTACACTTTATCTACCCACTGGGGAGGTGGAGCCAAGATAGTTTGGGAGAGGTTATAAAAGTTATAAAAGAACTTTTCTACAAAGTGCTGAGACATTTCCTCCTTGCCATACCTCAAGACTGTAGATTAGGAAATAAAATGTCCCTAGTACATTTAGCATACTGTACAGTTAATTTCTTCAGAATATCGGGATGCTATAGGAGGGTCTGGAGGATGTCTTCAGGTTCCTGAATGGCATTGATTTGCTGGAATGGAACTGCATCATTGGCTCATTTGGTCTAGGTGCCTTTTAAGCTCCAATAGTTCTGATTCACTCAGTGTAGTAGAGCTATCATAGCCCACAAAAAGAACAGGAGGCATAAAGAATTGTGGGTCTTGTATTATTCTGACCTTTGAAAAATTGGTCTGTGACTACCACTTTGGGGGCACACTACCAATTAATTCCAGGCATGCTAAAGGCATGGGTATGGGTGCCCCAGGTCTCACATATGGAGCTGTGACCATCTGCTCCATGGGTGATTCCCTTTTTCTTTCATTCCTCAGGTTGAATTCTTTCTGTGAACATCTCTAACTTTGTGCTCCTAAGAGGTGGTAGCAAGAAGCAGAAAGAGTTCACACAACCAGTGAAACCAGGCAATGGAGGACTGGTTGTTAAGGCAAAAGGATAGAGCAGACAAGAATGGAGAGTCAGCACAAGAGATGAGTAAGACAAGGCAAGGTAAGGAAGGTAAGACAACAGGTGGTAAAAATAAAAACAATAATAAAATTCTTAGTGTATGTAAAGCTCCTTATATGGAGAAGGTCTCTTTATATGGATATGTGTTGTTTAAAATCTAAATGTGGGTTCTAATCTGCCCCCCCCATTGGGGGGGGGAACTGACTAAAATCACTGGTAAATTCAGCAAGAGCTTAGGCTTTTAAGGATTTATTTAAAGATATATTATAAGATAATGAAAAGAGCGAAAGATTGAGACCAGATCCCTTATAGCATGGAAATCCTAGCTTTCCTAACAGCCCATGTGAAGTCGGGCCACCAAGCCAATGTCCCGAACCAAAGAGTGCCAGCTGCAGTCCACCAGCCTCCACTTCCTACTTCCTGTCCTCCTCCCTGAAATGGGAGGTTCTTCAAGTGGATTGGTTGAGAGTCACAGTCCACAGCCTCTGAGAACACTCTACTCAGGGTTGACCACTGTGTGATCTCAATTTAATCAACCTTAACTAGGTTCAGCTTCTGAGAACAACACCCTACTCAGGGCTGGCTAGGTAGATTTAATCATCACAAGTAGGTACTTAGTCTCTCAGACTCACCCAATTCAATCAATTCCAAATCAAACTTCAGGTGGCGGCTCCTGGGCATCTGCCAAGTCCCATTATTTTATCACAGATACTTTACTTTAGAGAAAGGAGGCATGAGACTGCCCAAAAGAAAACAAAAAAATAGGATTTCAAGACTGTGTAAAAACCCTCCATGTTGGATTTCATAAAGTGAGGAACCATGAACTTGTGTTTAGAATACATAATCACCCTAGGTTACTGTCCTAGTTTTGCTCTTGATTCCCTGTTTGAGCTCAAGCAAAGTGTTTTCCCTCCTTATGCTGATCCTTAGCTGCCTCACTGATAAGTATGTCATGGGGAGCTGGCATTTGTTAAGCAAACTGAGGGCCTAGACACCATGTAGAATGAATGTCTTATTGTTTATTTATCTTATATAGCTTATTTGTTTTTATTATCTTCAGGTTTGTTACTTTATACTTTATCTTCAAATAAATCAATTCAAAGTCTTACTATATAGATAGAACATGTACCAACTCGTGGAAGTGGGCTGGCTCTTCATGAGACATTTATCATGGTACTATTAAAACAACAAATGAGTGGTAACACTCACTTGTATACTATTTTAAGGGCTAATAAAAGCATATTGTTTTGTCCAGAGGGAACAGAGACTATTGGGAGTCATGATAACTCACATCACTAGGATTACTGAACTAAGAAAGATCTTTTTCAACATTCCCACTTGGCATTTTGTGTTGTTCAGTGGTTCATTTCTTTCCTAATAACTTTCTAAGTAGTCACCTGATTCTGACCAACTACAGCACTTTTTTTTTTTTGGTAAGGCAATTGGGGTTAAGTGAATTGCCCAGGGTCACACAGCTAGTAAGTGTCAAGTGTCTGAGGCTGGATTTGAACTCAGGTCCTCCTGAATCCAGGGCCAGTGCTCTATCCACTGCACCATGTAGCTGCCCTACAGCACATTTTAAAAGGATGTCAAAGTATACCTTTAAAATTATTTGTTTATTATTCTACTATCTTGAAATGAGGTCTCTGTTTCAACTCTATCACTCAGCATTTCAAATTTATTTGTTGGTTCCACAAGAGCATATTGAAATAAAACTAATCCTCAGAGAGGTTATATACAACTTGTATCTGTCCATAGGTCCTTGTAACACAGGTAGTTCTATCAATTAGAGATCTTCAGTTTTTCAAAGTCCCTTCTCTTTATAGTGTTGTTGTCCTCATATAAATTGTTCTCTCAGTTTTGATCACTTCACTCTGTACCAGTTATGAAATCCTCTTTCATCATTTCTTATGGTACAATAATATTCCATTATATTCATATTCCACAATTTGTTCAGTCATTCCATTATTCAGTTGGCAAAGAACAATCAAAGGCACAACTTTAGATTGTGTTTAGATTTAGCTCACAACTTTAGATTTAGTTCTTTGATTTTCTTCTCCTCCCCCCAACCCCCCCATCTTCTCTTTTGTTGTTGTTGTTGTTGTTTTTTGTTTTTGTTTTGGCAGGGCAATGAGGGTTAAGTGCCTTGCCCAAGATCACATAGCTAGTAAGTGTCAAGTGTCTGAGGCCGGATTTGAACTCAGGTCCTCCTAAACCAGGACAGGTGCTTTACCCACTGCACCACCTAGCTGCGCCCGCCCCCCCCATCTTCTCTTGAATCCCTCCTTCAAGACTAGGAAGTTTGTTTTGTTTGCAAGTCTTCCTTTCCCAGTATTATTCTCCTTCTTAAGTACAGCACCCATCCTCACTTATTTCCTTGTTGAGTTTGATATATTCTTGCAACAAACTGTGTGTATTTGCGTGTGTTCAATCCTCCTTTGTCTATTTAAGAGGGAATGTCATCTGATACCTGCTCTTCCCTTCTCCATATTTATATACTTTTCTTCTCATGTATCTCAATTATTAGAAATAAATGCTTGTTTGTATCTTTGTTTCTGTGAGCTATTGTTACTGTAGCACTTACTTCAGTACCACAGTGATCTGTGATTTTATTAGAGTGGGTACTTCTTCCCTATTTGGCTAAGTAGTGATCTTTGAGAGTTGCTGTGGCCAAAAAATTCCTCATTTGTGGCCAACCTAAGAGCCTCTGATAACTTAACTAGACTATGTTTTGGACAATAGATATTCCTGGCCCATACTCAAAACCTTTTCCTCTCTGGTAGAATCTGACAGATTGCCTGTATTACCTAGGTAAAAACTCTCTTTTTGAATGTTAGCTGAAGCATATGTGTCATTTCATAATTGCCCTGAATGAGCTCTATAGTGCACATTACTACTAGGATCCTTTTTCTTCCTAGTTTCTTTATTTCCATTCCACCCTTATATCATTCCTAGGAGTAATAATAATAATAATAATATATTATTATTATTAGTAATAATGAGTGGGGCAAAGTAATATATGCATTTTGTAAAGAGAAAACTAAGGTCCAGAAAAGTAAAATGACTTGTGTAGGATTATATACTGAAAGTTCATATTGAATCCAGAAGTAGCTCATCTCTTTCTCCCAAAATTGCAGAGCTAAACTTAGGAACAAGGGACAAGAGGTTTGGGTAAGAAGTATGGAAGAACTCAGTGATGCCATTCTGGTTGCAAAGGGAAAGGAGAGGAAGGGGTAGAGCCAGGGGATGGATGGAGTAAAAGCCAACTAGAAGGAGAAACTCTATAAAGAAATATAAAAGGAATGCCTACAGTGTCTTTGAAGAGCTATTTTAGGGACTCCCCTTGTACATATCCCCCTCAAATCAGCATGAATCTAAAAATTATGATGACTGTAGCCCTGTATGGTTCTATAATGTTATCAGATAATTCTACAGGATATGATTATAGAATAATATTACAGAACCCTATAGCCAGCCCTAGGGTTTAATAATAGGTCATATTTATATGGAGCTTTGTTGTTTGCAAATTACTTTTCTCACAACAACCCTGAGGGGTGGGTTGTACAAATATTACTATTACTTTTTAATAGATTTGGAAAGCAATGCTCATAAAAATTGAGTGGCTTGGCAAAAATAATACAACTAAAAAGGCACATGGCTGGGACTCCAACCTACATCATCTGACTCCAAATCACATTGTTCTTTCCCCTCTAGCATCCTGCCTCTATCCCTGAAGTCTGACATATATAGCGGGCACTGCCAACTGAGTTATATTCCCAGAAGAAAAAAAGAGAACAAATTTGTTCCCTAGGCCCTGCCACTTCACATTTTAGAGTGTGGGGGATGGGAGGAGAAGGATGCTGTTTCCATCTCCCACACTAAGATGCTGACCCCAGCAGCGGGACCAGTAATCTCTAAAACATCTCTCTATTATTTTTCTGTGATGCAGCTGGGGACGGAGGATCCTGGCAGCTGGATCTAATGTTTTGGTCTTTTGTTTCCCTGCAGTTTTCTCTTGGCACAATTTACAAGCTTTCACTGTTGGGCTTTGAGAATCACATGGTAAAATCTTTGCATAGCTGCCTGGGGAAAAAGAGAGAGAGAGAAAATGTGCACCTCCTACTCTATCCTTACCATATGTGAAGCTAAAAATTATGATTGTCATCACTAGAAAGCCAACAAAACATTGCCTCTGACCTTTAACATCACTTACGTCATAATCTCTTTGCCCTCTTTCTAGAATCTCCACCTACAAACCATCAACTTGTCTTCTACCCACATTCATGCATTTTTTATACACACACATATACATACACACACAGCTTTCATCTACAAAATATCATGACCACTAAGTAAATGGAAAAAAAATTCAGTCGACCCAGTTGTTTGATCAATGTGATACCAAACAAAAGGTTTTAATGTTTGTTGGTTTTTTTCCCCCACTGAATTAAGTGGTTGTTAGAGCCTTGTGTAGACTCTGTGGCCCACATTTACCCTTTTCTTTCTCACACTACCCTAAGACTTAATGAACTCTTTCTTCAACTCCTCCTTCCACACATGCTTGTATCTTTCATGGTCCTGCTTTCCACTACTGAAATGAATGACCCACCACTCTTCTTTTCTATGTGAATAGATTTATGTGACCTGACACAACATAATCATGGGTTTTTTTTTAGCCACCCTCTGTATCCTCCCATCCTTCCCCCCCTAAAATCCCATCCCCCTGGTGTCACCACCTTTTCCTACTGCTAGCACCTGGTATTGCTCTATTGTTTCAATGTATTTATAGAGTCTGCTTTCAGAGTCATTCAAATTGGCCTCCAATAACTTAACTCCTCATATGAGCAACATTAATGGGGACATAAAAGGTATGTTTTTGTACTATAAAGTATAATAATAGACTCATAGAATTGGAGATTTGAAAGGTATGTCAATTTAGTTCATTTAGTCCAACCTATACCTAAAGTATGAATTCTTCACTCTACAACAAAAGAGACTGATTTTTGGACAAACATTCCAAAATTTGAACATCCAAGTGAATACTGATCTTGTCAAAGTATTCACCTTAACAAAATCAGAGATCTATAGCTAGACGGCATCTAAGTCAATCCCCTCCTTTTACAGACCAGGATTCTAAAGTGCTCAGTTAAATGACATGTCCAAGGATACACAGGCACCACCATTGCTCAGAATATGTGTAAAATCACCTTTAAAGCCTATATCACATTCTTTTTTATATCCTCAGTAGAGGAAATTTTTCATACTCAGATGACTTGCTTTTTGGTTTTAGGAAATCAAAAGCAAAGTTAATTGGAGCCATGCCCAGCAAATCAGATCTGAATGGACAATACTGTTTTTGGTTTTGGAAAAAAAATTAGTTGGAACTATAAACCTATTAGACTAAGTTTTTCATGTTTGAATGTAGCCCTTTGGCCCCTGGTCAGAGGGAGTTGCTAGGGAGATTCAGGAAGCTGGCAGTGCATAGGAAAATAGACTTTTACCCAGAGATCACAAAAATAATGATGTTGGAGCTTAGAAAAGGCAAACCAGAGAGGCAGACAACACATACAGTGAGAATCAACTTTCCTGGTCCATAAAACAAAGTGGGGAGTTATGTGTCCTTCCCTGGGTACCCTCTTCCCTGTGGTCCCATATAGCCCTCTGCAATCCTCCTGCCTAAACAGCGTTGGCATGTTGCTGGTTCAGAATTTATAAAGTAGTAGGGGGCAGCTAGGTGGCACAGTGGATAAAAAGCACTGGTCCTGGATTCAGGAGGACTTGAGTTCAAATCTGGCCTCAGACACTTGACACTTACTAGTTGTGTGACCCTGGGCAAGTCACTTAACCCCCATTGCCCCACCAAAAAAAAAAAAAAAAGAATGTATAAAGTAGGAGCTAAGGTAATCACCAAACTATTAGGAGTTGATTGGCTGGGACAAAATGTGCTGAGCCCCTGATGCTGTCCTCCTCTCCATTTTTAGTGGAATATTAGTATTACTACCCAAACTATCCCCCTTCTATTTTTCTACCCTTCAGGGAAGGAAAAAGATAAAGGAGAGAAACTTTTTCAAATGACCATTTTATGGCTTTGTTGGTTTACTGACTTAACCTGTGTACCTTGTCTGGTCTCCATAGAACTTAAGAGCTGGGAGGCATTTTGGAGACCACCTATTACCAGTCCTTCATTTTGTAGATAAGGAAACTGAGTCACAAAGGTGCCCTGATGTCTCAGTGTCTTACTTAATATCACACGTCTGGTATCACTTAATGTGAGTTAGCAGGAGAACAAGGAAAGAACTCAAATCTCTTGACTCTTCAGTTCAGGATTCATGTTGCTACATCTCTTAGGTCATTCTGAGGAGGAAAGATTAAATGCCCTCTCCAGGATCCCTCCAGTTTTATGATGATAAGAGATATCATAAAATGGACTCAAAGACCCAGTTACATGCCAAGGGACAAATCTGTCCTGAAGCCTGTTTTTGTATGGTCCTCAAGCTAAGAATAGTTTTCATATTTTAAAATACAATAAAACCTTATTTAAAAGTGTAAAAAACCATTCTTAACTCATGGGCCATAAAAAAATAGGTAGTGGGCTGTAGTTTACTGAACCCTGTCCAAGAGTACCATTTTCCCTATCCTTCTAACCCTTCTCCTTTCCATAACTTAGAACATAGTCACACACTCTCTGCCACTTTCCTTTCTCATCCCTTTCCCAACTAATTCCCACTTCTCTATAAACAAGGTTAGAGTGTATTTTCAAGAGTCAGCATGGAACAAAAGAACACAACTGGGGGTTGCTAGGTGGCGCAGTGGATAGAGCACCGGCCCTGGAGTCAGGAGTACCTGAGTTCAAATCTGGCCTCAGACACTTAACATTTACTAGCTGTGTGACCCTGGGCAAGTCACTTAACCCCAATTGCCTCACTAAAAAAAAAAAAAGAACACAACTGTAAGTCATAGCTTGTGATGAATTATACAGAATCATTCTTTTTTTTTTTTTTTTTTTTTGCGGGGCAGTGGGGGTTAAGTGACTTGCCCAGGGTCACACAGCTAGTAAGTTTCAAGTGTCTGAGGCCGGATTTGAACCCAGGTACTCCTGAATCCAGGGCCAGTGCTTTATCCACTGTGCCACCTAGCTGCCCCTCAGAATCATTCTTGAAAAGCTTATTGAATATGCTTTGATAAAAGGTAGCCAAACCCTTGTCTGGACAATGGCTGGCAATAAACATAAAAACATCAATACGGGTGGTGAAGTGTGGCAAGAATTGATATTAGGTTCCATATAAGGCATACTGGTGAATTATGTGGCAGAGGAAACTAATAAAAACACCTTGGATTAATTCAGAGATAGGGTTGGCTTTATACACAGGCAGAGTAATCACCTAACTATATGGAAAATTTGAAAAGGCACAGGGAAGGTCCTCACACACAGAGAGACACACCAAAAAACTGAATAAGGATTTCAGCATAAAAACATAGAAATAAAAGGACCTGAAGAGGCAAAGGGCAATGCTGGTCTTTGTCAGGAGGTTACAGGAAAAAAATGTGATAAAAGAGATAGGGCAGGAGGACCACCGATCACTTAGGGCAAGGCTTCTTAAATTTTTTCCATTTGTTACCCCTTTTCACCTGAGAAATGATACATGACCCTGGGTATATAGGTATATAAAATAGGTATACAAATCAATAATTTACTGCCAAATTTTTCATGACCCCCCACATTCCATTACATGACCCCATATGAGGTCATGACTCACAGTTTAAGAAGCTTTGACCTAGAGGTAAGTATCAGACATTTCACACCTTCTAAAGATGAATATCACTCAGAGGGCAAGGGAGAGGTTCATGGTGTCCTCCCTTGGTTTTCCTCCTTTGTGGCTGGCCACTCTTCAATTTCCTTTGCTGGATCATCATCAATGTCCAACTTCCTAACTGTGCTCTGTACCAGGCCCTCTTCTCTCTCTACTCTTTCTCTTGGTGAGCTCATCAGCTCCTGTGGGCTAAATTATCATTCCTATTTTCATTGTTCCCAGATTCATTTATTCAGCTCTACTCTGTCTCCTGAACTTCAGTCCCACATTACTGACTCACAGTTGGATATTTCCAACTGGACATCCTGAAGACATCTCAAATTCAATATATCCAAAATAGAGCTTGTTACCTTCCCCCTTAAACCCACTTCTCTTTCTAATTTCCATTTTCAGTTGAGGGCAGAAGCACCTTTTTCAGTTACCTATGTTAACAATCTCAGATTCATCCTTGACTCCTCTCTCTCTTCCTCATTCTATATAGCCAATAAGTTACCAAGTCTTGTCAACATAACCTCCATGACATCCTCACATCAATCTCCTTTCCACTCATGTGGCCACCACTCTAGTTCAGCCCATCATCACCTTTTGCCTGTATTATTGCAATAGCTTCCTGTTTTCCCTACTTCCAGTTTCCACCTTCTCCAATCTATCCTACATAAAACTGCCAAAGTGATATTGTTAACATTCTCATGTCACTAACCTGCACTACAAGAAGCCTCTAAGATTAAAAACAAACTCCCATATTGAATATTTAAAGTCCTTTCCAATTTGGCTCCAGCTTCCTTCCAGACTATTAGATATAACTTCCCCTTCATAGGCTCTTCCCAAACTGGGCTGTTTACTGTCCTTCACACACAATATTCCATCTCCTGACTCCATACCTTTGCAGAGGCTGTCCCCCATGCCTAGAATGTACTCCCTAATCACCTCTGGTTCTTTCCTATATGAATCCTTTCCTGATGTCCCCAAATGTTCATGTTCCTGTCCCCTGAAAT
The DNA here is from genome assembly GCF_019393635.1 of Dromiciops gliroides. Classification (NCBI taxonomy): domain Eukaryota; kingdom Metazoa; phylum Chordata; class Mammalia; order Microbiotheria; family Microbiotheriidae; genus Dromiciops; species Dromiciops gliroides. The sequence continues at coordinate 203,859,837 of NC_057865.1, read as the reverse complement.
AACCCCATATACTTTGTCCATATTTCATATACATTTACATGTATACATGTTGACTCCATCCTGCTCCAGTAGAACATTAGCTACTAGGGATTATTGCATTCTTTGTATTTGCATCCCCAATGCCTTAACAAATACCTAGGACTTAATAGAGGCTCAATAAATGTTTATTGATGGATTTATTGAGGACAGCAACCATTTCATTACAATCATTTATTAAATATTGTGCCAGGGATCATGCTAAGTGCTTTACAAATATTATCTCATTTGATTTTCACAAGAACCCTGGGAATGAGGTGATATTACTATCTCTATTTTGTGGCTGAGAAAATGGAAGCAAACAGAGAGATTAAGTGACTTGCCTAGGAGCTCACAGCTAGTAAGCATTGAAGGCCCCAGTTGAACTTGGGTCTTCCTGACTCCAGGTTCAATGCTCTGTGCTACCTAGTTGTTCCTAGCACATAACACAGTGTGTATCACATAGCAATAGCTTAATAAATGCTTGCTGATTGATTGATTGTGTGAGAAAATAATGGGTTTGGGGATGCCCAGAGGGCCCCCCCCCAAGAGGTTAGTATTGAGATTGATTGGATTGACTTTGCTGATTAACTCACTTAAGTTGACTCCATGATTGAAACCCACACCTACCTGAGAGCCTGGCCCTCAGGGGGTGTGTTCTCCTGAACTCTGACCTTGGCACATTCTGCTCATGGACGGCCCTCAAGTCCAGTGAACCAATGGATTTGGGTGATGCTAGCCCAATAGCTTTGAGAAGTATGGAAGGGCCACCTCTCCTCCAGACCCAGAGAAAGCTTCTACACGTAGACGGGCTCTTGGTGGCTAGATAGGTTTCTTAACTTTCTGAGCCAAGTGTTCTCTCTTTACTAATATTTGGTATGCTTTAATAAATGCTTAACACCCAAAAACTGGTGCTAATTGCTTCTCATTTATAAGTAACAACATATATTAGAAACCCAGCCTAATTTTACCTAATCTTGGGACAGAAATAAGGCGACCACATATAATTTTATATGTCACAATTGGGTATGTGCAGGTTATAACATAAAATAAGTGAATGTCATCAAAGAAATATATAATAGAAAAAGAAGATGGATGAATCATGATGTTTTGAAAACAAGAGATAACAATGGATCATTGTGTTCTATTGTATCTTTAAAATGTTAAGAGAAACCAAAGGACGTCTCCAGCACACTGGGTGGACCTTCTGTAGCAAATTTATGGGAGGACATGAATGAGGCATTGATGAACATTGTTGGATGGGATTCAGTTTGCATCATTGAAGAGAATCTCCAAATTAATAAGGTCACATATTTATATATTAGTATGCAATTCCTACATATTAGCTTAGCATAGTGTTTGGTACATTTGTTGTTCAGTAGTTTCAGTTGTGTCTGACTCTTCATGACCCCATATGGGGTTTTCTTGGCAAAGATATGGAGTGGTTTGCCATTTCCTTTTCTAGCAAACAGGGTTAGTTGACTTGCCCAGGGTCACACAGCTATGACGTCTGAAGCCACATTTGAACTCAAGAAGATGAATCTTCCTGACTCTAGACTTGGCTTTCTATCCATAGCATCACCTAGCTGCCCTTGCTTGGCACATAGTAAGCACTTAATAAATGTTTATTGAATTGAACTGAATATGACACTATTTTGGTGGCCAAATAAAATTTGAAGGAGAACAGAATTGTTCCAGGTATTATTTGAAAGGTACAAATTAGCAAAAGGATAAGGCAGAATTTGGGTCAGAGAAAAGCACTAACTAGAATGGACTAATGAGAGCCAACCTCATCATTGAGTGTTACCTGAAGCAGCTCTATCACTTCTACCTTTAATATTTTTTTTTCCTTTTCCTGTCCTTCCTCTCTTTTCCTTTCCTTTGTATGTGATCTTTAACATTCTTCCTTTTTCTTCTCTCCTTCCACCTCTTGTTTTCTTTTATCTTTTGCTTTAGTTCTATCTCCCATCTCTACCCCTCAGCAATGCCTAAAGGATATTTTTTAGCTCACTGTTGGTACTGGCACTGAGGAGAGTCTAACCCTCATCCTCTTCTTCAACTGTCTTCTCCTGCAGAAGGGGCCACAGAGTCTGACAAAATTACAGAGATTTTTCATGACTGAGGGCCCTCTCCAGCACCAGGGACTTGACTGTGCAAATGCCTTCTGGCTTTATTATTCAATGTGTTTCTGATCCTAAGTGTTCTACAGAACACACCATGGTGGGAGGGGAGCAGGGAAAAGAAGTGAAGGGAAAGGGGGGGGGCTATTTCAGAACTGTACTGAGCTTTATACCTGAGTCCTGGTGGTTTCTGAAGCAGGCAGCTGCATGAATGGACAAGCTTTCCAGTCCTGGCTGGCATCCAGCCATCTTGGTGACATTAGCTCTAATTGCCCTTTTCTTTCTCTTCCTCCCTCCACCCCGGTCATGAAGTCACTCTGATGAGAATGCTGATGAGCAAGATGCTCCATTAGATATTGTCATTTTTATATCTCCTTGTCTGATTGATTGGGAAGTGGGAAGCCGCTGCTCCACAAAGAATGATCTCTCCCAGGAGCATCAGGCAGTGTAGCTGCTGAGAGGAGAGAGTTTTGCCAGAGATGGTTCGGAGCCAACAGGTTTCACCAGGGGGTGAATTGACCTCTCCTGACACCTAAGGATTTTATAACATTTGGTCCTAAAATGCCCATTTTCCAAGAGTTGTTTCTCCTGAAGGCCTGTCTTAATTGCAAGTATATCTAAACAGTTCTCACATTGAGAAAGAGAAATCCATTTTACCACTCAGAAGCAGTCCTAGTCAAAAGTCTGGATAAAGGGGAAAACTGATGAAGCAACTAGCTAAAATGAAGTTGTAGAACTATCTACCAAGTTCACATGCCCACATTGTCCTATTTTCCTAATGAACTCAGCCATTCATTAGGTGACATCAGCAATCACAAGGTCACTAATTCTAGTTTCTTCATCTTTAAAATAAGCTCGGAGGCACATTGAGGTAGTAACTTGCATGAAGTCACATGGCTAGTTGGTAGCAGTGCACTTCTCTCTCCGTCAAGGACACAGACTGCATGGTACCTTTATTTCCACACTTAGATTTGTTTCTCTCCTTCCCATTTGGCTATGCCTCTCTCCTTCTTGTTGATGAAGGCATGTTAATTCCTGAACTACTAAGCGGGCATAATGGGCAAGCCCAAGTGGAGAAGATTATTGACGTGTTGATTTATTGCTTCAATCTAAGGAGCCACACCCAGCATTTTAATGGAACACAACAATGGAGAACATTCACTGGCACTGGGGTACATGCAGTTCTAAATATTATGATTGGTGCTGGTGACTGGCCTGATTAAAAACAATGAGAAAGGGCTCTATATCAAAGACTCTGTGGGAAATTCTGAGTAAAGAAGTCTGAGGTTCCCATAGACATTTCCCCCATACACACCCCTTTTTCCAACCCATGGATGTCTTTGTATCTAACAGTCTATAGGAACAGAATACAAGCAATCCCAGACTTAGCCTTCATTTAGAGAAAGCCTTAGACAAGAATTGATCTGGAGATATCACTTTGAAAAAGCACTTATTATGAATCTAATTATGTATGTGAGTGCGAAAGATGATTCAGTCATACAATCCTGACCCTCTGGGGGAGTGGTTTTAAATGCAAATAAAAACCAGGCCTCTAAACCATGCATAAGGATCTCTGCAAGTTGCATATTGACTGAGAAAACAACATATTAATATTATCTGTGTCTATCATATTTTTATTTATTTTGTTTAAATATTTCCCAATAAATATTCATCTGATTCGGGTCTCACTGGAAAGTGTTGCAGACTACAATGCTAGTCCCAAGATTGATACCTCCATTATAACAATGTGGCGTATCTTCACTTATGTCAAGGATTATCAATAAAATTTGCCCCAAATGTTCAATATAAAACTAATTAGCATTTTATTTTATTTAACAAATACATAATAATAAAGAAAAGTATTGTGACATAGTGGTGAGAGAGCTAGCCTTGGATCCAAGAAAACCTGGATTTAAATCCTGCCTCTGGCACAAACTGGTTATTGACCCTGAAAAGTCATTTAACCTTTCAATGCCATAGGCACGTCTTTAAGACTACAAATTCCTGAGAAGATGACAACCTGCATTGGTAGAGGGAGTTTCTTCATTCATAAATTCTCTAACCTAAATTACAGGTTTAGTCCCTATCCCTATAATAATATATAATATATAAATTTGTAAAGAGTTATAATAATAACAAATATATATAGTGATCTAAAGATTATGACTGACTTTCCTCACAATGACCCTGTAAGGTAGGTAGGTAGTGAAAATATTATTATCCACATTTTACAGATGAATAATATATACCAAATGATGTTATTTCAGGAGTTACAAAATGTGTGATGAGAGACAGCATTCCATAGTTTCTAAAGGGTTGGCTTTGGGGTCAGGGTGTAAGTCCTACCTTTGATGCAGTGACCATGGACAAGTCTGTTAAATTTACAGTACCCTAGGCAATTCAATATGATTTTAAATTACATACAAATGCCAATTTGCTTTCGTGGAGAGAGTTTCCCAACTGAGGAGTTCTCTATACAACTGAAACCACAAGTCTGTACCTCCCCTCTCCTCGCCCCCTCATGTGTGCTACATAAAATGTTTAGGTATTTTATATATATAAATATAAATATAAATATATATATACCATACATCATTTGGGAGAATAGGGTAGGGGTATTGCTAAATCAAACAGAAACAGATAGCATGTCCTAACTCTGAAAAGACTATGAGTCAACTCTCTAGAGCTCTACTATCTTCTTTCATGTCAAAGCCTTGAATGAGCAGATTTGTTTGCCTGCTGGAGGCAGGACTTGAGCTGAATAAAAAGGAGAAGGGAATCACATAGGTAACTTGGATGCCAAATTGTGGAGAAAATAATATGAAGATATTTGGGAGAAATTGAAGAAAATGTAAAGGCCAGAACCATCTCTAGGACCAGATATAATTTAGACTCTACTTCCAATTTGAAAAAGACTATGATTGAGGGCAATTAAGGATATAAAAGGATATAGCAGGTATTTTTTGGGTTCCCTCACTTAATTGCCATCCCTGGTGATCACATAGCAGCTTAGCAATAAAGGAAGATTAAAGATTAGAAATGAAGAGGAATACTCATGAAGGAAACAGACAAGGCAAAGCAAGGTGCTTAAGAAAACATGGGTGCAATTCAAGGGTAAAGAGGATGGATGGAGTGGCCTGGTATGTGGGACAAATTGATGAAATAGATCTGAAGCTTATGCAAAACTGAAGGAAATGACTATAGAGCTATTGTTGAAACTAAGGAAAGAAGTTGAGAGAGGTGGTCAAGTTTTTGGTTTTTTAATTTTCATTTTCAATCAGAAATTCTTTCCTTACTTCTAGCTCTACCACCATTCATTGTGGAGGCAAATAATATGATACATGTGAAGTCACGCAAAGCATTTCTATATTAGCCATGTTTCAAAAATAAAGTGAGAAAAATAAAGTAAAAAATAAGTACTTCGGCCTACACAGAATTAATCAGGTCTTTCTCTGGAGACAGCATTTTTCATTGAGTCATTGTGGATTGATCAGATGAGCTAAATCTTTCATAATTGATTATCATTACAATATTGCTATTTCTTTGTACAATGTTTTCCTGCTCATTCACTTTGCATCAGTTCATGTAAGTCTTCCCAGGCTTTTCTGAAACCATTTCCTTCATGATTTCTTACATTACAATAGTATTCATCACGATCATACCACAAACTGTTCAGTCATTCTCTAATTGATCTGCATCTCCTAAATTTCCAATTCTTTCCCACCACAAAAAGAGCTACTATACACATTTTTGTACATATGGGTCCTTTATGTTTTTCTTCAGTCTCTTTGGGATATAGACCTAGTAGCAGTATTGCTAGGTCAGTTATAGCCCTTTGGGCATAGCTCCAAATTTTCCAGAATGTTTTCCAGAATAGATGCGCCAGTTCATAACTCTTTCAACAGAGCATTAGTGTACCTATTTTTCTACATCCCCTCCAAGATTTTCCATGAGGTAGTCGAGTTATTAAAAAGGTGATTATTTGGGACAGCTAGGTGACACAGTGGATAGAGCACCAGCCCTGGAGTGAGGAGGACCTGAGTTCAAATCCGGACTCAGACACTTGACACTTACCAGCTGTGTGACCCTGAGCAAGTCACTTAACCCCAATTGCCTCACCAAAAAGAAAAAACAAAAAAAAAACCCTCTCCACATTCCAGGTTGATGGGAGAGAATACAGTATTACTAAAGGAAACAAAAGTGAGACTTTAATGGAGAGTTGAGGGGAGTGGATCTGATTTGGAGGAGGTAAGACTTGACCCTTGTCAAGAGGTTAGCAAAGGGAAGAGTATTATTACACCAAGGAGAAAGGGAAGGGAAAAGATAGTTGTACTCTTAGAGCTTAAAAACAGATTTTAGGATTTTCCTGAAGATAAGTGAATTGGATATTCTGAGAAGGAACTTGTTCTCTAAAAAATGTATAATAACAATAATAATAATAGCTAACATTTCTATAGAGCTTTAAGATTTGTAAAGCTCTTTATAAATATTATCTCCTTTGATCATCACAACCATTCTATTATAGATAAGGTACCGTTTTATAGATGAGGAAACTGAGGTAGACAGAGTCTAAGGGACTTGTCACACAATTAGGAAATATTTGAGGCTCAATTTGAACTCAAGTCTTCCTGACGCCAGGCCCAGCATTCAATCTAGCTAAGACACAAACGATCAGGGGAAGAAGAGAATAGTTGATGACCCTTGGGAATACTGAGGCAGCTATTTTTCAGTTTGATAAAACAAGAAGAGAAGTCTTCTATCTTTCCAGGGCATGTACCCAAGATGTAACAGAGAACCTTTCAAGACCTGTCAAAATAGATGATAATTGCTTACTTCTGATGAGTCACATCAACATGAATGATACCATCAGAAGGAACCTAAAAGGTTGTTGTTGTTCAGTCATATCCAACTCTTTATGACCCCACTTGGGATTTTCTTGGCAAAGATACTGGAGTGGTTTGCCATTTCCTTCTCCAGCTCATTTTATAGATTAGGAAATTGAGGCAAACAGGGTAAAGTGACTTGCCCAGGGTCACACAGCTACTAAGTGTCTGAGACCATATTTGAACTCGGGAAGATGAGTCTTCCTGACTCCAGGCCCTGCCTTGTCCTTTCTATCCATTGTGCCACCTAGCTGCCCATACAATATAAAGTATTTCCCATAATTATCAAGTCTTGTGCAAGAATTTGAAGCCCATAAGGACAACAGGGTATGCTTTCCTCACAGGTGCCCACTGAAGGCGAGAAATAAAGAGAAAAATTGATTTGTACTTCAGAATCCTGATTTAGATATAGAAGCAGCAAATTCCTGGCCAGAGTTGCAATACACCTAAGAAAGGCTGGTGAGAATGTATTTGCTGTCTATCTTGAAATTCTAATTGAAAGGACTTTAAATTAAAAAAGAATGGGAGAGGGGCAGCTAGGTGGTGCAGTGGATAGAGCACGGGCCCTGGAGTCAGGAGTACCTGAGTTCAAATCCGGCCTCAGACACTTAACACTTACTAGCTGTGTGACCCTGGGCAAGTCACTTAACCCCAATTGCCTCACTAAAAAAAAAAAAAAAAGAATGGGAGAGGTAGAAGATTGTCTATGTATATCCCCCAGGCTAAATGCCATAGAGTATAGTTGCAATGAAGGAAGGAGAATAGCAATTGAAACACAGAATTCACCAAACTCCAGAAAAGGGGCCAGTAGGAAAACCCAATACCATAAATGTTTATATCCAAATGCCCAAGATTTAGGCAACAAACAGGAGAAGTTAGAGGCCCTAATAAAAGGAAGCAAATTTGACCTCACAGGTATCACAAAGACTTGGGGTGGGGGTGGGGGGACTATGAATGGACAATAGCTTTGGATTTATACATTATTTAAAAGAAACAAGGGTGCAGCTAGGTGGCGCAGTAGATAGAGCACCGGCCCCGGAGTCAGGAGGACCTGAGTTCAAATCTGGCCTCAGACACTTAACATTTAACTAGCTGTGTGACCCTAGGCAAGTCACTTAACCCCAATTGCCTCACAAAAAAAAAAAAAGAAAAAGAAACAAGATAGATAAACATGCTAGGGAAGGAATATACTGGGAGAGGAGGCAGCATGAAAGATTTCCTCACACAAAGAAGCCAAAGAAGGGAAGCAGAGTGGAGAGTATTGAGTAAGTTCAGTGGAGAGAGAAATAGTAATGATTTTGTTATTAGAGTACAATTACGGATCGCCCGAATAGAAAAAATGAAATATATGAAGATTTGGGGCAAGATATCACAAGCCTGTCACAGAGGTCTGACTTAGTGATGGGGACTTCAATTATCCAGACACATGTTGGATATGTTCTCATTCTGCTAAAAGCAGAAAAGCTTAGATCTTCTTAAATTGTGCTAGTACTAATTTCATCCTTTGTAAAGGGGAAACCCTATTCTGATATGATTCTTACTGATAAGGAGTAATTGCTTTCTAAGGTGGAAATGAATTGGGGATCCTGGTGGGGAGGAGGATAAGGTGGCCATTCCCTCATAGAGGTTTTGCTAGAGGAGAGACCTGGTAGAAGTCAGTCCGGGAATTATGAAAGAAGCTAAAGTACAAAATTCTGCAGACACAAAGAAAAACAATTCCAACAAGGAACAAAAATGGAATTTATCTAAAGAAATTGAGCTGGATGCAGAGGTAATTCACCAAACTATTTAGAACTTTAAAAGAAATGTAAAGGGGGCAGCTAGATGGCACAGTGGATAGAGCACCGGCCCTGGAGTCAGGAGCACCTGAGTTCAAATCTGGCCTCAGACACTTAACACTTACTAGCTGTGTGACCCTGGGCAAGTCACTTAACCCCAATTGCCTCACTAAAAAAAAAAAAAAAGAAAGAAATGTAAAGAATGTGGAAGGAAGGAAATTAAGGAGTCAAGACCCTGAAAGTCAGTCAATAATTTTTTTTTTTTTTTTTGCGGGGCAATGGGGGTTAAGTGACTTGCCCAGGGTCACACAGCTAGTAAGTGTCAAGTGTCTGAGGCTGGATTTGAACTCAGGTACTCCTGAATCCAAGGCTGATGCTTTATCCACTGCGCCACCTAGCTGCCCCCCAATAAATGTTTTAAAGCACCTCCTATGTGCCAGGCATTGTGCTAAGGGCTGGGAATACAAAGAAAGGCAAAAGACAGTCTCTGCCCTTAAGAAGTTCACAATCTAATGGGGAAGACAGCAAGCAAACAAATATGTAGAAAGAAGCTATCTACAAAATAAATAGATTTAAAGAGTGAAGGCAATAGAATTAAGAGGTGTTGCGAAAGACTTTTTGTAGAAGATGGGATTAATGGAAGTCAGGGAAGCAGTAGGTGGAGATGAGGAGGGAGAGCCTTCTAGCATGAGGGAGCCATGAGATGGAGTGTCTTGCTTGTGGGTGGAATGGCAAAGACCCCACTGTCGTTGGATCCAAGGGATCATGGTAGGGAGTAAGCAAGAAGACTGGAAAGGTAGGAGGGGGATAGATTATGAAGAGCTTTGAATGCCAAACAGAGGATTTTGTATTTGATCTTGAAGGTTATAGAGAGCCACTGGAACTTATTGAGTAGGGAGGTGACCTGGTCAGACCTGCACGTTAGGAAAATCACTTTGGTGACTGAATGGAAGATGGATTGGAGTGGGGAGAGACTTGAGGTAGGCAGGCCCACCAGTAGACTATTGTAGTGATCCAGACTTGATATGATATTGATATTAGGAGGCAAAAAGGGGTTAACAGAAAAACCTAAGGTCCAAGCTCTAATTTAGATATGAGGCCTAAACGGGATTCAGACCCCAGTTAATGGATAACTTACAAGTCAGGTTGCTAGGTTCTCTTACCCACATAAATCAGTACCCATAACGGCAACAGAGGGAGGGAGGCCATGAAGACTTTAGACTATAACAATGATACACTGACAGGCTATAGAAATTCAGACTAGAAATAAGAGAAAAATGAAGATATTTTAAAACTAGCCATGGGAATCAGAAAGAGGCATGTGCAGAAAAGGCCAAATTTGTCCCCATATTCACCTTATGATGTATAAACTCCAAAAACACACCTCCATGGAAAAAGGTACTAGCCTGGGGGTACTCCAAAATAAGACAGGCCCTCCCCTGTACCTCCCTAAGGTGGAGATTATTATAATGAGACTGATAATCAATTTATCCATACTATAAATATAACGGTCTTTCCTTTCCTTATTTCAGAGATAGCTTTCCACTATTCTGGTTCTCTCCCTGTGGTCACTCACAGTTATTGCAATAAAACTTGGGGAAACTGAGTCACTGAGTCTTGTAAATCATTTGGGACGACTCACAATCAATTTGACTCTAATCCCATCCCACATCTATGTGAGCCTACACCAGAGTGCTGACTTCAGAGGAGGGAAGGAAACATTTTTGAGAGATGTCAAAAAGGTGACATTGGCAGGCTTTGGCAACTGATTGGAAAAGAAAGATAGGGAGAAGTTGATGATATCTACATTTCAAGCCTGAGGGACTGGGAGGGGATAAAGGATTTTACTCACCCATAGCAAGAGTTGGTTGGGGCAAAGGGCCCATCAGTCATAGGACCTGGGTTTAAATTCCAGCTCTGCCACTTGTTCTTAGTGTGACCCTGAGCAAGTCATTTAACCAATCTTGACCTCAGTTTCCTCATCTGTAAAATGAGGGGGTTGGCCTCAATTACTTTTAAGGTTCTTTCTAGCTCTTAAACTATGTATTTGTTTGTTTGTTTTTGCGGGGCAATGGGGGTTGAGTGACTTGCCCAGGGTCACACAGCTAGTAAGTGTCAAGTGTCTGAGGCTGGATTTGAACTCAGGTACTCCTGAATCCAGGGCTGGTGCTTTATCCACTGCACCACCTAGCTGCCCTTTAAACTATGTATTAATAAGTGTCAGCTCTAAGACTTAGATCTTGAACTTCTGACTCCAAGTCCAGTCACTTCTCCATTATCCTATAATTCTTCTATAAATAACAAAGTCAAGAATTGAAATTATCTTCATAGTCTAAAAAGTGGAAACTGGATGAAATGTAAAAGTAAACAGCAAATAGATGAATGTAAAGACCCATATTTAAGTGTAAAGTGATTACTCTGTCCCCTCCCTGCCTCTCTGCCTTACCTAAATACCCAGGTATGTTATATTTCTCCCCTTCCTACAGGGTTTTCTAATACCCTTAAGGGGGACTGTATCTCATCTCTGCCACTGGCTTAAGCTTCCACTGATTGGGTTCCCCCAATTTTAGGAATCCAAGCACTTCAGTTCCATTTAACCACATAACAGTCAGATTAACTTTTACAAAGGAATATTTACTTCAAAGGTATAGCAAGAACAGACATACAAATTTTCCCCTCAGCACCTCAGGGGAATAATTCCCCCTATTATCGCCTTAGTCTTTGAGTCTGGCAGACCCAATTGGCAATATGATAAGAGGGTTGGCTCAGAGATTGTCTTTGTGACTTTGATCTTCAAAGACCACCATTACTTATTCCAATATTTACTCCTGGGAAATCTTCTGGTTAAAATGGCTGCTTGAATGGAAAGCAGATCATGAGCTTGAACATACTTTGGCAAACATTCTGAAGTTCACAACATCCTGAATAATGATCACAAAATCCAATGAGAAACTACAGCAAGTGATTTTTCCTTCTCATAATTGCATAAAAAATCAACCAAAAACTCAAAGGCAGTATAGGAAAAGGGGCTCACCAGCAAAACTGCCCCAGTGCAGGAGAATTTCCTGGCAAAACCAAAGATAGTTAGGGTCACGTGTAACCTGCAAGGCTTTGTGTCTAGAGGCAGCAAGAGTGAAGGACTCCCCTGGAAAAGCCCCAGAGTTGTCAGAAAGTTACAGAGACCTTGGAAGTGTCAAGTAAGTAGCAGTACCTCATGGCTCACACCAGGATATCCTAAATCTAGGAGCTTTGAAGTCCCTGAGATTCTATCTTGAAATACCATAGGGGGCCCTGAATATACAACACACTGAAACTCAAAAATCCAGGCAGCCCAGCACCAGGAGGCAGAGGTCAACACAGCAACCCAGAGAACCTAGGATAAGACTAAACAGGGCCAACCTACCCTATCCATAAGTTCAAGAGAGGGTGAAAACTGGCCCTGGAACAAGCCCCAATTCAGAAACTAAGGCTGGAAAGATGAGTAAATGAAAGAAAACACTGACCAGTAAGAAAAATTATTGTAAATTTAAGGACACCCCAAAAGGAGAGAGTAACTCTTTAACAACTGCAAACAGAGATTCAAAGGAAAAATAAAATGGATTTTCTACTAGGACTACATGAATACTTAGAAGAAATGAAACAAGATATAGAAAAATGAAATAAAATGTCTGGAGGAAGGAACCAGGAGAATAAATAACTTGGTGAGAGAACGTGATCAACCTTATCTAAAGAAATAGGCTTCCAGAAAACCAGAACAGACCAAAGAGAAATCAGATAGCAAAAAACATTAGAACAAAATCAAAAAGTTGAAAAAAGAAAAGAAAATCTAAGACATCTGATGTATATTTTTAAATGACCTGGAAAATAGGCCAAGGAAAGATAATTTTTTTTTTGCAGGGCAATGAAGGTTAAGTGACTTGCCCAAGGTCACACAGCTAGTGTCAAGTGTCTAAGGTTAGATTTGAACTCAGGTCCTCCTGTTCCAGGGCTGGTGCTTTATCCACTGTGCCACCTAGCTGCCCAAAAGATAATTTAATAATCACTGAACTCCCTGAAAACCATGACCAGTATTTTTTGCTGTTCTATTAAAAGCCATTTCACTCATCCCATCAATTTACAATCACAGAATTTTAAATCAGTGTTGAACACCCTTATCATTATAGGAAGGGAAACTATATGGCTTGGACAGGGAAGACAGTGTTGAAGAGGGCTACCATGGTGATAGTAGGAAAAGGGCTTAACTAAAAGAAATGGACATTGGACTTCAGTGTGAAGAAATTTCTACTTGCATTATTTATCTGCCCTTCCATAACCATAACATCATCGTCATCCAGCATAACTTAGAACTTTTCAGTTCCAGGAAAATTTTACTCATATTCATTAATTCCTATTGAGCTGAAACAACATGACTAAAGTATGTTGGCCAATGTGGGTCCCTACCTACTGGATTATTTGGGTAGAGAGAAGTTACACTTTTCTCCTCACCTTCTAGAATTCTCACATAGTTGTTCTTCCCTGCTAGTCAGTGTATTTTCTGGGAAACAACAGATATTTTTGAGAGATAATGCCACCATCTGAGGATGGGTAGGCCTAACTGGAGATTGGGAAAATTACTGGTGGCTTGGCAACTGGATCCTACCAAGGCAGTCAGCACAGGCTATATAAATTCCTGATACTTACATCCCCTTTCCCATTTACTTTTTGGGTTTTTGGGTTTTTTACAGGGCAATGAGGGTTAAGTGACTTGCCCAGGGTCACACAGCTAATAAGTGTCAAGTGTCTGAAGCTGGACTTGAACTCAGGTCTTCCTGAATCCAGGGCTGGTGCTTTATCCACTATGCCACCTATCTGTCCCCCACACCCCATTTACTTTTTAAAGTCCTTTGTTCTAATCAGGTTAGTATGTATACTATCCCTGAAACATATATATGTATTTCTACCTTCACATCTTTAGTAAAGCCATTTTCCTGCCTGTAATAACCTCCCTCTACTTATCCACCCATCCAGATCTTACCTATTCTTCAAATCTATTTCAAGTCTCATTTCCTCTGATTAGATCTCAGGCCTCCTGATTTCCAAGCCAATAATGATTTCATTATATTGTGCTGTCACTTTAAAATGATTGGGGTGGGGCAGCTAGATGGCACAGTGGATAGAGGACCGGCCCTGGAATCAGGAGTACCTGAGTTCAAATCTGGCCTCAGACACTTAACACTTACTAGCTGTGTGACCCTGGGCAAGTCACTTAACCCCAATTGCCTCACTAAAAAACAAACAAACAAATAAACAAACAAAAATGATTGGGAAGTGGATTTGGAAATACTCACCTCCATAGCTATTTATTTCTCACTTGTTTTCACACTCCTATCTGCAGTAGAACTAAACTAAAAAGATGACGGGATCACTAGATTATAAGTGAGTGAGGGAAGGAATTGTGTTTTAAGTACATATTTGTATCCCTTGCTCAAGTATAGTTCTCTGAATATAATAAACACCTAATAAATAACTATTGAATTATACTGACTCTTGGAGGTATTATCAGGTATTTCTGTAGGGTAGGGGTCATTGAGGGTTTCTGAAGTGCTAGAGAACAAAGGCATTAGATCAATTATAGGCTGGATGAATATATGTATATATACATATACATATATGGATAGATTTGAAACTAGTTGAACAACTTTATTTAAAGTGTTGATAAAGTGATCAATGTGAACCTGGGGGGCTGATAGTGCCACGACACTGAATGACCCCTAGCAAATTGGGTGGACTCCCTTGTGTCAAACTTAAGGGATGATATGGACAAGAGCTGCAAAGGATGTGCAGACATAGATGGGTTGTGGTATACATAATTGGAAGGACCATCTAAGTGAATTAGATCATGAATCCTTTTGAGTTTGAGTGTGATGAAAAATTTTAGGCACTCTAAACAGATTCACTCCTTGCAGCATACTCTAGGTACTGATATCTTCAGGGGGTAGGGTTTTCCTTCTTATTCCCATTTCCTTGACTTCAGAGGTCTTGCCCACCTTGCTTCCTCCTCATCTTCCAGTCTGTTTGTCATATACAGTTGTCATGAAAGCCACCACCTTGTAGAATGTGTCTAGCATATACTTTTTATTCGGCAGGATTCCCTGGGAGCTCAAGATAATGCTGGAATAAATAGCATATAAATTGACTGTGGTGGAGTGGGGAAGAAGGGACAGGGAGAAAGGGATATTGTTCTAACCCCTGAAGGGGCACAGGCTCTTGAGTGCACAAGCAGGAAGCCAATCTCTCCTCGGCATCACTATTTCTCTTACCTTTGGGCTGCCTATGTTAATAAGCTTGCAGGAGGCCCCAGCTCCTGGTTGCCGTGACAACCACAAGGAGCCAGCCATTAGCGCCATTACGCAGGATGCTCAAGCCCCAGCTGAGATGCAGTGAGGAGTGCAGACAGTGAGAGGAAGACAACCAGGATCTCGCTGCCTTAGCTGTAAGCATCCAAAACATCCAGATGTAGATGCTGGCACAAAGAGGAAAACGGGGAAGGGAACGAGAGAAGAAAGGGTGGGGAAAGCCTGTGATTCCAGGGCTTCTGAAGCTTGTGTGGTGTGGAGTCTGAGCTGGAGGATGGGCAGGACATCAGTTTGACTATGTGCAACAGAAGCAGCACCTTCCCATCAAGGATGGACTGACCCTGGAAGGGGAAGGATTTAGCACATAAGAAGCAAATGTTTGAAGTCCCACTAGGTGAGTAACTTTAAATTTGCCCTTTCCTAGGAAGAAACATCACATGAAATATGGTTCTATCTTGACTAATCCCTTTGTTATGTACTTTATACTGGGAAGCATTTTGTCTTCCTGAAATCCTGCAGTTGTTTTAAGGTATTGTTATTGTCATTCACTACACTTCACACAATAGCACAATGGCTGCAGGCACTGCCTGACACACGCATGAGACAGGTGGATTCGTGGGAACACACACAGCAGTGCATATATAGAGATGTAGCATAGCCTAGAGCCTCTGCATTCCATATGATCAGAGTACCAGGGGACTCAGTTTCCTAGCCTTTTTCATCATTAAGCTTTGTGTTCTTTCTCTATAGTAAAAAAAAAATGGCACTAAGTGATCTAATGGCATGGCAGGTGGAAAAGGTACTGTCAAATAGGCCTTTGATTGTTTTCTCTGGCTAATGAATGGGTTATGTCCTTTTCTATGATCTGAAGTAAGCAAAACCACCCTCTGCGTCTGGAAATGCACAAAAATCTAGTAAATCTTTCTTATTCCAGCAGAGGGCACTAGCATACATGCATATATGTGTGTATAAACACCAAAATGATATATGTAGATGTACAATATGCATACAGAGGCTATCCACAGAGATTGTGGAATGCCCTCTTCAGGATTTTTAACCCCAAAAATGATTTAAATTTATAACTTAGACATGCAGCGGGATGGCCTAAATGACCTCAGGAGAGCACCATCTAGTTTGGGGAGTATATGACTACCATTACTAGATATGTTGAAGATCCCTTATTAGACTAGCACTAATATTTTACATATTCTTTTTTTTTCAAAAGAAGATAAAAGACAACCTTTTTAGAACCAGGTAACTTTTAGAATGTGCTCTGGTCGTATGATCCTGTCAACTGGGATGAAATCTAGGTTGTTATTTTTTTGGTTGTTGGGGTCGTTTTTTTTTTTTCCAGTTGAATTTAATGATAATTCTCTCTTTCAGATAGACAGGCTTTTGGAGAGGACAAGACATAAGTATTTATATTTTCATTAGCACTCAGAGTTTACAGTTATCTTGTGAGCTGCCAAGAATGCTAAAAGAGTTTAAGAATGGGGGTGATGCAGCAGAGAAGGAAGGAACCATCTCCCTAGAAATGGAGGTGGGTAGGTACCACTCAGACCTGATGACCTGAATTCTATGGCAACAGAAGGGGAGAGGTTAAGATTTACACTTCTATGAGTGGGAACACAGGAATCCCGTGAATTTATAGATTATATTTCTCTTAGTACAAACCAAAGTCAATGAGTAACAGGATTACAAAGAAGAGGTGATGATAAAACCTCTTAACATGTATGTTTTATTTTTCCACTACACTAAAAGGATATCATAAATGGAATAGGAAGTCATGTAATCTAATTTTCTTGGAGGTCTTTAAGAATGGATTAGAAACCCATTCCTGGACAATGGTGTGGATTTCATGATTTTTGAAGTGTATTTCCAACGTTTAGATACTACGACTACTTCATGAATGCTCAGTGTAATCCTGTGTTAGGTGGGAGGCAGAAACTGTACAACTGAGCAAATTAGCATGACCTTACAGGTCAAAGAACTAAAAGAAATTAGGTCATGTAAAGAGGAACCAAGACCTTAGGCAAGCAAAGTGAGAGTTTTATCAACACCTGGCAATGTAACCCACACTAGGCTTCCTTGGTTATTGTTGTTGCACTAAGCAAACATTAGTGAACTGGTAAACATATTCATGGCTTAGTTCACTACTCGGAATCCACAGCAAAGAACTTTTATTAATCTTACGTCCAGAGAAACTGAGGCACTTTTCTAAGATGTTATAAGCCAATGATAAAGTCAGTATCAGGGTGACTCAGTAGGAGAAAATAACTTGGAAACAGGGAAGGGATTTTTTCCCCGACTGACAGAATGAAGCCAGATTCAGTCTTGCTACTTCCACCATATTACTCATCTTTGCATTCCCAGGTACTGGCCTCAACAATTCTTACTTTGTGTAGCTGTTTATATACTTGTAGCATTTATAGACAGTTGTGATGACCTCCACCCTACCCTTTAGTCATTCTCTTTTCTAAACTTCACTCATGGGCATGCACATGCAGACACACATATAGAGTGTTTCATCTGTCTAACCTCAGGAAGCAGTGACTCCATTCCCCTCCACCCCACCCCTGGGCTCACCAACTCTTTATGTTTCTCTGTGCCATCTGCCTGGCACATTGGACTATTGATGCCATTCCTTCAAAAGGGAGCATGATTTGTCTCACCTATTTCTTAGCTTCCTTTAGCAGGAGAGGATTCAGCAGCAATTATATTGCACTGGCTTTGTACAAAGTTGGCTTCTAATGCTCAGAAGAGTCAGTTTCTGCATGAGGTAGTGCTGATAGTGATATTTGACTGCCCCTGAAGAGAGAATTGGGATACACATACCAAACCCAACTTCCCTTTGGGTACTGCAGGCCCACCTTTACAAATGGGGCCTGCCAGATTCTCAAAGCCAACTCAAGGCAGGACTTGAGGAAAATTCTGATCCCTGCCCATTGTTCTTTACCTTTAGAAAAAAAAAATGTAATATAGGCTACTCCAAAGGTTACTATGAAAATGTCTGATTGCTCTGTAGGTCTAGAGCCTGGTCTTTTCTATGCATCTTTCATCACTTTTCAATGTCCAGAGTTGAGGGACTATACTTATCTTTGAGAGACATGATTAATAAGAAATGGTTTAAGATATTAAGGTTATGGGAGCAGCTAGGTGGCACTGTGGATAAAGCACTGGCCCTGGATTCAGGAGGACCTGAGTTCAAATCCAGCCTTTTGTGACCCTGGGCAAGTCACTTAACCCTCATTGCCCTGCGAAAAAAAAAGATATTAAGGTTATGAGTCAGGGAATTATCATATTATTTATAATTTAATTTTCTGTCTACATATATTTCCCCCACCCCTCCAGTAGAATGTGAGCTTCTGATCTCTCTCCTGGCCTCCATTCTCTCAATTTCCCAAAGGCTATTGGACATTTCAAATTGTATGTTCTGTAGACATATTAGATTTGAGAGGTTCCAAAACTGAACTCATTATCTTTTCTCCTAAATCCTCCTCTTTTCATAATTTCCCTATTACATCCTGGTGGGGACCCCTGCCATATTCAATCTGTTGCCAGACTTATTTTTTCTACCTTTTTACCATTTCTCATCAGACATCACCACCATCCTCATTATCTCAAACCTAGATTATATTATAGTGGCCTGCTGGTCAACCTCCCAGCCTCAACACTCAACACTCTCTCTCTCTCTCTCTCTCTCTCTCTCTCTCTCTCTCTCTCTCTCTCTCTCTCTCTCTCTCTCTCTCTCCTCTAGTTTATTCACCATTAAACTGTCAAAGCAATCTTCCTAAAATTCAAGTCTATCCATGTTGCTTGCCTATTCAATAAACTCCAGTGGCTTCCTAATTCCTCTTGGCCCCTTCCTACCTTTCCAGACTTCTTACATCCTCCCTCTTTTACATTCCTATACAAGATGCTCTGTGTCCTCACTTCTTAAATTTTCCCTACAAAGAGCTTCTGAGATTATCTCCAATGTCTCCTGTACCTATTTAATTTGTATATTGTCTCCCTTTATTAGATTGTCAGCTCCCCTTTAGGTTAGGGACTTGTTTTTTTCTTCCTTTTTTGGTATCCTCAGAGCCTCACACAGAGCCTGACACATAGTAGAAGCTTAATAAATGCTTGCTGACTTTACTTGGCTTTTTGAGGACAGGTACTGTTCTTTTTCCTTTGCCTTTAGATAAGGTAGCACAGCTAGCACAATGCCTTGAAAAGTATATATAAATGCCCATATACATTTATATGTACATAGTATCCCTTTATAGATGTCCATCAAATTTTTCTTTTTAATTTTTCTTCCAATTACATGTAAAGATATTTTTTTGAGTTCCAATTTTTTCTCCCACCCTTCCTCCCCTCCCCCCTCCCAAGAATAGCAAGCAATTTGATATGGGTTATACATTACAATCATGTTAAACATATTTCCACATTAGTCATCTTGTAAGAGAAGAATCAGAACAAAAGGGGAAAACTGCAAGTAAGAATAAACAAGAACAATAATAAAAAAGCAACAATAAAAGTGAAAATAGTATACTTCAATCTGCATTCAGACTCCATAATTCTTTTTCTGAATATGGAAAGCATTTTCCACCATAAGTCTTTTGGCATTGTCTTGGATCATTGTATTTCTGAGAAGAGTTAAGTCTATTGCAGTTGATCATCACACAGTGTTATTGATACTATGTTATATGTCCATCAAATTGAAGTGAATGGAATATAATCTTAGAGACAGAAGAGACTTCAGTTTATCAAGTTCAATCCTTACCTGGAGGTGAATCCCTTATACAATATCAATGAGAAGTCACCAAGCTCCTGTTGGAGTTTACAAGCTCCCATAATATCCTAGTCTACTTTTTGGACAGCTCTAAGTGTTAAGTGGTTTTTCCTTACATAGAACTAAAATGTCTCTCTGCAACTTCTACCCTCTACTCCTAGTTCTTTTTGGAGACAAGAAAAAACAAATCAAATCCTTTTTTTCACATTACATTCCTGCAGTTACCTCCCAACTGTTGTCTTCCCAACATCTTCTTTTTCCCCTAGGTAAACATCCTCAGTTTCTGCAAGCACTTCCTAATATGGTATGTCCCCTCACCAACCTAGTAACCCTCTAGAAGTACTTCAGCCTGTCTTTGAAAAGAGAAAAACCTTTAAATGAGTTAAATAATTAATATATATTTATTAAGCACCTACTATATGTCAGGCACTATGGTAGGCACAAGGCAAGAAAAAATTTTTAAATGAAGCAACTTCTGTCCTCAATAAGCTTACATTTTAATGGGGGAGACAACATATACATATATAGGTATATACAGAGTATATATGAAATGAATACAAGGTAGTATTAAGGAGGACACCAAGAAGAGGGGGGATCAGGAAAGTTTTCATGTAGAAAGTGGTACTTGAACATAGTCTCTTTTTTTTTTCTTTTTTTTGGTGAGGCAATTGGGGTTAAGTGACTTGCCCAGGGTCACACAGCTAGCAAGTGTCAAATGTCTGAGGCCGGATTTGAACTCAGGTACTCTTGACTCCAGGGCCAGTCCTCTATCCACTGCGCCACCTAGCTGCCCCTAAACATAGTCTCAAAGGAGAGAAAAATGATTCTTAAGGAGCTGAGGTGAAGAAGGAGTGCATTACAGGTATAGGGGGACAGCCAGAACAAAAACAAAGACAGGAGATGGGGTCATATAGGTGAATAACAGGTAATAAGGCCTATTTGGCTGGATTGTAGAGTGTGAGAAGGGAAATTATGTATTATAAAAATAGACATGGGGCAGCTAGGTGGTGTGGTGGATAAAGCACCAGCCCTAGATTCAGGAGGACCTGAGTTCAAATCTGGCTTCAGACACTTGTTAGCTGTGTGACCCTGGATAAATCACTTAACCCTCATTGCCCCGCCCCCCCCAAAAAAGAGTAAACCGATAGTTTGGGGCAGCTAGGTGGCACAGTGGATAGAGCACCGGCCCAGGAGTCAGGAGTACCTGAATTCAAATCTGGCCTCAGACACTTAACACTTACTAGCTGTGTGACCCTGGGCAAGTCACTTAACCCCCATTGCCCCACAAAAAAAAAAAGAGAGAGAGAGAGAAAATAGACAAGTAGTTTGGAAATGCCAGACATCTCTCCCTGTCTACCAGCTGTTTCCCTACTGCCTGTAAACATGTCCATGTCTCCCTTGTCCTCAAACAAATTCCTTCACTTGATTCATCCATCCCTGTTATCTGTAGTCCTATATTTCTTCACCTTTTTGTGGCTAAACTCTGTGAGAAGACCATCTAAAATAGATTTCTTCATTTCCTTTCCGCTCAGTCTCTAAACTCTCATCATTCAGATGAAACTCCTTTCCCCAAAGCCATCTCTTAATGGCCAAATCTAATAGCCTTTTCTCAATCCCCATCTTTTTGACCACTTTTGCAGCTGATAATACTGTCAATCAGTCTCTTCTGCTCCATAATCTCTTCTCACTAGGTTTTCATGACACTGCTCTTCATAGTTTACTTTGCTTGATCCTCATCAAGGCAGTGGATGGAATACTGAGTTGGGAGTCAGGAAGACCCCAGTTCAAATCTGACTTCAGACATGAAGTCTGTCACATTGGGCAAGTCACTTAACCTCTGTTTGCCTGTTTTCTCAACTATAAAATGGGGATAATAATGGCACTCACCTCACAGGGTTGTTGTAGAGATTAAATGAGATATTTGTAAAGCATTTAGCACAGTGTCAGGTACATAGTAGGTGATGAGTTAATGCTTATTCCCTTCTCCCCTTCCCTTTATCCAGGTTATGCCCCCCCCCCCAAATATTAGGTACTCCATCCCAGGGCTCTGTCCTAGGCCTTTTTTTATACTTCTAAAGTCTTTCACTTGATGATCTCATTAGTTCCCATTGATTTAATTATCACCTCTATGCAACATTTGAAATTATACTTATCCAGCCCTAATCTCTCTCTCAGTTTCACATCTCAATCAACATTTATTAAGTACACATTTCCCCCTGTCTTTTGGGCACCTTGATCTGAATCCCATCTTAAACTCAATATGTTTAAAACTGAACTCATCTTTCCCTCCTAACCCTCCCCTTTTCTTAAGTTCCCTATTACTGTCAATGATACCACCAGCCTCCATATCACAACCTAGTGTCATCTTTGACTTTTACACTCTCTCTCCCCCCACTCTCCCCATATCCAATTTGTTGCCAAAGCCTGTCAATTTTACCTTCAGAACATCTCTTACAAATGCTCTGTCTCTCCTTGGACACATTTGTCTACACCCTCATTTCCTCACACCTAGACCATTGTAGTAGCCTTCTTACTTCAATTCTCCATCTGCTCTAGTCCATCCTTCACTCTGTTGTCAAATTGATATTCCTGAAACCCAGATATAATCACAGCAGTAAATTTCAGTGGCTCCCGATGACCTCCAGAACCCAATATAAAATATGTTATTCTTTTAAAACCCTTCATGACCTAGTCCCTTCCTACTTTTTCAGTCTTCTTAAACCTTACTACCCTTCATTTATTCTACCATCTAGTGGCACTGGCTTCCTTGCTGTTTCTCACACTAGGCACTCAATTTTCCAATTCAGCATTTTCACTGGCTGTCTCTTGACTTCTCAGTTAAAGTCCTGTCTTCTGCAAGATGTCTTTCTCACTTTCCTCTTAAATCTAGTGCCTTCCTGCTGTTAATTATATCCAATTTATGCTGCAAATGACTTGGTTGTACATAATTTTTTTTGCTTGTTGTTTCCCCCATTATTAGATTGAAAGCCCCTTGAGGGTTTGTTGGAGTATTTTTGTCTTTCATTCTATCCCCAGAGCTTAGAATAGTGTCTGGCACACAGTAGGCACTTAATAAATGCTTATTGACTAAACCTCTAAGGCATGTGGTATAAAAATTATGTCCATTTTATAGATGAAGGAAACTGATGATTCAATAACAGAAACAGGATGTAAGGAACCCAAAACATGGTAGGAACTTCTTGACCTAAAGTACCATTAAAATCTGTAATATTTTCTATTGAATGTAGCCCAAATGGGTCTGGGTCAGAATCCTTTTTTTCCTGGCTATAAACTGAGATCTCATTTTACACATTTCTAGTATGTTCAGGGCTACTTTCGAACTCATTTATGATAGTTTTCTTACCTATCAAACATCTTCTAGGAAAGCCTGAACCCATCTCTGGAGTAGCATTAGGTAATCATTTCCTTTTGTTATGTTCTCTTAAATTTTATACAGGGACTATAATTTTTAAGTTATAAAAACACTTTTTGGGGACTGTTTCTGCTATTAAAAGAAATATAAAAGGGGCAGCTAGGTGGTGCAGTGGATAAGGCACCAGCCTTGGATTCAGGAGGACCCGAGTTCAAACCCAGCCTCAGACACTTACTAGCTGTGTGACCCTGGGCAAGTCACTTAACCCCCATTGCCCTGAAAAAAGAAAAGAAAAACAAAAAGAAATATAAAAGTAAGCCAAACCTCTTGGGAGAAATGGGATATATATTGGAAGGTTGTTAGTCAGTTGTTCAGTCATGTCTAACCTTTCATGACCCTGTGAACTACAGCATGCCAATACTGTCCATGGGGTTTTCTTGTTAAAGATAACTGAGTGGTTTTCCATTATCTTCTTCAATGGATTAAGGCAAACAGAGGTTAAATGACTTGCCTAAGGCCACACAGCTAGTGTCTGAGGCTGGATTTGAACTCAGGTTTTATTGACTCCAGTCCCTGCATTCTATCCATGAACTCTCTATCTAGCTTCCTCCTAGGGAATAGTTACAAAACACCGAGACAGAAGACCTTGGTTATTCAGTTTTACCTTTTGTTTTGCTGTGCTACTTTGAGAAAGTCACTTGCTATCTTTGGGCCTCCACAAAAGAAGTGCTTTGAAGTGCTATATAAATGCTAGTTACTAATTTTATTATTGTAATAAAAATGACTGCCTTGCTCCCTACTACACAGGGAAATTATGGATTACATGAATATCAATATAAACAAAGGGCATTTTTCCCCCTTTGGGGAAAGAGATAGGGAAAGTCGCTGTTCTCCCCAGAAAGTCACCTGCAAATAATTCAGTCTACCAAAGATTATAATAGTATACTCTGGAAAAAAAATTATAGCTCCTCTGGGTATATTTATAATTGACACTTTCTTGGGATTAGTATTAAACCAGATATACATTATTACACTCTAATACATCAATATATCTGTGATCTCACTGATATGGCATTCTCTCCTTCAGTGGATATCATCTCTCCTGACCTTCTCATCTTGAACAATTCTTGTCCATGAGATACAGATAAAGACTGGATCTGTGATTTCATTGTTATAGGAAGCTCCTATGTGAAGGAACTCCCCTCTACCAATGTAGGTTAGCAGCTTCTCTGTAACTCAGAGTTTTAAGTTTCTCTCCTCATTGAGAGCTTAGTCTTTATTTCCTCACTTGACCACAGCCAGGCAAGAATGAGGATCAGCCTTCATTTTGTAAGGGCACTCCTACTGTGATTTCAAACACGTTAAAATAGAACAAGTAAAGAAAAAGAAAGATCAAATCAGTACCAAAACAAGACTGAGGGTCTCAAGAAGAGAGATTAAAACCCTAGAGTTTATTGCTTGGAGGTACTAGAAGATTAGACAAATTTCATTTGGTCCTTAAGGATCTCATAGCTAGGCAAGCATTCTAGATCTGCTTAACAGTACATTGAAAAAAAAAAATGACCATCCCTCAGTTATTCAAGTATGCTCTGGGCAAACTGTTTGGTGTCATACTTCTCATGTCAGCTTTAATATCAATACTTTTACATTATATAGTAAATAGCAAATATCAGTACTTAAACATTCAACAAATCAACAAATGCAAATGTCTGCAAAAATTATCTCAAAAAGAACTGCTTCTTGGGGAAGCTAGATGGCGCAGTGGTTAAAGCACCGGCCCTGGATTCAGGAGGACTCAGACACTTGACACTTACTAGCTGTGTGACCCTGGGCAAGTCACTTAACCCCCATTGCCTAAAAACAAACAAACAAACAAACAAACAAACAAACAAGAACTGCTTCTGACTTTTAAGGAAACACATTTGCAAAACAAATGCAGAGAGAAAACCAAAAGAGGAAAAAATACTATTTTTTTCTAGTTGAACTAGGGTATGCAATAATGGAAATCCTAGGTAGAGAAGCTCTCTAGTAGGTCCCCCAAAACGCAAAGGCCCCCACAATGTAGTCCAACTAAGCTCTGAGAATCATTCTAAATCCCACTTTCACTTGATTCTCTGGTCCCAGAATAAGTTTACCTCTCCCCCTAAGGATTTAAGGTGGGTCCTTGAGGAGTTGGAGGGGATTCTCTAATGGCATCAGAACAAATCCCCACCTGTATATTTCCCTCCAAGATCATAGTTGCCATCTCCAACAAATCTACTAGAGAGTGTTTGGCAAGGTTCATAGGACCATGTTCTAGATAGCAACTTTGTGACTTGGGGAAGTCCTTTATACTTTCTGGACACCTTTCCCAGTGCTTTGTCCTAAAGTATCTTAGGAAGTCTGTGAGGCAATTATTAATCAAATTCCGTATTTATCATTCTTCCCTTTCCAGAGGATTTAAAATCCTTTTGTAGAAGAAAAAACCTTCAGATTCACCAAGTTTGTGGGGGGAACTTCTTAAGTATCCATGAATAAGAGAAAAGGATTTTCAGAAGCTAGAAACCAGGATTTAACCCTTTGCTACAATGAGCTCTTTATATTTGGGCTCACTTTCCCCAGAATCTAATGTGCTTTTGGAAGAGTTGTATTACAGACCTTAGATGGAATGTTTTATAATAACTGTTTTTATTGTACCACCTTGGTAAATAACCATTTCTGAGAGCTACTGAAGGCTGACTGGCTAAAATGATTCTCAATTTATAGCCTTGAGAGAAAGCATTCTGGGGGAGCTTGATCTGATGGCATTAGAAAATCACCCTAGGTGATGAAGTAGATAAAGCACCAACCCTAGATTCAAGAGGACCTGAGTTCAAATCCGGCCTCAGACACTTGACACTTACTAGCTGTGTGATCATGGGCAAGTCACTTATTGCCCTGAAAAAAAAAATCACCCTTGACTTTTCAAGTGGTACCCCTAAATGTATCTCCCTATCATGGAGTGTGTGGGAAATATATCCTTGCTCCAGGACCCAAGTCTCATATGAGAGACTGAAAGTTGGAATAAAGATCCTCAGAGCTTATGTGGTCTACACTTATAAGGCATTGTTGATAATGGGCAGCAATACATTTGTAACAATCATCCATCTCTCCAAAGCCCTTTCAGTCACCTACAATCTAATTTTTTAAACATTGTAGTGTCCTATGATTCATAGCCATATAGCACCTCCAAAAGAATACTGGTGTTTAAAAGATGGATTTCTGTGTCAAGAACCAGTTTGGTGGGGGCTTCTACAATCAAGGATTACATATTCTCTCGGATTCCCATGACCTTTTAAACCTCTCTAAAGCAGAAATTATGTGCCAAAGATAAAGCAACTTCAGCAGTCTCCATGGCCTAGGATACCCAGGACCCAAAAGGGCGTTTAAAACAACGCTATGAACTGACATTTAATGATCCAGTACTACCTCCCCACCTTCTATGTTACTGCAGTAAGGCTGCACTAGTAGAACCAAGGACCCAGTAGAAAGAAATTTACCTCTAGACCTATGAGTTCAGGTGTCTATGAATAAATATTTCAAAACAATGGAAAATGGTACAACACTTGATGAGATACAACATGCTGTTCCTGAATGGTTTAAAAAAAGAAATGAGAATCATGAGAGTAGAATTTATGGTCTTCACAGCAAAAATAATGTGTATAATAGAAAAGTTGGAATATGAGATGACAAATCTCACCAAAGAAACAAAAGAGAAAACAATTGATTGAAAATATAAATATACTGAAGTAAAGGACAATCTAGAAGAAGAGGAGAAAAAAACACAATACTATTAAAAGAAAATATGTTAACTATGCAAGCAAAACATTCTAATCTAAAAGACAGTATATGTGGAGACAACCTAAGGATCTTAGGTCTTCAAGAAAAACATGATAAGACAAAAAACCTTATCACTGTAATGCAGCAAATAATAGAGAATTACCCAGAACTTCTGAATATAGAAAATGAAATACCAACTGAAAGAATTCACAGATCACCTCCAAGAAAAAACAAACAAAAACTAAGGCTGCAAACTCCAAGGCACATCATGGCTCAATTTAACCATTAATTTCAGAAACAAATATTGCAAGTGATCAGGATAAAGACCTTCAAATATAAAGGAAAGGAAATGTTTAAAAATGCAAGACTATGAGAGGGACTGGAATAATGTGTTCCAAAGAACAATGGAGCTCATGATATAGCCAAGAATGACCTACTATACAAACTTGAGCTTAAACATACGTGAAAAAAGGCTGTTCAATAATAAGGAGGCATTTGAAAAATGTGTAGAAAGAAAACAAGAACTGAGGAGATTATTTGTTTGTTGAACACACCAAACAATAGAAATACAGGAGGAGTGAAGAAAAGCAGCAACATCATGACAGCAGAGAGACCAATAATAAACCTCTTTTTTTTTTTGGCGGGGCAATGAGGGTTAAATTAGTTCCCCAGGGTCACATGACTTGCCCAGGGTCACACAGCTAGTGTCAAATGTCTGAGGCTGGATTTGAACTCAGGTCCTCCTGAATCCAGGACCAGTGCTCTATCCACTGCACCACCTAGCTGCCCCAATAAACTTCTTTCTAAATGTACACAATGAGATGGAGTGAAAGTGGGAGTTCAGTGGAGAGTGAAGAGTAAAAAGGTAGAAAAGGGTCATTGTGGACAAAATCTAGAGATACCCTGCCTAGGTGAAACAATAATTTTTTTTTTGTGGGACTACATTATAACATGAGAGAGTACATGAAAAGGCAGGGGAGAGAGACGGATAATAGAGACAAAGGCTAGCAATGAGGGGAAGGTGATCCCAGTGGTCTCAGAAGAAAAGAACCTATAGGGGAGTATGTGAAGAGGAGGGGAGATTTAAAAGGGGGAGAAGGAAGGAGGACTTGCTTTGGTGGAGGGAGGGTGAAGAGAGATGGTTTGTGAAAAGAGATGGGTACCTTGCATTTGATGTGGTCTAGGGGGATTTGGTGCTTTCAAAATCTACTTGTCTTACTTGGGGAGGCAATTGGCACTTAGGGGAGTGAGAGAAAATGGACTTAGAAAGTAGATTTTGAAGC
Source organism: Dromiciops gliroides (assembly GCF_019393635.1). Lineage (NCBI taxonomy): Eukaryota > Metazoa > Chordata > Mammalia > Microbiotheria > Microbiotheriidae > Dromiciops > Dromiciops gliroides. The sequence continues at coordinate 203,831,475 of NC_057865.1, read as the reverse complement.
AAATGGGGGTGGGAGCTAACCATGGCAGACTATAAATCAGTAGAAGCTGCATAATCAGGGATGTGGTAGAGGAGGGGTCCCAACATAGAGCAGTGTCCCCTTTGACAGCTGGAATAATTGACATTACTCTGAAAGTGAGGCACAATGGAAAAGGGGAATCCATGGGACAAGCTCTACAAGGCAGTGGCAGAAGCTACCTAGAGGGGAGAGCCTAGAATGGATACCTTAAAAGTTTATTATTATTATTATTATTACATGAAGAATACAGAGGAAAAGAGAGAGATTCAATAACCATAGGGGTCATGAATCAGAGAACAAGGATCTAAAAGAGACAGAAAAAGAGAATGAATAATAAAGTAAGAGAAATCCTTTTTGGAAAGGGGCACAAAAATGAAATTTTAAAAAGTAACAACTAATGAATAGTACTGTTTGAAGGGGAAGAGAGGAAGGGAGAATCTGCTTGACTAACAGAAGAAAAAAAATGGGGGAAGAATTATATATGAGATAAAAGCAGGAGAGAAAAGGCAACTAATATATAAAACCCCAAAGGGAAAGGAGTAATAAATGAAAGGAGGTAATCAGGGACTAGGGGAAGAAAACCAGCAGGAACAGGGCCTCCTTAAAAAAGATTAAAGTAAAGCAACAGAAAGAACTTAGAATGATGCTTAGAGCAGAAGAGGGGGGAAAATCATAACAAAAAAATTAAAGGCAGATCTAGGAAGACATAAATCTAATTCATAACTTTAAATGTGAATGGACTAAACTCTAATAAAATGAAAAATGACAGATTGGATAAGAAAACAAAACCCTATAATTTTTTGCTTATAAGAAACATTTAAAAAAACAAATACATACACAAAATAAAAATAAGGGGATGAAAAAAATTTGCTTTGCATTGAAGTGAATCCAAAAAAATCAGGAATTGCAATCGTGTTATCCGATAAAACAAAAACAAACATTAAAAAAATGAAAAAGGATAAATAATAAAATTATGTTATTCTGAAAGGAACCATAGGAAACAAACCAACATCAGTAATAAACTGATAAGCTCCAAAAGCCTCAGCATCCAAATTCATAAAGTATTCATTGTCTGAGCTACAAGAATACATAGACAGTAGCACAATAGTGATAAGAGACTTCAATATCCCTTTCTCAGTTTTGGATAAATCTAACAAAAAGATGAACAAAAGGGAAAAGATAGAGTTGAACAAACCAATGAAGAAACTAGAGTCAAATACTTATGATATCTTCTAAATGGGACAGCAAAAGGAAGTACATATTTCTCAGTACCACATGGAACTTTTATAAAAATTGACTATTTACTATGGCACAGAGATATAACAAACAAATATAAGAAGGTAGAAAAAATTAATAAATCATTTATAGACCATAATGCAATAAAAATCATAAACAAATAAAAGTTACACACCCGTATAGAGACATAACAATGAAATCTTAAATAATGGCTGTGTAGAAGAACAAATTGTAGATATGGTACTTATATAAAAGAAAATGACAATGATGAATCAGCATATCAAAATTTCTGGGATGCAGCTATAGCTGTCTTTGGTGGAAAAATCATATCCTTATAATCATATATTTAAAAAATAGAAAAAAGATAAGATTAATGAACTGAATATGCATTTAAAAACATTATAAAACCAATAAATAATCTAAAAATAAGTACAAAAAAGGTGATATTAAAATTTAGAGGGGGGAATAGATAAAGTAGAAATAAAAGCCCCCATAGAAACAATAGAAATATAAATATAAATCAGACTATGTTATGTACAGTTATATGCTAACAAAGAGAACACAAAGTTAATATAGAGGAATACTTTCAAAATTACAAAATGCCTGAACTTGCAGAATACCAGATAGAGATCTTAAATAACCCAATATCAGAAAACAAAGTAATAAATCTGGCTGTAAAGGGGAAAAAAACCGATCCTCATGAATTCACGGGAGAATTCTATCAAAATTTTAAAGAACAGTCAATACCTTTACTTCACAAATTATTCTCAAAAATTGAGAAAGTACCCTACTAGAATCCTTTTATGAGATAAATATAGTCCTAATCCCTAACCCAGGGAAATATAAAACAGAGAAGGAAAACTCTAAGCCAATATAATTAATGAACATTTACTAAAAAAATGTAAATGAAATCATGTCAAACAGACTATAATGATTTATACAAGAAGTCATTTATTATAACCAAATGACATTTCTACCAGAGATGCAAGGATGGTTCAGCATTAGGAAAACAATCAACAAAATTAATCATATTAAAAACCAAAACATCTAAAACCACATGATTATCTCAATAGATTCAGAAAAAGCCTTTGCCAAAGTATAGTATTCTTTTATGCTAGGAACCATACAAACTATAGACATAGATCTTTTTAAAAATATCATTTAAAAGCATCTATCTAAAAGCAAAAGCAAGCATTATATACAATGGGGATAAACTAGAACCTTTTCCAATAAATACAGTAATGAAGCAAGGCTGACTACTCTCCCCACTATTATTTGCTATAGTTCTGAAAATGGCAGTAACAGCAATTAGATAAGAAAAAGAAATTAAAGGCATAAAGACTGTAAAGGGGAACTAAAACTACTCCTCGATGATATGATGATTTACTTAGAAAATTCTATTGAATCAGCAAAGATACTAATTGATAGAATAGCTTCAGCAAAGTTTCCCATTACCAAATAAAACCTAAAAAATCAACTGCATTTCTATACAAGTAACAAAACACAAGAAACAATAATATAAAGTCCCATTCCAATAAGCACAAAATGCATAAAATGTCTATATGCAAAAAACATATAGATTTAATTACAAAGCACTTCTTAAAGAAATAGACAATAATTTAAATAACTGCATGGATATTCAGTGTTCATGGCTAGGCCATGGCAATATAATAAAAATGACAATACTACCAAAATTAATGTACACTTTTAATGTTGTATCAATCAAATGACCAAGGGGATAGGTTATAGAATTTGATAAAAAAAAAACACCAATTCATTTGAAAAAATAAGATCTAGAACACCAAGGGAAATGATGAAAAGAAGGGTCTCAAACTATATTATAAAGCAGCAGCCATCAAAACTATCTGGCTTTGGTCAATAAAATAGATCAATGGAACAAACTAGACAAGGAAGAATCAGAAAAAATAGAATTCAATAACTCAGTGTTTAATAAAGTTTAAAATGTAAATATAGGGGGGAAACTTATTTGATAAAAACTGCTGGGGAAACTGGAAAACTGTTTGGCAGAAATTAGATATAGCTCACTATCTTATATCATATTCCACAATAGATTCTAAAAGGATATACAACTTTAATATTAAAGATCAAACTATAAAAAAAATTAGAAGAGCTTCTCACAGTTACAGATAGGAGATTATTCTTAACTAGACAAGAGACAGAGACAAAAGATAAAATAGATGACTTCGATTACTTGAAACTGCAAAGCTTCTGCACAGACAAAATTAACATATGTAGGATAAGAAGGGAAATGGTCAAATGGGGGGAAAAATCTTTGTATCAAATTTCTCTGACAATTGTATCCAAGCTATATAAATAGTTGATAATCTGTGTTAGACAAGTAGCCATTTCCCAATAGATAAATGGTCAAAGGATATCAACAAACAATTCTCAAAAGAATTGCAAAGTATTCACAACCATATGAATGAATGTTCCAATTCACTAATAATGAGAGAAGTACAAATCAAAACAACACTGAGGTGAAACACCTCACACCCTGCAAATTGGCAAAAATGACCAAAAACGGCAATAGTCAACATAGGTACATTAATACATTGGTATTGCTGTGGTAGAGCTGTGAAATGATATAATCATTCTGGAAAGCAGTTTGGAATTGTACAAATAAAGTGACTAAAGTGTCCATACCCTTTGAACCAAAGACTTCATTTATAAATTTATATCCCAAGGAAGCCATCAATAAGAAGAAAGTCCCCATATACTCCAAAGTATTTATAACAGCACTTTTTGTGATCGCTAAGAATTGGAAACAATAGAAGCTAATCAAAGCAGATGCTCATCAATTGGAGAATGACTAAACAAATTGTGGTACATAAATATAATGGAATATTACTGTGCTGTAAAAAATGATGTGTGTGATAAATACAGAGAAGCATGGAAAGAGCTACCTGAACTGATGCAGAGTGACATAAACAGAGCTAAGCAATTTACACAATAACAACAGCAATATAAATGGAAAGAACAACCATATACTAAAAAAATCAAAAGTAAATCAACACAATTTTAAATATCCAGTAGGATTCAAATGAAAATATGACACTCCCAAACCACTCTGGAGGTAAGAGGTCTATAGATGTTGCATGTTATGCATCTTTCCAGACTTTTTAAATGTATTAATCAATTGTGCTGATTTTTTTCCTCTCTAAAAATACTATTTGTTAAATGGGATGGCTCTCTGGGAGGGGGAAGAAAGATAATAGGGATAACTATGATGATGTAAGAAATAGAAGGTATCAATAAAAATCTTTTTTAAAAGGAGCAGTTGGGCATAATTAAAAATGCTATACAATTTCTCAGATGAAATTCAGGCCACTCTTTTCTTCCTATTCAATTATGGACCCATCTGGTCCATCTACAATGCCTGTCCAAGATAGGTGCACTAATGGACCAACTCACTGAGCTATTTATCACACTGTATGGATAATAGACATTCTTTATCTATTTGATTTTTCCTCTATATCTTGTTAGTCCAATCTTTTTTTTTTTTTTTGGAGTGGTCAGGAATCATATTGAGGAGTCCCTGTGGTATTCTGGCACTTGATCCAATCAGTGCAATGTCATCCACAAATAAGAACATCTGGAGAACTTCATCATTGAGGCATAAAACAATATTGCTCACAGTCTTCCACTTTTCTCCTTTGTAATGTTTTCATATTAAAATACTCTAAACCAGGGTTGTACTTGGGTACTATGGTTCACTGCTTGGCAAAGAGAGCAAGGGTTTATTCATCAAGGTAGTTTGGGGACTCTTTTGCCCTCCTTTTTGTGATAATTGTTTTATATTGTGTATAATTGTAGCTGATGTCTTTTATGAGATATGTGTATGTGTTTGCTTATGCCTACATGTGAACTCTCCATATAAAAGGGCAGCAAAAGAGATTGGGTTGCTAAACACAGGGAAATGCTTGATCAGCTTTCTTTTCACAGAAAAAGGAATTCTTTTATGGGACACCATAAGACATCAAATTTCTGATTTTATGACTGTGGGAACTCATGCAATCTTTTTGTGTAGGTAGGTAGATAAATTCTGGAAAGTTTTGTGAATCTCAGAAAGGTTGTGACTTGCCCATGGTCACAAAATTATAAATATCAGAAACAGGGTTTTGCACATCAAGCTCCTTGATAACAAGACACTGGGCAAATCATTTAACCTCTCTCTGTTTGCCTCAGTTTCCTCATCTGTAAGTTGGTGATAGTAAGAGCACCCACCTCACAGGGTTGTGAGAATGTAGCTTATCAATAACAATACTGCTCTAATCAATGTTATCATTTAGTAGAGTTTGGGGAAATGGGGAAGCCTAGGAATCGATTGAGAGGCAGGAGTGTATAGATCTAAACTTTGGATGTATTCAATTAAAGTACAGAAATCCTTTATTATTTGGAGATTTGGAAGAAAAAAAAAGATTCAGCATGTGATAGATAAGAATTTTCTATAATATCTCTGCTGGCCATTTTTTAAAAATTAGCTTTTTTTCCCTTCTATGTTCATAGAATCAAATATTTGTCATCGTGAAAGCATCCAGTCTAACTTCCATTTTACAGACAAGGAAACTGAAGCCTAGAGAGGTTGTGATATGCCCAAGGGCACATGGATAATCAGTATCAGAGGAAGATTTGAATCCAGGTCACAAGATCATAGATTTATAACTAAAAGTAGTCTTAGAAACCATCTATTCCAACCACCTCATTGTACAGATAAGAAAATGAGGCTTAGAGAGGTTAGGTCAGTCCATCAGATCACTTGGCATATATAATCAGTAAAGCTGGGTTTTTTGTTTTTGTTTTTGTTTTTAGTGAGGCAATTGGGGTTAAGTGACTTGCCCAGGGTCACACAGCTAGTATGTGTTAAGTGTCTGAGGCCAGATTTGAACTCAGGTACTCCTGACTCCAGGGCCAGTGCTCTATCCACTGTGCCATCTAGCTGTCCCAAAGCTGGGTTTTGAAGCCAGGTACACTGACTCCAAATCCAGAAGTCTTGTTCCACTATTTCAGGCTGCTTTAGGCTGAGCCCAGATATTACTGATTCCCTGCTACCAGCAATTAATTTCCCCTTCCCAAGACCTAGCTCTCTATTTCTGTTAAATTCACACTCTAGGATGTAGGAACATTTTAATTTGTTTTGGGTGCAAGATTCAGAAGAAATCCTTAAATATTTTGTATTTTAAGGTGCTGACTGAAAATGTAGTAAGGACCAGAGAGAAAAATTTTGTGCCTGAGGCAAGCACCACAAATCAATCCTAGCCCAAGCAACATGAAAGACACCCTGGGCTGTAGCAGGAGGACACCACTTGAAGGGGAAGAGAAAGTGACCTTGGGACAAGGAGGTGGGGAGGAAGAGTTTATATTTATTAATTATGTGTTAATGACAATTCATATTTATATGGGAATGTAAGATTTATAAAGCATTTTCCTTAAAACAACCCTTTAAGGAAGTAGTGTAAATATCATTATCCTTGCATCCAAGTATCTTTCTTGTTAACCTGGCACTAAGTTCCAGTTGTTCTAAGTTGTTCTAGATCAAGGATACTTAATCTGGGATCCTTGAATTTAAAATATCCTGATAACTATATTTCAATACAATTGGTTTCTTTTGTCATCCTATGAGGCAGTTAGGTAGTGCAGTGGATAGAACCTGGACCTGGACTTAGAAAGATCTGAGTTCAAATCCAACCCCAGATTCTTACTAGCTGTGTGATCATGGGCCAGTCACTTAGGCTCTTTTTGCTTCACATTCCTCATTTGTAAAATGGAGATAATGATAGCATCTACCTTCTAGGATTGTTGTGAGGATCAAATGAGATAATAATTGTAAAGCACTTAACAGTGCCTGGCACATAGGCAATACATAAATCTTAGCTATTATTATTACTACTACTACTACTACTACTACTACTACTTTATGCATTTAAAAGCATTATTCTGAGAAGAGGTCCATGGGCTTTAGCAGACTACCAAAGGCATCTGTGACACTCAAAAAAAGGCTAAGAAGCCCTGTTCTAGATGCTAAAGGAAGCAGCTCTCTAAATCTGATGCCCAAGAACAAAGCCCTGATTGACCCACCCTGAAACTCTTGTTTTAGCTACACTTTCCTATTTAGTTGGATTTGATTCTTATCATCCTTATTTATTGTTAAAGAGAAATTTAATATCTTTAAAATCACTGAGCATTCTCCAAAATACAGTTTAGCCTGTTTTTCTCCTCTTCAATTCTGAATCCAGCTCTATGGACAGCTAGGTGACACAGTGGATAGAACACTGGCCCTGAAGTTGGGAGGACCTGACTTTCCCCATCTCCCCACTGAATGGATGCTGAATTTAGTGTGGACAGCCTGTGGGCATAGCCTATTAAAGCTCAGAACTCTGCAGTTCAAGAGATCACAGGTAACTAGGATTATAGGTCAATACTGCCACTACTCACATTTTACCAGTAGGAGAAATCCTACCAATTGTTAAATGAAATTAGCACTTCTTTCTATCTATTCTGCATAAACTATCTACTCACCCTGGTAACCGGCCAAGTAACTCTTCCCAAGACTGGGTTAGCTTTCCCTTTTCAAGGTGGATGTTTTACTACACAACATCTAGGAAAGTCTCTGACCTTGTTGAAAGGATCAGTCTCTGGAAGTCATGCTCCGCATAGGAATTTTCATTGTTCTTTGCTATAGAAGATGCCAAGGACATACAAAGGACAACAGAACAAAAGCATCAAACAAATAATATATAACAACACACACACACACACAGCCGGCATCCTATACAGAAACTTTCTTTTATTTGCTTCTCCCACACAATTCTGATCACTTCTTGTACTTGCATTCCCATATCTTCCCAGTACACTTTTGCAATGTTATCTTGTATTTTTTGTTCATATTTTGCTTGTAACAATCTTAAGTTATTTCTAGTACATGTGCTTTGTTTTCTTGAGAGTTAGGACTGTGTATTCTGTTTCCTTTCCTCCCCACCCCACCCCCTTTTCCCAATGTTAGGAATATAATAAGCATTCATCAACTGTTCATAGAACAATTAAATAAATAAATGAGTGAATCATGAGTCTAGTTCAGGAAGAAAGGCACTTTAGGGACATAAAGGAAAGGGCAAATTTGGAATGTAGGATGGGAAAATAGCTATGAGATGTCCAGATCCAGAAAGAGTAGGGTCAGTAGATGCCATCAACTTTCATTTTTTATTTATTTAATTTAATTGGGGGGTGGGTGAGGCAATTGGGGTTAAGTGAGCCATCAACTTTCTTTTGAACTATCTAGGAAGACTTCATAGGGAAATGGAATTTCAGGAATTTCCAGCCCTCAGCACAATATTTTGTGCATGGTAGCTGCTTAATCCAATTTTTAAAATTGAGGGACTGTTTTATGGATAACTGTAACTCATAATTATATAGCCTTTTATGACAACAAAGCATTTTTACAGTAAAAATTTCATGGATCATGAACAGCAACTCTTATTATACAGGTAGAGCAAATAATACAATATCCTTTTTAAAGATGAGAAAACTCAAGCCCAGGGAACTTGTTAGAGGTAGTGTGGAGTAGTAGAAGATCAGAAAATCTTGAAGCATGGGTTTAGGTTTCAGTTCCAACATTTATTAGGTATGAGTATAAGTAGGTATAAGAAAATCATTTTATCTCTCTGTATCAGTTTCTTCATTGTAAAATGGGGATGAGTATTTAATCTGCTTATCTTTGAACTGTTGTGGGGAAAGCTCTTCTTTTGGATAAAACACATGTATTAATGTGAGTCATTACCATATCTATTTTATGAATGAAGTTGAGAAAAGTTAAATGATTTTTAAAAAAGAATATAAACTTCTTATAGGTAGAGACTCTGTCGTTCCCAGTACTTATCACACCAACTGGCACACAGCAGGTGCTTAATAAATGCTTATTGACTTGTGTAAAAATAACAATCACAACTTGCCCAAGGTCTCTCACAGCTAATAAGTGACAGAGTCAAAACTCTCAGATCTTATGATTCCAAGAAGGTGTAGTGCTCTTTGAACTATGCCAAGAAGATGACTTGGCTAGTGCAAGGTGGAATTAAGCCAGAACAAAGTATATTTTTGTGCCTTAGGCAAAGTTTGGAAAGTCATTTATTCTGTGAACTACTGTCCACTGAAAGCTGTGAAGTTCTCCCGCTGATATATACAGTCTATCGCAAAATACATACCATTATGGAAATGGAATTTTCTAGCATCATTTTAAGCTCTTTGGTTGTTGTCTTTCATTCTTGAAGAGGACCAAAATGACTTCACTATGTTAGTGTAAAGTTAGAGTGTGTCAGGGGCAGCTAGGTGGCGCAGTGGATAGAGCACCGGCCCTGGAGTCAGAAGGACCTGAGTTCAAATCCAGCCTCAGACACTTAACACTTACTAGCTGTGTGACCCTGGGCAAGTCACTTAACCCCAATTGCCTCACTAAAAAAAAAAAGTTAGAGTGTGTCCGGCTGTGGCTGATCAGACCAATATGAGCTCTGAAGGCCCTACCACAGGTCCCACACAAACAGTCCCTGTGAACATTTGGTGAGTAGGGGTAGTTATACTTGTATCTTCAGGACCTACCACAGTGCCTGGCATACAGGAAATCTTTGCTAAATGCTTTTTGATTGATATGGATGTACATTTTACAAAAATTATGAACTTTGGATTGAGGTGATGAGGTGCCCTTTTTTTGGTTTGCTCTTTGTAGAGAATTTCCCTCCATCTCCCCCCTCCTTCCCATGGGTTATGGGTTTGAGAAGGAGAGTGGGAAGAGGAATGTTAAGGAGTTATGAGAGCATGAGAAGGTGAAAGGGTCCATGTGAAAATGAACCTGACATAAATGGGAAGGATGTAGATTAGTATTCTGATGGAAAGCTTTGAAGCAGAGATTAAAGATCTTGGAGTGGATATGTGGTATGATGGTAAAGGATCCAGCAAGGTGCCATAGGTAGTAATGCTTCCAGGTTCTCCAACCTCGCCATGACCAGACTTTATCTTTGCTCTGGGGTTTTCTTAGCTCTTTCAGATGCAGGATCCTCCTGGTGGTGATGCTTCTGATGTTTTACTGCTGGACATCTGGCACTGGACTCAGAACCTACTCATTGATTGCATGCATTTCTCAGCTTTGCAGCATGCTGACCTGAGCTCAGGGAAAGAAACAGAAAGGCAGAAGCATCATCCAGGGGCTCAAGGCTCCCCTCACCATGTGGAGCCTGATTGCTCCTGCCATGTGCTCAACCATCCCTATATTAGGGGTTGGGGAGGGAGAGAAATCCTGTTTTTTCAGAAGTTCATGTGAAAAAATTAAAAACAACTAGAAGAGTCCTAATAGAGAGTGTCTGAAAAATGGGGGAGGGGGGCGCCTGTGGCCAATCATATTCTTGGTAATACAACTCTACCACCCTCCCACCAATCAAAACTTACTTTCCAACAAGTCCTTTGGTAAAGGACCAGAGCGCAGACTAGATAGACTCTAGCTTCTTAAACTGTGGATCTGAATGTGGGGGTCGCGAAAAATTTGGCAACAGTGAAAGGTTTATGTATACCTATTTAATATACCTATATATCCGAGGTCGCGTAAAAGTTTCTCCAGCCAAAAGGGGCCTCGAGTGAAAAAGTTTAAGAAGTCCTGAGACAGAGTACATGCCCAGTTCCATGGTAGGTACCCAGTCTGAGCAGATCAGAGTTGCTCCGATCACCCTCGTTATATAAGGTGAAGGACACAAGCATTTATTAAGCACCTACTATATGCCAGGCATTGTGCTAAACCTTTATAAATATTATCTCATTTAATCCTTACAACATCTCCCAAGATGATAAGCATTATTGTCCTCATTTTTGAAGTCGAAAAAACTGAAGCGGAGGCTGTAACTTGCCCCGGGACACACAACTAGCAAGGGTCTGAGAATGAATTTTGAAATCAGGTCTTCCTAATATTAGTATATACAGACTACATATAAAATAAATAGGCACTAGGAGCTTGGGTAGCGGTGGTAGATCAGTAAAGGTGCCAAGTAGAACTTGGGAACTGAGAGTTGATGGAAATTAGGGATTCTAAATAGCATAGATGAGGAGGGAATGGATTACAATCATGAGAGACAATCCATGCAAAGATACAGTGATGGTAGATGGTGGATGTTCCATGAGGAATATCAAGAAGGCCAGTTTGTCTAAATCAGAGATTGAAAAGGGGTCTATAAGCAATAAGGTTGGAAAAGAAGTTCGGGGCAGCAGTGCGAAGGATTTAAAATGCCAACTACATTTTATTCACGAGGCAATAGGGTGCCACAGAAGCTAAGGCCAGATCTATGGGACCATGTGGAAGACAGATCGGACGTCAGAGCGATTTAAGGTAGACAAAACAAGCTACTGTAATAGTCTAGGGGCAAGGTGATAGGAGCATCCCATAGGCTAAGGAGGGTGGAATCTGCGCGCCAAGCACAAGGTCTCTTTAAACTCATCCTTCCCTCGCCCCACCTGGTACTCTTTGATAATACTCCCTCTGCCTTTCCATTGGCCACTTCGTGTAGATCCCCGCCCCATTCTCAGACTCCCAACCACTCACCTCCTCCCCCTCCCGCTCGTAGAATAATATTAGGAGCGTACCAAAGGGTCCCCGAGGGTTGGAGTAGAGGAAGGGCGTGGCGTTGCTTAGTTCAGTTGCCTTTTGCATGTAGGGAACCGGAACTTTGGTAACATAAAGGGCGAGAAATGGGCATCGGATCCTTGAGCGAGTTTTCTCCCCCACCTCGGGAGGAACAGTGAGCGAGCCCGGGGGCCTGTGTCCCCCTCCCCATGTGCCAGGCCAGCCCTAGGCGGCTGCCGCTGCCGCTGCTGCTGCTGCTCCTGCCGCCGCTGCTGCTGCTCCTGCCGCCGCCGCCCGCGCTGCAGCCCGGTGGGTTGGCTGGAGCCTTGGCTGGAGCATTGGAGCTTCGGGTCGGCTGCGAGGCTGGAGCGGCGTCCAGCGGCCCCGGCCAACGGGGCCGGAGAGAACACACCAGCATGAGGCAGAGGTGAGCGTGGGGCAGCCCCGAGGGAGGTTCCTTCCAGCCGTCCCCGGGGCGCCGAGCAGCCTCCCTGCTGCCCGCCTGCCCGCCTGCCCGCCTGCCTGCCCGCCTGCCCCTTTCTCGACGGCAGGCCCGGGAGGTTTTGGGGGGGAGGACCGGGGTCGGGCCCGGGTATGGGAGACCGTGACTGGAGGGGCGCGTGTGCTCCTCCAGCCCCGAGGGTGAAGCACCCTCGGCGGGAGAGCTGCTGCTGGTGCGCCCGGGCTCCCGGGTGCAGTCCCCTGCGCTCCCCCGGGCCACTGCCTGGAGAACGCGCTGGGGGGAGGGGGCTCACTCCCTGGAGTCCTCGGGCAGGATTGCCCCTGGGCTGGCGGAGATAGCTCTCCCTGGAACATTTCCTGGTAGGAGGGAGGGAGGGAGGGTTCGGTGGTGGATTGCTGGGGTTTGTTTGTGAATGTGGTATTTTTATTTTTGTTTTGTTTTTTGGCGTGGGGGAAGACGCTGCAAAAGACACGAGGTGGGGGTCAGGGGTTGGAGGACAGGAACACTCCAGCCCAGTTGCATTGGGAAACGGATGGATTGGTTGCTTCTGTATCCTGTTGCTGCTCATTGCGCCCTGTTAGCAGCCCCCTGTCACACTCAGGGTGACCCCTCTGCTGGGCTGTGCGAGTGTGGGGGTGGGAAAGCTAATCCCACAGGTAGAAGGCTTGGAGGCTGCCTGGAGCCCGGGGGAGACTATGAATGTGAGGGGCTGAGCAGAATGCCGGTTAGCTAGGAAGAGGTGGAGATAATTGTGTGGAGGTGGTTTTGTGGGGGCCGGAGTGGGGAGATGGTTTGGAGTGGAATGAATGAAGCTACATCCCTACCCTATCTACTCCTCCTTGAATTCCCTTCTCTTCCCTCTCCCCATCCCTCTTTTTAAAGAGAGAATTATTGGTAGTGTCCTGTATGTATTAAGACAATTTCCATATCACCGTGAAGGTGTTTTATACAAGTATAGAGGTATTTGTCCAGTGACGGAAATGATACGTGCTTTGATTCTTGGCTGGATCCTGACTGTTGTAAAATAATAATCTTCCAGGCCTTTCAAAATTGTTTGTTTGGAAGAAAGCCCTTTTCAAAGGAAGGCCCGCAGCTCAGCCCCAAACCTATCTCTTGGTTGATCCTTTCATTAGGTTTGAATTCGGGGTAGGTTTTGCCCGGAGTGCAAACTACATTTATATCATTTTAATGTTGGTGTTTTAACACTTTAATTATGGTTTACATAATGTTATAGGGAAGGTGGGAGGTGTCTTGTGGGGACAGTCACTGTTTCTACACACTTGTTTTATTTTTATTTTGAGGAATGCTGGGTGTGGGTGAGGTGGTATTTAAGCATGAGGATATCAGTGCTTGTTTGGCCATTGGAGTTTTCTGTGGGCAGCATGGTACAATAGGAAAAGCACGGGGGTCTGGATTCAGAGGACTTGGGAGTCCCACCTGTGTCATCCTGAGTAAGTCATTTAACCTCCATGGGCCTCAGTTTTCTTTCCTTTAAAATGAAACTCTTGGGCTAAGTGACCTGTGAGGTTCCTTCTAGCTTTAGACCTAGGATTCTCAAGCAGCAGGAATGAACTGGGTTTTGTAATGAGAGAAACATCGTATTTAAGGAATGAAGTGCTTCTATCCAACAGGCATGCTTCAACCTCTCATTACCTGGCATTATAAAGATGATGCCAATTTATTGTTTGGGGCTGACTGCCCTTTCCTGTGAGCATGTAGGTAATGGAGCCTTTTAAGAGGACCTTATAAATCCCATATGTGATTATCATATGTCCTTGGGTCAGAAACTTGGCCTGAATTGTCTTAGCCCTAGAATATAGTTTTCTTTCATTCTGAATTGTAAAAACCTTTTAGCTTTTTTGATTGTATCTTAAATGACAAGAGTGGGCAGGTTTCAGTTCTTTGTTCCAGGACTGTAGGAGAAACATGACAGAGTATTCCTGTTGAATGTATTCTTGTCTAACCTGGGCCTGTTTCCTCAACGCGGACTCCTTTTGTGTATTAAAAGTATATTCTAACGTATCTGAAAACAGTGTTCTAAACAAGTTTTTTCAGTGGTTGGTTGTGCTGTGAGTCTGACATCCCTTTCTTGGGTCAATAAACAAATGGTGCTCCCTGTCTCTAACCAACTTTTAAGAAATTATACCTTTCCTTCTTTTTTCTAATGGTAGGTTGAAAATGAAGCACATTCACTTCACACAGGACTAAGGAAGTCAAACAGGACAGTCCAGCTTATGTGTTGAATTTTACACAAAGTAGGATGATGGAATGATGCCTTAAAGACAAGGTAGTTCACCCAGGAAGATGGTGAATAAATACATTTGGAGTTTAATTTGCTTTTGGGTTAACTTGCTAAAGAGTGGTCTTTTTGGTGTTACCATAATGTATTGTAATAGGGCTATATAAAGCTTCTATTGATTCCTCAAATGTGTATTCTATGTCATTTGAGAAGCAGGGTAGGAGTGTGTTAGCAAAATCCTATTGGTCAACCCACAGGCAAGGGGTGGTCCGAACTCTTCTTGAGCTGTTCCATAGACCTATGCTACAGCTATCAATGAAATGTTTAATAAGATCCGAATTTCAGAATTGAGGGGAACTCAGAGGCATTTTAGTCCAACACATACCCCCAAAGACAGCCAATTTGCCACATAACCAGGTTTTGCTTATGTACCTCCACAAGGGGGAATCTACTGCTTCTGGGCCAGTCTAGTCCACTCTGATTGCTAGGAAGTTTTTCCGGACATCAGTCCTAAATTATTCTCTTTGCAGCTTCCACCCACTGCTCTTAGCTCAACCTTCAGATGCAGAATAGTCTTCCAACCCTTTCAGAATTGTTTGTTTAGGAGAAAGCCTTTTCGGAAGGAAGGCTCTCAGTTCAGTCTCAAACCTTGGTTGATGCCTTCGTTAAGCTTGAATTCTGGGTAGGTTTTGCCTGAATTGCAGACTGCATTTATATCATTTTAATGTTGGTGTTTAACAGAATTTATCAGAATGTCTAATCCCTTTTTGACAGGGCAGCCTTTTAAATGCTTAAAGACAGCCATCATGCTTTCCCCGAGTCTTCTCCTTTTGAGAGTAAAATCTCTAGGTCCTTCAGCTGATCTCCCATGACATGAACTGTACTTGATTTCCTTATTGCCCTCCTGAGTTTTCTCAAGCTTTGTTGTTGTTATCGTTCAGTCATGGTTCAGTTATTTTCACGAAGCCGTTTGGGGTTTTCTTGGCAGAGATACTGGAGTGGCTTGCCATTTTCTTCTTCAGCTCATTTTACAGATGAGGAAACTGAGGCAGACAGGGTTAAGTGACTTGTCCAAGGTCACACAGTAAGCGTCTGGGGCCAGATTTGAACCTATGAAGATGAGTCTTCCTGACTTCAGGACCAGGGCTCTAACCACTATGTCTCACCTAGCTGCATCAAGCAGCTCAGGTTTATCAGTATCTTTTTTAGGAATATGTCCAGGACTATACACAGTACTCTAGATGTGGCCTGAACAGAATGGAGAACAGTGGGACTATCACCCCCTTATTTGTGGAGGTGATGCCTCTTCATGCAGCCCGAGATGGCATTCAATTTTTTTGGCAGCAGTATCATACTGGTGACTCACAATGAACTTGCAGCTAACTGAAACCTCTAGATATTTTTCAGACAAATCACTGTCTAACTATGCTACCCTACCTCTTACTTGTAAAGTTGGATTTTTGGAAATTTATCCCTATGAATTTTTTTCTTATTAGAGTCAGTACTTTGTCAAGATCTTTTTGGATTCTCTCATCTAATATGTTAGCTTTCCTACATAGCTTATTGTCATCTGCACATTTCAAAAAGCTTGCCATTTATGCCTTTTCTAAGTTTTTGATAAGAAATATTCCAACAGGGCTAAGCTCAGATCCTCCGAGGCATTCCATTAGCTGCCTCTTTCCAAATTTACATGGAATCATTTTCAGCCTGGCCATTTTACCATTTCCAAACCTATTTAATTTTACTATTATCTCACCCTCATCTCTACCCATTTTATAAGTGTAGTATGAGATACTTGTTAAAAATCTAGGTAAACTATATCTCCAACAGTCAAAAAAGTTAAAAGGTTTATCTGCCATGACTTGCTCTGGCTCTGTAATGGGTGTTTTATTGTCGAGATGGATGTTCACTAACCATCTCTTTAATGATCCATTCTAGAATTTTCCCAGGAATTGACTCAAGCTTACTAGCCTAGAGTTTGCAGACTCTCTTCTCTTTTTCTTTTTTGAAAATTGGGACAGCATTTGCCATTCTCTAGCTCACCAGTTCCTGATCTTTCTGATATTACTGACAGTGGCTCATCATCATATTTACCACTTCTTTCAGTACCTGAGGATTTATTTCATCAGGGTCAGGTAATTGAATTCATTAAGAGTAGCCACTTTTTCTTAATTTCTCCCCATTTTTTACCTTGGGTATCAACTCCCTAATAGCCATTTTTGTTTTGTCCTTTCAACTGTAAAGTCTGCTCACCAGAAAGAGCAGAAACAAAATAAAAACGGATCAGTTCTGCCTCCTCTCTGTTGATAGTTATCACCATCCCATCCATGTTGAGTAGTGGTTTTACCCCTTCTTTGATACTTACTTTTCCCAAGGAAGCTTAAAAAGGAAACAGGCTGGGGGAAGAGGTAAACTGAATAAAAGCAATCTGTGTTCAGAAAAATAATTCTTAATATTCCATTATAAGGATGGGTGAAATCTCTAGTATATAAGGCTCCTATTTACTTAAGCCACTCTTATATTATAGTCTCTTTGAAATTGTAAACCAGAGGTACTTGGTCTAAAATCCATTCAGTAGATATGACTCATTTGCTGTGTAAGCAGGCAAGGTTGAATGTTGTTTCTTTGGAGTCTGTAGCTCTTCTAAATCCTATGTATGGTGGAGATGTCTAGAAATTGGGAGCATCTTTAATTTTCCTGGACATTTTCTTTCTTTTTCCTGCTTTCTTGGATATTACTTCCTAGAATATATATATATTTTGGGGCAGGGCAGTGAAGGTTAAGTGACTTGCCCAGGGTCACACAGCTGGTAAGTGTCAAGTGTCTGAGGCCGGATTTGAACTCAGGTCCTCCTGAATCCAGGGCCGATGCTTTATCCACTATGCCACCTAGCTGTCCCCCTAGAATACATTTTGAATCAAGTAGGAGAATCTGACAATACTTTTGGCCTAACCTCTTTCCAAGAGGTTACTTGGGATTTAGTTTTTCTTTGAGGTTAAGTACAAACTTTGTTTGCTCTGGCTTTTGTCACCACTGTTATAGATAGGAGAGGATGTATGGTCTAGTTTAAAGCTTGCCTTGCACTCAGGAAACCTGAGTTCAAATCCTACCTCTGACAACTACTGGCAGCTTGACCGCTTGGCAAGTCACTTAACCTCTTAGTGCCCACAGGCTTTCTATTGGTAGAAAGAGATCTTTCCGTACACTAATGAAATCACAAAGGATTACAAGAGGTGGAAATGAGGAAAGAGTGCCTTCCAGACTTAAGGTACCCTTTTGCAAAGGCAAGTAAACAGAAGATGGAGTGTCTTATGTGCCAAACAGCAAGGAAGCCAATTTAGCTAGGCAGTTGAATGAATGAAGGGGAATTATGCATAATAAGCCCGGAGAAGTTAGGTTAAAGCCAGATTCTGAGGGGCTTTAACTACCAAAAGCATTTGCATGTTATCCTAGAGGTATTAGGGAGCCACTGGAGTTTATTAACAGGGAATATCATGATCAGACCTGTGCTTTAGGAATATCATTTTGGCAGCTTTGTGGAGGTTGGATTGGAGAAGAAGAAACTGGAGGCAGGAAGACCAACAAGGAGGTTACTGCATTAGGTCCATACAAAAGATCAGGAAGGCCTGAACAAGCATGGTGGCTATGTAAGTGGAGAGATGAACATGGATGTGAGAGATGTTGTAACCTTAGTCTAGCACTTAACCTTTATCCCTAATAAATTTCATCTTATTACATTCAGCCCACTCTTATAATTTTTCAATCTTTTTGGTTTATGACTAGTCATCTAACATATTAGCACCTTTGATGATCATGACATGTATGCCTTTGCATACATGACTAAGGAGACATTTCCTTGAATGGGCTCCTGGACACCTTGCAGTTGAAATCAGACCACTGATGATATTCTTTTGCATCTGGCCATTTAGCTGATTCCGAATCCACCTAAACTGCCCTATTGTCCAACCTATACTGTCCAGGGCCAGCACAGGAGACCTCAAAATGTGTTGCAGAAATCCAGGTGAGCCATATCTAAAACAGTCTTCTGGTCTACCAATTTAGGGAATGTCCAAAAAAGAAATGTTCACTGATACTCTAGGATTTTACCAGTCAAGCACATCAGAATCTACACTCTTCTTCTTGTGAAAATCAGTTCCTTTGCCCTTCTCAAGTACTGTAGCACTTTTCTAAGATTTTTCAAAGATAACTGACTTTATGCTGTGATAGCTGAGCAGTTAGAATGTATTAAGAAGGGCATATTGTCCCCTCTACCCTCTCAGCACAGGACCTCCTTTCATACTTTGGTCTTTTTCTTTGCCCCCGTCCCAGTCAGCAACTAGTTTGACACTGCCACCACTAGGGTTGAGACTATCTCTCCCTTGGACTATGGCAATAGCCTGTTGGTGGGTTGGCCTGCGTCAGACTCTCTCTCCCTCCCCCTCTCCCTCTTCTTCCCTTCCTCCCTCCTGAATTCAGATTACTTAGCTCCCTGCCTTTCTTTAAGTCCTAACTAAAAGCCCACCCTCTTCTGGAAGTCTTTCCTAACCTTTTAATTCCATTTGCCTTCCTGCTGTTAATTATTTCTTATCTATTCTGTCTGGCTTGCTTTGTCTGTAATTGTTTGCTGGTTGCCTCCTCTATTAGACTGTAAGTCCTTTGAGGGCAGAGACTGTCTATTTTTGTTTCCCCTGTGCTTAGCTGGGTGCCTGCCATTTAGTTTGCTTAATAAATGTTGATTGATTGATCTACTGTGTTTCACTAGGCCCTAGAAATACAAATATAGAAATTAGGCAATCCCTGCCCTGAGGGAGCTTATTCTCCTAACTTGGAGGTAGAAGATCACAGATAAGTAAATCATGTTGGGCGTGTTTAAGGGCAGAGGGTTCTGGCCCACCACTTGGGAATCACAAAAGACTTTGAGCTGAGCCTAGGCCAGAGGTAGCTATGGTGCTGAGGAAGGCCATCATTCTAGGCATAGCTTTGTATATGCCCAGGCACTGTGAAAAATGGAAATATACTCTCTAGGGAACAAAAAAAGAGGTCATTTGCTTAGAGCATACAGTGTGTGAGAATGAGCAATGTAGTATCCTGGAGCTAGACTGTGAGGAGCTATAATGCCGAGCAGAAGAGGTTATATTTGACCCTACACATAGCCTGGAGCCATTGGACCTTTCTGAGCAGCAGTTGAGGCAGTGGTTAGATCCTTATTTAGGAATAAGATATTGACAGCTCTGTGGAAGATGGATTGGAGAGGGAGAGACTGAAGGCCAGAAGATTAGGAGACTGTTAACTATAGTCAAGGTAAGAGGTGATGAGGGCCTCAGCCAGGGTGGTTGTGAGGTGAGTGTTGAGATAGGGCATGGTTCTAATAGTTGTTAAGGAGACATAATTGATAAGACTTGGCAACTGATTCAGTACAGGGGTTGGCTCTTCTCTCATACCTTATCCACAAATCTTTTGATACTAATCCTCATTCTCTCTTTTTTATTCCAGTTTTTTGAATCAGGGTATCTACTCTTCTACCTATACCTTTGATTCTACTGCTGTCATCAATGAAAGACTACCCCCAGAATTTTTCCCCATCTACTGGCTTCTTCCTGGCTACCTACAAACATGCCTTGTCATCCTGAAAAAACCTTAACTTGGCTCCACCATCTCCTCAAACTATAGCTTTTTTCCTTCCTTTCACAGCTGAAGCTCTCTGAACTCCTTACCTTTACTTTCTTTCTTTTTTAAAATTTCTTTGCGGGGCAGTTGGGGTTAAGTGACTTGCCCAGGGTCACACAGCTAGTAAGTGTTAAGTGTCTGAGGCTGGATTTGAACTCGGGTGCTCCTGAATCCAGGGCCGGTGCTCTATCCACTGTGCCATCTAGCTGCCCCACCTTTACTTTCTTTCTTTTTTTTCCCCTTTACTTTCTCAGCTTGCATTCACTTCTTCACACCTAAGAATGTGACTTGACTTCATTCCTCAGTTGAAAGCGATCTTTCCAAAGTTTGCTGGTGATCTTGATGTAGGAGGTGACCTCCTACATCAATCTCTTAATTGTCAAATCCAGTGGCCTTTTCCCAGTCCTTATCCTTCTTGACCTCTTTGCTTCATTTGACACTTTTGACCACCTCTTCTCTGGGTTTTCATGACATTACTTTCTTGGTTATACCCTCATTCTGCATTGCTTGATCGTGATCAGTTTCCCCTCCTAGCTTCCTTCTCCCTTTACCCCCTCCCCACCAATGGGTCCAACTTCTCTTTCTTCATCATATCATCGAACCCAGGGGAGCCAGAGACAATTATCATCTCTATGCAGATATGTCCACATCTACCTAGCTAACCCTAAGGGTCTTTCTCTTGAGCTCCTGTCCTGCATCGCTAAGTGCATATTGCATATCTTGAACTGAATGTTCCATAACTGTCTCAAACTCAAAATGGCCAAAACAGAAGTTGGTTTTGAGTTACCCTTGTTTCTTCACTCTCTTCACTGTCCTGTCCATTCCTCTTGCCCCCATTATGTTCAGTTGCCAAGTGTTGTGAATCCTGGCTCCTCCACCACCTCATCTCTAGTATTTGTTCTCTATCTCCATTCACAATACTACCATTCTAATTTAGGCCTTCATCACCTCATCCAGATGATTGCAATGGTCTCTTAGTCATCTCCCTTCTCCTCTCTCTATTCATCTTCCCTGCACCTGCCAAAGTGATATTCTTTTTTCTTTTTTTGCGGGGCAATGAGGGTTAAGTGACTTGCCCAGGGTCACACAGCTAGTAAGTGTCAAGTGTCTGAGGCCAGATTTGAACTCAGGTCCTCCTGAATCCAAGGCCGGTGCTCCATCCACTGTGCCACCTAGCTGCCCCCAAAAGTGATATTCCTAACACACAAGAGTAATCACGTCAAGACCTAGGCACTCTATTGCTTCTAATATCAACTCCTAACTCTTCTGCTTGACACTTACAGCCCTCCACAGTCTTGTTTCAGGCTTCCCCTGACATATTCTACTGTCCAGCCAAACTGGTCTACTTGATGTTCCCAATCCCGGAGAATCCATATTCTGTCTCTCTCTCTTTGCACAAGTGGGCCCTCTCCCTTACTTGAAATGTATTCCCTCCTCACCTTCCCCTTTCAGACTCCACCTACTGTCCTCTCAAGTGCTACTTTCAGGCGTTTTCCGACACCCATTTCCCCTGAAATGATATAAAAGTTAATTATTTTTTTCTTTTTAACATTCATTTTTCTTTTTTGTCCTTGACAAACACCATTATTATGTCCTAGATTCATAATATTTGTTTGTTATCTTCTGTTTACTAATATTTCAAGCCTGAATTGGGATTTTGTATTAGAGCCATCTCCAGCACTCTTGGATGGATGGTGGGGGGCCCTGTTTGGTCCTGATCTCTGTTATCTCAGCTGTTGCTGTTGGCTTTCACTTGCAGTGTCTTCTTGTGGGTCAGAGCGCTGTGACTGCCCTGGGGGAACTTAGGAGCTCTGCTGGCCCCTCTTTCTTTCTGCTACATGGTGCTTCAGGATCTGGGCATCCTTGAAGTGTTCCTTGTTTGGGCTGGACGATTTCTGAGCATCGTGCTCTCCTCAACTTCTCTGGCTGGACCCTTTCCTTTGGATGTGCAGGCTCCTGGCTGCCCACCTTGTGCAGATCTGGGTCCGGTGAAACTTTAGTTTCTCTTTGTATTTCTTGATCATATTTGTCTGATGTTCTCTCTCTCTTTTGCTCTTTGCTGGGGTACTTGGAGCTGGGCTCCTTTCACTTGGTCATCTTTAACATAAGAGAGTATTTACTTATGTGTTTGCCTTCTATAGAATGTAAGTTCCTTGAGGGCATCCATTTTTTTGTATTTGTGTAATGCCTGGCACTACACTCACACACACACACACACACACACACACACATGGTTTTCTAAGTGGTTTACATATATTATTTCATTTTAACGTCAAAATGATCCTGTGAGTTGGGTATTAGAGTCATCAGTATCATTTCTACTTTACAGAAGATAAAACTGAGGTTCAGAGAGAAGTGATTTTTCTCAGTCACACAATCAGAATGGACACTTGTCCAGATTTTCAGCAAAACCTCAAAATTAAAAGGGAAGCATGCTTTAAAAACACTGGATGGGGGCAGCTAGGTGGCACAGTGGATAAAACACCAGCCCTGGATTCAGGAGGACCTGAGTTCAAATCTGACTTCAGATACTTGATGATTACTAGCTGTGTGACCCTGGCAAGTCACTTAACCCTCATTGGCTCCCCCCCCCCCAAAAAAAAACCAACCACTGGATAATGGGATCATAAGTTCTTGAGAAAATTAGTTTAATGGCAAAAAAAAAAATGCATTTGGATCCATACTTTACTTGAAAAAAATATGGAACACTTCACAAATGTTCATGTCATCTTTGTTCATGGTCCAAGCTAAGCTTCTCTGCATAGTTCCAATTTTAGTATGTTTGGTTCAGTCGTGGTTTTTTTGTTTTGTTTTTTGTTTTTGGTGGGGCAGTGGGGGTTAAGTGACTTGCCCAGGGTCACACAGCTAGTAGATGCCAAGTGTCTGAGGCCAGATTTGAACTCAGGTACTCCTGAATCCAGGGCTGGTGCTTTATCCACTGTGCCACCTAGCTGCCCTGGTTCAGTCGTTTTTTAATTTGTTTGACTCTTTGTGATCCCATTTGGGGTTTTCTTGGCAAAGATGCCGGAGTGGTTTACCATTTCTCTCTGCAGTTCATTTTACAGATGAAAAAACCAAGGCACACAGGATGAAGTGATTTGCCCAGGATCACATGGTTTGTGTCCAAGGCCAGATTTGAACTCAGGAAGATGAGTCTTCCTGATTCCAGACCCAGCACTCTATTCTCTGTGCTTCCAAATCCGGCACCTGGCACGTAATAGACATTTAATGGTGCTAGTGGTTGTTTATCCTGTGATGTGATCTGGTTCTGATGACCTGAATTTGTAAAGGGCAGATTTGTGATCTCATCTGTTTGCTTATCTTGGATTTGAACTCCCTATAACCCATTTTTGTTCTGTTCTTTTTGATTCAAAAATTACTCTTCTTATTGGAGAAATTTATATTTCAGATGTGATCTCATTGGTGAAGATATTCCCTCCCCTGGTGTTTAGGGGGGAAAAAATCATACTTTCTCATCTTGTTTTATTCTTGTTGATTATTTCCCTTTCCTGTTTGTGTTTCCCCTGGCCCAGGTGAGGAGATATGCAGCATTTTGCTACCCTTCTTCTTGTACTATTCATGTTGTATGGATATCACTAGAGTACATAGGTGGTAGTTTTCTCTTGCTCATGTTACATAGGCCATCCTATTATTGTCCTGTCTTCTCTAGTCTCTTTTCCCCCAATATAGTTTAAAAATATAACTCTTTTATGAATTTTAATTTTCCTTGTTTATTAATTAGCTTATTTTGTCATTATGTATGTCAGAAGTTCCCTGTGTACCAATTTCAGCATTTTTATCTGGTTCTTTTTTTAAACCTCCTCATCAGAATTGTTTCATCTGTGTCCTAAGAATTTTATTCTAGAGCTATGGTTCCCTTTTGGGGCTATTTGGATTCTTTCTCTACTTTTCCTCTGTCTATCCCTCATGGTTTCCATGTCCACCATCCCTGTCTCCAGCTGTCTACTGAAAGTTTTGAATGAGATGTTCTGCAGACATCTCAAACTCAACCTATCAAAAACATCACACCTCTCTCCTCAAAGCTGCCTATTTCTTCTCTTCTAAACCTGCCCGTTTCTGTCAAGGGCGCCACCATCACTCTGAGTCTCTTAGGTTCATAGCCATGCCATTATTCTTGACTCCTCACTCGACCCCATATATTTTGTCAGTTGTCAGCTCTCATTGTTTCTGTTTCCACAACATCTCTTTTATCCACCCCCTTCCCTACTCACATGACCGCCATTCTAGTCCAGTCTCTCATTACCTCTTGTTTGGAGTATTGAAATAGCCTTCTAATTAGTTTCCCTGCTTCAAGTCTTTTCCTTCTCAATCCTTCACACATGCACATCTGACCATGTTACTTCCCAACTCAATATACCCTGGGGGCTTCCTATTGACTTTAGAATCAAGTATAAACTCTTCTGTTTTCGTTTTTTACAGCCCGGTCCCAACCTACCTTTCCACCATATTCCTCCCTTTCTTGCACTCTGCAGTCTGGCCATACTGACCTTCTTGTCTTCATGCCTTTGCACTGGCTCCATAGAACAGCCTAGAACATACTCCCTTCTTTCCTTTGTTTTTCAGAGTTCCTTGTTTTCTTCTAAGCCCAGTTCAAGTTCTTAATGTTTTAAATTCTTTCAAGTTCAAGTTCTTTCAATTCTAAGCTTCTTTTTGATGACTTTTCTTGGTTTTGCCCCTTTAATTACCCTATATTTTATTTTGTATGTACTTACTGTCTCCTCTGAAAGAATATAAATTCCTTAAGCCAGGGAAAGTTTCATTTTTTAAAAATTTATATCTCCAGCACCTAGCAGTGTGACCGGCATGTAGTAGTCACTTATATGTTGTTTCCCAGCCACATATTAGATTAGAGAAGAGGAGGAATTAAAAAAAAAATTGAGGTTTTCATGTATAAGGGATTTCCTCTGTTTTCCTGGTAAAGCTAATGCCATCCTAACACTGGTTTCTAGGGGTTGAGGGGTGTGTCCTGTCCTTCCCCCTTTCCCCTGTTCCTATAATGTCACAGTGATTGACTTTCCCTTGGAATACCCATCTGGTCTTGTTACAACTTTGGCCCAACGACTAGAGCTGTTGTCATAATTGGGGCAGTCCATGAGGTTTCATTTTTTTTGAACCTGACAATGGTCTTGAAAAAGAAATAAAAGCTTGACAACCCCCAAGAATGCTTTGCTACCTTTTCAATGTTTCCCTTTGCTCTTTTCTCATTTGCCAGATGGTGATAGTCAAGACAATCATTTGCCAAAAAGAAGAGCACTGAGACTGAAGGATAATAGCTATAGTTTTTATTAAAATATTGATCACACTGGAACCTCCCCCCTTTTCCTTCCTCACTCAGGCCTAATTGAGTAAGTGGGGCAGGATGCATAGGAGCTGACACCAGTAAGGGTTATAATGAGCAGCAAGACTCTTTCCTGCCCTCTCCTGCCCTAAAACTATCCTCCAGGTTGGATTTCCTCCAGGCTTGGTTGCAGTTCAAATATGGATTTTTTAAAAAAGAAATATAAAATTAAGGCTCTTTTGCTATTTCTGACTTAGGGCTTCTCCCCTTCTCTCCTCCCCAAGTAGTATATTTTTTATATGTTAAAAAAACAACTTAAGCCAGAGCTGAAACCAAAAGGAAAAAAAAAGATTTCTGAATGCTCAGTCCTTCAAGGATCTATTTTTGAAGTTGTGTTTTACTGATCCATGGGGAAGGACAAGAAGTCTGGAGAAGGGTGAGATGGGAGAGCTTTTTATGGATGACCAATGGCTATAAGTACATTTAGTTAGGTTCTGACATGGGAATTGTATCAAAAAGCATCTTTGCTTGAAGCTTATGCATAGCTGTGGTTGGGGCTATTTTTATTGTGGTGGTAAGTAACTGCAGTTAGCTCCTGACCATTTTTCTAGATCTTTTTTGAGAAATAGTTAAGACCTAGCTTCTGTGAGAAAGTGTGGCTCATTGGATAGGCCCCTCATTCAGGAACCAGTATTTATTAAGTACTTATATGCATGTGATTACTTTGGGGACTTTTCAGGTTGATCCTTGTGCTCATGTAGTTTACAGTTTATTTAGGGAAAACCTTGGTTCTAGTTCTTGGTGTTGCTGTATAATATTGGGTAAGTCTTCCTTTCTGTGCCTTAATTTTGCCCAAAGTAATGACAACAGCCTTAGTTTCTGCATTTGTTGAAAGTTGGTGATAAATACTTGGCAGTTATCTACCTAGCAGTTCTACCTGGAATACTAAGAATGGATGGGCTTCAGGAAGGAAGAAAGAAGAGAAAGAAACTAAATGAAAGTACTTTCAAGGTAAAAATGAGCATTTATATACGAATTCTAAATAAAGGTCATTTGTAAATTATTGGGGGGGTGGGTAAGAGAGACATTCTATATATAGGACTTGCTTCTCTTTTGAGACTGAAGTTTTAGTAATAACCCCAAAGGAAGTAAGGTACATAACAAATTCGTTCAGCAAATGCCTGCTGTTATGAGAACAGTGGGAAATAGAAAAGAAAGTAAAAATCATGGGCTCTTTTCACAGAGAGCTTACAGTCTACTTGGGGAGTAAAGATAAAAGAAACAATGAGAGGAAATAAGTTTTGGAAAGTAGAAAATTTTTTTTATTAAATTCTGTGGAATACAAAGCAAAACAATTATTGTGAGTTTGGGAAGACTTCTTGGAGAAGAGGCTAGAGTGAGATCTTTGAAAAGGATAATGGAAATTGGTTAGGAGGATATAAATGAAGGTATGGAGATGGAAGAAAACTAGGTTTGTCTTAGGGATAGTTAAAGGTCAGACTGTGATGAGGGAATAAGATAAGACTAATTAGGTATTGGAAGAATAGACAAAGTGGAGAACTTTGAATTCTGTAATTAATTTAGATTTGTTAAGGAGCTAGTCAATTTTTATTCTTCAGAGGGTATCCTGAAAAAATAGTTCTTTTTTTTGGGGGGGGGAATGTTGGAAAGATGAGAAGTTCTAGGTTCTTGCCTTTAGTTAGAGGTGGTGAAGGGAGGAAGGAAAGGGAATAGACATTGATGTAGCTAGTGACTAATACGATAAGATTTTCACAAGTATCCCTTTTGAGAGACTAAGGATGGTGATAATAACTTTGGACTTGTCTATATAGAGAGGTATGAATTGGAATGAATGTGGATGAGGAAGGGTAGAGAAGGGAGCAGTAGATGGAGGATTGAGCCCTGCGTTGTGTGATACATAGAAGAAAAGAGTTGTGATGTTTAAAAAAAAACTGTGATGGATGTCTAAAAATCTAATATGTGGTTGCCTTAAATTAGAAGCTTTGGGGGGGGGGCGCGGGGCAATGAGGGTTAAGTGACTTGCCCAAGGTCACACAGCCAGTAAGTGTCATGTGTCTGAGGTCAGATTTGAACTCAGGTCCTCCTGAATCCAGGGCCAGTGCTCTATCCACTGCGCCACCTAGCTGCCCCAGAAGCTTTAGCACCAATCTTTGGGCATTTAGCATTTATTAAAGTATATTAGGTGTTAGCAGAGAGAGAGAGAAAGCTGCCTTCACCTAGCTATCCAAGAGACTAAATGCCCCTCACTTCCACCGGAAGCCCCCTGTTGAACTGGAAGAGGGCAGTCTACACACACACACAGCGCTCCGAGCTAATTGGCTGGTCCATTGATTGACATGACTTAGGTCTATGAATAGACATAACTTCTGGACACCAGGCAACTTCTGAACGCCAATCTGACCTTTGAAATCCAGAAAGGTCACCTCATGCTTTCTTGGTTCTCACAGAGTTAGACTTGTAAAATGATCCAAACATTTTGTTTTGTTTTTGTTTTTGTATTTTTTTTTTAGTGAGGTAATTGGGGTTAAGTGACTTGTCCAAGGTCACACAGCTAGTAAGTGTTAAGTGTCTGAGGCCGGATTTGAACTCAGGTACTCCTGACTCCAGGGCCAGTGCTCTATCCACTGTGCCACCTAGCTGCCCCCCAAACATTCTGGAGAGCAATTTGGAACCATGTCCAAAAGGCTATAAAACTGTGCATACCTTTTGACCCAGCAATATCATTACTAGGTCCCAAAGAGATGAAAGAAAAAGGAAAAGGACCCACACGTACAAAAATATTTATAGCTGCTCTTTTTGTGGTGGCAAATAATTGGAAATTGAGGGGATGCCCATCGTTTGGGGAATGACTGAACAACTTGCGGTATGTGAATGTAATGGAATACTACTGTGCTGTAGGAAATGACGAGCAGGCAGATTTCAGGAAAACCTGGAAAGACTTATATGAATTGATGCTGAGTGAAATGAGCAGAACCAAGAGAACATAGTACACAGTAACAACATTGTGTGATGATCAATTAATGATGGACAGCTCTTCTCAGCAATAGAATGATCCAAGACAATGCCAAAAGACTCATGATGGAAAATGCTCTCCACATCCAGAAAAAGAACTATGGAATGTGAATGCAGATTGAAGCATACTATTTTCACTTTTGTTGTTGCTTTGTTTGTATCTTATTTCTTGTGTTTTTTCCCTTTTGTTCTGATACTTATTTCATAACATGACTAATGTGGAAATATGTTAACATGATTGTAATGTATTGCCTATATCAGATTACTTGCTAGCTTTGGGAGGGGAAAGGAAGGGAGGGAGGGAGAAAATTTCGGAACTCAAAATCTTACAAAAATGAATGTTGAAAACTATATGTGTAATTGGAAACAAAAAATTAAAGTACAAAAAGGGAAAAAAAAGGAGTTCATCAAAGTAGATCCAAATGAGAATACAGTGCCACAGAAGAGGGGTGGGGCTGGAAATGTGGAAGGGGGATGAACAAGAATCTTAGACATGAAGTTGGAAGGAGTCTTAGAAACTGTTTGATAAAGCTTATGAGAACTGGCCATCTGGCTTGAAGACTGATTAACTCAATATTTCCTATGTTAGCCCATTCTACTTTTGGAGGATTTTAATTCTTAAGAGATGTGTAGGTGTAGATTCCCGAGGTTCTCCTTAGAGAGCCAAATGATACCAAACCATTAATATGAATAGTTTTGGGGTTTGACCATTCACTCATTTCAAATGCACCAAAGTATACCTGTTCACATCACTCCATCTTATCCTCTAGACTGATATAAGAAACTTTGTAGATTCCTTTGGTAAAATGTATCTATAGCAGTCCCTAATCTTATCATTTTAGTAACCTTGTGACAAAAAGAAAATGTCTTCTAGGACTAGTTCCCTTTTATCTTTTTATTGCTATCTTTTAGTTTCATATCACCTTAACTTCCCAATGTCTCCCTTTCCCTCCCCCTTCCCAGGAAGCCATACTTTTAAACAAAGTATAAAAGGGAAAAGGGAGAGGGTAAAAATGAGCACAGTAAACTGAGTCCGACAGTATATACACTGATACATCCGCAATATGATTCCCTATTTCTGCAAAGACATGAGGGAGGTACATTTTCCTCATCTGTTGTTTATTTTTTAATTTAAACCCCTCCCCACAATTACATGTAAAAACAATTTTTAACGTTTGTTTTTTAAAATATTTGAGTTCCAAATTATCTTCTCCCCTTCCTCCTATTGACAAGGCAAGCAATTTAAGGTTACACACCTCATCTCTTTTTCAAGGATAAGCATGAACATAGCAAGTTGAGTTTTGTTTTAATTTATTTTTTTACTCTGAATCAAAAACACCATACATACACATGCAAAACAAAAAAAGAATTGTATGTGAAACTGTGAATCTTCATTTCATACTGTTTTCCTTTAAAAAAATGTAAAAAACTAAGTATATGGAACTCAAAACTTTAAATAAATTTTTTTTATTTTTTAAAAAAAGTACAAGTATTAAAAAAAAAAGAGGGAGAGATTGGGTCATATCATATACCAAATCAAACAGAGGGGGAAAAAAAGAAATGTTATATACAGTGTTGACAGCCATTGGTTGTCATTTTGGGTTGTGATTCTTAGTGAAATCAGAGATCATTATAAGAATCAAATTTTGGAAAGGCTAATAAAAAATGGTATATTACTTTCAAAACTGCCTAGCTCGTTTGTGTTTCCTTCTGCACTTCTCTGTATTTTTTAAATGTTTTAGTGACCTTCCTTTTTTTGTATCACTTTTGCTAACTCCATTAAAACAGAATAGAAAAAAAGCCTTGTAACACATAAGCATAGTCAAGCAAAACAAAGCCACACAGTGCTCTGTATCTGAAAATGTATGTCTTTTTTTCTGCATTCTGGATCTGTCACTTCTCTATCAGAAAATGGGTGATAGGGTATGACTTGTCCTTTTTTTTAAAAAAAAGTTTTTGATTTTTTTTTTACATGAACATAGTTCTCCCCTGTATATTCCTTCTTGTCCCTGAGAAGCATCCCACATAACAAATAGTATTTTTTTAAAGACAAAGAAAAAAGGAAAAGGAAGGAAAAAAGGAAGAAAAAATCAGTATAATTGATCAATACATTGAAGAAGTCTGAAAATACGTTCCACCTTTCTGGACAACCCCCCATCTGTGCAAAGACTTGGCATTGGGAGTGTCTTCTCATATCTCTTTTTTTCACGTTGTGCTTGTTCTTTATAGTTTTTAAGTATTCTTCATTTGTGTGTGTGCTAACCTCCTAACTTCTTGTAGTAATTGTGTTCGTTTTCTTTCCTCTGCTTGCTTCACTTTTCATCAGTTAATTTAGATCTTTTTATGTTTCTCTATATTCATCAAATTTGCCATTTCTTACAGCACAATAATATCCCATTATATCTGTGTTATCATAATTTGCTTAGCCATTCCCCAATCAATGGACATCTACTTTCCAGTTTTGTTTCTAAACTTTGCTATCACAAAAAGTGCTGCTATAAATATTTTGGTGTATATGGAAAGTGTTTTGTCTAAATAATGGCTTCCTTGGGATGTATGCTTAGTAATGGAATCTCTGATTCCCGAGGATATGGACATCTCCTTTGAATAATTCTAAATTGCTTTCCAAAATGGTTATATTCATTTGTAGCTCCACTAACAATGCACATATCTTCCTACAATCCCTCGAACTTGACTGTTCCCATCTTTTGGCATGACTTGTTTTTGTTTTTGGTGAGGCAATTGGGGTTAAGTGACTTGCCCAGTCACTTAACCCCAATTGTGTTAAGTGTTTGAGGCCATATTTGAACTCAGGTCCTCCTATCCACTGCGCCACCTAGCTGCCCCAGCATGACTTGTTTTTAATGAAACTAGACTGGCTCCTTGAAATTTCTGCTTCCTTTTCAAAGATGTCAAAAACTAATCACTTTTTTTGGGGGGGGGGCAGGGCAATAAGGGTTAAGTGACTTGCCCAGGGTCACACAGCTAGTAAGTGTGTCTGAGGTCAGATTTGAACTCAGGTCCTCCTGAATCCAGGGCCGGTGCTTTATCCACTGCGCCACCTAGCTGCCCCCAAACCAAGCACTTTAATAACCTAAAATAGGATTTTGCCAGGAATTGAAGTCAAACTCACTGGCCTAGTGTTTGTACACTCTACTCCCCGACCCTGCCCTTTAAAAAAAAATTTAAATGACAGTCCTGTGGGACTCATTCTCTAAGACTTTCCATAGCTCACAGATAACAAATCAGCACTTCAGTACTCTGGCATGTAGTTCATTTGAGTCTGGTGATTAGAGTTTTCTAGTTGTGTAACCTTGTCCCAGTTTCCTAGACTGTAAAAGTACCTCCCTCTTAGAGTTGTGAGGATCAAATGAGATAACATTTATAAAGTGCTTAGCATTGTGCTTGATACAGAATGTAAAGGCTAGATAATAGTAATAATAATAATATTAACAACAACAACTTATCAAAGGCCATCTACACTGTAATTTAAGATATTGACCTAAACCTGTTTTCTCTCAAACTGCTTTCCAATCTTCCCATATGATCTTATAGAATAAATAGATTTTCCTCTCTAGTAGTTTCTCTTCTTGGGTGTACAAGTCTTTTTAAAAAAATTAAAGTTGGCTTTAAAATAACATCAATTTCTTTAGAAAATGTCCCCACTTCCCTCTAATTAACAGTATTATTCTTTTATATTCTTGAGAGTTACCCATTCCACCTAAGTTGCCTTTAGTAGGTCTTTAGTCTATGGGATGCTGCCTACCTTTTCTTTTAGAGCTCTCATCCCAGATCTAGGATACAAATCAGATTATGCTTGGCTTTTTTTTTTTCCCCTCCCTATCATGGGGATAGCATTGCCTCAAGGTTCCCATTATTTCCACCCCAGTAACCAGTTTCTCCCTAGTTGATGAGAATCCGAGCCAGAATAGAAGTTACTGCTTTTGGCAGAGACAGTTCCTACAGATGTCCAGGTAATTGAAGTCTTTTCCCTCCCTCTCTAATTATATCAAGCCTCGATGCTATAATTGCAATCTATTCCCCAAATTCCTCATCTATTTCCTTTTTATGTTCAGGAGGTCTATAATGTGTGTGTGCCTATGATGGCTTCACATCTTTTTCTGTCTCCACTTTTAACCAAGTGCCTGATGAACCCCTCTAGAAATCCAAGGATTTCTTCACAAAAGAAGATCTTATTATGGAGTACTGTCATATTTCTTCTTTTTGGCTCTTCTCCCTCTTCTCTGCCCTTTACCTGTATCTCTCCTTTGTTAATAAGTCATACCCTTTCCAGAGCTCTAGTCTCATCCATGGATCTCATAACTAAATCCAAGTTATAGTTATGAAGTAAAATTTGCTTCCTCCCATCAGGATTTTCAGCTCCTTACTCATTCTTTGCATTTGTCTATAGACTTCAGAGACAGTGAGTTTTAAAATAGCTTCCTCCCTTCTTGAGTTTTGCTTCTTGTAAATATTTTTGGAGGCTCTATTGCTGTTCTATGTTGTGGATACTGTCTAGGGTATAGTGCATAAGTGGGCAATCTTCTTTTCTAGCTAAATCTCTTTTGATTAGATTTGGAAGACTTCTGGCAAATCCATTCTTAACAAGCCCTCTTTAGATACATTTCATCACTGATCAGGAACCTCTCTTTAAGCTATCCTTCCCAAATTCAAATACTGATCCGAGATACTCTTCCTTTAAAAAAAAAATTCTTTATTGTGAACTTGAAAAATATCAACAAACTTGAACTTTTCATAATACAAAGAACAGATTATATATGAAACAATTATATGTAGCTTATTATTATTTTTTAAATTTTTTGGGGGGGTGGGGCAGTGAGGGTTAAGTGACTTGCCCAAGGTCACACGGCTAGTAAGTATCAAGTGTCTGAGGCCGGATTTGAACTCATGTCCTCCTGAATCCAGGGCTGGTGCTTTATCTACTGTGCCACCAAGCTGCCCTGCAGCTTATTATTTTTAAAGTATATTATAAGTATATATTAAATTTAACATGGTAGTGGTACCCTGTTTATTTGTGTCTACTTTTGGACTTCCTTCTGCTCTTTTCTGAATTTTAAAAATGTTTCATTGATGCTTTTTTTTTTGTATCACTATCTTTCTCTCCTTCCCCTCTCTACAGATTAAAACTCTCCTTTGTAACAAATAGATGTTCATCTTCATTGTTTATTTTCCAGAGCTCCCTTTCGCTTCTAAAACTTTTCCCTTTGTAAGCAGCTTCAGTAATGAAAATACCATCTGTGCCCCTAAAGTTGTCACTTTCTTGCTAAGACTTCCTTTCTGGATATTTTTTGACCGTAAATTGTTTGTGCCCACATGGATCCCTAGAAATGGGTATTAAGAATGTTATTATAATAGCTAGTATTTACATAGTGCTTAGCTTTACATATATTCTCATTGAACCTCGTAATAACCCTAGGAAGTAGATCCATTCTATATCCATAAGAATCCATTTTACAGATGAGGAAACTAAGACAGAATTTAAATTACTTGCTCAGTTACTCAGCTAGTCACTTACCTGTCTGAGGTAAGATTTGAACTTGTCTTCTTGACTCTTGGTCTAGCACTCTCTCTATTGTACCACCTCACTGCCTCAGAAGTCATTCAGTTTAGTAAGTCTAGGGAGGTTCTCTGCAGTGTCCTGGGTACCTGGTTCAGGAAGATAGCAGATGCTTCTTATCAAGTCTTATAACAGAAACCACTATTGACTTCTTCTCTGACCCTTGAAGGCACTTAGGGATATGTCATGTTTTGTTGATGGGTAAATAGCTATTTTCTCCCCAGTCAGTTTTTCTTTGGAAAATGCTTATCTATCACTTTTTTAGTGGGCCTTCCTTTTTTTCTCTTAGTTTTCCAGTTTCCTGACAAAGGTCTGGATCGAAGCTCTTTTGTTTTTAAGGAACATTTCATTCTCCCTGATAACCTGGAAAGTAAATAGGTTTTCCTCAATCCCCTTTACCTTCTTTTCTAGGAAGGAGAAAAGCCTAGACTTTGATCAGTATTAAGTCTCGTGGCCAATAGAGACAGGTATTGTGAATTCTATACAGTTTGCCTTGACATTCTTCTGTTCTCTGTTCTTGATGGAAGTGAGGGTGTCAGTTCTTTATTTTTCTTGCTAGTGGCTTCCCTGGAGAACTGTTTTCTGCTTCTGTGTGTTCATACAAGCCATCTTTCAAGTTTGGCATGCATTCCCTCCTCATCTCTGCCTTTCAGACTCCTTATGATCCAAAGGGTGCCTCCTTTTCAGTGAAGCATTCCTGATCCTTCTAGTTGTTCAAGTATCACTTTGTATTACACTTACCTTTGTACCTGTTGGATCTCCCTCTAGTTGAATGTAAGGCCCCTAAGGAGAGGGTCTGTATCTATCTCTCTGTCTGTCTGTCTCTCTGGGATCCTTAGCACCTTACTCAGTATTTTGCACATAGTAGATATTTAACAAATATTTTGTTGAATTTAATTAACTTTTGTGTTTGTTTTTTTTGTTGTTTTTCCTTTTTAGTTCTAGTTCTGTGATACTGAGTCTTTGAACACTATGATATACCATTTGGATAGTGTTGGTGAACTACCAACAAAGTAATCCTGTAACATGAACATGAAAAGCCTCCTAACTCCCCTCTTTGACATCCCACCAAACATGTTATCAATACTTATTCTCTCTAAATGCCACAGGAGTAATTAAAAATGATTGCCATCAGGGTTTGGATGAGTCGGCATCATCTAGTGGAAGGACAACTACACTGGGAGTCAGAGAACCTGACTTATTGTCTCAGCTTGGACAAAAGCTATTTGACTCTAGAAAAGTCATTTAACTTCTCCCAAGCTTGTTGGGTTTGTTTTTTTTAATAGATTTAATCCTTACTTTCCTGCTTTATAGGGATATTATAGGAAAAGCCTTTGTAAACTTTAAATGCTATATAAATATTAGCTTTGTCCCCCCTACTTGAGTGTTACAGCATGTATGTAGAAGAATAACATGGCACAGGGTGTTCATGGTATTCATAGCCATAGGCTTTGTTGAAGTAACTAGAAACAAAACCCATCAATTGGGGGATGGGCATACAATCTATGGTCTCTGAATAAAAAGGAATCTTATTATACAATGGTTTTTTTTTTTAAAGACAGTTTGAAGAATATGACATGTCAAGATTTATAGGAACTGGGCAGCATGAACAAGACGGAACCAAGAATATGATATATATTTACAGTGTGATGAAGTGATGGCAAGATGATGGATGAAAGCTAACCTCTGAGTAACTGAAAAAACAGTTTCAGAAACTAGATCATGAAGCATGCTTCAAGGCAGGAGGGCTAAAAAGTGAATGGAGTCACTGGATCAGATGTTTTTTGCTCCAAAAATCTTCTCCAAAGATTCAGGGGGGTGGGGTGGACTGTGACATAAAGACAAAAGGCATCAATAAAGCAATACAAGATACAGTATTGGGTAGGGGAAGAAAGAGCCAGAAAAGTGGGGAAATTTGCTGAGTGAGATGGCTTTTTGGGGGGTCAGAGGGAGCTGCAGTCAAGGAGACAGAAGTAGATTCCATAAGCATGACATGATTTCATGTAATGTTATATGAGGCAGTCCTGTAGGAACAATGTTAGGAATGGGTGATAAAACCAAATAAGGTTACATAGGGTTTGGTTATAATGTATTAAGGCGATTATCAAGAAATAACACTGGGCATCGTTTTGTGGGATTATATGTGAATAATGTCCCACGGTGACTGCTCTGAAGGATGTTGCTTGCTTGGACATATGAGGCCTGCTTCATTTCTTTTTAGAAAATAGGATCTTTTATTTTTGGGGGTGGGGTGGGGCAATGGGGGTTAAGTGACTTGCCCAAGGTCACACAGCTAGTAAGTGTCAAGTGTCTGAGGCCGGATTTGAACTCAGGTCCTCCTGACTCCAGGGCCGGTGCTCTATCCACTGCATCACCTAGCTGCCCCCAGGATCATTTTTTCTAGTACTTTGATACCTCACAACAATTTCATCCATGTGGCTACTCCTTCCATTGGTGCAGTTTAAGGCCTCTCAGTACTTCAGTGACATTTTTGTCACCCATGCATGCCTATACCTGCACTAGACTGCTGATTTTGAGGACCAAGTTGAACTTATAAATAAACTGACAGTTTACTGTTTGGGGTCATTTACTTTTATCTAGGCAGTGAGGTGTCAAAGTAGATAGAGCACTGGGGCTGGAGTCAGGAAGATCTGAGTCCAAATCTGGCCTCAGACACTCACTGGCTGTGTGACCCTGGGCAAATCACTTAACCTTGTTTGCCTCAGATTCCTCATCTGTAAAATAGCAAACCACTCCAGTAACTTGGCCAAGAAAACCTCAAATGGAGTCACAAAGAATCAGACACGGCTAAAAACAACAAATGGTGCATAGTAGGTACTTAATAATAACATTTTTATATAGTGCTTACTATGTGTCATGCACTGTGCTAAGAGCTTCAAAAATATTATGTCATTTGATCCTCACAACAATCCTGGGAGGTAGGTACTATTATCCTTTCCCATTTTACGGTTTTGAGGAAACTGAGGCAGACAGAGATTAAGTGTCTTGCCCAGGGTCACACAGCTAGTAAGTGTCAAGTGTCTGAGGCTGGATTTGAACTCAGGTCCTCCTGAATCCAGGGCCGATCTTTATCCACTGCATCACCTAGCTGCCCCTGAAAATACACTATTTTCAAGAAGCTTTACTTCTTAATAATCTTATCTACTTTTATTTGTTTGTTTTTGTTTTTGTTTTTTAATGAGACAATTGGGGTTAAGTGACTTGCCCAGGGTCACACAGCTAATAAGTGTTAAATGTCTGAGGCCTGATTTGAACTCAGGTACTCCTGACTCCAGGGCTGGTGTTCTATCCACTGTGCCACCTAGCTGCCCCTTCTTATCTACTTTTAAAAGATATTTTCGCATTTCCCAGGTCTTTACCAAGCAGTAATCAGTTAACTTCTGGTCTTTCATCTTGATGTTCTCTTTGCTTTCTAAGCTAGTGTTGTCTGGAAACTGGAAAGCCAGTTTTGTACTTGACTCTATTGCTCCTCCAGACTGTCCAGACATAGGTTTCTGGTAGACATTCTCCAGCCAGGGATTTAGGGCTTGAAACTGAAACAGTGACTCCTCATCTAGGCCTGTGTCCTTTATTTCTTTTTCTGTTGGTTTTTAAACTTTTCTACTTATGGATGATCTAGGGTTCACAAGCACTTTTTCCTACTATTACCACTCCACACACACACACACACACACACACACACACACACACACACACACACAGTAAGGACTCAGAGGACTGTTTTTTTGTTGTTGGTTTTTTTAATGTATGGTGGTACCTAGTAACCAGGGCCATGCCAGGCCATTTCTGCCCAAGATCTGTTGTTAGCACCAGGCAGACCCTGCAGAAAGTAGGTGGTCACCCACATGCCCCTTTAATGGCCACACTCCTCTCCCTACTGTCTAACTTCAGTCCATTCCTACAAGTCATGTCAATAGCCACACCACCCTGTACAGGCTGCAGTATGTGGAAATGACCTTAAGTGTGCCTACCAATTGTTAGCTTCCATACTCACTCAAGGGGTTGTGTTCTAAGGTCAAGACCTGAGACTTGTTCTGTATAAGACTACCTGAACCTGGTTTGAAACTAGTAACTAGAATGCAGATGTTGCTGTTCTGGGGACTGAACAAGACATTTCAATTTGAAATGGTATGGTATGAATGTATCTTTCTGGGAACCTCCAAAATATAGTATTCACTTCATCTTTTGGCTTATTACTCAGGACTGTATTTCTAAAATTTCTTTGACAAGGTTTGCTAGGAAGGCTAACTGGTTAATGGGTAGCTAGGGGGAAAACAGTTTCTGGATAAGAAGCCTTTCTAAATGCTAATTTATAATAGAATAGATACTAAAATCCCATTAAAAACAAACAAAACCTTTTCCTCATTTCTGCCTTCCTGTGGCTTTAGCAAGAGGAGGTGGCAACAAAAACAGTAATAATTTCCCTGGAGAGTGAATAAGAGTAAATAAAAATAAATTAAATATAATAAAAATAAAATAATAAATTAAAGACTCCAGTCAGTAAGCATCTGTAAAGAGGTAGGATGACATGGTAGATATAATACTGTGAAGGCACCAGTGGCTTTAGAGTTGGGATCTGGGTTCAAATCCCATTTCTGATGCTTACTCCCTATGTGACCTTAGGTAAAATCCTCATCTTTAAAATGGGAGGGTTGGATTAGAAGACTTCCAAAGTCCTTTCCAACTCTAGTCCCATGATCTGATCAATGACATCCAGCCTGAGGAACTCGGGAAAGCTGGATTTGTGTTTCACTTGCCTCTGCCACATACTTGACCAGGGGTAAAGTCCTCTGTCAACCCTCTAAGCCTTTAATTCATCAATTTACCCAAGTGTTTATTAACCATTACCTACTATGTGAGAGGAACCATTGGGGGTATAAAAACAAAAGCAGTCTTTGCCCTCTAGGAATTTGCATTCTATTGGGGAAAACGACGTGTACATAAAAATGAAATACAAAATAAAGTGTTTTGGGAGGGATAACCATCAGCAGCAGGTTTCCTGTTGGAGGTGGCACTTGATCTGACTTTTGAAGGATAAATGGTGAAAGGATATGGACAGTTTTCAAAAAAATTTTCAAACTTAACCATGTGAAAGACCACTTCTATTCATTAATGATAAGAAAACACAAATAATAATAACTCTGAGCTTTCATCTAACACTCAGAAAATAGGCAAAGATGACAAAAGATGGAAATAATGTTGCAGGGGTTGTGGAAATCCAGGCATACTAATGCATTATTGGCAGAACTGTTAATTTATCTAACAGTTCTGGAAAATAGTTTAGAATTATGCTAAAGTAAAGTTGTCCATACTTTTTGATCCAAAGATTGAGAGGTGGGCATTACCTCAAGGAAGCCAAAGATAAAGGTCCAAAATAAACCAAAAATGTTTCTGGCTTCACTTTTTCCATAGCAAAGAATTATATTTCTAATAATAGATGCCCATTGCCAGTTTGGATGGCTAAACAAATTATAGCACATGAATTTAATTGAAAGTTTTTGTGCTATGAGAAATGAATTATGAGGGGGCAGCTAGGTGGCACGGTGGATAAAGCACCGGCCCTGGATTCAAGAGGAGCTGAGTTCAAATTTGGCCTCAGACACTTGATGCTTACTAGCTGTGTGACCCTGGGCAAGTCACTTAACCCTCATTGCCGCCCCCCCAAAAAAAAGAAATGAATTATGAAGACTAGAGAGAAGCATTAGAAAATTTATATATCATGCAACATGATTTATATAATGATGCAACATGAAGTGAGCAGAACCAGGAAAATTATACATGCAGTGATTACAAAAACAAAATGAAAACTGATTGCTATGTAATTATAATGACCAAGCTTGATCTTGATAAAGATAAGAGAAATTGTCTCTTTATCTTTGCAAAGGTTATGGATGTGGAACAGTGCATGTACAATCACCTTGACTGGTGTGTTTGGTTTTACTGAACCACCTTATTTCCCTGCCGCCTTTTACTTTCTTTGTAATAAGGCATATAATTGGTTGAGTGAGAGGCAAGGGGAAGTATTAAAGGAAGTAAATGAGATAAACAAAATATCAATAAAAATTTGTCAACTTTACCTTGAAGGGACAGATTGGGTTGATTTTTTAAAAAAATCTGTTATGTAACATACTATTGATAGCCACTTATTACAGGAAGGTTGAGGAAATTAAATTTCATGACTGTTTTAAATACTTTCTCAAGAGAACTAGAGAAATCGAGTGGAGAAAATTATGGCATATATAATTTTTCTGAGGTAGTTTGCTTGTTTTGGTAATATTTGAGAAATACTTCATGGCAAAATGCTTACATTTTTCCCCCAGTACTTGAATCTAGAACTCTAGAAATGTGTCTGCATTGTATTGTGTCTCTTTTCTTATACCAGTTTTTGAAAATAGGAGCAGCTAGGTGACACAGTGGATAAAGCACTGGCCCTGGATTCAGTAGTACCTGAGTTCAAATCCAGCCTCAGACACTTGACGATAGCTGTGTGACCTTGGACAAGTCACTTAACCCGCCCCCAAACCCCCCCAAAAAAAGAGAGAGAGAAAATAGATCTTATTCTTTCTTTCTTTCACAACTTTGGGGATCTAGTAAGGTTGGTAGGTGTTGAAGCCAAGCAGATCAACCTCTTAGATAATACAGACAGATTGATGGGCTTATTGATATGGGAGGTCTTTCCCCAGTCAGTTATCTAGAAAACACCTATTAAATGCTAGGAGCTGGGGATATAGAGACAAAAATGAAAGTTCTTTCTGTCCAGGCTGTTAATATGTACAATAAATAAGTATATGCATACTATATAAAAATGAATACAGGGTTCTTTGGGGAAGGAGGACAGTAAGAACTGGGGATCAGGAGACAGTGAAGAGAATGGAGATGGTGGTGCTTGAAATGAGGTTTGATGGAAACGAGATTCTAAAAGGCAGAGATGAGGGGAAAATACAGTCCAGGTTTGGGGAACAGCCAGTTCAAAGGTACAAAGCCAGTTATCGGATTATTTTGTGTGAAAAACAGCAAGAAAATTAGTTTGTCTAGATTGGAGAGCATAGCAATGAACATATAAGAAAGTAGGTTGAATATTATGGCAGAATAAAGACCCCAGGTAGTTACATCCAGACAATGATTTATTTAGCAATTGCATAAAAAAATCAGGTTCAATGCTCTTAATGCAAGGACCCAGAACCTTTGTTTCTATACAGTTTTTGTTCAGAGAAAGAAAGAATTTTCTGAAGACTTTGAAAAATCCTCAGAAAAGTTTTCATTCTTCATACTCTTTCCTTTGGTTGATCAGACCACTGGAAGAAGTTAGTTTGGTTTACCAAGACAGACAGTGTAACAAGACAATAAAAGGAAGCACTTGCTAGCAAAGTTTTTCCTTCTTAATTCCCACTGAAAGTTTAATCAAAAAGTCAGTGCAGGGGCAGCTAGGTGGCGCAGTGAACAGAGCACTGGCCCTGGATTCAGGAGGACCTGAATTCAAATCCAGCCTGAGACCCTTGACACTTAGTAGCTGTGTGACCTTGAGCAGGCACTTAACCCCAATTGCCTTACCAAAAAAAAAAAAAAAAGTCAGTGCACACAATTTTCTAAAAGTATTCTCAAAACTTTTAATTTGAAGTAGTTGAAAGTCTCTTTTTCAGGCCAATTTTGAGATTGTTTTATATCTCTTAGACCAATTTTTGCATAATTTGAGAGCACTATTCTTAGTCATCCCCTTCTGAATGGGAAGCTTCCTCTGATCCTAGGCCGATAAGAACTTCCCTAAGGGTTATTTGTCTATTTACTAGAGCCAGTACCCATGATTCCCTCACCTATAAGAAGTTAGCCATTGGGATGTGGTTCAGGAGGACATGGGGATCCAGGGATGGGTGGTCCTTTGCCAAGGAAGTCCATTGGTAGAAATCTTAAAAGAGCATCCCTAGGGTGTTCCTTCTTTGAAGGTCCAGTTGTCACATGCAGACTCAAAGTATCAGTCCCATCTGGGTGGCTGTAACTGTTACAGTGAAATAAAGACACCAAGTAGTTACATCCAGACAACAGTGGCGGGGTATTGCAGAAACAAATCAGGTTCAAAACTCTTGGTCTGCTCAAGGACCCCAAACCTTTGTTTCAATACAGTTAAAGGAGTAAAAAAGAGGGTGTAGGGATTGAACCACTTTGTTCCTCATTGGTGGGGAGGATTCGGAGATACTGAGGTATGGGAGGGTGGTCTAGTGACTTTCCCATGATCAAGTAACTTATAAGAAGTTGGAACTTCACAAAATAAAGGCAAAATGAAGTTACCAGATTAGAGTTTATATTTGCTTCTGTAGGCAATTGGGAGTTGTGACAATTTGAGTAGGAAACAATATGGCCAGATCTTTGCTCAAGGAAAATCAGTTTGTTGTGTAGAGAGGATGGAGAAGAGAAAGATGGGAGGCAGGGAAAACTTATTAGAAAGCTATTACTAAGGGGCAGCTAGGTGGCGCAGTGGATAGAGCACCGGCCCTGGAGTCAGGAGTACCTGAGTTCAAATCCGGCCTCAGACATTTGACACTTACTAACTGTGTGACCCTGGGCAAGTCACTTAACCCCAATTGCCTCACTTAAAAAAAAAAAAAGAAAGCTATTACTATAGTCCAGGTGACATTTGATGTTGGCTTGTACTGGGGTGGTAGCTGTGTGTGTGTAGAAAAGCATGTAAGAGATGTTGTGGGGAAGAAATTTGTAAGATTTAGCAACTGATTGGCGATTTGGGGGTAAATGAGAGTGAAAAGTAAAGGAAGTGAAATGGAAGGGTTCCCTCAACAAAAATAAGGAGGTTTAGAAGAGAAATGTGTTTGGGAGGGAAGATAATGAGGTTTGTGATACAGATAGCAAACTATGGACACTTATCCTGTGCAACTCATTCCATCCCATTGTAAAAGAAAGGGGGAAGAAGAGTCTTTTTTCACTGGCTCCTGCTGAGAAGCAGAGAAGAGTATAGGTTAGTAGGAGAGGGTAGAGTTGGTAGAGTTTTAGGCAATAATAGGTGAAGGGTATGGTGAGGTTGGGTTGGCTGTCAACAGGAGGGTGTGATGGAACCCATATCCCCATGATTGGTCATGTATTCCATTAAAGTCATCAAATGGCTGCTTGGGTTTATGGGGTCCCCATTTCAGAGGCTACTTTCCCCCACAGGAACTAGACCAATAAAAATAGATAATAATAACAACAGTAATGATAGCTAACATTTATATAGTGCTTACTATGTGCTAGGCGCTGTGCTGAAGGCTTTGTAATTATTATCTCACTTGATCCTCACAGCAACACTGGTAGATAAGTTATTATCCCCATTTTGCAGATGAGGACACTGAGGCAAACAGAGGTGAAATGACTTGCCCCCCATGGTCACACAGCTAATAAATGTCTGAGTTCATTTTTTAACTCAGGTCTTCTGGACTCCAGGCCCCATATGGCATCTCTATTAAGCTTCTTATGACTTTTTTTTATCACTTTTTTTTTTCTTTTTAACAAGACCCGTGATTTCATAGGTGTATTGGCAGTTCCTTGTGAGGTAATTCCTACCAATGCAGG
Source organism: Dromiciops gliroides (assembly GCF_019393635.1). Taxonomy (NCBI): domain Eukaryota; kingdom Metazoa; phylum Chordata; class Mammalia; order Microbiotheria; family Microbiotheriidae; genus Dromiciops; species Dromiciops gliroides. The sequence goes on along the minus strand of NC_057865.1, from coordinate 203,787,754 downwards.
CTGGCACTTGCTTCTTTGCTTTGGACCTCAGAGAATTGTGGGGGCACCAAGAGGTTAAATTATTGCCCAATCATACAGCCTGTGTGTAGCAGAGGCCAGATCTAAGTCTTCCTGATTCTGAAAAACTTTATCCACAAGGACATCCTCTCTCCATCAACATGAAACCTTTATTGGTCCAAGAAGGAAGGAGAAATAGGGTACAATAGGAGATCCACAGTCAGATCTCCTCACCAATTTATGCTCATCGGTGGGCAGCCAATCTGGTTATTTTAGAAAGAAATGTGATTTTGCTACTTTAAGTTACATCTAAAACTAATGGTTAAGATCTTGAACTGTCCTGAAGAGATCAGAATCGTTTGTGTTGTAACATTTCAGTTGGATGGAAAGGAGTTTCTGAAATTTGTTTCCTAAATACCGTTCCTACCCCCTTCCCCATCTGCTAATTTGATTAACAAACTTAAAAAGAAATATTAAAACAAATTAACATAGCACTATAAATCTAGAGCTGGAAAAACCTTGAAGGTCTGTTCAAACTCCTTATTTTACAAGTAAGGTAACTGAGGCCCCCAGGGAGGGGAGGTGACTTGCCACGGTCCCACGGGTACTAAGGTGGGATTTCAACACAGGTTTCCTGACTCAGCTCACTGCTGTCTTTACTACATCTGTTCCATCATATTGCTGTTCTCAGGTAGTTAATATGTTGAAAAGAAAGGATAGACTCCACTTGTCATATTTGGGGGCAGTGTCTTGTGAGAGATTTGAATTTTAACTTCATTAAAATTCCAAGTTCATTCTCCAACCCGGAAGTTGTATTCTCCAAGGACAAGTGAGCCAGAGCTGGATCTCTCTGGCCTAAGGTGTCTGCATAGGACTGAGAGGAGAGGTATTCAGTAAATATTAACCTATGCTGAGCATGCAGGAAGCATTCAGGGCCTGGAGCCCAGCCAAGTATAAAACGATCATTCTTATTCCCTCTCAGGCCTAAAAGATTTGTGTGTGATTTTCCCCAGCCCCAGTTATCTATCCACTTACATTTTACTTCTCTTACTGTGTTCTCAGTATTGTGCCCTGGATTATGTTTTTCTGTGTACAGATCTGCCTATGGATCCGTGGTAGGCTCTACGAGATTAGGGACTAAGTCTGCACAAATGGTTCAGGTTACAAGGCATGCTGCTTAGGGCTTCCCCGTACGCTCAGCTTCTCTGAATCCAGACTTGGGTTTTGTCATCCTTATGCTCAGGCTGAGCGAGCAGAACCTCACACTTCCCTTTCCTGCTCCAGCACCTGTTTCTCATCTATAAAATAGGATAAAATTAATACTTGCAATTTCTTACAGTGGGGTGATTATAAGGAAAGTGCTTTCTAAAATGTTCTATCAGTGTGAGACATTTCTAATAAATTGAAGGCATGAGTTTTGTGATGTTGCATCGCTGTCTCTCCAGTGCCTAGCATTGTGGCTTGTAATTGAATTCCTTAAACATTTGTTATTGCACACAGTAGTCACCTAATGTTTAGGGAGGAACTGAGAAGACAGATAAGAAGTAGAGTCTAGATTCAAATCCAGATCTCCTGGTTAAACTTTTCACTGAAGTAATAATGAGTTGATCTTTCAGGTTAGCCTGTTGTGTTTTAAGTTGCTAGCTACTGCCCTGGTCCCTCTCAGGAGTGTAAGGAGGGTGACTTGGCTGGCAATGTTTGTTGCTCTATCTCCTTCCCTGAGTGATCAGGTAAAGCCTTGGGCCTTTCTGGTCAGAATTCCCTGACTGCTTGAAGAGAGAGAGGGCAGCCTCCCACCTCTGCTTTTGACCACCCACCTTCCCTGTGGATCACAAGTCTCCGTGTGAGCTATGCCAGACAGGCTTGTCTGGCATAGCTTTCCTTCTGGTGTCTCCTTTTTTCCTATAGGTAGTAGGTTGAGGTTTTGGCAAGGCGCCTGTGGTCCAGAGCAGGGGGTAGACTTGTGCTCTGCTCCCAAAATGCCTTGTCTGAAAAGTCGGTGTACGGCAGCAGGCGTGTGGGTCCCTACGGGCTGGTGCACACAGTACGCATTGCTCTGAGTTTGGCAATGCCAACTACTACATACACTGAAGGGTCAGGTTACGGTTGCTGTGGGAACTGTGACCTTTGAATTTCTTGGCATATGTGTGGAATTTCAGTTACTCAACACTAACAACTGGGACTTTTTTCCCTCTTCCCTTTTTGGTATTTAATTTTTATCTCTATAAATGAGATCTGTTGGTTTTCTTTCTTTGTTGTAAAGCAGATGGCTTTCATTTGCTTTCGCTTGCCTGATAGAAGGCAGCATGAGCTGCCGCTGCTGCTGCCTCTCGAATGCGCTGACTGCTATGGCTTCCACTACCCTGGGTCTCAGGGGGGAGGGGGGAGGGGGGAGGGGGGATTTTTGTTGTCCTTTAATCAAGGGAAAGGGGAGGGGTGCCCACTCTTGGCCGGTTGCACAGTGGAAAGAGTTCAGGATTTACAGGGTCTGGGTTTGAATTCCAGCTCTGACCTTGGACAGGTCACTCTAGCATTGGTCCTCAGTTCCTAATGAGGGGAATGGAATTAATGACCTCAGAGGTTCCTTTCCACTCTGAATCTATGATGAGGGAAAATGCTCCCATTTTCTTGAAGTGGAACTTAATAGTGCCCTAGTTAACTCACTACCACCTGAACTCCAACTCTGTTACTATTGCTCTCCCTGTTTTAGCTGTTTGGGAATATCAAATCCTACTTCCTCTGTTTAAGTCTTCCTCATTAAGGTATTTTAAAGTGACACTCCCCTCCTTTAAACTTCTGCAGCTATTGGCTGCATAATTTATTTGGTAATTAATCATTTACTACCCTATGACATCTAGTTTTTGAAGTTATTTCAATTTCATTCTTGTCTAACTTCACTTTTGAGTTCCCCAGGTAAACAATAATTAGTCCCCATAAGACGGAGCCCCTCACCCCCAATTCTCTTGCTTGTTTTTGTATTTCTTGTAGGACTATATCCTTAGCATATAATAAGCATTTAACAAATGGTCGTTAATTTGATGATTTGATCAGTTGATGATTTTTTAAAATTTAAAATTCTTTTTAAAAATCAAATGTACAAGGGGTATAGAAGGTAGAAGAAATGTAATCTGACTTTATATGATTTTTTAAAAAGAGACAACTTCTATTTACTGTGAAACAATTAGAGATTTTTCCTAGTCTGTGTTGCTTGCAGTTGCATCAGTAGAGTTGATAAATGCAAGCAGACTTCTGAGTATATATCTTAGAGCAAGGACATTGTCATTCCTTTGGTTGCATTGTGAACTAGGCATTTCTTGTGCCACATGCAGAATGAACATAGTGGTCAATTTTCTTGCTATAAGATGCTTGGAACACTGAGGTTACATGTTATACTCAAAAGGGTGCTAAACTTGGAGTAAGAACTGGGTTCAGGTCCTAGCTCTGCCACTTAATAGATTTGTGATCCTGAACAAGTCACCTAACCTGTGCCTTAGTTTTTTCATCTTTAAAGTGGAGATAATAACCTGTACCACCTACTTCATCCCTTTTATAAACTTTAAAGTACCATATGAATGTTGGTTGTCACTGTCATCATTATCACTTTTAAAACCTTTATGGACCACTCATACCTTAGTTTCTGGACCTCCCAGAATGGTATTTTGAGAAACAGTAGTCTGTTGGACAGAATAAAGGGCTGGCATTCGTGAGATATTTGACTTCAGTTTCCTCTCGTATTGATTTACTACATAATCCCAGGCAACTAATTGGTCTTTTATTTTCTTATCTCCAAAATGAAGATGATACTTGCTCTTTCCTAGTAAACATGGGTACAGTATATGACACATGTGGAATCTTTTAAATAAAAAAAATAAGATAGATTTAATAAAGGATTTATCTGTGAAAGTACTTTGTTAGCAAGGAAAAGAAAGCTCTCAAAAAATTTCGGGTATAATTATTAATCAGAATTTCCTCTGGTCTGACTCTGTTCAGAGTTTGTCTTTTGTTGATGCAGAGGCTGCCAGTACTAACATGAGAAATGTAACTGAACCATCCCCAACCTCTCCACTGGCTGTGTTCCTTCCCCCAACCCCTCAACTTTGCATAGTCGGTAGATAAACAGGCTCTCTGAGCATCTGTCTTTAGAATGAGAAAACAGTGTCCTTCCCAAGAGCACAATGTCACACAATCATTTGGTACCTGTAAATGTCATCTCATCTATACTTCTGCTTCTGGTCAAGCTGGTCATCTGACTGGGTTTCTTTATCACCTCTTCCCTGCATGGTAAGAAGGAGGGGGGTTGCTTGTTTGGCCTACCCAGTAGGCCTTTGGCTCATTTTATTAAACAGAAGTTAGAAGTGTGCAGTAAGTTCTAATTCTGTCTCTTAATTTATTCTTCAGTGAAAGGTTAAACAACCAGACATCTAACCTTTTGAGGGTCCAGACTTCTCTGACCCTTACCTCCCTGACTGTTGACTCTCTCAGTGCTCTGCTTGGCATGACAAACAAGGATGCCATTGCAGAAAGAATAGTGTCCATTTTAGCAATACTGCAAATGATAATTTTTAGTTAATAAATACTAGGTACTCATGAGTATATAAATGGGGGCCTTTGAAGTGGGGGGAAAACTACTCATACAGAGGCAGTAACTAGTGTGGGGGACAGGGTAGAGGGGGAAGAAAGAATAGTAATAAACTGCTACAGGTACAGAATAAATGTGATGGAGAGAAGTAGCACATGATATATAAAGATTTGAGAAGCATTTAAAGTCACTTTTAGATGTCTGCTATCCAAGATATATTTCTGTTGATACTATCTATATTAGATTATACCATATACCATAGATAAGTGGTCAAAAGCTAGGGGGAGTGCTTTCCAAAGAGGAAGCGCAAACTGTTGAAGACCGTTTGGCAGGGGGGAGCTCTAAATCAACTCTGAGGTTTATTCTCAAAAAGATAAAAGAGAGAAATAATGTTGAAAAGGGAGTGGAAAGATAGAAACTACTATACTGTTAGTAGAGCTGTGAATTCGACCAGACATTCTAGAAAGCAATCTGAAGTAATGAGAAGTGTTTCTAAATTAATTGTTCATACCCTTTGACCCAACTGATCTCCTTACTGAGTACATGTCATAATGATAATAGCAGTCATCTCACATATACTATGTGCTAGACAATGTGCTAAGTGCTTTACAAATATTATCTAATTTAATCTTCACAAAAACCCAGGGAGTTAAGAACCATTATCCCCATTTTACAGTTAAGGAAACTGAGACAGACAGAGAACTTCCCCAGGGTCACACAGTTGATAATTGTCTGAGACTCAGATCTTCTTGACTTCAAGCCCAGTGCTCTATCCACTGTACCATCTCACTGCCTTTAGACAGGTAGGTTGGGCATTGGATAGACTTGATTTCAAATCTGACCTTAGACAGATTAAACTGTGTTACTTAATCACTAGTCACAACTTCTGTCTTCCTCAGTTTCCACAAATGTAAAATGGGGCCAAAATAGTACCTGCTTCCCTGGACTTTTGCGAGGATTAAATCAGGTAATATTTTTAAAGTGCTTTGGAATCCTTAAAATGCTGTGTAAATAAGGCTAACTGGGCACAAGGAAGTCAGTGGTGGAAAGGTCCTATGTATAGCAAAATATAAAGCTGGAAACAAACTAGGCTCCCATTGATCAGGGAATGGGATGCTAGAATTGTAGTTATGTGATATTGTATTATTCTGATGTAAGAAATGAAGAGTATGAGGAATTCAGAGAAACATGGGAAGACTCGGGGGTGATAACAGCACCTACACAGAGTTGTGACTAACTGAAATCGTATTTGTAAAGCATGGAGTCAGCATTTTGTAAAGAATTCCTTCCTTCCCTCATGACCTCTGAGGTTCCTTCCAGCTCTCAGTCTATGATCTACAAATTGATCTATAGTTTAAAGCTAAAAAATGCAGAAGAACCAGGAGAGCAATGTACATAATGACCATAATGTTGTAAGTGAAAACAACACTTAAAGCCAGGCTTAGTTCCAGAGGGCCAGTGTCAATGCTGGCTTCCTTTCTCTTACTTACCAGAGGGTAGACTTTCCATGCTTATGCCTTGTTGGTTTTCTTTAGTTTTTTCTTTGTAATCTTTAAAGAGGGAGAAAGAATCTTGGGTGGAATTGATTTCTGCTTCTTCTGAGGATGAATAGGGCATATGGAGATAGTTCCAAAAGGAGAGACTTCGGTAATATTCCAGGGTGCATTGCTGTTGAGGTACAGGTTGGACTAGATAACTTTTTAGATTTTCCTATCCTGTAAATTAGAATTTATGAGATTTCTCTAAGGTAATTAACCCAGACAGTAAAACTCTGTGCTTCAGGCATACTGAAGGCATCACACAGACTTCCTGGAAAAAGAGGAGCAATTCTTTGAGCATTTATTAAGTGCTTTCTGTGTGCAAAGCACTGATGCCCTGGAGATAAAAAGAAAATGGAAAACAGACCTTGACAATTACTTCTTTCCAGCTCTCCTAAAATAGAGGATACATGTCTGATTGTTTTTTCTTTTCTATTACATTTTAAGATGAAATGTTACTTCCATTGAGATTTCTCATAACTTATAATTCATCAGTTAGTTCTTCCTTTGTTCATCAGAACATTTCTTGTTACATTTCCACCTTTTTTTGTTGGATAAGATTTTCACTAATGTAAACCCCCAATTACATATTTTGATTTTGGTGGAAATATATAGGAGATGTCCTGATTGTTGGAATCCCTCCATTTAGTGATTCCTACTCCTATGCCAGGTTGTCTGTTCGTCCTTCAGGCCAGGGAGATGTCTGCAGTATATTGCCAAGACAATAATGATAGTATTTCTCTATCGATCTTCATCCAAATATTCTTCGCTATACATCAGCCTTCTGTCAGGTTCTTAAATTTTCTCACTAATATATCTTAATGATATCATGTTCCCTTCATTTATTAAATAGTTATCTATTTCACATGTATGTTCCACTTTAGAGTTTTCAAAGCACTTTTCTTCACAACAATTCTATGAAATAGGCTACACAAGTATCCTCATTTGAGGAAAGGTAAGGAAACTGAGGCTCAGAGGTTAAATAACTTCCCATAGGGACACAGCTATGGTTGGGACTTGACTCAAAAGTCTCCAAGAAGTAAGAAGAGTTGAGGAAGATTAATAAAAAAAACAAGCTTTCATTAAGCACCTGTGTGTGACAGGTACTGAGCTAGGCAGTAGGAATAAAGCAAACAGTTCTCATCCTTAAGGAATCCACATTCTGCTCTAGTAAAGGAGAAGAGATCCTTGAATGAAGGGGTTAAGGATGGACCCTGGAAATGACTGAGGACCACGACCCCTGACCCCCCCCCCCAATGGAACAGTGGAAAGAGTACTGAGTTTTCAGAGAACCTGGGCTCAAAATCTTGTGCCTGTCTGCTTACTTACCTGTATGACCTTAGATAGGTTGCTTAACTTTTCTGGGCTTTGGTTTCCTTATCTGTAAAATGAAAAGTTTAAGCTAGATGGATTCTGAGCTTTTTTCCCCCTAAATCCATGAGCTTGGACTGCTGTGTTGGGGGCTGAGAGGGGCTTGGTAAGAAAGAAGGTGAACAGCAAGTACTAAAGGGAGTGGGATTCCGTGTCTTTAGGGGAGGGTCCAGGCTTCTGTGATTGCAAGGAGATGGAAGGGAGTTCTAGGGTGAGAAGGTTCTAGAATGAAGGGAAATTTGTTAGAAATAGAATGAGGGATCCATAGTATACAATAGAAGAAGGAGTAGAGTGAAATAGCATTTAAGGGAAATTAGTTTTACAGTGTTAAGCATTATGAATAGTTTCAGTATCTCCCATAATAGTTTTTGTTTCATGATTGTCTGCCTGAAAATATTTCCTTTGTTATTGTCTCTTAACCTTCTGGTATTGGGGAAGGAACCTCCTCTCCCACTCTTACAGAGCATTCTGGGTGAGGTGTGAGGCCCTGAACCACACTGCTCTGGTATGGTAATTGCTACTTTTTGTGAGATATGAAAGAGAGTTTATTGATATGAATTACTTCAGAATTTGGTCTCTTCTGCTCCCCCCAATGCAGGTTTGTATTAAGAACAACCTTGGTGTCTTTCCCTGAAATTCCAGCCCTGCTGTTTTCCCCTCCCCCAGAAACATTGTCTCATTGCTGAAGAATTATTTGTTGATTATTTACAAATATATAGGGCTACAAATGTATCTGGGATACATTGGGAAGAACAGACATGGTCTAGTCCTCAGAAGACATATGTTGTAATGAGGAAACCAAACAAAGTCTGTGTTTAACACAAATTGATAGAATAGTTGTAAAGATGATGGGTGGGGGGCAGAATAAATCAAATTGACCATTTGGCAGATAGATAGAGGAACTTTCAGGAGGAAATGGAACCTGAGGTGTGATTTTAATGGACCCCCCCCCTGCATTTGCAATAGTTTGTGTAAAGACTTGGAATGCAGGGAGGGAAGATAGTTATATTTATTTGGAGCACAGTTAAAAAGAACTGACTAGAATTTAAGACTAGAGACTGATATGTATAGTGTGACAGGTGGGATGAGTATGCTGACAGCTCAGGGGTACAAGTCCATTTGATTAAATAGGAAACTTTCAGTTTATTTATAAGAATAAATTCTGATCATGGAACCAAAGTAAGCTACCACTTTTCTGAAGACATCCGATTTGCTACCCTGTTTCAGAGTCCTTTAGAAAGGTGTTTCCTTTAAAGATATATTCCCAGTGTGTGTGTGTGTGGGGGGGGGATGTTTTGTTTTGTTTTGTGTTCTCCCTTTCTGTCTAAATCTAACCCAAAAGAAGATCTCATGTAGGATCCTTTCATTTTTGATGGGGGCAGGAGGATGATGAGAGAGGAAAATAACCCTATTTTGTTGCAATTCCTATTGTGTTTTCGACCTCCTGTGAAACAACTTTTTCCTGTTACAGTGAACTGTGAGGTACCTGGCTGAATGGGAAAAACTTCCCCCATGAGGGTTAGATCCTGGCAAACTTTATGTCTGCCTTGGTGCTCCTTGAGTTATTGCTTTTCATTTCAGTCTGTCTTTCTTAAAATCCCAACAGGATACCAGCAACAAATGGTTTTAAATCTTACCATTTATAGTAAATTGAGCAGCAATGCTTGAATCTCAGATTCATCTGTGTGGCAATTTCTTTTTGAATCCAAAAGCACTGAACTTTGTCCTTTGTAAATGAAGTGAGTTTCATTTTGATGACTGGTTCGTAGCATAAGCCAGCTGCCTTTAAGCTGTTGTCTATCTTTAAAGGGAAAACTCATCGAGTGTGGGAACAAATTCACTGCCTGTTTCCTTTGCTGGGGACCTTAGAAGATGCCGGTTTAGAACTGGGTGATATGTTTCAGTGGTGGTAGAGTTGGAACTTAATAATCAAAGTCAAAAGGATTAGCTACTTGGGCACTGATCCTTCATGAGATTATGGTTAGTAATACCTGTGGGACATTGTTTTGGGATAACATAATGTACAGTTTGAGACAAGTGTTCACTCGTGTCCTCTTGCTTTATGCTAGATGGTGAAAAAGAAATGAAGATTTAAGATAGCATCCTGTACAGGTGCCGACAACAGGATCCTATAAAAAATACATTGTGTTCTTCTATAGTTGCTACTTTGTAAGGAGCTGAAAAGTTAGGCTTCCTGTTTGGCCTCCAGCTTGCATGATAACAGCAGAATCAGAAAGATATGTTAGCAGTACTGGAATGATGATTAGAGAGGGATGAAGAACGCAGAGTGACTGAGAGTGAGTGGTAGGTACAACTTGGCTTGCTTTCCATTTGTTCTTTTTTTTGGTTCCTACTTTTCCATGAACTAAGGAAAAGCAGATTGAATATTAACAGATTCTTTTGTCCATTCTTGTAAGCCCCAGTTTTCTTTTTTAGAGGAAGTTTTTTGGGCATACAATTATAATTTCTAGTAGCGATAATACTTCACCAGCCCTAGTCCCTTTTATGTTTTTGTTTGTTTTGGGATTTTTTGTATCTTTCCATTAATATATAAATAATTTGGACAAAAACTCTGTTTTAAAGTATTACTTAGCATCTATATGTAATTTCTGATATGGTCCTACTTTAGCCAAATTTTGTAAGTTTGGTAAAAGATAGGATCACATCTTTTCAATGTGTCTTCTTTACATCAAATACAGTGTCTTATAGTGTGTTGGTACTCATTTGATGGTTGTGTTACTGATGAGATGGCTCCAGGAAAGTGGCTAATAGAAATCTCTACCAACTTTAATGTCTAGAATATTATATTTTATTTGTTATAGTCTAGGGATTTTTAGATGATTTCCCTCTTGTTTCCAACCCTCTTTAGACCGCTACTTCCTTAGTCCCGTTTTTTTACCCCCTGAATATCAAATATATATAATTAAAACTTTTTTTTCTGTTAACACTTATTTTCTTTCCCTCTTACTACCCCCAACCATTGAAAAAGAAAAAAAGGAAAATGAAATCTTTGTAACAAATATGCATAGTCAAGCAAAATAAATTCCATATTGGCCGTGTGGAATCCAAAAATGTCTGTCTCTGCATATTGAGTTTATCATTCAGGAGATGGATAGAATTCTTCTTTGTATTTTATTGACTGGTCATTTGGCCAATCAGAGTTCTTAAGTTTTTCAAAATTGTTCATTTTTACGTTATATTTCTGTCTCTGCTCACTTCACTCTTCAGAAGTTCATACAGATCTTCCCAAGTTTCCTTGAAATGGTCCTTTTCAGCATTCCTTACAAGCACAATAGTATTTCATCACATTCTTATGCCATTTTGTATTTTTTTTATTCAGCCAGTCTCTGATGCCTTAGTTTCCAGTTCTTTGCTACCATAAAAGGAACTACTAAAAATATTTGCATATATATAGGTCCTTTTTCTCCTCCTTCGATTCATTTTTGTTGTATTGGCCTAATGGTTGCATTGCTGGATCAAGGATTTGCACAGTTAAATGACTTTTGGGTATGGTTCCAAATTTCTTTCCAGAATGACTGGGCCAAGTCACGGCTCCACCAAAAAACGTCAGTGAGTCCAGAATCATTTATTACATTCTTACTAAGTGCCAGAAATTGTACTAAGCAATGAGGAAACAAAGCAAGACAATCTGCCTCAAGTAGTCCCTCACCAGAGTGCCTCCTCCACTTGCCTGTCAAAGGGATCATCCTAAAGCACAGGTGTGACCAGGTTACTACCTTCCTCAGTAAGCTCCAGTGGCTTCCTGCCACCTCCAAGATCCAATATAAAATACTCTGCCATTTTAACCCCTTCATGACCTAGGCCCCCTTCTACCTTCCCAGTCTTCTTATACCTTCCTCATCCCCAAAAGTTCTGCAATTCAGGGACATTAGTCTCCTTAGAGTTCCTATTTTTTTTTTTTGGTGGGACAGTGGGGGTTAAGTGACTTGCCCAGGGTCACACAGCTAGTAAGTGTCAAGTGTCTGAGGCCACATTTGAACTCAGGTCCTCCTGAATCCAGGGCCGGTGCTTTATCCACTGTGCCATCTAGCTGCCCCCATAGAGTTCCTATTGAAAGACACTCACCCCCCCCCCTCTGCCCCAAAAGACCCTCTATATCCAGACTGTGATCGTTTTCACTGGCTCTTCCCCATGTCTAGAATGCTCTCCCTCCTCATCTGAACCTTGTGGCTTCCCCAGCTTCCTTCAAAGTCCGGTCTAAAATCCCATCCTCTGAGAAGCTTTCCCTGAGTCTTTTAAATGCAAATTCTGTCCCTGTATTGATCATGTTCCATTTAATACTGTGGATATTTTCTTTGTATGCAGTTGTTTGCATGTTCTTTCCCCCAGAGTGAACTCCATGAGAGCTTGGACTATCTTTTTGCCTTTCTATATATTCCCAGGGCTTAGCACAGTGCCTGGCACATGGAGCGGGGCTTAATATAAATGTTTATTAATAGGAGAACCATGATGGAATCGGGTACTAATGTGTCTGTTTTTCTTTTTTTCTTTAATTCCTCAACTGTTTGTCATTTTTTCCAATTTGAGTAAGAGTTTGTAGAACCCCAGAATTGCTTTTATTTTAAAATTTCTAATTATTAAGGAACTTGGAGTATTTTTTATGTCTGTTGACAGCTTAGATTTCTTCCTTTGACAATTGCCTATTTATTCTATCCTTTGACCATTTATCTATTGAAAATTAGCTCTTATATATTTGAACCAGTTCTTTCCATATCTTGGAAATAAGATCTTTATCAGAGAAATTTATTGCAGACATTTTCCCCAGGTAAGTTTCCCTTTCTATTTTAATTGCGTTAATTTTGTGCATTTCTTTTCAATTTTATGTGATCAAAATTTCCAATTTGCCTACTATGATTCTCAATCCCCTGAGTCATAAATTCTTCTCATATTCATAGTTGCAATAGCTATTTATTTCCTTAATCCTTCCTTTTTTTTTCTTTTAAATGATAAGACAATATCTCCAAGTCATGTAGCCATTTGTAACTTATCTTGGTATACAGTGCAAGGTGTTGTTTTTTATTTTTTGTTTGGCGGAGCAATGAGGGTTAAGCGATTTGCCCAGGGTCACACAGCTAGTAAGTGTTAAGTGCCTGAGGCTGGATTTGAACTCAGGTCCTCCTGAATCCAGGGCTGGTGCTTTATCTACTGCGCCACCTAGCTGCCTCGCAAGGTGTTGTTCTAATCCTAATTTAGTGAGCTCAGTAGTCAGGATTTTAGAGTTTATGGAATGCTTTGCTACTTCTTCTCCCCGCCCCCCCCCCCAGTATATTGTGTACTTAATCTGTTCTACTTATTTACCTCTATTTTTTTTAGCTAGTGCCAAATCATTTAAATTATCACCACTTTGTAGTATAGTTTGATCTGATACTCTGACCCTCTTCTTTCCTAGTTTTTTTACATTATTTCTTTGAAAACCTTGACCTTTCATTCTTATTTTTTTCTAGCTCTATAAAGAAATCCTTTGATAGTTTGATATGGCACTTAATAAGTAAATTAATTTAGGTAGTATTGTCATTTTATTATATTGGTTTGACCCACTCAAGAGCAATTAATATTTTTCCAATTATTTAGGCCTATCTTTATTTAAAGAGTGTTTTATAATTGTATCCATATAGTTTCTATGTGTGTTTTGGTCAGTAGACTCCCAAGTAGTTACTTTGAATTGGGTTTCTTTTTATATCTTTTCTGGCTGTTTTTTTTGTTGTTGGTGGTAATATTCAGAATTACTGATGATTTGTGTGTGTTTATTTTATATCCTACTACTTTAGTGAAGTTATTGTTTCAATTAATTTCTTAGTTGACTCACTAAAGCAGAAGTTCTTAACCTGAAATCCATAAACTCTTTAAATGCTAACTATATTTCAATAGAATTGGTTTCCTATGTAATCTTAAGTAATTTTTTTAAATGCACTTAAAGCATTATCTTGGGAAGAGATCCATAGGATTCAACAAACCACCAAAGATGTCCATGACACCAAAAAGGTTAAACAATCCTACTCTGGGGTTCTTCTTAGTAAACACCATGTCATCTGCAAAGCATGACAACTTTTGTTTCCTCTTTGCCTATATTTATTCCTTCTGTTTTTCTTATTGCTATTGATAGAATTCTAACACAATATCAAATAGTGATGATAATGCATATTCTTGTTTTACCCCTCATCTTATTGGAGAAGGCTCTAGTTTATCCTCATTATATATAATGATGACTCTTGGTTTTATTTAGTACTCACCATATGAAGGAAAGGTCCATTCAGTTCTATGTTTTTTAGTGGTGTGTTGTTGTTTTGTTGTTGTTTTTTTAACAGAAATGAATATTGTATTTTGCCAAAAGTTTTTTTCTCCACTTCTTATATCCTAGTTTGATATAAGAGAACTTTTACCCTACCCTTATGACACAAATATGGTCTTGATTAACTTGGAGAGTCAGAATAGAGAAAGAAATCTATAGGCCAATATAGCTCTAAATGCTCACGACATCTAAATTTAAAATAAAACTATAAATGTACAAGTTGGTGTTGTTTTAATTATCCCAGTAAAATGAATCTGTTTGCCGTTTCTTGTTATAACATGGGAGTTATTTCCTGGCATCAGTTAAAACTCCTTGAACAGAAGTGAAGTCAAGCCATTTAATCAGCTTTTTAACAGTATTCTCTAGCTTGACCTCCTGAACAAGATACTGGTAGTTAAATCAGTATTTGATTATATCTGCCATATTGATTTTTTTCATCACATCCTCATTTCCTCCTCTGTGCCTCTTAGCTTCACCTACATTCCTGCTACTTCAACTATTCCTAACAGAACTTGTCTACTCTCTTTAGGTTAGGCTTCTTATCCTTCAAAAAGATGTCATACTTGTTTCTTTTCTCATTCTATTTACCATTCCTTAAAATGCTTTTCTTTTTGGTCTGTCTCAAACCTACCCATCTTTTGGGACCCGCCTCCTCTATGAATTTTCCAATAAATTGTATGATTCTGGGGAATTCTTTTATTTGGTTACTTTGCTTTTCTTAATCTCCCCATTTCCTTTGTTGGGGAACTCTGTGACTTGCTTTTTTTTTGGTGAGGCAATTGGGGTTAAGTGACTTGCCCAGGGTCACACAGCTAGTGTGTGTCAAGTGTCTGAGGCCATATTTGAACTCAGGTCCTCCTAAATCCAGGGCCAGTGCTCTATCCACTGCGCCACCTAGCTGCCCCTGTGACTTGCTTTTTGAGTAACGCAGAGTAGTTGGCATGAGAAACTCCTGGCATTGATGTGCATACTGAAAATGGAAGTTTGACTTTTTATCTGGAGGTCCACTGAATTCTGGATATGTTACAGTACTGATAAAGTTATCTAGGGATAGATTCTGTGGGCCCTGCCTGTTTAATTAAGAATCCTAGAATCTGGGATATACAAAATGAAATAAAGAATGAGAGGCTAGCCCGGGAGAGATAACCTGCTGCTTAATGCTACCACCGGTCTGGTGAGCAAAAGCTGGTAATTGTATCATAACCAGTCTTTCAGAAAGATTAGTTATTCCACAAACCCTGAACAGTCTAGCTGCCTTTTGGAATCTTATTGTAATAAATGTTCACCACTAAGGCTTTTTAGCTAGAATTATACTTGTACTGGTCAATATAAATTTTTACCCTTTTTTAACTTACACTACACCAAAGAAATTCTGACCATAAAACATCAAAAAAGAGGACTTTTTTTCCACATAGAACACAAAAAGAATTCTCTTGAAACTTTTCCAGCCTGCTTGCTTTTTTAAAAAAATCTATAAATTATATTGCAATTTGAAAATTGCAATTTTCAAAACTGTCCTGTGTTTCCATCTGACCTCTCTTCTGTTCACTTTTGTAACATTAAAACAAAAAGTGTTTCAGTGGCCTTTTTTCTTGACATCATTATGGCTAAACTTCTCCATTCTTCTCTATTACTCTCTCTCCCAATTAACTGAGGAAAAGAAAAAGGGAAAAAAACCCTTGTAACAAATATTCATAGTCAAATACAATGAATCTACACATGGCCATGTTAAAAAATGTGTTTCTTTCTGCAGTTCCTCTCTGTCAGGAGGTTGGTAACAGTGTTTCATTATAGATCTTCTGGAGACATGATGGTTGGTCAGTCATTGCATTGTTTCAGAGTTCTTAAGTCTTTCAAAGTTTATTTCCTTGGTTTTGCTCACTTAAAGTTTTATCATTACCTAGAATTCTTTGAAATTGTCTCTTTTGTGCTTTTAATAGAACAATAATATTATATCATATAATACAATTTTTTCAACTCTTCCCCAACTGTCTAAGAGTTAATAGAAGGTACACGCACCCTTACATTCTAGTGCTTTTCTTTTTCTCTTTTCCTCTCTTAGGTTCAGGAATTTATCATTATTATTATTATTACTACCACCACCTTTATTTCATCCTAGGTACTAACTTTTCTCTTTACCCCAACTTCCTCTGCTTTCCCCCCATATTGATTTGATGCCTTTCTACACCAAACTCTGTGGGTGTGCGTGTGTTTAACCCTTCTTTGTCTGATACTGATAAGAGTAAAATTCAGCTAATATCTGCTCTCCTGCACCCTTCCCTCCATGCTTGTTTACTCTTTTCTCCCACACTCTAAGATAAAAGCAAGTCCCACCCTTTTATTCCTTCTCTCTACAGTAGCATGACTTGTCTCTTTCTCCCTCCCTTCTCTTTTCCCTTCAAATCCTCAGAACAGAGCCCATCTACTGCTCAGATCAAGATACCTATGGGACTCTGAGGTCTCTAACACCCTATCCTGAAGATAATCAGTAGGATTAATATCCTCCAGTTGAGTGCTGTGGTGTCCTTGCTGGTCATCCATAGTGCTCTCTGCTGTTCCCTAGTACTTCCATGGGAGGTCTCCACCTTGGGGCTTTTTCACTATCCTGTTTTTACTTTTGCTGAGTTATGACAGACTTGCAGGCTGCATATATTCCTGGAAGTCTCTAGTTGTACTGGGATGGGGATCTTTCTTATTTCCCATGAGCTTCTGGCTGACCTCTTGGCTGCACTTCTGGGGTAGAAGTAATTTGCTATAATTTTACATTGGCTTTCTTGATCATTCTCCGGTGTGGTGTGAACTTCAGGTTTTGCAGAAGAAAAAGGTATATAGAGAGCTACAGCATCTATAGGAAGTCTTTACAGAGTTTCAGAGATTTTGACCACCTTGTTCTATTTTTTAAAAAAATGCATTACAGGGGCAGCTAGATGGCGCAGTGGTTAAAGCGCTGGCCCTGGATTCAGGAGTACCTGAGTTCAAATCCGGCCTCAGACACTTGACACTTACTAGCTGTGTGACCCTGGGCAAGTCACTTAACCCCTATTGCCTGCAAAAAAGCAAAAACAAAAACAAAATACATTACACCAGATGAAAAGTTTACTCTTAAATCTCCCCTGCTGTAATATGAGCCCATATTCCCTCTGTCATGAAGAGAGAGAACAGTTTCTGTATCTTTCAGCAACTGGTATTTATTGCTATTATACCAGCATTGTTCTGTCTACCATTAAAGCTATTTGATGTCCTTGGAGACAATTGAATTGCCACGATTGTTTTCTTTATACTAAATAATCCCAGCTCTTTTTTTCCTGGTTGTTGTCTCCCATCCACTCATTTGACTCTAATGTTTGTTCCTTTTTCAGATACTTTTCCATATTTCCCAAGCTTTAAACGTCTTCCTTGATAGGTGAGGTAACCTGCACAATTCTGTACTAGGAAGAAGCAGCCTTTTCACTCTTTCATTGGTGGCTCGCTGTGCCCCCTGTAAAATGGACATCCTTAGAAGTCACTGCCAGGGCCGACTGTGTTCAGTTCCCTAACTCAGATGGGAAATTCTCCAGATCAGTGTGCCAGTCTCTTGTGGTACTTTTTACCTAGCAGTCAGTCCTAGTACCTACAGCTTGTGGGCCTATCAGAAACAGATACTCCTAAGAGTTTCTCTACATGGCTCCAGGTAGAGAATGTCATTAGCCTTAACTTCTGTTTTTTTTTTTTTTTTTTTTTTTTTTTTTGCAGGGCAATGGGGGGTTAAGTGACTTGCCCAGGGTCACACAGCTAGTAAGTGTCAAGTGTCTGAGGCCGGATTTGAACTCAGGTACTCCTGAATCCAAGGCCGGTGCTTTAACCACTGCGCCATCTAGCTGCCCCAACTTCTGTTTTAATAAATATTTTATTGATTTTTTTTCATATTTTTCTCACTTCCCAGTTACTCTTTCCTACCCACCTCCCAAACCTTCCTTTACAGTAAAGCTAAGCAAAATGATTTAGTCATGCCTGGCAATGTATGCCTTATTATTTATTTTGTATGTATTTATCTCTGAACACAAAGGCTCCTTATTTCGTTTTCTGGTGTCTTTGAAATCCCAATACTTAGTAGAGTAACTAGCATACATTAGGTGTTTACTGACAAGTTTCGCATATATAATCTATCACCCCTCCACTGAAAGGAGGGAGGGATACATCACCTTTAATTCACTAAAATGGGTTACAGTTTGTCTCTTCAGCACTTTACATTATTGTAAGTTGTTCTCTTGTTTCTACTCATTTTAGTCTACATTACCTCCTACAGACCCTCCCAGGTTTCTCCAAATTCTCTTTTCTACCCCTTCTCTCTGCTTTCCTCACCACCCCACTTCTCTTATTCTACCTCAGTTTTAAAGATACCTTGCTGGGGAATGAAACCTTGGACTCAAATCTGAGGCCATTTGACAAATAAACAATGATTCTTTTTCTATAATGAATTAATGTCAGCATATCCTTTTACTATCACTGTATATTGAGGTTAGAATCAACCTTTGTCTTCTGATTAAAAAAAAAACTGATCAAAAATAGCATTGATTGGACCTAAAGTATGCCACAAAATGAATTGGAAGATACTGAAAAAAATAGTAAGGCTTAAGTCATGGAGTTAATGAATGATAATGTAAACACTCACACTCATAATTAGTGTTTGCAAGGGTCTTTTTATCTGATTACCTAGAGTAAGCTATCCTGAACATGCTGATTGACAAATTCAGGTAGATTCTAAAATAAATTTTAACTGGAAGGGAAAAGCCATGGGTATATATAAAAAGTGAGGACAAGGGGCAGCTAGGTGGCACAGTGGATAGAGCACCAGCCCTGGAGTCAGGAGGACCTGAGTTAAAATCTGACCTCAGACACTTGACACTTACTAGCTGTGTGACCCTGGGCAAGTCACTTAACCCCAATTGCCTCATAAAAACCAAAACAAAACACACAAAAAAGTGAGGACAGTGTCTGATGCCTGAAAGCTGCGTGTTAATTTTAAAAAACCAAACCCAGAAATTAACATTGTTTTTATAATTTTGTTAAACATTTCCCAGTTACATTTTAATCTGATTAGGACTATACTTTGGAGTTTTGTGGCCACCTCACGTTGTCATTGTGCTTTGAAAGCTTTTAGAGGTTTACAGAAAAGCACCTTGGTATAATAGAAGGAACTATCGTCTTAAAGTCAAACCTCCCTTTGAATTCTGACTTGTCACTACCTATTTGGCTTCAGGTAAAGATGAGGATAATAATGCTTGTAAAGATGAAATAAAATGATACATGTAAAATTTTTTCATGTAAGCTATTATTTAATCTGTTAGTGATAAACCCATTTCTTGCATAATATCCCTCTCCATTTAGGGAGCTACAACAAATTACTAATATTGGCAAGTAGCACCATGTGATGATCTAGAATAGTCTGTTGAGATGCATAGGGACCTTTAGAAGGCATTTCCCCCTTCCCCCTTTAGAGCTGGCTGACTGGCTTACTGTGGCTCAAAAGATCTCTTTCATTATCTTAAGAGGAATACAGTTCACAAGGGTTTCCTACCACCAAGAAAATTCTATTTAACTTAAATCCTCTCTGCTTCAACAGAAATTAGTGTCTTCCTGTATTATTTTCACTAGGGACAGAGCTACTATTGTAATGACTGTTCACAAAACTTTATTGTTGAATTGGTACATGGTCCTATTTTATAGATTTGATAATAACATTATTTGAAATCAAAGGCAGACTGTTGATAAAAAGAAAATATATAGATTTTCAGAGTTAGAAAGGACCTCACTAGCCATCTAGTCTAATCCATACCTGAAATAGAATTGTCACTACAATATATGCAAAGGAATGGTCATCTATCTAGCTTTCACTTGAAGTCGAAAAATAAGAAATCTAGTAATTTCCAACACAGTCCAATATAATTAGTTTAGGATAGCTCCAATATTTTCATGACACCTAATCTAAATATACTATTCTAAAGTTTGTATCTATTGATTCTAGTTTTTCCTTGAAGGACCAAACAAAATGAGTTGAATTCACAATGTAGTGCTTCAGATTTACCATTCCACTGCCTTCTATAAGTGCTTATATGGAATACTCTCAAAGCCCTTCATCGTCATGGTCACTTATGTTTAGATGCTATCCACTGAATCAGTGCCCTTCCTAAAACATGGTGCCCAGGATGGAGCATGGTATTCCAAATGTTGTTTGAATACTATGTCTGGTTTCTAGCAGCCTAAAGTAAATCACATTAATGTTTTTTGCCTGCCAAATCACATGTAGTCTCCCAAAATCTTAGGTCTTTTCTAGACAAACTGCTTTTTGGCCATGTCCTCTCCATCATGTGCTCATGAAAAGTATTGTTTAAAAATCTAAGTATAAGATGTCCCATTCATCCCTGTAAGTGTGGCATGGTAGATATAGCACTGACCTGGGATCCAATATCCAGAATATCTGACATGGGATACACATACTGTACAATAAGTCATGTAAATTCTTTTTTTTTTTTTTTTTTAGTGAGGCAATTGGGGTTAAGTGACTTGCCCAGGGTCACACAGCTAGTAAGTGTGTGTTAAGTGTCTGAGGCCGGATTTGAACTCAGGTACTCCTGACTCCAGGGCCAGTGCTCTATCCACTGCGCCACCTAGCTGCCCCCATGTAAATTCTTAATGTTCTAAAGAGCTCTTAAAGACATTCACCTGCATTGGTAGAGGAAGTTTTCCCACCCAGGATTTTACTATACCCAGTGAAATCACCTTGTCCCCACTAAATTTTGTACTGTTATATATATAATCCAATATTCTAGTGTGCTGATTTTGTAGATTCTGCTTTCTACATCACTTGAAATATCCTTGTATATATCTCAGTTATTCTCCCTGAGAGTCATCCCTTATAACAAAAAGAAGAAAGAAAAATTCAGCAAAACCAACCAGCACACCCGAAAAATCTGATTAACATGTTAGAGAGAAAAGGGTCCAGTATATATCCAAAAACTTTGAGTCCCCCATTGCTATTTTATCCTGCTTCCATGCTAGGATTGTAGTCTGTTTTTTTAACTCATCCCTTTTTTCCCCCTTCAAGCTGTAGTATTTGATGTAGCATCACTTCTGTTTCTGTCTCTGACCTTTTACCCAAGTGTTCTCTACCATATTTCTCTCTCTTTCCCTCTTTTTTGGGGCAGTGAGGGTTAAGTGACTTGCCCAGGGTCACATAGCTAGTAAGTGTCAAGTGTCTGAGACTGGATTTGAACTCAGGCCCTCCTGAATCCAGGGTCAGTGCTTTATCCACTGCGACACCCAGCTGCCCCCTGCCATATTTCTCTGGTCAGCTTATTCAAGGTGGTACTTTTATAATTCCATTTCTTAAAACAGTGCCTATTACATAGGTGTTGGATAAATGCTTGAAGATTGTTTTTTTAATAGTTCTTGGATTTCTGCCTGTTAGTATATCTTCTTATTTTACAAGCCACTTTATTTGCAATTTAAAAAAAAAAGAACAAAATATGTATCCAGTGATTGGGGCATATCTGAACAAACTGTGCTTTGTGGATGTAACAGAATACTGTTTCATCATAAAAAAGAAAAATTCAGAGAAGTGTGGGAACACTTGTATGAAGAGATTTAGAGTGAAGAAAGCAGAGCCAAAAGAACAATATAAGTGATGACCACAACAGTGTAAATAAAGACACTAAAAGGCAACAAAACTCAGGTCAAAAACAACGATGTTGGTACTGAGCAAGCTATTAAAGTTAATTAAGATAATAAGTAGGGAGATAGCCGGAGAATTATCCTCAATGAATCCAATTCACCAGACCCAGAAGAACTACTGAGAAGAAAAACTAAGCACAACAGTTTTTTAAAAAGCAACATCAAAGAAGAGGATCAATTAAAGGAGAATATCTAGCCATAGAGCAATTGAAATATGGTGGATAGTAGAGCCGTTCAATGTTTATTTTAATTCTTTTTTCTCTGCCAAGGAGATCTAGACTGGAAAGTAGGGAACAAAAATGATCACTGAGGAGTTGAAACCCAAATTAGCAAGATAAGTAAGAGATCTCTGCCTATTTTGCCCTAGATGGATTCAAGCTAGGGATTCCAGGTGAAATATATCCTAGGATGCTTATAGTAATTGGCCAATGTGATTGTTAAGTGATAGTCAGTGATCTCTGAAAAATTTTAGAAAATAGGACAGTTGCCATAGTATTAGAGAAAGCAAATGGTGCCTCACTGTACTGAGAGGGGAAAAAGAATGATGCGTATCATAAACCATAGTAGGCCAGTGAGCTGAGTATCTGTGGCTGAATTTAGAATGTATTATTAAGGGGACGGTTAACAAACATCTAAAAGAGGTCTTGCGTGAGCTGATGATGAGTGAGATGAGCAGAACCAGAAGAACATTGTACATAGTATCATCAACATTAAGTGTTGATCTACTGTGATGAACTATATTCTTCTCACCAATGCAATGGCACAGAAGAGTTCCAGGGAACTTGTGATGGAAGAGGATCTTCAAATCCAAGAAAAAAAAAAAAAGAACTGCGGAGTATAGATGCTGAATGAACCATGCTATTTCTTTTGTTTTTGATGCTGTTGTTTTTTTCTATTTTGAGGTTTTTCATTATTGCTCTGATTTTTTTCTCTTATAGCATGACTAATGCAGAAATATGTTTAATGTTATTATGCATATATATATATATATATCCGATTGCCTGCTGTCTAGGGGAGGGGGGAGGGAGGGAGAAAAATCTGAAATTGTAAAGCTTGTATAAACAAAAGTTGAGAACTATCTTTACATATAACGGAAAAAAATAAAATACTTTATTAATTAAAAAATTAAAAAAAAAAAACATGTAAAAGAGAATGTGGTGACCACAGAAAGTCTATAGATTCTCTAAGATTTTGTCATGCCAACTAACTTCCTTTTCCTTTTTTTTTTAAAATAATAAGACTGGTGGAGTGCTTTAGATATGGTTTACCTAGTTATTCACAAAGCATTTGTGAAAGTCTTAGTCTGTTCTTGTGAACAGTTTGCAGAGTTGCAGGCTAAACAATATTAGTTAGATGATTTGGGACTTCAGTGAGCGGCGGCAATCAAAGAGTAGTCATTCCTGATTTGGGGTCAGCTTGAAATTTGTCAACAGGCATTATTCTTGCTATGTGCCTGGCACAGTGCTAAGAGCTGGGTATACAGAGACAAAAAACATGGTTCCTGCTCTCAACAAAGTCACATTTTAATGGTATAAAGTGCTCTTTAGTAGAAGTCAGGGACCTGTGCTTAACCTCATGCTATTTAACATTTCTTATCAGCAACTTGGAAAAATAGCATAAGAAGGCAGCATGCTTATCGAATTCACAAATGACACCAAATAGATTAGCGTGGTTAACATTGGATATGTGAAATGAGGGAGCTGTGGTGAGATAGCAGTTTATCTAAAAACGACTGAGGCGATCTTAGTGGACCACAACTTTGGCATAAGTGTGTATTATGCTTTGTCAACCAAAAAAG
Source organism: Dromiciops gliroides (assembly GCF_019393635.1). Taxonomy (NCBI): domain Eukaryota; kingdom Metazoa; phylum Chordata; class Mammalia; order Microbiotheria; family Microbiotheriidae; genus Dromiciops; species Dromiciops gliroides. The sequence continues at coordinate 203,764,451 of NC_057865.1, read as the reverse complement.
CTAATGTACTCTTAGATTGCCTTCAGAGAAGCAGCATCATGAATGAGAGGAAGTTACAATAGAATATCCCTGCTTTTAAGCAGCTTGCTGTCCCAATTTTGTATTTGTTGGATACCGAGCACAGGGCTCAGTCTATAATAGGTGCTTCTTGATTGATTCTTTGTTAGATAATGTATAGTATGTTGTATGCTTTGGATGCCACATTTTAGGAAGGAAATTGATAAGCTGGAAAGTATTAGAAGGGAAGATAACCAGAATTGGCTTTGAGGTCATGCCATGGGAGGATCATTTGAAAGAACTGGAAATATTGACAGTAGCCTAGAGGGGAAAAAGTAGGGCAAGGGACATAAAAGCTATGTTTGAGTTTAGTAGAAGTCTGAAGGGGAATCTGCATTGCACCATGCAGCAAACACAAACACTGACCAGTTGCTTCAGGAACTAAGTTTTCTGTAAGATCTCAGACCCCTGAGGGTTGGATCTCATTGCAGGAGGCTGAGCACTTGAACTCTCACTGAAGCTATTCTCTCTGTAATGAGATATTATCAAGCTGAAGAGATAGAGAATGGAAGAAAATCAGGGTGAAGGAAGATTGCAAGGGCCTGATTCTTGGAGCTAACTAGAATTAGAACAAGCTGCTGACCTGGGAAGGGGGGGGGGTGTGTGGTGGTGAGGTTGCTGTATATGCTAGTTTGAAGGCAGGAACATGGATAAAAGGGAACCCATCATTTGGATTGATCTAGGGAAAAGAATACTGGGAATTTGTTTGTTTGGGAAGTAGTTATTGAGGTTTCTAATGTTGGTTTCATCTTCCTTTTCTGAAATATATTTTTTAATTGTGGCTTGCCTAGATTTTTGGTTAGCAAGTTGAGACTTAGTATCTAGAGCTGAGTTGACTTTGAGAGTGCACCGTTTCCAAAGTGAGGTAGGGAGTTCAGCCATAATTAAGGTAAACTGTACTACATTGAACCCTGTAATCCATGGGAACTCCATACTAGAGTAGAAAATGGGCTATCATTTGGATGAGAGATTAAACCTATGTATTTTCCCTTTCGGGGGCCAAGCTAAACTAGAAACAATGGGTTAAATTGGAAAAAAAATTTGAGCTCAGTTTAAGGATAAGTTCACACAGATTTCCCAGGTTTCTCTCAAACTGTCCCCTTCGTGATTTCTTCATGGTCAAGGAGTATTCCATTCCATTCATATTCCGTAATTTGTTCAGCTAGTGTGCCCAATTGATGGACACTCTTTTAACTTCCAGTGTTTTGTCATCCCAGAAGAGCCGCTACAAATATTTTTGTACATGTATGTTCTTTTTTTCTTTGATCTCTTTAAGATAGATGTTGGCTTAGTTGTGTTTTCAGGGGGTATGGTTCCAAATTGCTCTCTATAATGGTTGGACCAGTCCTTCTATTGTAGTTTTTCTTTTTTTTTGTTTGTTAACTTTGCCAATGTGATGGGTATGAGGTGGAACCTCAGAGTTGTTTTAATTTTGCACTTCACTAGTTATTAGTTATTTAGAGCATTTTTACCTGGCTATTGATAGCTTGGGTTTTTTCCTCTGTACCTGTTGATATTCTTTGACCATTTATCAATTCGGAAGTGGTTCTTATTCTTACAAATTTGAATCTGTTCTTTACAGATCTTAGAAATGAGATCTTTATCAGAGAAACTTGCTGCAAAGTTTTGAGGGGACTTCTCCCCTAATTTACCTACTTCTGTTCTAATTTTTACTTGATTGGTTCTTGGTTGCACAAAAACTCTTACAATTTTACATAATCAAAATTGTTCATTTTACCTTCTATGAGCTTCTCTATTCCTTGTTTGGTCATGAATTTTGTTTTTCTATCCACAGATTTGATAGGTTATTTCTTCCTTGCTTCTCTAATTTGTTTTATGATATCACCCCTTATGTCTTAAGTCATATTCCTATTTATAGCTTATCGTGTTATATGGTGTGAATTGTTTGTGGGTCTAAGCCTAGTGTCTACCAGATTGCTTTCCGATTTTCCCAACATTTTTTGTTGAATGAATGAGTTCTTATCCTAATAGTTGGAATCTTTAGGTTTATCAGACACTAAGCTACTATGTTTTTTGTGGGGCAATGAGGGTTAAGTGACTTGCCCAGGGTCACACAGCTAGTGTCAAGTGTCTGGGGCTGGATTTGAACTCAGGTCCTTCTGAATCCAGGGCTGGTGCTTTATCCACTGCACCACCTAACTGCCCTTACTATTTTTTTTTAAATTTCTGTATATTCTTTACCTCATATTTGGAAAGGCACAGTACCTGGAATATAGTAGGTGTATATAAATGCTAGCTGATATGATGATGATGATGTCCCATTCATCAGTCTTTCTATATCTTAATCAGTACCAAATCATTTTGAAGATTACTGTTTTGTAGTGTAGTTTGAGATCTGGTCCTGTGATCAAGTGTTCTGAGATGCAGAAAAGGAGAGGAAATGGCACTCATAGTAGATGGTTTCCTTTTTTCTGAGTAAAGTTTGGGGCAAGGTCCTCTCTGAGATCAGTCAACAAATAGTGATTAAGTACCTACTCTTCATTAGCTACTGTACTAGTGTGTAATTTAAGATTCTAAATGTGGATTCTAATCTGTTCCCCCAGTTTTGGGGGAAACTGATTAAAATCACTAATAAAACGAGTTTAGGTTTTTAAGGGTTTATTGAAAAATAGGAAGAAAAAGATTGAGAACAGAATTCCAACAGCCTGGCATTCCTATCTTTCCTCAAATTTCCTGTGGAGTCCTCTGCCACCACCACCACTATCAAGTCAGGAACCCAAAAAGAGAGAGCTCTCCGCGCAGGCCCTCTTTCCTCCTTCCTGTCTCCTCCCAGAAAATAGGAGGCTCCTCAAGTTGATTGGCTGGTAGCCTTGATAGACAGCACCCATGAGCAAATGTCATTTCCTGACACCAAGGAAAAGCCACATGGCCTTGCCCTCGGAGGCATTTTCCTCATGGTGGAGCTTTCCTATAGTAAGTCTCCAGTAGGTGGCATCATTCCAATCATTACACTAGACAAAGACAAGCTAAAGTAGTTTTTGTCCTGAAGGAGCTTAGGTTTTATGAGAAGACAGAAATACAAGTCTGCTAGTAAAAGAAAAGCATTGCAGATGGAATACATCAGGAAAGGCAGATAGAAAGTAGAACAGACCACCTTTAACTCAGCCATATTCAGATTCTCTTGAAGGAAGTTATCCTGTGAGGTGGAGATGAAAACAGTTTGGAACATTCTAGGTATGGGGAGCAGCCATTTGAAAGAAGCACAGAGTGTCATGGGTAAGGAACAACAGGATAGGCAATTTGACTAGAACATGGACTCTGGGAAGGAGAATAATGTATAATAATAAGGCTGCAAAGATACATTGGAACCAAGCTGTTTGTCATGGCCAACTCTGCATAACCCCTTTGGGGTTTTGTTGGCAGAGGTACTGGAGTGGTTTGTCGTTTCCTTCTGCAGCTCATTTTACAGATGAGGAAACTGAGCTAAACAGTTCAGGGTCTTGTCCTGGGTCACACAGCTACTAAGTGTCTGAGGCCAAATCTGAACTCACAAAGACAGTCTTCCTGACTCTAGGTCCAGTGCCCTATCTGCTGCACCACCTAGCTCTCCATACCCCACCCCTAACCAAGTTATAAAAGGCATTAAAAGTCAGAGGGGCGGCTAGGTGGCGCAGTGGATAAAGCACCAGAGTCAGGAGGACCTGAGTTCAAATCCGGCCTCAGACACTTAACACTTACTAGCTGTGTGACCTTGGGCAAGTCACTTAACCCCAATTGCCTCACTAAAAAAAAAAAAAAGCCAAACAGAAGAGTTTGTATTTTGTCCCAGAGGCAATAGGGAGCCACTGTAGGTAGCCTTATAGCCTCAGGACTGAAGGGAATGGTGTGGGAGGCATAAGAAGAGCAAAGATTTGGACAAGACTTGGTAGAAAGTGGGATAGAGAATCACTGAGGATAAAAGGATTTTCTTGCTGTAGTGAAGGCCCATTTGAGATTATAGAATAAATTTGTAGTGGACCTAGTTGGCTTGGTTGAGTGATTTCCACCAGCTCTGATCACCAGCACATGAGTAGGAGGCAAGAAGACAGAGGGTTGGGGTTTGACAATATAGAGATAAACTGCTTAACTATAAGGTTGAAACTGGAAAGGAAGGAGGGGATGGTGGATTGAGAGGGTACCAAAGGATAGAAGGATAGGACATCCCAAGTCAGACAAAGAATAGGTTTAGGGATAGGGAGAGATGGAATGCTGGGAGGTTATGACATAATAAAGGACTTTCTGAGTTTTGATCATGGAGATTGAATACTTTTGGTCTTCTGTCCCACTTGACTCCCTTTATGACCCCTTTATGATGATGTGAGGACTCTAAAGGGATCCTTTTATTCCCCTTCCTCCATTTAGAACATAAGCAGTTCATCCCTATAAAGTCCCTTCCAATTATTTACTTGTATCTATTTTATTTTTCTCAACTCCTGCATTTATATTTCACAGTTCCTTTCCAGCTCTTAATTGTTTTTTGATCAAGAACGTTTGAGAGTTCTCAATTTCATTGATGATCCATTTATTTTCCATGTAAGATTATACTTAGTTTTTCTTGGCAAGTTGTTTGTGGTTGCAGACTTTTATCTTTTGTATTTTGGAATATCTCATTCCATGATATCCCCTCTAAAAAGTAGAAGCCGATAAATCTTGTATGATCTTGACTGTGGTTTCTCAATATTTGTTATTTTTTCTTTTATCTAGAAGCTCTTGATTTTGGCAGTAACATTCCTGAAAGTTTTCATTCTTGGGGCTTTCAGAAGATAATCAATGGATTCTTTCTCCTTTCATATTATCCTCTTGTACCAGTATGTTTAGGCAATTTTATTTAATGATTTCTTGAAATATGATATACAGATTCTTTTTTTGGTCATCGTCATCATCGTTGTTATTAAAGAGTTCAGGTAATCTATGGTTCTTAAGTTATTGTCCCTTCTTTTGTTTTCCAAGTAATTTGTTTTTGGTTTTGGGGGGGCAGGGCAATCAATGAGGGTTAAGTGACTTGCCCAGGGTCACACAACTAGTAAGTGTCTGAATCTGGATTTGAACTCAGGTCCTCCTGAATCCAGGGCTGGTGCTCTATCCATTGTGCCACCTAGCTGCCCCAATTTGTTTTGGTTTTGACATGAGATACTTTACATTTTCCTCTGTTTTCTCAATCTTTTGACTTGGTTTTTAGCAATTCTTATGGTCTTCTCAAATCATTAACTTCAATTTGATCTATTCTAATTTTTAGAGAGTTTGTTAGCAAAGCACTTGGCAAGTTCTTAATAAAGGCTTTTTCACTCATTCAAGGAAGAAAATGGAAAGCTTAGGAGATGATAACTGAACTCATCAGAGCTGATGTGATCACCAATCAAGACAGTATAAAAGCAGGGGTTCTTATCCTGGGGTATGTAAACCTGGTTTTAAAAAATTATTTTGATAACTATTTCGGTATAATTTATTTCCTTTATAATCTTATGCATTTAAAAAGCATTAGTACTGGGCATGGTGGTACACGTCTATGATCCCAGCTCCCAGGGAGGCTAAGACTGATAAATATGTTGAGCTTAGGAATTCTGAACTTCAGAGGACTTACTTGTCTTGACCTGGTGTCCTAAGCTGGCATCAATATACCGAGCCCCTGAGAATGCAAGGCCACCAGGTTGGAAATGAAGCCAGTTAAAGCTCATAGGTTAATCAGTAGCAATGTCATACCCAAAAATAGTTCCTGTACTTTTGGTTTGAGTGAAATAGGGAGACTCAGTCTTTAGGGGAAAAAATTTATATATGCTTTAAAAGCTTTTAAAAGGCTCTGCTAGACAGCTATAATAACGTTTTGTTTTATTTTTTGTTGTTGTTGGGTTTTTTGGTGGGGCAAGGAGGGTTAAGTGACTTGCCCAGGGTCACATGGCTAGTAAGCGTCAAGTATCTGAGGCCGGATTTGAACTCAGGTTCTCCTAACTCCAGGGCTGGTGCTTTTAAATATTTTATTATTTTCCAGCTACATTTAGAGATAGTTTTCAACATTTGTTTTTATAAGATTTCTAGTTGCAAATTTTTCTCCCTCCCTCCCCCTTCCCTAAGACAGCAAGTAATCTGATATAAGTTATATATGTACAATCACATGAAACATATTTCAGCATTAGTCATGTTATGAAAGAAGAATCAGAGCAAAAAGGAAAAACCTCAAAAAAGAAAAACAGCAACAACAAAAAACAATAGAAATAGTATGGTTCAATCTGCATCTAGATTCCACAGTTCTTTTTTTTTTTTTCTTCTGGATTTGGAGAATATTTTCCATCATGAGTCCTTTGGAACTATCTTGGACCATTGTATTGCTGAGAAGAATCAAGTCTATCACAGTCGATCAACATACAATGTTGTTGATACTGTGTACAAATAACATTAAAAAAAAAAGTTAAGAACCCCTAGTATAGTATAGGAGCAGAAGAAGAGGGCCCAGATCACAGCCTTGGAGGACCCCCACAGTTTGTGGGTGTGATGTGGATGAAGATCCAGAAAAGGAAATTGATAAGGAGTGATCAGATGGGTAGGACAATCAGGACAAAAAGATCATTGTTTTGTTTTTTGGTGAGGCAGTTGGGGTTAAGTGACTTGCCCAGGGTCACACAGCTAGAACGTGTCAAGTGTCTGAGGCTGGGTTTGAACTCAGGTCCTCCTGAATCCAGGGCTTTATCCACTGTGCTATCTAGCTGCCCCCCAAAAGATCATTGTTACAACCTAGAGAAGAGAGAGTATCCAGGAGAAGAAAGTGATGATAGAGTCCAAGATCAATCACAGAGGTCAAGAAGGATGAGAACTGAGAAAAGGCCATTAGATTTGGTGATTAAGAGATCGATCATTGTTAACTGGGGAGAGCAGTCTGAATTGAAAACCAGACTGCAGAGAGTTTAGAAGAGAGTGAAAGAAGGCACAAGTCCCCCTCAGTAGACATCTTTGTCAAGGACTTTATCTACAAAGGGAGAGATTGAAGAAAATAGCTAACAGGGGAGTTCCCTGTATCTAAGTCTCCTGAAACAAATAAGTTAACCTGGGAAGGCTTTGCTTAAAGAATGTTAGTACAAGTGAGTTTAGAGGCTTCCTGAAGCAAATGTTGCTGTCAGATGATATTCTTTTTACAGTGTTACTGGATACTCTCTTCCATGAAAACTGGGGCCTCCACATGCATGAACTGGTTTTTGTCTTTTGATTTCGTTAGGTTGGCCTGGTACAGGGGCAAAACAATTACTTCAGGAAAGGTTGCTTACAGCCTTATGATTTACCTATTCCTCTTAAATGTGTCTTAAAAAGTCTGTGTTAGCGTGGGCCTTATCTCCAAAAGTTTCTACCCAATAAATCAAACCAGTTCAGTCATCTGAGCTGTGGCATGTTTTGCAGGAGGTATTGTTGGTGGAACATAGGCCTTGTCATACCTTTGTTCCCAGTCCATGGAATTGTTGTGGTGAAACTGGGCTATATTTATCTGTCTTGAGCAGCCAGGGCTTTGATTTGTCATATGAAAGGAAACTCTGAAGCTGTCCCCACAGCCTCAGTCACTCACACCCCACGGCCCTATTGAGCTTGCTTAGCCAGAGCTTAATTCTGTGCTTCCCTGAAAACATACAATCACCGGACTATCTTTAGATGGGTTGTGGTGTAACTTCACCCTAGAGGAGACGGAACATTGCAGCTGGTTTACATTTTCCCGTACAAAACATACACGGGCTTTGAGATTAGGCACACCGCTTTGTCACGTCTCTGGAGCATTACTCAGCTCTTTTCGTTGGGACAATTTTCCTGAGTTTTTTTCTTTCTGGTGGGGTGATTCAAAGAAAGATTCTGAATAGGTTTATAGATCAGATGGTTGGCATGTACATCAGAAAGGGGTAGTGTGACAGTATTGGAATTTGATATGGTAAATATCCAGGTGTATCTGTGCCGCCTTTGTAAGCTACCTTTAGTTTCTCCCCAAAACCCTGTACTTTGGATTGGACAGCTTATCCTAGAATCAGATTGAAATATAATTTCTTTTCCTTCTATACATCTTCCTATCAAGGCCATTTCCGTTTTCTACTCCCTTTCATTTAATTTCTTCCTCCTTCTCTTTTAACTCAAAACCCTAGACAATTTAGTTCACATAAGCAGGATGTGAAAATTCTCTTCTGTAATAAAAGTCTATGTTCCATTTCAGATTTCAGATTGTTTCACATCAGCAGCTGTCATTCTGACAGGTTATGAAGTCCTGCGTATAACCATCTCCCCCCTTTCTGTCCATAGCTTAATGGGTGAACTCCACTTGCTACTTGGCTGGTCTGGGATCAGACTTTGATATCATGGATGATTGGTTGCAGCTTTATAAAGTTCTCCAAGAACAGAGCAAAACCACAGTATAGGGAAGCATGCCAGGCCATGCATGTTCTTCCACCCACCTGTTCTCTTCACTGTCTACTAGCCCATCTGCCTTTGTCCCTCTGCTCCAGGATTGCTGTAATTTTAAGTGGAGATGGTGGATGTGTAGCTTTTTCCTTCTTGGGGAGATACTTTGAGTGTGAGCCTACCCATAAGCAGTAATGAATCCTTGATTAGACCCACCTATAGACTACTAGTGGTTTACCTAATTCATTCCACTGATCAACATCTCTCTTTTTAACTGGAACCAGATCTTTTATTTTTCAAAACAAGATACTATTTTCTCTTCTCTTCTTATTTTGTCTTGCCTCATCTCTTGATTTTGTTTTAATATTTCTTGTTGTCTCATAGAGTCATTAATAATTAAAAGAGTCTGATCCTCGGGTAAGGTTTTGTACTTCTTGTGCTAAACTATTAATTCTCCAAGTCTTTCCTCCAAATCTCATTTATTTTCCAGTTAACTTTGTGAAATCGTTTAGCTTTTCTTTTTTTCTTTTTAAGCTCTTGCTTCATTTCCTCCAGGAATTCTAGTTAGTCCTGTGACCAGTATTTTAATTTGAGGCTTTTCTCATGGATGATTTGTAGTTGTTCTCTTTCTCTGGATTTGTGTCCCTTTATCCAGTCTTGGTTAGTTTACACATTGCCTTACTTCCTGGTTTGACACTTTTGTTAGGGACAGGCTCTGCAAACTCCTGGAGGGAATGTCTAAGGTGTTGATTTGTATTCTCTCAGTTCCTCTGGGCATTGGATGCTGGGTTCTTTAGAGATCTCAAGGGTGGCTCAGGCCTGGTCTGATCCAGGATGAAGTCTGATTGTTGCTTTACTTCTTGTTCTAAGCTTTTCAAGCTCCTGACCCCAGACCCTAGTTTGGGTCAGGACCACACAACTGCTTGCTCCTGCTGTTACCTACTCCACTAGCCTTTTTTGCTCCCCTTTCAGCTATTTGGAAAGCTCTGTTGCTTTAGAATAACTCAACTGCAGGTTCCCCTTTTGGTCTTTGCTCTTTCTGACTTGTTACTTAACGGCAGGCCTGGGATCTGAATCAGAGTCCCTGCTTCCAAGGTCGTAGCTGCACAGCTGCCTCTTGCTCCTGTTCCTCACCCAGTTCAGGCACACAACCCTTCCATACCGCCCCTACATGCAGTACATACATGCCCCGCCTCAGTCCATACTGACCCAGTGATGGGACTAAAGCAGCAGGGCTGCCTTTTGGTTCCTATTTCTGCTCCCAGCAAAACTTCAAGCCACCCCTGCTGGAACTTTGACCCCCTTTTGCTCTGGTCCACGTCCGTAGGGCTCTTTCAAGACCTGAGCTGGCACCTTCCTGGCTAGACTGTCCCAGTGCCCACAGACCTCTGATTCCTTCTGCTGACCTAGACTGGAAGAATGACTCACTCCTTGGATTTCCCTATCGCTACTCAGTCTAGGGTTCTTTTTCGGGCTTTGTTTGAGTAGTTGTGGAAGATAGCTAGGCTTTACTGCTTTCTCCTGCTTTGCCATACTTGCTGGTCTTCGTCTATGATGAAAGGAATACAGAAAGTGTGTGGCTTATTTTTCTAGTGATCTGGGGTAAGTGGTTATTTTATACTTTCCTAATACGTGTGTGTGTGGGTGTGTGTGGGTGGCAATTGGGGTTAAGTGACTTGCCCAGGGTCACACAGCTAGTAAGTGTTAAGTGTCTGAGGCCGGATTTTAACTCAGGTCCTCCTGAATCCAGGGCCGGTGCTCTATCTACTGCACCACCTAGCTGCCCTATTTTATACTTTCAAGAAAGCAATTTGAGTATTCCAGGGAATTGTTCATCTTGTTTAAGTATGCTTCAGATTATTTTTCTCTTCACTTGGACTCTGGGGGTTTTTGACATAGGATCAGATTGTCTACAGGATAGCAATTTATCCACCAATATTTATTGTATCTACTATGTGCCACCCACTGTGCTAGGCACTGGAAGGACAAGGCAAAAAGGACACAATCCTGATCTTCAAGGGACATTCTGTCTGGGCATACATGTACACGTGTGATTTCAGAGAGACCGGTAGTTTAGCATCTGGGAGAATTAGGAAAGGGCCCAAGAAGCCCTGTCTTCACAATCAAATTCTCTTGTTATAAGAAAGGCCATATGTGGCACTCATTCTGTGACTGGAGGATATCAATCCTTAAAATATTATTTCCTGACACTTTGCTATCAGCCTTATTTTGTCTAAATTAGGGGAATTGTTCCAGTGACTTTCTTGAAAAGGAGCTTGACTGACACCAAATAAGGCAGGTTTTGTCGAGTATCAAGGGTCTTTGGGCCTATAACACCAGGAAGACACAAATTTTTGTTCCTTCTTTTTAAGATTTAGCAGAAGAATTCAGATTATCAAGATGGATGCTTCTGATGGCACCTTTCTTTTGATGGATGTTTCCAAGGACATTTCTAAAAGGGGTACCTTTACCTGCCTTTGGCCAAGTAGTATGCACTGTGAGGGCTTTTCTTTTTTCTATTCTTTTTTTCCCCCCATTTATAAATCCAGGAAACATTTATTATGTACAGTGATCCTCTGTCCCACGTTGTTCACAAGGGACAGTCATTCTCTTAGGCCAAACCTTTCTCACCAGTTTCTAACATTTCAGCCTGATCAGCCTTAGAGGTATCTGATAGGTCCTTATAAATTTGGGAAAACACAGGAGTGCAGTGTTTTCTTTTTTCTTCAATTCTGAACTTAACACCAAATAAAATGAATTTTTTTCCATATTCAGTAGGACAAAAAAGAGGAATGTATATAAAACTGTAAATCTCTATTACATGCAGCTCTTTTTTTTTTAAAGTGTATTCAATATATAACTTTAAAGGTCTCCTGCTTATCTGTGATTCTTTCTGGTTTAGTTCTTTCTGTTTTCCTCTGTGCATTAAAAGCACAAACCCACAATACTGTAGTTGCCTTCTTTTCATCTCTTTTCTTTTCCTTCTCTCTCTCTCCCCAGGCCTTTTCATCCTGCCATCTTAACCCCAAATGGATGGGGCCAGGCCAGAGGAGGAAGAAAGAAAAACAGATCCTTTGTAACTAAACATATATAGTCAGGCAAAACAAATTCCCATGTTGTCTATTTCTGAAAACATGCCTCATTCTGCATCTTGAGTCCATCACCTCTCTTTCAGCAGGACAGCAGGTTTCCTCATTGCTCACTTGGAATCATGTTTGGTCATTTAGAGTTCTTAAGTCTTTCAGAGTTGTTTTTCTTTATAATATTATTATTCTATAAATTCTTCTGGTTTTGCTCACTTGACTCTGCATCAGTTTATGCAAGTCTTCTCAGGTTTCTCTGAAAGTGTCCATTTTGTCATTTCCTATGGCATAATAATTTTCATTACATATAATTTGTTCAGGATTCCCCATTTGATAGGCATCCCCCTGCCCTTTAATTTCCAATTCTTTGCTATAACAACTGAAAAATTGCTATAAATATTTTTCTATATAAGATTCCTTTCTCTCTTTACTCAAATTCTTTGGAGAATAGGTCTAGTAGTGCTATTTCACTGGGACAAAGCATATGCACAGTTTAGTCTTTTTTTTTTTTTAATAGTTCTGAATGGGGTGTGTGTGTGTGTGTGTGTGTGTGTGTGAGAGAGAGAGAGAGAGAGAGAGAGATTTAAAGTGTTTTGTGTTTTTTTTTTAAATTAGCTTTTATTTTATTTACCTTCCCTCTTCCCAATGGGGGAAAAGACCCTTATAACAAATATGTATAGCCAAACAAAATAAATTCCTGAATTGGCTGTGTCCAAAAATGTCTTATTCTGCATGCCTAAATCATCAATCCTTTGGAATAATTAATTGTTGGACACAGTATTGTTTAGGGTTATATTTTACAAAGTTATCTTTACACAGTGTTCTTATACTATCAATTCTCTAGGTTCTTCTCATTTTACTCTGCATCAGTTCATAAATTCTTTTCCAAAACTGGCCTTTTCCTAATTTCTTATGGCATAATAATGCTCATTATTTATAATTTGTTCAAACATTCCCCAACTGATATGTTCCTCCTCAATTTCTAGTTCTTTGATATTTCAAAAAGACCTGCTATAATAGTTTTATGTATAGAGGCCTTTTCTTTTTCTTTTCTTTTTTTAATGTCTTTGGAGTTGTGTGATATATTCTCTATTCCTTGCTGCCCCAATAGTTTTCATTGAAAATATTGAATGCGCCGGCCCTGGAATCAGGAGTACCTGAGCTCAAATCCAGCCTCAGACGATTGACACTTACTAGCTGTGTGACCCTGGGCAAGTCACTTAACCTCAATTGCCACACAACACACACAGACACACACAAAGAAAATATTGAATGCCATTGAGATTTCAGTAGGAACAAAGAGCCCTAGAGAAGAAAATAATACTTATCTTCAGAGATTCAGGTGTGGTCTTATTCCTATGACAAACTTTCTATCCCATCCTGTCTGGTAAAATTAGTCATGAAAATATCATTCTAGATCAAGGGGCATTTTAACACGCAAACTTTTTTCCCCCTTTTTAAATTGTATTTTGAATCAGCATTCAATATACCCATCTGCCAAAAATTATTTTGTGCTATAATGCTGCAAACAATTACCCCTACTGTGGGGAACAGCACTGGGACAGGAAGGAAAGGTAGATTTTTTTGGTAGGTATTCACAAGATCAGTAGCATTCATATCTTGTCCCTGCCAATCTTTGTAGTATAATAAAGCTAGATCAGTGACTGACTTCCCCTTCCCCATCATCCTTGATGAATTTGTAAAGGGCTATACTATTGATATCTGAATATTTTATTTACCCAGTAAAATTAGCTGGCGATATTTTGTACTATTTTTAAAAAGTGATTTAAATAGTTTTACTTTCTTTTTGAACAAAATTCATTGTTTTTTCAATTTTTCGCACATTTGATTTCTTCAATATGTTTTGTTTTGTTGTTGTTGTTTTGTTTTTTTTTTGCCATGTGGAATCCAAACCTTCCATAATTTAAATGATCTTTGAGAGGAATTAAGCTAAAACACTCGCCCTGCAGTCAGTTTAGTGGTGAGCCTCTCTGAACTTAGCCAAACAGGTCCTTAGACAAGTCCATGCTGAACCTTTCCAACTTGATGGAGCACCTGCTAGAGCTTATGCATTGCCTTTGAAAATTCAGGGTTACTGCCACACAAGCAAGCCACCAGAGAAGGATTTTAGTGGAGAACCTTAAATCTGTGAACTTGCCAGATATAGGTAGCTATCCAGATTCTGGGCACAGAACTAGGGCTATATAGTACTTATATTAAATCACAACCTGTAATTTGGAAAAGTACTAATGTATTCCTCCATCTTGGTTTTTGCCAGGTAAGTGATTGTATAATAGCAATGAGCATTTTGTTGGTCAAAACTAAGTGTTCCCACTTATATTTCTTTCTTTCTTTTAAACAATTACTTATTTAGTCATTAATCCATTCATTTATCTATTTTTTTGTGGGGCAGTGAGGGTGTTAACTTGCCCAGGGTCACACAGCTAGTACAAGTCAAGTGTCTGAGGCCAAATTTGAACTCAGGTCCTCCTGAATCCAGGGCTGGTGCTTTATCCACTGTGCCATCTAGCTGCCTCCACTTATATTTCTTTCTAAAGGGTTCATCGACAACTTCACTTTTTGAAACTTTGGGTGCCCAGTATTTTTAGCCCAAAGAACCCTTAGAGGTCATCTACTCTAACCCTCATTTTTACAAATAAGGAAATAGGCCTAGAGTAGTTAGGTGACTTTTTTTACAGAAAAGTAGGAGACCAGGACAAATATGAAAGAACTAGGTTTGGACATTATCCAGTTAAATTTTTTTGTTGTTTTTTTTTGCTTTTTTTCAAACAGCTGCTGATTTCTGGGGGAAAAACTGGTTTCTTCTCTTCTACCTTATGTTGTTAGGGCATAGTAGACAGTCAATAGGGTAAAGCAGAAAAACAATGGACTAGGATTTAGGTGTGGTGCTCTCACAAACTTGTGTGGTGTCCTCAACTTTTATGTGTATTGTCTGCCGAATTGGTATACCTTTATTAACTATTTCATAGTGTCCCTTGTGAGAAGTAAATTAACATAAATGAAAGTACTTTTAAAAGGATAAAATTCTATTTGGATACTGAATGAGAAGATAGGTAAAGATAAGCACGAGTTCATCCAAAGATAGTTTCTGAACTGGATGAATGCTTAGGGAATTAGAAGGGGATGGAAAGTCTGTGGCTCACCACAGTTTAGTCTTTTGAGTTAGAATATTATGTGTAGTTTCAACTGCATGTATCATTGTCCGGGAAGGAACTAAAGGAAAATAGAAAATAGAAAACTGTTTCCCCAAGGATAGTAGCTTAAGTAAGCATAAGAGAAAAGTCTTTCTGGATGACAAAAATGAGCAGGAATTTTCTCTAGAATCTTCTTGGGATGTAACTTTTTTTTTTTTCGTGAGACAGTTGGGGTTAAGTGATTTGCCCAGGGTCACACAGCTAGTAAGTGTCAAGAGTCTGAGATTGGATTTGAACTCAGGTCCTCCTGAATCCAGGGCCGGTGCTCTATCCACTGCGCCACCTAGCTGCCCCAGGATATAACTTTTAAAGACAAATTCTTTTTATGGACTCCTTTTCCATGACAAACTTTAATCAGCATGTTGAAAAGGAAGTGAGAGAGAGTGAAATGGTTTATTAGTAACCTGGTTGGGAAATAATAAAGGTTGGTGTTTCTGGGATTTTCTGTCCTAGAACAACAGAAATTCTTGAGTATAGGAATAAGAGAATTAGTAGAATTCAAGCATTATGTGCTAACTTCCTGAATTTGGCTCTTCACTGCCTTATCCAGTTCATATGTCCAATTATATGTCCTAAGCCATTTTTGCAAATGACTTGCCTATATTGAATGAAATGCTCCTTTCAGGAAAGAAAACCAGAACCTAGGGACTAAGACAGTTTCAGGAAGTGTATATCCCATCAAATATATAACTCGTGAGATCTATGTAAGTAGTCAGCTTCTCAGTCTCTGGTTAAAAGCCTAGTCTTGTCTGTTAGGCTTCCCACCTGTCTTACAGATTTTGTTAACTAAAGAGTTATAAGGTTCTTTGATATTTTCAAAACTTCATTGAATTCAGGCTTTGAAACAAACTCCTAAAAATGTACCTCATGAATGGGCTGTTTCTGGACTTAAATAAACTATACCTTTGGCTATCAAAATTTTAATCTGTCATGTTGCAAAAAGACTGGTATAATATATTCCATAGTGTTGAATGATGTCAGGAAAATGCCAAGCATAATGTGTCTTGCACATCAAAGATATTTAATTAAATGTATATGACTGAATGTGTAGATAAATAGATTTAGGAAACCTAACAAAGGAATTTGGGAACTGTTGTTGTTTTACTTCTGGTGTGAAATATGCCACCAGACATGGTCAGTTTTGCTTAATTTTTTCCCCTCCCTTTTAAAATCATTGTTACAATAGATCAGGGCTTCTTAAACTTCTTCTGCTCTCTACCCCTTTTTGCCAGAGAAATTTTTACACAAGTCCGGGTATATAGGTATATTGTTTGTTTTTTGTGGGGTTTTTTTTGCCCTTTGGGGGTGGGGCAGGGCATTAAGGGTTAAGTGACTTGCCCAGGGTCACACAGCTAGTAAGTGTCAAGTGTCTGAGGCCGGATTTGAGCTCAGGTCCTCCTGAATCCAGGGCCTGTGCTTTATCCACTGTGCCACCTAGCCGCCCCTTGGGTATATAGGTATATAAAATAAATATACACAACCTTTTATTATTTCCAAATTTTTCACGACCCTGTATGGGGTTACGACTCACAGTTTAAGAAGCTTTGCAATAGAGGATAGGTAGGGGAGGAGGGAGAGGGCATATTTGGGAAACCAAAAATAGACTCCCAGTAACACTGCCCATGGCAAGCTGTTCCTTTCGTCTCTGTAAGCTCCTAAAATCAACCCCTACTCACTGTGCCCTTGTCTTAACTCTTCTGTGTTAGAGAAAATTGAGCCCATATGTTGTCCTTGTCTTACACCTCAGAGTCTCTCTAAACCTTCCTGACTTTCTCCTGAGGGGTAGAAGTAGCTCTTCTTGCCAAGAGTAGCTCTCAAAACCATGTCCTCCAGTCTTCTTTAGGGGCTTTCCCAGGGGTGTCACAGCTAAGAAGTGTCAGAGCTGGGACTATGGGAACCCAAGTCTTGTGACTCTTGAACCCTTTCCAGAAAGGGTTCAAGGTTGCCACCACCCTGAATAAAAAGAAGGTGGCTTCGTTCAGGTTTATCACTGAAATAAGTAAGGAAAATATCAGAGTGTCTTGGAGGTTGGTGTGTGGCTACAATGAAGATCAGAAGAGGATTGTATGATCTGAAAGCATAAAGTGTTTGAGGTTTTGTTGTTGTTTTTTCAAATAGGTGACAGGAATACAATTTTGGAAGGGATAATAGGCAACAAGGAGTATGAACCAGTGAAATCAGGGTTTTGAAAGAAGGAATCATTTATATTTTATTTTATATTGAATCATCTCCTATCTTCTGCTGCATACATAGAAATGTTCTTTTTTTTCTTTTCTCATTTTGTATTTAACTTTAAAATGAAGAAAAAAGAAGAAGAAAAGGAGCAGTCGACATGGATGGGAGAAGGGCTGTCAGGGATGTGCTGTTCTCGAGTCACAGTTAGATGTTAGTGTAACTTAGTGTAAGTGCCCCTGTTTTGTTGCTTCGTTTGTACAGGGAAATTCTGTGATGCTGTCATCCCCATCTATGTGTGGCATCAGTAGTTTATGGACACAAATTTACTTTTCATCCCTGGACATCAGCCTCTTAAATCTAATTAGATTGTAAACTCTCTAAGGGCTGTGATTATATGTTATATCTTCCTCATGAGAGCTTATAGACTTACACTTAGTAGCAGCAGTAATAGTAGGCATTTAACTTGAGGCGTCCTTCTTTGGTGTTGTTGCTGGAGTAGCTGAAAAACCTCCGTGTGATGTGTCCTGAGTCCTTGACTCTGATTAGCTTGTGGACACAAAGTAATTCTTTTACTTGACAAATGGGTACAGCAGACAAGTGCTAGATCGCATGTAGCTGTGCTCAACGCCTCTGACACCTAACATTTTTAAAGCTTTTATTGAAACTAGTTTCTTTCTTTGTCTAAAGAGGGAAGGGATAGCAAAGATAGTTCCAGTTCTCATAGATTCAGAGGCGGATTATTTGGGTCTCTTGGATTCTCTGGCTACTTGGCCATCTCTCTCTCACTCTTTTAAAGCCACGTTAGAAGATTTGTCTGAACAGGTGGTGAAGCTCAAAGCTCTTAGTTTGTCTGCTTGTCAGCAGTTTTGAGGAAAAGATGTAAGGAGAGAGTAAGTTAAATGCTGTGATTTAAATAGTAATTTCAGTTGTCTATGCTGTACCCGTCCCCTCCACCTTCCCTTTCCTGCCTTTTTAGTAATTTAAGGGGTGAGTTGGGGTGTGCCAGGGTTGGATGAGGGAACAATTAGTCTGTGGGGCTCCATGGGACAGAACTAGGCCTAATGGTTAAAGGTTGAAGGGAGAGTTGTGGGGGAAGGTGTTTAGATTCAGTAGATGAAAGAAGTTTCTAACAATTAGAGTGGAATCAGCTGCTTTACTATCTAGTGAGTTCACAGTCACTAAAGATATTAAAGCAGAGGCTGGCCAGCTTCTTGGAGGGAGGATGATAGTCAGGATTTCAGGCAGGCATTTGAACTTAATTAGCACTCAGAGAACCGTTCTACAAACATTTCTGCAAGCCTACTATATTTAAGGTTCATGGTTCTTCCATTACGCAATGTGAAGGCAAAAATGATGGTCCTTGGGGCGGCTAGGTGGCGCAGTGGATAGAGCACCGGCCCTGGAGTCAGGAGGACCTGAGTTCAAATCCGGCCTCAAACACTTAACACTTACTAGCTGTGTGACCCTGGGCAAGTCACATAACCCCAATTGCCTCACACACACAAAAAAATGATGGTCCTTTATACATATGTTACTAGGACGGGGAGTACATGCCCATAGGTAAGAAAATGCCAGGTAATTGGAGGAGAAAGACAGCACAAGGAAGGTTTCCTAAAGGACTTAGCACCTGACCTTAGCCTTGAGGGAAAATGGAGATTCTGCAAGGTAGAGTGAGAGAGCTAGTTCAGTGGGGGGTGGGGGAGAGATGTTTTTTTTTCAAATGCCCACAGGAGGGAGATGGTATGTTTAATATGTTGAGTTTGGGGAACAGCTATAGCTTATTTTGGTGGAAATATAGAGTTTACAAAGGTGTCTGGAAAAGTAGGACGGAGCCAGATTGAAGGGCCTTGAAAGGCCAAGCTGAGAAGTCTGTGTTTTATCTGCGAGGTGGTAGGAAGCCATTGTCATGGAGCAGCAGAGCGATGTGGTCAGACTTGTGCCTTAGCAAGCTTATTTTGGATGCTGTAAGGAAAAAAGGAATGAATAATGCATTTTTTAAACTAATACTATCCAATACTAATTAATATTAAATTATAATGCTAGTTAATACTAATACTAATGAATACTAATATAGCAATTAGTATTAATAATAGTCATAGCTAGTATTTATTTAGAGCTTCAAGATTTGCAAAAGCACTTTACAGTTATTAGCTCATTATATCCTCACAACAATTCTGGGAGGTAGGTACTATTATCTTATTTTACTGGTGGGCAAACATATTAAATGACTTGCCCAGTGTCACACAGCTAGTAAGGGTCTGAGGTCAGATTTGAACTCGATATACTCATTCTAGGTCCAGCATTCTATCTACTGTGCTGCTTTTTTGGGAAAAATGTGCTGGAATAGATTACCATTTCCTTCTCCAGTGGATTAAGGCATGCAAAGGTTAAATGACTTGCCCAGGGTCACACAGCTAGTAAGTGTCTGAGGCCAGATTTGAACTAAGGTTATCCTAACTCCAGGCCCAGCTCTCTATCCATCGAGCCATCTATCTGACCACTATGTTAGCCACCTTCTATGAACTGTTTACTATGTGCAAAGCATTGTGCTAAGTTATAGTGATACAAATAGAAAAATAAGACAGTCCCTGCTCTGGAGGAGCACCTGTTCTAATGGGAAAGACAACACATAGAAGGTTTCAGCTGTAAGTCTTTTTTTTTTTTCTTTTTTGGACAGGGCAATGAGGGTTAAGTGACTTGCCCAGGGTCACACAGCTAGTGTTAAGTGTCTGAGGCTGGATTTGAATTCAGGTCCTCCTGAATCCTGGACTGGTACTTTATCCACTGTGCCACCTAGCTGCCCCCTCAGCTGTAAGTCAAGTAGAAAGGTCCCAGAGTCCTTGGGGTGCAGCAGCAAAGCAGCTGGTGATACTTCTTCTTAGACAAAAAGGAAGAGGAATTTAAAAGGTAACAGAATGGAAACAGAGAAACCATTATTAGACTATTAGAATAGTGGAAATAAAAGGTAATGAGTGCGTGTATTAATTGCCATATGAGTTGGGGAGAAAGGAATGATACAAGAGCTGTTGTATAACTATAATTGACAAGACGTGGCATTAGATTTCTTTGGCTCCTCCATCACGCTGCTGATTCATTGAGTTTGCAGTCCCCTTAAATCCCCAGAACCTTTCTGTCGGAGTAACTGCTGTCACTATGCTTTCCCATCTTATATTTGTGGAGATGATTTTTTGTACCCAAGTGCAAGACTTTACATTTATTGCTGTTGAATTTTATTTTGCTAGATTCAGCCCAGTGCTCTAGCCAGTCAAGAGTCAGTGTGTTAGCCATCCTTAGTTTTGTGTCAACTACAAACATAATGAGTATATCACCAAAAATGCCTTTATCCAAGTCACTAATAAAAATCTTAAACAGCATGGGGCTGAGTACAGATTCCTAGGATTCCACTGGAGTCCTTTTGCCATATTGAATCTGAAGGATTAACAACTACTCTTGAGTCCCTCCATCCAATCTGTTGTGAATCCATCTAATGGTGTTATTTTCTAATCTTTATCTCAATAATAATTGTTTGAGACAGTTGATCGAAAGCTTTGCTAAAAATCAAGGTAAATGATATACACAAGATATACACAACTTACTAATTGTATACCCTGTATATTTACTGTCCAAGAAAGAAATAAGATTAATCTGTCATGACTTGGCCTTGGTGGGATAATATTGGCTTTTTGTAATAAGTCACTTTCCTTTTCTCCAACCATCTCTTTAATGATCCTTTCAAGATTTTCCCTAGAAATCAAAGTCAAGATGACTGGCTTATGGCTTTTGCTTATCTTGTGTTAGTTTCATTGTACCATCACAGGAAATAGACATCTTTTCCTCAGTTCTTCTTAGAAGCATTTCCTTTCTCATGGACTCAAATGACTGCAAGCTGGAATATCCTAACGCCCTGGGATGCTTTTAAGAAAAGTCTCTATTGAGGTGAACACAGTCATTGTGATGGAACTACAGTTGGAAAACACAACTACAATCCAGAGACATTCCAGCTTGAATGTGTGTTCCCTTAAATTAAAAAAAAACAAACCAAAAACCCTCCCCATTTCTTCATAATTTTAATAGTAGAAATTATGGCTTACAGGAACTTGACTTAGAACAGAAGGTGGCTTCTCCTCATTTCATGGTTCATGAATTGACACAATCTCATTTCATTGTACTAGGTAGGAGGCTGGTTTTCTAAGAACTAGCTAATCAATCTCCCCTTGCTTCTCTTGCCCTCTCCACATAATCTCTGCATTCCCTCATCATGAGAGAGTGAATAGTGAGATATACCATAGCCCTCTGGCATTCTTTGGTCCTTCTGTTATAAATGGAGAAGAGCTGTCTCTTTGAAAAGCTCTGGGCTTATGATAGCTTGGTGATTCTTGTGCAAGGTTAAAAAGGAGGTTAAAATTAGACCTTTCATTGACCTTCCATTTTCTTCGGGGGGGGGGGGGGGAGACGGGGTTGGGCTGGGATGCTGTAGTATAGCTTTATATAGCAAAGTCCCTGCCCTCTTTGTGTGAGGGACAGATAATGTATGAACAACTCAGAGATTCAAAACAAAAGCATTTTCTGGGTGAGCATTTAACTCTAGCCCTCTTTTCCCCTATTAGAATCTGGGCCAGGCTTTAAAGTCCCTTGGAGTAGTGGATATTAAGAAAAAAGAACAGTGGTTCTTTTTGTTTGTTTGTTTTGTTTTTGTTTTTGTTTGCAGGGCAACTCAGTTAAGTGACTTGCCCAGGGTCACACAGCTAGTAAGTGTCAAGTGTCTGAGGCCGGATTTGAACTCAGGTACTCCTGAATCTAGGGCCAGCGCTTTAACCACTGTGCCATCTAGCTGCCCCCAGAACAGTGGTTCTTAAAGTGTAGTTTGGAAACCCCTGGGGAACCCCAAGACCAGTTCAAGGGGTCCACAAAGTCAAAACTATTTTTCTAATAATACTAAGATATTTTCATTTTTAATATAAGTATAGATAGGTATAACCTACATAAGCAAAGCTCTTTGAGGATCTGCAGAAATCTTTTGTTTATGTAGGTTATAGCTTACCATATTAGAAATAAAAATATCTCAGCAATATTAGAAAAATAGTTTTGACTTTGTGGAACGCATGAGACCAAAAAGTCTGAGAACCACTGATCTGAACACAGGAGTGAGGTTGTCTTTTGTACAGAAACAGCTCAGAATTTCCATTATAAGTGTCTTAGGCTTAAAGGATGATACTGGACATAGGAGCAAATTGTCTTTGACCAGGCTGCTGTGAAGCATTGCCTCTGGAGCACAATGCATATGATTGAAGGACATGCTAGAAAGTGGAGAGACCCTGAATTCTTTTCATACTACTCTGCTGTCCACTGCCTCTGTGATGCAGATAAGATGCTGTGATTTCCCTTCTAGTGTTATGGGTTCTGCACTTGGAAAAGGAGATAATTAAGATGCTGGGCATTTTTATGGTCTGTTGCCTTTCACTGAGCTATTATACAATCATCATCAAGATAGTTAATACCCTCAGAGCTGCAACCTGCTCTTTAAGTCTTCAGAGGTCACAGAAGAGGAAGTAAGAGATGGGGCATTTGACTGGCAGGGATTTAATTTGGGGGCATCTTATCAATTTTTATTGAACTTTGGTAGCCAGGTAACCATGAACAATTGGGCATCGTTTGTCTGGATTCTTCACTTAGCTGTCTTTATTCTAACACCACTGTTTAGTGTGACCTTGGTGAAGAAAAATCACTCATGCAGAGCTTATTTTCTCCAATAAGGGCCCTCCTGGGTGTCTGAATCACATGGAAATTTTAATATTTGGGAAGGGAAGAACAAACAGGCCTCCCAGTATTTTCTTGATTTGTGGCCTCCACTCTTGTTCTTGTTTTTTGTTTGTTTGTTTTTGGTGAGGCAGTTGGGTTTAAGTGACTTTCCCAGGGTCACACAGCTAGTAAGTGTTAAGTGTCTGAGGCCAGATTTGAACTCAGGTCCTCCTGACTCTAGGACCAGTGCTCTATCCACTGTGCCACCTATCTGCCCCATGGCCTCCACTCTTGATGGATAGTTTCTGACAAACAAGCTTTGGTCTTGTTATAGCCTCTCTATTTCTGAGATATTATATTAGGTGATTTTAAAAACTTTTGTGATTTCTGGATCTGAGGTGACTGATAGCTAAGGTGCTCCAAGGAAGAATGCAGACAGATAAGTGATGCAAGTACGTTTTTTTTTTCTGCCAGTGGAAACTTTTATGAAACTAGACTGATCTTTCCTCCATGCTGATAGGGCTGGTTCAAACTGCAGTGATAGAGTCCTACCTCCTTCCCCTTTCCCTATGTTGTGTAGAACCTCTGCTCATTGCTATTTGAAGCAGCTGTTTCTAGCACTGAGAGAGTGTTCATACCTGTTCTTTGCCTTTGCATCCAAGTAAGCCTCTCTCAAGCAATATTCTTATAAACATCTTCCCAGGTCTTGTTTTCCTGGTATGTGTTTTGTTTGGTTTGGTTTGGGTTTTTTTGTGAGGGCAATTGGGATTAGTGACTTTCCCACGGTCACATCAGCTAGTAAGTGTCAAGTGTCTGAGAGTGGAATTTGAACTCAGGTCCTCCTGAATTCCAGGGCCAGTGCTCTATCCACTGTGCCACCTAGCTGCCCTGGTATGTTTGTTTTAACAGGATTCGACTTGAACAGCATTAATGAAGAATGCCTTTTTGGGATTTTGCTTAATCTCCTTAGTCTTCATCATACTCTAGGATCAGGGATTCTTACCTTGGCAGCCATGGACTCCAAATAGATTTCAAGGGCTCCATGAATCTGGATGGGGAATAAATTATAGCTTTATTTTCACTATTTGCTAGTTGAGAATTTAGCATTTATTTTAACTATGGATATAGGAATTCACCTTCTTCTAAGATGTAATCCATAGGCTCCACCAGACTGACAAAGAAAGTTTAAAACCTATACATTGTATAATATGTGTGTGTGCTATATATTCTAGTTGTGATTCATGGGGATGGATATTATCATTAAGATCAGTTAATGTTAAATGATTACTGGGTGGACCCCTCTGAACTGAGGTTGTTTTTTGTTTGTTTTTGGTGAGGCAAGTTGGGGTTAAGTGACTTGCCTAAGGTCACACAGCTAGTAAGTGTTAAGTGTCTGAGTCTGGATTTGAACTCAGGTCCTCCTGACGATCAGGGCCGGTGCTCTATCTACTGCGCCACCTAGCTGCCCCTGACTGAGTATTTTTGTCCCTAAATGTTTCACAGTCTAAATGACTTAATTGTCTAGATTTGGGACCACCTCAGGAGAGTTTCTGGGAATGGTCAGGGTATTTAAAAAGAGAGATGGTTACAGCTAGAAAGTGCTCAAGCAAAAAATAAAAATCACATATTGAGAAATCTATGTTCAGACCATGTCAATCTGTATTTCTAGACTTATCACCTTTCTACCTAGAGGTAAAAGGCACACATCAACATCATATTTTTTGGAGTTTTGATTGGTGATTGCATTTATCAGAGTTGTTAAATCTTCCAGTGTTGTTTTTTGGGGTTCACACACACACACACAATACCTTCAATGTAGTCATTGAATTGATTGTTTTCCTGGTTGTCCTCACTCCATCTTCCATCAGTTCATACCAAGTTTTAGCAGGCTTTTCTAAATTTTTCACCTTTCTTATTGTATGGTTAATATTCCAACCATAATTTGGTCAGCCATTCCACAAAACTGATGAACACCCAACTTGTTTCCAGTTACTTTGCTACATACAAAGTGTTACCTACAAACAATTTTGTATGTATGGACCCTTTTCCTCTCTTGATCTCTTTGGTGTAAAAAGTAGCTTCCTGCTATTGCAGGGTCAAAGGATATGCAGTTTAATGATTTGTGGGGTGTAGTTCCAGATTGCCTTTCTAAAACAGTTGGGCCAAATTCTCAGCTCATCAACAATGCATTAGTGTGCTTGTACACAGCCTTTTTTTGGTTGTGTTTGCTAATGTGTCCTACATATTTGTATTACCTAATTTCAGCTGGGTCCTCACTACTGTACAGACAATCATTTTCCTTCTCTTTTTCTTTTTCTTTTTTTTGTTTTTCAGTGTATATAACTTTTTTTTTAATGTATGAGGTATTTTATTTTTTCCATTACATGTAAAGATAGTTCTCAACTTTTGTTTATACATGCTTTACAATTTCAGATTTTTCTCCTCCCACCCCTCCCTCCCCCCTCCCTAGACAGCAGGTAATCTGATATAGGTTATATCTATATATCTCTATACATATACATATAGATATATATATATATACACACACACACATATATATACACATAATAACATTAATCCTATTTCTGCATTAATCTTGTTACAAGAGAAAGAATCAGAGCAGTGATGCAAAACCTCAAAATAGAAAGAAGAAAAAAAACAACCAACAGCACCCAAAACAAAAGAAATAATATGGTTCAATCAGCATCTATACTCCACGGTTCTTTCTTTCTTTTTTTTTCTTGGATTTGGAGATCTTCCCTTCTCTTTTTCATCAGACATCCTACACTACTTCTTTCCTTCCTTTTGGAGGATCACTCTTTCTTTGTACTGTGAAAATAAAGACCATTTCTCCCATTTTTTTCCCTGATTTTCCAGTCTTTCCCATCCTCAACTCTCTTGACATAGAGGTAGTTAGCCAAGACCAAGAGCTATTTCTGTACTTGATCTCCTGCAGGAGAGTGCCCTTTGAACCATGCTCTCTTATCTTCATTTTCACTTCATCCATTCTCTCCTTCCTCATTAACCTATAGACATTGCCAGTTCTCTTCCATCCTTAAACAAAACAAAACCTTTGCTTGAACCTACCATCTCTTTAGACTATCATGTTATATCTTGCCTCCCTTTCACAGCCACATTCTTAGATAATAGGTGTCTACACTTGTGCAGAGGCTTCCTTACCTTCCCATCTCACTTCTCAACTCCTTTGTGTATCTCATAACCACCACTTTTGGTGGGATGGGGGGAGGGAGGGGCAATGAGGGTTAAGTGACTTGCCCAGGGTCACACAGCTAGTGTCAAGTGTCTGAGGCTGGATTTGAACTCAGGTCCTCCTGAATCCAAGGCTGCTGCTTTATCCAATATGCCACCTAACTGCCCCCACCACCACTTTTACTAAAACTGTTCATGATTTTTCATAATTTTTCATTTCTCATTGATCGACAGCCTCTCAATCCTCATTCGTATTGACCTCTCTGCATCTTTTGACACGTGGTTCGTTTTCTGAATATTCTCCCCTCCTTTAGCTTTTGTGATATTTGCCCTTTCCTGGTTCTCTTCTTACCTGCCTAATCTTCTCAGAATACATTGAAGCTGATTTGCTGGTGGGTCATTCAGATCTTCTATATCTCTTGAGGGCACCAGTACCCTTCATTTGTAACCAACATAGCCATCTTCAACTCCTTATTCTCTTTCTCCTCTTTCCTTTGTCCTTCCCATATCTACTTAGTCACCAAGTCTTTCAATTTTCTCTCCACAACATCTCACATCTATCCCTTTCTTGATTTTCCACATGCCCAAAACATAAAGACCCTTACCTGGATCATTATTATAGTTTTCTAATTGGTTTCTTCACTTCTATAATCTATATCTCACAGAGCTGCCAAATAATCTCTAAACATAAATCTGACCATATTATTCACCTTTATCATTTATCATAGCATTCCATTTCCAATGTATTCTACAAATACAAACTCCATATTTGGCGGGGATTGGAAGGGAAGTCTTTCGTAGCCTGGTGCCAGCTTCCTTTCAGACTTATTTCCACACCACTTCCATCCATTAGGAAGAGATGTACTTCTTCTAATCTCTCCTCTTGGCTTCCTTCAAGAGTCAGTTCAGGTTACATTACTATAGGAAACCTTTTCTGTTCCCCCTCGCTGTTGGAAGTATCTCCTTCCTCAAATTATATTAGATTTGCTTATTTGTTACATGTTTTCCCCAGCAGAACATAAGCCCCTTTAAGGGCCACAGAATGTAATTTTTGTCTTTGTATCCCTAGTACTTTGCAGTATTAGCTACTTAGTAAGTGTTTCTGACTTTGACCCTTTTTCATCATGAGGAAATTTAATCAACTATCAATTAACTTGTATTTTGAACTGACTGGAGAAATACTTGGAAGCTATGGGGAAACATCGTAACTTTTAGAAAGTTACAGGAAATTAGAAGGATCTCCAAGAGTGAAATATGAAGTAGGGCAAGACATGCTACAAAGCATGAGAAAAGGTGATCAAACAACATTTAACTTCAGCGGTATCATGATTTACTCTTTGTTCATTTTTTCCCCATATCTAATCCTCTCAAGTCCTTAGTGTCTACATTTGTAAATAATAGAAACCAAAGCATGGAGCTGTGAGGATTTAAGGCACAGTGGATGTTCCAGTATTCCACCACAAAAACATAAAGAAATCAGAATTCTCTGAAGACATCCTCTTAGTTCCTTCCCAGTTATGTTTCTGAGCATCCTTTCCAACTCTGAGATCTATTTAGACCAGTTATATCCCTGACTGATTGAGGTGTGGGGAAGAACATTTCATAAGCTCCTTAGAGAGTCTCAGTCTTGCATAGATCCTGAGAATTGCACATCTGTTAGTATTTAAATAACCTTGAATATTAATGGTACAGTGGCTGGGGAGGAAATACCTCTTAAATTTGTTGATTCTGGTTCGGTATAGTCAAATTCTGTTTGCATTACATGTATGTATGTATGTTGTATATATGTGTGTTGTTTTGGAGTGTGTGTGTGTTTTACTATTTCAACATAATTCCTTTCCTGCACACCCCAGGAACTAGAGAGTGAGTGTCCCAGCTATGAATCAGTGACATTATTATTGTAAATAGAAACATAAACTCTGTTCCTGCATGTACCTTGTACTCCCTATGTGTCTCTCCAGCAGTTCTCTGCACCAGCCAAGGAATGTTCAAGGCTTCTGAGTCAGCAGTCAGCTGCCACGAGACAAAACATGCAGGATGTTGTCTCCTGGCAGAAATACCAGGTGCATGGATGGATCTCCTGGAGAGTTGGCATAAGTGAATATTCTTTCCTTCTCTGGCTTCTTCAGTTCTCTTCTCCAACCTTCTACTCATGCCCGCCCCCCACCCTCCATTCTACACCAGGACTCTTGCATTTCTAGGATTTCTAGTTCTTCACTTGCAGAGTTCGAAGTCTCTGAGGCCCTGTATAAAGAATGAATAATTTTTATAGGGTGCTTTAAGAATCACCTAGGCAGAGGATTCAGAGAAAGAGCATTAAAGAGTAGCATTGGGGTTTTTTATTTTCAGGAGTAAATGGAGTACCTGTTATCCATCATAAAATGCAATGGGATGACGCAGCTTTTTTCTCCCTTGTGTGGCAACACGTGATTTGAGGTCAACTCGTGTGCAAAACAGAGACACATATTCAAGAGGGAAAGACGCAGCATAAAAAAGTTGGCCAACCACAGAATCATAGACTAACCAAGTTGGAGGGTATCTCAGGCCAGTTTATCCCTGAACCAGAACCCCTTCTACAACATTCCAGTAAATGATCATCCAGCCTTTGCCCGAAGACTTTGAGTGGGGACTTTGAAGGAGGTGAGGGCAGGGCAGCCAATAGATCCGCATTGTAGTCAGTTCCACTTTGGGATCACCTTAATTGGAAGTTTTTCCATACATAAGATTTCAATCTGGTCTTTGCAACTTCTACCCGTTATTGCTTGGACTAAACAGAACACATATAATCCTTTCGCTTCAAGTTCTTCAGAAGTTGGAAAGTAGTAGTGTCACCTCTAAATCAGCGGATAAACATCCCTGTTCCTTTCTCCCATCTGGAGGCCATCATTTCAAGGCAGTGTAGTAGAAGGGATAGAATGTTGGACATGGCATTAGAAACACCGAAATTCAAATCTAGCCTCTAGACCATGGGCAAATCACCTTTCTGAGCCTCACCTTCCTTGAATGTAAGACAAGAAGAATAATAACACCTGTAATACATAGCTGACAAGATTGTTATGAGATGCTAGATAACTGGTGTCAAGAACTTTGCAAACCTTAAAGTGCTGTTTGAATATTAGCTGTCATCACCATCATCATTATCCTTGATGACCTCCTTTGAATGCCTTCTTGTTTCTCAGTGCTTTTCCTAAAATGTGATACTTGAATCAAACACAGTATTACACATGTGGTCTGATCAGGGCAGAATATGGTGGACATTTTACTTCTCATAATGTAGCCTGACTACCTTTGTGGGTGGGAAGAGGAGGGCTGACATATTCATAGTATTGATTGGGCTTAACAGTGCACTAAAATGCCCAGATATTTTTCAGACAAAGTACTGCCTCACCACTACTGTAGTAAGTGTCTAGAACTAAATATGCTTTGGCTTGCCAGTTAGACAGACACTCCAGCGCTGCTTAAGTCTTCCTTCAGCAGTCATTTGGCTTGCAAAGTAGGAAATGTGAGGCAGCCCAGGAGAATTCATCTTGTGTAGTTTTACACTTGGTGGCTGTCACATTGTTCTAGGAACCAACCTACCTCTTTATCTCTTGTTACTAGTGACCTACAGGTCTTAATCTCTTTCACTGTGTGCTTAGTTTTTGTCATTTGCAAGTGGATATTTGACTGCTGTCCAGGAGTTGTGGATGAAATTTATTGGGGATTATTGGATCAAAGGAAGCCTCAATAATGCCTGAGCAAGATAGATTGACAGGAATATAAGT
Source organism: Dromiciops gliroides (assembly GCF_019393635.1). Lineage (NCBI taxonomy): Eukaryota > Metazoa > Chordata > Mammalia > Microbiotheria > Microbiotheriidae > Dromiciops > Dromiciops gliroides. The sequence goes on along the minus strand of NC_057865.1, from coordinate 203,734,847 downwards.
ATTCTATTTGTTTATGTCTAATGGTAGCATTTGGCGGGGGCGGGGGGAGGAGAAAAAAAATAGAAAGATATGTGATAATTTTATTATATATTTAAAAGGAACAGCAAGTTACACATGATAGATTTGTAGTTTCATGTACAATCATCTTTTACTTCCTATTCTATGTTATGGAAATGCTTGTTTATTTCTTAAGTTCAGAATAAAATAATTTTTGTGTTGTTTTTTTGCAGGGCAAAATAATTTTTTTAAAAAAGAAAAAGTATAACACAATGCCTGTATAGTCAAATGAAATATTATCCTGGCTTATAGCCTACAAAGAAAACACTGTAAAGAGTGCATGAGGTACCATGTTTAAAATCAGAAGACCTACATTATAGCTCCTTGGCTTATCCACTAACATTGAGAATTTAGGGAAGTAATTTTTTCTTTCCCTTATTGATAGAATGAGAGGGTTGGACTAAGTGTACTCTATGGACAATTTCAGTTCCAAGATGTTAATAAGCAAATAAAAGGATCATCAGTAATATTTTTTAAAATTTGGTTTAAAAGCCAATCAACAAACATTTTGGAAGTGATTATAGACATCAAGCTGAGTTGACTGTCTCAGATCCTATTGTCTAAGAGTTAATTGAACAACTTAAGTGGGGAAGAAAAAAGATTAATTTGAAAAATGATAGAAATACTATGTGGCTGGACTGATCATGACAGAAACATCAACAGGTAGAGATTGATGTTAATCACCTTAAAGGTTTCATCAAGAGGTAACTTACTGTTAGAAACTGATAACTTTTCATATTGTAAAATGACTACAAGTCCAAATTTTAATCAGTTTCCTAATATAGGATGAATCTCAATGGGTTGTAAATGTGGCGATGTTCAGAATCTCACTTGAAAATCTTCTTGCTCATTTGTAATAACATCATAAGCTATAGAGACCCTGGAAGAAATGTGAATGGTAATATTTGAATTTGATTTGTGAACAAGAAAACAAAGCAGAAGAATGGTAAATTCTCTTCACCCACTTCTACCCTAATTTCTCCTTTTCCTATACTCACCTCCCAATACTTTTTCAAAAATGTATCTTAAAGGATTTTTAATATATCCATTTCATCAGGAACTGAATGGTATCACGAATCTTCTTGGCATCAAAAGGGAAAGAATTGCTGTTTAGGAACAAAGGAAGACCATTTTCTTTGATAAAAGACAAAACCAGATAAGACCAGGTGTCCTCCAAACGTTTGTCCTGTACTAGAGTTAGTCAAAAAAAACAGGCTGAGTATGTGTGGTTGCAGCCTTTGTATGGTTGCCAGAAACAAATCAAGCTTTGGAAATCCCCACAGATACTTCACGAGGGTAAAGCAAGTCTGACTCACTAGAGACCTTGTTTCTTCTCCTTTTTCTGCCCTTCTTTCACCTCCCTTACCCCTTTGTCTTTGAGTTCTTGAACACGTACTCTTTAGGCTTTTTGTCTCTCTCATACCCCCTTATTTAACTGATTGCTATTAGTAAGATAGCTTTGGCTTATTTTAAAAAAACAAAACGGGTTCTTTTTAGAATTTGTAAACTTTTGCCGCTTTGAACAACTGTGGAATGGGGAAGCAATGAAAGTCCAAGGAATACCCTTTTTTGTTATCTTGTTCACATTGGATTTGGAAACAATAGACTATCTTAGTTTTTCATGGTAAGTAACTAGAGGCATGAGGGATTGTTCAGTAGTACCACCACATGATGGATTTGAGACTAGAGAGCAGATAGGTATGTCAGATAAAAACTTTAAGCCACTAGCAACATAGTAGATACATATAAATAGCAGTGTCCCTCTTTATATTGAGACATAAAGAGAAAATGGCAATTCTTTGAGTTTGATAATTGTCTCATAAGGAGTTTAAGCCTAACGTTATAGCTGTGTGACATAGGTGCAGTGCCCACCATGATCTCAGTTTCAAAGATGTTGTTATTGTTGTTGAGTTGTTTTCAGTTGTGCCTAACTCTTCATGACCCCATATACCTCCAGGTCAATGACAAAAAGAAAGGTCCCCCACCACAATATTTTACATATTATATATTGCATATTACATGTAACATACACTACAATGTTTTATATCCCCACCCTTAATAATGCAGATTAAACTTTAAAGTGTCTCTTGTGTACATTTATTTTTTGGAGAGCCAGTTGTTAAGAATTTACCAGCACACCCTTGGTCTCACCTTCAGGGAACCAAATAAAGCTATCACTCTGAGATTGTGAAACTTCTCTTTAAAGAGGAAGCCATTAGAAAGTTATTAGAAAATCATTAGAAGTCATTAGAAAGTTTACTCCCCTCCCTCAGACCTTTATGATACATATAACTCCTGGTAATCAACGAATGTCAAGGTCTATTTACGTGACTATTTCCACGGAAGGCTGTCCCATGCTGCCTTCCAGGTCTGGTTACAGCTTGGTCCAGGAACTTATTCCACGGCAGGTGTTGTTTTGGCACATTGTACAAATTGTACTCTCAGTTGAATCTCTTAAAATTTATACTTTCTGGAACAGGTAAACAACACAAAAGATCATACATTCAACTTACAATTCCATTGTGGGTCTTTTTAAAAAAATAGCACATACTTCATAACTTAGTGCTATACATTGTATTTTTTTTAATCTGAGTTTTATTGTTTAAATTTGGCTTTACAGTAGAAAGAACACTGTTCCTAGAGTTAAGAGGACTGGTATTCAAATCTGGCTTCTGATTGATGCTTACCTTTTATGATCTTGGGCAAATCACTTAAACTCCCTGGGCTTTCTTGATCTGTAAAATAAAGAAGATGGACTATATGGCCATTTGAAGTTCCTTCCAGCTCTAAACACATCTTTCTACTCTGTGTGTGTGTGTGTGTGTGTATGTAGTATAAATATATGTGATTTTATTTTTGTTTTGTTCATTCCATATCAGTTCATATCAGTATTCTGTTTCTTTAAAATATTTTACATTTAATTATTCTGTTAAAAGTTTAATATTGAACACTAATATAATCAGCTAAATTTAATAACTACTTATATGCACTGCTTAGAGGATCATAATTTTCCAATTGTACCTAAGTCTTCATCAGAATTCTTTTCCAGTTCTTATTCATTTTTCCTCTTACAGTTTCCCAATTAGTGTGTACTATTTTCTGGCTCTGATTCCTTACTTTGCATTGTTTGATAATGGGCTTTCTAGATTTCTTTGTTTTCCTTATGCTTGTTAATCTTAATTATGTTACAGTATTACATTACTGTACCACAATTTATTTAGCCATTCTTTATTAAACATTTAGGTTGTTTATAACTATAGTTAAATATAATGATACTATGAAAATCTGAACTGATAGCGCTTTTTTGTAACATTTTAGGTTTATTTCCTTATGGGGAAGTAATATTCCATTATGTTTATATACCACCATTTGTTCAGCCTTTCCTAATCACTGGACTATATTTTTTATTATTACTAACAGTGTTACTATGAAGATGCTCATACAGTTAGGTCTTTTCTTTGTCAGTAAAAACTTCACAGTGGGATTACAGGGGCCAAGGATATAAAGAGTTTTATAACTTTTCTTGTATGATTCTAAATTGTTTTGCAGAATAGTTTTTTCAGCAGCAAATTAATGAACTTATTTTCCTGCATCCCCAAAAACATGAAGTTTTTTCTATGTTTTACCATTTTTGCCAATTTGAAAGATTCCTTAAAAGTTTTAAAATTTACTTTTCTCTGATTATTAGGTATTATTTTCTCTGATTATTAGCACTTTTATAATGGTTGTTCATAGTTTGTATTTCCTTTAAGAAGTGTTTGTTGGGGGGGGGGGTGTGCAGCTAGGTGGTGCAGTGGATAAAGCACTGGCCCTGCATTCAGGAGGACCTGAGTTTAAATGTGGCCTCAGACACTTGACACTTAACTAGCTGTGTGACCCTGGGCAAGTCACTTAGCCCTCATTGCCCCACCCCACCCCCAACCCCCTCAAAAAAGAGGTGTTTGTTGGGGATTATTGACAACTTCTCTGTGGAGAAATAAGTCTTTATAGATATGTCAGTCTATAAAAGATTTTCATGAAAATAGTTATTCTTAGTCTGTATCTTTTCTCCATCTTTTTTTTTTTTTTTTTTGGTGAGGCATTTGGGGTTAAGCCACCTAGCTGCCCCTCTCCATCTATTTTTACAAAAGCATTTTATTTTTTTATAACTGAAGTAGTTCAGTCTTGTCTTCTGATTTGCATTCTTTCTTTCCCCAATACTTATGAACAGTTTTCTTATATAATTTCCTCAATACTTTTCTTTCTTTTCTTCTTCATATTTTGGTGGGAGACTAATAATTCTCAGATTTTTCTGAGCTCAGCCTTCTCTGTTGCTTTGTTCTGTAGGGTTCTGAGGACATCTTCTAGTTCTGACATTTCTTAAAATTCTGCTCTGTTCTACATCATCTTTTGTTGTTGTTGTTGTTTTGCCTAAATCTCTACACATCCAAGTCTGTGGCTTCATTCAGATTTCCTATCTTTTCCTCATCAATTCTCCTGTTCATCTTTTAAAATTCTTTTCTCATTAGTAATCTTAATGTCAGCTCTTCCTTTAACTCTTACTGCTGTTCTAATTACTCTCACTGTGTGTCTAGGTTTTGTCTTTTAGAGATGTGATTGATATTACAATCTTCTTTCCTTCTGGAGATTTATTATCCTTAACCTGTAGAATTTAAGCTGACACTTTCCCCCTTCTACACCCCATCGCTCCCCATTTCTCTTCAGTTTTTCTTATTAGTTTTCCTGCAGATTTTTTTTTTTTTTGGTGCTTTCCCTTACTTTAGTTGTTCTTTTGCTTTATTTGGCCTCCATCTGTCTTTTGTTTCGAAGTGGTGCAGGAGAACTAGCAGCTCCTGACTTGGCCTCAGGGGTTGTGGTAGCAAAATGGTTGAATTCCTGGACCAGGTGGTTTCCTGCAGGTCCCCTGCCTGGATTTACAGGCTTCCCCTCCAGGTAGCTTCTATTCTGACTGCATTTTTCATATCTTTAGCTCTTTTTCTCTCCTGTTTCTGTTCTCCTCCTTAAGGCCAATTTCAAGGTATAGGCCATTCATATGATGTGGATATAAATGTCATCTACATTTTACCAAAGGGCTTTCCTTGTCAAGAAAATTTTTAACTGGTTAAAGAGAGGCAACAGGGATTCAGAGAGACCTTGCCAAGACTCTTCCTGGGCATACCTTTTACCTGTGGTTAATTGGTGAGCCATCTATAGCAAATTGTACTGACAGGGAAATCAGGAAGTGTTGGGGTCACAGTGTTGTGTTGTCAGCACTTTTCAGTTCCTGGGTTAAGAGCATTTTCAGGTTTCAGGTGAACTTTCTTATTTGGTTAACACCAGCTCTCACTAATGATGGCATACATCATATATTGTTTTATACAACACTAATAGCCAGATGCTATTTAGAACCACTCTCATCATCCTTATTAGAAACACTATTCTTTAGAAGATGAAGTCAAGTTGTTGTTGTTGGGGTAGGGATGATTTAGATGGATGATATGATTTATTTAAACTGCTTTGCAATATGGGGAGGGAAAGAGGAGGAGGAAGAGGAGAGAGAAATTAGTTGTAGAGATCATCACTCTGAGTGTTGTGGTGGACAGAAAGGAGTAGCTTTATGAAATCTTTGGTCTCTTCCTTTAGTGACTTAAGAATTCCACTTTCAAAAAATCAGAATGGGGGGCACGCCAGCCCTGGAGTCAGGAGGACCTGAGTTCAAATTCAGCCTCAGACACTTGACACTTACTAACTGTGTGACCCTGGGCAAGTCACTTAACCCCAATTGCCTCACCAAAAAAAAAAAATCAGAATTGGCCCCCTATATACCAAAATATTTATAGCAGTACTTTTCATGTTAGTGAAAAACAATTGTAAACAAAGTGGATCTTTCTGTTGATCAGAAAATGGCTTGAACAGATTGTGGTTCATGAAACAGTACTGGGAGAACAATATACAAAATGACTGCAAAATAAACAAAAAATGCTGAAATAAAGTAGAATTCTGAATTACCAGTTGGTAATGATCCATCTTGGACACAAAGAATAGAGAAAATGAAACACACCATGGAGAGGTGTGTGACCCTAGCCACTGTATTCTATTGTTTTCTACAGGGAAAGAGTCCATCTAGTAATTGGGATTATATACAGAAATGACTAATATAGAACAAGGCAAAAGTAAATAAAAAGTATTTTTAAGAAAGTAATTGTTTAAAAACTAGAACTGCCTCTTAGGAAAGATTATAAAATTCAAGTCTATTGACTCTTTCTCTTTTGATTTTGATAGGTTAATGTAGGTATCAGGAGAACACAACTGTCCCCCTCCCCTTATGCAGGGGCTACCAAGAGTGTGGAAGCATGGAGGAAAGTCGAAACGAGAAGACAAATGAAGCTCATATTCTCTTTGACCGATTTGTCCAGGCCAGCACCTGCAAAGGGACGCTGAAAGCTTTCCAAGAGCTCTGTGACTATCTGGAGCTAAAGCCCAAGGACTATCGCTCCTTCTACCACAAGCTCAAGTCCAAGCTTAACTATTGGAAAGCCAAGGCCCTCTGGGCGAAACTGGATAAACGGGGCAGCCACAAAGACTACAGGAAGGGCAAAGTGTGCACTAACACCAAGGTAATGCTTCAACTGTATCAGCATCATGGATGGGGCTGCAGACTTAAGGATTTAGAACAGGTTCCACAGAGAAGAATCAGTGTTTTCCAACAGATTGAATGAGATATGCATCGATTTCAGCAACAACCCCAGTATGGAATAGAAACTTTATTACCTTGTTCAAAAGCCAGGTGTCCATCAGGCATGTTCACATTATGTTAATAGTGTCTTATGAGCCTTAGCTATCCAAGGTGACAACTCATAGAGACATAACCTATGTATGGACTAAGATTGTTATGTGAGTTTCCTTTAAATAGGTGAAAACAGGTTATCCACCTGAGCCACAGGATAGAAGTGAGCAAGTATAATAGGAAAGCTGTATTGCCTGCTTTTTTTCCACATTTCATATTTATTTTTACCTTCCTCTCAGTCATATCATGTTGCTTATAAAAGTACAGATTTGGCATATGTTGTAGATACTTGGTATTGAGGCAGTCCATGCCAGCTTTTGTTACATTTTGAAAAAGCCAATGGGGATGTGAAAAAAAAAAAGTGGGCAATATACTATTCAAGTCCAACACAAAATTCTTTTTCAATGATTTTTCATGGTATTGAGTAAAATTTCAGTGCATAGGATATCTACCAATATAGTCCTAAAAAGATTCTGCCAAAATACTTTATGTTTCTGTCATGTCTCTCATTATTGTTCAGCCTTTGTGTACCTGCTGAGACAGATACCTGGTCTCTTCCAGAATGTACATCTGAAAAAAACAAAGATCTCACAGAGCTTTCAAAATGAGAACTTAGAAAAGTAGGGTTTCTTTCCAATTTTAATGTAGAATTGTGTTTGGGGGGAATTTTGAAATGAGAAAACCTTATCTTTTTTAAGCCTGTCTATTAGTAGGATCTCTCAGGCATTCAGTATTTCAAGGTCTGTCATTTTCTAGGGCAACAGTTGAGAGAGAACTTAGAAACAAAGATAGCATCTCACATGAAGTCTTCTCCTAATAGTGAAAGACTAAAATGTAATGTTCAAATAACTTATTCAAGTACTGAAGGAAAGTTTTTTTAAAAATTGAATTCCTTCAAAGCTGAAGGAATACAAAACCATGCACACTCACTGCCTATGTTTAACCATTATGGGCTGGTCAGTGGGATATTGTCCTGCATTTGTTTGGGGTTTGTACATACAATTATTAATCAAACTATTAAGCAGAAAAGGGGCTATTGAGACCCTTTTGTAGATACTCAGCACTAGACTTGTACCCATCTCTTAGATGCTTTGTTCTGGCCTTGGTGTGGTCACAAGTATTTATTAAAGGGTTGAATTTTGTGGAAATCTTGTTCCAAATGGCAAGGTTGAAAGGAATTATTTCAGAGAAAACTTTGAAAGACCTATACAAGAGTTTTGTCTTTCTTTTCTTTCTTACCCCCCTCTTCTCCCCCACCCCTTTGCAACTTGGGGGTTGAGCAAGGTAGGAAGGAGAAGGGGGCTAGCCCAAGAAAAGACAAAGAAAAAAGATAGACGTTTTTACATTTTTTTTAAATGCATAGAAGTAAACAGAAGGAATGCCAAATAGGACATCTTTGAAAGTTACATGTTGAAATCATCATGTACTTAATTTTTTTTTGCATTCTTATTTTTATTTTTTATTATATACTTAAAGGAAAAGCTACCCTACATTTAAGAAAGATTCAGTTACATAAGTTAAAATCTTGTTTCTCTGTTCTACTTTGTATGTGGAAATGCTCATTTTATTTGGTGTTTATGTTCAGAATAAAAAAAGACAAGGGGGAGAAAAAGTAAATAGAAAAGTGTTCTTTGGGTGGGAGTTGTGAAATTATGAACCTGTTAAACAAATGTGGATTATCTCCAGAGGTGGTTCTCTTACCCTAACAGTAATTGTGTGTTTCAGTGTCTCATCATTGGAGCTGGACCTTGTGGCCTTCGCACAGCCATTGACTTGTCCTTACTGGGAGCCAAGGTGGTGGTCATTGAGAAGCGGGATGCCTTCTCCCGCAACAATGTCCTTCATCTCTGGCCATTTACCATACACGACCTGAGAGGTCTGGGTGCCAAGAAGTTCTATGGCAAGTTTTGCGCTGGGGCCATTGACCACATCAGTAAGTGACATGAAGTTTTCAGAACCTTTCTTTCAGAACCTCTTATTTTGTTTTGCTCTAAAGAAGCAGGTGGCACATTGGAGGGGTTCTACCCTGTAGCCCAGTTTGTTTGGTGGTGGTGGTGGTGGTGGTGATAACTAGACAAATTCTAGTTGTATTCTCTCTAGATTTCTTGATCTATGTTTTGTGTTTGAGTTTCTAAAATAGTTGCAAATTAATGCAGATTGGCATTGTTTCCTTAGGTGGCAGTAGCCCATCTGAAATCATTTGGAACCAGAGGATATCTGGATGAAATGTTAAATAATGGTCTTGATTCCCGGGCAGTTTCATTAAGGAGCCTATATCCTGAATACACCCAAATGTTCTCCTTTGTTTCCCTTAGACTCTGTAGCAGGGACCGTGGCGACTTTAAGCACTTGTACAGTTTTGTTTGACATCATCCAGCATTTGCTGTCTTCCACTCGCTATATTATTTGGAAGAAATAGTCTGCTAGACTAGAATCTGTAAAGTGTCTTGGATATACATACCGGTCTTAAAATAAAATGCATAATAACAGGGGAAGAAATTGTCATCTTTGGGAGAGTTACTCAAGAGGGTGGCAGTTCTGGGCATCTGAAAAGAAAAACTAAGACGTTTGGTAGTGAGATATGGCTGCACTATTAAAAAACTATGGATAGGCCATAGACTGTATTGGTTTTAGAAAAGAACTTAAGTTGCATTAATTCAACTGATCTATCTGTCATATTTTTTCTGATAAGCAGTGTGGTAATAGTGCAAAAGAAGGGAACCTAGATTCAGATTCTGGCTCAGATGCTTAATAGCTATGTGACCATGGGAAGTCCTTTGAACCTCTCTTGGTCTCATTTCTCTCATCTGTAAAATGGAGATAAGTACAGTTTCTCTACATTTATTGTAGAATTATTTTGAAAAAGGGCTTGTTAGACCATAAAGTGCTGTGTAAAGGTGAACTAACCATCATGTTTCCTGACAGTTTATCATGGAAATAAAATTTTCAGAGATCATTTAATCTATGTTCCTACAAATAATGGCTCTCTTGTTTTTATAGCCCCACCTTAAGGCAAGAGATAATTTAGATGACCTTAGTTGATTCATTTCCACCTAAACATTGTTGGCTTTTTCAGATAGTTCTCATCTCCCAAGTTTTTCTAGCAACCCAACTTTCTTGTCACCTAATCAATCCAGGTAGTGTCAATATTGAGCAGTATTTGGTAGGGATTTCACAGAGATAGTATGGGATATGGTGGAAGGAGCTTGGAACTGAGAATTACAAGATGATCATCCCAGCTTTGCCATTAACTATTTGTATGACCTTTGGCATTTTGCCTTTCTCATCTGTAAAATGGAGATGACATTCCTGAGAAGTAGGTAGGACAACGTCATGCACCGTGACAGCAATATTGTTTGATGAACTGTTAATAACTTAACTATTCTCAGCAATACGATGATTCAAGACAATCTCAAAGGACTAATTATAGAGCATACTATCCACCTCCAAAAAAAAGAGCTGATATTGAATGAACACAGACTGAAGCATAATATTTTTTACTTTCTTTCATTTTTTTTATTCGTTTTCTTAGACAAAATGACATATATGGTAATGTTTAACATAATTGCATATGTATTATCCATATCTAATTGCTTACTGCCTTAGGGAGGGAAGGAAGGAGGGATAAAATTTGGATCTCAAAACTTTAAATAAAAATGTTTATTTTTTAAAAAGTATGTTGGACTTACCAGCTGTGTGACCGTGGGCAAGTCACTTAACCCCAATTGCCTCACTTAAAAAAAAAAAAGTATGTTGGACAAATATTGAGAAAATAAGAAAACAAATTTGAAAGGAAGACACTTTGCAAAAATAAATGTATGATGGTATTACTGTGGAGAAGTAATGAGATTACTTCAAGCCGGATGAGAGTGGTACTGGTAGAACTAATTATATGTCATGGAAAGGCTGGCTTTTAGATCATATCCAAAATGATGGATTATTACCACTGATTACTTATATTTGTTAATGTTTCACAGACTAATTTCATACACATTTTTTTTTGATAGTCACAGAAATGCCATGAAGTAGACAAGGAGTGTAATCCCAGGAAACTGAGGCTAAAACACATTAAGAGGATTTGCTCAGTCTCATAGCTAATAATGGCAGAGTAAATACCAGTAAATACCCAGTCCTTCTAGCTCTTCATCTAGTGCTTCTTATCTTTCTTTGGGCTGTCCCTCTCTGCAAGGAACTTTGCTAGGCACTCTTGGAAACAGATCCAGTCCTCTTAAGAAATTCATAATCCTTTTTCTTTGGTCATCTACTTTTCTTGGAGGCTGTTGGGAAAGATCTTGGATAAGGAACCAGCTTTTAATCTCAGATTATCAGACTGTGTGACCTTCAGCAAATGATTTAATTTATGGGCCAGAGGTGTGCAGGGTTATAGGTTCCTCTCAGGGCAAAATTTGGAAGCGAATTGTGCCCCTCCTTATTTTATAGGAATGTTGTAAGGATAAATGAGGTAATACATGCATATATAAACTTTTTGAAAGAAAAGTGCTTTGTAACTCTATAAGAGTATAATAGTTGTTTTCTCTTCCTTAGTGCTTCCCATTATGCCAAAATAGCAGCCCAGTCTCCAATTTTTCTCTACATTTTACTTGGGGAAGTGGGGGGGGGGGCAGGTGGCGATAAGAAAGCCAGCTGTGCTTTTGTTGGCTCTATCTTTAACCATCCTATAAAAGGGGAGTGGCTTTGGGTCAACCTGGACGGCAGACACAGGAACATTTCTAACCATAGTTTGTATTTGCCCTTTAAAAAACCAGCTACATGGTATGACTTGGAAAATGTTTCCTGCCAGTGGGGGCATTGAGAATGTGAAAAATCCAAGAGTGGGTGGGTAGGTGAGGGACGTGGAGAGATGTTATCGAGTGGTACCCTCTTTTCTGTACAGCTTTGCTTTAAGCTGTTGTTGTGTCTATCCCTGTCCTTATCCTATAGGCATCCGGCAACTCCAGCTAATCCTTTTGAAGGTTGCCTTGATTCTTGGCATTGAAATCCATGTGAATGTGGAATTCCAGGGGCTGGTACAACCCCCTGAGGACCAAGAGAATGAACGTAAGTTGGAACAAAAGTATTGGGGACCACAGAGAGTAGAAGAATGGATGAGAAGGGGTGGAATCAAAGGGAAAATCTGTATAAGATTATTGGTTGGTTTCAGAGTAAGAAAATTTAGATTCCTCATTTCTACTGCTTTTTTCTACTGTTTGGTGATCTTTGGGTGTGAAAAGTAGACAGTGGGGTTGCATTGTGTTTCTTGTGGGAAATCTCTTCCTTTGAGAGTCTTCTTAATGACTTCTGTCTTAGAATTTGTGATCCATGTTGGTTTAAATATTATGTATTTGGATTGATAATCCTTGTGTCTTGAATACCCAGAATTTGAAAATAGTCCTATAAGGACTGTATAGGTCCTATCTATATAAGGATTTTGTTTTCTTTTTTGCATGATATAGGGCTGAGAGGGGACATTCATTTATATTTGTTCCACAGGAATAGGTTGGCGGGCACAGGTACACCCCAAAACACACCCTGTATCGGAGTATGAATTTGAAGTGATCATTGGAGGGGATGGCAGGAGGAACACCTTAGAAGGTACTGAATATAGAGACCCCTTTGTGTGAGAGTTCCTTGTCTGATATACCTCATCGTTATACCTTCTAGTTGTGTGTGTGTGTGTGTGTGTGTGTGTGTGTGTGTGTGTGTGTGTGCGCGCGCACGCCACACACGTGCACCAGCTGCTTTGAAGTTTAATGAATTATATTCCATGACAACGGTTACATTTCCCTTCCCTTCCCCCTGTCCCTACCCCAGCAACCCAGGGAATACCCAGGAAGCATTATAGTATGCTCCATTCAGAAATATCCCTTAAGGCCCAAGTAGAAGAGGGCAGGCTTCCCATGTTGCTCATCTCCTTAGCATTAGCAACACTATTAAGTCATAGTTCACAGTACTGGGGTAGGGATGGGGGAAGGATGGTGTGACAGTTGCAAGCTTTTCTCCCTTCTCTGACCTGACCCTAATCCTATCCCATCTCAGCTCTCTCATTTGAATTGATGATCCTAGCAAGACTTCTCTGGGAAACTTGGTTTTTCTCTAGGATTTCGACGGAAAGAATTTCGAGGCAAATTGGCCATTGCCATCACAGCAAATTTCATCAACCGTCATACCACAGCAGAAGCCAAAGTAGAAGAGATCAGTGGTGTGGCCTTCATATTCAATCAGAAGTTCTTCCAGGAACTCCGGGAAGCCACAGGTTGGTGGTAGATGTTGTCCCCAGTTTGGGTATGAAAATAGTGGGAAAAATGGGCAGTGGTTGTTGAGTAAAACAATAACATTCTTAAATGTGACATTTTCCACCATTATTTCCCTTCAATTGTTTCGCAGTATTCTGTCCCTTTCAGAGCAAAGAGGTTATGTTAAGGTATGTTGTTTTAGACCCTCTTTTTTCCCTTCAACTTTCCACCCCAAACCTTGGTGATGATTTATTTATCTTCAGGGTTTTCAAAACATTTTATGTACATTAACTAATTTGATTCTCACAACCACCCTGAATTCAATGCTCTTGTTATTTCTAATCCCCATTTTGCAAACGAAGAAACTAGAACTGAGAGACCTTAAGTGATTGGCCAGGTGAGTGTTTAAGGCATAATTTAAACCCATATAATCCTGACTCCAAATTTAGCATTCTATCTAAGATGATGCCAAGCTGCTTCTTATTATCAGTTCAGGTGTATTGATTCTCTGGTTTTTTTAATTGGGTCAATGAAATTCACTTTAAGAATAAGGTGTGGTTTTTAGATTATCTGGCTCTGGTCTAAGATAGGCAAGAGGCTGAGCTTCTATTCTTAGTCCTCCCACTGAGTTTTGCTGTATGGTGTAGGAAAGTCACTTGTCCTCTCTGGAACCCAGTTTTCTTATTGATAAAATTAGGGAGTTTCAACTATTTAAAAATTTCTTTGATTCCAGTTTTCTAAAGCCCAACTCACCCTCTCTATGAAGCCTCCATTGATTCTATCCTCACTAATAATCTTTTATCCCTTGGACCTGATTTGGCTTGTCGTTTTGCAACTTTCTAATGCATATCGGTGTTGTTGCATTCTGTCTTTTCCTTTCTTTCTTTCCTTTCCTTTGGTGACCTTCTCCACTTCCATGAGTATCTTTATACAGATGACTTCTACTCTCCACTGACCTCTGTTCCTGAATCACCCACTGCTTATTGTGTATTTCAAATAGGATGGCTCACAGATATCCCAAACTCAATACTTGCAAAACAGAACTCATTAACTTTTATCCCACAAACACACCTCTCTCTTGAACTTCCCTATTTCTGTTGAGACAAACCACCATCTTTCAATTGCCCTAGGTTCACAGTCTTGGCATTATCATCAGCTCCTAACTTATTCCTCACCCCACATATCTGGTCAGTTGTCACATTTTATTATTTTTATAACTACAGCATCTCTTATCTTTCCCCTTCTCACCACTCACAAAGCCACTACTTTAGTACAGGCTCTAATTATCTCTTTCCTAAACTATTTCAATGGCCACCTAATTAGTCTGTCCTTCCCACAAATCCCAGTGTGATTTTTCTTGAGCTCTGATTTCATCATGTCAATTCTGGTTGCTCCCTGTTGCCTCTGGGTTAAAATATAAACATTTGTTTGACTTTCAAGCCCTGTCTACCTTTCCATTCTGCTGCCTGCATTCAAACTACCTGGTATTTCTTTTGTTTATATGCTTCAGTAATATACATATTGTCTTCTACCTCTCCCCACCCAGGGGATTGTTTCAGGTTTATTACAAAGATCAGATGAAATAATATGTATAAAGTACATATAAATTTTCACTATTACTATTTGTTGGTTTGGTTTGGGTTCCTAGGATCACACCTGGCACATAGTAGATGCTTAATAAATCCTTATCAATTTCCTGATTGTCTATAACAATGGTGTCAAACTTAACTAGAATGGGGGCCACCAATCTATACATAAGAGTTCCTGGGGGCTGTTGACTTAGTTTTAAACTGTAATATTATCTCTGTTTTATTGTATTTTTATTTTGTTAAACATTTCCCAATTACATTTTGATCTGGTTTCACACCTACACACACACACACACACACACACACACACACACACACACACAGGAGTATTGCACACCATATGTTTGACACCTCTAGTCTGTAAGCTCCATCATAGTAGGGATTTTTCTTTCCTTCAACACTTAGCCCAGTACTTTGAACAGAATAGGTAATCAATAAACATTTGCTGAATTGAGTTTATTTTAGATATATAAACTGCAGATTTTTTTTGCTATATTTCTTCTTTCTTTACTACTTTGAACTTGGTTTCTTTCTAGCACCTGTTTTCATTCAAATCACTGTGCTAAAAGGTGATCTAATCTACTCTTTGCCATCTAGCATACAAGTCTTTACTTCTCCTAACTAGGTAATTCCTTATACCTCCCAGTTAGAACTAAAATCGTTGTGTTTTATCTAAAGCCTTCATACAATTTAAAACCATTCCTTTTATTTTTTTTCCCTCCCCTTAGTTCTGTTTACTAAAGTTGGATTTGTTCTTTTTCCACTTATTTCTCCTTGGTTCTCTGTGGGCCCATATTTAGTCATGTTAATGATGTTTGGGAAAGCAGCTGAATTTATGCATTTGTCTTCTGGCTACAGGTATTGATTTGGAGAACATTGTCTACTACAAAGACGACACACACTACTTTGTTATGACAGCCAAAAAGCAGAGTTTACTAGATAAAGGAGTGATACTGCACGTGAGTTGAGTTTCGTTTCAAACAGTTTCCTTTTATGCTGAGTACCTTTTGGTAATCTTCACCAGGGAGCTAAATTATATGGCTGTTCTACCTCCCAACCCCTCTACCTTATTTCTTCCAAGAAAAATAAAAAGTAATCCCATCCCGATCACCTGGCAAAATGAGCTTTTCTTTTAGTGCTCTGATAATAACAGTGTTGAACCACTGAGATTTCAGAGGCTTGATGATGACTTAATTTGAAGAGTAGAGAGTGCTATATGATGAGGCACAGCAGATTTGGCACAGAGGATCTGTTGACCTATAACTAGCTCATTAAAAGCACGAGTGCTGCTCTGTACTTATTGCATATATTTTTATCCAGATTACCCTTGGGCCTAGGCCAGGTAATGGTAAATTCAACTCAAGCCAAAATTTGGTTGGTCTTACTCAAAAATAACCACCCAGGGTGTATTTTCCTATCTTTAACCGATTGTATTCCAACCTTTATTGTATGGTGGATGATAACTGAAATGCCAAATTATCAGGTCCCATTTGGCTTGAATAGTTGGTGTCCTCTTATAAATAATCTTAGTACCAAAGCAAAATCCTACAAAAGGGAATCTTCCCTTGGTACCTTGGAATCCTAGGGATTCACTGTGTTTGAGGAGAGACATCCAGTGTTGATAAAGAGGTCTTTTCTCCCTAGAAACTGGCAGGTACATTTTATGTAGTTTTTGTGTTTGTGGGTTGAAAGAGGATGATGGGGGCAGCTAGGTGGCGCAGTGGTTAGAGCGCCGGTCCTGGAGTCAGGAATACCTGAGTTCAAATTTGGCCTCAGACACTTAACACTGACTAGCTGTGTGACCCTGGGCAAGTCACTTAACCCCAATTGCTCACTTTAAAAAAAAAAAAAAGAAAGAAAGAGGATGATAAATTTTAGTTTAGTTTGAGGGATACTACTGTTCCCTTATCTGAGGACAAAGTAAATTGGAAAACAGTAAGTATAAACACAGTGTAGTTGTTTGCTTTTGCCCCTAAATCTTACCTAGCTTTCCTTCAACCTAATGGGTATGGAGAAAAACAAGATACTCAAGCAGTTTGATATAAACAGCATATGTCCTGTTGTTGCTTCAAAAATATTGGGCGGGATTTTTGGTTTGGGGTTGTTTTTTTTTAATGACTGAGTGGCTATCCGTTTGCCGTCTGTATCCATCAAACTGCCATATCGAGGGACCAAGACTCATTTCAGAACTCCTACCTTAGACAGACTGTATTTGGTGAAAGGAAATATGTAGGAACAATTTTAGAATTTCAAGACCTGGTTTACTTTTCCTTTCTATTACTTTTCCTAGAAGGCATCAGGGGGGATTACACTATATATATATATATATATATATATATATATATATATATATATATATATATATATATATATATAGAGAGAGAGAGAGAGAGAGAGAGAGAGAGAGAGAGAGAGAGAGAGAGAGAGAGAGAGAGAAATTAGGGTTAGGGTTAGGGTTAGGATTGCAGATGCTCATTCATTCATGGGCAAACAGAGTTTCCAGGACAAACTTGAATGTTTCTGTTTTGGCTTTTAATATCTTATAAATAAATGTCATCACTGATACTTTGGACCTTTAGGGTCTACTTCCATAAAATAGGAAATGTCAGTGCTACTATTCAAATCCTGTGACTTCCTCATAAGGGAAGAAATGTCTAATACTGTTTTACAAAAATTTTGTTCTATCATCATTGTTTTCCCTTTGAAGATGGATTTCTTTGGGTCCTTTCACAATTTAACTTTCATTTATTGTATTGAATACATTTTCTTTTTATTTGCAATATATTTCTTTTCCCTAACCTTCTGGGATACTGTTGCTACCCACCTTAAACACTGAAACTTTAAAATCTTTCCTTTAGGCTGTATTTGAGATAGCAGAATCACTTGGTGATGATTCAGGTGGTTTTGCTTGTAGAGTGATATTGCATTTTACAGTTATACCTTTTGGTTTGTTTTTGTTTTTCTTTTCTTTTTTTTTTTTTTTTCCAGGGCAATGGGGGTTAAGTGACTTTCCCAGGGTCGCACAGCTAGTAAGTGTCAAGTGTCTGAGGCTGGATTTGAACAGTTATACCTTTTGTGAGCTGAAAGGATTAGAAACAGCCATTCTAAAAATTTTTATTGATACTTTCTATTTTTATATCACCTTTATGTTTTTATATATATTTCCCCCTTCTTACCCAAAGAGCCATCCCTTATAACAAAGAATATGAGGGGGGTTGGGGGTGAGTTGAGAACCAGTTCTAAGCAACACATCAACTGAGTATGACGAATTATGCAATGTTCGCTCCACCTTATTCCCCCACCCCTGAAAAAAAGAAAAAGAAAGGAGGGAGGGAGGTGCATTTCTTCATCTGTTCTTCAAAGTTACCCTTAGTCATTATTTTTTGTTTTGTTTTGTTTTGGGGTTTTTTTTACACTTAATCATTATAATTATACTGTATTCACTTTGGGGAGTTTTGTTGTTATAGTTATTATGTATATTGTTTTCTTAGTTCTTAAGTGTAGTTTGCATCACTTCATGTCTTCCCATTCTTCTCTGAATCATCCATATTCATTGCTTCTTAGAATGTAGCAACATTCCATTATTTTCATTTATCACAATTTTAAAAATTGTGTTCTTCCATCATGGACCTCTTCTCTCTTTGGAGACAGGACTATGCTGACACAGAACTCTTGCTGTCTCGGGAGAATGTAGATCAGGAGGCTCTGCTCAGCTATGCCAGGGAAGCAGCTGACTTCTCTACCAATCAGCAGTTGCCATCATTGGACTTTGCCATCAATCACTATGGGCAACCAGATGTGGCCATGTTTGACTTTACCTGCATGTATGCATCAGAGAATGCTGCCCTGGTTCGGGAACAGAACGGTCACCAGTTATTGGTGGCTCTGGTTGGGGATAGCCTGCTTGAGGTGAGTATGAAGGAAGTTCTTGTTCAGTCGTGTCCAATACTTAAGTGGTTTCCTTCTCCAGCTCATTTTACAGATGAGAAAACTGAGGCAAACAGAGGTTAAGTGACTTGCCCAGGGTCACACAGCTAATAAGTATCTGAGGCTGCATTTGAACTCATTTTCCTGACTCTAGGCCTGGTGCTCTATCCACTACACCACCTAGCTGCCCAATATGAAGGAAAGGGAATGATATCTTATAGGGGAGTTATGTATCTGATACTACAGAATGAGCCATAGTCAGAGATATGAGTGGAGTTTTTATATATCATTGTTATTTACTACAGCTAAACTTCTAGCAGAATGCCGTGGTTTTTTGTTCTTTTTCTCCCTTTAACTGATTTTACTTTCTCTCTTCTGCACTTCCCCTACTGACCCCAAAAAATCTTCTATGTAGCCTTTTTGGCCGATGGGAACCGGAATAGCCCGAGGCTTTCTGGCTGCTATGGACTCAGCCTGGATGGTTCGAAGCTGGTCTCTAGGAATCAGTCCCCTGGAGGTTCTAGCAGAAAGGTAACAGAAATGGGTAAACCCTGTTTGAAAACTAAGAATGTGGATATGTGTTACTTCCCTCTTGGCAATCTCATTAGCTTTCATGAATTTAACTTTCACCTCTATACAGATGACTCCCTGATCTGTGTCCAGCTTGTCTCTCCCCTAAATTTCAGTTCTAAATCATCAATTGCTTCTTGGATATTTCAAACTGGATATTCCCAAGACTTTCTTAAAAGTCAGCACGTCTAAAACTGAATTCAGCATCTTTTCTCCAAACCCTGTCCTCTTTCAAACTTCCATCCTTCCAGCATCTTTGATTTGTAAGCTTGGCGGCGGCGGCATCATCATCGACTCCTTGCTTTCTCTCACCCCACACGTGCTATCTTTTGCCAAATCTTGCCATTTCTTCCTTTATAACATCTCTCAAAACTGACCCCTTCTCTCTAATTGCACAAAGAACCACCTTAGTCCTGCTCCTCATCACCTTTTGCCTAGATTAATGTAACACCTTCCTAATTGGTCTCCCAGCCTGAAGTCTATCCATTTCTCACGAAGCTGCCAAAGTAATTTTCCTTATGCAGATCTGACCATGCCAATATCCTGCTTGATCAATTCTAGTGTCTTCCTGTTTCTTCGGAAACTCCTCTGTTTAGCTTTTAAAGCTCTACATAACCAACCTATCCCCAGCCTACCTTTCCAGCCTCATTAAATATCATCACTACTCCCCACCCGCCCATATACATGTACCCTACAGCTCAGGCAAACTGGCCTTCCCTGTGCTTCTCACTCCTAAAGCTTTGTCTTCTGCCTTTTTGCCTTTGCCCTGACTGTCCCCTATGCCTGGAAAGCTCTGCTTCCATACCTCTGCTGCATGGAGTCCCTCTCTTCCTCTGAGATGTGGTCCACACACTGTCTTCTGCAGGAAACTTCTGATCCACCCAACTGTTAGTAGTGGCTTCCCTCCCAAACTACCTTGTTTTTAGCTATTTTGTGTGTACACTCACAAAGCATACCCGGTAAATACACATACATATACATACACATATATATGTATATATGTATGCATGTATTAATTTACTTCACTTGGGTTTTGATGTCTAACTTTGTCACTTAAAAACACCCTTTTGGGGGTTTATTTTTCTCCTATTACATGAAGAAAAGATAAGGTTATTTTGTGAGATCTTAGAATTGGAAGGAACCTGGTGGTCTTGTCCCAAGTTTCTTAAACTGTGGGTTGCAACTCCATATGGGGTCATGGAACTGAATGTGAGAGTTGCAAAAAAATTGGTCATATTAAAAGGTTATATATACTATTTGATATACTTATGTACTTGGGGTCATGTAAAAATGTCTTCAGTGAAAAGGGGTCATAAATGGAAAAAGTTTAAGAAGCCCTGGTCTAGCCCAAAGCACCACCTGAAGTTTTTGCTTGTACATTAGTATTAAGGGATGATAATTCTACTGTATTATTGACAGATGATACCTGGTTCTTTTGTGATAACATGAAGAGGTTAAATACTTGATTAGTTGCTTTTCTCATTAGAATCTGGATGTCATTCTTGCCCCAAGTATTGGAATCTATGCTTGCTCTTATTGGCCAACAGCCAATCTGTTCCCCACATCATCATTTCAGTGAGTCGGGAAAGCAAGAAATGTTACATGATTTGTGCCAAGTAGGCAAGAATAGAATTTTTTACTGCGTCCTTCAGATGTCATATACTTCTTTTTTTTTTTTTTTTTTTTTTTGCGGGACAATGGGGGTTAAGTGACTCGCCCAGGGTCACACAGCTAGTAAGTGTCAAGTGTCTGAGGCCAGATTTGAACTCAGGTCCTCCTGAATCCAGGGCCGGTGCTTTATCCACTGCGCCACCTAGCTGCCCCTGTCATATACTTCTTATATGGACAGAAGAGTAAATGGATGTCACTGATATTTATGTAATATTGGTTTGTGATTTTGCAGGGAAAGCATTTACAGGTTGCTGCCTCAGACTACTCCTGAGAACGTGAGTAAAAACTTCAGCCGTTACAGCATTGATCCTGTCACCAGGTATCCCAATATCAATGTCAACTTCCTGCGGCCAAACCAGGTAAGGCATCTGGATTCAGTTTTATGATAGTCCTAAGTTATTTCACATATGTTTACAACGAAGATCTAGATGATTATAATATAATAAATGGTTTTTGGTGTAGACCTGTGATTTCACCATGTAAGGACCTGATGTTATATAGAAACAGGCTCCATTTATAAAATACTTGTAGTATCTCCCAACTGCCTCATGGTATTCCTATATGATTGAGAGTGATGGATGCAATTTTCATTTGGCAGATGGTGAAACCAAAGATATTGCTGATGGTGGTATAGGACTACAACCCAGGTCTATCTGACTTAGTCCCCTGCTTTGTTGTTTCATCATCTAGTAGCATTAATGCTTGGGGCAGGAATCTGGATTTTTCTTTTTTAAATTTTTGTTTGTTTTTTGAGGGGCAATGAGGATTAAGTGACTTGCCCAGGGTCACACAGCTAGTAAATGTCAAGTGTCTGAGGCTGGATTTGAACTCAAGTCCTCCTGAATCCAGGGCCAGTGCTTTAACCACTGTGCCACCTAGCTGCCCCCTGGATTTTTCAAAAGTAGAAATACCTGTTTCTTATCCACAGCTAAAATTTTGGGGTCTCTTTCCCTTTTTTTCCCTCTGCCTTTTATGTTAGGGGAATTGAGTGCCCTCTTTCTACAAAAGGCAAGGGGTTTCCTTATGTCCCTTGATAGGAGGTTGTTTTGTGAAGTATTCCTATTCCATCATCACTCTTCTGTATTGTGACTAAGGCTATTTCGATTTTAACTGGTTGGTAGTAGTGTTAATCAGAACAGTGTATCAAAGCTTATGGAGTCTTTCTCTGTTCTTTTCAAGAACTAATATTTTTGTTTTTCATAATAAAAATCATCAGTCTTCAACATCTTCTGCCTTGAGAAAATTAGAATGTGGATACTAGGAGATAGGATTTTCGCCTCCCTCTTTAATCTCTTCCTAGGTAGCTTGTTGTGCTAATAAATTGAGATTCCCTAATGAGGTGTGGCTTTTCTTTTAACCCCCAATTCTCCTTCAGGTACTTCATTTATATGACACAGGAGAACTGAAAGATGTTCACCTGGAAATGGAGAACCTAGTGAATTCTCAAGTAACACCAAAGCTTACCCGAAATGGTAAGTTCAAGCAATGGTTTCCCCAACTGGTGTTTGTTCAGGTTAAGTACACTTAGACAGCATGGCATGGTGGATAGAGAACTGGCCCTGGAGTCAGGAAGACCTTGACCTATACTGGCTCTTTGACATTGACCAAGTCTCTGAACCTTTGTATCTCAGGCAACTCTTTTAGATTACAAATTGTACAATGCAGATCTGCATTTGTGAAAGGAGTTTCTTCACTGGACCTAATAAAATCACAAGATTGAGGGGGGCAAAAAAGGCACCACAAGTAGAGATCATATGATATGTTCTGTAATAATAAGAGGTAGACAAGAAGGCGGTCCTACTTTTTTGTCTAAAGTAAGGAACATTTTTACTTTGAAAAGTACTGAATAAAAGCAAATTTGCTTGCTTGTAATTAATATTACTAGTATGTGGGTAAGATACTTGTGACCTTGAATAGCCTTGGGTTGTGAACATACAGTATTTAACAGGTTATTTCTACAAAACATTTAAAGTTAGAACTATGATAGCATGAAAATGATTTTTCCTTTAAAAAAGTTTTATTATGTATTCACAAACATTAACGAACATGAACATTTTCATATTTAAGGAAGAACAGAAAAAGATTATATTTTTAAGTATATATTAAACTTAGTATTCTAATTTTAACCAAGCTTTGCTTATCTTCATCTAAACTTTTCCTTTTCTGTATATTTTTAAAATACTTCATTGATTCTTCAATCTCTCTGCTCCTTGTTCTTTGTGTTTGTTTGGTGTTTTCTTTTGAGGGGAGTGTGGGATCACTCATTCTCACTTAGGTCACCCCTCTCCAGGTACTTGATTACATCTGATATGTAACCTTATGATCCTAAGCTTTTTAGGGTAACTCAAATATATTTTATATTTCTTCATTAATTAATAAAATTTCAATATATTCCTTAAACATCTCAGCTTAATACCTCTACCTCCAGCTAATCAAATATTATTTAATAAACTGAAGAAACCTCTTTTCCCAATAGTAGTTATTTATGTCTTTCCAAATATGAAATCCCATAATATACTAGGATAAAACGAATATTAAAGTTGCTTTTTTCTTTTTTGCGGGGCATTGGGGGTTAAGTGACTTGCCCAGGGTCACACAGCTAGTAAGTGTCAAGTGTCTGAGGCCAGATTTGAACTCAGGTACTCCTGAATCCAGGACCGGTGCTTTATCCACTGCGCCACCTAGCTGCCCCTTAAAGTTTCTTGACATGGAATATTTTAACTGAGAATTCAGTAATAAAGACATAATTATTTACAATAGTTTAGTAGTGGAAGTGATCACAGCCAGAGTTCCCTCCAGTGTTCACAGTAACTACAGACAACTTTACTTTAGTTGTAAAAACAGTTTGACACTAGTCCGTGCAGAGCAACACATAAATTCTCTCCACAAGATGAAGTTTATAATACTTTCATAAAGAAACACACTATCTCTGTCTCCCATCTCTGTCTTCAGTTTATCTCTAGCCATGATGGGAAAACACAGTCTCTTTTGTTTCTTTCAAACCCTGCCTCTCAATGTTCTCTCTCCAGACTCACTCTTCATGAATTTTTTTCTTACCAATGTTTCTTTATTAAATAACATTTAAGATAGTTCTAATATGAAAGAAGTTTCTCCCCTTTTCCCTCTGTCTTCTCCATTATTTTTCTCATCTATCAAACTGTATTTCACACATACTCTCCTTGAATGTAGGAAAAGCATCACAATATGATGTTAGTTACAAGTATACCTCCTATCTTCTCTTTTCTTGGAGAGACAGTAACAGTTTCTATAGCCTTCATAGAAGAGGCTGTTGAAACAGGGGTTACATTTGTATATAAAAATGGAATTTTTTTATGTTTGTTTAGTTTAGAATAATAAAAAAGGAAAAAAAAACAGCTACAGACCAGTTCATTTATTTTCTTATCACTGTTAATGGGGAAGTAGCTCTGACCTCTGAAGTTGGAGTTGAAATAGAATGCTGGTTTCTGGTCTACCCCCCCCCCATTCTTCCTGTCACCATTCGAAGTTATTATTCTTCATCGGCTTCTTTTGACAACAGATGATTCTTATACTTCCTCCATAGACAGACTTTCCAGGCTGCATTTGTCTATTGTACAATGTCTTTGGAGTATTTTCCTTCCCTACACTGCTAGGTGACCAGTGACTGCTGTGACTTTCTCTGTATTTTTAGAGTCTGTAGCTCGTTCTAGCAAGCTGTTGGGCTGGTGCCAAAGGCAAACAGATGGCTATGCTGGAGTGAATGTGACAGATCTTACCATGTCCTGGAAAAGTGGCCTTGCCCTTTGTGCAGTTATCCATAGATACCGCCCTGATCTCATGTAAGTTGTGGTAAACTATATTTGTACTTTTTTCTTGCCCAGGAATCTCAGAGTGTCCTGCCTGTGGTTAGCGACATGTTTTTCTTTTAGTCCAGTAAAGTGCAGGGTAAAGCAGTTTATCTCAATGACAATAATTCATATGCATCCAGTTATAATTAAACATCATCTACAAGGCACTATACAAGCCCAGTTTAGGAGCAGTTAGCTGTGTTAGACAGAGGTTAAGAAGCCCCAAACCCCTTTATGTGGGCCTACTTCCTTTACATATAGAAAACTATCATAACCCTTGAAGAAACAACTAAGAGTAGTAGTAGTGGTGTCACTTCCTTCTTTATCTTCCATTCCCATTAGATTAAACAGTTGTAGCTACTTTAGTCCCCACATAGAGTCCCATAAAATAGATTCACGTGAAAGTGAAATGAAGAAATATTATTTTACACGATAATCAGTATGCAATATCTTTGTGCCATTGGGTTTTTCCTCCTTTGGTTTTATTTTCACAGCTAGATATTTTAAAAGCATTCTGATGCAAAATGGAGAAAGACATTTTCAAAATGTTTTGATAATAGAAATTTCTAGTTTTCTTGGATGAGATGAATTTAAGTGGTTTCAGTTCCTTTGGTGGTTACTGTGAAATGCTTTGGGGCAGAACTTTCTAGGGGATGAGAAAGGTCTGAGAAGTTTGAGGTGGGTTTTTGAGACTTAGAAGTCAGTCCTATGTAAAAACTGCATCCAAGAAGAAAGCATAAGGAAAATGTTGGGGGAAAAACAACAAGGAAAGGCTCTTGCAGTTATAAAATGTCAAATGCTGCCTTGGTTGGTTCTAGCCGAGTTAGTTGTTTTCTAGTGGCAAAACAAAAGGCACTGAGGTCATTTGGCATTGCTTAGACCTCATTCAAATAGTTGACTCAGTTTGGGGCCCCGTGTTTTGAAAGACAGACTCTGTTGACAAAAGGAATTTTTCAAATTCACATTTTAAAATAAAATAACTTCTGAGGCATGGAGGTTAATAGTGGAATAGAGAGTGCTTAGTGAGCGCCAGAACGCCGACAGAGAAATCTGTGTCCATTTTTACTGAGATTGAACAACAAGGAGCTTCAAGTCCAGTGGGGAAATGCTCATCTAAGTACTTTGGAAAACTCAGGAAATTTAGCAATGGAAAAAAATCTTCCAAGGAAGGTTGTGGAATTTCCCTTGGAGGAGTAATGCTGATTTAAGAATTACCAGAGCTTGCTTGGCAAAACAAAAATCTCATTGCAGAGAGAGGGATACCAAGTGGGTTTTAGTTCCATTTGAGAAATCTGGTCTACATATGATTATTAGTATTTAGTATGTCATCAGGGCCTATAAGATACTAGCTAGTACAGGACATATATTATGGTTAAAGTCTATCTAAAGCTTATAAGGTTAGTTAGGTAAGAATAGTTTTCTGGTTTTTCTTCACCTGCTTCCCTATAATAGATCCTTGAGCAAGGATTTGCTTAGAAAATGCTTTACATTCTTTAAATCAAAAGCAGGAGAAAGAGAGTGTCAGGTAACATGCAAGTTTCTGCCTTCAGATTCAGTGGAGTGACATTTCCTTGTTTGTTCCTTTAAGAAATTCATTTTTTTTTAACCTCGCTTTCCAGAGATTTTGATTCTTTAGATGAACACAACACAGAGAAGAACAATCAACTGGCGTTTGATATTGCTGAAAAAGAATTAGGCATTTCTCCCATCATGACAGGCAAGGAAATGGCTTCAGTTGGGGAACCAGACAAGCTTTCAATGGTGATGTACCTGACCCAGTTCTATGAGATGTTCAAGGACTCCGTCCCCTCCAGTGGTGAGGAATCTAGGACAAAAGTCTATTATAAGTGGCAAATGCTATAAAATTCCTTCATTTCCTGTTTGTCTGAATTTCTTCCTACCCCACCCCACCCTTCTAGCCACATCCTTCAGCTGCACCACCAAAAGCATTCCAATAGGGAAGTCAGTGATTGACTAGAACTTTGCCCTCTTGGTCATGGAAACATTTTTTTTTTCAAGGAAACCTGAGAAAAACCTGCACAGGCTCTTATTTCAGTGCAATTGAACTTCAGAAAACTATACATTTGAAAAGTATATTAGTACCTCTTATAACTGCTGGTAGAAAAGTTAGTGTTTGGTAAAAATCTAGATAGGCTTACTTACTTACTTCACATGCTCTGTGGTCCAGACAAACTGACTTCTGTGCTACTCCTCAGGCAGAATATTCTGTCTCTGTTCCATTGCACAAGTTGTCCCTGCTGCTTGGAATGTCCTCCCACCTCTTTAGAATCCCTGATTTCCTTCATATTAGAGCTCAGACTCGAGTTCCTTCATGAGATCTTTCCCATTTTCTAACTGCTTGCCCCCACACTCTCCCACCTAGCTATTAGTATTGTCTCCCCCATTTAGACTATATTTACTTTAAAATATGGATTGTCTGCCCCATTTGGACGACAGTCTAAATCTGAGGGGCTAGTAACTTCTTTACCAGCTCATTGAGTGGAGGGATTGTTCATTTTTTATCTTTATATTCAGTCCGTCAATAGATGTTATTAAATGTCTTTTATATGCCAGGAAAAAGAAAGGCAAGAGATAGTTTCAGCTCTCTAGCAGCTCACTGTCTAATGGGGAAGATGCATTACGTGCAAACAACTATGTATGATCTATAGACAGGGAAAATGGGATAAATCAGGAGAGAAGGGTTCTGCTGGGTATTGTGCCTCATTCTTAATAAATACTTGTTGGTTGGTGATCAAAAAAGATGCATGGTCAAAACCAAAAAGGAGGTCACTTCTGAGCTTCTTGTGGAAGTTTCTGACCCAAGTATTTCTGCTCACAGTTACCTTGGATGCTGAAGAGAAAGCGGTCCAGATTGCTAGTACCAAATCCCCCATCTCCTTCCTTAGCAAACTTGGACAGAGCATTTCCCGGAAGCGCACTCCGAAGGTAAAGAAGATGTTCTTTCTTATGTTGGAAAGCTGATCATATGGTGAGGGAATTTCTGGATATAATGTTGACCAGAATAAATATTTTCTCTCCCCTCTCTCTTCCCCTCCCTCCCCACCTTGGTACAGGATAAGAAGGAGAAGGACTTGGATGGTGTGGGGAAGAGGAGGAAGACCAGTCAGTCAGAGGAGGTGAGAATCAACTTTAAAGATTATTGAATATAGGGGCAGCTAGGTGGCACAGTGGATAGAGCACCGGCCCTGGATTCAGGAGTACCTGAGTTCAAATCCAGCCTCAGACACTTAACACTTACTAGCTGTGTGACCCTGGGCAAGTCACTTAACCCCAATTGCCTCACTAAAACAAAACAAAACAAAACAAAAAAAAGATTATTGAATATATTAAATTTCTTTCATGTTGTTCATGTTCTCCAATTTCTACTCTTACTGGATCAGATTTGGGTATATTTTCATACTCATCCCTAAGCTTTATATTGATTTCAGTGGTCAGATCTCCTTTCTCCTTAATGTTTATTATTATTATTATTATAAGGAGCATCATCAATAAAATGCACTACTAAACCAATATTTGCCATCTGTCCTACCATTGTCTTCTAAATTTCTTTCCCTAGGCTTTATTCTCTGCCTTGCCTCTAAACTCTTCAGGCCTCTGGCACTGTCATTTGACATTTATGTAGCCTAAGGACTACTATCTTCTTGCTTCTGCCTTGCTATCTTCTCTCCTCCTAAAGCCTGAGGATTTCTAGCCCTTTCTAGCTACCCTGAAGCTGAACTTTCTGACAACTTTCTCTGGTGTATTGTCTACCCAATTAGAGCGTGAACTCCTTGAGGGCAAGAACTCTCAATTTCTTAATTCATATCTAGCATTTAGCAGTGTGCATTACATATGTAAAGTGCTTCATAAGTATTTTTTCATTCATTCATTGAGTCATTTAGTCAGAGATATCCTCCCACAAGCCACACTGTTAATGCTAGCAAAACTATACTTTCTCCCTTTCTGAGTCCTGAAAGAAGATATAGGGAAAGACATTTGGGAGAGCTCCATTGTGATTGAGTGTTTTGATTCTTGGGTTTTGCTGTCTTAGGAGGAACCACCTAGAGGTTACAGGGAAGAGAGGCCCACTCTGGTAAGCGCCCTAACTGACAGGAGGATCGATGTCGCTATTGGCAACCAGAATAAAGTCAAGTCCATGGCTACTCAATTACTGGCAAAATTTGAGGAGAATGCACCACTACAATCCACTTCTGGCATAAGGAGACAGGTAGGACATGTGTCTTATCCTTGGACCCTTACTTGGATTTGGGTTGAGGTATAGGAAAATAAAAGGTCATTTTGCATTTTTTTTTTGTTGTTATCATCAAGAAGCATCTTTGTTGCTGACCCTGCTATGCTAAGTCCTTCTGGGCCCCAACAGTACAGAAAGAAACTGCAATGCTGGCCATGCTACCTAAATATGGTGACATCCAGTGAAGAGTCATGATCAAGGAGAGGTTGGACCTTAGGGAAAGATGATGGGCATTCCTTGGCTGATTTAGCTGGGTTCCCCCTTGCCCATTTCTAAAGTCTAAACAGGTAGAATTCAGGAGGAATCTGAGCCCACTGTGTATCATCTCTGTCCAGAGGACTTGGGGTGACCACATTAGTTTTGTCTCTAAGTATCCTGATTCCTTTCTCCAAAGAACCCAACCTTCTCAAGTTCATAGCAGAATAGATTTTGGCCAGAATATAAGATTTCCGGATTTGATCCCAGGTCTTCTTATTACAAATCCAGTGTTCTTTCCACAGTACAACACTGCCTTGAAACTTTGCTGACTCTTAATCTATCAACATGTTTCCTATGACACCAGAAAAATGTCTGATAATTTAATCAGCAAGCCCCTTCCGATCTCAAGATTCTATAAAAAGGCCTGAAAAAGTTTTGACTTACAAAGAGGGGCATCTTTATTACTCCTCTCTTCTAAACTTTACAGGAATTTGGGAGGGGGCGTTGGGAGGGACAGTTTTTAGAATCCTCTTTTTTTAAATACGTTATCTTTTGTTGTTTTTGCATCACCTAAAATTTCCCCTGTATTTCTTCCCATTTCCCTTCTTCCCAGAAGGCCATCCCAGTTATTTTAGAATTGTAAGAGGAATTCTTTTTTTTTCCAAAATGACCTGGCACTCTAAGATAACTTCTCAAAGGTGGTATCTTCTTGTCTTTCTTTATGTTTCTTTATAGTGAGTCCTACATTTGTCTATTCTCACCATTCCAAATATCCACATAGTTTCTAGTCTATCGGGAATAAAATTGACTTTATTTTCGGGAGCAGCAACCTAGCCAGCCTTCCTTTTCTCATTTGGTATTAAGAGGAAAACTGAGTTTAGCTAACCATGTTTCTCATTTGGGGTTAGTAGTTTGGCTTTCCAAAGTGAAAAAAGACTAAGCAAGAGAACTATGGAACCTGAGAAAAGAAAAGTCAAAATCATATATACTACCATTTTCTTGTTTGGGTTTTAATTTGATTTGTTTTTCCTGTAGTTATAATTGTGATTTTCTTGGATAATCCATTCTTACTATGAATCATTTTTATCAAGAATTATTTTTTTAGATCATAAATATATGTTTGATACCATGTCCTCTTCTTCCACCCTCCAGTCAACAACTTCCTTTAAATTCCCCTGCTTCTTATTTTATTTTATTTTGTCTCTTTGTCCTGACTTCCCATCCACTCTTGATTTATATATGACAGCCAATCCAAGAGCGTTGTATCAGCCAGCCATCCTTCAGACAACCTGAGCAGGGCCGCCCTGCTCCGATACCTCAATGGAAACAGGTAAAGGAATTATGTAGTGACCAGGATGTTTGTCTTCTTAGGTCTCCCCTCCTTTCTCTTCCTTGTGAACAAGAGAACAATGAGGCCTGAAATCTTTTATGCTTCCTTTTGGAGTAACTATTAGGTTTACAGCAACCCGATAAATTGTTACTTGCCAGATCAGAACAGGAAAATAATAAGTAATGCTAATTTATCTTATTTCACTACTTGTATACTTCCTTATGGTAAACCATTTTAGGGACTTAAGGACTTCCAGGTGTTTATGAATGTATACTTAAGTGTATAATTGGAAGACAAAATACATTTTGGGCCTTAGATAATTATCATATTTAAGTAGATACTTTTCACTTTAAAGTCTATGAACTGGAGGCAGCTAGGTGGTGCAGTAGATAAAGCACCAGCCCTGGATTCAGGAGGTCCTGAGTTCAAATCCAGCCTCAGACATTTGACACTAGCTGTGTGACCCTGGGCAAGTCACTTAACCTTCATTGCCCCACCCCCACCCCCCAAAAAAGTCTATGAACTCCATTTTTCAAGATCTGGCTACTAGAAGAGTTATAGAAAAGAAAATGCTAAATTTTTCAGTCCTGAACATAGTGACAACATGGTCTTTAATTTCAGAACAATTCAGGGCAATTGTGTACAAGCTAATACCAAGAAAAGTATCTTGTAGTTTAAAAAAATTCTAAACAGAGCTATTCCCTGGGCATGTTCCTAGGGTTCTGTCCATAAATTTAAATCTTCTCCTGGGAAAGACTGTGAAAACCAAGCAGGGTTAGGATTATACTCTTGAAGGTACAACCTTTGCTAAGCAATACAGTACAGAAAGGAGGGGTAGGGGTGGAGGAGGGTATTTAAATGTGGCAGCAGAAAGAAGCAGAAAATCCACAGGTGGGGTCTGGTTGCCTTTCTACTTGACTTTCTCCTATATCATAATTAAACGTGTTGACTGTGACCTCATTAGCTCCATTAGACTGCAAGATGGCCCCCAAATTGGTTTAAGCTAAACTTTAAGAAATAAATGGGGCCCTTACCTCTAAAATGAACCTTGTTTCAATGACAATCTAAGTCTGTAGAAGTCTGAAGAACTTTGCATTCTATTTGTGATCTATCCTGTAAGATTCCAGTTTTGAAGAGAAATGCTTTTAAGGGGCAGAAGTGAGAAGTCTGTTAAAAAGGAGAGCAGAATATTTCAAATCCCCAAGCTTTCTTAAAAGGCCTTGGAAATGAGGATATCACCATGTTTGGAGGCACTCGGAATAATGATTTTTTTATGTCAGTGGGAGAGAAAACTACTGTAAATACCATCTGCTTGAGGCACTTGCAGACGGACCTGCTGGGTGATATGAATAACCAAATAAGAATAACCAAAATTCTTTAGTTAAACTGGTATTTCCTTTTGAATCTATAAGCAGGTAGTGAATAGAGCACAGAACCTGGAGTCAGGAAGACCTGAATTCAAATCCAACTTTGGATGCTTATTAGCTGTTTGATCCTGGGCAAGTCACTTAGCCTCAGTCCAAGTTTCCTCATCTGTTAAAATGAGGATAAGATAATGATAGCACCTTCCTCTCAGAGTTGTGAGAATGAAGTGAGATCACATTGGCAAATTGTTTCACAAACCGTAAAGCATTATATAAATATTAGCTATTACCATCATCATCATAATTAATCAATATTTAGTATACTGGGCACTATGCTAAGTGCTAGGGATATAAAAAGAAGGAAGACAGTCTTGCCCTCAAGGAGCTTACATTCTATTATTATCATCATTATTATTTTTTAATTAGCAGCAGCAGCCACAAGGGAGCTGCCTGATCGAACAGGAGTTGTCCCAAAATGGAAGGTCTACTTCTTGCCTACTCCAAGCGATTTTTGTCATTCTTGTCAGTCTGCATGCCATTTTGTCTCATTTTGTCATTATCATAAAGCATTTGTAAGGTACATCATTTGTTGGTGGCCCTGTGCAGAGAAAGTCATATGGGGGACATCTCAGTGGCTTGGTATGCCTTCAGTCTTGGGCCACGCTGAGTCAAAAGCACACACATATTTAGGAAACACAGCATAGAATTTAAAAATGAATGAACACACTAGGGGAATAAGTGGGGCAAAGATATGTGCAAGGAATATTTTTGCAAATTTCATCTCCATATTAGATGGGTAAGAAACATTGACTTTAAAAAAACAACAACAACAAAAACAGTTCCTGAACCTTGGCAAGGATTTAAGTAAAAGAAAAGCTTACTCACTTTGGCTTCTCACATGCAACATATTTCTTTGAGAAATGGTATTACATGATCACAAAGAAATATTCATGAAAAGACTATGGCTCCTTTTTCGTATGTGTGTGTGTATGCGCGCACGTGTGCTTGAGATGTGCTCATTAACTAAAATATATATACTGATTTTTTTTTTCCAAGAAGAAAAGCAGAGGGTGGGATCTTGAGTCTTGATCTAAAATTATCACCTGAAAAAGTGTAGGATCTAGTAATAATAATACAGGAGCTTTTTGTTATGGTAGAAAATCTCCTTTCATACTCATCTCCTTCTACTTCCTACTTCTCTCCCTCCATGTCCCCCTTCAGATGTGGGACATTGTGACTCATGGTGTGATCTTCTCTATCCAAGTAGCTCAGATGGTAGGGAGGGGGCAGTTCTGGGCTGGAAAGCACTACTGTGCTGGCTAAGTTGGCCAAAGGAGCGATTTTCGGGGGTGCTCCAAGCAGAAGGGAGAAATGAATGACCTCCATGTTTGTTTAAACATTCTGGCTCTTCCTCTCTACATCCTTCTGCATCTTTACCTCAGAAATATATCCTTTAGGCACACAGAAAACTCTTTTTTTTTTCCCCGGGACTTGTACATCTTATAGACTGTCCTCTCCATTAGAATCAGATGCTCTAAGCAGGACAACACCCACCTCCTGGCATAACCCCACACAATCATTCTCAGTATCGTATCAGCTTCTCAGAAGGTCACTAGAAAATGTAAATACAAAAAGGAAGCAACAAATGTCTCGGAACCCTTAAAGGGTTCTTGCAGGAAGTGACTAAAAAGGAGGGAATGGGGAAAAGAAGCTGTGGATATCCAACAGGATAGCCAAGGTGTTCACTTGGGGGAAATGTGATTTGTTTTTACATCTTCCTTCCTATACTTCATTGTAGTTCTTTGGCAGAAATCCCAGAACTCTGACTATGTAGAAAGAACCATTGAGGAAGGAGGCCATGGCAAGATGGTATCCCAGATGGTTTGAGTCTCTGCTTTGCTACTGATTGTCATTCATGTGTCAGTTGGTTCTTAATCTTGTGTGTGTGTGTGTGTGTGTGTGTTGTGTACCCCTCTGATAGTCTGGTGAAACTTATGAACCCCTTCTCAGAATAATGTTTTCAAATGCATAAGATACATAATATTAAAAAGAAATATAGTATATTGAAATACAATATACTATATTATATTGGAATATAGTTAATCAACTTTTTTTAAGGTTCAAGGGACCCCTGGTTAAGAATTCCCAATCTAGACCAGTATTCTAGCCAAGGTGATTAACAATCAATAATCAAACTCTTATTCTTCACCCTACCATCCCATCTTCTAATATTTTACTAAACCCAACAAGTAATAATAGCTTTTATGTAGTGCTTTGTTTAACACATATTATCTCATTTCAAGTGAGGTAATACATACACAAAACCTTACAAACCTACACAGTATATAAATATTAGCTATTATTCTTTTATCCTCATGGCTGGTTGTCAGTGAGTCTTGCAAATGTCATTCCTACTTGATGGATGAGGAAAATGTGAATCAGAGGGATTAAGTGGCTTGGCAGGGATCATACAGCTAGTAAGGGGCAGAGCCAAGATTTAAACACAGGGCTTTTGATGATGATACCAGGTACCGTGCTAAGAGCTGGGGATAAGAAAATGTTTGCCCTCAAGATGCTTATATTCTAATGTGGGAAGAAGACAAGACATAAAGGGAAGCTGGAAAGGGTGGGGAAGACAGTCACGTATTAGCATGGTTCAGAAAAGGTCAGGAAATGATTTGGAAGCCTCATACCAGAATAAGGGCCAAAGCCACGATTCAGAACCCAAATTGATTCTATGGGCAGAATCCAGGGTTCCAGAGGATGAGGATGACGGCTGGAGTGCAGATGGCCTTGTCCTGAAGCAGCTAATAAGTGACCAAATCAAGTGATTTAGAACGTGCCATACTTGATTAGCTCAGGGGGGTTTGTTTGTTTTGTTTTTATATTTGCTTTTATTTTTGAACCTGATAGTCATTGATAACCATGAACTTTTCTATATACAAAAGACAGAAAAATTCGATTGTATGTGAAATTTTGTTAATTTGTTATGTATCGTTTCAGGGGGTTTACATAGTAAATTTATTATTGTTGTACCATTACTACCCTGCTTATCTTTGTTCCATTCTGAATGCACAGTACGTTGTCCTCCGTATAGTGTGAGCTAGCCCTCATAGAAATGCAAAACTGATGGGGGAAGAGGGAGACATTGAAGATGAAAAGCTAGCATCTCTTAACTGTACCATAATTCTTATCGATGTGGAAAGGGCAGAGGAAGGAATTCCTCTTGGTGATCTGTCAGAGGCTGCCCCATAGCCTTTCCAAAGCCAGCCTGTATTTTCCGACCAGCTTCAATGTTGTTTTTTTCCTTCTTTGTGTGTCTTGTTAATGTAAAAGCAACGGCGAAAGGAGTGTTCTCGGACATGCCCGAAAAAAGTGATTACACTTTCTTCTCCCTCCATTCCACCTTCTCGGTTTTATAGCAGTCAACAGGTGATGCTTTCTGCATGGCCTCTCTTCCCTTTTCCTTGTCTTCCTCACCTGTGTAGGTGGCTAGACTAGTGGCCAAATCAGCAGTCCTTCCTATTAATGAGAGCCTTACAAAACTCCTTATCTTCATTGCTACAAATTATGTGATTCCTGACTGTTCAGACCCTGAATGATTTCTTTTTCCCACAAAATTAGTATCAAAACTCATACTACAGTGAAAATGAATACAAAGGTGTAGATTGTCACCAAACTAGGGCACAAAGTCCCAAGCAAAGGAATGAATCTAAGAGAAGTTGATTCATTTTACATTATAGGCATGCCCCATGATGAAATTGGGCAAACTAACATTTTTCAATAATATCTTATACATTTACAAACCTCATGATAAAGTTGTAAAGCTTAATTGTGAAACCGAGGCCCTAGATTCTGTTGTTTCTTTTTAATTAACTGTCCCCCTAACATCATTTGGCCTAAAGTTATGTTTTCACAGAACTAACATTAGGTGGGGCATAATCTCCATATAACTAAGGTCAGGGTTACCATTTCTTTATATTTTATTTCTACAGTGGAAAAAAGTCAGATGGGTATTGCCCATCTTCAGAGCAACCTATTCTTGCTGAGTTCATAAATATGCCTGCCTCCTGTTTATCCACTGAATGGTCCACTTTTCACATTCCCCTAACTCAGTGCAGGCAGTGCAAGACCACTTCAGACAGTGTTGTATAATGAATTTAGAATAATGAGAGCAATAACAGTTGTGCCAAGAATATGTTCCTCAGAGAAGCTTTTTTAAAAGTGTATTTGCACATGGGATTTTTCTGGCCTTCAGGAGTAACACCTGTAGAATCCTGTGAATTTTCATTTCTGAGGCAGAATACAATGATTCTGAAGGAAGTCGTTGCCTCATCTAAGAAGGCCTGTTTAAATGATAGGTGGTTTTAAAACCTTTGAATCTATTATCAGGACTACCTATGAGCACAAGTTATTTTATATTGTTCTTCTCTAAGATAATTTAAAACTAAAAACATCCCCCTCACCTCTGTTGAAAAAAACTGGAGATGCCTGTCAGCGTCACTTAATTATGCCACAAATTTGAATTTGAATTTGTCTATTTGAAGGCATTTAGTACCACTTGTGTATTTGGGTCCAAGAACTGAATCTTTAAAAGACCTAGTTAATATATCGTGTTTTCTCCCTTTGGCATCCTGCCGAGGCTATGTGCCTGGGAAGTCCATAGAGCAGCAACTTTGAATCACTTCTTTAGCCACTATTTAATTTCAAATTGAATCCTTAGGCCTTTAGCCATAGAAATTTATTCCCTACCATATGTCTATGTCAGTTGCTTCCTTTATTAAAGTGAGCCAATTATATATTTCTCTTTAAGGTTTACTAACCCTCCCTCAGTGATAAAATTGCTAAAAACCCTATCTCCATCTGTCCTTTGAATAGACCTAAGTTTTGCCCCTGTGCTCTTCTAGGGTGGGGAGTGATCCCCACCCTAGAGTTTCCTCTGGACTATTTGTAGTGGTCATTTATTCTAGCCAGTTTCCAACTCACTGCTTTTCCTTTCTAATGTCTGTTTTGGAAAACTTCACTTCTCTAACCTGCTTTTTTTTTTTTAAACCCTTCTGTTTAACTTCTTTGCTCTCCTGCCACTGTGTGAAAGATATGAGTTTGTTCCACCTTTGTACTAACTCTAGTTTCATTTCTCTACCTGTCCTAAAGTTGGACACCCTGGCCACAAATATGGATTTGTCCTTGTGTGGGGGATTTAGTACAGATGGGGTTTAAGGTTTTGGGGGAGAGGGAGGCATGGGAAGAGGGAAATGTTTGAAATTAACACGGTGAATTTTTTCCAGTCTCATTTCTCACTGTCATTTAGTATGTCCAAATAAAGCCTTTGGCTGGTGCTTAAGTTTACACTTTGTTGCCTACAGATGTACAGGGATCTTGATGCTGACAGCCGTGGCAAGCAGAGTCCCCACTCTGAAAGGGTAAAAAGCATGAACCCATCGCATGGGGTGCTAAGAGAATAGACACACATCTGGGGTGCACAATGATGGGAAGGCACAGCAGACAGCAGAATGTCCTCTCAGTTGCTTTTTGCACTTTTGCTACTCAAACAAAAACCAGATATCATTTGGAATTTCTTACTGAGGAAGATTCAGTACAGATCATGCTCCCAGAACAGAATGGCATTCAGACTCTAAGCTATGATGATGTATATATTTCTGCTGCTCTACAGAATCCTGATGGCTTTCAGCTTTCTGCCTATCTATTCCTTTATGGTCATCTCTCTCATTCTTTTTATGAGTGCCTCATAGGTATAGTGAGTGGGACACAAATGGTTAATTCCACGGGTGAGCTTTTGAGAGCACATTTATTGGCTGTCATTCACTCTGCCTTTTTGATAGCTATAATATCTTGGGCCTGGGGATGGGGAAAGATATTGAAGAAGACAGCTCTCACCATTGTTGAGAATTTTAATATTAAGGAGATAGGAAGAGAGGGAATACTAGAGTGAGACTTTTAAGAAATTTTTTTATTTTTAATTTTTCTCAATTACATGTAAAGATACTTTTTGAATTCCAAATGTTTCTCCCATCCTCCCTCCCAAGGCCAGCAAGCAATTTGATATAGGTTATACATTCCTAACATATTTCCACATTAATCAGAACAAAAAGAAAAAAAGCCACAAGAAAGAATAAACAGGAACAATAACTAAAAAGCAACAACAAAAGTAAAAATAGTATACATTCAGATGCCATAGTTCTTTTTGTGAATGTGGAGAGCATTTTCCACCAAAATAAGTCTTTTGGCATTGTCTTGGATCATTGATTGTATTGCTGAGAAGAGTTAAGTCTATCACAGTTGATCATCCCACAATGTTGTTGATACTGTGTACAGTGTTCTCTTGGTTCTTCTCATTTCACTCAGCATCAATTCATGTAAGTCTTTCCAAGTTTTTCTGAAATCCATCTGCTCATCATTTCTTAACAGCATAATAGTATTACATTATATTCATATACCACAACTTGTTTAGCCATTCCCCAATTGATGGGCATCCTCTCAATTTCCAATTCTTTGCTACCACAAAAAGAACAGCTATAAATATTTTTGTATGTATGGGTCCTTTTCCCTTTTTTATGATCTCTTTGATATATAAACTAGTAGTTGTATTGCTGGGTTAAAGTTTTAAAGCCTTTTTGGTATGGTTCCAAATTGTAGAGTCAGACTTAATGTAAGTTTGCCGGGTTATTTGAATGGTCAGTTGGAAAATCAGGACTTAAAACACAGAACCTTGTCGTTGATAATTTGACTAATGAAATAATATTTAATGGACATCCTACTTAATTTGTCATTAGCAGAAATTGCCATTTGGCCTATGGAGGGCGTAAAGAATGATCCCTTGCCATTGAGTTTATACAACAAACTCTTTCTGTTCTCTTTGATTTGTTTCTAGACATATAAGAAGAATGCATTTGGGGCTAGTAGTTCATTTATATTCAAGTGTCTATGGAAGCAAAATAGTCTCTTTGCCTCAGCCTCTTCTTCCATTCAGGAGGAGATAAAAAGCTAGAAGTACATATAGGTTCTAAATAGCAACAGATGAAGTGCATGATTGAGGCTGAAATGGGATTGAAAGATATCATCTTGTCTTTTCATAGGCTGCAGGCTGCATTTCTCTTGAGTCTCCCTTTTTTTTTTTTTAAAGTGAGGCAATTGGGGTTAAGTGACTTGCCCAGGGTCACACAGCTAGTAAGTGTTAAGTGTCTGAGGCTGAATTTGAACTCAGGTACTCCTGACTCCAGGGCCGGTGCTCTATCCACTGTGCCACCTAGCTGCCCCTCGAGTCTCCCTTTTTAACAAGTCCTTTATAAAATCAACTTTTCTATTTAAATGTCAGTCCAGGCTGACATTCTCTCAAAAAGGATGTTAACTTCATTGAGAAGGTAGTGCCCTTTAGGTGAGAGAAGGCTGTTTTCTTTTTGGTCATTTGAATTTAGTGGGGTTAGAATTTAGAGATAAAAAGGTGAAGGGTAGGGAAAAGACATGTCTTGGAGTTTTGCCCTCAGAAGATAATGAGTTGAATGCGTTTCTCATTTTTTTTGGGAAAGACTAATTCTTTGGCTCCATTAATGTACTGGGCTGCAGTCCAATCATTTTGGAGGGACCTCATTTTCAATGACTCTTTAAGCCCTGTTCATTATCTTGCTTGTGACCTTACTTTCCCTTCACCAAATAACATTATCTTTGCCTGTTCTACCTCCTGAAGGAAACTTTTTTTTCCTGTTTCTTTCTTTTCTTGTACTGCTACTTCCTGCAGTGATCTCACCAGGTTTTTTCTGGTGGCCTTCTTGTTGAAGGTACCTTGAATACCAAGCACAGGGAAGGCCAGTAACCCATGCTTCTGGAGCAAAGGCCAGTCAAGCATTAGGTGACTGCTGCCCAGCATTATTCTTATCCATTTGTCTGTTAATAAAGATGTGGGGGGGGGGCGGGGGCGGGGGGGGGGAGTGGGGAGAGGTCTCCTTGGAGCTGCACTGGCAGAAAGTATGTGATCACTTCAATATGTTACCTCCCACTTCCTTTAGGGGAATCTAACATTAAATCCACCCACAAGTCTTGGGCCTCTAAGAACCAATTACCTATCAACGGATTGCCTAGGCTTGCAAAGTTCCAGATTTAGCTAACCACATCATTAAAATAGCAAACCTTTTGGTTGGACCTGTCTGTTTTTTGTACAGTAAATAAAGGGGTCAATGGCTTGGTTTTTTTTTTTTATCCTGGTTTTTTCTTCAAGCTTCCGCAGGGTCTTGGCAAAATATGATTAATGGATCTGATACTCCTCTGAGGATTAGCAGAAAAGGGAAAAACAGCAGCAACAGCAGGTGTTGGCCCTTTCAGAGAAGGGGATAACTTCTCTTTTTTGCATTTGGTTAATTCCTTTACTTCTGCTCTCTGTAAGTGAAGAAGCCCACTTTACTCAGAGAATAACCCAAATCAGCCTAGTGCAGAAACGTTTCTAAGTGGGCTTGTGGGGAGGTGCCTGTTGTAGGCTACCTCTACCCTTCATCTCTACTTTTCTTGCCTTCTGTGTCACTTTCTTAGAGTGCAACAGCCACGAGGAGACATAATCATATCTAGATGGTTATATTTAATTATAGGTTCCACTTTCTAGGAAGGACAATGATAAGCTAGAGAATATCTAGAGGAGAGTAGTCAGATTGATGAAGGGCCTCCATCTCACTCCATACAAGGATCTGTTGAAGGACTTGATGACTTCTCATTTAGAATGATAGATGCCTTCAAGTATTTGACGGGCTGTTACCCAGAGGAGTAACTGCTCCTGAAAAGAAGATGGCATAGAACTTGGAACTCCTTCACAAAAGGTTTTTAAGTGAAGAGCCAGAGGACTGCTTGTTGATGTTGTCATCAGGATCCATGTTCAAGAAGAGATTGAACTAGAAAGCTTCTGGCCAGCCTTTCAACTCTGAGTTTATTGGTACAGTGGGCACAAAGCTGCTTTTAGGTGGCTTGCTGACTCTCCTATTTGTCTAGATTCAAAAGTAGTAGGGGCAGCTAGGTAGCACAATGGATAAAGCACTGGCCTTGGATTCAGGAGTACCTGAGTTCAAATCCAGCCTCAGACACTGGACAGTTACTAGCTGTGTGACCCTGGGCAAGTCACTTAACCCTCATTGCCCCTCCAAAAAAAAACAAACAAAAAACAACAAAAGTAGTAGTAGCCTGTTTGAGTTCGTCCTGCTTTCCAGAAACCAAGAGTGTTCCTTTCCTGCATCTCTGCGATTTAAACATTATTCTTAGGCTGAGAGATTTAAGAAAGCTTAAGTCTGCTCTCAAATAAGGCTTGAACTCTGAATTTAACACTTCCTTTGATTTCCCCCCCCCCATCTTTTATTTATTTATTTTTTAGCAAGAAACTGAACCTTCTCGTCGATTTTTTGTTGAGCAATGGGAGCTTTCCCTTAGCCTTCGTTCCTCCAACCGCCCTGCCTCACCCTCCTCTGACTCCCTCCGACAGGTAGCATGCCTGGGTTTTGGCAAAACCACAGTTGGATGTATGATCCTTGCTCACTTCACACCAACTAATGCAGTCACTAGAGGTCCCTGGGGAAGTTGACAGAACCTTTCACTCTGGGGGGGCAGTGTGTGTGTGCGCGCACATGCGCGCGCTTGTCTATGTTTGTCCCATGCATTAATGAATGAAATAAGCTGCTAACTTTGGAGTACTCTGGTCATTCTATATTTAATATAAATCATACTGATGAGGTAAATTTCAAGCGATTATCATTCATTGCCTTGGAATTCTGCTTTAGCAAATATTTGTCAGAAAACCACATCAGCTTAAAGATCAGGAAACTTTTCCTTATAGAGAAATATATGTCATAATATTTATTGTAATGAAATTTGAAGCATAGTGAATGGTGTCTTTATGGGTATGTATGTTTATGCTTGTGTGTTTGGTTGTATCTGATTTTTTTTTTTTTTAGTGAGGCAATTGAGGTTAAGTGACTTGCCCAGGGTCACACAGCTAGTAAGTGTCAAGTGTCTGAGGCCGGATTTGAACTCAGGTCCTCCTGACTCCAGGGCCGGTGCTCTATCCACTGCGCCACCTAGCTGCCCCGGTTGTATCTGATTTTAATCCATAAGGAATCAATTCTGTCATTCCCCCATACTAGAGTTCATCAGGTTATGGGATGGTTTACAGGAAAATAGGTCTTTTAGTTTGTCTACTGCTTCCCATTTGTACCAGACTACTGTGTGTGTGTGTGTGTGTGTGTGTGTGTGTGTGTGTGTGTGTGTGTGTGTGTGTGTGCGTGCATGTGTGTAATCTTAAATATCACTAAGTTTTAACAGTTTCATAACAACAAAGTGAAGAAAATTGGCAAATAGCAATCGAGTTTCTACCACTTCCCCAGAAATGCTGCTATTGAAATGAACCCAGCTGAAGCACCAGAACAGCCCTGGACTGGGATCACTTGAAGGGGCTACTGGTCAGGATCTTAAAGCTGGGGCCAAACCTGAAAAGACCTAAATCTTTGAGGAAAGCTTGCTTAATTTCCTAGTCCAATGTTTTTGGTTTCTGGTCTATGCTTGAATGAAAGATAATATGATTATCTACTACCTCTATTTTTATTATTGCACTACCTTGTCACCTCTATCTGTTCTTTGTCCTTTCTAGGCCCTAGTTTCTCCATTGTCTCTAATTTTTAAAACATTGGATTTGGTAGCCATTAACTTTTCATTACTTCTAATAGGAACAATGTTGTCAGGTTATTATAGTCATTAATGGGTTAATGGCACCATTCCTTTGAAATAAACTCCTGTGTTGAGATTGAAGATTGCAGTGACTTCCCCAACTAAATCATGGATCATTACTTTCTTATTGATATCTCGTTGTACTCTGGCATTCATACCTTTAAAATTAGTTCTTTCCCAAAATGGCCACTTCCCTTGTTTGCCCTCAGCTCTCTCAGGTCCTCCGATCAAACTACACACTCTTTTCCCTTCAAAAACTTGCTAAAGTAAGAGTAACCTGGGGCAGCTAGGTGGTGCAGTGGATAGAGCACCGGCCCTAGATTCAGGAGGACCTGAGTTCAAGTCCAGCCTCAGACACATGACACTTACAGGCTGTGTAACCCTGGGCAAGTCACTTAACCACAATT
Source organism: Dromiciops gliroides (assembly GCF_019393635.1). NCBI lineage: Eukaryota > Metazoa > Chordata > Mammalia > Microbiotheria > Microbiotheriidae > Dromiciops > Dromiciops gliroides. The sequence continues at coordinate 203,691,943 of NC_057865.1, read as the reverse complement.
GCCTCACCAAAAAAAAAAAAGAGTAACCTTAGCATGACAGCTGCTTCTAGATGGCTCTTGGAGTTCGAATTAAAGACAAGACCTCCAGCATTTGACTAAGTAACGTTATATGTCAGGATCTAAGCAGTTATCCACATGGAAGGTTGAATTGAACAAAAAGAAGGCTGAGTATGCACAGCAATCTACATTCATACAATAAAACAAAATAAACATTCAGAACTGAGACTGTATAGACTGTGAAGCTCTTCCAACCAGCTTCTGTTTTGTGCTAAAATTTGGTGTCATTTTCTACATTTGTTCCATTGTTTTTGCCCAGAATAATAGATTATTTCAATGCTCTTTCACACTTAAAATATCCCAACTTTTCCAAGACACAAATTTGAACTAATTGAACACATGGTTGTATATGCTATAGCATCCAATAAGAATATCCATCCCAGCCAGGGAGGCTTTTGAAAGTATGTTGCGTGGATAGATTCACTGATTTTTCATGAGTATAAGCAGAAATCAGTTGTGGGTGGTTCTTCCAGATAAAAACAGGTAGTGTTTGCAGGTTGGAATAGATGCTGAGGCTACCACTACAAAAGAGAAGGGAATGTGATACAGTTTTTTAAAATATTGGCCTGGGAAGCAAGAGACTTGGATTCTTATTCTATATCTGGCACTGCTACTCAGTCACTGTTTGATCTTGAGAAAATCATTTCACTTATTTGGGCCTTACTTTCTTCATTTGTACAACGAGAGGAGTTTGATTAAATAAGCTTGTAAAGTGCCATCAAGCTTTAACTGATGGTATTAAATCACCACGAGTATAATTGGAGATTGTCACCTACTTTCTGTATATAGAAAGAGGTTTTAAGGAGCCTTGAAAGGAGTGCTGTATTCTAGATTTAGAGAAACCCTCAAATGTGGAGCCATCTGTCTGACATCTATATATAATTCCCATTGTTATTAGATTCCCTTTTTATTCCCTCATATCTTTTGTACATCTCTTCTTCAGGTGCTGAAATTTTCCAAAAGGAGTGATTACTGGGTTCCAATGTAGTTAACATCATTCTTGATGCTTCTTTGACAGTTGTGCTAAAATTAGCCTTTTATGTTGTCACTGACACCTGTTCCCTTCTTGCCACCCAGTTATCCTGCTTTTAGGCACTGTTGCTGGCATGGTTTGTCTGTTGCACCTTTTTCTCACTTTATATCTTTTAAAAACTTATTTCCTATCTTCTTAATTTATTTTTTTGTTGTTGTTTTCTCATTTTCCTTAATTTCCTGGTTATTTTATGTCCTCCAACCAATAGAAGTATATAAAGATGTACACGGGCGGAGTGAGCTCATTGGCTGAGCAGATAGCCAATCAGCTTCAAAGGAAAGAGCAGCCCAAAACCCTTCTAGACAAGAAGGAACTGGTAAGAGATGTTCCAAGGGTACTGTGTGTTTAGACATAATATAAAGCTATGGTAAAGTGAGCTGGTTGGTTGTTCTCATGTATTTATGATTCTGTAGGCTACAAAAGCCTGTTGTGATTACTTTTTAAAATTTAATGCTATTTGAACTCTGCTAAGTAAATATGAAGTTGAAAATACCCCTATCCATGAAAAATGTATGTGATGAAAATATTAAGTTGTCTTGTCATAGGAGAGTTTTTCTCTTCACAAATGTCAATTCATGAAAGAACACAAGTATGGGAGTGTTCATCAGAAAGTGAGTGACATCTCTCATGACTGCCCTCCTCAGTCGTTTGATATTTTTGACCCATCTGTCACATGCTAGAGACATGATACTTACTGTACCTCGGTGAACATGAATGACTACTTCCATAGTAAAGTGAAGTGTGTTGGAAGGGATGCTCCTCGGTCTTTGGGGAGTGGAGATTCCTATTGAATGTTGCTCTAATCATTTGATTTCCCCATCTCTCATTCTGACTTCATTGGTTAGGGCTGGTTAGTGGTACAGAGGAGAGTGTCCACCTGCTGATATCCCTTTCTAGAGTCGATGTAACCACAAGAGCCAGTGACTCTGACCTCTTGTTTTTTCTTCTTCCCATCCTGTTTCCCCTAGGGTTCATTGAAGAAGGAGTTCCCCCAGAATATAGGAGGCAGTGATATTTGCTATTTCTGCCATAAGCGAGTCTATGTGATGGAGAGGCTAAGTGCTGAAGGGAAGTTCTTCCATCGAAGCTGCTTTAAGTGCGAATACTGTGCTACTACCCTGCGCCTGTCTTGCTACGCATATGACATTGAGGATGGTAAGAAGCAACTTCTTTCTTCTCCAGTCTTGGGCATTAGAAGTCCATTATCCATAATGCACTTCCTGATCATGGGTCTCCTTCAAGACTGTCCTGAGACTGATTATGGGGACACGTGTCTGTAACAACAGCTACTGAGGATGCTAAGACAGATCTCCTGAATTCAGGAGTTCTGAGCATCTTTGGGGTGATGATGATGATGATGGTAAGAACTAGCATTTATATAAGGCTTACCATGTACTAGACACTATTTTAAGTGCTTACAAAATTATCTCATTTGATCCGATCAAGTATTTACAATGTTTAGCATGAACATAGTGAACTTCATTCTGGGAGTGGGAGGCCACAAAGTTGCCTAAGGAGGGGTGAATTAACCAGGTTGGAAACACAGGTCAAAGCTTCCATGCAGATCAGCCATCAGATCAGGCCCATGAGTGGCTCTTTGTACTTCTAGCCTGGATGAGATTTGGGGACCCAATGTTTAAAAAAAAAAAAAAACACCTTTTCTCTCTTTATATTCCCCCTCTTAGTGACCTCATAGACTCCTTTAAATTTCATTATTAAAAAAAATTTTTTTTTCCATTATCATGGGGCAGCTAGGTGGCGCATTGGATAAAGCACCGGCCCTGGATTCAGGACCTGAGTTCAAATTTGGCCTCATACCCTTGACACTTACTAGCTGTGTGACCCTTGGCAAGTCACCCCCTCCCCCCCAAATTAATTATCACTATGTAAATGACTTAGATGTCTATAATGATCCCTGGCCGCCTTCTGTATTGGTCTTGAATCATGAACCGCCTATCGGACATTTCAAACCTGATGAACCAGAGGCATCTCAAACTCAATATGTCCAGAACAGAACCTATCTCTTCTCCAAATTTTCCTTTTTATGTCGAAGGCCACACCATTCTTCAGGCCTCCTCAAGTTCATAAGCATGGCATTATCTCAATTCTTCATGCTCCCTCAGCCCACATATCCAGTCTCTTTCCAGATCTTGCTATTTTTACCTCTACAATGTCTTTCACGTCCATTCCCTTCTCTGCTCACAAAGTCACAACCTCTAGATTATTGTAATGGCCTTCTAACTGGACTTTCTGCCTCCAGTCTTCTTTGTTCCAGTCTAGCCTTCTTCACACAACTTCCAAAGTGTTTTTCCTTAAGTAAGGATCTTGGCACATCCCCTTTACTCAAAAAACCTCATAGGTCCCTATTATCTTTGGAATGAAATCAAAACTCCTTTGTTTTATGAAGCTTATTGCCCCCAGGGGCAAATACGAAATGCACTGTTTGGCATTAAAGGCCCTTCTTAACCTAGCCCCTTGCTATCTCTCCTGACACTTCCTGACATAGTTTCCAATCCAGTGACACTGTCCTCCTTGATGTTCCATGAACAACAAACTCTTACCTCTCAGCTGTGGGCATTTTCTCTGTCTCCTAATGTCTGCAAATTTGTCCTTTCTCCATTCCAACTTTTGACCTCCCTTTAAGTCCCATCTAAAATCCTACCTTCTACAGGAAGTCTCCCTCACCTTTCTTCTTTTTTTTTTTTGAATAGAATTTTATTTTCCAAAATATATATAAAAACAAAATTTTAACCTCACCCATCTTAATTCCAGTGCTTTCCATCTGTAAGTTATTTCCTATTCATCCTGCATATAGCTTATTTGTACATACTTGTTTGCATGTTGTCTCCCCAGTGGTTCCTTGATGATAGCAACTGTCTTTTTGCCTCTTTTGTATCTCTTGCACTTAACCAGTGCTGGGCACATATAAATGCTTATAAATGTGCTTATAAAGCACTGTGTGTGTGTGTGTGTGTGTGTGTGTGTGTGAAAACACTATAAATGCTCATTGATAAATGTTTGATTGATTAGCCGCCTGATTGATCTGATCTTTTTAGCTACTTTATACATTACTTCTCTTCCCACACTCTAAGATCCAGCCAAGGGTCAGCTAGGTGGCACAGTGGATAGAGCACTAGCCCTGGATTCAGGAGGACCTGAATTCAAATCCGGCCTCAGACACTTGACACTTACTAGCTGTGTGACCCTGGGCAAGTCACTTAACCCTAATTGCCTCACACACACACAAAAAGATCCAGCCAAACTAGCCTTCTCCCTTTTCTTCCATGTTCCATCTCTAGCCTTTTGCACTTGCTTTTCTCCATGTGTGGGGTATACTAACTCCTCTACCTCATGGATCTACCAAGATGCAGCAAAAGCACCCCCTGCTACAAGAAAACTTTCCTGATTCCTCCCAAATTCCAGTGTCATCCCTAACTACCTTGTATTTAGCAACTTTGCATTTACTAATTTTGGCGGGAGGGGTGAGGCAATTGGGGTTAAGTGACTTGCTTAGGGTCACACCGCTAGTAAGCTGGCAAGTGTCTAAGGCCGCATTTGAATTCGGGTCCTCCTGACTCCAGGGCTGGTGCTCTATCTACTGCGCCACCTAGTTGTCCCTGCATTTACTTTTTAAATTTTGTCTATATTTATATGCTTTTGTTGTCTGGTAGAAGGTTCACTCTTAGAATGTAGAAATTGCTTTGGTTTTGGTATTTGTATCTCTAAGACATATCGCAGTGTCTGGCATAGGTGCTTAACTAAATAAATGCTTGCTGATTGATCAGATCCCCTTTCTGCCTCTACCCTGTCACTGAGGACAGAAGACACAGTTCAGCATCATCTTTGAGGATGAAGGTATTTAGGCTTTACCAGTAGATTTCAGCCTCAATTTATTTCAGATTTGAGAATATGCTGGTTGGTTAGAAATTGGGCCAAGAAGAATAATTAGTTATCACACCAGAAAATTTGGAGTGCCTAATGTTTACATGAGAGTAGTATTTGCTTCTAAGACTTTTTAGATTTGTTAATGTGCTAAATGGGGACTAGTTAGTAAGAGAGAGCAAGTATAGCTCAGAAGAATAGGATATTCGGCAGTTCCCCCCACACCCCATCCCATTTCAGACCTTGTCTTTTTGTCTTTAAATCATTGTAACCTCTTACAGTGGGGTTTGGCATGTAAGAGATTTTCAGAGCATAGAACTTTTCCTTTAATCAATCAGCGGTATTTACTGAGCACTGATGATGATGGTGGTGGTGGTGGTGACTACGATGATGGTGGTAGTAGAGGTGATGATAGCAGCTAACATTTATATAGCATTTATCATGTGCCAGGTACTGTGCTAAGGACTTTACAATTATTATCTCATTTGATCCCCACAACAATCTTGGGAGGTGTGTGTTATTATTATCTCCATTTTATGGATGGAGAAGCCATGGCAAATAGCAGCTAAGCAGCTTGCCCAGGGTCACACAGATGAGGCTGGATTTGATCTTGGATCTTCTTGAATCAGGGGCCAGATTTCTATAAGTGACTGTACTGCTTATATGCCAACATTGTGCTAAGATGCAGTGAAAGAGAGGAAAAGGGGAAAAAATGAACTCTCCATATTCTAAGGGACCTCAGTAATAATCTAGTCCCATTAAGGAGCTAACAGTCTTAGGGAGCTAAGAATCCAACATGAAACAGCAAATAACACAAGATTATGTAATTAAGTAAAGCACAGATTATTAGGGCTATTAGTACAGGATTTTGAGAAGGAAGTAGTCAGTGAGAGGTGAAGTTGTCAGAATGCATTTTTTTTCCCTTTTTTCTTTTTTTTTCTTTTTTGCAGGGCAATGAGGGTTAAGTGACTTGCCCAGGGTCACACAGCTAGTGTCAAGTGTCTGAGGCTGGATTTGAACTCAGGTCCTCCTGAGTCCAGGGCCTGTGCTTTATCCTCTGCACTACCTAGCTGCCCCCTAGAATGCTTCTTTTTTTTTTTTTTTTTGGCCGGGCAATGAGGGTTAAGTGACTTGCCCAGGGTCACACGGCTAGTGAGTGTCAAGTGTCTGAGGCTGGATTTGAACTCAGGTCCTCCTGAATGCAGGGCCAGTGCTCTATCCACTGCGCCACCTAGCTGCCCTGTAGAATGCTTCTTAAAAGAAGTTGTCATTGAAATCTTGGCACATGACTGAATAAAATGAGCCAAAAATATAGCAATAGAGATGAGCTCGATAAGCAGACCAGCCTAACCGGAGTGATGTGTCTGAAAACATAGGATCATAGATTTAGAACTGAAAGAGGCGATATTTAGAAGCACTCAAACCCAGTCCTTTCATTCTATAGATGAGGAAGTTGAGGCACAAAAAGCGTAAGTGATTTGGCTAATCACGTGTCTTATAATTATCTGAGGCAGGATTTGAACCCAGCTTTTTCTGACTCCAAGTCCAGTCCCTATTCACTAAAAGAGGTACAGGTATGGTAACTAGAAAGGGTTGTTATGGATAAGAGAAGTCTCAAGGAAACATGTTCTTCAGATATTTGAACTACTGCAAAACGTGGCTGAGCTCGGCCTGGATTCCCTTGTGTACTCAGGACAGCGTTAGTGACTTTATCAGTACTGCCAAGAGCCAACTGCTTTTTGTCCTGAAGGTGCTGAACATGATGCCTGGGGACAAGCTGACTTGGGCTTTGGCTGCTTGCTGGCTGCTGAAATAGTTGATGTCTCCTAAGCTTAATCTTTGGAGGGAGGAACGGTTCTTTCTTTCTCTGAAGGGAAGAGTGATGTGTTTAGATCCTTTCTGACTCTGTTCATAAACCTCTTTTCTTTGGCCTCATCATAGCCTATGGCAGCCTTGGGCTGGTACCTCAAGTTTAAAGAGGAATTAGAAGGAAACTCATGCATGTCACTGTTGAAGAGCTCTTGCCTAAGGCTTTTAGTGCCCCATTTATCAGTAGCAAATTCTCCCTTTGGACTTCAGTGTCTAGCAGCATTCATTCCCTCTATTTTTCTGCAGGGATCTTTCATTTAGAGGGCCATTCATCAGTTTGATTTATCTCCGATAATATGGATCTTCCGGTTTTCAGAGAAGATCTTAAGGAAATAAGTCACTGCTTGCTCCTTCTGAACACAAGTGAAAAAAGAAGGAAGTGCGATTTTGGTTAAGATGTAGCTAGAAGGGTTTCTTTGGGTGTTTTCCTGCTAAGGAATTATTGCACGCAATAGTCTTATATCAAGAACATGGTTGGAATTTTAAAGTAATTTGCTCTAACTCTATCCTATTTTGAAAAAGACTAAGGGGCAACTAGATGGCACAGTCGATAGAGCACCGGCCCTGGATTCAGGAGTACCTGAGTTCAGGTCCGGCCTCAGACACTTAACACTTACTAGCTGTGTGACCCTGGGCAAGTCACTTGACCCCAATTGCCCCGCAAAAAAAAAAGAAAAAGACTAGATAGTTTAGAATGACTGGGACTCTAGGGGAAAGGAGGCTAGATTTGGAGTCACAAGATCCTGGTTTCAAATTCTAATTTTATTACTACCTGTGTAACCCTGGGCAAGGTTAACTTAAACTCTCTGGGTTCTCATTTTCTTCAGCTGTAAAGTGAGGGTGTTAGACTCAGTGACTTCTGAGGTCAGCTCTAAATCTGACTCTTTTATGTACTTATTTTATTATTTTATGTACCTGGACAATGCAGAACCAGAACAAGTTGGTAGAAGATATGAGGAGAAAAATATTGGCTCAGCATCAGGAAGGACTTTCTCATGATTAGAAGTAGCTACAAATCAAATGGGGCATCTTTTTTTTTTTTTTTTTGAGGTAGTGTTTCCCCCTCACTGTATAGTTTTTTGTTTTGTTTTGTTTTTTAGGTCACTGGGGTTTAAGTGACTTGCTCAGGGTCACACAGCTAGTAAGTATCTGAGGCTGGGTTTGAACTCAGGTCCTCCTGAATCCAAGGCTAGTGCCTTATCCACTGCGCCACCTAGCTGCCCCCTATCACTGTATATTTTTAATTAGAAATTAGATGGGATTACTTGTGTTGAATGAAAAGGGCATCCCATCTAAGATTCTGTTACTGAGTTTGCCTCCATTGTTAATACCAGACTACTGAACTAAATCACATGTACTTCAGAGGTGCACCATTTTGCCCATGCCCCTGATTTTCTTCCATTCTGCTCCAAGCTTTTCAAAGGAACTCGGCTGCTTAGGAAAAAAAAATAATAAAACAACTACTATGTCTCTCGCCAAAAGCTAGTTCATTTCCAGTTGTTGCCAACTCCTAAGACTAACTCCAGATTAGACAGTACGTCATGTCTTTCCCCTGTTATCTGGACAGCTGTACTCTTACAATTGTGTCTTGAGGATGTTGCTGTGTTTGGAGTTTCTGGAGAGAAGGCATACACTGGAATGTGGCCATGACAACTTAAAACAGAAGGCTACTTAGTGACAGCATTGCTTTGTCTTTGGGCCTTCTCTTGAGGTACCACCTATTTTCTTGACGAATTAGAAATTCTATACTTACTTAAACTATAAACATACTTTCCCTACTTGTACAATATGTATCATTCAGGTTCTTTAATGAACACATACAAAATCAATATGAAGACTTAGGCTATCTTTTCCTGGCTTCTCATTCATGACCTAGAAGTACTAATGAATACATTTTCAGATAGTCATTTATAAAGTGTTTACTATGTGCCAAGCACTATGCAAAGTGTTGGGGATACAAATCCAAGCAAAAAGAAAGATGGTTCTTGCCCTTAAGTACATTCTAATGGGGGAAGACATTAATTACCTACCTAGCTGCACTCCTTTGGACTTCTTCATCATGCCCCCAAGACCCTCATCACCAGGAATCTGTCTCATCATCTTACTTGATACTTATACTGCATCAGTATTCTCTGTCCTTCTGATTGAAGGACAGAGCCATGACCTCCTCCTCATTTAAGGAGCCATTCCAGGCCGGCCAGCTCTTCATTCCCCACCCAACTGCTCTCTTGGATTTTCCTTAATGCCTCCTTGCAGGGTAGGTTACTCTAGCCCTCCTGGCCCCAGGCTTTTGTGTGTTGTCACCCTTCGTTAGGTCAGAAGCTCCTTGAGGGCAGTTACTGTCTTTTTCATTTTTGTATCCCCAACACTAAGAGCAGTCAATCAGCATTTATTAGGCATTGTGCTAAGTGCTAGAGATACAAAGAAAAGCCAGAAAAAAAAGGTCCAGCTTTCAAGAAGGGAGACAACATGAACACTTGTTCAAATGATATACTGGATACATTGTAGGTAGTCTCAGAGGGAAAGTACAAGATTAAGAAGGATTGGGAAAGGCTTCTTGCAAAAGGTGTGACTTTAGCTGAAACTTGAAGTCAGGGTGAGGATGAAGAGCATTCCAGGCATGGGGGACAGCCATCAAAAAGGCTTGGAGTCAGAAACAGAATGTCTCAGGTCTGAGGAACAACAAGGAGTGCAATGTCATTAAGTTGCAGAGTGTGTGCAAGGGAATAAGGGGTAAGAAGACTGGAAAGGTAAGAAGGGGCTAAATTATGCAGGGCTTTGAAAGCCAAATATAAGATGTTCTCTTTGATCCTGGAAGTATAGAGAACTACTGGAGTTTGCTGAAGGTGTAGGGGTAGGTGTGATGTGGTCAGATCTGTGTTTTAGGAGGGTGCCTTTGACAGCTGAGTGGCTGAATGAAGGATGGTTTGGAATGGGGAGAGACTTCAAGGCAGGCAGTCCCACCAGCTGTTGTAATAGTCTAGGCATTGTGGTAACAAAGGCACCAATAGGTACCTTCTACTAAGGTGATGTCGGCTTGCTCCAAAGTGGTTGCAGAGTCAGAGGAGAGAAGGGGGTGATGTTACAAAGGTAGAAATGACAAGACTTGCAACTGATTGGATATTAGGTGTAAGAGAGTGAGGGGAAATAGAATGACATCTAGATTGCAAGCCTGGATATCTGGACAGTTGAGAATGGTACCCAACAGTAACAGTGAAGTTAGGAGGATAAGAAAATCAGTGGGGAGATGATAATGAGCTCAGGGCTGAGCATGTTCGGTTTAAGCTATCTTCAGGCTATCTGTTTTGAGATATTCAAAATGACTAACAGACAGGCAGAAATGGATTGGAGGTCAAGAGAGCAGGGAGGGCTAGACAAGTAAACATAAAAGTCATGTGCATTGAAACAAGACATAAAAAGTAATTGAATAATGGAGCAAGGTGTATAGATGGGAAAGTGTTATAATGAGGGCAAGGTGGAGAAGCCATCCAGGGAGTCTTGGGGAAAGCCAGGTTTGAATTGAGCATGGTGCTTCCTCATATGGAGATTCTGGGGAAGAAAATGTAAATTAAAAGAGTCTTACCAGAAAAAGACCCATCAGGTTGATGGGCTGCTAAAAAAAGGGCAGATTCTTTGGGATTGAATTACCATTAGTACTTCTAGAACTCCTAGCAAAAGCTCCATGACTATGTTCCCTGCCCTCCCCCCCCCCCCGCCCCCCAACTTTTAATGTAACTTCAGTGATCCTGCCAAGAAAGGTGTAGGGTCTTTGCAAGATTCTTGGCCCTTTTATAGCACCATTTTCTCCTCTCTAAGAGCTTTACTCTGGTATTTGAAGTCTTTAGAGATGGGTATTACATTAGCAAAGTGATAAAATTATGACTATTACTACTCATGCCCTTTTTTTTTTTTTAGGGCAGTGAGGGTTAAGTGACTTGCCCAGGGTCAAACAGCTAGTGTCAAGTATCTGAGGCTGGATTTGAACTCAGGTCCTCCTGAATCCAAGGCCAGTGTTTTATCCACTGTGCCACCTAGCTGCCCCCTACTCATGCCCTTTTTGACCCATGTATTGACAAAATACAGTTTATTAACTTACACTTAAAGGTATGAAATTCCACCTGTAGAATCTTGGCATCGGGGCAGCTAGGTGGCACAGTGGATAAAACACTGGCCTTGGATTCAGGAGTACCTGAGTTCAAATCCGGCCTCAGACACTTGACACTTACTAGCTGTGTGACCCTGGGCAAGTCACTTAACCCCCATTGCCCCGTAAAAACAAAAACAACAAAAAAAAAGAATCTTGGCATCCCCCATGGGGCAGCTAGGTGGCACAGTGGATAGAGCACCGGCCCTGGAGTCAGAAGTACCTGAGTTCAAATCCGGCCTCACACACTTAACACTTACTAGCTGTGTGACCCTGGGCAACTCATTTAACCCCAATTGCCTCACTAAAAAAAAAAAAAAAAAAAAGAATCTTGGCATCCCTAGTTCCCTTCAAGGCTCAGCTGAAGTACTACCCCCTTAAGAGTCCCCTAGTTATTAATGCTCTCCTCACCCAAATTTACTTGTATTTATTTGCCTACTTGTAGCTTGTCTCTGGTAGAATGTAAGGTCCTTGAAGGTGGGGACTATTTTGTCTCTGCTCCTAGGACAATTCTTTGTACATGGCAAGCCCTTGATAAATGCTTAAAAATTAAGTAGTTTGGGGGCAGCTAGGTGGTACAGTGGATAAAGCACTGGCCCTGGATTCAGGAGGACCTGAGTTCAAATCCAGCCTCAGACACTTGACACTTACTAGCTGTGTGACCCTGGGCAAGTCACTTAGCCCTCATTGCCCCTCAAAAAACAGAAACAAAACAAAAATTAAGTAGTTCAGTAGAGGGAAATAGTATCTGTAAAACTTCATAATCATCAAGTATGTTTTTCCCATGCCTTCCATTGTTCTGGGAATATTAACAAACCTTCAAAGAAGTCAAGTGACTTAGTCCCCGTCATTAAGGAGGCTGATGGCCAAACTGCAAGTGGAATCCATGTTTCCCCCTAACATAGTCAAAGCAAATAAGCAGAGGCTCAGGGCCTAGAAGAAGTCCTAGTATGACCAAGTAAAATATTTACAACCAAAAATTACAAGCTATAAGATTGTTATTCTTTTAAACTACTAATGGTCCCTGACAACAGATGCATCATCTCTGTGACACTATTTGAGCTGGCAAGAACTAGTGGAAAATTTGTGAGCTGGGAAAATATTCTATGGGCATGAATACTTTTTAAACCTAACTATAAAGTTCCTATAAAGTATGCTCCCCTCCCCTCCCGGTAGACCTGTTTGGGGGTCAGGGAAAGAGGAGCTCTCTGAAGGAAAAGAAAGGAGCAGGTAACAGGTAAAAAGAGACAGACCCAAAAATAAATAAATAAGGCTTTCCAGTCCATTTTTGTTTCTCCACGTTTTTTAGGTTATCTCATTTTGGCTTTGAGAAGAAAACATTTTTAAGGGAAGATACCCAGTTTATATCATGTCTTTTTCAAGGACTGTTTCTAGGAGTGTGCAGGTTGTGGGACTGTTGAACCTTTGGGAAGATCCTATAACTTCTGCCTTTGAAGAGGCCAAAGGGCAGAACCCTAATGAAGCACTAATCTGTTCCAGAAAATTCACTTTCTCACTTTTTGAGGAGCCTCAGGCACTATCAGCTTCTCTGAAAATGGCTCTTTCAGCATTCATGCTTAGCCCTGTCCCACACCCTCAGTCTCCATCCCCCATCCTTTTAGTTATATTCATTACTGCTTTCCCCAGAAATGCAACTTCCAGCTTTTCATGTGATCCAATCTTTGTTCTTTATACACTACTGCTTTGTTTGTAGATGATGCCAGGCAAGCCCCGCATCTCTGTTCTGGGAGCTGATTGGGATTTGGTTCAGTGACTTTCAGATGCCAAATGAAATAGGCCCCAGCTTCAGTCAGAAAGGGAAAGACTAGCTTGCATTGGCTTATAGGGACCGGTTGGGAGTCTAGGGATCTGAGTGGGTATGCACAGATAAAAGAGAAGCAGGACCGTCTGGAAAAAGAGTAGAACAGATCTCAAGTCAGTAACAATTTGGTTTATTTCTTTCCTTATTTCATACTGCCCACAGGTAAATTCTACTGTAAACCTCACTACTGTTATCGACTTTCTGGATATGCACAGAGGAAGAGACCAGCAGCGGCTTCTCTGTCTGGGAAGGTAACATCTACTTTTACTTCATTGGGTATTGAAAGGTGGGAGGAAGAGAACCATTGAGTACCATTTGGGGGTGGGGTGAAGAAAATAATAGCTTCTTTAATATTGTAGAACTAGAATAGCTGTTGTAAAATCATATGCAACTTTTAAGGAAGGACAGGAACTTCATGAAAGCCTAGCAGAGACGGTCCCTATCAAAGGGACCCAGGGTTAGTTAAAGAAAGTTAAAAAACAGGTTTTCCAAGGGAGTCTGTGCTTTATTTGGGTTCTGTAAGTCTCACCATATAGACAAGGTTTGGAGATTAGATGGGTATGCCAGTCTTTCCAGCTTTAGTCCCCTTGATAGTATTTATGTGACATACAGTAGAACTCATGTTGCTTTGCAGTTTCTTCTCCACTTCTGATAAGATGAGGAATAGCACTGGGGTCACATTTCAGAAGGTCTCATTCCTCCTCTTTGTCTTACTCAGACATGCCTAAGGGGAGAAGAGACACGAGTTAAATATTTTTCATTAGTCCTTTTAACCATCCTTATCCTATGGATTCCAATTCACTTAGGGCATCAGTAGCTTACTGAAAGCCACTATTTGGTCTTGGGTTTTGTTTTTTGTTTTGCTTTATTTTCAACAGTAACTTGTCCCGTTACCTCCCTCAGTCCTGTTCATAAAATACATTTCACTCACTGAAATAGATTACATAGCATGAGTAGTCAGAAAGCATCTGGCTTTGTATCCTGACTCCTATATTCCAACTTGTATGATCCTGGGCAAGGTACTTAATTAAATCTCAGTAAGCCTCAATTTTCTCATCTGTGAAACGGAGATAAAATTCATAATCGCTGTTTATCTCTTAGGGTTATATTGAGGGAAGGAGCTTGTGAACTTTTTTTTTTTTTTTTTAGTGAGGCAATTGGGGTTAAGTGACTTGCCCAGGGTCACACAGCTAGTAAGTGTTAAGTGTGTGAGGCCGGATTTGAACTCAGGTCCTCCTGACTCCAGGGCCGGTGCTCTATCCACTGCACCACCTAGCTGCCCCAGGAGCTTGTGAACTTTTAAGCAGTGTGCAGGTCTGAGATGTGATCCTAGCTGTCATCATTGTTAATGTAGAGAAAGCTTAGATAAGGCTAGAATTTGACTCCTGGCCACATCCAGGATAAATATGGCCCAGATCATAAAATATCTTATCCACTGATTTTTAGAGTCTGATGTATTAAGGGCATGTGTATCACCAGTTGTGGAGAAATCCCACAACAGTGAAACATAGTACCAGACAGAGGTTGGAGGAATAGTTAAAGGTAAACCAACTTTCCAGGCTCCATTGTCCTTGTAGGGATCCCCTTTGAAACTTGTTGTTGCTCTTTAATTGAATCTATAACTGTAACCTGTTGACTTTCTTACCCTTTCCTCCTTTCCTAGGAGACTAAAGGAGCCCTGCAGGACGGCACCACAGCAGACAGAACTGGACGATCCAACTCTACCGGCAGCTCAGTGGAGAGGACTCCAGGTAGCCTCGCTTCCTTGTTTGGCTGGGTGGTGCAATACTCCCTTGGCCTCTATGACAAGGCCAGGGGGATGAGCCATCAACTCCAAAGCACCATTTCCTCGCTTGGGCACCAGGTAGCCCAAAACCCTTTGGACTCCTTTTTCATGTGTCAGCTGCTTGCTTTTGCAGTCCCCTTTCTCTATGTACTATACATATTACTTATACAGATTGTGGGGGAATTTCACTGGCAGGCTGCTAGCCCATAGAGAAGCAGTTTGGAGTGGTATTAGAAACTGCTGCTAAAATAGTTCTGGGGCCTGACTCCTTCCATCTCATCAGGGAAATTGTGCAGGTCTCCTCCAGGCATACAGAGGGCTACAAAACAGATTTCTCCTGTCATTGACCCCAGGTCAATCTGGAGATACATAATAGCTGGCCATTTGGGACCCTATTGACATATTCTTTTGGAACTGAGAAGCCTCACAATCTGGAATTCTTTGTCCTCATTTAAATGCTAGAGATTCCTCTGTCCCCATCCTTTCATTAAGTGTCTGGATAAGACGCTGATGCTGAATTTGGTTTCTAACTGTTAAAAAACACACCCAATTCTTGTCTACTTTGGTGGTCAATTGTACTTCTTCCTTTAATTGCTGAGTATCTTTCATTGACCATCCCTAACAATATCAGCATGCATGTTAGTGCCACTTCTTTACCTTAAAAGGTACTTACTTTACCCAGTGCTAAGGGGAATGGTATGGTAAGGGCGACTGGAATGGACATGATGAAAGGTTGTAAAATCATATGCAAGAAAGGAAGAAAGGTTGTCTTTGGATAAATAACCTGTTATTGAAAGCATATGGTTTTATTCTTAAGATTGCTTTTTCTTGTATGTATAAAGGTTGGGACCAAGTTTGCATATAAGGGATTTAATTTCATATTTCCCTCTTTTTAAAAAAATATCTTCCAAGCAACCATTTAAGAATACATGGTTTTCAAAGGGGGGAAAAAGGCTTTAGATTTTTACTAGGAAATTGGGATTTAAAACAAGAGTGTGATATTAGCAAATGTTCAGGACTGTGAGCTAGTTGCTAATGAAGATGACAGAGTGAAAAGAGAAAAGACTTGCCCTGCTCTGCAGCTATCCAGTCACAAGCTTTAAACAGTATCTTCCCAGAGGTGACTGCTTCCTGCACCTCAAAGTCTAAAGAAATAATTCTGTGGAAGCTAGCATGTGCTCCTGGCTGTAGGTTGGGTAAGAATGGCAAGGGTAGGTGAGTGGTATATTGAGCCAGGCCACAGTCTTGGCTTCTTGTATCATCTGTGCCCATTCTATAAATCTAGTAAAGATTTTCTTTCACTATCCCTGTGAGACCAACGTTTTATATAGTGTCAGTAATAGTATTTAACCTGTAGCAGTCTTTGATGCCCTCTTCTCTGATAGCTAGAGTATTGATAGCTCTTCACAGTTGACATTTATGAGATATCAAGGAAGATTTTATTTCCATGGGGGGGAAACTAGGAAGGAATCTCCACAGACCCTTTTTCCTTGGATCCTTGAATATATGTTTGACTGAGTTAAAAAAGGAAAAAAAAAGTAACTTCTAATCTCACATACTCATCAGTCTAGGAGGCTTCCAGAGGAGAGATTTGTTTAGTATCAGTGAAAAAATATGGAGGCACTAAACTCACAAGGATATCTTTGCAAAGAGTTGAACTGAATTTTAAATTCAGATGATTCCTGACCGTATCATAGTATATTTCCTTTTTGCCCCATCTGATTTTGGTTTCTGGATCATGGTTGGCGAAGAGCTTGTTCTGTGAGAAATAATTAACTCTGACATTTTCTTGTTTGCTTTTGCATTATTAGAATTATTTTAAACCTGTGGTTTCTTTACAGGAATATTTTCAAACCAAAGAAGTCTATCTTGTGAGGGTTAGTTTAGTTTAAAATAATTGACATAATTTATAAATCTTCTTAACCAGGCCTGAGTACAGTGCAATAAGTCACAATACATTGAAAACAAAATAAGTGAGGATGCCACTATATGTGACACATGACTCTGACATATAAACCCATTTTGAGGGTTCCATTATTAATCTGTATAGTAAATATTGGTAAAACTAACTTCTTATTTTTAATTGAAAAATAAATAGAAATTCTAACTTTTCTGCACCCTAGTGGACCTCTACACACTCTACTTTGGAGACCACTGCCCTAGGAAATTATCTGTTTTTTAAAGGTACTATGTGGTGCTAAAATATATGTATTTTCTTTAATGTTTCCATTCAGAAGACACTATAAATCATTAGATATAACACCTTTAAATGATTCAGTCTTATGATCTCCATTCTTTAAACTTTGATTAGATTTGACTAACTCTGAGAGAGGAACATTAAGTCTCCTACAATTATTTTTGTTGCTTTCTGCCCTTTTGGAGCTCAGTTAACTTTTCTTTTTTGAATTTATAGATGCTTTGTCATTTTGTTCAGACATGGTTTTTTGTGTTGTGTTGTTTTTTTTTTTTTAGCATTTCCCTGTCTATGATATTTCAGATTTTTTTGCTTTGTTTGATAACATGGTTACAACTCCTTTTGGAATCAACCTGATGTATAGGAAAATTTGTTCTAGGTTTTTGTTACATAATAATAATTATAATAACAACACCTATTATTATTTTGAGTTTGTATAGGTCTGGTTTTTAGATGTGTTTCTTTTATGCATTCTGCCACTCTTCCATTTTATGGGCCTTTTTATCCCATTCACATTTGAAATTTAAATTGTTAGGTTTGCTTTTTCCTTTTATTCTGGTACTGTTTCATCATCTTCCTTCTTCCTTCTTTATCCTTGCAATTAGATTTGTTTATACTACTTTGATGCTATTTTATTACCTTATTCCCTTTTGCCTAAACATTCTCAAATTCTTTGACTTTATTTAAATGTATTTAAATTACAGTTTATTTTTATTTATTTGTGTTTCTTCTCCTCTGTGACCCTCTCTTGCCCTACTCAGGTATGGTTGAAAACCTTCCCTTCTCCTACCCTTCCTTCTTGAATTCCTTGGGTTAAATAACATTCTTTTGTTGTGCCCTTTCCCAAAAAAGTTTTCCTTTGCCAAATGGTTAATCTGGGATGGCCTGCTTCTCTTTCTCTCCCTCTCTCTCTCCAGGGCAATGAGGGTTAAGTGACTTGCCCAGGGTCACACAGCTAGTGTCAAGTGTCTGAGGCTGGATTTGAACTCAGGTCCTCCTAAATCCAGGGCCAGTGCTTTATCCACTGTGCCACCTAGCTGCCCCTCCTTTGCTATAATCTCATTATTCTTCCTTTCTAGTCTTTTTTGAATTCTAGTCTCCAATTCATGAACTGTACCCTTATTAATTTTTTTATTCCCTCTGTATCCCTTATGAGGATAGAACATCTGGAGTACCAAATTGGAACTGTTCAATTTCTGTGTTATTGCATTTTCAATGAGCCCATCCTTGGCTCAGTCTTAAAAATATCAATTCATGAAGAAAGCAATGTTGAAATGAAACACTGATCCAAATTTTGAAGCCCCATCCTATACCCTCTCCTTACCATGATCACTCTCTACTCATAAGGCCATTGGTTCTTTGTCCTCCCTATCTCTGAAGGCTACCTTTGGGGACTCACTCCACCCTTTCCTTAGGTGGATTCACAATCCTAAGGAGTGGGGTGCTTTCTCAGAGAAGATAGTTTCCTAATGTGCAAATTCTTCCCCAAACAGAATATTAGGTCCCGGGTCTGTTACCACAAATATACATCTCCCCTATTTCAGATGTAAATTCCTTGCCCTTTTAGGGTAATCTTCCTTAGCCTTTTTGAAAAACTGTACCTTACCTCTCCATTGCTTTTATCCTATTCTCCCATAGCCCGCAGTTTTGAAGGTTTACTGATCCCTCTATATTCATCTATCTGGTGGGTGTCCTAAGTCTCTTATCTTCTTTCTTTCTTTCTATTCTCCCACTTTCCCATAGTGGTTATCTTTCTCATAAAAGAAGTTAATTCACTTCTTGGAAATCACAGAATTTAGTGTGTGAATGAAAAAGTATTTGTTAGGTGCTCTTTATGTCAAAGCACTGTGCTAAACACTGGGGATACAAATAGAACAATAGTACTTAATCTAAGATAATTTTTTTAACTCTTCTACCTTTCCTTCTCCTGTTTATTTCATTTAAATCTTAAGCCCCTTAAATTCTTTTCATCCTATGATAATGATTCTTTGTTTTTTGCCCCCCTTCCCCCCCATTCAGTTTTTGTTTTTGTTTTTGTTTTGTTTTTAGTGAGGCAATTGGGGTTAAGTGACTTGCCCAGGGTCACACAGCTAGTAAGTGTTAAGCGTCTGAGGCCGGATTTGAACTCAGGTTCTCCTGACTCCAGGGCCAGTGCTCTATCCACTGCACCATCTAGCTGCCCCCCAGTTTTCTTTTTTAAATGATTGCCTATAAATGAAACAACTGATTTTGATTACTTAGTCTTATACTTGTCCTTATTTCCTTTCTTGTATTTTGTTTGAAGAGTTTGCTAGTCAAATATTCTTCTAGTATTTTGGTTTCTTCAGGAATGCCTCTTTTCTTGAAGGCCCATCTTTTTTCATTGAGTAGGCTCAGTTTTGTTTAATATGTACTTTGGGGTCACAGCTGAAGTTCTTTTACTTTTTGGAATATACCATTCCATCTTCTCCAACTTACCATGGCTGCAAAATAACCCTGGGCTATTCAAATTGGTGTTCCTTCACATTCGAATGTCTTTCTCCTGACTGCTTGCATAGTTTGCTATTGAAATTTCTAGATTTAACTATTATATGCCTTAAACTTTCAAACATGGGTTTTTTCCTTTCATCTGGTGGTAATTTGTAGATTCAGTTGATTCTTATGGATTCAAAGAGTTGTGGATTCAAACAATTCTTGTTCTGCACTTAAAAGTTTTCAACAGTTTTCTTGTTTTCCTGCAGTGTGGTATTCAGGGTTTTTTTTAATTTGTCATATTCTCCTAGGAGAGCTGTAATCCTTAAGTTACATCTGTACATCCTACCTTCAAGGTCATTCATTTTTGGTTGCATAGAATTCTGTGTTTTTATAAATATGATTGACTTTTCCTTCTCTTCTACTAAATTTTCTTCTGCTTCTCTATTTTTGTTTTCTAAATCTTTTATTCCCTCTTTCAGAGCCTGTATTTATTTAGGGAAATTCTCAATCATGTTTTTTAAGTTGTGTCCTCCACGGTTTGTATAATTTAATTCCATATTAAGAATTTCTTATCTAATTTCATTCCAGATTTCTTCTTTTAAAAGTTTATTTTCTTTTTGAAAAACTTTGGAGTTTTTTTATTATTACATCATCTCTAGGGAGTCTACAAAACTATTTTCGTTCAAGGAATTTTACTTCATTTTCTTTAAAGTTTTACTCATTCTTCATTCTGTTCATTGTGTCTTTTCTTATAGCCTTTTGGTCCTCCAAGCTCTGTCTTATGTTCTCAGTTACATTTTTATGTTCACAGTCACATGTCTCTGGTTTCCCTCCACATTCTTTGCCACCCACCTCATGGGATGTTCCAGCCTCCTCCAGTGAGAGGGTATGGGGTTCCACCTCAGTGTTACTACCTATAGTAAACTCTGGAGAGAGAAGAATATCTTCAATTGGGCTTCCAGTTCCCTCTCCTTCTTCAATAATATTTAAGAACAAAGATCCCACCCTCTGGGCAGGTAGGTAGCTTGGTAGATAGAGTGCTGGGCCTAGAGTAAAGAAGATCTGAGTTCACAGACATTTACTAGCTGTGTGACCCTGAGCAGGTAACTTAACCCTGTTTGCCTCAGTTTCCTCATCTGTAAAATAAACTGGAGAAGGAAATGGCAAACTATTTCAGTGTCTTTGCCAAAAAAAGTCACAGAGTCCAACATGATTGAACAGCCACAACCCCACTGGTCATATATGCTGGTCATATAATCTGCCAGTTTCTAAAGCTATTTCTTATAATTCTTTTTTTTTTTTTAAGTTTTGTGGGATAGAAAAAAAAATCCTCTCAAATTAGATAGACTCTAGACTTAGCAGAGCTATAAGATGACCTAAGCAACAAAATCAGTGAAAGATTCATGGGCATTTCCATATATAGAATTCTTGAGTTCAAACTAGAAAGACTATATGGTTAGTTAGGTTTCTCACTGTGAATAAAAAATAATAATAATAATTTGGGCACCCTAAAAAGCCACAGATTAAAATCTCTGATGGGTCCAGTCTGTATCAAAAACAGAAACCAGGTGCCCTTCTCAAGGTTTTTATAGTATATACAGAATTCAAAAGCACAAAGGGCTCAGAAATGATGGTGTATTTTTCTGGAGTCCATTTGTGATAAGGACGGCGTGTTTGAGCAATTAAGTGTTGGTAACCTTTTATTTTATTTTATTGTTGAGCCAGGGGAGGCATGCCTATGGATGTCATTAGTGAAGTGAATTCCTGGTGAGAAAATTCCATCCACCAATGCAGATTATTGGTGACTGTTAAGAAACTTATATTTCTAGAAAGTTGCCTGGGGTAGTGAGTTGGTTGTTTCTTACCCATAAGTCACATTATATTATACTTACTGCCTCTCTAGTGATTTAGTAGTTAGCATGAAATATAGTTTATCTCTTTATAAGGTTTCCTTCCTTAAGTCTCATACTAAAAGTGTCATTAATTATCACAGAGTTTACTATATTTAAAAAGACTAGGTTAGTGAATCAGGGCTTCAGTATAGGTCTTGTGTTTGGAAATCTTTAAAGTGAGCATACCTATTCCCTACCTGTTCTCACCCCTCCGTTCCACTGTTGCTAAGGCTTAAGTGTACAAATGGCACAAATGAGATAAAATTCAGTAAATGAAGGGCAGCTAGATGGCGCAGTGGTTAAAGCACCGGCCCTGGATTCAGGAGTACCTGAGTTCAAATCCGGCCTCAGACACTTGACACTTACTAGCTGTGTGACCCTGGGCAAGTCACTTAACCCCCATTGCCTTAAAAAAAAAAATGTCAGTAAATGGTGTGGCTTCATTTGGTGTTTGACTCTATTGTGCTCTCATGGTAAACTCTGAATCATCTCTGAATTTTGTCATCTTCCTTCACTATTTTAATGTTCTTTTCTCCTTATGCTAAAATTGCTGCTCTTGCCACCCCCCCCCAACTTTGAATAACAACAAACCCACAAACAACTTAAAGGAAACCACCCCAAGCCTCCTTTGAATTGCTGTCTGCTTTTGCAAAGTAACCCATTTTGTAGCCACACTCTAATTTAGTGCTGGACATTGTTTACAATATTTTTGTTTGTGCTTTTCAGACAGAAGCTCTTGCTTTCTGTTCTTCAGGTCTACGAATGATTTATTTCTAAGCCTCCTACACTCTGCTACAGATCAGTGTACTTGACACAGGTTTTCTTCCCTGGCATACCTGCCAAAACTCCAATGGGGAGAACAGTAGATAATTAAAAGGAGGCTTAAGATAAAAAAGCCATAAGTAGTATCTTCCCCATATAGTGAAATATGGGAAAGTTCGATAGATAGATCTTTTCATCAAGAGGAATTATGGGGGGGGGAGATAAGGGATGTATGGGGGGAAGGGGAGACTGTGTGTGTGTGTGAAAGAGAGAGAGAGAGTGTATGTGTACATACACATATTTAGTATATGCTTATACACATGTTCAGTATATATAAGGAAAAGATGGGCTCAGGGACAAAGCAGGAATTTTTCCATTATCATAATAACGACATATGGCCTTGATACAAGAGCCAAAATGTGAGAGAGAGATTGTGTGTGTGTGTGTGTGTGTGTGTGTGTGTGTGTGTGTGTGTGTGTGTGTGTGTGTGTGTGAGAGAGAGAGAGAGAGAGAGAGAGAGAGAGAGAGAGATATGCCATCATTGTCCAACACAGTAACTTGTGACATCTTGTCACCTTCTTGTCCCCTAAATGTTAGTACACATACTTTGGATGCTAGGTAGACTATTTGGAAATCTAATACACCACCTTATTCAGTGGAAGGACCTGCTTTCATGGCACAAGGTGCTTCAGTAAAGCCTTTCAGGCAGAAGGAGGAAGTCAAGAACTCTCTTATTGCCAATTTCTGATTCCTTAGAGTTATTATGAGAAAATATTTCTAGGTCAACAAAATAGAATTCTGAATCCTTTTTTAAAAAGTATTTTTGGGGCAGCTAGATGGCGCAGTGGATAGAGCACCGGCCCTGGAGTCAGGAGTACCTGAGTTCAAATCTGACCTCAGACACTTAACACTTACTAGCTGCGTGATGCTGGGCAAGTCACTTAACCCCAATTGCCTGACTAAAAAAAAAATATATATATATATTTTATGCTTTTTGCATTGACATCAGTCCTATCACACACAGTAGAAATCGAGTCTCTACTTGTAATACTTCCCCAAAAAAAGTTAAGCAAAAAATATATACTACAATATATCTGATAATGTATATACCATTCTTTTTTAGTAGTCCTCTACCTCTGCTATAGAGGAAGCAAATGTTTCATTATCTTTTCTTTGGGAAATACCTTGGTTTTTCAGTGACTTGGAGTTGGACATTCTTTGGTGATCTTTTCATTTACATTGTTGCAGTTGTTGTCTTAGTTCTACTTCTTTTATTCTTCATCAGTTCATACAGTCTTCCTATGTTTCTTTGAATTCCTCATGTTTGTGCAGTAAGAGTGACAGCATTCCATTCCATTCATCCATCCTAGGTTTTTCAGCTATACCTCAATTGATGAGTATCTGTTATTCAACATATGTCCCACATTAAAGACATTTAATTGGTGGGGATATGTGTATGTCCAATTCTGTGTTTATATATAGATAATTGTTTACAACTATGGCCAGAAAGTAATAGCATCTGGCTGAATATTACTATGCTTTTTGGTTCTGGAAATCTGTGGGGTTTCCTCATTGAGAGACCATGCATTTGCCCCTGGATTCACCCTTTTCTGGTGCCATCACAGTCAATGGTTCCTATTCTAGCTTCGTCTCCCTGTCAGTATTTTTTAGAAGGGGTTGTGTCCCTTTTCACCCCCAGACATGATCCCCAAAGGAGCATTATGTCCTAAGAGCGGTACACCTGGAGAAGGGAGAGAGGTATGTAGGGTGGCATCTTGCTAAATTGCCAGTACCCTTCCCCTCCAGACAAAATTCCTCACACATAAAAGCCTCAACCAGCTGACACTTGCCAAGGATAGCAGGCTGTTCTGCTGAAGTCTTATAGAGTGTATCTGGGTTGGGAGAAACAGACCTCTGTCATTCCCCACCATACCTCTTTCAGAACTATAGATTAGTACTGCTTCATTATTTATTACTTTGGAATTCTTTTTAATCAGGGATTTTTGGTTCATTCATATAGGATGGCTCTGTGTGTGTGTGTGTGTGTGTGTAAAGGCCTGTGTAAGCTTTTTAAGCCATTTCTGGAGATCTTAAAATGATCTTGAATGTCTGACAGAGACCTTCACTTGAATCTGGTGTCGTCTTTATTTCTGTCTTATCTAGATCAGCTTAAGCTGACAAATAGCTAGCTGATGAAAAGAGGGTTTGGGGTTTTGTTTTTGTTTTTTTCTCACCAGAGAAGAAAGGGAACTGATTTGAGATCAGTGGCATTGCTAAGAAACTTAAGGGTTAAATGTTGAGGGTAGCTTTATAGGTCCACTTCTCCCCTTTCCTAAAGTCTTTTTCCCCCACCTCGTGCTCTTATTGTTGTTGTTGTTTTTTAAACATGTGCTGTTGTGAGCTTTTGGTGTTGTGTTCTTTTGTGAGGGGTTTTTTGGGGGGGTGGGGGGAGCGACAGGTAATTCCGTAATGTTTGCTTTTCTTGTTACTGTGAAATTAAGGTGTTGTTTTGTTGTTGTTTATAACTATATGTTATCTTTCTTGTTTGAGAATAAATTCCGAATAATCTTCAGGTTTCTGAGTTTTTCTTTTCCACCCCTTTTCCTTAATTGGTGGGTGGGGAAAGGGAATATCAAAATAAGCTCAGAGCACAGCTTTTAGAGGAGGAGGCCTAAGATATAGGGGGGAAACCTGATAATTTGAAATAAAAGGGAAGAAAGATCTTTAAACAGTTATGGTGAGAATTTTATATCAGCTTACCATTTTAGCTATCCAAGAGCTAAAATAATTCCAAAATTCAGGAATCCCTGAATTGAAAATTCAGATATAGCTGTACAGTGGAAAGATAGTGAGAAAGGATCAAAGGCTACTAATTTCTTATTGATAGCAAGCTTGCTCCCTACTTGGGCAGGAGGCCAGATGCTTTTCTCCTCTTGTTGCTCTTTATGGCCTAGAGAGAAGAGAAAATTGTTTTGTTTCTCTTCTCCATCTGAAGGGGCTTTTCGGAAGGGGCTCACTGACCTTGACTGTTCCTTTGGTCTTGTGGGATTCTGCTGTCTTCCCTGCCTGGTGTCTCCACTGTTCTTCTGTCTTTGCAGTGACCTAGGCACTGAGCTAAGATATCGAGTTCTATTTTGTTATTCTCAAGTCTGGAGGGATTAACCTATATTAAGAAGCCAAGCTGTCCTGTTTTCACTGCTACTGCTACTGCTACTGCTGCTGACATCAGCAGGCTTCTCATGCAGACTATGGAAGGCACAGGCCCAGCCTGAAAGAGGTCACCTTGTTGGGGGAAATTTATGGAAACGGGCTCTGCAAGTCTTGCAGTGCCAAATAATCTAGCATCTCACCTGCTGAAAGTTTTCCCCCACTGCACTCTAGGAAATGCATATTCTTAAAGAAATTGAATGTTCTTGGCCTCATTCAGCATATGAAGCAGATCCCGTGGGATTTTATTTTTCTGGCCTGTCGCTACGCTAGGCAGATGTGGTCTCAAGCATGGGTGGAGAGAGAAACAGAAAGCGGGACAGTAGGTTCCTGGGACCTCCTTCCCACTCTCTAAGAACAGGGCTCAGACTTCTGCCAGGGACTATCTGCCTAACTATACAAGTCCTAACATTGTTAGAACTGGCATTTCAGCTTAACGTTAATTAGCTTTACTTGTAGCATATGTTGATTTTTCCCTCTTACTCTGACCTGTGGGAATTCATGGCCCTGCTGAGAATTCACCACAGTGAATTGACCTTGTGGTTCTCTTTTTTCTATACCACATGAATATGGGTTCTAGCTTACAGAGAATATATTAGACAAGGGAGAGGGTGTCAAATGATAACTTTGGAAATTGATGGAGAATCTACATAGACATATGCAGAGTTTGTGCCATTATACGTAGTCTCCTCCCATTTACTTATATATGTGTATGTATGCATGTATGTATGTATATATTTATAAAACACCCATTTTGAGGACCTGAGAAAATCCTATGGCATATAACAGTTTAAGGGACTCTCTGAAGTTTCTTAAACTTTTGTCATGTAAAAATTTCCTTTGAATTTCTCTTAATGAAAAACACTCCCTGGGAAAGACACTAAGGTAGATTTTGAAAGGGGGCAAATGATTGTTAAAATAAGTCATTTTAACATTTGGCAGCTATGTGGCACAGTGAATAGAGCACCGCTTCTGGGGTCGGGAAGACACAAGTTCAAATCCTAAATCAGGTACTTAGTACCTGTGTGATCCTGGGCAAGTCATTAACCCTCTGTTTGCCTCAGTTTCCTCTTATGAGTATAAGAATAATTAACCTCCCAGGTTTGATATGAGGGTCACATGAAATGATAATTGTAAAGGGTTTTAGCATAATGCCAGGCACATAGAAAGTCCTATATCAATGTTAGCTTAGTTACTATTTTCACACTGCTCAGTCAAATTGCACATCATCTAAGACCCACAAACATCAAATGGAAGGTAGATACTTAAGAGATGAACATACTAGCCAGAAAGGATTTGCAGAAGGATTGGTTTTTACTACACAGAGTTCTGAGCCCTGGGACTAACACAGTTTCTAAAACTGCCTCATGAATTCAGAGCCAACTATGTCTGACTCAGCTTTTACCCTCCACCTCCAGTCATGCCAAGCTTCCTGGCAGGTACCAGCAAGCAAATTACACATCACAAAATGGAAAGAGTCAAATTGGCATTTGTTGCCCTGGTTAGGTCATGGGGCCAATCTTCTCTCTCCTAACCTCCTGCTGTTCTCAAATTGTGGGGGTGGGGGGAAGGGGATGCTGACACATCTTTCTCCATAATTGCTTCTGCACTTTGGAGAAGAGGATTTTCCCCAGAATATTCCTTGAAGGAGAAGTGGAACCCCATGTATACTTCCCCTCTCATGAAGACTTAACAATCCACTATAAAGCTCTTTTCATTTCCCGTGGATCTGTCTTTACATCTTTACATGTCAAAACGCACCAAGTTTATGAAAATGTACAATTTCCAAAGCATCTCAAAGTTTGTCCAAAAAAAGGGCAAGCAAGCAGAGCTCTTGCTCTACCCAGTCTAAGTTTGGTCTACTGCCTAAAACTAACTCTGTTTTGGTTCATGCCAATGAATCCAGCCTTGCCTGGCCCCAAGAACAGCATAGTCGCAACAAGACCACAATGAAAATGTTGAAAAAGACAACTTATCTTTCTTCCTTACAAAGCCATTATTATAAAAGGAAATGTTCTGAAACATTCAGTAGGAGGAGGGGCACCTGACCTAGCACTACTTTCTCTAAAAGCATCTCTGGAAATGGTCTTAGCTTGAGAGAGCCTCGCCACCACCATCAGAGGCATCACCGGGGAGACAGAGCCTTTCGTTAGTACTGCTTGCTCAGTCTGATGAGATCAGTGAGATTTCTCAAATCCTTAGAGCCAGGTTCAAACAATTATATCATCTTTGCATTTTTCATGCACTGATGCAAGTCTTAACAAACATCTTATGGTGGTGCTTTATTAATAATAGCATGAGTAAATACAAGGTGCAGCTTTGAAATAATGAATGATTTCCTAAGCCACACAGCAAAAGTGCTGTATCAGTGATTCAGCGGTGTGAGCACTGTGAACTCTTGTTTTTCCTTTGAAGGGTTGTCATGTCAAGAATGTCAATTCCTTGAGGGCAAGGCCTGTTTTTATTTCTGTTCTTATTATCACTCAGTGCCTAGTATGGTGTTTTGCATCTAATAATTTTGTTGAAATGACTGAAAGAGAGATTAGACTTGTTCTTCTTGGCCCATTAGGACAGAACTAGTACCAGTCGGCATTAAGTTACAGGAAAACAGATTTCTGCTTCATATCCCAGGAAATTTCATCAGACCTGCCCAAAATGTAATAAACTGCCTTGGGCAAAGGAGTTTTAGCAAAGTTCAAAATTTGGTGGCGGGGGAGGGAGGGGTTGATGTAGAAAAAATTCATGCCTTAAGTGGAAATGGAACTAAATAAATACTCAGATCTCTTCCAACTCTAAGATTTTATCATTCTATTTTTTTTAATTACGCAAAAAAAAGTCAAAGACAAGAAGAATACCTGATATATTTTCAATTGTGTGTAAACACTCACCATTGCTTTTGATTATTCTTGGAAATTTACATATATATATGATTATCTTAACGATGCCAGCAATGGGAACAGACCTCTTTAAAGAGGATAGAGTAAAAAGCAAAAGAGGTTATTCCTGTCCAATGTAGCTATTGTGAATCATTGAGGAAGAAACATGGAACTGGAAGAAAGGAATAAAAACCCTCTTCCTAGTATGCTGCTCTTACAGATGAGATAATCAGTCCTGCCTTTCTTCCTTGCCACTTTTCCTCTAGTCATCACCAAACTTGAAGTTAAACTGTTCAAAGATAGGTTTAAAACAGCCAGTCCTAATGAGCATAGTAGCGTCATTCCTTTGTCCAAAATGAAAAGTGTCACTGCCATAGACCCTTAAATTCTTCAAAATACTTGGCCGGGGGAGGGGGGGTGACTAGGTGGCGCAGTGGATAAAGCACCAGCCCTGGATTCAGGAGTACCTGAGTTCAAATCCGGCCTCAGACACTTGACACTTACTAGCTGTGTGACCCTGGGCAAGTCACTTAACCCCCATTGCCCTGCAAAAAAAAAAAAAAACTACTCAAGGGATGAGTCTTATCATATGTTGCATACCCTTCTCTGTCTTTTCACTAGAATTCTCTTCCTCCTACAGCCCCCATTTTGTGGGTGGGGTACAAGGAGCTAACTCAAAATCAGACTCATTGTTATGAAGTTCGGTTCTTCCACACTTCTTTGTGTTCTGAACTATAAAAGTACCCTCCCCCTAAAAAATATTTTAATTAACATTTCCATTTGCAAAGTAGAACAGAAAAGGGATTATTTATGAAACCGCACATTTCCAATACACACAGCTTGCTTTTCTTTTGAAATATATAATAAATTCAACCTGTTACTTTCAAAGCTCTCCTGCTTGTCTTGTGTTTCCTTCTAAACTTTCTTCTGTTCTCGCCTGTACATTTTTAAGAAAATGCTTTAATGACCAACCCTCCTTTTTTCTTTCTTTCTTTTTTATATTTGGCTACACAATCACTAGCTCACCCTTTCCTTCATAAATCTAACCTCTCCCATTAAGAAAAAGAAACAAAACCCACAATCTTTGTAGTAAATAAACATAGTCAAGCCAGACATTCATATGTTTGCCATGTCCAAAAATCTGTTTTGTTCTGTACCTTGAATCTATCACATACCCTATATCCTCTCAAGTCATGATTGGTCATTGTATTGACCAGAGTCAAAATAGTTTCCCATTACAGTATTTTTTGTTATTATATAAATTGTTCTCCTAGTTCTGCTCACTTAAGGTTCTTCCATTTGAATTCTTCTTTTGCAATAATTATTGACATTTCCTAGAAGAATCTACAGTGGATTAGGAAAGTGAGTAGGGGAGATTCATGCTTCTTTCTAACTTGTTGTGTTAAGTCATTAAAACCAGATTATGGAGAGTGGAGAGCAATACCGGAAGCTTTTATGAGCAGTTTTGCCCCTATCTTCCTCTGTAGGTTTAATTAATTGATTCAGGGAGGCTGGTTTTAAGCCTTGGGCAAAATATGCATATTTCTCCTAATGAGGAATTTCAGCTGTTGTAAGAAAATTTGGCTTTGGGAAATGAACACGAGGATGTTTCTATAAGTATATTGCACATGTGCAGACGCTGTCTTGCCCCAAATGTCCAAAGAATTTGCTTTGGTAGTCAGCACTTGGAGCTTATAGATATTGGACTGTATGAAGATTAAAGATGAGAAGAATTTAAAATACAGAGCAGCACATTTAGGTACCTTTCTTGCCTCCCAACCCTGTGCTAGAAAAAAAGAATGCCCTGATTTTTAGATGGAGAGGGGAAGAGAAGTTGGAACACAAAGTTTTTTTTTAAATTTATGTTAAAATTTTGTTTTTATATATATTTTGGAAAATAAAATTCTATTAAAAAAAAAAAAGAAAAGAAAACAATCCTGGGGGCAGCTAGGTGGCGCAATGGATAGAGCACCAGCCCTGGAGTCAGGAGTACCTGAGTTCAAATCTGGCCTCAGACACTTGACACTTACTAGCTGTGTGACCCTAGGCAAGTCACTTAACCCCAATTGCCTCACAAAAAAGAAAGAAAGAAAGAAAGGAAGAAAGAGAAAGAAAGAAAGAGAAAACAATCCTGGTGGCAGGAAGTTAATCAAACAAATAAATTGACCCATTAAACTGCTTCCTGAACCCATAATAACTTGTGTTTATATAGTACTTTAAGGTATAGAAAGCATTTTACTCACAACAACCATGTGAGATAAGTAATTTATATAATATATATAAATATGTATATCATATAATATATAAATATGATAATATTATTATCCTCGTTGTGGAGAAGAAATTAAGTGTCAGGCAGCAATAACCTAGTGGTTAGGAGGCTAGACTTGGAGTCAGGTTGAGCAGGGCTCTGATGCAACCCTTACATTTTATAGCTGTGTGACCACAAACCAATCACTCTGTCTTTTTGAACCTCATTTTCCTCTTTGTAAATTGGAGATAGTAAGAACACCTGTTGTTGTGGAGCTCAAGTGTATGTTAAACATTTTGCAAACCTTTAAGCATTATATAAATGTTAGTTTTCGTATTATTAACTTACTTGGGTTCACGTATTAAATAAGTGAGTAGGTGGCTGGTGAACAAGATAGTAGTAGAAGTGGAGAGCCTCACATATAGAAAACCAAGAAAAACTACTTTGATTAGAAATAAGAGAATAGAATAAGAGAAGGGAGAGGAAGTAAAGAAGGAAGGAAGGATCTTCACAGCAACCCTGGAAGGTAAGTGTGGTTATTATCTCTGTTTTACAGGTGAGGAAAATGAGGTCAAGTGACTTGCCCAGGATCAGACAGTTAGTGTCTGAAGTAATTTTTGAACTCAAGGCTTCCTGACTCCAGGTCCGGCACTTCATATCCACTACACTACCTAGCTGCCACCGTTTTGAATTCAGTAAAATGTTGCAATATCTCATGAAGATCCAGGGGCATCACTTCATCCAAAAGCATTAATGTTAGCATGATTCCCTGAGTTCAAATCCAGTCCCAGACACTTACTAGCTATGTGACCCTGGGCAAGTCACTTAACCCTCATTGCCCTGCCCCAAAAAACAACAACAAAGAAACTGTTAGCATGGTTCAGTACTAAGAACAATCAGGAAAGAACTAACTTCAAATCTTGCATCTGACACTTTTTAGCAATAATAAAAGATAAAGGATATCACTAAAACAGTTTTGGGTTTCTTAAGTCAGACTCTAAGAAATTGGCACTACTTTAAAGACTCAAGAGGGGCAGCTAGGTGGCCCAGTGGATAGAGCACTGGCCCTGGATTCAGGAGGACCTGAGTTCAAATCTGGCCTTAGACACTTAATACTTACTAGCTGTGTGACCCTGGGCAAGTCACTTAACCCTAATTGCCTAACCAAAAAATTTTAAAAAAGACTCAAGAGCCTTTTCCAGTAGATTAGTGGCCAAAGGATACTGAACAATTTTCAGAAGAAAATGCAAATGATTAACAATCATATTTTTTAAAATGCTCCAGACTATAATACCTGTCAAAGATGGCTAAATGTGGAAATAGGGTATAAGAAGATAGGCAGATTAATATATTGCTGGTGGAGCTGTAACTTGGCATAATTCCATCTTGAAAGCAACTTGGAATTTATGTAAAAGTTCATTAGGCCCTCACAAGCTTTGATCCACTAATCTCACTAGTGAACTGTTCTCCCAAGGAGGTCATTGTCAAAGAAAGGTCCCACATGGTCATAGTCCTGTTTATCATGGCAAATATATGGATTTGTTTAGCTTGACTCTATACTTGTTACAAAACCTGTGGTTTTCCCCTAAGGGAAGGTGAAAGCATTCTTTATTAACATATTATTTAGGATATTACCGATCAATTTGCAGCATGTAACTCTCTTGCTAAGAAGGATAGGCTTTGAGGAAACACTCCCATGCATGTCCCCATTTAGATTTTGGAAAATTCTAAAGGATATACTTATTAGAGATAGTGTGGGGGTAGAGGGGAGGCATAGGACCTGAGTTCAAATCCTGACTCAAGTGAGTCTGGACCCCAGTTTCTTTATATCTGTACATTGTTGAACTAAATAACCTTTAAGATCCCTTCATTCTCCAGCTTCATGATCTGAAGTTACTTAACCACTCTCAGTATCCATTTCCTTATCAGTAAAATTATGCTTCTAGTCACTAGTCCATAGATTATTAGGATCAAATGAGTTACTATACATAAAACACTTTGTTAAACTGTAAAGTGATTTTAAAATTTCAGTTGTATCTAGGTCACAAACTATTGAGCGCTGTGTCTCAGGTCCCTCAGGTCATACCTTTCCTTCTGGGGAAGGTGCTGTTCTTTCAAATGAAGATATGTCTTTTAAGTAGATGTCTATTGGGGGATATATGGGAGAAGATGTTGAAATAGGTAGATGAAGCATGAAAGCAGCGGTGTTCTTAATCTTTTTTTTTTTTTTTGAGGGTGGGGCAGGGCAGATCATAGACTCTTTTCAGAATAATTTCTAAATTCACAAAATAAAATACATAATAAAAAATCAAGTCCATGGACCTTAATAATTCCTGCATTAGAAGAAATTCTCATCCCTGACTGTATCTATATCGACATACATAAGAATAATCAGAATGGGGCGGCTAGGTGGCACAGTAGATAAAGCACTGGCCTTGGATTCAGGAGGACCTGAGTTCAAATCCAGCCTCAGACACTTGACACTTACTAGCTGTGTGACCCTGGGCAAGTCACTTAACCCTCATTGCCTCACAAAAACAACAAAAAAAGAATAATCAGAATGAATACAAGGTAGTTTTGGGAGGGAGGGCACTAGCGGTGGGGAGGAGGGGGGGAGGGAGGATTGGACTTCAAGGAGAAGGTGGTATTTGGATGAGTTTTGAAGGAAATGAATCAGAAGAAAATAAACTTGACAGTACTTCAGAATCGGAGGTAGCCATGCCCACGGGGAAAACTCTCAATTAAAGACTGAGGGAATGTCCCACGAAAGCCTTAGAGGCCAGAGGATTCTCACATCTGTGAAAATTAAAAGCAAAACAAACCCTCTTTTTAAAGACTAAAAGGAGATGGTGCTGACTGACTAATTTTCCTTGGCTCTCCAAGCATCGTCTCCTTTGTAGGCTTGTGTTCCACAGTGGTTCTGTAGGAAACTGGCCTGCTTCAGCATGAATTTTGTGAAAACAGGAAGGGAAATCATGAAGGTCTTGGCCGTTTCTGACTTGTAGAAAGCAGAAATAGGGTGTCGGAAATTTACCTGGGTTCCATGCCAGGTGTTTGGAAATACTTTTAAATTACCACTAATGCTTGGCCATGTTGGGGATTGCTCTTTTCCCCCCAGTCTTCATGGATGTGTTAAATATGTCACCTAAGGGGCAGCTAGGTGGCACAGTGGATAGAGCACCACCCTGGAGTCAGGAGGACCTGAGTTCAAATCCGGCCTCAGACACTTGACACTTACTAGCTGTGTGACCCTGGGCAAGTCACTTAACCCCAATTGCCTCACCAAAAAAAAAAAAGTCACCTAATTCCAGAACACACTGTTGTCTTTAGGGCTGTAGTAACTAAAACTTTTAAATGGTCATAAATAAGGTTTACCTTACATTTCATTTTAGACATTTTCACCTGAGAGAGGATGGTTTGGTTTTTTAGTTTTCTTACATAGGACTGGGTAGAAGTACCTCAGTCTGATGATTTGGGGTATAATTAGAGGCATAATGTTACCTGGTGGCCCTTTAACATCCCAGTGATGCCTGCCCATATGCTGAGTTTTCTTACAGAACGGGTCTTGGCCCAGGGCTTAACTTCACAGACAAATAAAGAACTGTTTCCCCAGCTGCTTGCTCAGTGCTGTAGCTAATATTTGTTATATAGGATTTTTGTCCTTATTTCTCAGTGTAACTTGCTCTAATTAGCCATTGTTTTCTGTATGTGCATTTCTTCTTTATCCACCATCAGCCAACCATCATTCAGTGTCTGGAATGTGCTGAGAGGCAGCACAGTGAAATGGTTAGAGTCCTGGCCTTGGAGCCATAAAGACCTGGATTCTTCATCTGTATAATGGGCATGATAATAACAGCACCTAGCTCCCAGGGTTGTTGTGAGGATCAAATGAGATCATCGCAAAGCGCTTAGCACACGCCTGGTACACATACATTAAGTGCTATATAAATGTTAGTTAATTACTATTATCATTATTCAAGTACCACCTTTGACATAAACTGGTTCTCTGACCCTGGGCAACCTTCATTTAGCCCCTCAGGGCTTTAGGCTACACTAAGACTATATAAGTTGCAGAAAAGGTGCATTGGTAGAAGGAACTTCCTCATCCAGGAGTTTTTTATACCCAGTTGTTATCTATGTACCAGCCTCTGTGTTAAGTGCTGGGGATTTTGATAACAGAAACCTATGGCACTGCTCTCAAGGAACTTACATTCTAGTGGGAGAATCAACATAACTATATAGACATATGTACATGTATATTAACATATAAATATACACAGAATGAATATGAGATAGTTTTTGAGAAAGAGGGCACCAGCAACTATGGTGGTGGGGAGGAAAAGCTTCATGTAGAAGGTAGTACTTGGATGAATTTTGATGGAGACCAGCAACTCTGAAAATTGGAGGTGATTAGGAGGGAGTGCATTCTAGAAATGTGGGGGAGACAGTATAAAGTTTCAGAGGCAGCAAAAAGTCACCATAGTGCTCAGAGCTCTGGGCCAGGAGTCAGGAAGATCTGAGTTCAGATTTGACCAACATTTAGTGCGTGATCCTGGGCAAGTCACTTAGCCTCTGTTTGCTCATCTCTAAAATGGGGATAATAATAATCACACCTACTTCCCAGGGTTATTGCGAGGATACAATTAGATGATATTTGTAAAGTACTTGACACATAGTAAGTGATATATAAATAATGTTAACTGTTATTATTAGAGACAGGAGATGGAATATTGTATTCTAGCAATCATTGTGACTGGATCATAGTGTAATCATGTGTAAGAATTTTTGGAATGTTGGGCTGGGGCCAAATTGTGGTGGGCTTTTAGTAACAGATTGAAGAGGTTATATTTGATTTTAAAGGTAATGACAGCTATGTCAGTGAAACAGGACAATAACATGGCTTAGACCTATGTTTTAAGAAAATCTGTTGTGGGAAGCTAGGTGGCACAGTGGATAAAGCACCAGCCCTGGATTCAGGAGGCCCTGAGTTCAAAATCCAGCCTCAGGTACTTGACACTTGCTAGCTGTGTGACCCTGGGCAAGTCACTTTACCCTCATTGCCCCACAAAAAAAGGGGGGAAGAAAATCTGTCAGCTGTGGTGAAGGATAGATTGGAAGGGAGAGACTTGAGGGAGGGGTGATCAGTTAGGAGGCTAATGCCTTAGCCCTTTCAGAAGGTGAGGAGGGCCTGAATGAAGGTGGCAACCTTAGAGTAGAGAAGAGAGAGGAGAGGGCTGCAAGAAATAGAAACAAGATGTGGCCATTGATTGGATTTGTGGGATGAGTGAAGATGAAGAGTTGATGGTACTTTGTCCTAAGAGGCAGAGTATTATGAAATGCAAGGAACCTTTTGCAAGGGCTTGGCCAAGATTTTGGCTACAATTGAATGATCCCTGCTGCAAAATGAATGAATGAATGAATGAGAGAACCAGAAGTTTTACAATAATTGACACCTATGTCAGAGTAGAGTTTTGATCAAGGAGGCAGTGCTACTGGGAAAACTGTGTTTCCTTAAATGTTTGATATGAAAATTCTTCATATGTGGAGGAAACAAACAAAAGTCATCTTGAGTCACATTTAGAGTAGCCATTTATATATATATATATTTTTTAGTGAGGCAATTGGGGTTAAGTGACTTGCCCAGGGTCACACAGCTAGTAAGTGTTAAGTGTCTGAGGCTGGATTTGAACTCAGGTACTCCTGACTCCAGGGCCAGTGCTCTATCCATTGCGCCACCTAGCTGCCCCTATATTTTCTTAACAAAGGACTAGCCCTTGTTTCTTCCATCCACATCCCTGACCTCTTATTTAGTTACAGGTTTGTACCTGTTTATACCTCTTGGCCATGGACAAAACCAGAAGCTATTTTAGATTACTTCCATAATTCTTCATTTATATTTATTACTTTCCCACCAAAATATACAAGGTTGTTAATGTTGGATGGGGCCCTCCAGGGGGCCTCCCTATGGGCTCCCTGAATACACAGGTCCTTATTCATTTGAACACTTTGAGTTAGCTTTTGGCAAACATTGAACTGTGTCATCATGCCTTTTGCCCTAAAAAAAAAAAAAAGGAACAGTTTAAATTATAAACCTGGCAACTTAGAAAGGATTGAGCAAACAGCCATATATTAAGTCTAAAAATCAGAGACACAAAGGGCTCTGAATGCTGAACCTAGGAGTTTTTATTTGATCCTTTGATAATAATAATAACAACAATAATAACCAACATTTATTACACAGTGTCAGCACTGTGCTAAGCAGTAATAATAAGCCAGTAGAATTTGAATAGGGAAGCGACATGATCAGATTTATAATTTTTAGAAAAATCTATGTGGCAACTGGATTGGAGTGGGGAAGAACTAGAGACAAAATAATCCACACAAGCTTGGGAGTATACTTGGGTGGAGCCCAAAGGCACAATGCTACATCATGCCTTCAATTAAAATGAAAGCTGTGGGAAGACAGAAGGAAGAAAGGGAAGGTTTTGTTGTTCATTTCAGTCGTGTCCAACTCTCTGTGACCCCATTTGGGGATTTCTTGGCAAAGATACTGGAGTGGTTTGCCATTTCCTTCTACAGCTCATTTTACAAATGAGGAAACTGAGGCAAACAGGGTTAAGTAACTTGCCCAGGGTCACACAGCTAATAAGCATCTGAGTCCAGATTTGAACTCATAGAGATGTCTTTCTGATTCCAGGCCCAGGGCTCTATCCACTTTGCCCCTTTGCTTCCCAAAGGGAAGATTAGCTAATCACACTTTTAGGGTACAAGAATCTTGAGAAACCCACCTTCAAGCCTGGATGGTATCCATACATCCCTGTTTAAACTTTTTCTGGCAAATCACCATACTGTTTGGTTTTTGGATTTCCTTTTCTTGACATCTTTTATGAAATGTTTAACTCAGAATTTCCAAACTTTTTCTGTGGTTAAAGATCTCCATAGCAATTATAAGTGACCATGTAACCAAATTAAATGAGTAGCCCAGCATCAGTTCATTTATACCTAGTGGTGAATAAATAAGGGATAAAATTCCTATTCATTAAGGGGAAAGTGTTGGTCCTATAATTTTTGCTACCATGCTTGGGCAATAACGTCTTTTGTCTTCCTGTTGTATGATTATACAAAAAAAATTAATTCATATTCCACATCAGTGTTACCACAGAGAAAAACTGTTTTAGCAGAGACGTAAAGAGGCAAGGATGACTTTACCCCAGCAACATTGGGAAAGTTTGTTTTTCTGGTCTCCTAAACAGGAGGAGCCCTCTCTCAAGGCAGGGTGGTCACCACACTCCTGGAATGAGAGAATAGCTGTAAAAGGCATAACAATGGTGGGCAGGACACGTCAAGTCGACCAAGTTAAATAAGCAGAGGAGGGGGTGGAAAGCAAATGTTTGTGATTATAGTATTTTTACAATAAGCAAAAGGAGATTTTGTGTAAACTAAAGGACTTTATAACCTGATTTTAGTAAATCTTTTTCTCCCTAAGTTCTAAATTGGGAGATGTTTTCTTTGCTTAAGAAGATTTGAATGTCCCTTCATTCACAATAGCACTGTTAGCATATTTGGTCACTGAAATGAAGATAGCTCAGTCAGATAGCAACCTCTTGGTACATTGGGAGAACATAATAATATATAGTGGCTCATTTCAGACTTAAAAGCCAATCCTCGGTATCTTTTACTGAAGAAGTTAGGTTGCATACTACTTAGAATGCAGAAGTTGGAGTGTCTACTTAACCTCCTTTCACCTCAGTTCCTTTATCTGTAAAATGGGGGGTTATGAGAGTTGAAAGATAGCCTATGCAAATCACTCTGCGGATCTTAAAGAAATGGATGAATGTCAATTATTACTTATATCATTTTCACTTTTACAAAGTGTCTAATTCATGCTTTGCCAAAATCCTTTAACATTAGGAGGATGAAGAAGAGTAGGGAGAGTACAATATTGTGGCTGTAAAGAATTAATTGTTATTTGAGGTTTTTATGCCTAGCGCACTGGCCTGGGGCTCCGAAAACTGCACGGTGCTCCACCCACTGGTTGTAGCCATTGCCAGAGCTCTGGCACCTTACGTCATCACCACTCCCAACGCCTACATGGGCCTGGCAAAATTATAATGATTGGAAGCCTAGTGAGGGCAGTCATGTGACTGTCAGAGCGGCCATCCCATTGGCTGGGACTGTGTGGGGTGTTTCTAGGTTTGGGGGAGGAGAATTGGGCATTCTAGGTGGAAGCTGGAAAGCGACAGGCGTTCTGCTGCCTATTTTCAGCTGATTCCTGGGTGGTGGTATTTTTTCAGGTATTATAATTTCCCTTTCCCCATTTTATTTCCTTTCCCTTGATTCTACTGATTCTGTTTGTGTTTTGTTTGTTTTTTTAAGTTCTTTCTTGTTAAAATAAATCTTGTTCTGTTTTGAGGGAGGCTGCCAATCTCCTTCCTTTCCCCAATATTGCGGCGAGCCGCTTAGCTAGCATTCCCCAACTAAAAATTGGTCCCCACATGGCATAACTCAAGCAAAACAAGGGGAAAAACTATAACATGGACATAGTAGCTACCACCCCAGCAGCCCTTTGTGGATGCTTTGGGGGGAGAGGTGGGAGTGTAGAAGAGTCAGTAAAGGAGGGAAATCCCATTGATTGTATTTCTGAAGATGGTAGTGGTCAGGGATCAGAAAAGGGAAAATGGTCTTCCCCGGTCCCCCCAAAAAAAGCATTAGAATGTAAACTTAAGGTACTGGTCTCAGGGGCAGCTAGGTGGCAGAGTGGTTAGAGTGCCTGGAGTCAGAAGACCTGAGTTCAAAACTGCTGAGTGACCCTGGGGAAGTCACTTAACCTTGTTTTGCCTCAGTTTCCTCATCTGTCAAATGAGCTGGAGAAGAAAATGGAAAAACAGTATCTTTGCCAAAAACAAACAAACCCCAAAGTGGATGATGAAGAGTCAGACACAATTGAAAAAACAACTTAACAACAGCAACTAGTCTTAACGGCTTGTTCTGGCAAAAGAGTCCTGTTTTCTACTATAGTCTTTGGCTTTAGCCTGCTACTTCACATAGGGAAATGGTTCAACAGGCAAGCTTTATGGGAAGAGGAGAAGGAAGCATCTGAGGTAACTTTAGCTTGTTGCTTCTAAAGGTACAAAATATGCAAATAGTTTTATAAACATTGAAGCACCACCACTGACAAAAATCTCTGAATGAAGAGCCAAGAGGAAGGATTGCTATGTGCTGAAGTGATTGATGATTGCCTTTTTCTGATCTAAGTAGTCTGAGAAAATTCTTTGTTATAAGGGATGGTTTCCTGGGAGAGAAAGTTATGTAGAGGGAAGTTTACAAGGGAAAATTTATATCATGTTACTACAAAATCCATCTCTCTCTCAACACACACTGATCGAGATAGATAGATCAATCGAGAGATAGACAGAAAGATAGATGTGTGTATTTAAATAATGTGAGAAGGGGGGCAGCTAGGTGGCACAGTGGATAGAGCACCAGCCCTGGAGTCAGGAGGACCCGAGTTCAAATCTGGCCTCAGACACTTAACACTTACTAGCTGTGTGACCCTGGGCAAATCACTTAACCCTCATTGCCTCACTAAAAAAATAAAAATAAAAATAATAATGTGAGAAGGGGGCAACTAAGTGGCGCACTGGATAAAGCACTGGCCCTGGATTCAGGAGGACCTGAGTTCAAATCCAGCCTCAGACACTTGACACTTACTAGCTGTATGACCCTGGGCAAATCATTTAACCCTCATTGCCCCACCCCCCAAAAAAACCCAGAAAACTATATACAAACTGAGAGGCAACCAGGTGGTACACTGGATAGAATATTGGCCCTGGAATCAAGAGCACTAGAATTGAAATCTGGCCTCAGACACTTACTAGCTGTGTGACCCTAGGTGAGTCACTTAACGCTGACTGCCTCCAAAAACCAAATATATATACAAACTGACTATATGACTTCGGGCAAGTCACGTCTCAGCACCCCAGGCACCTCTCCAAGCCTTTAAGCTACAAATGAGTTACCAATCCATACCACATTTTTTTTTTACATAGGGAGTTCTCTACTCCCAGAAAACCACAGGTATAAGCCCTCCTGTGCCCCACCCATATAGTGGTATAATAAAATTTGTAATTTTGGAGTCCCGTTAGCTGCACTTTACATCATGGAGCCATTTGTTTTTTCCAGCCAGTAGGAGGCTACTGCACTACTACAATTACACCTGCCTCTGGAAGTATAGAGTATTGGGTAAAAATTTATTGACAGCTCTGAGTCTTCCTTCATATCAGTCTTGCCAGCATGTTTTTCAAGACTTTGTTGCACTAAGTAAATGTCAACTCATTCATCCCTAGACTTAAATGGAAGAGGAGGAAAAGGGAATGGGGAAACTGCCCAAAGATGAGTATGCAGCAAGAAAATTCAAGGATACTTACACCGTGTCCCCAACATGTGGCTAAATGGTGTCATCCAAGCCCTCTCAGCTGCTGACCCCACTCAGCATCATGTTTCACAGCATCCCTGGCTCCCAGCGTAGGAAGAAAAGAGAGAAGAGAAAGACTATGTGCACAGAGAAGCCTGTCCCTTAATGTTTTCTCTGGCTCTCAGATTTCTTAATATGAGTCAGATTGGAATAAAGAAAGGCCTCTGTGGGGGCAGCTAGGTGGCACAGTGGATAGAGCACCAGCCCTGGAGTCAGGAGTACCTGAGTTCAAATCTGGCCTCAGACACTTAACACTTACTAGCTGTGTGACCCTGGGCAAGTCACTTAACCCCAATTGCCTCACTAAAAAAAAAAAAAAAAGAAAGGCCTCTGCAAGCTTTTGCATATTAGCTAAGAGCAGGTTGTTCTTTTAGAAAAAAATGATAATCAACATTACTGTTAGGATGGTGTGGGCAGTGACTCTTTCAAAATAGAGGCATTAGATCAGGTCTTAGAATGTTTTTCCTATTTAGAATGAGGCCTGGATCCTCTTTGATGCTTCCTCTTTATACTCAAGTCTAGCTCTACTTTGATGCCTGAAAGTTATGTAGAGGTAGCCTTGGGTTCCCTGAGGCCATGCACAAGCTGTGGCAGGTTCTGCTATTCTAGAAAGTTTTAGAGTACAGTATGGGTTATGCATCTGCTTTCTGAGAACCAGTCCAAGTGTGAAGAGACTCATCACTTGCAGGCTGCCCACTAGGTGATAAATTCTTTGGTCATGGCAACCAAACGAAACAGTTATCCTCACAGTGGCTTGGGTTGTGCCTCGCATGACTTAGTCAAGAATCATTTTCAAAAATAGACCAAGCCTTTTCTCCTACTTTCAGATACACGGTCTCAATATAAATATTATCATACCCTTTGAGAGATACAGGAACAAATGGGTACTGACCAACTGTTCTGACCCAGATGGTTTTACTTTGGCTCTCTGCAAGCCACCAATTCTTTCTCATTATTGGCATCTTCACTCCCTGTCGTCTTTGGCCTTGCTCTTCTAGCGTCGACTAGAGGGTGACCCCCAGTGGTAGGTGTTCTATATATCAAGTAATGTTTCAGGCTCAACTATATCACTTGTATATGACTCAGTTTCAGTTATGTCATCCATTTGGGCTTGAAAATAGTAAAGGATTCTGATTTTATTTTTATTCCCAGCTGTATTTTGAGGTTGTGGGATGGTGACTGGTTAGCCTATTTTTGGTGCCAATAGTTTCTCAGTACTTGCTAACAAAGCTGTTTTTAAAAATGGACCCCACACAGCATCAGTGGCCCCAGCCTTTTCTTTCAGACCCGCCTCTCCATATCCACATGCCCCAGCACCCTGGTCCTAGAGCAGGAATCAGAATACTGGATTCCCATGACCCATTCCAAAGCCTCCCTTTACCAGCACAGCTCAGCAACCTCTCCTCTTTTGAGATTCATTTTCTCCAAATTTATCACCCAATCCAAATCCTGGTAGATATTATCTACCTGCCCCCAAGTCATTCTTCTTCCTTTCTCAAGAAGTTTAGGACCTGACTTACAGTCTTTCTCATACACACACACACACACACACACACTTCCCAGTTCTTCATTCTGACCAACTCCCATGACCTATTATGCCTCCTCTCAACCTCAGCTGTTCCCAGGGATGGTCATACCTTTGATCTCACCATCACCTACAAGTGGAAAACTCATGTCTTCACTATGACCTTAATTCCTACACCCCTCGTTGCTTTCCTAGGCCCTTTGACTTTTCCACCCTTGACTCATTCTTTAGTTAACCAGTTCTACTCAATCTTTCATGCCCTTATGCTGTTGCTACTCACACCTAGTCAGACTCCAAACCTGGATTACTAGGGTAGATTACCATCTACCTCCTCCACTAGCATGTGCTATTGAACAAAATTGGAGAAAGTGATGCAGCTGTGCTGCCTGGGTCTGCCACTTGTTATCTGATCTCACCTGGACTCTTGCTGCAGCAAGGCTATCCTTTTACTCATTCCTTAACCAAGTCTATCCCACTCCAGTCCTTCTCTCCCCTTATGCCTCCTATAATATCTCCTTCCCCATTCTCACAACTGACAAAATGAATGCCATTTGCTGGAAGTAGTCTCTTCCCCCCCTTTCTGTATCTCCCAGCTGTCATGGAAAGAAAACTGCTTACAATTTAGAATTTTTACAATTTACAATTTAGTCAATAAAGAACTTTATTTAGTTACAAGCCAAGGCAGGGAGAAGCATCATATGGTCCATAAAGAAGAAAACTCTTTTAAAAAAAAAAAAGAAGAAGAAGGAAACAGACACTTATTAAGTACTGGCTATCTGTCAGGAACTATGCTAAAGGCTTTACGAGTGCTAAGTGTTTCATTTTATTCTCCCAACAACCATGCAAGTGGGTTCTATTATCCCCACCTTACAGATGGGAAAACTGTGGCAGACAGAGGTTAAATAATTTGCCTACAGTCACACATCTAGTAAGTGTGTGAGGCAGGATTTGAACTTGGGTCTTCCTAACTCCAGACCCAGCCCTCTATCCACTGTACTGCCTAGCCTCCTCTCTTCATAGGGTAAGCAGGCAACTGAATATGAGCCATTTCCCATCAGTACACATAATACAGTATATAGAAAATATATAACCATGCTGGATTCATAGCTGGTCAGTCCCTGGCCTTAGAAACAATTTTGTTGTGTTTCAGGGGAGGAGATACAAACTTCCTAAGCTTCTGACTATCATTAACCTTAGGGTCCAAGAGAAGGCAAAATATATTATTTGTCCTTGGTTGCCCTTGCCAAGGCTCGAGTCCTTATAAAGGAATCTCATTATAATATAATAAAGAGGTTGGACATGACTCCCATTTACATGGAAGTGTTGGAGGCTTATTCTAAAATGTCATTTATCATGTCAAGAAATTTGGGGAAATACAATGTACCCCACTCCCTTGATATCATCCCTTATTCTTTCTTCCTTTAATCTAGTCCCAGATGAAGAGATTTCCCTTCTTCCTGCCAGTGCCAACCCATCTACATGTACTCTTTATTTATTTTTTTGGCAGGGCAATGTGGGTTAAGTGACTTGCCCAGGGTCACACAGCTAGTAATTGTCAAGTGTCTGAGACCGGATTTGAACTCAGGTCCTCCTGAATTTAGGGCCGGTGCTCCATCCACTGAGCCACCCAGCTGCCCTACATGTACTCTTGATTCCCCTCCCCTGTTCTCTAACAGATTTTCTCAGTCGTCATTCCTCCCTCCCCCCCTTAATCTTTCTTCTTTCCCTTTCTACCAGCTTCTTCCCTGATGCCTGCAAACCTGATCAACTATCTCCCATCCTTAAAAAAACCAATCCCTCACTGGGTCCTACTCAAGCTTAGATCTATATTTCTTCTCTCTTCCTTAACCAAACTCCTTTTACAAGTTCCCTGGACTCATTGCTTTCCAGTTCTCTCTCTCTCTTTTTAACCCTTTGTGGGTTGTATTTTGACCTCAGCACTCAACTGAAATTGTCCTCTCTAAAGTTCCTCATAATCTCTTAATTGCCAAATCTGATAGTCTCCTCTAAGTTGCCATTCTTTTTGATCTCTCTGCAACATTTGACACTGTTAACCCCCTTCTTCTCCTGAGTACAC
This sequence comes from Dromiciops gliroides, assembly GCF_019393635.1. Taxonomy (NCBI): domain Eukaryota; kingdom Metazoa; phylum Chordata; class Mammalia; order Microbiotheria; family Microbiotheriidae; genus Dromiciops; species Dromiciops gliroides. The sequence continues at coordinate 203,647,638 of NC_057865.1, read as the reverse complement.
TCTCCCCTCTCTGGATTTTTGTGAAACCAAATACATGATTCTTCTCCTACCTGTCTGACTACTAACCTTCTCAGCATCTTTTGCTGCATCATAATCATCACATTTCCCCAACTGTGGATATATCCTAAAGCCCTGACCTGGGATATATTTCTCTATGTATATTCTTTGGCTTTTGGACCTTAGCAGTTCCCATGGACTTAATTGTCATCCCTATGCAAATGACTCCTTATATTTCCAGCCCTAATTTTTCTCTTAAGTTCTAGTACCAAATTCCCATATATCTGTTGTACGTTTCTTTTTTTTTTTTTAATTTTTAATTTTTTTTGCAGGGCAATGGGGGTTAAGTGACTTACCCAGGGTCACACAGCTAGTAAGTGTCAAGTATCTGAAGCTGGATTTGAATTCAGGTCCTCCTGAATCGAAGACTGGTGCTTTATCCACTGTGCCACCTAGCTGCCCCCTTGTTGTACATTTCAAACTGGATGTCTAGTAGAAATATTAAACTCAGCATGTTTGAAAGTGATCTCATTACCTTTCTGTCCTCAAACTCACCTTCTTTATGAACTCTCCATTTTCTCTTGTGGTCACCACCATCCTTCTAATTACTGTAAGAAAATAATGGGGGGCAGCTAGGTGGCACAGTGGATAAAGCACCAGCTCTGGATTCAGGAGGACCTGAGTTAAAATCCGGTCTCAGACACTTGACACTTACTAGCTGTGTGACCCTGGGCAAGTCACTTAACCCTCATTGCCTCACCAAAAACAGCAACAAAAAAGAAAATAATGGGCTTTGCCAAGTCCCAAAGGCCCCAGCTGGGATTGATTTGGATTGATTGGATTGACTGAGATTGACCACTTCTCTGATTAACTCACTTAAAGTTAATTCAATTGAAGTCACACCTGCCTGGCCCTCAAGAGGGTGTGTTCTCAGAGACTGTGGACTCTGACCTCAACACGGGACCACCCTCAAGTCCGTGAACCAATGGATTTGGGTGATGCTAGCCAATTAGCTTGAAGCAGGGTGGAAGGCCTGCCTCTCCTCGAGACATGGAAGAAAGAAGGATCCTGGCAGAAGAAGGATTCTGGGGCAGTTTGTCTCTTAAACAGGCTCTTGGTGGAAGAGGACTCTTGAAAGAAGCAGGCCAGGCTATCTCTCCTCTAGAGTAGATAGGTCTTTTTCTTAGCTTTCTGACCCAGGTGTTCTCTTTTTCACTAATAAACACTTGATGCCAAAACGTGGTGCTAAAGCTTCTAATTTATAAGTAAACCCTAGCTAGTTTTCCCTACACTTGGGACAGGAATAAGGCAACCACACGGATTTTAAACGTCACAATGACCACACAATTCATTCTCACCCAAGCCAATATCTTGCCAAATCTTGTCGTTTCTACCACCAAAACATACCATGTGTCTATTTCCTTCTATACTCACACCAACACCACTTTAGTTCAAGGCCTTATCACCTCTTGCCTACTTCTCTCCCCTCTCCATTTGAACCTTTACAGAGTTGCAAAGTGATTTTTCAAAAGCACCATTCCCATGACACTCCTCTACTTAATAAAACTACAGTAGTTCACTATTTCCTTGAGGAGAAAATATTAAGTCCTCTATTCACCAACTGACCCAGACCTACATTTACATCCTTATGACACATTATTCTCTTCTGTGAAGATGACCAAGCTTTCTAACCATTACTTATATATGATATATTATCTTCCTGCTATCTTATCTTGCTTTGTTCTCCACTCCAACTACTGACCTTCCTGACTTCCTTTAAGTCCCAACTAAAATCCCATCTTCTACAAGAAACCTTCCCAGTCCCTCTTAATTCTAGTCCCTTCCCTTCATTAATTATTTCCTGTTCATCCTGGTTTTTATATATTTTAGCTTGGTTTGTATATAGTTGCATGTGTGTAGTCTTACAGATTAGATTGTAAACTCCTTGAGGGCAGGGACTATTTTTTTGCTTCTTTTTTGATCTCTATTACTTAAAACAGTGGCATAAAAACAGTTTATTGACTAATTGATTGATCGTGTCTAGAATGTCTTCCCTCCTCATCTCTGCCTCTTGGAGGAAGCCTTAGTTTCTTTCAAATCTCAATTTAGTTGCCACCTGACATGTGAAGCCTTTCCTGATCCCCACAGCTGCTAGTACCTTCCCCCCAAAAGTCACCTTGAATATATTTCGTATCTCCCTTTACACATGTACATTTTCTCTTCTCTTACTAGACTATAATTTCCTTGAGATTGGAGACTTTGGCTTTTGTTCTTGTATTGACAGTTCCCAACGCATAGTAGGTATTTTAAAATGCTAGATTCCTTGAATAAATTCTGTCTCTCTTTGGAGCTAGAGATAGATAAAATTGCTGAACAGTTAGATCCGTCCCCAAATGGAATAGGCTCACTTGAGAAGTAATTGATTTCCCTCATGGATTTCCCTTCGTGGGGAAAAAGCTGAACAAGCCTTGAAATCTACATCATAGAAAAGATTCTTGTTCAGGTATGGGTTGCACTAGATTTCCTCATGTCCCTTCCAACTCTGAGATTCTGACCTTGAGCTTTTGCCCCTGAAGCTGAACAAATGACATCTACATTCAGCTGTCCTGTTTATTTTTTAAAAATACAATGGGACAGTTCTTAGTGTTTCTGAAATATGAATTGTAACCATATCCCCTTTGGGGAACTGATGTATGAATAAACCCAACAGCTTAGAGCATTTCTGGTTTCTTTCTTGCTTCTTGGGGCCAAGTCCTAATTAAATCAACATTTCTTCTCCCTTAAGTGGGATGGTATTTCACCGCCAATTTTCCTTGCTTGATGATATATTAGTCAGTGGTGCTTGTAAACACTCTAGAGAAAAATCACTGGAAGGAAGGAAGAATGTCACTCCAAAAGTGACTGACAGATTCTTTACTTACTGTGGGGTAAAGCCTTGCACCCTTCCAGAAAATAAAAAGGGAAATATGATTGGTTGGTGAAGGACCACCATGATCTGGCTCTCAAGGAACCACCTTTTGTAGAACAGCATTCTTTTCTTTCCCTGTTGTCCCCTGATTCACAGGTATGCAGCAGCAAATCTTACTGATTTATTATCCTTTTTGTTTCTTCAAGTTAAATTTGTTCAGCCTCTAGTCTTATCTCACAGTAAATTTGATTCTCTCTGATAGTATGCCCCAAAGGCAGCCAGTCATAATTTATTCTTTTTCTTCCTGTCTCTCCCTCTCCTTCCATTTATTATATACACAGGGATGATTATAGGCAAACCTAGAAGATTGCTTGGTTGGAGGACTACTGCTCTTATGTTCTAGCTGTTCATTTCTGCCAGATTCAAGGACTTATTCTGACTGCTTTCTTTGCCCTATCTAAAATAAATCCTTATTTTTTCCCCTGTTCATTAAATTCCAGAAAAGTTTGTGTTTGAGTGATTGAACTTTCTCTCTCTCTTCCCCTTTTAACTTCTCCATAAAGGTGGTCATTGCCAAAAATGTGAACTTAGAAGGAATTATAATCAAATATTGTCATGGACAACAGCTTTCTTTTTATTGACTGTATTGTGGGGAGGCGGGAGGTGATACAAGTTGGAATGAGGAAAAAGAGGGGAAACATGAATTATTTTTAATTTTCTAACCTTGATACATCAACTTACTCCAAGTCTTGGCCTATAGCACCACACCTGCACAGTTTGTAAATGTTGAAAAAAGGACATAATGACAACCTATCCCAGTAAAAAGTCTGAAGCGATTTAGGATAAAGAGAAGAGAACTTGCTGTCTCCCTTTTGCTGTTATTTGAAATCCACATATTCTATGTCCCAATAAATATCATTTTTAGATTAGTTCCCTTGGTACAATGAGCTCAGGACTGAAAATGAAGCAGTGATTACAAAAATAACTCTAGCATGGGTGTATATACTGAAAAATTAGGATATTTGAGACAGAAACTCAACAGACCACGCAAATACACATATCCTTATTTCTCCTTATGCTCATACATGAGGATACCAGATTTTCCTTGCCACCATACATCAGCATTTCAGTAAACCATGTTCTGCAGAGTTGAGAGACCTCATTTTCAGACTCTTCCTTGCCAAGTTCCAGATTTTTTTGGTAATTCAAATGTACCCAAGAGACTTTTAAGTGGCTAAACACCTAGATCCAAAACGTGACTTATTCCAGCTTCGGAGATCTGGCTCAAAAAAATTAGAGTCTGTAAAAATCTTTATCAGTCCATGAAATATGTCTAACCCATATTTATATCCCTTTTCTCACTGCTGAAACCGTGCACACAATTTGTCAGGAGATACTCAAAGGTTTCTAAGAAACCCTAACAGAATGGAAAAAAGCAAAGAGATTAAGAGGGCAATCAATTTATTTTCGGCCTGATTTTCTTTATCCTTGACTATACGTTGACTTTTGTCATGATCCTGATTCTCTCAGATCAAATAAAGTTTTGACCCATAGCACCACATCTGAACTCAACATTGAGTCAGTTTCTTAGAAGAAATGCCACAAAAGAGAAACGAATGACTGGATTTAATATTTTCTGTGTCATCGAGAGAGAAGTGTGGGAAGCTGGTACTTAAATTGGGATCTAGAGGAACTGGGCAAAGAAATCTATTTTTTCTTATAGAAGACCAAACAGTGATTAAAGTAGAAGGGGAAGTGGGTGTATTCAATAAGAAATATTTATTGTGTGACTAAAGTAGTGGCATGTAGGCCACTTATTTAAATAGAGCTTACTTAGTTGCAAGGATTTGATGCCACTTAAATAAGAGTGAGAAGACAGAAAGATAGCAAGCATTTTATAAACTCTTATGAGATTGGGTTTAAAAATCTGGCTACTCTTGGACTTTAGACACCAGGGATCAGAAGTAGAGGATTGTACAGATCTTTCTCCGGTCTCTTTTCAGACTCTGTCTCCATAGCTACCAAGAAAACTAGTCAACTAAAGAAGTATAAAGAGGTAGACAAGAAGCGGGGGAAGGAGATAATTAAATCTAATTGGCTAATTCATTTTCTGTTGCTTTTGTTTGTGTGAGGACAATAGGATGAGCTAATTCCTAATTAAAGGCAGTTTAGCCTTTTCTCCCATCTTGAGGAAAGATGAAGCCTACCATACATTAACCCCCATTCCCAAGTTAGCAAGTAGGTATGGGATTGAGTCAGAAGGGTTAATAACCAAAAAGAAAACAAAAAAGGATTGAGGGTCTTTCTTCAGAAAAAAGTCTGTTTCTGCCAGTACCAAGTAGCACCTGGGTATAGTCAAAGGGCCAAATGAAAGGACTGGAGGGCACATCTCTACTTCCTCATTTATCAGTCAGTAAACATTTATTAAGCACCTACTACATGCCAGCCCTGGGAATACAAAGAAAGGCAAAAGACAGGAGCTCACTGTCTAATAGGAGAGAGAACATGCAAACAACTATGTACAAACAAGAAATGAAATTTTATTTGGAACTTGAGGGAAGCCATCAGATGAAGATGACGAGGGAAAGTATTCCAGACATGGGGAAACACCCCGTGAGAGTGCCCAGTGTCGGAATGTCTTGTTTGAAGGAATAGCAAGGTGGCCAATGCCACTGGATCACAGAGAGGACTAAGGGAGTAAGGAAGAAGAAGAGGAGGAGGAGAAAGTTGGGGGGGGGGTAGAGGGATTGTGAAGGGCTTTGTATGACAAAAGAGATTTTACATTTGATCCAGGAGGTGATAGAGAGCCACTGTAGTTTATTGACTGGAAATGGGGTGTGGGGGTAACAGTGTCATGTCAGGGAGAATGATGTGTTCCTTGAAGGAATGGGCATGCTTCAAAAAGAAAGCCAAAGGAAAAAAGAAAAAAATAGGAAGAAGCAAAAACATATCATGACATTTATAGAAGTTGGGCCCGCATATATCAAGCCTAAAACCATAGCACAGAGTAGTAGCCACTAGATAGGAAAATGAATAGAATTCTTATCCAGGTATCTGCCAGAAGAGATTAATTTAAACATGACAACACCAAATTAGGGACACAGACTTAGATCATAAAAAGGGCAGAATGGGGCATGTTAATTTCTTTTTTTTTTTTTTTGTGAGGCAATTGGGGTTAAGTGACTTGCCCAGGGTCACACAGCTAGTAAGTGTCAAGCTTCTGAGGCCAGATTTGAACTGAGGTCCTCCTGACTCCAGGGCCGGTGCTCTATCCACTGTGCTACCTAGCTGCCCCTGGGCATGTTAATTTCAAAGGACTGCATCTTAATCCATTTTATTCAGGATTCTGGCAAAAGCAGGGCAGCTAATCCCTGATTTCATTGATCATCTTTCAAAAGGTAGATGAATCAACAGGGAACTGCTGTATCCTGGCTGATTCTCATCAACAAAAAGGAGGTTTCTGGATTCAAACCCAGGTCTCTGACTTCTACCCCGCCCCCCAACACTTTACACTTTTGTCAGGCTGTTGCTGATAAATTAGATGAACAAATAAATACTTGTCAGATTAGCAGATGACATAAACCTGGGAGGGATAGCAACTACTTTGGCAGATTCCAAAAAGATTTCAATAGGCTAGAGTAATGGGACAGACATAATGAGATGACATTTAATAGGAATAAATATAATCTATGTCTTTAGGCATAAATCCAATCTATAATTGGCTTCAAATCAGCTTCACAAAAATAAGGTGAGGGAGACTGGCTAGACAACAGTTATGTGAAAATATCTGAGAATTTAAATAGTAATTGTATGTTTATTAAGGCTTTAAGGTTTGCAAAGTGCTTTACAAATACCTCATTTTGTCCCACCAAGCAACCTTAGGAAGTAGATGTTTTTACTGTCCTCACTTTACAGTAAAGGAAACTGAGGCAGATACAAGTTAAGTGATTTGCCCAGGGCCACACAGTTTGTAAGCATTGAATTGTCCAGTTGGAGATGTGGTACTGATGCACAGGAGAGAGACTAGGGCTGGATATGCTGATCTGGAAGTTGTTAGCATAGAGATGACAAATTGGCTCTTGATAAGGTCCCCTAGAGAAAAAGAGAATGTGGAGCTGATACAGGATAAAGCCTTGGGCCCCCACACTCACAGAGGGATATGGATGATTATGGTAAGGGGGACAGGCAGAAGGAGAATCAAGGAGAGCAAGGCCAGATTGCCATAAGTCAGGTCTGTTTTGTAGGGGGTTTTGCCACCCATAAAACTGTACCTTTTAGTTGTGAGATTCTGTTATTCTCTTCTGGAGAGTATTTCTTTGGCACTGGGAGGAAAATGTTTGGTTATACAGGACAAGGTTTCTTCAGCTCTGCCCAGAATTCATTTACTGTGTGATTCAAGCTCTTCCCCCTTTTTTCCTTTAGTTTAAGGGCAAGTTCCCCATAGGGGAATATAGAATTTCATCCCTCCATGGCCCATTCCTTCTAGCAATTGTAATCCTATAATCCTTCAACTGCCATTCTCAGATTGGGGGATTTCCGTATTCTGCACCAGATCTAGATCCTTTGGCATTGGATTTGCTCAACTATCCTTTTGGGTCTACCAGTCATTCCAAAAGGCAGCACAGGGAAGTGCGGTATAATGACTGATGATTGTCCTGCTGCCTCTAAAAGTGCACTCTTCCTACAGGCATCCCTCTCCCTTCCCATCCTCCCCCCCCAAAAAAAAAACCCCAGCTTTTCACTGCCCACTTTGAATTCAAATCTCAGTACCTTGCTTCTTGATTGTGTCTTTCAGGTTCAAGTGTGAATGGCTTAGAGGAGCCCAGCCTTGCTAAGAGACTGAAGGGTACGCCAGAAAGGATTGAGCTGGAGAATTACCGGCTGTCCATGAAACAGGCAGAAGAACTGGAAGAGGTTCCTGAGGAAACCCTAGCAGAACACAATCTGAGCAGCGTGTTGGACAAAGAAACAGAAGAGGACGTGGCAAGCAGGTTATTATGTACCATGTGCACCTTCAACCCCTTTATATTTTTGTTCATCCCATTTCAAGCAACATCATCCACTGGGTTTCCAAATGAACTTGTCCCATCCTCTAAAGGGAAAATGGAGAGAAAACACACACACACATGCCTTTTTCTAGTTTACAAGGACCTTCACACACAGTATCTCACTTAATCCTCAAAACAAGCCTGTGAAGTGGGTAGAATAAATATCCCTATATTAAAGCAGAATGGTGAGGTAAATTATGCCTATTCTCACATAATGACAAAGCAGAAAAGTTGGTGTTCAGTCGCAGGTTTTCTCACTTCGAACCACTGTTCCATCTCCTACCCTGAACCCCTTTCCCCTGCCTATATTTGTACTGACCAAAGGATCTGAGCCCCTGACTTGACTACCATTTAATTCAAGAATTATGCAAATGTTTAATAGATTCTGTGTGCGTAATACATACCTGGTTGTTGGGAGGAGTAAAAAAGAACCACATGAGTTGCTTTTCACTTTTTTAAAATTACTGTTCCCTGTGGGGTAAATACTTAGATTCAACCCAAGACCTTATTCAGGGCTTAAACATCTAAGTCAGAAGAGCAGGAGTTCCTCACCTTTCATGACTCTTTCCTTCAAGTCAATCATCCATGGGGCAGGATGAGACCATGGAAGACGCTTTTCCTTGGTTCCCCATGACACTGTCCCTTTACTCCTAGTGCATACACTAGTAATATCACCTTTGTTATCATTGGAAGAGGTGGCACAGTGGATAGAGGGCCAGGCCTGGAGTCAGGAAGACCTGAGTTCAGATTTGACTTCAGATACGAGCTGTATGATCCTGAGCAGGTCACTTAACCCTGGTTGCCTCAGGTTCCTCCTCCTCTGTATAATTAGCTGGAAAAGGAAATGGCAAAAGCATCCATTATCAGGGGCAACTAGGTGGCATAGTGGATAGAGCACCAGCCTTGGAGTCAGGAGTACCTGAGTTCAAATCCGGCCTCAGACACTTAACACTTACTAGCTTTGTGACCCTGGGCAAGTCACTTAACCCCAATTGCCTCACTAAAAAAAAAAAAAAAAGAATCCATTATCCCCAAAAGGAGTCACAAAGAAGAGTAGGGCATGACTGAAAAAATGACTCAAAAAAAAATCACAAAGACACCAGGAGCCATTTCCTAATGAATAAGTAGTCAAAGAATATGACCAGAGAGTTCTCAAGAGAATTGCAAACTATAAATACTCATATCACTAATAATAAGAATATTTTAGATCAAAATAACTATGAGGTTTCTATTCATACCTAGTAAATAGGCAAAAGTGACAAAAGATGTGATTAATCAATGTCAGAGAAAAGCTGGTTCACTGTTCAATCATGCTGGAAAACCATTTTGGAATTATGTTAAGAAAAGTGTCTGTGGGGGCAGCTAGGTGGCGCAGTAGATAGAGCACCGGCCCTGGATTCAGGAGTACCTGAGTTCAAATCCAGCCTCAGACACTTAACACTTACTAGCTGTGTGACCCTGGGCACGTCACTTAACCCCAATTGCCTCACTAAAAAAGAAAAAAAAGAAAAGTGTCTGTATCCTATATCCTTGGCCACTGAGACCCCCATGCTGGTCATCAACCCCAAAAGAAAAATCCCCTAAATATCACAATATTTTGTAGCAGCACTTCCTGTAGTAGGCAAGAAATGGAAACAATGTGTATGCCCATCAACTGGGAAATGTCTAAACAAATTGGAGTTTGTGAATCTAATGGAATATTACTGTACTATAAGAATATGTAGATTAATAAGTATCAGAAGACTTATGAACCAATGTGTAGTAATTTTAAAAAGGAAAACAATATACACAATGATTATAAAAATAGAAATTGAAAGAAAAAAAACAATAGTTCAAAACTGAATGTAGTACAGTTATACTGTTCAAACATTGTCCCAAGAAAGAAGGAAAAAAATGCACCTACTTCTCTTCCTTTTGGGGAGGAGGAGGAGGAGGAGGAGTGGAAAAGGAAGGATGTACAGTGTGCTCAGTGCGGAACATTATTGCATACATTGTTAGACTGAATGGGTGTGTTAGTCACTCTGACCAAAGTGGTTTTTTTTTTTCCTTTGTTAACAAAGGATGGCTCTCTAGGGAGGGGAGAGGGTAGGAATAAATTTGGAGGTAAAGGTGATATTAGGGCAGCTAGGTGACGGTGCATAGAGTGAGAAAGACTCTTCTTGGGTTCAAATCCTACCTCAGACACTTACTGGCTGTGTGACCCTGAGCAAGTCACTTAACCCTGTTTATCTTAGTTTCCTCATCTGTAAAATAAGCTAGATAAGGAAATGGCAAACCACTCCAGTATCTTTACCAAGAAAACCCTAAATAGGGTCACAAAGAGTCAGATAAGACTGAAAAATGACTATACAACACAAGGTGATGATAAAAATAAAAGATATCGGGGCAGCTAGGTGGCTCAGTGGATAAAGCATTGGTCCTGGATTCAGGAGGACCTGAGTTCAAATCAGGCCTTAGATACTTAATACTTACTAGCTGTGTGACCCTGGGTGAATCACTTAACCCTCATTGCCCCACCCAAAAAAAAAAAAAGATATCTATGAATTTTTTTTAAAAGAACACTAGTAGGGGCAGCTAGGTGGCACAGTGAATAGAGCACCGGCCCTGGAGTCAGGAGTACCTGAGTTCAAATCCAGCCTCAGACACTTAACATTTACTAGCTGTGTGACCCTGGGCAAGTCACTTAACCCCAATTGCCTCACTAAAAAAATTTTTTTAAAGAATTAAAAAAGAACACTAGTGTGGGGTAAGCTTAGAACATGTATTATTTTTCAAATAGTATTTTTGCAAAAGTTGAAACAAAATCAGTGACTAAACAAGAGACAGAACCTGATTTCCACCACATTATTATTGCCAGAATGATACCAAATATTTCCATCCTCAGTAAATATCTGTTGAAGACCCTTCCTGTTTTTCTTAATTCTACCAAATTTAATTCATTCCAAAGCAAGATATTAGAATGCCATGTTGGCATCGGGGGTGGAGAATGGGAGGTTTTTTTGTTTGTTTTTTTTTAAAGAAAAAGGTCAACCAGTAGCTATTTCTGAAATGGACTTTACTGAGTCCAGCCTAGAGGCAAGGAGCTGATAGGACCTCCCTTATGAATTCCTGTGATTCAACAGCATTTTTGTTGAGGTTTGTCTTTATCAGGCCTGGAGAAAATTTCTTCTGCCAGTGCAAATCAGCACCTGTTCCACAGCTTAAGAGTATTAGGGAACTGACTGGGGAATAGGGAACTGACTGGGGTAAGTGATTTATTTTCTGAGGATCACACAGCCTTTATATGTTAAAAGCAGAACTTGAACCCAGGTCTGCCCAAATTCCAACAATAGTTTAACCACAACACCATTCATCCTTTGATTTTCATGGTAGTTTTCTGATGACAGATTGCTGACCCCTGGCAACCTCTCCTAAAATGTGGTTTTAGCTCTGTATGAGTACTAAGGGAAGATTTGTCCTCGACTCTGGGGTATTTCTGTAAGCCCACATAATCACCTTCCCATCTCTAATGTATGGAGAAGCTGGTTTTCCCTGTTGTGCTTTTTGTGGATTCACTGGCTTGCTTGTCTGCCAGGACACAGAATTCCAGGCCACGTAACAAGAGGAAGAACTGACAAACCACAGCTTCCTTTGTTCTTCCACACCCTTCCTCTCAGCTCTTCAAAGGTCAGGCACCCAAAGTCCAGCACAGATAATGTAAAGTGAGCCTATGATCAAGAATTTACATTCTGAATATTACGTGACACAAGGGGCCTGTGAAGGGGACAGCAGTTTGTACATGGATTGGACATGGAAATAACAGCACAGCAGTCAGTGTCATTGATGGCGAAGGGGAAAAAAAAAACAGCTGGCAATACCTGGCAGTTTTCTTTTTTCCCCAGAGGGAAAAGGAAAAGATTCAGTTTTTATAAAAGAACACTCAGAATATAACAGGGCTTCTCAGAAGCAAGCTTTTAGACTGAAGAAGGAAGGAATATTGTAGAAAAGGTTTAATTTTTTTTATAAAGTTGATGTTAGATGAGTTGGTTCACTCATTTGATTTCTATATTTGCATAAAAACTAAGCTGATGGGGCAGCTAAGTGGCACAGTGGATAAAGCACCAGCCCTGGATTCAGGAGGACCTGAGTTCAAATCCAGACTCAAACACTTGACACTCACTAGCTGTGTGACCCTGGGCAAGTCACTTAACCCTCATTACCCCGCCAAAAAAACCAACAAAAACCTAAACTGAGGAAAACATTAAGCATTTTTAAATACATTTTTAGAACATTTTCATTGTGGTCATTCTTATAAATTCATTTCCCTTTTCTGCAGTTAGCATTGATCTATGATAATGAACTCCTAAGGACCCCCTCTCTCTGGATATGTTAAAACCATCTCCATCTTTTCCCCCCTTATTTCTGCCACAGGTTGGTAGTATGAAGCAAAGCAAATCTCTATTCTGTTATTCCCTATCTATGAACTAGGGGTAGGAATGCTTGTATTCTACCTATGTAATATCTCATGAGGAAGAAACAGTTGATTTGTCAAAGGCATTGAGCTCCTTTGAAAAGCACTATGAAAATAAAAAGCATTAATGTTAATGATTGTTAATATTATTATATACTTTAGTATAGTGGGTAAAATGTAGGCTTATACTTATGAGATATGGCTTCTAATCAAGTCTCAGATTCTTATTTTCATGGATATCTTGATTTTATGTCACTTTCATTTCCAAATATATTCCTTCCCCATCCCCTTCCCTAAAACAAACATTAAAATTGTAGGAAGGAGGGGCAGCTAGGTAGCACAGTGGATAGAGCACTGGCCCTGGATTCAAGAGGACCTGAGTTCAAATTTGACCTCAGGCACTTAACACTTACTAGCTGTGTGACCCTGGGCAAGTCACTTAACCCCAGTTGCCTCACCAAAAAAAAAAAAAGTGTAGGAAGGGGCAGATAGGTGGTGCAGTGGATAAAGCACTGGCCCTGGATTCAGGAGGACCTGAGTTCAAATCTGGACTCAGACACTTGACACTCACTAGCTGTGTGACCCTGCTCAAGTCACTTAACCCTCATTGCCCCGCAAAAACAAACAAAAAAAAGTGTAGGGAAATAGGAGAGGAGAAAGCAGTTAAAAAAAAAACCAACCAACATAACTACCATCTACCATAGTATATGTAATATGACACACCCATAGTCCTTGCCTCTACAAAACGGAGAAGGAGATGGATATATTTTCTCAACTCTTCTCTGGGTCTAAACTTGGTCATTCTAATGATAGCACCTTCACTTACAGTTTCAGGGGATTTTGTTTATTTTATTTCTATTGGACTCTTTTTTTTTCTATTGTACTCTTATAAATTGTTTTGATGATTTTGCTTACTCTTTGTAAAGTGCTTCTAAAGTTCATTTTTCTCCTTTCTTTTTCTCTTGTGTGACTGGGTAGGTCACTTGACTTTTCATCCATAAAACAGGAATATTTGTGCTATCTCCCAGGCCTTTTTTGAGGAAAGAACTTTGCAAACCTTAAAGTGTTCTACAGATGTTTCTTATTAAAATGAAGTTGTAAAAACACATAAGTTAAGGCAACAATAAGAGAAAGAAACTTCAAAGAAGCAAAAGCCCAAATCCCTAGTTGTGAGAGTCTGAGTTAATGTGTTAACCCATAACATTCACCTCAAAAGATTTGGAGAGATCTCAAAATGTGCCCAACATACCTATGGTGCTGACAACAGATTTCAGCTTACTCTACCAATAAATATTGCCAATCCCACCTCAACCTAGCTTTCTCTCTGAAACTATTACCTTCCATCTGCTCTGTATATATCTTGTGGATAGATAGTTATTTGCATGTTGTCTTCCTCATTTGAATGTGGGTTTCTTGAGGTCAGGAAAGTATTCATCTTTCTTAGCACAGTGCCTGGAACATAGTAGCCTAGTAAGTGCTTCATTAAATGCTAGGTGGCACAGCAGATAGAGTGCCAGGTCTGGAGTCAGGAAGATCTGGGTTCAAATTGTGATGTTTAAAATCTTAATTGTGGTTGCCCAAAATTAAAAGGCTTTGGTCCCAGTATTTGGGCATTAAACATTTATTAAAGCATACAGATATTTACAAAGAGTTCAGAAGGTTATGAAAAAGAAGTCCTACCTAGCCTAGAGTTCTAGCTTGGTTGGGTTCTTCCTGAAGTCCTCCTCCACAAGCCTGTTTTAATCAGGAACTCCTCCTCCAGCTGACTGTGGAAGCTTTTTTATAGTTCTGGAACAGAGGCGGTCCTTACACACTGCTTCAAGGTGATTGGTTGGTGTCATCCAAATCCATTGGCTTTGAAGGTGTTCTCAAGTTGAGTTCACAGTCTAATTTCTGAGAACAATACCTTCTTAAGGGCTAGCCAGGTGTGATTACAATCCAATTAACTTGAAGTCAATCACTCTCACTTGATTCAATCAGTCTTGATTAATCTCCAGGTGAGTCTTTGAGTATCTGCTAAATCCCATTATTTCATCTCAAAATCCGGCATCAAGCACATTTACTAATTGTGTGACCCTGGGAAAGTCACTTAACCCTGTTCGCCTCCACTTATTTCCTCATCTGTGAAATGAGCTGGAGAAGGAAATGGCAGTATCTTTGCCAAGAAAACCCCAAATGAGATCATGGCGAGTCAGATACAACTGAAAAACAACTGAACAACAAATGCTTCTTGACTGACTCCAGCTGGTACCTTCATATAAGTAAAGCAGATGGCTAGTACTGTAGTACTATCTGTAGTACTAACCTGGACACCTTCAGTACATTGTTGATCAACATCCCTAACTTGACTTTGAAAGACTTTTCTCCCAGCCTGACTAAGCACACATTTTTTATTTGAGGTTACATATAGGGTCATTTTAAAGCCTTCCTGAAGAATTATATTTCAGACTTAATAGACCATGAAGCAGATCTGGGGGGTGGGGGGAGAATTCCCTACCATTTGGGCTTTGGGGGGTGGTGGTGGAAGGAATTTGTTTTTCTTAGGGCAGGAACATTCCACAAGTTTGAAGGTAGCTTAGATTTTATTCAAATTCTACCTTCAACACTGCTACTCCTGTGAAAGAAAAAAAAATTTTTTAATATTACTGAACAGTTAATCAAGGATTTATTAGGTGCCTACTGTGTACAGGCACCAGGGATACAAAAGCAGAAATTAAACCTTTTCTACCCACACATAGTTTACATTCAGAGAAGTCAGAATGCATGTTCTTCTAGAGAGTGGCAATGCATGCTTCTGTCCTGAACATATCATGTTGAATTACCTCTGCTCTAATAAGTGCTGCTTATAGTTATTTTTCCACACTCTGAACAGCTATATGGGATAAGAACAGAACTTGTCTACAGGGCTATGACGCCAGGTGTTGGAATATTCATTTCCATTTATTTCCCATAGGCCATGTGCTCTGTATTTTTCCAGTAAGATTAACCAAGTTTGTTTTTATTATTGTGCCTTTTGTGGCTCTGTTGCCTGCTTCTCTCTGTGAATTTTCTCCCATCCTTTCCTCTCTTCCTCCTTTGTTTTGCCAGCTCATCCCACTGTGAAGGGCTCAATGTGGCTCTGACAGTCTTTTCTTCACTTTTTCCACCATACAGTGCATTCCCCATTTATCATCAGCACTGGTCATTCTTATCTTGTAAACACTTTGTGTATATATAACAAGGTAGTTACAGGAGGGGAGCCACTAGGAGTTGGGGGATCAAAAAAGGCTTCATGCAGAAGATTGTGTCTAAATAAAATAAGAGAGGGGACTCTTATGAGTTGGAGGTAGAGAAGGACAGCCCATACCTAAACATAGAGACAGGTGATGGAGTATTGTGAATGGGGAGCAAAAAGAAAGACATTTTGACTGGATCTCAGAATGTGATCACACAGAGATAGAGTGATGATGTCTAAAGAGTCTGGAAATGTAGGTTAGGGCCAACTTGTATAGGGCTTTTAAAAATGAACATGGGGGCAGCTAGGTGGCGCAGTGGATAAAGCACGGGCCCTGGATTCAGGAGGACCTGAGTTCAAATCTAGCCTCAGACACTTGACACTTACTAGCTGTGTGACCCTGGGCGAGTCACTTAACCCCAATTGCCCAGCAAAAAAAAAAAAAATGAACATAGGAGTTTAAATTTTATTCTCTAACCAAATGGAAGACTACTAGAGTTGGTTGAGAAAGTTACTGACTATGGTCAGATCTACACTTAAGGAAAATTATTTTCATAGAAGTTTGTAGGATGGACTGGAATAGTGAGACTGGAATCAGAGAAACAAATTGGGAGGATGTTGGAATAATCTAGGTAAGTGTTGATAAAGATTTGAACTATGGTGTATGATGGGAGGGTGGGAAGGAGAAAGGAAGGAAGAAGGGGGAGGGGGAAGGAAGGAAGCAATCAGGCTTTTTTTAAACACCTACTATATATCGGTTATTGTGATCAGTGTTTATAAGGACAAATATTGTTTCATTTAATCCTCACAACAACCTTGGGAGATAGTTTTATCTCCAGTTTACAGTTAAGGAAACAGGCAGACAGAAGTGATTTTCCCTGAGTTTCACTACTAGTGTCTGAAGTTAGATCTGAACTCAGGTCTTCCTGGCTCCACGCCCAGCACTCTAGCCACATTTGAGGGGGAGGGGGGGAGGCAATTGGGGTTAAGTGACTTGCCCAGGGTCACACAGCTAGTAAGTAAGTGTTAAGTGTCTGAGGTCGGATTTGAACTCGGGTCCTCCTGAATCCAAGGCCGGTGCTCTATCCACTGCGCCACCTAGCTGCCCCAAGCCACATTTTTGATAGAAGATAAAGAGTTAAACGTGAGAGATATTGAGATTACATATGTGGGTTAGAGGAGCAAGCCACTGGAAAAAAAATGCTGAGACTAGGAACCTGTAATACTAGATCAATTAAAACTAAAATCCCACAAACTAGATAATGTGTCACAAGAAGGGAAGAGCTACATTTCTGACAGTCCCAAGATGATGAGTTTGCATCCAAAACAATTCATGGAAAATATAAACTTCATATCCCAATAAATGCTGCTTGTGTTGATGTGTGGTTTACCATTGGGCCCTTTACTAATCCAATTTGCATGAGTGTGAAGATCTACAGTTGTCACATACATGTACCTCAAACCTTTCCCATGATGTGCTGTTACTTTACACTCATTCTCTTCACAAAGCTTCCTATCTGTAGTAATATTCCAAAGGGAAGGGAGCTAACCACTTGACAGCTTCCCTCTGAAAAGAGGAACGTGCCTGATTCTTCTTTTTCCCTTCGACATCCATAGTATAAAGGCTTTGCCATCTTGCTACTTCCCCCCTCTTTTTTTTTTTTTTTTTTTTGGTGAGGCAGTTGGGGTTAAGTGACTTGCCCAGGGTCACACAGCTAGTAAGTGTTAGGTGTCTGAGGCCAGATTTGAACTCAGGTCCTCCTGACTCCAGGCTCCAGGGCCGGTGCTCTATCCACTGTGTCACCTGGCTGTCCACCCCCACCCCCTTTTAAAAAATCATTCTAGGGGGCTGCTAGGTGGCATAGTAGATAAAGCACTGGCCCTGGATTCAGGAGTAACTGAGTTCAAATCTGGCCTCAGACATTTGACATTTACTTGCTATGTGACCCTGGGCAAGTCACTTAACACCCATTGCCCTCCAAAAACAAACAAACAAAATCATTCTGACCCCTCTCCCCCAGCCCACCCCCTGAATAGGTGCTCTTCCCCTGTGAGCTAGTTGCTGTTTCTTCACTTTGGTTGTTTCTTCTCTCTTGGCTTCTCTGTAGCAGTTCAGAGTCTGAGATGGAGGAGGAAGATGAGGAGGAAGAAGAGGAAGAATCTCATCTTCCCCCTTCAGACCTGGGAGGTGTACCTTGGAAGGAAGCTGTTCGCATCCATGCTCTTCTGAAAGGAAAGAGTGAGGAGGAGCTGGAAGCCTCTAAAAATCATGAGCCTGGGAATGAAGAAGAGGAAGAAGAAGAGGAAGAGGAGGAAGAGGAGGAGGAAGAGGAAGAAGAATCTAGTGAAGGTTAGGAAAACTATGTCTAACCATAACCCCAAGTTCATATCTGTTCATATCCTGAGCAAATTTCTACCAAGAATAGTTTGATGCAGTTATGTTTGTGTAGTTTGAAATCCTATTATTTGAACAAAGACACAAAAAGAGATCTATTCCTGGCTCCAAATTTGGATTTCTCTGTTGCTTCAAATTCTTAGGAAAAAAAGCAGTATCCAAAGAGAACACAATGGTAACTGGTAGCCAATCAGCAGATTCAGAAAGATGTTTCTTGCAAAGACTCATATTCTGATTATCTGTACTACTCTTGAGCATACATTAGTGCTATTGTGAAATTGGTAGGAGGCAAATTTGAGCCTCCCAAGTCTAAGTTAGGAACCTTATTCTTCTTTTCACTTTCGGTTAAAGAAATCTACTTCAAAAACAGCGATTAACCAAACTTTGTTTGGGGTACCCTGATTCATTGTCCTTTTCAACTCAGTCACCATCATTGATTGGACTGGACATGATGAGAATAATATTTGAAAGGGATATTTCTTTTTCTATTTTTACTGAGAGTCAAAGTGTTTGAATTTGTTCATTCCCCATACTTTGTGCATTTCCCAAGGCCACGGGATTTATTTTTTCATCCTTTCCTGGATTTTGTCTCCTTTGAATTTCTGGGTGTCTATATTGCTGGTCTTCTTCCTACATTTTAACTACTGTGGTATCTGGTTTGGTTGACATAGAGAGAGACAATTTCCCTGCTTCACTATCCCATGTCATTCTTAAGACTGTAAGCTGTGGTCCACAAATACAGATCCTGCTTTCTAATAACATATATGTAAGTAGCAGGATACTTTCCAACCCTGCTTTTTCTCTTCTGGATCCCTTGCCTCTGATTAACGGGAGTGATGAAAAATGCCACCTGTGCCCTTAAATTACCCAGGGCTTCGTAATTTTCAGCAATGCTTCCTGGATTCATTCTTGTAGTATTATTTGTGACCACATAAATCTGAACGTAGTTTTCTAGTTCACCAAGCCTTGAAAAGGTCTCCAGGAGGTAGCAAGCCTTTCTAAGGTGATTATCACATCAAAAATTATCTTTTTCAGTCCCCATCTACCACTATTTGTCTCTCCTTTCTCTGACTCTTAATTGGATGATCTCTCACCTGATGGCCCCTGAAGATCCATACTATATTTTCTTGGAAGATCCAGCTCCCTTGTTCATGCCTGTCACTTAGAGCCAAGTGTCCCATGGTCTATTTTCCCTTCCTCCACATCATTCTTTTTTTAACACCAGCATCTTGACACTGGTCTCAGGACTTCAGCTCCTTTTTCTTCCATATTTTCACATTGAACTCCCCCCGCCTCCTTTTGTTTTTAAGAAATAATTCATTCTCCATGATGATTGATAGAATTGAAAAGTATTCCTCAAGACTCTTTTTACCTTTTCTTCTAGGACAAAACTAGCCTGCACCTTAAGCAGAGATAAGCAATCACATCACTATTGTGGAAATATAAACACAAAGCATTCTTTGTAGATCAATGCAAAATGCTCCCTAGCTTCTCAGTCCTTTGAAAATCTGAGTGGTCGCTATCCTAGAAAACCTGTGTGCAAACTGTTCTGTGAGAGTCACTTTCCTTGACTAGTTAGCTCCTCTTTCATTTCTTTAGCATTTTGAGCATTAACTGTACCCAACTTTCTTTCCCGTGTTTTGTTAACATCCCTTATCTTCTTCTTTGCCCCTCCATTTTTTCCCCTTATGGTTATTTTCATTCTCAGGTCCTCTCTTTTCCTTCTCAGTGTTAGCTTTGCCCCTTCTTCCCCTCCTTCTGTTTCTCTTCAAATCCTCCCAAATTTCCCATTCCCAAACTCAGTTGCTTGACTTTTTCCTAATTCCCCAAACCCTTCAAAAAATTCATTTTCCTTCTCCTACCCATCTTTTCTCTTACCAAAGCCAGAAGGAAAATTCATGCCCTTCTGAAAAAGGAGAATAAGTAGGAGCTGGAGGCCCCAAAGCCAAGTCAAATCATTTTTTTTTTATCTTGGACTTAGGATTTCTTAGTTTCTTAACTTGACTTTGACTCTCCTTCACTGTTACTTAACTTCTCTCTCTCTTCTTATTTTCCTGTTTGTGAAAAGGAGATGGTAATCCTTTCCTCCCACTGCCACTTCTACCTCACAGAAATGAAATGTGGTAAACAGAAATGAGGTTTAGCTTTTGGAATTCCACTGAAGGAAGATGCTGTGCAAACTTAGATTAATGATATCATTCTAGAGGTGTTTTGGCTTCCTCTGCACTAATACCTCCTGGTTTTCAATTATAGCACCAGACCAAATTTTTACCAGCCCCTTAGTAGTGGGCACCAGATTAATGTGCTGCTTATCTGCTTCCTGGAATTTGGAGTCCTGGGCTACTCTTTTAAATTGTTCCTTCTGACTCAACAGGGACTAAGAATGGAACAGAGGCAGAGTACTTCATACATACATTGTGTCCAGAAAGTCTAATGCAGTTAAAATATTAAAACTTAAAACACACTAAGACTCTTGGGACATGCAGCTTATCTTCCAGAGAAGCTATCGATGGATAGAAATTTGCTTTGATACAGATGCTAATGAGGTAGAGGAAGAGCAAGAGAAGGTGCAAGCACAGAGAACATATTTGCTTTCTGAATTTGAGGGTTTGGGGAAGAAAAATGAGATCTTCTCACCTGGTAGCCTGATCAACTTCCCTTCTCAGTTCCCAGACCTACTAATATTTATGCTTTTCCCCGTCTGTATATCTAGGACAGAGGAACATGACTATTCCAAATTAGTAGCTGTCTGCTCTTTCAGGATGTAGACACCACAGTAATCTGCACCTTTTTCTTCTTCTCTCTGAAGATTAACTGATTGCATGAGCAAGATCCAAGGAGTTAGGAAAAGGGGACTAGAGCCCTTGGTAGTGCTACATGCCTTGGGCTCTTCTCCTCCCTACATATTGCCTCTTATTCCTAGGGCAACAGTTGGCATAGTAATTGCCTCCGCTTCTTCTGGTCTATCAGAATAGGAGTGATCATATCCATGGCATGTTCAGAAGAACAGTGCTAGGTAAATGTTGCCCTCATTATCTTTGTCTGATGATGGCTACAGACTAGCTGACTTTTGTGCATATTAGGACGCTGTCTGTTCTTGCCTTTCCACTCAGAAACTGGATCCCCTGAACCTGGAACCATTGTCAAGACAAGACAAGAGGTGGACTTGGCAGAGAGGGGAGGGAGATGCAGTCAGACAGATATTTAATATTGAACTTAGCCAGATCTTAAAGTACCTGGAAACAAAACTTCTTGACTGGATGGTGAAATTTCTTTTTCACACAACAGACTTAGATAAATATGTAGGCATTGAGAGGAAATCTTACTGCCTTTTAGCTGAGGATAACTTCTCTCTCTCCTCCTCTCTCCATTTATCCTTATGCCTGTGTCTTTATGCTTGATGTTTCGCTCCCCCTGCTGTAGAGGGAGAGTATTGCCCCTGGAACAGAGAACTTCAGCAAGGCCAATGGCTCCAACATAATTCAAATGAAGAGGATACGGGTACATTTAAAGGTACCCGCTTTGCCCCTGCCTGCCCCCCAAACCCTCCCCTTCTCTCACAGCTGTCCAAAAATTGCACTAAAGAGCAGGTCCCACATGAAAAAACATTTTTTAATGGTATTGTATAGACTGGCCCTGGCCCTTGCCAGACCACCCTGCTCCCTGTCCCTAGCACCAAGACTCCATGGCAGCCTCAGGATCATGTCATAGGGCATAACTGGAAAAAACATGGGTTAGAAAAGAATTCCAGAAATGACCCTGTACCAACCTGATCTATTCCAGTTCTATGCCTTGACCCAAAGTTTCCCACCAGATCAGGATAGACATCGTTTCCTGACTAATTTCCCCTTGGAACAGCAAGCCTAATGACAAATGTATATATTTGGGTCGCTCAAGCACCTCTTGAAGGTGACACAAAATGTCTTCTGGCACCACCAGATCTACTTGGGCACTTTACACTAAAGTGTTTCCACTTTTCCTATTTTTAAAAAATGGTATTGGGGCAGCTAGGTGGCGCAGTCACCGGCCCTGGAGTCAGGAGGACCTGAGTTCAAATCCAGACTCAGACACTTAACACTTACTAGCTGTGTGACCCTGGGCAAGTCACTTAACCCCAATTGCCTCACTTTAAAAAAAATTGGTATTCATAGTATGTTGAAAGTTTAAAGACTTCAGGGATGTAATTGGCAGCAGAAAGTAAAGGGCTAACAGTGAGAAATGTAACTGTCTCTCCTCTTCTGCCAAGAAGAGATGAATGGGATTATTCCGCCTTTTATCTTCCCTCTGGCCTGCCTCTTCCACTTCCTAGCATCTCTTAGGCAATCAGACAACATCTTAACTGCTGTTTTACTAGGATGATTCAAGCCCCCTCAAGGAACATATCTTAGAAATAGATTGAGGATCCATAGAGAAGGACAGCAGGAACAGAATTGCTGACCAGCAACACAAACTCTTTTGCAATCTTTTGTGTTCATTTGCTTTCCAAGCCCTGAGCACTTGCAAATAAGGGTGAAGCCATAACCAGGTCAGCCAGCTGGATTGAAAAGGGAAGCAGTGAGGCATAGTTGCCAATGTTGATGGAAGCAGTCTTCTACCTGGTGCATAAAAGTACTTCCAGTCAGGTGGTCCCTGCTCTCATTAAACCCTCTCCAACGTCCCACTTCAGTTACTTACTGTCCCTGATATTTTAACTCAGCTGTGTGGCATGATATGTACACTAATCCTGGGGAGCCTATGCAGTGGTGAGCTGCATGGATACACTTTTGCTTGCTATCGCCTGCAAGCTCTTGTGTTGCCTTGAACCAGGACCTTTGGTGGCAAAGGTCACCCCAGTTGGTTTCAAGGAAGAGATTTGACTCCAGAGAAAATAGGTGAGAATTTGTCTCAATCACCTCATTTCCACTCATGAGTGATCAAAGCTTCAGCTGTTTATGGGACATCTCCCCATTTTTTCTAAGCCTCCCTTTGCATCATTCCTCTGCATTGATGTCCCTATACTTGCCAAATTGTGCAGCATGCAGCATGGGACAGAGGTATAAAAGGAGAGCTTCTCACTTCAACATCAGCCCTGACTGTAGTAAAAAGAGCAAATGTTGCCGAAGTATGTGTTGGCAGATTTGCTGCAAAGCGGCATCCCTTTATCCCACCCATTGGTTAGCCCTCTAAAACACAAGAGTAAAATGTTAAACTTGCCTTGTGGCTTGGTAATAGTGTAAGTGCCTTGCTTCAGTAAGATTTAAGATATCGTAAGAGGAGTCACAGGGCTGCTACTTATACAGATATTCTGATATTCTGTGGGAAGGTATTTCAGCTAAATACATGGAGACCTTTTGAAAGTTGGTCCCTTCACAGTCCTGGGTTTGATTCTGAGTGGGTGAAATAAGAGAGAAATTAGGGGCAGCTTAGATGGCGTAGTGGATAGAGCACTGGCTCTGGAGTCAGGAGTACCTAAATTCAAATCCGGCCTCAGACACTTAACACTTACTAGCTGTGTGACCCTGGGCAAGTCACTTAACCCCAATTGCCTCACTAAAAAAAGAAAAAAAAAAGAAAGAAGAGAGAAATTGGTACACCAAACTGTCATCCCAGATGAAGAAAACATCAGAAGGAAATAAATATACCTCCACAGTGGCATTGCTTAGATTGGCCAACACTAAACAGCGCTGAATTTTCAATTCTTGAAACTACTAAATCTAATTGGATGAATAGTTGTAGAGTTTGCGTGCTTGTCTGCATATTTTCAAACCTCACTTTTGTGTGCTATCTTAACAAATATGGTAACTTTTCTTTTCTTTCTCTGTTTTCCTTCTTGTGATACGTTGTCCTTGTTCTTCCTTCCCTGAGTTCTGCTTTCCCTTTCCTTACTTCCCCCCAACCTTTCCTACCTCCCACCTCCCGTATCCCTTCCACCCTGTCCTTGCTATGCCAGCTGGGAATCTGAAGCTACAGCAGATTGTAAATCTAGTCGATCCCCTGGAGATCCAGGCAGATGTACACTGGACGCATATTCGTGAAAAAGAGGAGGAGGATCAAATGGCGTCTGCCTCCAAGTCCTCTGGTTCCAGAGGTAACTACCCCAACACCTTAGATCCTTTGTCTGCAAGCTTCTGAACAACTTCCTTGTGTAAAAGACTTCCTCCGTAGGGGAAAATCAAATTGTTTAAGAGCAGGTCCCACAAAGCATTTTATTTTCTTCCTGTTAGATATGGTGTTTGCACTTGGATTTTCTTCCAGAGTATGTCAAGTTTTCCAAAGATTTGAAGGTCCTTTCATCCTGTACTTTTTAATGCAAAACATCAGATAAACTTTACTCTTTTTTTTTTTAATGTTCGCAACTTTATCATCATTGGAACTCTACCCCTTACACAAGGCCTTTTTTGTTTTCCTTACGATAAACTTAACTCTTAAAAAATCAGAAGTTGATTTTTTCCCCCCTGTGGTTGTTATAGGTTGGGTTAGCCAACCTTTCTACATTTTGTGAATTCTTCTGACATTTTATTGATGGAATGTGTGTGTGTGTGTATAAATAAATATGTGTGTATTTATACAAACACACTTACACATATATGCATGTATATAGTTTGTGGGCAGCTAGCTGGCATAGTAGATAGTGCACTGGACCTGGAGTCAGGAAAAGCTGAGTTCAAATCTGGCCTTAGACACTTACTAGCTGTGTGACCCTGGGCAAGTCACTTAACCCTCCCTGTTTGCCTCAGTTTCCTCATATGTAAAGTGACCTGGAGGAGGAAATGGCAAATCACTCCAGTATCTTTGCCAAGAAAATCCCAAATGGGGCATAAAGACACAACTGAAAATAAATAAACAACAATAACAAAAATGCAAGTTTGGTATATGGAGAATGAAGTTTGTGTGCGTTCAGAGACACATATTATGGAGTTTTGCAGAGAAGAGAAATTAGACCAGAGGGATTCAAGAAATAGCTACTGTTTTCATAGGATGAATTATAGATTTTTTTCAAGTAACCTCACTTCTCCAAGATTCTTAAGGAAATTGTAAAAGACAAAAAAAATGAAAGTTATTGAAGATTTCAATATCTGTTCTCTCATTAGTTACCTCTCTAATCTAGCATGTATTTTAAATACATTTTTTAAAATTTATTTTGTCTTTTACATCACCAGAATTTTTCTCAGTATCCCTCTCCTTCCTCCTCCCACCCCAAGAACTGATATAACAAATAATATATTTAGGGGACAGAAAGAAAAAGGAAGAGAAATCAATAAAACTCATCAATACATTGAGAAAATCTGAAAATATATGCAAGGTACCACAGCCTTGGACCTTCCACCTCTGCAAAAGAATGAGGGTTGTATTCTCATATCTCTTTTTGGGGGCCATGCATATTCTTTGTAATTTTGTGTCATTGGCTGTTGTGGTTTACCTTTCCATTTACCATGTTTTTAGTCATTGGACATATCATTTTCTTGTCTTTACTTACTTTACTCTGCATTAGTTCACCTAGGTCTTTCCATGCTTCTCTCTATTCATCATATCCATCATTTCTTAAAGAACAGTAATAATTCATGTACCATAGGCATTTATTGTGTTCTGGTTTTTAGCTATTCCCCAATTTTTGGATATCCTACAGTCCTTTGCTACCACAAAAAGTACTGCTACAAATATTTTGATATATATGGGGACTTTGTTCTTATTGATAAACTCATTGGGATACAATAGTGGAATCTCTGGGTCAAAGGATATGGACATTTTTTGTTACTTTAGTTCGCATAATTCTACATTTCTTTCCAAAATAGGTGTGCTGATTCATAGTTCCACCAGCAATGCATTGTCTTCTCATAAGCCCTGCATTATTGACAATTCCCATCTTTTTTTGTCATCTTTGCCAATTTGCTAGATATGAAGTGATCTATTTCTCTGAATATTAACAATTTGGAACATCCTTTCCTGTGGTTGTTAATAATGTGCGGTCCTTCTTTTGACAACTGTTTCTTCATATCTTTTAATCAGTTATCTATTGGGATGGCTTTATTTCTTTATGTGAGCAAATGTATGTGAGTATGTATATATGAGTATGCATATATACATACATCCATAAATATATGCATATATGTATTGTGTATGTGTATGTGTGTGTATATATATATATATATATATATATATATATATATATATGGAGAGAGAGAGAGAGACAAATAACAGATTATAAGTTGTCTATATACCTTGGATACAAACCCTTATCTGAGAAATTCGACAAAGATTTTCCCCCCAATCATCTGCTTTCCTTTTTATCCTCAATTGATTAATTTTTGTTTGTGTAGAAGTTTTTCAGTTTCATGTAATCAAAATCATCTCTAATTTTTTGTATTTGCTTTTAATCCATGTTAGGTACAGAATATATCTCCTACCCTTAGCTGTTAAAGGCATATAATCTGCTTCTCTTCTAATTTTTTCATAGTATTTAATATATCATCATGTATCCATTTTAAATTTATTGTGGAATATGGCGTAAGATGTTGATCTATGCCTAGTTTCTGCCAGTCTGCTTTTCACTTTTCCCAGTAATTTTATCAAATAGGGAGTTCTTTCCTTAGTAGTTTAGGGTTCCTGCTTTGTCAAACACTGGCTTATCAATTTCCATTCTTTCAGATTTTCCGTTTCTTAGTATATTCCATCATCCTGCTTCTGATTTTTTTAAACCAATATCAAATAGTTTGGGTTTTTTTTGTTTTTTTTTTTTAACGGGGCAATGGGGTTAAGTGACTTGCCCAGGGTCACACAGCTAGTAAGTGTTAAGTGTCTGAGGCCGGATTTGAACTCAGGAACTCCTGAATCCAGGGCCGGTGCTTTATCCACTGCGCCACCTAGCCGCCCCTTATCAAATAGTTTTGATGACCGCTGATTTATAGTATAGTTTGAGGTCTGGAAGTTTAGCACAACTTTAGTGTGCCATAGTATGAATCAAATAGTCAACCAACAAGCATTTATTTAGTATTTACTATATGCCAGGCTCTGGGTTAGACGCCACGAGTACAAAGAAAATACAGAGTCCCTGATTTCAGGGAGCTTACATTCTAATGGGAAAGAAAATATCTATAAATCAGAACATACAAGATAAATACAATACGGTACCCTTAGAATGAATGGCACCGGCATCAGGGGGGCGGCAGGGCAGGGGGAGGGGCGGGGGGGGGCTAGTAAAGGCCTCCTGGAAGAGATGGCTCTTGAGCTGAGTCTGAAAAAAAACAACAAGTATTCTAAGAGTCAGAAGTTGAGAGGAAGAGCATTCTAGGCATGAGGAATAACTGATGCAGAGGCACAAAGGTGAGAGATGGAGTAACCTGTGCAAGAAACCCTAGTACACCAGTATGGCCAGATTGTACAGTTCATGGAGACAAGTAGAATATTAGAAGACTGGAAAGTCAGAAGGGTTCAGGTTTTGAAGAGCCTTAAATGACAAACAAAAGACTTTAGATTTAATCCTGAAGGTTAAGAAGAAACCACTGGAGTGTATTGGTTAGGGGATAGAATGTTCTAACTTGCACTTTAGGAAAATCACTGGTAGTTATGTGGAGGATGGATTGAAATCAAGGAGGACTTGAGTCAGGGAGACTGGGAGGAAGATCTCTAATATTTCAAGCGATGAGGGTCTGAATTAGGATTGTGGTTGTGCCAGTGGAGGGAAAGAGGCATATGTAAGAGGTGTCATCGAGAAATAAATTACAAGATTACAACCCTGGGAGTTAGGTGCCATTATTAACTCCATTTTACAGTTGAGGAAACTAAGACAGAGAGGGTAAGAAACTTGCCCAGGGTCACACATCTAGTAAGTGTCTGAGATAGACTTTGAACTCAGGTATTCCAGCCTCCGGGCCCAGTGTTCAATCCACCGTACCACCTGCTAGAGATAAAAAGAACGATCTCCTAATTTAGCAATTGGGGCAGCTAGGTGGCTCAGTGGATAAAGCACCAGCCCTGGATTCAGGAGGACCTGAGTTCAAATCCAGCCTCAGACATTTGACACTTATTAGCTGTGTGACCTGGGCAAGTCACTTAACCCTCATTGCCCTGCAAAAAAAAAAAAAAAAGTTAAGCAATTAATCATTGGTAATAGTGGAATGCAGATTCAGTTGATTAATGAAGTCAGAAGCCAGATTTCAAGATGTTAAGAGAGAATGAGAGGAGAGAAGGGAGGCATTTGTTATAAACTTTTTCAAGTTTAGCAGAGAATGAGAGAAGAGATGTTGGTGAGCAAGGGTTGTTTAAGGATAGAAATAAATAGTAGGAGAGAAAAGCCAGAAGATAGGGAGATATTGAAGACTGGAGAGAAAGTGGGGATGGGGGTGGGGGCAGTCTACTGGAAAAGGTGGGAGAGGATGGGATTTGCCTGGGCAAGCACTTTCCTCCCTTTTGTTCACCCCCACAACAGTGTACCAAAGTATACACGAAGAAAGTGTTGCTGTGTGAGATCTCTGAGGAATGAGTCAAGCCTCTGCCAAGTTCTTGCACTACTTGTGCTTTCAGGGGCTTTCTCTCTAACGTCCTGATGAGGTTCAGGTTTTCCTTAGGCTACCAAACCTATCAGGGGTTTAGCCAAAAGCAACTAAAGTGGTTTGTAATGGCTTCTGAGTTGGCAATGAACCTTTGCCAGAAGAAACTAGAAGCTACCGTGTTTACATGTGTGCGCGGGCATGTATCCGTGAGTTTGTGTTTGAAACATGAGTTATTATTATTATCGTTATTATTATCATTATTATTAATGTCTTTGCCTTGTCTTACCTGAATATGTGGGGAGAGGGAAACAGTGAGAGGGAATAGTTTAGGTTTTCTCTGAATCATTTCTCAAATGTTTTTCTCAAGACCCCCTGCAAACCCCCAACCCCACACCCTCCCCCCGCAAAAAAAAAAAAAAGTTGGTGGTTATTACCAGCAAAGCCTCAGACCTTTAAAACCCAGCCTTTCAAAATGAGGTGCCTTGTATTCATATGAACCTCCTCCCTTTCAGCACATGTCATGAAGATGGCACTGAATGTCTGAAATGTGCTACCCCAGATGAACTTCTCCTCCTGTTCTCTGTCTTCTAATACTTTCCAAGGTTCACTTCTGTTCTCAGTTCCTTGGGATCCCCTTGTTCCTCAGTATTAGAAGTGCATACCCACTGGCTTTGGATTCAGGAGGACCTGAGTTCAAATCCAGCCTCAGACACTTGATACTAGCTGTGTGACCCTGGGCAAGTCAGTTTACCCCAATTGCCTCACCCAAAAAAAGTGCATACCAGTATGTAATGTTGCATTTATCATTTGTTTTAAATTCAGTTCCTGACCTTCCTTCCATACGCCACGCAGCAGTGCAGGCCTGGCTGGAGACAGTCTCTGGAGGTAGTCTGGTGATGTTCCTTCCATACCAATTCACAATAACCGCTCCTTAAGCTAGCTCAGCAGTTCAGCTGGTATCTTAACAGAATTCTGGTCCTGTTGCTCCTGCATGCTCAGAATAGGGTGGGATGGAGGGAGGGAATATGCACTGCATGCCTTGCTCAGACAGCCATTCTTGCATGTATCAGATATTCATCTTAACCCTTGCAGAGCACAGCCAAAGAAAATGATGTTGTAAGTAGGATATAGGGCAAAGAGTCGAGTATGAGGATTTGAGTAAGTGCCAAGACAGTGAAGAAATATATTTTTAGCATTGGTGTTTCAACTTAAGTTTGTAGAAGGAATAAGGTGTGAGAGCAAAGGAATTTGGAAGAATTCCACAAAACCACCAAGGACTCCCAGAAGAGGGAACCGGAAGAAACATTCAGTTTTTTATGGAGTGAAATGATAGCTACATGACTGAAAAAGAACAGGAATGGTGTATATTGTTTAACTGAAGCCAAAGGGAGCGAGCCACCTAGTAACAGCCCAAACCAGAAATATCAGCTTGTTTTATATACTACAAGCTGTTGTATGAGGTTAATGAAGTCAACTGTCCATCCTAGATTAAGGGCTCATAAGTAATAACAGAATTTCTATTTCCTACCATCTTTGTGACCTGCCTCC
Organism: Dromiciops gliroides; assembly: GCF_019393635.1. Taxonomy (NCBI): domain Eukaryota; kingdom Metazoa; phylum Chordata; class Mammalia; order Microbiotheria; family Microbiotheriidae; genus Dromiciops; species Dromiciops gliroides. The sequence continues at coordinate 203,617,609 of NC_057865.1, read as the reverse complement.
ACCATCTTTCTTACTGGCACTAGAGGAAAAAAGTTGGGAGTCCAGGTTGTTCAGAATATTAAATCAAGAGAAGAAATTTCATCTGCTGTCATTTAGATATAGAAAACATTGCCACTATAAGTATAAGCCACTGGTCCACTTCCTTATGTCTGTTTACTTCTCTAGATGCTTTGACAAGGCTGAAGTCTCAGGATAAATGACTAAGATCAGGAATTTCTGGCTTTCACTATATTTATTTATATATATAGCTCATTGCTGTGGCAGCTTCTGGCACCTTGCTCTCCATCCTAACCCCAATTCAGCCCCCCACCCCTTTTGCCCAAGCTGTGTCCTTCAACGTTAGCTGCTGTTGCAATGTTATCTACCATTTGCTTATTTATCATTGACATATGTGACTGAATTGTTTCTTTGAAGGTATCCTCAAGAGAATTTAATGTCTTCTTCTTCCTAACACTGTAAGAAAAACTTCCATGTTGTAAATTACAAATAGGAAAATTTAATCAAGGACCAGGAGACCAGCCCAGTCATCCAGTAAACTAGATTTTGCCTGATTGGGAAAGCTTGTCTAATGCTCTCCTGTGCTCCCCAGTCTATTTTTCCAATAGCAACGGTGGTATTATTTTCCTAGTTCATAAGCATTCACAACAGCTCTCACAAACAATTCTTTAGAGCAATGGGCTCATGTCCAGTACTGTTGACTTAGCTGCTTGATGTAAGGGGGCCAAGGTTCTGTTTCCTACCTGGTCTTTTACTTCTCCACTCTGGTAAAAGACTTGAGCTGAGACAGTTGGCCACATCCTTTGAAAATCAGTTGGGCTTCTACAGCTCCATAGCATTCTTCAGTTTGGCAGCTTTTAGGGAATCATGGATTCTCCTCTCCACTGAAAAAGCTGGAGTGACTGAATAAGATTCTATGGTCAAGAAAAGGACTCTTGGGGCAGCTAGATGGCACAGTGGATAAGGCACCGGCCCTGGATTCAGGAGTACCTGAGTTCAAATCCGGCCTCCGACACTTAACACTTACTAGCTGTGTGACCCTGGGCAAGTCACTTAACCCCAACTGCCTCACCAAAAACAAAAAAAAAAAGAAAAGAAAAGGACTCTTTAGAGATGAAGCGATGAAAGGTGAAATCTATCTGAAAATAAATCCTATGTCAAAAGAAGCACCCAAAAAATTCCATCCTCTTCCCCAAATTTGTAGGTTTTATGAGGAGTGCCTGTCCCCCTGTAATTAGACTTTTAAGTCCTACGTCCTGGCCATTAAAAGAATTAACCTTCCTGGAAAAGCTAAATGTCGGTAAAATCAGTGAGGTGTTTCCTTGCCCGCCTGAAGTATCCCAACAATATACCATCAGTTGTTACTTCTGCCTTTTGTGGGAAATGAACTGTGAAAATGACACTTGAAATGAAATGGGAAGTATCATGAAGGAAGGAAGAAGGTTTGAGGCCATGTTGTTTTGTCTGATAGTTGTTTTTGTTTTGCTTTGTTTTACAATGCTTAGGCTAGAAAGAATGGGGAAAATTTAAAAATTAAGTAATTGTAGCATTGGTAACACCTTCAGATATACCTGGTTTTTGAAAGAAACATTCAATTAAACTTTTAATAAGTGCTTTCTGTGTGCTAGGCTCTGAGGAAACAAAGATAAAAATGAAATAGTCCCTACCCTCCAGGAGCTTACATTCTAATGGAGAAGACAGCATGGACCTATACAAGTATGTAGAAAAAGATGTACCTTGGTGAGAGGTAGAGGAATATTTCCTGCAGCAGGGCAGAAAAAGCCTCATGCAAAAGGGGAAAATTTAATTGAATCTTGATGGGAACCAAGGATTCCACAGTGTGATCATGAGGACCTGAATTCAAATCTGGCCTCAGACACTTGACACTTACTAGTTGTGTGACCCTGGGCAAAAAAAGACAAATAAAGCAGTCCCCATCCTCAAGGAGCTCACATTCTCTCAGAAATGTATGACATGTACAGAGAAAGGTATATGGCAGGGAAAATTAAGAAAGAAAACACTAACCACAGTGGTGGGATGCGGGAGGGTGGCAGCAGGGCAAGGGGCAGAGTTCTAAGAAGATATCACAAGCGAGGCAAGCCATGAAACTGAGACTTAAAAGGAACAATGAAAAATCAGAAACGAGGGAATGCATGATAGACAGAGGAAACAGCTGGTGTGAAAAAACAGAGGCAAGAAATTAAGTTGTCCAGTTGGCTTGAACTTGAGTTTGTAAAAAGAGGGTAGTATGAAAGTCAGATTGGAAAAGAAAGTGGGAGCCAGCTTGTAAAGAAATTTAAATGTCAGTAGTTTACATTTTATCCCAAATATAGGCAAAGAAAGAACCACTGAAGGCTTTTTTGTGCAAGAGAGTGATATGTATCTTGGGAAAATTATTTCAGTTCTTGTGTGGAGGATGGATTGGAAAGGGGGGAGACTAGGGACAAAGAAGCCCAGTTAGTCGACTGTTGGAGTAGTCTGGGGGAGTATTGGGGGCTAGGATGGTAGTGGAGAGAACAGTCCATAGGAATGTTTTGATACTTGGTCACTTCATTAGGAAGTTGGGCACGAGCAAGAATCTGAAAAGGTACATGGAAGAATATAGTTCAAGTTTAAGAAATAAAAATCTAAAAGTGTGTAGCTTCAAGAAAAAAGAAAGGTGCTAAATGTGGCAAATACCATACATTGTCACAAAAGGGGGAAGAAAAAGTTATATGTATATAATTTTCTCTAATTTACTAGCTGTTGTGGAAGTTATTTCAGAAATAATCAGCTGTCTATGTGTAGTCAGACCATCAACTAGTTAGAGCACAGTAAAAATCAACATCAAATTAAAAGAAAGGATAATATGACAATTATAGCCTTGTTACATGTGATGTCATTGAACCCTCCCCCCAAAAAAATGGGCTATGGGAAAAAGGCAAAGATCTGTTTTCTTCACTCCATGACTGTAGAATGGTCATATTTCTACCTTACTTCCCCCTGAGGAAGAAGTGATACTGAAGTCTCATGTACATTGATGACCTCTGTGCTAGAAACTAACTACTTACTCAGTCTTTACAGGATCTCTCATGAAAAGCAAAAATAACAAAAGGGTGGGGAAAAAATAAATACTATTGCTACCTCCCCAACATGATCAGAGGCACCGATACCATCCTATATGCCTGCCTTCTAATCTCTGGAAGTCTTATTTTTTGTAAGGTCTATTGATGCATTTTACTTCTTTATGACACAGTTATTCCCTAATATATTCACACAAAGAGAACCGTCTCTTGTAACAAAGAACAATAGTTAAGTAACACCAACACAACACAACACAACAATCTTGTCTGTTAGCATATGCAGCTTTCAGCATCCATAAGGCTCCTACCTCTTTACCAAGAGACAAGTAAGATTCCAGTCCTCTTGAACCTATATTAGTCATTGCATTTACTCGGAATACAGCTGCCTTTTAGCGTTGTTTTGTTTACATCATTGTAGCCATTGTGTATATTATTCAGCCATGTTTTCTTCACTATGTAACATAAAAGTCTTCCCATATTCATGATAATTGTTACTACTTATATTCCATTACACTAATGTGCCATAGTTTGTTCAGTCTTTCCCCATTGTTCATTTTTTTATAAACCATTTGATTCAGAGCACAAGACAGCCTTTAAAGTTCTCCTACAAGGTGTCTAATGCATATGTTAAACAGCTAGATGGCCCAGTGGATAGAGCACCAGGCCTGGAGTCCGGAAGACCTGAGTTCAAATCTGGCCTCAGATACTGAATTGACCTGTGACCCGGGTCAGGTCACATAACCTCTCTTCGTCTCAGTTTCTGCATCGTAAAATGAGGATAATAATAGTACATACCTGCCAGGATTGTTGTGAGAATCAAATGAGATGATAATTGCAAAGCATTTAGGTCATTGTCTGGCACATGGTACGTGCTAGATAGACATTAACTATCATTATTATCATACCAGATTTCCTTGATAAATGCAGCCTCAGAGAGGAAGAACTGTAAGACCAGCCCTCTGATTAATTATTCATGTCAGACACAAAAGTGGGATACAAAGGATTGGCCAAGATGTTCCCTCCTACCAAAGAGAACATTCCAGAATGAGCCCTAATGCAGTAGAGATTCCCTGTAAAGGAGAAGGTCCTCTATATACTCCTGCATGTGGATGATATTTTGCAGATTGCATCAGCCTCCAGACTATTTACAAGGCCGCCTCCATATGAGTTATGAATATTCAAAGGCGAAAGCTCTGATAGAAAAAAAAGTTAAATGGATGAAAAATACCTATTATTGTTCAGACTATGACATGTAGTTGGAAGGCCCAGCCTCTATGTTATTTGGGACATCGACAGCAAATGAGTGCATTGAGTCAGAATTTCCCAGGAAGAAGGAAGCAGAACGGATTGCACTAGGGAGATTGTGCAGTGCTTCTCATGTCCCAAGAGAGTTCCCAGTCTAAAAGCCTAGGTTTCTAACCTAAACACTCTCCCATTGTATGGTTACAAATCTTAGAACACCATGCTCTCGGAAAAATCCAAGTGCCGATGACTAAGAGTTTGATGAAAAAAGAGATGGATTTAAGCAGCCTGTTTCCAATGATTACCTACATGTGAGAAGTATCTTAACAAAGGTATCATTCACAATATCTGATCAGAAAAATTATACTGGACGTAGCAAGATGGATAGCCTCAGTTCTACACTGGTGCCACAAAACATAGAGAGACCTAGAGAAAAGCATCCAGCATATTGGGTAGACCACCTTCTATGGAACATGGACAAGAATCCCATGTTAGGAGAAGGCACAGATGAGTTGTAATCTCTTTCTTTTCTTTTTTTTTTTTTCTTCTTTTTGTAGGGCAGTGAGGGTTAAGTAACTTGCCCAGGGTCAAACAACTAGTAAGTATCAAGTGTCTGAGGCCAGATTTGAACTCAGGTCCTCCTGAATCCAGGGCTGGTGCTTTATCCACTGGGCCACCTAGCTGTCCCCATGAGTTGTAATCTATACTAAAGCAGGAAATGCCCAAATGGATGTGTTTATAAATCCCATGAAATGCAACAGTGATAGTGACAGCTATTATGATAATAGCCAGTGTCCAGATAGTGCTTTAAGATTTACAGAGCCTTTCTCTTTTGACCCTCAGAACAACCCCTGTGGTGGGTAGTGTATTTTACAGATGAGGCAACTGGAGCTCAAAATTGAAATGTTCATGGCCACATTGCTAGCAGGGGTCAGGTAGAATTTGAACCTAGTTCTAGCCTGGCTCCAAGTCCAACTCTGTTTCCATTCTGTCGCATTGCTGTCCCTTGTGTTATTTTACTTAGACTGCTTTCACTGATCACCAAGTAAAGCAATATGTTTTAAAGCAACCTGTATTTCCTGCTTATTACTTATCTTATGCAGGATGACCATTGTTAGATCTCACCTGAATTTATTTAATAGGTCAACATTTATTAGGCTCCTATTGTGTGCTAGACACTGTGAGGAAAAACAAATATAAATAAGACATGATCACTGCTGTCAAAGAGTTTATTATCTAGTGGAAAAGACAGAGACAGCTAGGTGGTGCAGTGGATAGAACACTGGGCTGGAAATCAGAAAGACTCTTCTCCCTGAGTTCGAGTCTGGCTTTAGACACTTACAAGCTTTTTGACTCTGGGCAAGTCACTTAACCAAGTTTGCCTCAGTTTCATCATTTTTAAGATAAGCTGGAGAAGAAAATGGCAAATCCCTCCAGCATCTTTGCCAAGAAAATCCCCAATGTGGTCACGAAAAATCAGATGTGACAAATGACTGAACAACAACAAGCAGAGATAAGGCATGTTTAGAAATGAAAATAACATGGAATGTATTACACAAAAGGGTTATAAACAAGTGACAGGAGAATTCATACGAGGGAGAGATAAATACCACCTTCCCTGAGCGCCTCCTACTGGACATTGATCATGGACTTTGAAACATTTGAGCAGGTGGAGATTCAGAAGAAAGGACATTCCAGGTAAAGAGAGAGGCAAAAGCATGCACTGTATTTGAAGGATGGTGAGTAATACATTTTGGTTTAAGCGTACTGTGTGAAGGAGGTCCTCGGATGCCAGTCATGCTTCCTTAGGCAATGGGAGTCACAGGAAGTTTATGAACTAGAAAGTGATATGAAAGTAGTAGGAAGATAAATCTTATATTGGTGTGAAGGATGGATTGGATTTGGGAAAGCAAAGAGGGCTCAAGTTGGAGGGGGCAGTGATAAAAACAATTAAGAGGCTATTTTAATAGCTCAGGCAAGAGTTAATAATGAAGGCCTGACCCAGAAGGCAGCAGTAAATATGATAGATTTTGCTGAGATGAAATTAGCAGGACTTGGAAACTTGATTGGATAGTAGGAGCCTGGGTGCAAGGAGAATTGTGGGTGGCATCATTAGCAGAGATAGATTAAAAAAAAAAAAGCAGGTCTCAAAGGAAAGGTAAAGGGATTTAGATATTTCAAGCATACAGGGCTTAGCAGGAAATCTAAGTGATTTCTACCAGGTAGTTGGGATTGTAAATTCAGAACCTCCAGGTAGAAGTCAGGTCTAGAGATAAAGTCATCTATCCATATAAAGGCTGAAGCTGTGGTAATTAGTGAGGTCCTAAGGGAGGTGCTATCAATAAAGAAGAGCAGAGCCAAGGAGAGAACCCTGCGTATTAATAATGGAGGGGGGGAAAAAAAGCAGAAAGGAAAGGTATCACAGTATCATTTCTCAAACTAGACTACAATGCAGTAATTCTCCCAGCAGTTTGGTGCTGTTGAAAAAAGAGAGATTGACCTGTGAAATAGATTAGGTACCCAAAATACAAATAAACCTAGGAGCCTAGTGTTCAGTAGACACAAAGACCCCAACTCTTGGGGTAAAGACTATTTGATAGAAACTACTGGGAAAACTGGAGAGCAATTTGGCAGAAATTAGGTTTAGACCAGTACCTCACACCCTATACCAACATAAGCTCCAAATGGATACATGACTTAGATATAAAAGATTACATTATAAGCAAGTTACAGAAATGGAAGAATTAATTTTCTAGGTTTAAGGATAGGAGGGAAATTTGTAACCAAAGAAGGGGTAGAGAGGATCACAGAAGATAAAGTGGGCAGTTATGATTACATAAAATTTAAAAGTTTTTGTACAAACAAATTCAATACAGCTAAGTTTAAAAGAGAAACCGTTTTCTGAGTTTACAGAAGTGGGGCATAGAATCTTCGCAGCAAGTTTCTCTGCTGAAGGTCTCATTTCCAAAATAATATAAGGAACTAATTCGAATTTATACGAATAAGAGCTATTCCCCAACTGATATGAATATGGTCAGACTGTTCTCAAGAGGAGAAACCAAGGCTGTTTATAGCTATATGAAAAAGTGTTCCAAATCAGTTAAAACTAGAAAAATGTAATTAAAACAATTCTGAAATTCCACTTCACGCCTATGAGATTGGCAAAGATGACAAAAAAAGAAGAAAATGACAAGTGTTGGAAGAGCTACAGAAAAAAACCGGCACACTGATGAACTTAGACGAATGAGTCCCAGCTGTCCTGGAAAGCAATTTAGAATTATGTACCAAAAAAACCAGCATGTGCCCTCTAACGCAAGTATACCCCAGAGAGATGAAAGGAAGAAAAGATCCCTGTATGTACAGAAACATTTATAGTTGCTCCTTTTGTGCTAGCAATAAAGGGTACCCATCAGCTGTAGAATGGATGGACAAATTGTGTTATGGGAATGTAATGGAATAAATACTTTTGTGCTATAAGAAATTAAGGAAAATGAGGTAGGAGAAAGGACATGCTCTATAATAGAAACCAGAGGTGGATAGAGAATATCCAGAAGGGTGTATAATCTAAGAACAATGATTAGACCTGTATGCGAATATAACTTCATTTTTCATAACGAATATGAAAGAGTACACTGCATTAAAGACTTGTATCCAAGGTCAGAATGCTTTAGAGATAAAAGCTCATTCACTGGATTTGTAAATTAATTGGCTATTAGTAGAGCCTAACTGAGTGAGCAATAAGGAAGTGGGATAGAGTTGAAGATACTTTTTCCAGTAATGTAGCAGTAAAGGAAGAGAAATAGGGAAATCGTTTGAAGAGGAGTTAGGATCAAAGAAGGTTTTTGTTTCAAATAGGGAAATTCAGTGTATGTGTATGGATAGGCTAATATAACCTTGGAAAAAATGAGGGTGATTAATGCCTTGTCTCACATTTGCAGTACTTAGAAGGGCTGGTTTTATCCCACATGTGGACTTTGTATTAATTACTACCACACTTCCCTTCTCCTTTGGCCTTTTCCTTTTGATCTAAATCCCTTAAAGCTATAGGGGGCAGCTAGGTGGCACAGTGGATAAAGTACCAGCCTTGGATTCAGGAGGGCCTGAGTTCAAATCAGGCCTCAGACACTTGACACTTACTAGCTGTGTGACCCTGGGCAAGTCACTTAACCCTCATTACCCCGGGGGTGGGGGTGGGGGGAACCAAAGCTATAGACTCCACTGCAAGGATCTGGAGAAGTTAGGCCCACTATTCAGAGCCGCCATGGAGTCTGCTTACTGTTTCTTTCCACAGTGTTACAGTAAAACAACATAAATCAGGCTAAAGTGAAGACTAAAAGCTGCAGTAAAGATGCCATTTCTCTTGGTCCACTCCCCTTCAACCTACATTGAGCTTCGGGCCTTTGTGGATCCCAGGAGAAGTGGGTCTGGAGCTTGTACCTCTCACACCACTCTAGAATTTTGCTCAGCCTAGGCAAAATCGTTCCACTTGGTCCAGATGTGATCCAAATCCTGGTCATCTTCAGACCTGCACTCTTAGGCCTCAGCTGTACATGGAGAACTTCTCCATCCCACCCCTTGTCTGGAGTAATTACCGCCCTTTCCCCTGCTCTGGAAATAGTCTGTCTCTTTCCTTTTCTGAACCTTTCTGTATTGCAGCCCCATTTGATGAAAATGATCTGGAAGAAGACGTGGACACAGAGCCTGCAGAGATGGAGGGAGAGGCAGCAGAGGATGGGGACACCGGGGACACTGGTGCAGAGCTAGATGATGGTATGAGGCAATGCCAGAGGAGAAGAGGAAGTTGACTTGTAGCAAACCCCAAATTGTATATGGAAACACTATGACCAGTGATTGGGAAAGAGTTAAAAAACAAAAGCAAAACAACCTAAGACTCTGACGACCCAGAAAATAACTCACTAGGTCTCAGAAGGAAATAAATGGGAAGCCCAGGACATGTATCGGGTCTCTTCCTTCCTGGCTTGCCTGGTAATATGGAGCTAATTAGAAATTTACCTGGATTACCACTTTGAGGTTTAAGGATATGATCTTCCTTGGGAAGTGTCAAAACACATGTCCCCAAAACCTCCTAAGTGTGGCCTGAACCAGTGTAATTGGGAAAATTTTAACAAAATAAATAAAAATACAACAAAAGATAGACAGCATTGCATTTTAAAAATTAATCAATAGACACCTAACAAGGATCCTTATATGCAAATTAGCAGCCCCCATTTCTATTTGAGTTGTTCTAGACTAGAAGATATTGCCCACAGGAATACACCAGGAGCTAGGAACAGGGAAAATATGACACTGTTCTATTCAACAAGAACTTTCTATTAATTGCCAATTATGTGCAAGGCTCTAGAGATGTGAAGAAACATAAACCAGCCCCAATGTTCATGGAGCCTATGTTGGACTAAGGGATCTTGGTAAAGCAAATACACAGGATTTGAGGGGTGTTGGGGTATGGATGGGGCTCAGGCAGCCCCTGAGCCGGGCTTTGAAGCTGGGCAAGCTCTGCAAAAGCACAGAGGGAGGAAATGGTGCAGTAGAGGAGAGAAAGAAACTGGATATATGTGGAGTGGGGCAGAGGGCAGTGTCGGCGGAGGGAGATTGTGGAAGACCACAGAGGATAATGCTAAACATCGAAAAGGGAATCTGTGCAATTGAGTCATGCTCTGCAGGTGCACAGTATTATTTCCTTTCATTTGTGGCTTCTCAATGATATTATTCCTCTATTTAAAAAAACAACATAATCTCTATTGTGACTATAAACAAGTTTCAATATATGAGGCAGCTAGGAGGCACAATAATTAGAGCACTGGGCCAAGAGTCAGGAAGACTTTGAATTCAAATCTGGCCTCAGAAAGTTATTAGCTGTGTGACCCTGGGCAAGTCACTTTACTCCATTTGCCTCAGTTTCCTCATCTGTAAAATGAATTGGAGAAGGAAATGGCAAACCACTCTGTCTTTGCCAAGAAAACCCCAAAAGGGGTCACAAAGAGTTAGATAAGATTGAAAAGCACCTGAACAACAATAAACTAGATAAGGTTCTTTGGAATTTGAAGGGCACTATTCACCCACTGTTTTTAGAAGGAAAATAAAACTACCAGGCAGTACCTGTAATTATGGAAGAGAGGGGGCTTAAGCATAGATAGAAAAAGATGGCAAAGACTCTCAGGGATGGAGTTGTAGTTAGTTTATATAAATGGCTTCAAGTCAACAAGCATTTATTAAGCACCTACTACACTGGGCTAAACACTAGAGTTACAAAGAAAGGTAAAAGATAACCCCTGCTCTCTAGGGGCCCACTCTCTAATGAGGGATGTAATATGCGTGGACAACTTTGTACAAACAAGATATAGACAGGCTAAATTGGAGATAATCTCAGAGAACAAGAAAAGCTTCTTGCAGAAGTTGAGACTAGCAGATACTGGAAGGAAGCCAGGGAAATGAGACAGAAGTGAGGAGGGAGAGTGTTCTAGACATGGAGGACACTCAGTGAAAACTCCTAGAGTCAAACAAAGGATGAAGAGTCTTATTAAAGAAGCCTGTGCCACTAGATTGAGGAGGATGTTGGGTTGGGGAGTGGAGTGTAATGGGTAAGAAGACCTGGAGTGGAGGAAGAGCCAGGTTATGACAGGCTGCAATTACAAGCCAGGTGACTCACTGGCAGGGAGTCTTCAGAGAATTAGACTGGGCTGCCCAAGGTAGGAGGAGGGAAGCAGGTAGAAGTGAGCCATGGGCTTTGCACTGTGAGTTTGGAGGGGGCTGGGCACATGGCTCACTAGCCCCAGGGTGTAGTTGAACCTGAAAGTCCTCAGAGAATCCTGATGGAACCTTGCGCAGAATTCCATGAAGCAGATGACTGTGCACCCTAAAATTTTACCTATGAGCCATAAGTTCTAGAGACTGTGTTTCATGCTAGACTGGTCAGTGGCCCGCATTTATATAATATTTTTAAGGTTTGTGAAGCACTTTACCCTATGAAATAGGTACTGTTATTATCCTAATAGCATACCAGTATTGGTAGGGGACATTCTCTTTTTGGGGGGGGGGGCAATGGGGGTTAAGTGACTTGCCCAGGGTCACACAGCTAGTAAGTGTCAAGTGTCTGAGGCTGGATTTGAACTCAGGTCCTCCTGAATCCAGGGTCAGTGCTCTATCCACTGCGCCACCTAGCCACCCCGGGGACATTCTCCAAAGAATTTAAAATGGATATCAACCAAAAGACAGCGGTGAGTGTAACCAGAGTAAAGGGCTCCATCAAAGCAATGTGTGATCAGAAAATATGGTAGACATGTTCCATGGAATGAGTGAGGGAAAGCTGATGTCCTCCACAGGTATTCTCCTGATTACAATATAAAAGGAGGAGGAGATATGTTGGGTAGACACCCATTTACAGATGAAGAAACAAAGATTGAGAGAGGTCAAGTGATTTGTCCAGGGTCACAGAGCATCTGAGCACAAGATTTGAACTCACATCTTCCTAATTCCAAGTCCATCACTGAGTTTCCTATGATACCTACCTGAACATTAGAATATCATTTCCCTGGGGCCAGCTAGGTGTCACAGTAGATAAAGCAACAGCCCTGGATTCAGGAGGACCTGAGTTCAAATCCAGCCTCAGACACTTGACACTTACTAGCTGTGTGACCCTGGGCAAGTCACTTATCCCTCATTGCCCCACTCCCCCCCCCCAAAAAATAATGTAATTCCCCTGGAATCTATTAGGGATTGCTACAACCTGAGAAGATGGGAGACTTGGAAAGGGAAGACAATAACAATTTGGATCTAGAACACTTTACTGCCTTTCCTTCTCTCAGATCAGCGCTGGTCTGATGATATCCCATCTGATGCTGAGGCTGAGTTGGGTTTACCGGACCAGGAAGCATTAAAGAAAGAGCTGAAGCTTGAGGTGTCAGCGAAGGAAGAGGAGCAGCCAGCCTCCCCACCGCACCAGCAAGGAGAAGGTAACCTTCTAACAAGAGAAATGACTTCATGCCAGTGAGTGACTATCTGGGTAGGAACTGTGGGGATCCTTTAGGGAAAAATAGTTCAGGGACTCTGCCAGGTCCTCTGAATAAACAGATCCTATCCAGAGGAGTTTGGGGAATAGAGAGACCTAGAAACAATTGGTATGGAGGGAAAAGTGAGTCTGGTTTGGCTGCCCTCCCACCTCCTATCATTTGTACTATCTGTCTGCCCCTTCCTGCTCAATATTCTCTCCTCTCTGGTCCTCCTCCTTGCCAGTCTAAGGGCGCCTTCTTTTTCTTCTTTGCTGGATCATCACCTCTAACATGACCATCAACTTTAGATGTAACCAAAAGATCTCTCCTAGAACTGTCTTTTCTTCTTTTTGTACTCTCTCACTTTGGTGACCTTATTAATTCCCAAAGGTTTAATTGTCACCTCTGTGCAGATATCTCCCAGATCTATGTTCCCAGCCCCAATCTCTAGGCCCATATATACCCGCTACAGACGCCTACAACTCAACATGTCCAAAACAGCTCATTTTCATTCTCCCTAAATCAGCCCTATTTCCTTTGAGGGCTTCTATACTTTTCCAGTCTCCCAGGTCCTCAACCTCATCATTATCCACAATCCCTCACTCTCATTCACTGTCCAAGTCGTTGCCAGATGTTGCTGTTTACATCCGTTGTAGCATCGCTCATATCTATACCTTCTTTCTACTCACACAGCCACCCCCTGAGGTCAGGCCCATCATCTAGACCACTGCAGTGGCCTCCTACTCGGGCTTGCCTCTACAGCCATCCCCTGTGCCTGGGATGCTCTGTCCCTTTCTTCCTCTTAGTTTCCCTGGCTTCTCCCAATTTACCTTTTCGATTTTTTTTTCCTTCTCATCTAACCTCTATATCTTTAATAAATGTATGGGAGAACATGGGCAAGAGTAGTACAGGATAGGTAGGCAGAGATAAGCTGCAATTGTATCCTAAGAGGTGATGCCCACATCCATATTCAGATTACAGATTCATTTGAGCCATTGTCCTGTACCAGCACATCTGACTCTCTTTTTTTCTCCCTAAGGTCCCTCTCCACACTCTAGCCCTAGCAAGTCTCCTCTAGAAAGTCCTGGTCTACTCTCCCCAGTTAGCAGAACAAAAGCAGAGGTAAGTTTTCATGGGCTTTTTGGTCCCAGGTTCATTGTTAGAAAACAGGGTGTACTTAGAATTACTGATGGTAATTTTCGTCTTCCTTGGGAAATTGTCTCCATCAAAGATGAGAGTACTCTCAGCTTGTTGTCATCCTAAGGAAATGCAGACTCTGTTCTCCCTAACAGAGTTGCCAAAGACTTAACAGAAGCTACTGGTGTATTTTGACTAAATCACGTTAACTAGGGAAGTAGCATAGTGTAGGCCAAAGGTTGATAATGGGCCAGAGTTCTAATCCTAAATCTTACTGATTTGCTCTGGTTCCTCAGAAAGCACATAACTACTTAATACCTCAGTTTTCTCTCTATAAAACAAAGATATTATTTATACCTCACATGATCTAATATGAGGATCAGCAAAATAACATCTGGAAAAGTCATTTTGAAAAAAAAATTTTTTTAATGTGCTATTTAAATGAAAAAGAAAGCACAAATATTAATTGTTAATTCTGTTGACGGCATATATCACTACTACACATACCTGTATGCCTTAAAACTTTGGGGTTTTGTTAGGCAAGAACTGAGTTTCAGTTTGTATATCCTTTATTGCCAGTAGAAATTTAATGAGAAATTAACTCATTTAGAAAGAATGCAAAATGTGTTTGAGGTGCCCGAATGCATTAGAATGCTTGAAAACACAACGTATAAATTCTACAGATGACCTAATTACTGAGTCATTAAATTATAGAATTTAAGAAGGCTCTTCAAAGTAAATAAACAGTATGGGAGGGGGTGGTAGGTGGTGCAGTGGATAAAGCACTGACCCTGAATTCAGGAGTACTTGAGTTCAAATCCGGCCTCAGACACTTGACACTTACCAGCTGTGTGACCCTGGGCAAGTCACTTAACCCCCATTGCCCCGCAAAAAAACTCAAAAAACAAAAACAAAAAATTAAACAGTATGGGAGGGAGTTGAAAGAAAATTTGTGCCTCTAAGAAAGGAATCTTTAAAGGGACAACCATTAAGAAAACAATTCATCCTGAATAATTTCTGCTTATTTGCTTTTTTGTTGTTTTTTTGTAGGACATCCAGGTCCCCTCCTCTTCAGTTTTCAATAAAGAGAAATCTCCGGAGGAGCGCTTTTTCCCAGATGTATTCCTCAGCAAAGAAAAGCCAGAAGTTGACATCCCCATTGATCAGAAGGTTTTGAATGCTTCTGCATCATTGTCTCCTATCCGATCCCAGCCAGCAGCACTGCCAGAAGCTATCACGACCCCCTCCCCAGTTATGTCCCGGCCTGTGTCTCCTTCAGTGACTCCCACTTCACCTTCCACACAACTTCCTATCTGCTCTCAGCCCCAGCCTTCTTCTGAAACATCCATTCCATCCCCTACAGAGTCTCCTATACGTTTCCAACCCAGTCCAATAATAACATCCACTCCTCTGTTGTCCCTCACACGTAAAGACCAAGATAATACAGTGGAAAAGCCACGCAGCCCTGTTGCCTCAGATGAATCCATAAAACGTAATGACCTTGTGGAGGAATTTTGGCTAAAGAGTGCTGAGATACGCAGGAGCCTTGGACTCACCCCAGTGGATAGAAAAAAGGGGACTGAACCCAGTATCACTTTGTCCAGCCTTGATCTTGTGTCCCTGAAATCATTTTCAACCAAGAAGGTGTCTCAAGATGAAGAAATCCATGCCATGAAACCCCAACCTTCTAGAAAGCCAGGCATACCGAAGTTAGATAGCGATCAGCCATCACTGCTGACTCCTAAATCCCCGTCTGAGAAAGAACTGAAAAACTTGATCCACGAGGAGAGGAAAGACTTGTCCAGCAGCTCTGGCCTGGGTCTTCACGGCAGCTCTTCCAACATGAGGACCTTGGCTAGTCAGAGCTTTAATACCTCTGACTCGACCATGCTCACACCACCTTCAAGCCCTCCTCCTCCCCCACCACCAGATGAGAAACCAGCCACTCTTCGAAGAAAGAAACAGGCATCCTGGCAGAATGAGACTGAACCCAAGCCCTCACCTACCGCTGCCCCAGTAGCCCTTGTCCGGCCCCACCAAGAGCCAGCCCAGCCATCCAGAGAAGAGGTGCGGAAGTCATTTGTGGAAAGTGTTGATGAGATTCCATTTGCCGATGATGTGGAGGACACATACGATGAGAAGACAGAAGACACGAGCTTCCAGGAAAAGTTCTTCACCCCACCCAGCTGCTGGCCCTCCTCAGAAAAACCTCTCTACCTACCCTTGGCCAAAGAGAATGGCAGGTTGCCTGCTTTGGAAGGTGAGTCCCAGCAACAAAAGAGGGGGCTTCCTGTGGTGTCTCCAGAAGCCAAGGAACTGGCCAAAGAGCGGATGAGAGCCAGAGAGAAATCTGTGAAGAGCCAGGCATTGCGAGATGCCATGGCCAAGCAGTTAAAAAAGATGAAAGAGATGGAGATGACAGCTGCCGCTGCAGCTGGAACCTCTAGGATCTCAAACAAAGCTGCTTCCTTGCCTTCCAAGATGAAAGAGCATCTGGTCTCAGAACCCCTAAAGCCGTCGGCTCTCAGAAGATCTGAGGTGCCTACCCTAAAGCACGAAGCAACCAGCGAGGAGTTCTTTTCCCCACCATCTGATTCAGGAGGCCCTGATGGCTCTGTCACATCCTCTGAGGGGTCTAGTGGAAAAAGCAAAAAACGATCTTCACTCTTCTCCCCCCGAAAGAACAAGAAAGAGAAGAAATCCAAGAATGAGGGCCGGCCACTAGAAAAGCCGAGTGGGAATGTTCTGGAGGAATCTGCTGCCAAGCCTAAGTCTTTGTGGAAATCAGTATTCTCAGGGTATAAGAAGGACAAGAAGAAGAAGGGAGACAATAAATCCTGCCCCAGCACTCCATCCAGCGGTGCCACAGTGGACTCTGGGAAGCATAAGATGTCTCCCATGGTCAGAACAGGTATGATAATAGATGGAGACCTCCACAGGTATCAACCTGTCATGAGAGCCATGGGCATGTCTATAAATTCCCCCCACATACCCCCTTTATTTCTTTATTTGCAACGAATGAGACTTAGAGGAAGGGAAACAGTATGTTTAAAATGAATGAAAATATCATTGCTCCTGGAAGACTGTAGGTATGTTGTTTTTGTTTGGGGGGTTGACAATATCCCTTGATAAACAATAGTAGCCAAGCTATCAGGGTCTGCTGTGGGGAGAGAGATATGGTGACAATGTGTACGATTTAAGTCACTTTTTAAACCTTGTTTCTTCTTTTCTTAGAGCTGCAACTACGTCGACACTTTAGTTTCTCAGAAGACTCTGATCTCTCCAGTGATGATGTCCTAGAGAGGTCTTCCCAAAAGTCCAAGCGAGAGGTAGGTACATAAAGATGAGCATTAATGGTGTCAGAAAGGACAAAGGTTTCCAAAGTCTCCTACTAAACTCACCGTTGATGATTTGTGGGGAGAAGAGGAATCTTTTCTAAGACACAGAAAAAAACTATGACCAATTGTTGGGTTTCCCTTCAAGAAAGCCATTTCCTTCTGTTGTTCTTGGATGAAGGAGCTGCTCTCTCTGCAGAAAGACACACTTGGTTTGAGTCTAGTTAGCCAGTCTTCAAAAATCAGTCTTTCTTAAGTGCTTCTGATGAGCAATTTGAGGTTATAAATTTTTGTGATGACAGGTTCTGGGGTATTCATCATGTGAAAAAGGCCCATTTCTAAATTGGTGATGATGCCAGCACTGCAGTTGGGAGCCCCTTCGCTCCTAAAATAACTCATCCTTCTGCACTCTGAACTCTAAGTGACTCTGAGAAAAAGGGGTGACTGAGGGGCAGACTGGCCTTTGATATAAGTTGAAGGATAATCAAGGCAAACAAAATTCATCACAGTCAGGGAAGCTACACCTAAGCAATACATCTGATCTTTAGCATCACCTGTAGCTATGATTCTTTTAACATCTGGATGGCATGATCTATTTAAGGACTCCTTCCCATGTAGGATAAATTATGACTTGTTCTTCTTGGACCCATCCCCAGACTTTTCTTTAGCCTGTGATCCAAGAAATATCTGGGCTCTCACTTGCATGGTAATTATAGAAACCATAATAAGTGTTTTCTCTTTTCTTATGTATTCAAGAACTTCCCATGGAAATCACACGTGCAAATTTCAATTCTTCATGGTGATAAAAGCACATTACACACTTCTTGAGTTGAAGGGGCTACCCTTAATATGAAGTTTGGTACATTTTGGGATGAGGATGCAAAGAGATAAACAGTAAGTAAGTGTAGAGCCTTGAGGATAGGCATGTCTGCATATATTATATATCTACCAGTCAGGATGGATTTTTCAATACTAAGGAAAATCCAGTGGAATGATGAAAGTGGCTGACCTAGAGGTTCGCCTTGGCTATTTCTCCTGGGATCAGAAAATACAGTTAGTCTTCTTTCCTGGGAAGCAAAAGGGCTGTCTGTCTGGAATAATATACTTCTTCACCACAACCATCTTTTTTTGGTTTATTTGGTACTATCTTTTGATCCTCAAAATCCCTTGCAGGCCAGACTGTGTGACAGCTAAATTGCAGAAGCTGGAGGGAGTAGAGGTCAATAAAAGGGGAAAGTGGTAGGAAAAGCCAACAAATCCCAAAAGAACCTTCACAGAGACACTCTAATCCTAGCCCTGACATCTGCCGCTGGGTGAGGGATCTGAGGGCCTCAGTAAGCATCCTACATTATCCTCTGCTAAAAAAGTGTGGCTTACTCTTTTTGGATAGATGAGCAATTTCTATTATCTCTTCACTTCCTTTTCACATTGAACTGAAATAACTTTCCTAAAGAGGGAAGGGGGAAACACTGCACATCATTGTCTACGTTTTCTAAGTTTCTCTCGTTTTCTAAGGCATTTGACTTAGGTTCTTCTGCCTTTATCACAAAATCTCAGAGATTGACTAATCTGATGAGTGATTAGGAGAGTCAGGACAAGGGAAAAGGAGTATAGGCCAAATAGAGATGAGGTTTGGGCTCGTTTGTTATAGATCATAGTTACAGCGTAGCTGGCACAAATAGCTGAATTTGACCCGAAACACCATTTGTTGTTCTGACCATTTCTCTTTAAGAGACATCCTGGGGGGCAGCTAGGTGGCGCAGTGGATAAAGCATCAGCCTTGGATTCAGGAGTACCTGAGTTCAAATCCAGCCTCAGACACTTGACACTTACTAGCTGTGTGACCCTGGGAAAGTCACTTAACCCCCATTGCCCCGCCAAAAAAAAAAAAAAGAGAGACATCCTGGATTGAACAAAAATTAGTCACTAGAATTAGATAACATTCTTATTTCATCTTTTTTCCCAAGTCTTTGCGAGCTCTGTATCTATCAAGAACAAATATCTCTTCAGGCTCAACCCAATCATGTCCCCAGTCAGTCTAGGCCTGAGCCAAGATAAAGCAAAGGAAGTAAGGAGCTAGGATAGATAGCTACTCTGGACCTTTATGCTCCCCAGCATAAGACATGGTCAATGTGATTCTCATCAACTCTTCCTCATCTAGTTTCCCCAAGTCTTAGCTCTGATGTTGAAATGTGATTACCTGTAAAACCCCTGGGTTAGGGTGTTTAGAGGAATTGGTTAAGGAGGCTAGTCCAGCTGTTCTGCGCTCTAGTCAGATCATGTCTAGAGTGTTGTGTTCCGTTTGGGTACCATGTTTTAGGAAGGACTTGATTCATCTGGGATAGTATGCAGGCAAATATCACCAGAATGGTGAAGGTCCTTAAGTTTATGCTATATAAGGAAGATTTGAAGGAACTGAATTTGTTTAGCCTGGAGAAGAAGGGGCCAAGTATTTGAAGAGCTATGACTCAGAAGAGAGAATAGACTTGTTTTGTTTGAACCCAGAAGACAGAACAAGTAGCAACAGGTGGAAATTACAAAGGAGAAAATATAGGCTTGAGGTAAGGAAAAGGTGTAACAATTAAAGCCTTCCCCATCAGTCAGTCTATTAGCATTTAATAAACACTTAATTACAGACCAGGCATTGTAATAGGCAATAGGGACACCAACCAGAAATGAAACGCTCCCTGCCTTCAAGGAGTTTACATTTATGTTAGAAAAAGAACATATGCGTATTTAAGTACATAAAAAAATAATTCATGGATCTGTAATCTCATGTTTCCTTCAGTGAGGAAGAGCACAACCTGTGTGATTCTTTTCTTTTCTTTTTTTTTTTTTTTTTTTTAGTGAGGCAGTTGGGGTTAAGTGACTTGCCCAGGGTCACACAGCTAGTAAGTGTTAAGTGTCTGAGGCCGGATTTGAACTCAGGTACTCCTGACTCCAGGGCCAGTGCTCTATCCACTGCGCCACCTAGCTGCCCCCTGTGTGATTCTTTTCCATGGTCTTCCATAAGTTTTCTAGAAACCAAGGCCAAGAGGCCTTTCTTGCTTTCTCCTGACATCACAAGAGTTTATCCATTTACCATACCTCACCCTTGACACATGACCAGCCCATCTTTTCCTCCTATGATGACATCACTTAATCCTAATCTTGCTCATTGGTTATATGGTAACCTTCTCACATCTACCCATGCCCCTCTCCATTACTTTCTCTGTGATGTTCATTTTTAATTCTTCAGAGACTTGTATTCCACGTCTTACCTCCATATAAAAATACTGGTGTTTTTTAATTAATTTAAAAGATGGGCACTTGGCTCCCTTGGGAGGCTCAAAGGAGCTTTGCAGTTCCTTCCTAAGCCATTCCTATCCCAGCTAGTTTTCTATCAGTACTGTGTCCCAGATATACAAACTGATAGCCAAGTTCTATAAGTTGACCATCCAAATGCATACTGTAATCTGGGCATGGCATTCTTTACCTCTTTGGCCTTTCCTGTGTGGAGGGTCAGATCAAATTCTTTTAAGTGGTTACAGATCTCTTTCCAGGAGGCTTGAGGTATGTTCCAAGACTTTATGTAACCTACACAATGTAATCTGTAAACAGAAATGTCTAGAGGACCTTACTGTCCACAGAGATTTCCTCTTCCACTTGGACTCTGCACTGTGTCTCCTCCATAACTGTGGCATACACCTTTGTCAAACATATACCCCTCCCTGTCCTTTGCCTTGCATAATGTTTATGATCCCAAAGTTATTGAATGTGAGTGTTTCTGTTGTCATGTGTTAGGAAGTAACTAAGTGCCAACACAGTGATAGCACACTGGACCTGGAGTCAGAAAGATCTGAGTTCAAAAGTGGCCTCAGACACTTGCTAGTTGTGTAACCCCTGGCAAATCATTTCACTGATACCTGCCTCAGTTTCCTCAACCATCAAATAGAGGTGATAGTTTCACCTACCTCCCAGAGTCATTCTGAGGAGTGACATAATATTTATAAAGTGCTTTGCAAACATTAAAGTACTATATGAGTTCTAGCTATTATCACTATATCTTTTTTGAAATCTCAAATTATTTTGATGTATAAATAAGAGATGCCTTGTTGGAAAGAGCCTTTAAGATGGCATTTTGCACTACCAAAACAAATGTTTTTTCATAATCAACAAAGAATAAGCACAATGGAATTGTGTGTTACCTATATCTTTCCATCAATTCAAAAATAGTAAAGATGCAGTACATTGTTGATTAGCATTTTTGTCTTTGCATCTCCAGTGCCTGGTATATAGAAGGTACTTGATAAAGGTTTGTGGATTGATTGATAGAAACAGATACAAAATAAATCTAAGGTTACTTCAGTGAGGTGAGGCGCTGGGAGCTAGGAGGTTCAGGCAAATCAATGAACCTCCCAAGGGCTTCATCTATAAAGTAAGAGTATTATAAGTGAGCTCTAAGGTCCCTTCTAGTTCTAAATCTATGATCCTGTGATCTTTTGTGAAAGCCTCATCAAGGATGACCCTGACTCATGCATAAATATTTATCATAAAGATTTTGTATTTGTGGAAGAGTAGGAATGTCATAATTTGTTGTTTTCTATTGCCCTTTTTTGTATTAATAAGAGCTGAGATTTTTTTTCCATTCCTTTTTTTGTCTATCCATTCTTCAGAAGACCTCTACATGTTGTTCCTTCACAATTGTGAAATCTTCTCCAACATAGATTTTCTCTATATAAGTTGATCCGATACAGCTTTTCCCATCTTTGTTCTCCTTAGTGCCATTTCTGTTGTTTAGTTGTTTTTCAGTCATTTCCTACTCTACAGGATCCCATTTGGAATTTTCTTGGCAAAGATACTGGAGTGATTTGCCATTTCTTTCTCTGACTCATTTTATAGTCGAGGAAATTGAGGCAAACAGGATTAAGTGACTTGCCCCACAGTCACAAAGCTGGTAAGTGTCTGAAGCTGGCTTTGAACTAAGGAACAGGGTCTTCCTGACTCCAGGCCCAACATTCTATCCACTGCCCCACATTGCTGCCCAATGGCATTTCTACTTCTTCTATAAGCATTTAAGGGAATATAATATTTGGGTATAAGAATAGCAGTTCTTTTGTCCTTGAGGATGAAAAGAGTTTGTTATGATAATCTTTATAGATTTTCTCCCTTTTTCTTGTTTGTTGTGCTTCTAGTTTCATCCTTAAATGTCCTGGGATCACTTTGCTCATTTGAATATCTTGCTTGGCTTTCTTTAAACTGGTTTGCTTGCCACTGCTTCTCTTTGCACTGTGAAATGGTTCAACATCAGAAACAGATATGTTGTTATCAATCAGAATGACATCAAAGAAGATGAATTATCATCTGCTTTGCCTATGAACCCTAGAGATGACTGGACCTTTTTTCATCTTTCTTGTAGCTGAAATCTTCTCTATATGTTGTTTTTCCTTCTTGAGATATTTCTTGAAAATAGATTATAATTTCTTTTCTATATGTGTCTCCAATGTTTAGCACCGTACTTTGTTTTTGGGGGGGGCAGTGAGGGTTACGTGACTTGCCCAGGGTCACACAGCTAGTAAGTGTTAAGTGTCTGAGGCCAGATTTGAACTCAGCTCCTCCTGAATCCAGGGCTGGTGCTTTATCTACTGTGCCACCTAGCTGCCCCCTAGCACCGTACTTTGCATAAAGTAAGTGCTTAATAATTGCATTTTCATTCATGCATAATCCACTTTATGAGAAAACATTACTTATAATTGCCCATCATCCTTCTTTGTAAGATTTTACAAAGAAGTTTATATTTGTGATAAAATAATGAGATTTGGCAGATGCCCAGGGGTCCCACCTGAAGATTGATTTAGAATTTATTGAAGTAGGTGAGACTGAGAAATTGACTGAGAACCTACTTAAGAATGATTAAATTGAGACCACACCTGGCTGGCCCTGAGTAGGGTGCTGTTCTCAGAGGCTGTGAACTACTATGTCAACAGGAGACCACCCTCAACCAATCAGCTTGAAGGACCTCCCCTTTTGGGGAGGGAGAGAGGAAGTAGGAAACTATCTTTCTTGGATATATGAGAAACTAAAATCGATGGCTTGACAACAGCCTTGTTGTGATGAAAATACCCACTGAAGTCAAATGCATCTTCCTCTTTTCATCCAGAACTGGCTTGGTGGCAGCAGACTGAGAAAAGGAGAATCCCCCTTTTTGTCCAGGACTCTGGCGTGGTGGGGGAAAAGCAAGGGTTTCTCTCTGGCTATACCAAATAGATCTAAACTAGGGTTTTCCATTCTCTTTCTTCACTAACTTCTAATACACTATAATAAATCCTTAAAAGCCTCAACTCTTGCTGAATTTATCAGTAAATCTTAGCCAGTTTTCCCCAAAAAATTGGAGGAGGGGGGCAGATTAGGACTCACATTTAGATTTTAAACATCACATATTCAAACCAAAAGTGTCAAACACAGTACTCCTGAAATCAGAAGACCCAAACCAGATTAAAATCTAACTGAGAAACATTTAACAAAATTTTTAAAAGACAGTAAAACAGATAATCTTAATATGAAGTTTCTAAGTCATTATGCAGCTTTTGGGATCCTTATGTATACTTTAGTTGCTGTGTTCTAAAATGTTGTCTTTGGCCACCATCTTCTTCCCTTGGCAAATGAGTCAAATGTTTGGTAACTAAGGCATTTTCTGTGCACTTTTTGCTTTTTGTTGTGTCAATAGAGAGGTCTATATAAAATTATAATCTGTGACAATATCATTTATGTTGTCCATTTCCTATTTTTTATTGCTAATTACTTAATTTAAGATTGTTTTGTTTCATTTCTATACCATATATTCTCATTGTTTTTGGTTTTTGCTTGTCTGTTTGTATTCTTAATTCCAGTCTTTGCCTTGAGAAATTGGTGATCTGACTGCACAGAGACAGCTAATTTAAAGATAACGCTTATATTATGAACAAGCACAGAAGTGTTGGAGTAAGCAGGAAGACCAATTAGGAAGTTATTGTTGTAGTCCAAAAGAGGGGTGATAAGTTCCTGAACTTGGTAGATATAGGGCTTATTGAGCAAAAATAGAATGACCACTTGTTATAAAAATAAAGTTCAAACTAGGTAGTCTATGAGGCCTTTGCCAACTCTGAGATTCTGTGATTCTAGTTCATGAGATGGTGTCCCTTGCAGGGATGCCTTTGAAAAGTATCATGTTGTGCTCCAAAATGGTTTTTGTTTCACTGTCAACTTTGCCTAAATTTAGTTGTGGCCAAACCATATGATGGAGCTGCCACTTGTGGTTATCTGTGTTGTCGAATGATCTCTCTTATTGACTGAAAATCTGGCAAGAAAATTAGTCAGCCCTGGCAGATTGGTTGAGATGCTTTTGCCAAGGCAAACAGAACTAAACAGCACTGGCCACTTAATGCAGCATCTCTAAGAACCTGGCAAACATTAGGGACAAAAGGGACCCATAGGAACATAGGAACCACAGTCACAGAATGGATAAGCATCTGACAGATCATCAGATATCTTAAATCTCATGGTTCTAAAGCTAAAAGGAACCACTTCCTCATTCCACAAATGAAGAAACAGATCCAGAAAGCTTAGGTAATTTGCCTGATGTAACACAATGGATTATCTGTAATGCCAGGACAAGAGCCAGGTCTCTGAACTCCCAAGACTTTTTACACTACACCAGGCGGGTGCAGTTTCTACAAGTGGAAAATAGGACATTAAACTTAATGGAACATTTAGATGAGTAGAATTCATGTAGTAAGAAGGGAAGACCCATAATTGAAGCACAAGAAGATTTTAGGCAGGAGAAGGAATCCCTTTGGATCCATTAACTCCATCTCTGAATCAGGGCTCTCCTTGTCTTTTCCTGATAAAGAATAATCGAGACACTTAACACCATCTGATCGCTACGATAATATAACCAAGAGCTGAATACTGCTTCCTCACCACCTCCATTTTGCTGTCATGATTAGCAGATGAAAGGGAAAGCAAGGAACCTCTAATCAATGCTGGGCATGGGGAGCAGCAAGGGCAGGTATAACAGGGAGGCAACATGGAAAGTATGCTGGATTTGGAGTCCAACCATTTAATTCAAGACCTAACTTGCCTCATTTCTACCTATGTGACCTTGGGCAAGTCACTGAACTTCTTTAATATTTCATCTTTAAAATTAGATGGTTAGACTAGATAATTTCTAAAGGACTTACCACTTCTACATCCCATTATTCCAAGGTACAGTGATATGATTACTAACTCTACTGTGGTCTAATATTTAAAATAAATGAATGAACGAATAAACATAAAAGTGGATGGATGGATGGATGGATGGATGGATGGATGGATGGATGGATGAGAGCCATTGGTACTCATGTCATTCAATCATAGATTTAAAGCTAGACCTCAGACACTTACTAGCAAGTAATTAACCCTAATTGACTTAAACATCCAGGGCCATCTCCAGTCATCCTGATACATATCTTGCCACTGAACCCAGATGGCTCTGGAGGAGAGAGTGAGGCTGGTGACCTTGCACAGCCCTCCCTCACTTAAATGCAATTCACTGCAAGTCATGACACCACCCCAATGTCATGATCCTCTGCGAACAAAGGACAAACAATAGCAATAACAATAAAGCTAGAAGGAATCTTAGAAGCCATCTAGTACAACTCCCATCATTTTTCTCGTGAGGAACTGAGGCTTAGAGAATTTAAACCACTTGCCTGAAGTCAGAGATATTAAGTCACAGAGCTAGTATGTGAACCTAGGTGCATTAACTCCAAATGCAGCATTCATTCCTTTGTGCATCCTTAGAATCACAAGACTTAGATTCGAGACTTAGTTCTTATAGTTACTAGCTTCACAACTCTGGGCAAATAATATCATTTTTTTTAGTGTTGTCTACTGTCACTTTATTTTTATTTTTGTTTTTGTTTATTTTAAATAATATCATTTTTCTAAATCTCATTCGCAGCTATAAAATGAGGAGAGCAATATTTGCACTGTCTCCTTCACAGGATTGCTTTCCCAGAAGGTGACTTATACAGAGTGTTGAGATTCAGACCAGGCAGGACCACACTCCAAAAACTACAGCTTATGAGTAACATAGCCCCTGGTGCTCATATGCAAAGGCATATACTAAAATGGCTTAAGAACAGTGTCTATTGGGGCAGCTAGGTGGCACAGTGGATAGAGCACTGGCCCTGGAATCAGGAGTACCTGAGTTCAAATCCGGCCTCAGACACTTAACACTCACTAGCTGTGTGACCCTGGGCAAGTCACTTAACCCCAATTGCCTCACTAAAAAAAAAAAAAACAGTGTCTATTCTCCCTCTCCTTAATAAACCTTGGGCACAAATACACAGAATGGTAAGAGTAGTGCTATAGTGGAGAGAACACATGGCTAGGGCAACTCATGTCTCTGGTACTGCAAGGAATCAATGTCCTTTCTCTTCTGGTGGTATCCTCATTCTACTCCCTCCTCATTGCAGCATCTGTGCAGGCTAGGTCATTCAGCTAGGTTCCCTGGGGCTTGGTCCTTTTCAGAGCTCATCTACTAACTGTCAGGGCTAAATCTCCCTTGTATCCATGGTTAGCTCTTTTCTCTGCTGCCAAGTTTCACACTACTTGAAGCTGCTTCATCTTGAATGCTGTCTTGTCTACATCTTTCCCTCTGGAGAGTGTGTTTCTGCTCTCTGCCTCTAACTGTTTAACTCTGAACTGCACCCTGCTGAATATGGTGCCTTAGTCCACAGGGCTACTTCCTGCCTCAAATTCTAGAACTGTTTCAAGATTTGCAGGGTCCCCATGGAGTAGCCAATCTTTATTCAACCAGCAGCTTCCCTTCCAATTGAAAAGACTTTCATCCTTTAGAAATGGCTGTTAACATATAGACACTTCACATTAATACCTCTTTATCTCTCTTAACAACCCCTTACTTGATTAACTCCAATTAGGTTTGAGGAGAAATCAAATATTCCTCACTACATGAAGAAAATGCTTTATAAGCCTTAAAACATTATATATGTGATGACTATGATGATTATTATGTGAATAATAATTGACAATGAGAAAGATGTTAAATGTGAATTGGCTTATATGAGATCTGAAATTCTCTTAACAGGTGAAATCTTTGGGGAAATTTTTCAGGTTCCCTATCAGCACTCTGCTGCCCCTCCCCTGCATCCATAGGGCAGTAACTTTTGGTATTTTACAGGCAAGAAACTCTCTTGCCAAATTCAGATGTTTTAGTGAATATTCCAAAGTATATCTGTTGCCGTATGTGTAATAACTTATGTAGATAACCTAAAGTATATAGATGTTGGGAGAAAGAGATGATATTTTACATGGAGGTACTTTAAACAGTTTTCTGAAAAAAGAGCTGTATCATGGTGGGGAGCGGGGAGGTGAGGTGAAAGGGAAAATCTTCTTGGCAAAACTAGAGTTTATTGAGATGCTACCGCCAGAGGCTTTGGAATAGATAGCATCCATTAAGTTTTTGTATACCTCACCAAGCTCATCATTCATGAAGTCTTGTGTAACATTTTTAAAAATTCATTTTAGTCCTGTGTGTTTTAAGCATCTAACTGATTTTGCTCCATTTCTGTGTGTTCTTTTCAAATTAATTTATTTTTAATTATTGTTATTGTTACTGTTTTGTTTGTTTTCTGTATCCAATTTAAAGTCGATTTATGTACCACACGTCTTGGCATTCAAGAGATCATTTTCATCAAAGGTAGTATCTCCATTCCCATTGGCTGGCCATTGCATGCATCTGTGTTATTAACCAGCCCAGCCCACCATGCCTGACTCCACAGCCACATCTTCACTAACCCTGACCATACGTGCATGGAATGTAAGCCAACAGAGGCAGCAGAATTTCCTTTAGATATGTTATTTTAAAAAAGTAGAATCCTACCATTTGGCTGATTAGGATGCATGTGATCATTTGGCTCTACATGGAGGGGAATGTGGCTCTCAGTGCAGAGGCATCAGCCATGACTTGCTTGCCTTCATCTTGGGGATTTGTAAACCCCATTGTGAGTGGACAAGACACAGGCTATTTCAAGTGACGATATAATTGATAGCATTTCCTAAATGCTACCTAATGTCAATCCTATAGAGAAGAGAGTATGTAACTCATATTATAATTTGTTTCTTGAATTTAAAAATTCTTTTCCTCTCCCTCTCTTTTTGCTTTCTGAAATGTAATGACGAGAACATTCTATGTAAAATTCTAATTTCCAATTTGGTTCACTTTCCTTCTATACTTGTTGAAGGGTCCATACAAACCATCTTTGACTCCCACTTAACCCTAATGACTTCCATATGTAGACCTACAGTGGCATTTCCACCAGTGTAGTTGCTCTGAGATTAGGGAGTTGCTCTTTCCCCTTTCTCATCCCCTCTGATAGCCCTTTGGTGACCATAAAGGATAAAACAACTTCAGATTGGGGCCTCTGTGTAAACCCGAAACTTAACTCCAAACCACTCTAGTTCCTTTTTAAAACCGTAATTGATTACACTATATGGAAAGTTTGAATTTGAATATTATTTCCCAAATTTAAAATAGAATCCACCCAGTACTTTTGTTTGGCCTTTTTTTAGTCATGTCTGACTCTTTGTGACCCTTTCTGGGGTTTTGCTTCTCCAGCTCATTTTACAGATGAGGAAATTGAGGCAAACAAAGTTAAGCAACTTGCCCAAGCTAGTAAGTGTCTGAGGCCAGATTTGAACTCAGGAAGTCTTCTTGATTTGAGGCCCAGTACTCAGCTACCCATTCAGTACTACCCACCTCAAAAATGAATCTCCTTAAAACAAATTTGAAAAGAATTGCATGTTGTGCAATTGGGTTTTGAAACAGATAACAAAGGTTATAAAGGAGAGCATGCATGGAAGGAAGACCTGAGTGAACAAGTCCCATTTCTGACATATTCTGGCTATGTGATACTGCAAATTACTTAATCTCTCAGGAACTTCAGGCAGCTCCCTCAGACTACAAGTTGCAGAGCAGGTGCCAGTCTGTTTTTGGTAGGGGGGATTTCCTTATTGGGTTTCCCCCTTGCAAATGAAATCACAGATCTGACCCAAAAAAAGTTAAGGATACAGATTGTCGTTCTTATCTTTTCTGTGTACTTCTTAGACGGCGTGTACTAGAAAAACATTATGGCAAGATTGTGTGTGTGTCTATATCTATATAGATATAGATACACACATGCATGTGTGTGCATGTGTATATCTACATATATGTATGGATATACACATATACACACATGCGTGTGCACACACATACGCAAGGCTATATTTTTTTAATTACATAAAATGTGTAGACATATGTAAGTAGATTTCTTCTTTAGGAAAAGAGATGTCCCTTTAATTCACCTGCAACCAATTCCGCTTTGTTCACTGTCCTTACCACATAATAAAAGATGTATGACCTATAAATCCTCAAAGGCCATGCTGCAACCCTAACAAAAGAGAAATTTTATTTAGGAATCTGCGCCACACCTGTCTTCTGTCTCTATCAGAAAGCATCACCCCCTGCACTGTGAGCACCACTGTGGAAAGACAATTGTTCATCTTCCAACAAGGAAGAACTCCGTCCTTCGGGATGGGGTCTCCCCCTCCTCTCCTCAGCTGTCTGTTTGCCTTAGCCTACATCTACCTGATAGAAAACTCTCTTCCATTTCCTTGCAGCAGAGGACCTACACAGAGGAGGAGCTGAACGCCAAACTGACCAGGCGAGTACAGAAGGCAGCTCGGAGACAAGCCAAGCAGGAAGAGCTCAAGAGATTACATAGAGCCCAGGTAATGCCCTCCAGCTTAGGAGTGACTATGAGGATGCATGCTCCGTATAGAATCTAGCACACTGTGGTCTTCACACTTCAGACATGCTTCCTTATCTGTTAATCATTCTGTGAGATTCCTAGGGTGCCCTGAAGATGAACAGTAAAGAGCAGAAGGGCAACGGCAACATGGCATGGTGACTGCAGGTCAAGGGTATACGAATCCAAGTCCTCTGGCACAAGCTGGCTGTGTGGCTCAGACCCAGCCCCTCCGTAGCCAAAACTATTATAAATTGCAGAACCCTTGTTAATCTCTGTTCATCAAGGTTGTCCCCTCTCTGAGAGCTCCCTACCCCCAATAAAATCACATTTGAACTTAAAAAAACAGCAGCACCTAAGTATATAGAGCAGGAGTCAAACTCTGAGCTTTGTCTCCCTGACTTTCTCAGTAATTTGAGAGATAGCTCCCCAGTTCTGTTTGCATTCGTCAGAAAACCCTGAATTTATACTGCCCCAAATATTCCTACTTTGTAGAGCTATTAATAAAGAGGTCCAAGTTAAAGTTTTCATAAAGTTCTAAGCCTGGCTGGATCATCCAAAAAAAGCTAGCAAGTTTTGTACCAAAAAGAATTGCCATACCTATGGATCTTGATGTAAGTGCTGATTAGCCAGCAACCCAATCTTGCAAATTTCCTGCCCTAACTTTGCCAGACAGATAGGAAATGTTGTTAATTTCCATTTTAGACTTACGTTTCTCAAAAGAATTGAGTAGCTAATGAAATTTTTAAAATATGAATAATAATTTTTCTTTGTTTTCTTTATTTATTGATACTAAGACTTTAACCACTTAGTTTTCTCTCCTCCAAACTAAATAATCCTAATTCTTTTTATCATTCTTCTTTGGTTAGGTTTTTTCTAATACCAAATAATTTTTTCTCTCCTCCAAATAAATCTTCTACCTGCTTAAGCCAAATGTGACCTATTCTAAACAAAACAGACTTGTTTGTGTTGTTATACTGTTTACACATTCCAGTAGCAATTCTGAAAAACATTAGAGGATGAGATAGGTAAGTCCAGAAGGCTGTAACTATAATGATGTTATGGATAGGAGCAATATGCTTATGACATTTTTGCAAAAGAAACCTTGGTGATGGCAAACTCATGTGAAACTTCTATCCCCATTAGCATTAGATCCTTTTGTTTTTCTATTTGCCTGGCCAGTTATTACTCATTTTGTATTTATGCAATTTGGTTTTCTCCCTCAGTACTAGGAGACAGGAAAGAAAGAGAGATGCATACTGATTTTTTCTTGGCCCCTGGCAGATTATCCAACGACAGCTGGAGCAGGTGGAAGAGAAGCAGAGGCAACTAGAGGAGAGAGGAGTTGCTGTGGAAAAAGCTCTCCGTGGTGAAGCAGGTACTGTCTTAGTCTGGGTTGGTTGTTTTGTGGGTTTTGTAAAACATCTCTCCCTCCTTTCCCCCACAGTAAAAATCTCTGGTTTTATTCTACAAGGGACACTAGCAACATTGGAAGAAAACTCCTGTGATGATAGGATAATTTCCCCTTACCTGGAACTCAGTTCTATTTCCCAACAGTATTTGCTAGATTCTCTTTATCCCCAAGTTTCTGTAGGTTCTTGCTTGCTCAGGGAAGAGAATTGTCCTTTTCTTGGTCTGCCCCAAGGTATGGACCTATTCATTGGCCCCAGTGTGAAGCTTCCCAGTCTCTGGGGAGTGAATGCTAACCCATTTCACCTGCTTATGAGTGGGCACTGATCTTTACTAAGACATCTTGCTCCTTCCTTGTCTCATGGTTTTAAAAAAGAAGTAACAGAAAATGAAGCTGTCTTGTTTTCTCTAGTGTGTCGAGGGTCACAAGAGAAGGGAGACCATACGACAAGGAACCATCACAGAACTGGTCTGCATAGGCACCCCATATCCTTTCTTCTCAGTAGCCTTGCCCTCAGGCTGTGCCAATTAAAGCTGGGTACATTTTCCCCCAGAGCTCTTGTTGCCAACCTTGGTCATGACATTGACTAGAGAGAAAACCCATTGCCTCAGATTTGCCCTGTATTTTCCTACCCAGCCAACCCCACAGATCATTATCATTAGTCTGCAAATCGATGTCTTGTTGATTTGAGATCCTGGACCTAATGGCCAAGGACAGGTGTCTGATATTAAGGGTTCTAATAACGCAGAGAGGGAAGAGGTGACTTAAGAGTGAACATGCTGGTGTATGATTTGTAGGGAGCAGAACCATAGCCATGCCTGAAGGGGCAGAGGAGAGCCCCAAATTTCAAATCAGGATTATTCATCAGTGAGCTCTGTTCCTAGAACCCGCCTGAGCCTTTAGAGCAGAGGCAGCCAGATCACGGGATTGCCATCTTGCTTGAGAAACAGAGGGTATTCCTGGGCAACTGCTTACATATTCTTGAACTAATCTGCCTGACTGGCTGGGATTTGTCTGAGCTGAGGGATTGGGTTGCTATTTGTGACTGTGCTTATCACGGTAGCCTCACAAAGTGGCAAACCTTCATTTGCTAGGAAGCAGAAGGGCCTAGCAATAGGCAGCTGCCTACTCCAAATTCTAATCATTCACCCTCTGAGGGTGGAAGGGCAAAGGAACCTAACCAAGTCTTTTCCATTTCTGAGTCGCTGGCTTCACCCGATGTGAAACCCAAGCTACAAAATAAGGCACAGAGCTCCGGAACCCTGGGTGATCTGCCGCATAGCACGGTTTAGAAAGTCTCACAGCTAGACAAGTACTTTCCCCACCAGGAGGTTAAATGAAGATGCAGTTAATGCAGACTTTCAATAACAAGAACTCGGGCTCCTCCTGTGAGTCAAGATGGTGCCTTCATTGCCCTCTGCTTTGGCTTGACTAACTCATTCTTTCTTGGCCTCCTGGACAAAAACCTGCTTCTCTGTTCCTCAAGGGTGATGAGGCCAACCACAAATAACCTCCAGCTGATACTTGGCCACAAAACAGGCCACTTCCTCTGTGATGCTACAGTTTTTCCCCTCTGCCACCTGGTGAGGAAAGTACCCTTTTTTGCCCCTCCTCACTTCCTCCTGTAGATTCCTTTTAACAAGGTAAAAAGCAATTAGTGAATCTGACGGTGAATAATCAAAATGAATAATAACTTAAGAGTCAGGATTTATATTTCAAGGTTAGTGTATTCCTCTAGTTTGAGATATTCCTTCCCTCCTCAGTCAAAAAATCCTGAGGCCTCTTGTTAAAACTCTTAGTATATTAGCTTCTTCCTTTAAAGCATCTGCTGTCTACATTATAATTACACTAAGGCTCTGCTTTAAAAACCCCTTCAGTCTTGCAGTCTCTTTATATGTAATCCGTGCCCCCGCCCCCCAGAACCAAAAAAAATAGAAATTCCCTGAAGATTCTAATTGAAATTTTCCTATTTTATTCTTTCTAATAATGTGTCCCCTTTATTTTTCATAAACTTGTACAGCTGGAAGAACCTCTACCTCAGGAAGGTCAGCATTTAAACCAGAGAGACAAAAATATGTTTTGTTTTTAATAAGGTAATTGGGGGTTAAGTGGCTTGTCCAGGGTCACACAGCTAGTAAGTGTTAAGTGTCTAAGGCCAGATTTGAACTCAGGTATTCCTGACTCCAGGGCCTGTGCTCTATCTGCTGCACCACCTAGCTGCCCCAATATGTTCTTTTTTTAAAGCCTCTCTTAAATTTTTGTATTTCTCTTGGGAAAATGTCTCATAATCCATTAGCTACCACCACAAGAGTGAATTTTCAAATCCATTCTTATTCTAAATAATCAGCTTATTGTTTTCCTTCTCTTGTATTAAACCTATCATTCCTCAGGCTGGACATTCATTAAAATTCCTCAAACTATGCTCGTTGACTTCCTTTCTTATTCCTCTATCCTTCATTTTATATATATATATATATATATATATATACATATATATATATAATTTTTTTTTATCATTCTTGTTGCTCATTTGAGCTCCATCTAGTTTGTTTCTATCTTTCCTGCAAGGAAGATGCCCTTAGCTGAGTATGATGATCCAGGGCTTCAAAGACTCATTAAAGACCTCACCTCCAATCCCCTGAGGCACTATGCTAGGTCAAATATAGCAACATGTTATACCCTATCTAACACTCTGTTGTTCCCCAAGACTGCCTGAGATCAGGCTTTTTTTTTTTTTTTAATCTTACCTGCACTGCAAGAGAAAAGGACCAAGTAAGTATCCGCTAACTTAACCAATAGCAGAATATAAATAAGGCAAACCATTGTGCAATTCAGTACATATTAAAGTTCTGGTTCATCTGGATTCCTTGGGTTTCATTACAGAGAAGTGTAGACCCAGGAATACCAATGGGTATCTTAGGTCATGTATTACACTGTGATATTGGTCCTGGAGTATACCGATTTTCCTGGTCCAGATCTGAAACCACTGAGTTAACCTTGGACAGTCACTCAGTGACCACATTCTGCTCTCTAATACTTATTTGCATCTCTGCCCTGGCTTTGAAGGGGAGACCTCTTACTTATGAGATAATAAAAATGGCATAACCCGGGGGCGGCTAGGTGGCGCAGTGGATAAAGCACCGGCCCTGGATTCAGGAGGACCTGAGTTCAAATCTGACCTCAGACACTTGACACTTGCTAGCTGTGTGACCCTGGGCAAGTCACTTAACCCCCATTGCCCCACAAAAAAAAAAAAATGGCATAACCCAAATTAGGAGATTGTGGGGGGAGGGGGTGAAAGTTTAAAGTTGGACAGTACCATCATTTTGGTCTGATGCATCATCTTCCATTCTAATTCCGGAGGGACAACCTCAGCAGCTGAGTCTCTTGAGTCTTCCTTTGGCTCCTTTCTCCAGCCAATTCTTCCTTCTTGGATATACGAGAAACTAAAATCCATGGCTTGACAACAGCCTTGTGGTGATGAAAATGCCCACTGAAGTCAAATGCATCGTGGAAGAAGATATTTTGGAAAGCATGACACCAGTTTCTCAGAGCAAGCAGAATTTGGAGGCTGTAGTTGCACAGAGAAATCCTGTAGGCCATTTCAGAATGAACAGAGAATCCAAGGAGAAGGCAAGCAGTTTCATAGATAATAGCCCCATTCCTAAGCCAGTGATCATGGCTTTGTCTCAAGATAAACAAGAAGGTTTCCTTAGCTCCAAGTGTGTCTAGAAAAAATAGGCTCCATAAAGAATTGAACACCAGAGTGTGATTCTGGGAATTCTTGGGGTTATTAGTTTTCTTCTTATTAAACATAAGAGATTGGTGACCTTGCAAGTTTCTATAAGGCCATTCCTTTATCACTTCAGTATTGAGTTTAGACTGGTCTTCAGTATTCATTCACCTTCTCTTTTTTTTTTTCTGGGAAATGGGGGTTAAGTGACTTGCCCAGGGTCACACAGCTAGTAAATGTCAAGTGTCTGAGGTCAGATTTGAGCTCAGGTCCTCCTGAATCCAGGGCTGGTGCTTTATCCACTGTGCCACCTAGCTGTCCCCTCATTCACTTTTTCTATAATTGAGTACCTTCTGTATGGAAGGTACTGATCTGTCCTTGCACTTTCTTAAGTCTCTCTTGATTTGGACATTCTTTGAAGAATTCGTGGGACTGGGCCCTGAAAGAAATGGGATACTGAAGAAACCCTGGTAATATTGTCTTCCTAATGAACAGCCATAGTGCAGGGACTTTGAGAAATCTTTCCCTAGTAGAGCCACCTTGAACTTTCTCAAATTCTTAGTTGTCACAAGTAACTCTCCCCTCTAGTTTCTTGCCAGCCGATGTGTCTCTTTCATATATTGTCTTCTCCTCCCAAAATGTGCATATTTTCCCCTGTTGTATTCTGAGATGCTGCAGGTTGTTCTGCCATAGATCCTGACATTTAAAAAAATTTTTTTTAATGAGGTAATGAGGTTTAAGTGACTTGCCCAGGGTCACACAGCTAGTGTCAAGTGTCTGAGATCCACTGCGCCACCTAGCTGCCCCCAGACCCTGACATTTTTTAAAACAACAGCAACAGTATTTTCTTCATGGAGTATTATAAACCAGAAACACATTCATAGCAGATCATGAACCACCATGGATAAGGACTCCTTGGCTGTCCAATCACTGCCTTCCCCTAGTTCCCTAATGTACACTATTGGAATGAACATAAATAAACATAGAGAGATTCATAGTTCCTTGCTCTGTCTCTCCCACTGTGTGTGTGTGTGTGTGTGTGTGTGTGTGTGTCTATCTTCATGTTACTTTGACTGGGGGTGGGGGAGGGAAAGAGGGTTATTTGATGCAGTAACTCTCTCTTCACCAATTCCTTGTTATAGACTATTGGGGAGAGTCTTATTACAGTGACATCATCGACTTGCATCTGGGTGGTATGTATAGCAGCATTTCTTGTTGGCACTAACCCTGCTGACATCCCTTCCCTACCCTGTCTTCCCATCCCTTGCTCATAAACAAGAGGAAATAAGCCTTATAACCAAATGGTAAACGCACAGGCCCTTTTCCAGCTCATATGGGCTCCAGGTGAGGCCACAGATAACGCAAGGAAAGAATTTTCAAGTGGGTTTATTCTGTTCAATTTTTCCCACCAAAATTTCACAACCCCTGAGCAATGCATCAGCACCGTAGTCTGGTCTTCATCCTCCTAGTTCTATTACATATAAAAAGAAATATTTGGGGATTTTTTTTCCCCGACTCCAAAGTGAGGTCCCCTTTCAGTTTTAACCTCCTCCATATCCTACAAGCTTTACCTTCCTTACAGTAGCTCACTGTAATTTTTTTTAGGACTCAATTTCTGGGGTAACAGGCCCAAGCCTTCTTAGTTAGAGTATACTCACTCTTCTTCCTCAGTGATATTAGCACAAAGTTCCCAAAGATGAAATTCGGGTATTCCAAAGGTGTGTGGGATCTCCTCTCTTTGATTTCTATGTATGTTCACTGGCCTTAAACAAAACTCTGTTAAATGCCAAAGTTGCAGAGTTGCCCCCAAATGTTTCCAGTGTTTGTTTCTTAAATGCTGGGACAGCTAGGTGGCGCAGTGGATAGAGCACGGGCCCTGGAGTCAGGAGGACCTGAGTTCAAATATGGCCTCAGACACTTAACACTTACTAGCTGTGTGACCCTGGGCAAGTCACTTAACCCCAATTGCCTCACCAAAAAAACCCAAAAAAACAAAACAAAATAAAGACAATTGAGTGAATGGCTCAATTGTTTCTTAAGTGCTTAAGTATTGTTCCATTTCTATCTCTAAATCCCCACATTTTCATTAACTTAGAGAATTTTGAGCCCAAGTTTTTGTCTCTAGGTTTTGGATGATTTTTAACTAAGGACTGCTAGCAGGACATTTAAATGGCTAGTGCCCAAGTTAATTGGGTAGGAGTTTTAGCAAATTTTTATTCCTCAATCTTCAGTTGGGTCCTTATCATCCATGCTCTCTTTAAAGAATTCATGCCCAAAGTTCAAGGAAGAATTTACAAGACAGAAGAAGTAGAGGAAGATAATTTTACTCTCCATCCTTCTTACCCCAACCCCATTCTCCCAAGAGCAATCTCCACTGTTTTTTGTTTTTTGTTTTTTTTTTCATTTTAAAAAACATCATAGGGGCAGCTAGGTGGCGCAGTGAATAGAGCACCGACCCTGGAGTCAGGAGTACCTGAGTTCAAATCCAGCCTCAGACACTTAAAACTTACTAGCTGTGTGACCCTGGGCAAGTCACTTAACCCCAATTGCCTCACTAAAAAAAAAAAATTTAAATTAAAAAAACAAACAAACATCATTCTGTGGTGCTTGTTACAATATTGTGTGGTCCCCCTCCTCTTTAATGAGCTGCTAGGGAATATGTATAACAGTCCAAAATAATCTGCCTTAAAAAAATGAGCCAGAAACCTCTCTTGTTATTGCTGATTGTTGCCTCTCCGTGAGTAGTGCCTTGCCTTTTTGGGAGCCCATCTTCCAGTTGATAAATTTCATTTGATGAGGTCATCCCTGGCTGCCTAAACTTGATAGCACTACAGATCCTTAGCTACTTTTGGGGACATTAGTGTCCCTGTTTACTGGATGCTGTAAAAGGGCTGATGCTAAAAACTTCCAGTTAACATATCCCATTCCCTGTCTAATACCCTCATTAGTCCTTCCTCCTTCTAACACTTGGGGGGATCAGGGAGGGATGGAGAAAATGCTTCCCAAATCAAAACTGATGGATGAAACCGAGTGTTTTTAAAATCCCTGTAAAATCTAAATGTTTAAAATAAAACCCCTAGCCAGTGTTACTGATACCATACAAAGTCACCATAGGTGCTTTTTGCCTTCCACATGGCATTGGATTTGGGAAATCCTACTTAATAGGCCAATTTCATGTTCTGGTCCTAACCCAGTACTTGTTGCATAT
Organism: Dromiciops gliroides; assembly: GCF_019393635.1. Classification (NCBI taxonomy): domain Eukaryota; kingdom Metazoa; phylum Chordata; class Mammalia; order Microbiotheria; family Microbiotheriidae; genus Dromiciops; species Dromiciops gliroides. The sequence continues at coordinate 203,579,666 of NC_057865.1, read as the reverse complement.
ACAGATCTAAAAACTTTCAGAGACAACAAATAATAACAGGAAAGGACTTCACTATTAAAAGTGATTTCAAGCTTCATGGAAAACCATCATCTTCCAGTTTGGACAACCATCTCTAAAATGACTCTACCATTGTGTCTTCTATGCCTTCTCTTCTCTTGTTAAAAGACCCCCACCCTCAGCCCATTCTGGTTTTCTCTTTGCCTTTTGTGGTGTCTGTCAACCATATGGAGGGTACTGCATCATTCCAGATCTATGAGGCTATACTGTCACTTCCTCTGATCCAAGAACAAAAGAAATAAGCCTTAGATACCACGTTGTCTAAGATACCTTGTAAGATGACTGACCTAGAAGAATCCAGTCAGTTTGCAATCACCTCAGATATTCTGGGAATATTCTGTATTGGTTACCTGAAAAGCCCCTACTCTGGTATCTGCCATAGTATTAAGGAACCAGATTCTGCCTTTATTCTTACATTTTGAAGCATTGTTTGGTAATCAGTAATATGGATCTTACTCTTCCTTTAGGTTGTAAAGGGAAGACACCCAGCAGTCAGTATTCCGGAATGCTGACTTTGTGTCCTAGGGAAGAATTGCTAAATCAAATTCCTAACTCAGTCCAGCAGTGATCATCAAAATCTATTCCAAAAGAAAGCCAATACTTCTTTAAACTTAGTGAGTTATACGAGATTAAAGCTTTCCTTTACTGAGAGACTGAAAATGGTGGCTGAAAGAGAAACAATCCAAGTGTACAAACGATAACCCTCAGGGGCAGCTAGATGGCGCAGTGGTTAAAGCACCGGCCCAGGATTCAGGAGTACCTGAGTTCAAATCCGGCCTCAGACACTTGACACTTACTAGCTGTGTGACCATGGGCAAGTCACTTAACCCCCATTGCCTAAAAAAAAAACAAAAACAAAAACAAAAACCAATAACCCTGAGGAGGAAGAGAAGGGCCCAAGAACTCCCAAGTTTGCTTTCTCTTCTACCCGATGGCTTTCATTCAACAGTAAGGTAGCATCTTCAACCTTGGACATATGGGGCCATTGAGCAAGTTCTCCAAAGGAAAAACTTCCTGTGCAACTTTAGGTTTGTAGCCCACACCTGGTAATAAAACAGGTTCTTCTGAATAGCTTCTCTCCTGCCCTTCAATCCCTGAAGCAAGATCTTCCTTTTGGGATCTCCAAGGAATTTTTCTAACTGACTGCAATGGGGAAATTGAGGAGATGAAAATGACAAGTACAAAGAAATAAGAGGTTTTCAAAAGTTTATAAAGGTTGTCCCTAGTATTCCTTGGGTAACAAATGGAGTTAGGCTCTTTTGTAGTACAGAGATCAGCAAAGTATGGCCTACAGATTTCCTGTTTTTGTAAGGCCAGTGAGCTAATAATGGTTTTTATATATATTTTTTAATTTTATTAGTTCTAAACTTTTTTTTTCAAAATCCTTAGCTGAAAGGCTGAGCAGAAGTAGTTTGCCCACCCTTGGTCTAGAACTACATCTTTGTCTTTAATCTTTTGAACACCAACCAGTCCTTCTAGAACCTCTTTTAATCTCATTAGTTGGGTATCCTTTCTTGCTCTCTACCACCATCCACCCAAAAATATGGGGAGGGGGTTAATTTTGTTTTCATTTACATCCTATTCTGAGCCAGAGCTCAGTCCAGTCTAGTATTTCAGTCAATAAACATTTATTAGGCACCTACTTTGTGTGAAAAGCTGGAGATACAAAGAAAATTAAAAGACAGTCCATGCCCTCATGTAATTCACAGTCTAATAGAGGAGACTTTGTAAACAAGCATCCACAAACAAGCTATATTCAAAATATAAGGAAGAGAACTGGAATGAAGAAGAATTCGGGTAAGGCTTCCTGTAGAAAGCCATACGTGGGGGACAACCAGTGAAAATGCCCAGAGTTAGAAGATGAAATGTCTTGTTCAAGGAACAGCAAGGGGGCCGTTGTCATTGACAGAGTATGTGGCAGAGTGTAAAGTATAAGAAGACTCTGGAGAGGTGGGGTAGTTTTTTATTTGATCCTGGAGATGATAAGGGAGCTGCAGGAATTTATTGAGTGGGGACTTGGGGTGGAGTGAAGGAGGGGGCCACACCTTCACTTTAAGATTGACAACTGAGTCAATGATGGACTGGAGTGGGGAGAGAATTGACACAGAGAGACCAACCACTAGGCCATTTCAGTAGTTATAAAATGATAAGGATGGTGGCAGCAGTATCAGAGGAAAGAAGAGGATGTTAAGGTAAAATCAACAGAATTTAGCAACAGATCAGATATGGGGGGGTGGGGCGGTGAGTGAGAAGTCAAGGATGACACCTAGATTGTGAGCCTGAGGGACTAGGAAGATGGTGGTACCTTCAACAAAAATAGGGAAATTAGGAGATGGAGAAGGTTTGGAGGGAAAGATAATGTGTTCAGCTTTGAACATGTTGTTGAGTTTAAGATGTCCACAGGACATCCAATTTGAGATAGCTAATAGGCAGTTGGAGATGTGAGATTGGAGGTCAGCAGACAGGTTAGAACTGACTAAATAGATCTGAGAATCACTGACGTAGAGATAATTAAATCCATGGGAGATGATATCACCAAATGAAGTAGTATGGTGGAGAAGAAAAGAGTTCAAGACAGAATCACGTGGGCCATCGATATTTAGCAAGCATGGCCTGGTTAAAGACCCACCAAAAAAAAAAAAAACAACCGAGGAGGAGTGGTCATATCGATAAAAAAAACCAGGAGAGAGCAATGTCATGAAAACCTAGAGGGAAGAAAGTATTGAGGAATCAAAGAACGATAGTATCAAACACTGCTGAGAGGTCAAGAAGGATACGGATTGAGAAAAGGCCATTAGATTTGGTAATTAAGAGTTTATCAATACTTTGGAGGAGGCAGTTTCGTGGGTTTGGGATTAGACTAAAATGAGAGACTAACATTTAACAAAAAACAATTTATTCCCTGCCCTTAGCAAAGTTATAGCTCTGCCACAGATAGAAAGATTTGCTTTATCACCATCTAATCAGAGGCTGCACTGACACACGTGGCAGCAGGACATCCATCACATCTGAGGGGCTCAGCTCCTTATGACCACAGGTGACTAGGAAACCATATACCCCGAACCAGTCTAGGCTCACGGTCTGGCTTCCCTGCCATTTAGAGAAAAACTAAGCTATATGGCAGGAACTCAGAGTTAGCATGCTTGCCGTGCCATCCCCAAGCCCATAGGGGAAAACCTGGTATAAAAAAAGGCAAGAGGTCAGACCTCCTTCCTTTCCTGCTCACCATGCTGCTACCATTACCCTACTGCCATTCCTATAGCCTGCTTTAGATGCAAACTGGGGCAGATGAAGAAGGGTCCAGGGGATGGGATATGAAATCATTCAATGCATTCCACTGAAAGATGGCTCAAGATATTGCATGGTCCATAACCTAGGTCTATTTACAATCCATAATCTCTTATTTCCTAAGCCTCCAAAGTGACAGAGAAACACAGCTTTGATAACAAAAAGTTATTACAGGAAACACGGCACAACCAGACAAACCTCAAGAATAATTCAACTCGAACCTCTGGGAAGAAGGAGATGGAAGAAAGCCAGCTGGCCGATACACAGTTACATGACAGGGATTCAGGCAAGGCTTCTGATACAACTGAGAAATAGTGGCAAGGACTGTGGAAGTAGAACTTGAGGGTACAAACTATCTACGAGCACTATGTGAGACACTAGTTTTTAGAACCAAATCTAACACATCAGGATCTATACTCTCCCTCACATCTGCCTCCTTCCATTCTACTCTCTCTCACTGCCCCCAACCAAGATTTTCTTTACCGCTGATCTGGACTACTATATGAACTTCCTAATTGGTCTTCCTGCCCTGAAGCCTGCAGGGTTTTTCCTCCATTGCCTCCTGAATAAAATGCAAACTCTAGATTCCTCATCCATAAAATTAAGAGGTTGAATTAAATGATTTCTGAATGTCCTTCCATAGCTAAATCCTCTGATCCTTAGTCTTTCCATCATTATTCCATCCTTGTCTTCACACAGTGAATAACTAACCAAAGTGATCTGCACAGACTTTTAATCTGCCTGCCCTCTCCTGCCTCCCTATCTTTGCCCATGCTATCTCCCAAACCTAGAATGAACACTTACCAAATCTTCACCTGTTAAAATTCTCACCCTTCCTAAGTTCCACCTCCTCCATTAAACTGTCCCTGAATCGCCCTTCTCTCCTCACTCTTTCTTCCCTGATCCCCGGGGCCATTCTCTTTGACCTCTACAATGCCTCTAATCATATTCTAATCTACATTATAGTTAGTTGTAGGTGATACAATTATATGTATATGATAATTCCCCATTATTATATTGTAATTTTTCAAGGACAGTAATTATTTCATTTTTCTTCTCTATATCTGCAGTGCCTTAGAAATGCTTTCCCTACTGATCCCTTTTTTTCTTTCTTGTTATCCCACACCAAACAGTAACCCTAGATGATGAGCTTTATCAATAGCACCTGCCATTTATATGAACTTCATCCTATCCCTCTACCTGAATTTTTGTTTTCCTAATTTCATCTCTCAATTTCTGCTTATTCCATGTATGTTTTTGTCATTTAAAAATATTTTTATAGCATGTATAATAATGCAGTATGTTTTGGGGGGTATTTTGCTTAGAAGAGGGGCTAAGAACTGCATTTTGTGTGCCTAAGAATAGAGACGATGATCCTGTTCTTGTGCGGTTAGGAAAGTGTCTTAATTATGGTTTTGTATTGGTTGCGTATTGGTTTCGTATTGGTTGTGTGTGTTGCTTTCCTCTGCCCCTTGCCAATGAATTTGGACCCTCTTCTAATTCTCATCAAGACCTCTTCTTCTGTGCCTTAAAAAGACTCAATAAGCTATTTAGTTGTTACATTTGAATAGGAATTCAATGACTTTTTTTTAAACCATTAGTACTACATTCCTTAAAAAGCAGCTGAAAGTGAATCAACCAGGGGACAGGGAAACTTTTTATAGGCATACTACCCCCAAGTGACTATTAGCTTTTGAAATGACCCATTTGTACCTGATGACACATGATGTATATATAGTATCACCTATAATGTCACTTACATTTGATAGGTAGTTTAACCAAAAAACAAAACAAAACAAAAGAAGTGATCATTGAATACACACTATGTTCACAATACTTCTCAGAAAAGGAATATTGTCCCAGCCCCAAAGGAACTTGTAGTCTAACTTGAACTCATTATAGGGAGATTCAAGCTTAAAGATTGGAATCCTGAGGAAATCCTTTTCCTCTGTGAGTTGGACCTGCCTTTTCTTCTTCTTCTTCTTTTGGTGAGGCAGTTGGGGTTAAGTGACTTGCCCAGGGTCACACAGCTAGTAAGTGTTAAGTGTCTGAGGTCGGATTTGAACTCAGGTCCTCCTGGATCCAGGGCCAGTGCTTTATCCACTGCGCCATCTAGCTGCCCCGCTGCCTTTTCTTCTTGAAACCTTTCAGAGTGTCAAACATCACTGTTTTTCTGTCAACCTAATGAGAAATATTCATATTTAAATTTTCAGGCTCAGCTTTGTACAGCTGTCATAGATAAGGTAGGGCCTTCTCAGCCAGTAGCTTGACTGTTCATTCCTTTGTGTTAATTTAAAATAAGATTAATTCTTGAATCTTCTGCTAAAAAGAACTCAGTCCTGATTGTTCCCTCAGAAATGTGTTGTTCTTTGGCACCATCTTGGAAGCTGTCTATTGTCTCCCTTTTGTGCTCCTGTACTTCTGTGATGGTCCCTTGCTAATTCCCCTCCCCTTTCAGTAACCATCCGGGTCTCTGCTCTCAAAGTTGTCTCTCTCCATATCATCCTCTCTCAGCTGCCCTGTGCCTCTCCTTGGCATGTTAGTTTCTGTTGTGTTCTGTCAGCTCACATCCTTGTTTCAGTGCTATAGTCCAAATTCTAACAGCTTTCCTCTAGCTTTGGAAATCAAGCTCCCTTGCCACAAAGGAAGGCAGCTTTTAAAAGAGTCAAGAGGGGAGGAAGAGGGACCAGTACTCTCCTCTGAACTCAGAGAATAGCACTATTTGCTGGTGAAGATTTCCCCATTTGGCCCAGCTCAAAGCAGTACTAACATCAGATCTATTGGTGCCATCAAAAATGTTTGGGTGCTATCTCTGCTGAGTTAGTTCCCTTCAGTAGGCATAGCAGACATAACGATATTAGACTTCTCTCCTACCCTTTAGTCTTACCTCTAGCACACATTACTCTAAGGTCTTTGGAGAGAGGTAGGTAGGTGGATAGATAGATAGATAGATAGATAGATAGATAGATAGATAGATAGATAGATAGATAGATAGATAGATAGATAGATAGATAGATAGAGTTGGTCTGGGTTTGACTGTTATTTGACCTACAAAATCAGAGCTCTTTCCTACATACCAATTTAATCTGTCCCATATACCCCTCACCCACCTAGACTCAAAAGTGCACAATCCTACCCAAGACATGTGGGTACTTGAGAAGTAAAAGCCCAACATTCAAGGCCTGACAGACCCCAGTAGTATAACATACAAAATTCTCAACCATTTCTTTACTATAGAAGGATTAGAAGCAACCCAATTTGCCCATAAGTCTTTCAGTCAGAATAGAGGAAATGTGTGTTCTCTCTGAGGACAAATTTTGCATTTCATTTCTAAGTTGTAGACTCATATCAAAGAATGTTCTGCCTGATCCCCAGATCTACTCTTGTCTAGTTTCTTTGCTGCTTTTTTAAAAAGAGAGAGAAAAAGAGATAAAAGAAAAAAAAAATAAAGGACTGAATTTCATTTGTAGACTTGTTTCCCTTGTTTCTGCTTCTCCATTTTTCGTATATTTTTCTTTTCTTCTTATTGTTCCTTTCTTTCTCACTTGTATGCTTTTTGTCCTCTGCTTGTCTTTTATTTCACCTTTTCCCTGTTCCTCTCCACTTCCAAATTCCCCTTTTTTTCTACTTTTCCTGCTCCTTGTCTTTTTCCTTTTCCTTCTCTTCCTTGTTGGGTCCTTTGAAGTTGAGCCCAGTGGCGGGACACCACGGCGTAGACCTCCCTCCTTCTGCCCTTGCTGTGTCCATGAAGGTAATGTAACACGATACAATCCCATCCCCACTGCCACGGAGCGGGTCATAGCACCATTAGTCAACCGTTGACCCGATTCTCAGATGGTTCTCTTTCATTCCCTTTTCCTTCAATCCCAGTAATGACCCTCTGTTGCAACTTTGTATGACTGTGGCAGTTTCTTACAAGGTACAGTATCCCTTTGCCAATTTGGGGGGGAGGACTAGCATATGGGAATGGAGGCCAAGTCTTTGGTTTGGGGAAACTACTGTGGCTGCCCTAATAACTTGACACCTCCATTGTTCACTGGGGGTATTTGATTTCTCTGATCTTTCTGGGGAACCAGGGATACAGGTGAGAGAGTCTCCCACCTGTGTGGCTGTAATTTGCATTGCTGAAGTAAAGGAATACTGTGTCCTTACAAAGACTGGTTTGCATAGACATCCTTAAGGTCTTTAAAAAAAAAAACCCACCAACTTTGTACCCCATGTCTTGCTGAGTGTATTTCTGAATTTGTCTAATTTGGAGTCTGTTGTGATAATTGTCATTGCAAAGGCATGAGGGAAGGGGAAGGGGAGAACGTGATCATGACTAACCTTGCTAACCTCTTACTCTGCTTTCCATGGCTCTCACATTGACTTTCATCCACCCCACCTTTTCTCATTGGCTGTGAACAGTCTCTACTGTAGTTCATGAGAAGTGTCCAGTTTTCACTCGGTTATTTTTTTCTGTTTGGCAGATGGGACCGGGAGACTTTTCCAGTCCCCTCTCATGACTCTGCCACACTATATAGTTTGCATGCCTAAAGGTCCCATCTCCCTGTGGCTACATGGGCATATTGTGCAGAGATGCCCAGAAAGGAATGCTTGGAACTGAGCAGATGGCAAGATTAAAAGCCAATAGCCAAATCTATTGGGTTGGGTGAGGAGGGTATTATTCCCCACAAGACTCGGTCATGTGCTATATCAAGCAACGTGGATCTGTAAGCATAGTGGTAGCTTGAGTCTTTTAAAATGGGAATCAACAGTAGGACTTAACCTTGGGAGCAGAGTTGCATGTTCAATGGAGCAGAGCATGGACACTAACTCAAACTACTTGTGGGAATGCAATAGTAGACCTCTGCCTTTCCAGAGTTTAGCCACCAAGTAAAGATCTGGCTACGACATCTTTTGCTTTGAAAAAGCTATATTGCCAAAAGCAAATTTGTTTTTGAATAGTGTGCCTAGAAAGTTAAGCCTTTGGAGTACAGGAAGGAAGGAAATAGAATAGACCATGAAGTTCAAATATATCAATATACACCTGGTAAGAATATGTGTTTGCCCAAAGAGGAAAGAAATCTCTTTCTAAGGGAACACTGAATTATAATGGTGAGGACAAAATAGGTTAAAAGATGTATTTTAGGATTTAGCTATTGCTAGGATGACAGAGTAATTTTTCTATAGAGTGAAATAGCCATCCAGTAGGTGTCATAGATAGGGCTAGAGACTGGACTTCTGATTTCACTGGTATAGGGAACTCCCAGGTGAGGAAATTTCCTTAACCAGTGCAGGTTGGAACTTCTTCTGCAACTTAAAGCAGTTGCCTAGAGCACTGAGAAGTTAAGTGACTCACCCAGAGGCACAAAGCCATTATATGTCTGAAGCAGGACTTGAACCCAGGTCTTCCTGGTTTCAGGCCATCTCTGTTCATTATATCATTATATGGTTCCTCATAGAGTGGAAGAAACCTTGAGAGGCTTCAAGCAACATTGCCCTAAACATAAGAATCCATGTTGCTTTTTTTTTTTTTAAGTGAGGCAATTGGGGTTAAGTGACTTGCCCAGGGTCACACAGCTAGTAAGTGTTAAGTGGTGTCTGAGGCTGGATTTGAACTCAGGTCCTCCTGACTCCAGGGCCGGTGCTCTATCCACTGCACCACCTAGCTGCCCCCATGTTGCTTTTTAAGTACTTCAAAAAAATAATTCTCTGTTAGGTGAACCCAATTCCAGTGTTCAAGAAGCCTGGCGTATCAGCATACTGTTTCCCACATTTTCCATACACCTGCGGTCTAAAGTGCTTCCCTGTCAGAAAGTTCTTCCTTAGAATGCTTCCACTACAATTTAAACCCATTAAAATCAGAGCTTTAACTGAGTAAGATCTATGTGGCCATTGTATATTAAAGACAGATTGATTTTGTTCTCAAATAGAAAGTCTTGCAAACTTGCTTGGATCCCATCTCTAGTGTCTGCCGACGTTTCCATTCACTTTGTGAAAGTACTGCTAAGGCATTAGCCAAACCAGGACAGGCAAAGTATCCTGCGTGAGGGAGAAGTTGATTTAAAAAAAAAAAAAGAAAACCAGTGGCAAACAAGGTAAAAAATAATCCAGTGCAAGAAAAGATATCTTACTATATTCGGCTATCAATGTATGTGACTCGAAAAAATAGGTAAGACAGGGAAGATTGGGGGTGAGGGTGGGGGAGGGTTTTGGTTTTTTTAAGGCAACTAAAAAGAAAAGCCCCTTGAGCTGGTTTCGGATCAATAGAGAAAGGGACACAAATAAGTCTGAGTTAAGGATAAGTTGATGTTCAGAAGGTCTATCAAATGGAAATGAAAGAATATGGAAAAAAATGAATGTCAGAAGCCAATCAAAGATTGGCTGAAGGGGTGAGTGGTGGGCTCAGAGTGTTTCTGCAGTTCTCATCCTGTGTGTTGTAGGTAAACTTAACGCATCTGGCTTGGGAGTGTTCCAGCAGCTCTTGCTTGGCTCTCTTTGCACATTAGCCCCTGGGTTGTGATTCCAACAAGCTCGGAAGTGGCAGCTGATTTTTTCATGTGTCTTTTGACAGGCATGGGGAAGAAGGACGATCCCAAGCTGATGCAGGAGTGGTTCAAGCTAGTACAAGAGAAAAATGCTTTGGTGCGCTATGAATCAGAGCTGATGATATTGTGAGTAACTGGGGTCTGTACACATTGTTGGGGGGAATTGGGGAGGTGGGGTGAGGATCTGCTGAGGGGCAGTATCAGCTGCTTAACTGGGGACTTCACTATTGTGTCTTTTTTTTCCTCCTGACCCACTTTTCAGCGCCCGTGAACTAGAACTAGAAGATCGTCAGAGTCGATTACAACAAGAGCTCCGAGAACGGATGGCCATAGAAGGTAAAAGATAACTTGTTTGTCGGTAGGTCGGTTCGCTCTTGCCCTGGTCCTGTATTTATATAAAGCTTTTGGCTTCCTCTGCAGATCACTTAAAGACAGATGAAGAGTTACTGGAAGAGAAGAGGATTCTGAATGAGATGTTAGAGGTGGTGGAGCAGAGGGACTCTCTGGTGGCCTTACTCGAAGAGCAAAGGCTTCGAGAAAAAGAGGAGGACAAGGATCTGGAAGCTGTCATGCTGTCTAAAGGCTTCAACATGAACTGGTCCTGAGGATCTGCTCACTCTCACTGGTCAGTCTTGCATAGCCATTTGGCCCGGGCTGGGCTCTCCAGAAACCCCTAGCTCGAGAGATCTGAGAAGGTCTGGCATTTTCTGAGAGCATACTTTCAAGCATCCATGTGCCTCTTTCAGCAGTGGAATTGAGCCTCATGTGTTTTGGGGAAAACCCCAAGTGGGGTTGATTAGCTGAGTGAGTCCGGCCACCCTGGAGAACCTGGCTGAAGGGGCCCACCTGAGATATATGCACGAGGAGAAGGAAGAGCACAGAGTGATTGACACTTATTGTGGAAAACCCTTTATCCTCCCAAAGAGACCACGATTGATCCTTTCCCTATTTCCTCTACTAACCTGTTCAGTCAGAGAAGGAAGTGAAGAGACTCCCTCTTTGTTGATGTCATGGCTACTATGGAATTAACTTCCTATGGTGGGGAGTCGAAGTAGCCAAAGGGAGCAGCGGTTTTACCTTTTCTTCCTATAACCCCATGAAAGAAACCTAAAAAACATTCCCCATCCTGAGAATACCCAAGAGGGTAAGACTACCATTGTCAGGCTGGGGTGTAGCCATCCATCTTGGAGGTCAGGGATGGTGACTAAGAGCTCTCTCCAGGGAGGTCTCTGGAGTTAGCCCTACAAGTGAAGAGGGTACTTACAGGTGCAGCCCTACACTACACGATGTATGGACAGTTCATTTGGAGTGTGTGGCCCAAGCGTTTCCCTGTGGCAAGGACCCCCTGGGGTGTGCTACCTTTCACCTTTGTTTTGAATCGCAACTATTTTGACACTGGAAAATACTGACTTGGAGGGACGGAGGGGGTCAAGGCCCCAGGTTTCAGAGCCCATTTGAGGACTGCCTCAGGACAGAAAGTTATTGACACTGTTCAGTACTTTAAGGTGGGAAAGGAGAATATGTTTTCCTTGATTTTTTTTCCTGTGTTTGCACAATGAAAATGAAGCAAAGACCTGACAGGACCCTCGGTCACTTTGAACCCTTTTTTTTTTTTCAATTAACTTATTTTTTTTAATACTTGAAAAAAAGCAAGTTCGCTTTTTATATCTTTACAAAAAACACAAATCATCTAGTGCTCAACTGAGGGAGTGCCAGACATCTGTCTTACATCATTCGTCATCCAGTCGGCAACTGACTGAAGTCTTGGTTACACGTGTCTATTTATTCATGTCCTTCATGATATTTCTAGCCTGTTATTCTGGTTGGCTTCAGGGAATAGAACACGGCCCTGTTGTGACCTAGTTTTTCTCTTGTTATCCGATGGCTTGTTCTGTGCTCTCTTATGTGTCCTGTCCTTGGCCCTGTGCCTCTTCGGCCTTGGAGAATATGGCACATCCCCAGGACCCAGCTCTCCCTTTCCCTCTGTGCTTCAGATTTGCAAATGGGGAATAGTCGTGCATCAGAGAATATTTCAATTAACATTCAAGAGAAAGCCAAGATTATGACACCAACCTTGTGTCCCTTACCCCAGTCCTACTCTTGATTTCTCTCCTGTTGTGAGATCCTGGCTCTGAAAAGGCTGCTCTTCTCATATCTGACACCAAGGGTTTCTCCTATCAAAAATATACTTATGAAAGAAGGTAGTGGGGTTAACCTTCTTTATTGACTAGGCCAATTGACATCGATGCATCTTATTAATCCAGTGGGCAGGAGCCTCACTAAGGAGAGTTCCTCAGACCAAGCCCATCATAAAGAAATGTACCGGGTACAGTAGGACTTTACTATAGGTTTGGGCAGACTTTCCAGGCAAATAGATGAACTCCATTTGCTCCTCTCTTCTCCAGAACGATAGAGGGGAAGCAGGCCTTAGAATCCTAGCATTGATTAGCAGCATGCAATCAGCAGCCTGAACCAAGCTCACTGCAGTTCGCTGGAGTTCACCCAAAAGCTAGTTTCTCCAAGTTCCCAGTTCCACTAGTGTTAGACTAAGCCAGGAGTCTAATTGCTGTCACTGGGAGTATGGTGAACTCAGGGAAGGTGTCCTCCATCCCGTTCTTGATTAGGCTGTCTGATGTCCAGAGAGAACTAAGGCCTTGGCACCTCTCAGAAGCAGCCTATGGATAAGACCAATTGTCAGATCTGATCTTGACATTTCTGTGGGGAATCATTTTGTGCCTCAACCATAACATCCTCCTTGGACCTCAGTTTTCTCATCTGTAAAATGAGGGGGATCAACTAGATGGTCCCATCCAGCTCTAAAGCCATGAGCCTTTTAATAGTGAAGGAGCAAAAGATTTGGTCCCTTACTTTCGTCTATAAGCTGCCATCTTTTCCTATTGAAATCTCCCATTGACAAGCGGCTAGATGCTACCACAAGCTCCGACTTTTATCCCAATCTCCCATATTTCTAATAGAGCAGTCTCCATTTTTGCTCCCTTTTCTCAAAAAGAAAGATGTTCAGTACTCTGCCTTTGAGTCCCCCAGTTTTCCATGAAATGGGCCCCCAACCACCACCAATACTCTATAACTGACTATGTGGCCTTCTCACCATAGATCAGGAGTTAAGGATCAATTCAGGATTAAATCCTAAATGACTTAAAAGCACGTCACTGTGGTAGTGGTGATATGCTTCAAGTAGCTAACGTAGCAACTATCTCAGATGTTACTTTTGTCTCTTTCCTGCTCCTGCTGCTGCCAAGAATGTGAATAGTCACACTGCTGCGTCCTATTAAATCACAAGTCTGCTGCAATCTCAGCCAGGGGAAAGTGGTGTGCTAAACATACTATGCATATAGAAGGGGCTTAATAGATGCTTATTGAATTGAATTTGCAGAAAGAACATAAAAAAAAAACACTACAAGCCTGCAAAATGTTCCCTACTTCTTCCAGTCAACAGTATTATGGCTTCAGTGTGGTCAGTGGCAGGAAATGTATCAATTACCTGCAAAAATTCTATGTTTCATATTGCCTATCTTTATTTGCTCCTTACAAAGGAGCCTGAGCTCCTTTGAGTCCAGCCTGATACTTTTCAGGCTATAGAAGTGGCTTGTTTTTAAACTCCCATTTTTGTTAACCACTATTTTGCAAATTTTCTTAGTACACTGGCAACATGAGTAGCATGCAAAATTTCCCAGCTCTGGAAACGTGTCATATCCTCCAGCTAGGCTTTCTTCCTCAGATCTTAGTCATATCCTTGAGCTGAGCTTTCTTCCTGAGATCTTAGTTCCTGAAAAACGGGATCCCGGGTTCTCCAGAAATTCCAGGATTGCTTTTAGTGAACACAAGCACAAAAAGACGTCACGAACCACCTGACAGCTTAGAGGGAGCGGGATCCCCATTGTTTGAAGGGAAAGCTCTTTGCTTCTGAGTCTCACGGATCACTTAGCAATATGACGAGGTACCTCCCTTGGTTTATGATTCTGCCTATGCTCAGATTGGTGCCATCCATCACTCTGCGATGGTGCCAGGAGTTTGGAATCTAGCTTTGGTACCTTGCTCCCAGACTGATTCTAACCAGCACCAATGGAACAATCATCTACTCCCATCAAGCAGAAGAAGTATTTTTTTCAGCATGGTGAGGAGGGGGGAGAGTAGAAGAGGGAAGACATTGGACCTGCCTGACCAAGAAAGACGGTCCATTTTATGCACAATAAAAGTTTTAGAAAGAAATACGTGGTGTATTTTTTAGGTATTTTAGTGACTATAGTTAACCACTCTGCATTTTCTTCACGGTAGTACCTTATTCAAGCAAGCAGACACAACTGCCTGAGAAAAGCCTATATTCACATATTTTACATATATCCATATATCCATGTATATGTAGTATGTGTGTGCATACATTAGAAAATACATGTTTTGTAAAGAGCATAACTTTTTTTTGGGGGGGGGTGAGGCAATGGGGGTTAAATGACTTTCCCAGGGTCACACAGCTAGTAAGTGTCAAGTGTCTGAGGTCGCATTTGAACTCAGGTCCTCCTGAATCCAGAGCCGGTGCTTTAACCACTGCGCCACCTAGCTGCCCCAAAGAGCATAACTTTCATTGGCATGTGTGCCTTTGGTCCCTCTATGAAACTCCTTTTTCATCTTTTGGACTCCCACATGAGACAATATCTGATAAAGTTCATCGTGGCCAAAAATGAACAGTCCTGTGGTGAGCAGGACCACACAATACAGTTCATTCATAAACAGATTCTCCATGAAGTTAAATAATTCATTTTGTTCTAGATCCCTTCCCAGAGCTGCCTTCCCACTAAGTAGATCCTGATCCAGGAATCAGCTGCCTCCCCACTAAGGATATCCTGATCCAGGAATTATCCTTGGGGAAATAACCCAAACTCTAGACATTTTTTCACTATATTTAGCACAACTAAGTAAATGAACTTGGTTTCAAAACACAGAAAGCTGATAGGAATTGCTGAATAGGCCCCTAGAATGGGCCAAGTCCAATCTTCCCTGGTTGGAAGTCGGTCCAAATAGAAATGAAAGGAATTCCAAAGATTTCTTCATTCCTCCCCATCTGAGGCCTTCTCTGCACCTTTTTCCATTGATTCTCCTGGCATAAAATAAGATATCACCTTCCAACTCTCTTCCTCACTTTCTTGGTAAATCAGAATTCCTTTCCAAATTCAGTTTGCTGGTTGGTTCCCAAGTTCACCAGCAAAACTACACACAAAAACATGTTTTTCTTTTTCATCTGGAAGGAATAAGTTGTAGCCATGTATGACAAATGGAGGCAAGTCGGAGGTCATCACCATTCTGGAAGCTAAAGCAGCTGGTTATCTAGGTCTTTGCTTCAAGGGGATGAAAATCTACCAGCTGTTTCAGAAATGGCAGAGGAGGCACAGATGAGGAGAATGGGAAGGTCTTAGAAAGGAAAACAAAATAGCTGATGTGTTTGGACAGGCTAAGAGAAGTCCTGACAGGCACCACTACTCATTGGTGGGATTTTGTTACCCAACTTAGCTTTTCATTTCCAAGATGAAACCACCTCTTCTCCATGCTTAAAAGGTATGGGATCCAATTGCCGTGGCTCTGAGTCAATAAATTTAGTGCTGTCATATAGGGAATAGAGGCATTCTCTGCAGAGACACTGCAGTAGCCAAGTAAGAAAGAAGGCCCAAGATGAATGCCATCTAATTGCGTCTATGGGCTGGCACAGAAACAGCCACCATGGGTAGGGCTTTTTGATTTAACCTCCTACAGTCCCATGCTGTCCTGGTCATCATACCTAGTTCAAATGATCTAGTCTGAAGGAAGTGAAACAGGAACAGAAGTAGAGAGTCTTTTCATTTTTTTCTATTTTGATAGTTTTAACAGTCATTGCTTTGAAGCAAATTGATTCCTCTTAAGTCTTCCAAACCCATTCCATCTCCTCTGTAGAGGTCGTCCAAAATAGTGCTATCCAATGAGGATGGGCAGGTGGAGCAGGCCAAAGTGTTAGAATGAAAGTAATGTTTCCTGGGGGCAGCTACGAGGCACAATGGTTAAAGTACCGGCCCTGGCCTCAGACACTTGACACTTACTTGATGTGTGACCTTGGGTAAGTCACTTAACCCTCATTACCCCACCAAAAAAAATAAGTAGTATCTCCTACTCAGATGTGGTCTTCTTCTTAGCTACCAGCAGTGAGCACTAGAGACCACATTTTGTTGGCAGGACCAGATAAACTGCCTTGATGATGGCCACTCCGTGCGTTTTCAAGAAACCCCAGTAGACTGCCCCAGGACGTTGTTACATCTGGGTTTCTTCCAGCCTCTAAAGTGACTATGACCTTAGGGTGACCCCCTTCTTGACACACTTGATAAGCTAGCCCAGGTCCCTCACCACAAGGTTAGCCTGCAACTGGAACTTTAAAGGGAAAGTTGAACTCTTCACAGCAGCTGCTGCTTCAAGTATAGAGTTGTATGTGCCAGCTGCTGCCGCCTTGGATGACCACTTGCTGCAAGGAGGCAAAGCCAAGGATCGTTCTTGTAAGATATCATCTTTCTCCTCATTCCCCACCCCTTTAGGTCTAGGCATGACGTTCCTATTTCTCCAATTTTACAGGATTCAGGATCTAAGCAAGAGCAAGCTCTGACACTCTCCCCAACTTAAGCCCAATATCCAAGAATAAATTCAGTACTCCCTAAAGATGGCTCTGTGCAGCTTCCACAAGGAATCACGTAGTAGCCCTCCATGTCAGGGAAGTTGGCATTCATATGACCCAGTTTTAGTAGCTGCTGTCAGACTTCTGCTAGATTTCCCCCAAACAGTCAAGATATTGGCCCTAGGTCCTGGGCAATATTCCCTTTGTAAATAATGCTCACCTTGTAGAGGGTAGCTCTCCACACAGTGCTACCAGAAACGAACGTGTGTGTGTGTGTGTGTGTGTGTGTGTGGTGTTAGAGGGAGGGAGCAAACACAAACCTCCCTTGGGTATGATAACTACAAGAAGTAGTAGATTGAGGACATGGAGAAATTCCTGATTTTGGTTCCTGCTTACACACGTGATGTTAAACAAGTCATCGCTTCTCTATGCCTCAATCCCCCTTGCTACAAAATGGGGATGATACCTACCTCATAGGAATGTTGTGAGGGGTAATAACTTATGAAGTGGATTTATATCCTAAGGTGAAGGGAGCCACATACTGTTTGACTCTCGATGGACATTCCTGTTTGAATTAACTGCTCCTGCCTGTGGAGACTGGTGTGAAGTATACCCCTAAGGAAACCTGACAAGGCTTTGAAGGCAGACCTTCACAAGAGAATATATTCCTGCTGCCAAGTAATGTTGTCTTATCTAAAATCAATCAGGTTATATTATTTCTAAGTGTCCACATTTGGCCCTTTATTACTTCTCTTCCTGCTTATTAGGTGTTGGCTGCTAGATAAGCAATATGGAAGGCAATGTTAAGTGCCCTCTCCTCTTTTGTCTTTCACTCCTTTTTACATTCTTAAAATGTACCAAGGGGCAGCTAGGTGGAGAAGTGAATAGAGCACAGGCCCTGGCTTCAGGAGGACCTGAGTTCAAATTCGGCCTTAGACACTTGATACTCGCTGTGTGACCCTGGGCAAGTCACTTAACACCAATTGCCTCACCAAAAACAAACAAACAAAACATACCGAAGCCAGTCAGCATTCGCAAACTCCAACCTTGAATGCTGTGAACCCCATTCCACAGGCAGACTCTCCACCTCAGTGTTCTGACAGGAAGTTATGAGGAATATAACTGTTGCCTTCTGTAATATCAAGAATGGATCCTGCCGAGCAGGATCTAAGAAGGCAAGGCCTCAGGACCACTGAAGAACATGGGACTTTCTAGTGACTGATCAAGAGAGATGAGCACCCCTTTGATAGTACATTGCTAAATATGAGAACACTTACAAAAGCAGAGTCTACCCTCCTGGGACTTGGAGAAATTCAGCCAATGTTAGTCTGACCCTAGAAGTCTGTCCGCCACAAAGATAAGGAGAAACTTTTAACTGCCTTCATTTCCATGTTCTAAAGTTCACACAAACACTTTTTAAGAAACATTACTACTCACCAGCCTCACTTTGGTTCACAGGATACTATTTCTGGAGCAAAGAATAAAGGGGTTAGACTATTTCAAGAAATGCCTCTTTGTTTTTTCATACTGTTTTTTTTTTTCTTTTTTTTTTTAGTGAGGCAATTGGGGTTAAGTGACTTGCCCAGGGTCACACAGCTAGTGTTAAGTGTCTGAGACCACATTTGAACTCAGGTCCTCCTGACTCCAGGGCCTGTGCTCTATCCACTTTACCACCTAGCTGCCCCTATACTGTTTCTTCAAAGCAAGAGAATAGTCTTGAGAGTATGTGTCTACACATTCTACAGACATGGCTACACTAAGCTGTTTTTGGTTCTAATCACAATGTTGTGCGGTTATTAGACCCGAGTGAAGTAACTGGGTGCCTGATCTTGTACATTTGTGTACTATGGGAATATCCCTCGCCTTTTCCTTTCAATATCTTCACAGAAAGTTATATTGAGCCTTCTTCCAGCCTACACTGCATGATGTAGGTCACTATTGGTTCAAGAATTCCATGTTTAGGGGGCAACTAGGTGGTACAGTGGATAAAGCACCGGCCCTGGAGTCAGGAGAACCTGAGTTCAAATGCGGCCTCAGACACTTAACACTAGCTGTGTGACCCTGGGCAAGTCACTTAACCCCAATTGCCTCACCCAAAAAAAAGCAAAAAAAAAAAAAAGAATTCCATGTTTACATACAACTCTGAGGGATAAGAAAGGGGGAAATACTTGCCAGCTAACATCTTGCATAGGTTGGGAATGGGCCAAGACTTCAATGCAGGGATGGACAGGAAGAGCTCTAACTCCTTCCATCGAAACGGAAAAAAGGTTTCTTCCGTTCCTGGATGGTATGAGAAGCAGCTCAGGACCACATAGAAACTCTCCAACAGGAATTCACAGAAAATTAGCTATTGGAAAAGAAAGCTTTCTAAAACTCTAAATGTAAAAGATAGAAAGACTGTCATATTGGAATGGCATTGCAGTAATTTAAATAATACACACCAAATACACTAAATGAAGGGATTTGCCTCTCGCACCTTCTTCAAGGGTGGGAAAATTCTGATATTCAGACTGTTAAAAGTTTTTATATCTTGTGTATGGAATATAACAGTAAAGAGTATCTTCTGTGTAGAAATAACATTTTCTTCAGTTCAGTTTAGTGTTGGTATACATTTGCTCTCTAAATGTTTATGCCCTTCAAATGGCCAACAGCCAAAATAAAGCCTGTTATTTTTTTCTTCTGCGTGGTAGAAGCTGATTTTGTCTCAAGCAAATAAATTCATGCCTGCCATAGGGTTCCAACTTGGGGTAACTATGTTTTTCAGTGGTGGACTAGACCCCACGACAATACAGAAATCTGTATGGCAGTCCATATAGATATAATCAATTACACTCAACTTCAATCATAATCACTAATCCAAGCCTACTAACATGTTACCTGGCCAGTTGCATGATGGTAGTGACTGTGATGGTGGTCAGATCCCACTAGCTCATTAATTAGGTGGATTTTTTTTTTAAATGGAGATGAGGGAGAGGGTGTGCAAAGTAACCAGAAAACAAACCACAAAAAATTGAAAAGTGAACCTGGAGGTTCCTACAGAAGAATGATCCTGTAAGTCAAATTTATCAAACTTGCACAGTTGAAACCACAGGTGAGGGTATATAACTGCTTGGTTCTAGTTCCACAGTTCTCAGACTTTTTCAACTTTTGATACATATAGCCCTCCTCATAAGGGTTGCCAAAATCCTTTGTTTCCACTGTTCTTATCACCTTTGCCCTTCCCTTGCCCCACCGCTGCCAAGAAGGTTCTGTCATCACCAGCTATTAAGAAAGCAATATTTGGGGCGGCTAGGTGGCGCAGTGGATAAAGCACCGGCCCTGGATTCAGGAGTACCTGAGTTCAAATCCGGCCTCAGACACTTGACACTTACTAGCTGTGTGACCCTGGGCAAGTCACTTAACCCCCATTGCCCCGCAAAAAAAAAAAAAAAAAATCAACAAGAAAGCAATATTTCAGACCTTCCTTTTAGCAATGTAGCAGATATTGAAAGTAGAGAAGGAGGGGCAGCTAGGTGGTGCAGTGGGTAAAGCACCGGCCCTGGATTCAGGAGTACCTGAGTTCAAATCCAACCTCAGACACTTGACACTTACTAGCTGTGTGACCCTGGGCAAGTCACTTAACCCCCATTGCCCCGCAAAAAAAAAAAAAAAAAAGAAAGGAAGTAGAGAAGGGTAAGGGGAACATTAATGTGGAAAAGACCAGCTCATTATGATCAGGCAGTGCACAAGATGTCACCTCCACCAAACAACTCTATAGCTCTAGGCATTTTTATTGTTTTATTGATGCTTTAAAAAAAAATCTATCCCTTTCCAATGCTCGTCCTCCTGAGAATTCACAATTATAACAAAGAAGTTTTGCAAAATAGCTTAGTCAAACATACATCGTTCATGTCTGATAGCACGTGCCTTATTCAGCTCTGGTAGAATTCTGATATGTTTTAAAACATTTCCCTTTATATTATTATGGTCTTTGTGTATGTTGTTCTCTTTATTCTACTTTACTCTGCATAAATGTATACAAGGCTTCCCAAGCATGTCTTACTTATTCATAGTCATTATTTCTTAACAGCAAAATAATAATCTATTATGGTCATATACCATAGTTTGTTCAACCATTCCCCATTTGACAAGTGTTAGAAACAGGTGAACTAAGGCACAACTTCCAGTCTGGTGCAAAGCAGGAAAGCTATTTTATTATGATCTTGCAAGAAAGGGCACATACTTCCAAAGAAGTTGTGCGAAGCATGCTTGTTTCAGTGAGTTTATATAGGTGAAGGCAAAGATTCCCTCTATCTGGCTACTCTAGATGCAGATTCTTCACAACACTTCTAAACATGTATTCCTTCCCTGCCCGCTCCCCCCCCCTCCCCTTTCTGGACAACCAGACTGAGATTTTATGATTCTTTTGTTATCTAACTTTAGAAAACTACTGCTAACTAAGCCGGAAAAGGAAGAGAGATTTGGGGAAGAGGATAAGCCCCTGGGGCTTGAATAATGTAGTCTGCTCTTATTTGAGAGGAGCATCCTCTACTGGTTAACTGTTAATTCAGCAGGAAAAGGAAGGAATGGGGGAGGTAGAGAAGCCCCTGGGACTTGAACAATGTGGAGAACACATTTGATTCTCTCAGTGAGTATGCAATTTACTTTATAATATAATATTTTTATCATATAGAGGACCTTTATTTCCATCATTAAGCTCCTTGAGGTATTTTCCCAATATCGGGATCACTGAGTCAAAGAATATTAATGGTTTCATTTCTCAACAGCTTCACTATTGTGTTAATTACAATAATGTTCTTATGTTTTAGTTCCAGTCTTCTTGGTTCCCTCAGAACCCTGCTCCCCAGAATTAGAAATAGGAATAATTTGAGCAATTCCACACTGATCATCCCTCCCCTCTTCTAACTCTCCAAACTAAAAATGGCCTCTGAGGACAGAAAATAGCGTGTCTGGGTTTGTTCTTCCACATTCTATGATGTGGCTCTATTACCATTCTTCTAGTGGTGTAAGGGAGAAGAAAAGGATGGAAAAATAAAGTTGAGGAATTTGTTCTGAAAATCTTGTGGATGGATGTTCTCTTGAATATAGCTAGAATTTGTCAGAGGAAGGGAAGGCTAGATAATGTTTGGGGTATAGCATGCACCAAAGTATTTACTCTGTCCCTAAGTCAAAGTAGAAATAAGAAAGGTTCAACTTCCCCTCACTCAATTTAAAACTCAACATTTGGTAAAAAAAAAAAAAAATCTCTGAATTTCTGTGGCTTAAGTTAATGCTTATTTTCCTAACACTAATCCAAAGCCCTGCCAAAAGATATATTCCTCATGAAAGAAAGATTATGTTGTTCCTAACTAAAAACACATTTCTCTGACCACCTAGAAGATCTCTCCTTGAATATTCACCTCTATAGTCTGGAGAATTGGCTTCCACAATTATCAGTGCCTAAGTGAGGTATCTTCTCCATGTTGTGAGACTCGTAAGAGGGTCAGTGCATCACACTGATTTTTGCTAATTTGCTTCATTTGCTCCAGCAAAACTGTTTTCAGTGTTAAAATGGAGGAGAGCAGTCTTGTGTTTCTAGAGAAAATAGGGAAGATTGGTTAAAATAATTATAAGATATACTTTTTAAATAAAGTATTTTCTTTTTTCCTGTTACATGTAAAGATAGTTCTCAACTTTTGTTTATACAGGCTTTCCAATTTCAGATTTTTCTCCCTCCCTCCCTCCCCCCTCCCCTAGACAGCAGGTAATCTGATATAGGTTTTATATTTATATATATATATATATGTATGTATGTATGTATATGTATATACATATATACATACATGCATACATATACATATAATAAAAGATATACTTTTTTAAAAATACAAAATAATTGGTGGGGGGGTAGGGAAAAGGAGAATGAAGGTACTAGTAGCTGGTATATCAGGGAAAACTTCATGTAGAAAGTGATTCTTAATATGACCTCTTAAGGAAATTAAGGATTCTAAGAGGCAAAGGTGAAGACAAAGTGCATTTTTAGTATGGAGGACAAATTGTGCTATGGGCAGTCAGGAGATAGAGTGTGATGTGTGAAGAACAGCTACAAGACCAGCTTGGCTTGCTCTAGTGAAAGAAAAGAATGTGTAAGAAGGGAGAAGTGGTTCTGCTTTCAATTGAAACAAATACTTATGTGAATGATATGTCCAAAGCCCATGAGAATGCCAAAGATGAATTGCCCTAAGCTTACAGTCTAATAAAGTTGATAAGAAATGCAAATAAATACCTATAATTGAGTTTATATGAGGAAAGGAAGATCACGTTTGATTGGGAGAGTATCAAAAAAAAAACTTGAGAAGAAAGGAATATTCAAGCTAGACTTTGAAGAATGCAGAGACTGGTAGACAAAAATGAGGGGCATGGCATTCTGAGTTGACCAAAGACATGAAAGTGGAAAAATGAGGGGCATGTTTAAAGAACAGTGAGGTGTAGGGCACCTAGGTGGTGCTGTAGATCTGGACCTGGATCCAGGAGGACCTGAGTTCAAATATGGCCTCAGGCACTTGCTAGCTGTATGACCCTGGGCAAGTCACTTAATCCTCATTGCCTAGCCAAAAAAAATTTTTTTTTACATTAAAAAATTAAAAAAAAAAGAACAGTGAGGAGTTTGCCTGGAACATAATTTGCATAGGAAAATGATAAGAGATATATCAGGGGAAAAAATATTGGGACTAGATTTAGGGAGGGCCTTAATTTTTTCTTCTTTTTTCCCCTTTTTTCCCCTATTTATTTATTTAAAGTTTTGAATTCCAAATTCTATCCCTCTCTCATCCCCTCCCTCCCTACTCTTCCCCCCTCCCTGAGGTGGTAAGCAATTATGTAAAATATTACCATATAAGTCATTTTATATAAAAAGACTCAAGTAAAAAAAAAAGAAGAAGAAAACACAAAATAGCATGCTTCAGTCTGTGTTCAATCAATATCAGTTCTTTCTCTGGAGGTGGATAGTATGCTTTATCATTAGTCCTTTGGGATTGTCTTAGATCATTGTATTGCTGAGAGTAGTTAAGTCATTCACAATTGCTCATAGAACAATAATGCTGTCACTGTGCACAATGTTCTCCTGGTTCTGATCACTTCACTATACATCAGTTCATATAAGTCTTTCCTGGTTTTCTGAAATCATCCTGCTTGTCATGTCTTACAGCACAGTAATATTCCATTACAATCATATACCACAGCTTGTTTAGTCATTCCCCATTTGATGGGCAATTCTATTTCCAAGTCTTAGCCACCACAAAGAGTTGCTATAAATATAATTTTTTGTACAATTTTTTATCCTTTTCTCTTTTTCACAGTTACTATTGTTAACTATTTCCCTCCATCCTATTCCCTTCCCCACGATATTTACTCTATTATTTATCTTCTTCCACCCTATCCCTCCTCAAAGGGGATTTGCTTCTGACTGCCCCCCTCCCTCAATCTGCCCTCATTACTTTCACCCCTCCCTCCTTATCCCCTTCCCCTCCTACTTTCCTGCAGGATTAGATAGGTTACTCCACCCAATTGAGTGTGTATGTTATTCCCTCCTTGAGCTAACTCTGATGAGATTAAGGTTTTTGAACCAATTCTGATAAGTGTAAGGTTCATTCACTGCCCCACTCCTTCCCATTTCTCCCCCCACTCCATAAACCCTTTCCTGTTTCTTTCATGTGGCATTTTACCCCATTCTACCTCTCCCCTTTCCCTCTCACCCCTCAATTCTACCCTAAAGATGTCATCATGGGGCAGCTAGGTGACACAGTGGACAAAGCACCCACCCTGGACCCAGGAGGATCCAAGCCCAAATCCGGAGGGCCTTAATTGTCAAGCTAAGGAGTTGGAACCAGTCTATAGATAGCCATTGAATATTTTTGAGCAGTGAGGTGATATATGAGTTGTACTTTAGGAAACTTTCGGGCAGGTGGGGCTCCTTAGCTTTGTCAGGCAACCGCCTAGGGAAAGGAAACCCTGATTTTAAACCTCCACTGCCTTGTGGCGGCTATACCCATATATGGGAAAGGCTGGGAGTTAACCCTGAGGAAAAATCAGGAGTCAAGTCCCTTAGGCAGTTGGAAGTTGGACATCACATCCCTCTGGCAACTCCTGCAGCAGCACTGGTGCCAAACTGTACTGGCTCTGCCTCTTCTTTGGATCCACCAATGCCACAGAGAAGGAAAACCTGCTGCATGGGCAACAGCTTGTTTTCCAATTGATCCGCCCAGGCCAGCGCCCTGGAGAGGACACTCCAGCTATTCCTCATGGGGTAGATACAACACGGGATGCAGCAGTTACCAGTTATAAGTCACTCAGGAGCTGCGGCTCCCTTATCGGACTGCACAGCCACACTGTGGCCTGTGGCTCTTCGAGGCGGTGATCCATAGTCATTCACAACTGGTGGAGGCCTACTACTACAACTACTATTACTACTACTACTACTTTAGGAAAATTAATCTGGTAGTAATGTATGAATTTGAGGGATGAAAGACTAACTAAAGGTTATCTCAATAGTGAAGAAAAGAAGTCTTGAATTAGTTTAGTTATAGGGGAAATGCAAAGGAGAAAGGGAATGTAAGAGATGTTGTGATGTAGAATCTATCAGACGTATCCTCTAATTGGATTGGGATGAAAGGAAGGGACCAAAAAAAGGGAGAAATAAAAAATGGCAAGAAGGTTCATGGTCTAGGTGAATAAGAAAATAGTTGTGACAGTAACAGAAATAGGGAAATTGGTTTGGGGTGAGTTGTGTGAAGTATTTGAGTTTGAGGTTCAGATGAGACATCTAGTTGGACGTGCCTAGCACACATTTGGAAATGGGCTGGAATTTACAAGATAGATCAGAACTAAAAATATGAAAGTCATCGGCAAAAATATGATTGTTGAAGCCATTGCAGTGGATGAGATTGTCAAAGAAGATGGTGTGGAAAGAAAAGAGAAAAAGGGATATTGGGAGATGTCTGTATTTAGAGGCAGGGGAGGAAAAAACAGCCTTTGGAGAGAGAACAGGAGTTCAGAAGTAGGGGAGTAACAAAGGAAGAAAGGTTTTCAAGAAGGGAATAGAGCATAACCTCAAATGTTTCAGAGAGACTCTTAAGTTTAAGACCTAAGAAAAGCCTTGAATTTAGTCACCAACTGGGCAGATGCCAGAAACGAGATAATACCCAGCTTGGCAGAGCATGTACTGCGAGTAAGGCCTTCCTGAAACACATAAAATGGAGCAGGCAAATGATAATTCCTCCAAATTGCACTAGAGGGCAACTGCGTGCACCCAGTAAGATTTCCTTCTTTGGCCAGAATTACATCACCAAGTGAGTCTCTCTGCTACTGGCTTAGAGCAGAGGTGCTTAATCTTTTTTGTGTGTGTCATTTGTGATTGCTGGCAGCCTAATGAGGCCTGTGGATCTCTTTTCAAACTGTTTTTAAATATGTAAAATAGAATACTTGGGATTACAAAGGAAATTATGTGGAAACGCAGTTATCAGTGGCCTCAGTTTAAGAACCTCTGGGAGAAAGACCTGTATCAGGAAAAGCAATCAAGTTCTCCAAGCAGATCAGTTCATCAGAGAAGTAGAGAAACTAGGAGATTGAGGGGAGGAACCTGATATAGACCCTCAAAAGCAGGGCCCCTAGATTAGCCCCCACTACACCACTAAATAATGCTGGTGAAAATCAAGCAGTATCGGGGCAGCTAGGTGGCGAAGTAGATAAAGTACCAGCCCAGGATTCAGGAGTACCTGAGTTCAAATCCAGCCTCAGACACTTAACACTTACTAGCTGTGTGACACCTGGGCAAGTCACTTAACCCCAACTGCCCTCACCCCCCCCCAAAAAAATTAAGCAGTATCCCCAAGAACCTGAGCAGAGTAGACAGCCCAAGAGAAAGGCAGGACTTGAATTCAGATCTCCTTGACTCTGAATCCAGTGCTCTATTCACTCCACCACCTAGCTGTCTCTAGGACTAATATTCTTTGTTATTTAAATGATCTTTTTTTTTCAGTCTTCAAAAGGTGAAGGAAGCATCATGGTGAAATGCTGTCTTATTTTATTTTATTTTGTGCAAAAAAGAAAAAATTGGTCACTGAAGTGAAAATGATTAGTGCCTAGAGAAGTCACAAGCACTTGTTCTTCGAATTTGTGATAGAGAAGTCAAAGATAATTTTGGTATAATCTGACATGAGACATATGCCCTATATTTTGAGAAACCAGAAAGAAGATCAGCTCCATTGCACGAAATTCTCTAAAGGAAGACACAGGAATGACAAATTCTCAAGAATAAAATTCTGATGTTTTCTAAGTCTGAATTTTAAAAAAAATTTATTATTATTATTATTATTTTGCCAGTTGGACTTTCCTAAACATGTATAAGATGATATATGGTCAGTATTAATAGGATCTTAGAAAGTGACAGAGATCTTAGAGGCCATCTAATCCAACTCCTTCATTTTACAGTTGAGGAAACTAGTCTGAGAGAAGTTGTCCAACATCAAAGCGGTAAAGTAGGAGAACTGGCCTGCCTCCAGAACCAGCACTCTTTCCTTTATACCAAAGCTTCTTAAAGTGTGGGTCACAATCCTATATGGGGTTGAGTAACTGAATGTGGAGATCACGAAAAATTTGGCAGTAAATGTTTGATTTGTATATTTATTTTACATTCCTATATATTTGAGATTACATAAAAATCTCTCAGGCAAAAGGGGGTTACAAGTAGAAAAGGTTTAAGAAGCCCTACTATGTACTATGTTGCCTCTTGGGTCTTTATATATTTTTTTCAATTGCTGATGTGGGACAACAGTGGGGATTTTAGTTTTGCTCTGTATAATGCAGTACATTAAGCTAATATTCATTGTACTCTTTTCTGAAATAGTAATATACTAGAGGATTTTATACACTACAAAAATTGACTAGGTCCTCAATTGACTATAGGTTATGTCTATTTTTCTTCTTGAAAAAATGTATAATTTTGGTAGTATCTAGCTTCTGCTTATTATTAAAGATCTAATTTTGGGGTGGAGAATAAAAAAAAAATTAAAATCCCAAAGGAACAAAGATAAGTTATTCTAGTTAGGACAAAAATTGTCTAAAGAGATCAATCTAGATGCAGAAACTCATCAACCAGTTTAAATTTTTAAAAAGACCTATCTAGAGATGGAAACAAAGCAGACAAAAGAAGATGAATTCAAAAGTACAGTTGTTGTTGAGTCCAACTCTTTGTGACCCCCTTTGGGGTTTTCTTGGCAAAGATACTGGAGTGGTTTGCCATTTCCTTCTCTAGTTCTTTTTATAGATGAGGAAATTGGGGGAAACGGGGTTAAATGTCTTGCCCAGGTTCATAAAGCTAGTAATTGTCTGAGGCCAGATTTGAACTCAGAAAGAGGAGTCTTCCTGACTCCAGGCCCAGTGCTTTATCCACTGTGCCACTGTGCCACTTAGCCACTCTAAAAATGTGGTACAATCCTACAAGAATAGTGTCAGGAGTGCTAAAGCTCAAGATGAGCTGAAGCTGACAAGAGAGAGCAAAGGATAATGGAACAAGGCAAGGTGATTGGGCCATGGTGAGGAAAGGAGGATGATTTAAAAAAGAAAATAAAACAATTGCTCAAGATGAATGGGACAATGATAACAGAGCAGAAAGAAGACAGACAACTCCTGTTTTGTTTCTGTTTTCCCTGTAGTAATGGTGGCAAAGTAACAGAAAAGGGGACAGAGTGGGCTAAGAATCACAATTTGTAGCCTGCCAACAAATTTTAATCTGACTGTTGGTATTATAATGTGAAGTCCTTGTCCACTAACCAATGAGTAGATACTGCTGGAGTAGTTGAATCATGGAGATGGAGGAGGAGGAGAAGGAGAAGGAGGAAGAAGAAAGAAGAAGAAGAAGAAGAAGAAGAATGATTGTAGTTGATCATTCACAGGTACTCTTCCAATAGGCAAAGAGTTGGCAGAGTGCATTTCATCATAAACCCAAAAGATATAGGAAATATTATTTCATAAGGCATTTGATCATAATTTATTGCAGTACTAACATTAACTATTTGCAAAAAAACCACCATGAAAATAATTGCAGCTTTTACACCAACTTTGGTTGCTGAGGACAAAGAAATATAGAAATTCCAGGAAGAACTTACTATGATTCCCATATCAAATAAACATATTTTCTGATATAAGCATGGTCCATGAAGAGGTGGGGAGAAGGTAAAGATGGGAAAATATGGTTTAGGGGGAAGAAATGAGAGAGGCCAAAGACATGTAGATTATACAGAAGTATCACAACTCTGCATCACAAACACATTCTTAAAAAAAAGAAGAAGAAGAATTACATGGTAAACACCAAAAATTATGAAGAATGAAACTAACCACATTTTAACAAATAGGAAAGGCATTATTGTTGTGGGAGTTATTCATGAATAACTGCTGTCTATACAGTCAGAACAGCAAATTATCAAAGCTAAGATCAGAATCTATTAATACCCAAGAAGAAAAAAATAGTAATGGGAAAAATACATGGCCTACAATTAAGATCTAACTCTGAATTATTTAAGCAATCTACTGAATTTTAAAATATGAAATGAACTATATAAATGACATCAAAACCAATAAAAGAGTTTCATCCAGGGGTTAAAATGTAATTTTCTAAACAAAAGAAAGCACCAGAAAGCACCTTAGGCAGCAAACATTTCACTTACTTTCCAAAGAGGGACAGCTATTAAAGGCAACACCAGGTTGAAATGTAAAATGGTGTGTAAAATATGATACCGAGGGGAGATTAGCTAAGATGGCAGGGTGAAAAGAAGCAATACACTCCAGTTCCCTGAGAACTACTCCAAGAAAGATCTAAGCAGACCACTACACTGAGTAGTGTTTGGAAAATCTAAGTAGAAATCATAGTGATGCATCTTTTGCAGCCCCAAGATGACAGAATTACCTAAAGGCAAGTGGCTAGGTAAGGAACTGTGGACATGAGAAGTCGTATAAGGCAACTCAGTCCTGGGAACCAATCCAGCAATGGGATCTCCAGGAGGTGCTAAGATTGAAAACTAATCCCCGAGGTTCCAAAATGGCAGTATTACCAGGTAGCCAAGAGTGGGTCAAGGCTCAACACCAGGTCAAGAACAAAGCTAGACCAGCAGCTTAGGTCTCCCAGAAGAAATTGTAGGATCAGCCCCAACTGAAGATGGAGAGCTTTAGGGGGAAGACTTTGAAAGAGAATTAATAGCTTAACACAGGAGGTACAAAATTTTATCCAAAGGTTCCCTCTCCCTCTTTCCATTACCATGGACTCTTTGAAAATTAGAATAGACCAGATCTTTTAAAATGAAAGAAAATTGGGGCTGCTAGGTGTCACAGTGGATAAAGCACCAACCCTGGATTCAGGAGGACCTAAGTTCAAATCCAGCCTCAGACACTTGATACTTACTAGCTGTGTGACCTTGAGCAAGTCACTTAACCTTCATTGCCCCACAGAAAAATAATAAATACATAAATAAAATGAAAGATAATATAAACTATCTCATATCAAAAAACCACTTTTCTGGAAAACATAAAAAATTTACAATCTTTGAGCTACTTAAAGGCCATAATTTTTTAAAATGAGCCTGGGATATCAAATTTCAAGAAATTAGGGGGGGAGGGAGGGAAACATTAGAACAGAAATCAAAGTAAAAATAAAAATAATCCTAAATAAAATCCTGTCAAACAGATTACAGCAATTTATCCAAGAAATTACACATAATCAAGTAGGATTTATACCAGGGATGCAAGGATAGTTCAACATAGGAAAACAATCAACATAATTAATCATATTTAAAAACCAAAACATCCAAAACCACATGACCATCTCAGTAGGTACAGATTTTTGCCTTTGGCAAAGTATATCACATTTTTTTTTTGCTAAAAACTATAAAGTATAGGCATACAGGGACCTTTTGGGGGGGGCGGGGTAATGAGGGTCAAGTGACTTGCCCAGGGTCAAGTTTCTGAGACCAGATTTGAACTCAAGTCCTCCTGAATCCAGGGCTGGTGCTTTATCCACTTTGCCACCTAGCTGCACCAGGGACCCTTTTTAATATCATAAAAAGTATCTATGTAAAGCCAGAAGCAAGCATCAGATGCAATGGGGAAATGCTAGAACCTTTTCCAATAAATGTAGGAATGAAATAATGATGCCCATTTTCCACACTTTTGTTTGATATAGTTCTGAGGTAAGAGAAAGGAATTGAAGGAATAAAGATAGGTTAATTAAACTAACTTTATTTGTTCATGATATGATGGTTTACTTGGAAACACCCAGGGAATCAGCAAAGATACTTACTAAAATAATCACTTCACAAAGTTGCAGGCTAAAACATCCTCAAATACCCAATTAGCTTTTCCATAAAACAATAACAAAACATAAAAACGCAATTAAAAGAAACGTAAATCCCAATCTAACTAACTATAAAATGCATTTTAAAACCTCTCAAATTGCCTAGATTCAATTAAAAACACACTCCTTTAAGAAATAAAAAACAACCTACAAGCATTAGTAGGCATATGTCAGTGCTCAATAGCTTAGGTTGTACCAATGTAACAAAACTGATAACACTACTAAATAGTATTTACAAGCACCACATAAAAATGCTCTTAACTTCACTAATAGTACGAGAAATGCACATCAAAACAACACTGAGGTTTCACCTTACACTCTGCAAATTGGAAAAAATGACCAAAAATGGCAACAGTAAATGTTGGAGGGGGTGTGGGGAGACCTGCACAATAATACATTGTTAATGAAGCTATGAAATGGTACAATCATTTTGAAAGCATTTTGGAATTAGGCAAATAAAGTAACTAAAAATGTCCATACCCTTTGAGCCAGGGACTCCATTACTGAGCTTCTATTACTAAGAAGCCATCCATAAGAAAAAGTCCCCATATTCTCTAAAATATTTATAGCAGTACTTTTTTGTGCTAGCTAAAAAATTGGACACAAAGTAGATGTCCATCAATTGAGGCATGACTAAAGAAATTGTGGTACATGAATCTACATGAATCTAATGGAATACTAACACTATACAGAGAAGCATAGAAAGATCTATATGAATTGTTGCAGAGGGAAGTAAGCAGAGCCAAGAAAATAATCTACACAGTAACTACAACAGTGTAAATGGAAAGAACAATATATCAAAAAGTAAAGTAAATGTAACAATATTATGAAGAACAAGTAGGACTTGAATGAAGAGCTGTGAGAAGACACCCAAAACTATCCCTTCATGGAGGTGGGAGATTCACAAGTACTTACACATTTCACATGTGTTCAAACTTTTTCAATGTATTGATCAATTGTGCTGGCCTTTTTTTCCTCTTAAAAAATACTATTATCATATTGGATGGTTCTCTGGAGAGGGAGCAGAAGAAATAAATGGAATACTATTTTAATATAAGAAACAGAAAATGTCAATAAAAAATCTTTTAAAAATAGAGTCCCTCAGACACTTCCTAAAACAAACTCAAAATTAAAAACTCTCAGAAATCCAAAGTATCCAGGTCAAAGGGGAAAAAATATGCAAACAGCCAGAAAGACAGAGTTCAAATACTGAGTACCCACAGTCAGGATCACACAAGATTTAGCTAATACTACTTTAAAGGAGTGGAGAACATAGAATATGATATTCCAAAAGGCAAAAGATATCTGCATAATATATAGATGTTGCATATCTATACATTAGTTTTATTCCAAAAATAATCAATCATAGTAAAGTGGGGGAGTGTGGGGATTTATCTTTAATGAAGAAGAGAACTTCAAAGAATTTTTGAGGAAAAGACAAGAGTTCTACCTTGGAATCAAGACAGTGGACTAGATATTTTCTCTCATCCCCACATCTCAAATCTCTCCAAAACAGAAATTATGCATCAAAGATAAAAAAACTTCAGCTAGGATACCTGGAATCCAAAAGAAGGTAACCACCCCCAATAACAACAACACCAAAAAACAAGAAATGATGCTCACTGACCCTGAGCTCACTCAGCATCCCTCCCTCACCTCTCACCCCAATGGCATCAAGGCTGTCCTAGCAGGACCAAGGACAAGATACAGGCTTACAACAAAACCCACCTCTGCACCCTGGTCCCCTCTCCCTCTTTCCATTCCCATGGAGACCAGAGCTCCAGGCTGCAGAAATTTGCTTAGACCTCAATAGACAGCCCTTGAGAGATAAAAGTCTGCTGGGACTGCAACCTGGAAGCATCAGTGCTACAAAACTATGAACCTATGCCAGGGAAAATAGGATCTATATTGCCAGTGCCAGCCCAGAAAACTGACAAACAGGAAGAGTAGAAGAGGTCACCAGGACAGGACATTATGTGTGTTTTGAGGGGAGCTATGCAGAATTCCACCAAGCTTGAGGAGGAAAAGCACAGCACCTATCTTAGACCAGTTCTGACCATCCAAAAGTTAGTTGAGACATAGGCTTAGATTGGTGAACCATGAATTGCCCAATATGGGAGGAGGCTGAGATACTTTGAGATTCAGTCCCTAAGGAAAACACAATCAGAAGAAAAGGAATCAGGAAGTGTGAGTGATGAGAAAAATAAGGCAGAAAAATATTGAAAGTACCAATGATTTCAGGAAGAAGAAATGACAAAGACTTTGAATATATACAGATAAATCAATAGGAAAAATGTAACAACAGAAAGAAATATGTCCTCCAGATGTAGTAAATCAGTTCAGGCATCTATGAATGAATACTGCAAAATAAAGGAAATTATCCAACACTTGATGACCCTGTGGAATTTGAGAAGAACATCAAACCACAACACACTGTTCTAATGGTTTAAATAATAAATGAGAGGGGCAGCTAGGTAGCACAGTGGGTAAAGCACCAGCCATGGATTCAGGAGGACCTGAGTTCAAATCTGGCCTCAGACACTTGACACTTACTAGCTGTGTGACCCCGGACAAGTCACTTAACCCCCATTGCCCTGCAAAACAAAACAAAACAAAACAAATAATAAATGAGAATTACAACAGCAGAATTTATGTTCTGCACAGAAAAATAATGAACAATAGAAAAATTTGAATCTACAATGATAAACCTCACAAAAGAAACAGAAGTGAGAACAATAGATTTGGAATGCAAATACACAGAAGTGAAAGAGTCTAGAGAAGAGGAACATTAAAAACAGTAACATTAAAGAAAATACTATTCAAGCAAAACATACCAATCTCAAAGACAGGCTACATACAGACAACCTAAAGATCATAGGTCTTACAGAAAAACACAAGATAAAAAACCTTAAAACCACAATGCAGAAAACGATGAAAGAGAACTGCCCAGAAGTTTCTAAACATAGAAAATTATATTCTAATTTAAATAATTCACAGATAATCTCCAGAAAAAAACAAACAAACAAACAAGGTGGCAAACTCCAAAACACATGGTGATGAATTTAAGAACTTAATTCAGAAATAGGAAGTTCTACAAGTCATCAGGAGAAAGACCCTCAAATACAAAAAGAAAGAACAAGAGGCAGCTAGGTGGTGCAGTAGATAGAGCACTGGCCCTGGAGTAAGGAGCACCTGAGTTCAAATACGGCCTCAGACACTTAACACGTACTAGCTGTGTGACCCTGGGCAAGTCACTTAACCCCAATTGCCTCACTTTAAAAAAAAAAAAAAGAACAATCAAATAATGCAAGACGATTCTGTACATGATAAAAAAATGAGGAGCAAATGGAATGTGTTCCAAAGAGCACTGGAGCTCAGGATTTGGCCCAAGGTAACCTATCCTGTACATCTGAGCCTAACCAAAAAGGACAAAAGATGGACTTCAATAATAAAAGGAGTTTGAAATATTTTACAAAGAATACCAGACCTGAATAAATGCACCAGTCAAGAATAGCAGTAGCAATAGATTGACAATAGAAAGACCAGTAAGAAACTTCTTTCTAATGTACAAAAGAAGACATGGGTTGGAAAGGATGTGAAGAAAATGGAGCACTGATGCCACTGTTCGTAGAGTTATGAACTAATCTAACCATTCTGGAGGGCAATTTAGAACTATGCCGAAAGGGCAACCAAACTGCATACCCTTTGATTCAACAATCAAACCAAGGAATTAGGAAGGGAATATATTCCGGGCATGTAGGAAAACCAGGCAAAGGCACAGAAGTAAGAGATGGAGTTTGATGTGTGAGGAACAGAGAGAAGTTTTGGATTACAGAATGAAATGAGAGTAATATCTAAAGAAGGCAGAAAGATAGATTGGGTCCAGCATGTTTTAAGGCTAAAGAGAGAAGGTTCCCCTCTATCCTGGAGGCCATAAGAAACCACTGGAGTGAGTTAAATATGGGAGTCACATGATAAAATCTGCCCTTGAGGAAAATGAGTTTGGCAGAAGTTTGTAGGATGGACTAGAGTGAGGAGAGATTTAAATAATGAGACTGGTGAGGAGGCCATTGCAATAACTAGGTGAGAGGCATTTTTCCACATCCTCAGAATTCATTACTCACCTCTGCATCAGTCTGTAATTCACTCAAATGATCAATTCAGAGTACTTTTGAACTTTATACCAAAGGGTAGAGTGGATCTATATGGTACACACTTATGTATAGTCCCACCACCATCAAGCCACTGCTCTTGATGTTGCAGGCACAAGTATTTACATGTGATTCCAGACTAGGCAGCCTTCAGGCCCTACACAAGTCCAGCAGTTATGCCTGTAAGACTTTCTATCCATTTCCCCATTTTTTCTATCTCAGATTCTTGTCAATGCTATAGTATCTCTGTCAAATGACTGATCCACGTTTTCCACAGCTGTTCCCCTGGGTCCATGGTTCCTCTCTTTGAGAAGATATCTCACTTAGGCTCATAATATCCCTCTAACATGGGATATCTAAGCCTAATCTTTCCTATAAGTGAGACTTCTTTTTTCTAATTTATGTCTCAGTTTTTCCTGCTAGCAACTTTTCTCATGACTTCCACTTTAAAAAATCATTTAGTATTTCATTTTTCCCTAATTACATGTAGAAACAATTTTTAACATTCATTTTAAAAATTTTGAGTTCCTTCCATTTCCCCTCATTGAGAAGGCAAGTAATTTAATATAGATAGTACATGTACAGTCGTGGAAAACATATTTTCCATATTAGTCATGTTGTGAAAGAAAACACAGACCAAAAAAAAACCTAAGAAAAATAAAGTTAAAAAGAAGTATGCTTCACTCTGCATTCAGATTGGATAGCATTTTTCATCATAAGTCCTTCTAAATTGTTTTGGATAAATGTATTAACAAGAATAGCTGAAGTCATTCACTGTTTTTTTTGTGGGTTTGGTTTTTTTTTTTGTGAGGCAATTGGGGTTTAAGTGACTTGTCCAGGGTTCACACAGCTAGTAAGTGTTTAAGTGTCTGAGGCTGGATTCAAACTCAGATACTCCTGAATCCAGGGCCAGTGCTCTATCCACTGTGCCACCTAGCTGCCCCCTCTCCACTGCTCTCAAAGGGAGGATCTTCTCTTCCTCCTTGGCTTGTGGAACAAGAGGAAAATAGATGAAAGTCACTAGTGATCTCTCCCTCCCAGACCTCTGATCGTCTCTAGTCTCTCAGAAGAATGATACACAAAAATAAGTTGCAGGACAGGAAGGACATGATTAAGCTTCAGTTTGTTTGAAAAAGGAGCTGGAGGCTTATTCAGTATGATTCAGTAGCATCGTGGGGCAGCCTCAAATGCCAATGGACTCTTGGGCTACAGTAAGAAAGATGGATTTTTCCAGGAATAGGGCGTAAGGCTTTCACTGTACCCTGAACTTGTCAAACCACACCACACCATACCACAGTTTATGAAGACATTGAAAGGGTAACAAGAAGGATAGGGAAGAGTATTTTTGTGGTGTGTGTGTGTGTGTGTGTGTGTGTGTGTGTGTGTGTGTGTGTGTTTTGCAGGGCAATGAGGGTTAAGTGACTTGCCCAGGGTCACACAGCCAATAAGTGTCAAGTGTCTGAGGCTGGATTTGAATTCAGGTCCTCCTGAATCCAGGGCTGGTGCTTTATCCTCTGTGCCATCTAACTACCCCCTAGGGGAGAGTTTTGAGCGTAAGTTATATGATAAGTTATTCAATGAATTGGAGATATACTAGACTGGAAAAGAGAAAACTCAGAAGGAACACAACTATTCAAATATTTGAAGAACTGTCATTTGGAAGGTGGACTAGATTTGTTCAGTTGGCAGTTAGGTGGTGCAGTGTACTGGAATCAGAAAGACCTGAGTTCAAATCCACCTCAGATACTTACTAGCTGTGTGATCTTGGGCAAGTCTCTTAATCTCTGTTTGCCTCAGTTTCCTCATATGTTCTTGGGAGGATCAAATGAGATAATAATTGTAAAGTGCTTTAGCACAGTGCCTGCTACATATTAAGCACTTTAGAATGTTAGTTTATTATTGTTGCTGTTATTACTATTATTATTGCTGTTATGGTCCTACAGAACAGCATTAGGAGAAATTGGGTGAAGTCCCCAAGAGGCAAACGTAGGATTGATGTCACTAAAACTTTCTGACAAGCCAGACCTACCCAAAGGGGCAAGCGAGTTCCCTCCCCTTGTATATCTTGGAGTAGAGGCTGGATAACCTCTTGTTAGGTATGTTTTACTGGCATGATTGGACTACATAGCTTCTATGAAATTCTGGGCTTCTCTGTTTCTATTTTACCCTCTTAACTAAGTTAAAGTCAATGTGATTCCACATAAAGTGCCCACTCTGTGAAAGGCACTATGTTGGACACTGTGGGGAATATGGAACTTAGACAAGGTGCCTCCCTGGCCCCAAAGACCACCTCCATCTCATAAGGGTGATGAAACATGTTAGAAAATAACAGTAACTGAGAGTAGAAGCATGAACACATTTAGGAGATACCTAAAGGAAGTTTCATGAGAGTTCAGAGGAGACAGCTAACTTTTGCTAGAGGGGGAAATTATTTTTGCTAGAGGAGGAACCTTATTCCTGCCCTTCAATCCCTGGCACTGCTCCCTCACCACTGTTATCAGATTATAGGATTTAACCTTAGAAGAGATCTTAGAAGATACTGAATTCAATGCCCTCATTTTTCATATGAGGAAATGGGGTGCAGAGATGTTAAATGATTTACCCGGCACTGTACAGCTAACGCTAATTCAGATATGAATCTGAAGCAGTAGTTGAACTCCAGTTTTCCTCACTATAAGTCCAGCCCTTCTGTCTGCTATGCTACTTAGCTATCAGTAATAGCAACAGCTCAGGCCAGAATGCTTTGCTCTAGTTATTAGTTTATGTAATTATAAAGGTATTGATAGATAGACAGATACACAGACACAAAAACAGTTAGAGATATAAAAATTATTGTTTGCCATGTGCTAGGCACTGTGCTAAGCTCTGGGAATACTAGTAAAAGCAAGAAGAAAAAAGCAAGATAATCCCTGCCCTCAAAGAGCTTACATTCTAATGGAGGGAGCTGGGGCGGGGAAGGGTGCCCCAAGCCCAGAAGGAGTCCAAGGAGTTATGGACTGAACTAGATTTATAGTAGGCATAGGCCACTTAAGCACATGGATGCTTCCCAAGGTAAAGTAAAACTCAAAATGAGATAATGAATATAAAACACTTTACAAACCTTAAAGCACTATATAAATACCTTTTCTATTTATTAGAATCTAGTCTGATGATGATTTTATTCATTCCCTGAGCTTTCTACTGCACCCCTCTTAAGCTCAAGCAATATTTCTAGAATAATACAGGCATGTGTTGATAAATGATTAACAACCAGGATGTGTAGGGAGAAAAATGTATGCACACATACTTTTAAGTTTAACCTGCATTATTAATACTTTCTTTAGTCTACACAATTCACAAAACTAAATCAAGCCCTGATTTATCACTGAAAATTTAACAATTTTATAAGCTGATTAAGTTTTCTCCAGCATTCTCCCAGTGCTTGCTCAAATGGAGGTTTGGGGACAAACTCACCAATCAGAGGAGGAGACTGTAGAGATAGAGACATTTCTAATGTGAAGAAGATTCTAGAGTTGATGTCCAGGAGGAGTTTGGGGAATCATGAGCTCAATGAGGTTTGAAGTAAACATTATTTAAGTAAGCAATATATAATTAAGTAAACATTATTTATGTATAGATTATTAGATTGATTAACTAGATGATTAGATTCTGACATATCATTGCTCATGTGGCTATTTCTGCCTCAAGATGGGTCTGGGAGCTCAGTCCCAGGAAGGATGTCAGAAAAAGTGGTCTTGTTCCAAGATGCCCTTTGACTGCCATTATTCATCTAGTGCTAGAACTGCTTCTTACATTAAAAGAAGAAAGAGAATTGAAGGACTAAGAATAGAGGAAGAATTTGTCATATTTATTCATAACATGATGCTTTATTTAAACTCCATACAAAATTGATAAAAAAAAAAACTAATGAAGATAATAACTTCAGTAAAGTACCTCCTTCCCTACGCTTTAGGTCTAATCTGTCCTGGGTTCCCATTGTAAACACTGCCATCAATTGATCTAACACGTTTTAATGTCAAAATCCTCAGATCCAAACTCACAAAGTCCTCCTCTGGCCAAAGAGGAGGTGGGTAAAAATACCATCTGCCAAGCTGATGTCTCTCCTTTCTCCCCAAATGATTCCTTCTTAGGAATTTTACTAGAATGCTAGGTTGTATCAATTTCTGGAATGATCCTGGATCTAACTAGCTTGATAATTTTTAGATAACCCCTGAGGGATTGCCAAGTTTCCTCAGAGTACCTAAACACTAGTATTCTGCATTATCACTTCAGTTGAAAGGACTTTTCAAATTTAGACTGAAGTCTATGTTTGATTAATTGATTGAAACATTTCACCTAGTTAAGGTATCACAGCTAAAATGGGACTACATGGTTTCAACCCATCATACCTAAGTTCAGCTTGTTATTTTCTTTTTTAAACATTCGTCTTCTGTTTTTACATCATCATAGTTATCTCCAGATACTTCTCCTTACCCTCCCTATAGCCATCCCATATCATAGTATTTTTAAAAGATTCTTTAAAAAGAAGAAAAATCGGCACAAACTATCAATACATTGAGAAAGTCTGTAAACAATTACAATGTGCCATACCTGTGGCCATCTCAAATCCATTAAAAGGTATGTTGGGAATATCCTCTCATATCTCCTCATTTGAACCATGCTTGATTTATAATTTTGTTCCTTCGCTTCTGATTTTTGTGTGTGTTGTTCTTTCATTTCCATTGTTGCTCAACATGTTATTTTCAAACTGTCCTATTCAAGTTTCCTACTCACCTTTGTTCTGTTCTCTTCTATGCATTTTACAAAATGCTCCAATGCCCTTTTTTCTTAGTTTTCTTCTTTTTAAAAAGTGTTCTTCCTCCTTGGCCACTGCCTCCAGATTTAAAGAAGGAAAAACAAAATCCTTGTATCTAATATGCATAGTCAAGCAAAAGAAATCTCCACATTGACCACATTTTAAAATGTATGAATCATTCTGAAATTTGAAATTATCGGCTTTCTGTCAGGAAATAATTAGCATGTTTTCTCTCTACTTCTCTAAAAATCATAGTTGGTCATTTTATTGGTCAGTCAAATTTGAAGCATTTCGAATTTGTCTTTAGAATGATATTTTTGTATAAATGGTTTTCTGGGTTGCATTGCACCAGTTCATACAAGTCTTCCTAGTTTTGTCTGAAACCTTCACTTTCATAATTTTTCATTGCATTCTATTCATATTCCAGAATTCGTTCAGCCATTCTTTGATTGATAGGCACCACCTTCATTTACAGTTCTTTGCCAGTACAAAAAAAAAGCTACCATCAATAGTTTTGTACATAAGTTTACACACACACACTTTCTTTGATCACAAGTATATGCCTGTTTCCCCACACATGCTCACAAACTGTCGTTTTCCTTTTTGTCATCCTTGCGAATCTAAAGGGTATGAAGTGGCACCTCAGAGTAACTTTAATTTTCATTTCTCTAACAGTAATTTTTTAGATGTATAAAATGATTTTATATATATGTGTATATACACACACACATACAAACACATATATACACATACACACATTTGTGTCTAAGTGAGGGTGGGCAGAAAGGAAAATAAACATTTACATAGTTAAAAGGAATAGCATACAGTTTCATGTGAAGTCATCTTTTTTCTCATTTTATTTTTTATTCTGAATAGAATTTTATTTTCCAAAATATATGTAAAAACAAAATTTTAATATCAATTTTTTAAAAACTTTGTGTTCCAACTTCTTTTCCCCCCTCCATTCCCACCCCCCACCCACAAGAATTCAAGCAATTCAGAATAAGTTATACATGAGTAGTCATGGAAAAATTCCCATATTAGCTAGTTGTGAGAGAAAACAGTCAAAAAAAACCAAAAGTTCAGATAAGAATTGTCAAAGAGGGAATGAAAAAAAATTTTTTTAATGTGTTTCCATCTGTTTTCAGATACTATCAGTTCATTCTCTGCAGATGGGCTGCAATCTTCATAAGTCTTTCAGGGTTATATTGGATCATTGCCTTGCTGAAAATAACCACATGCTTCCCAGCAGATCATCCCCCACTATTGCTGTTATTTTGTATACAGTACATTTCACTCTGCTTCAGTTCATGGAGGTCTTTCCAGGTTTTCCTGATAGTATCCTGTTCATCATAACCTTTATATAGTACCTTAAGCTTGACAGAGAATTTTCTTCATAAAAGCCCAGCAAAGTAGGTACCATATGTTTTATCATTATAAGCAATCATCATAACTATTTCCCTCCATCCCACTCCCTTCCCATGACATTTATTCTATCTTCTTTTTACTTATTCCTCCTCAAAAGTGTTTTACTTCTGACTATCCTCTCCCTTGCTCTGCACTCCCTTTTTTTGCCCTTCCTGCCTTATTCTCTTCCCCTCCTACTTTCCTGCAGGGTTAAATAGATTACTCCTCCCAATTGGGTATGAAATCTATTCCCTCCACGAGCCCACTCCAATGAGATCAGGGTCCCTGAGCTAATTCTGTGTTCTAAATTTTTCTTCCTTCCTCCCTCCTCAACCCTCCCTATGAGATCAAGCAATTCATTATGTCATACTGGTACAGTAATGCAGAACATATTCATCTTCCTTGAAAGTGTTTTGCTTTTTACTGCTCTCTCCCCAAATCTGCCCTTTCCTCCTTCCCTTCTCCCCGCCCTTTTCTCTCCCTCCCCCCATCCAGGGCAAAAATATATTATTATACCTACTTGAGTATGTATTTTACTCCTTCTTTGAGCCAGTTCTGATGATATTAAGGTTCACTCACTCCCCAACTCCTTCCCCCCTTCTACTCTCCTCCATAAGCTTTCTTCTTGCTTCCTTCATGTGAACTACCTCTCCCCAGACCATCTCTCCCCTTCTCCCTCCCCCAGTTTATTCCTCCTACACCTCAACCCTATTTTCATGATGTCATCATGGATTAGTTAGGTGGCACAGTGGACAAAACACCAGCCCTGGACCCAGGAGGCCCCAAGCCCAAATCCAACCCCAGACATAAGACACCCCACCCTGTCTGCCCTACAAAGAACAAAACATAAATGCTTTACAGATATCATTGTATTCAGTTCAGCCCTGTCCTCTGTGAATTTCTTGTGAAGACTTTTTTGTTTTGTTTTGTTTTGTTTTTTTGGAGAGGCAGTTGGGGTTAAGTGACTTGCCTAGGGTCACACAGCTAGTAATTGTCAAGTGTCTGAGGTCACATTTGAACTCAGGTTCTCCTGAGTCCAGGGCCGGCTCTCTATCCACTGCACCACCCAGCTGCCCCTGAATTTTACTGAGATAGTTCTTATGATTTCAAAGTATTATCTTCCCATGTAGGAATGT
Source organism: Dromiciops gliroides (assembly GCF_019393635.1). Taxonomy (NCBI): domain Eukaryota; kingdom Metazoa; phylum Chordata; class Mammalia; order Microbiotheria; family Microbiotheriidae; genus Dromiciops; species Dromiciops gliroides. The sequence continues at coordinate 203,537,276 of NC_057865.1, read as the reverse complement.
AACCAGTTTGATCTTTTAATATCCCTCATGAAGTCTTTTTCCTGTTTACCTTTTTATGCTCCTCCAGGATCTTGTATTTGAAAGTCAAATTTTCTATTCAGTTCAGGTCTTTTCATCACAAATGCTTGAAAGACCTCTTTCTCATTGGAATCCCATTTTTGCCTCTGAAAAATTATACTCGGTTTTGCTGGGTACGTGATTTTTGGCTGAAGTCCCAGTTCCTTTGCCCTCTGGAATATCATATTCCATGCCCTTTGGTCCTTTAATGTAGAAGCTGCTAGATCTTGCTTTATCCTTATTGGAGCTCCACAGTATTTGAATTCCTTTTTTCTAGCTGTTTGCAGTATTTTCTCCTTGACCTGGGAGTTCTGGAATTTGGCTATAATATTCCTGGAGGTTTTCCTTTTGGGATCTCTTTCAGGAGGTGATCAGTGGATTCTTTCAATTCCTATTTTAGCTTCTGCTTCTAGAATATCAGGGCAATTTTCCCTCACAATCTCTTGGAGGATGGTGTCTAAGCTTTTGTTTTGGTCATGGTTTTCAGGTAGTCCAATGATTTTCAAATTATCTCTCCTAGATTTATTTTCTAGGTCAGCTGTTTTTCCAAGGAGATATTTCACATTGCCCTCTATTTTTTCATTCAGTTGGATTTGCTTTAGTGTGTCTTGGTTTCTCATAAGGTCACTAGCTTCCATTTGTTCAATCCTAATTCTTAGGCAGTTATTTTCATCAGACAGTTTTTTAATCTCCTTTTCCATTTGGCTTTTCAAACTGTTGACTTTTTTCTCATGACTCTCCTGCATTGCTCTCATTTCCCTTTCCATTCTTTCCTCCTTTTCTCTACATCTCCTTTCTATTTCTCCTACTTTCTCTTCAAAGTCCCTTTTGAGAGCTTCCATGGCCTGAGACCAGTTCATATTTTTCTTGGAAGCTTTGGATGTTGGAGCTTTGACCCTGTTATTATCTTCTTCTTCTGAGGTTGTATTGTGGTCTACCTTACCCCCCAAAGAAGTTTTTGATGGTCTTCTGCTTTCTCTGCCTACTCATCCTGGCTTACTATTTCTTGGCTTTTAACCACTTCTTAAAGTGTGGCACTGCTTCCCGGACACACTGCTACAGCATGGCCCGGGGGATGGTTGGGCTTCTTCGCAGCCTGCCTGGCCTTGCTTTCATTTGATTTTGAACTCTCCATTGGGGGGTGGGGGAGGAGGTTGCTTCTCGGCTCCACTCCTGTTCTCAGCTTCAGAGGGTCCCAGGTGCTTTGGGTTGAGGTGGGGCAGGCTTTAATCTCACCTGGCCTGTTCTCAGGTCTGGAGATAACCTCAGGCCTACTTTACTAAGAAACCAACCAGCAAAGCTTTCTGTGGTGTGGTTCTCAGCTTCTGATGAGACTGCTCCCCTGCTCTCCTCCCCTGCCTGGGTCTCCCACCACTCAGGATTTCTTCCTGGTTCCCCGCTGGGGTGGGACAGTCAAATCCTTCCCCCCAGTCCACTGGTACCCCTGCACTTAACACCGCCCCCCCACCCCCACCCTGGCCAGCCATTCAGTCCAACCACACGCTCGGTTCTAGAAGACGCCGGTGCTGTTGGTCAAATTTCAGGGTTAGGCACAGCCCCCTGAAATCTATCTATAGCTGGAGAAAACTCTCAGCCCATATTTTTGTGTGTTTTTCTGCCCCAAGGGTTCTTTTCTTGCTATTTTTGGGGTCTCTAACAGTAATTTTGAGAATTTTTTTTTCAGATATCTGTTGGTAACCTGCATTTGTTTAAGAACCTACCTGTTCTTATCCTTTAACCATCTATCTATTGGGGAATGGCTTTTGTTCCTATATATTTAAATGAGTTCCTTATATATTTTGGAAATTAGAGCTTTCTCAGAGATACTTGCTGTATATTCCCCACCTCCCCAGTTAACTTAACCCCCCCACAGTTAACTGTCTCCCTTTTAATTTTAATGCTTTAAGTTCATTTGGGCCAAACTTTTTGAGTTTTATGTTTTTAAAAACTGTCTTGTTTTTCTCCTATGATCCTCTCTATCACTTACTTAGCTATGAACTCTTAACCATAGTTGCATTAGGCATTTCTTTTTTTGACTCATGATAAAAAATGATATCTACCTCATACAAAGAACTGTGTATTCTGAATGAAGATGAAAGCATACTTTTTTCCCTTTATTTTTCTTGGGGTTTTTTGTCTGTGTTTTCTTTCAGAGAGTGACTAATATGGAAATATGTTTTACATAAATGTACATGCATAACCTATATCATATTGCTTAGTGTCTCAGGAAGGGGGCCAGGGTGAAGAGGGAAGGAGGGTGAGATTTTGCAACTCAAAATTCTAAAAATTGAATGCTAAATGGGGCAGCTAGGTGCACTGGCCCTGGATTCAGGAGGAACTGAGTTCAAGTCCAGCCTCAGACACTTGACACTTACTAGCTGTGTGACCCTAGGCAAGTCACTTAACCCTCATTGCCCCACAAAAAAACAAAAAACAAAAACAAAATGAATGCTAAAAAAGTGTTTTTACATATAATTGGGGGGAAAATAAAATATGATTTAAAAAAGTTATTTTCTTTTTTACTCCTCTAATTTGTTTAAGATATGATGCTAGTTATGTATCTAACTTACATATCCATTTGGAATTTATATAGGTATATGGGTATGAGGTATTGTTCTAAAACTAAATATTTGCCAGAATGCTTTCCAGTTTTTCCAGCACTTTCTGTTGAATAATAAAGCACTGACCTCATAGTTATGGTTTTTGCTTTTATTGAACACTATGTTACTACCTCCATTTGTCTCTATATATTCTGTACCCAATATGTTCCACAAATCAACTTTCCTATTTTTAAATGGCTCCAAATAGTTCTGATTACTATTTTGTCATATAGTTTGAGATCTGGTACTACTAGGCCCCTTTCCTTTTCACTTTTCCTTATTATTTTTCTTGAGATTCTTGATCTCTTGTTTCTCCAGATGAATTTTTTGTTAGGAGTGGTGATAGGGGTGAGAGATTTCAAAGCAAACAACAGTATAGAGTTGAAATGGTTAATTACAAGATCAAGATGGGCAAGGAAGAAAGGTGAAGTTGGAGTGAAGATGAATGTAATGGAAGTCTCAATTTAGGAGAACAGGTGTAGGGGAAATGAGATATAGGGGGAGATGAATGCTTGGAAACTGTGGTCAGATAGAGGCATGCCAGAGTTTCTGTTAAAGTAGTGGAAGATTATGGGTAAAGGCAACATTTAGTGTGTGACCATTCCTATGTGTGGATAAGGTAGAGTGAAAGAGTAGGTCATGGAATTTAGTAAAGTTGAGCAACTAGAAGATTAGGGAGTCTGAGGAAGTATAAATGTGATTTTTTTTTTCAGAAAGGAGGGAGAATGATGTGGGGAATGATAGATAATAGCCACCATAATTTAGACTGGGTAGAAAATCTTGATTTAGTGTATTTCAAAGGGAAAGATTGCTAAGTGTTAGAGGTAAATGGAGAGTCTGAAAGTGGCAGTGAAAATCAAGGAGCATTCTGCTTCTGTCTCTAGTACCATTGTGAGGAGAGGGGGGATAACAGGAAGTAAAGCTAGTTGTGGAGAGGATGTCCATGGACACAGTGTCATTAGAAAGAGTTAAGCCTCAGTGAGGATTAGGAGATTGAAAGATAGTGGGGAGGTGTAGCTAGGTGGTGCAGTGGATAAAGCACTGGCTTTGGATTCAGGAGGACCTGAGTTCAAATTTGACATCAGAAGTCACCTAACCCCCATAGCCCCACAAAAAAACAAACAAAAAAAAGAAAGATAGTGGGGAAAAGACAAAGACAAAGTTCAAGACAAAGGAGAGTTTTTTCATCATGGAATAAGGCTTCTATAGGGCATAGTGAAAGGGATATGGAGAAGCAGAGCTGAGTAAATTGGAGATGAGAGAAAAGGAAGTGGGGGATTAAAGATAGTATAGGAATAAGGAGAAAAACAGGAAGTGAAAGATTGTTAGGCCTGTGGGTGTATGGTTGCTGGGAAATGAATAAAAATTATCACAGTTCCAAGGCATGTTATAGATAATGGGTCTGGATTATCCCTGCCCACTCCTGTAGCTGTACCTCCATCAAGTGAAAGAGTACAGACAAAGAAGAGAAGAGGACCCAAGCAAAGATTTGGGGGTATATCCACAGTTATGGGCATGATATGGATGATGAGCAAACAAAGGAGACTAAGAAGTGGTAAGAGAACAGAGGGATAATGGTGTTATAAAAATACAGAACAGAGGGTATCCAAAAGGAGAGTATGACTAAAAGTGTCAAATACCACAAAAAGTTTTTTTTTTTTAAAGGATAAAGTGGGTCAGCTAGGTGGCACAGTGGATAAAGAATTAGCCCTGAAATCAGGAGTACCTGAGTTCAAATCCAGCCTCAGACACTTGACACTTACTAGCTATGTGACCCTGGGCAAGTCACTTAACCCTAATTGCCACACACACACACACACAAAAGAGTAAACAATGCTACAGAGAGATGATGGACTCAAGGTACAAAATTATATATAAAGTTTTTGGATATGATCAAGAATTGGAATTTGTTTTGTTTAACTATGCATATTTGTTGTAAGGGCAACTAAGTGATACAGGAAGTTCTGAGTTCAAATCTGGCATCAGATACTTACTAGTTATATGACCCTGGACAAGTCATTTAACCCTGTTTACCTCAGTTTCCTTATTTATAAAATGAACTGGAGAAGGAAATGGCAAACCACTGGAGCATCTTTGCCAACAAAACCCCAAATGTAGTCAGGAAGCGTCAGACAATGACTGAACAACAAAATCTATTGCAAGAGTTTTGTTTCCATTTCTCTTTTCCAATGGGGAGGAAAGAAAGGAGGAAGAGAAAGTTTTTTTGTTAAGTCTTCTGCATGTATTAGTAGCAGAATCTGCTCAAATTTCTTGGGAGGGAGGAAATGTTTTATAACTACTATTCTGACTATATTATTTTAGTAAATAACTTTGCTAAAAGCTATTTGTGTATGCTGGCTGATTGCTAACTGGAAGAATACAGTGGATACTTGTTTTAGGAGTAGGTACTTCTTGAACCTTGAGGGAGTAGTAACTGTTAGGTGACCCAAGTGCAAGTTGAGGAGTAGCTTCACCTTGAGGGGTGTAACAACACAGAGGTACAAGGAATGTATATACCAATTCCTAAAATGATAACTACATATAGAAAAATTTTCCACCTCTAAAACACACTAGGAATATTCCAGTTTTCCAGAATTCCAATTCAAGGGATTCTAGGGCAGCAGTTGGAGACATGGTAGGAGTAGTATTTATATAGGTCTTCAAGGTTTGCAAAAAGCTTTACATATGGTAACACATTTTATCTTCATAATTCCTCTGGGAGTTTGGGGCTATTATTATCTCAATTTTGCAGATCAGAAAACTGAGACAGATAAAAGTTTAATGGTTTGCTCAAAGTTACATAGCTTAGGGAGCAATGGCACAGTGGATAAAGCACTGACCCTGGATTTGAGAGGACCTGAGTTCAAATCTGGATTCAGACACTTGACACTTACTAGCTGTGTGACCCTGGGCAAGTCACTTAACCCTCATTGCCCTACAAACACAAAAAACAAACAAACAAAAATCAAAGGAAAACAAAAAACAAACAACAAAAAACTCACATCAAAGTTACACAGCTTGTAAACTATCTGAGGCTGGATTTGAACACAGATCTTCCTGACTCCATGCCGATCTATCTATTTGACACCCAGCTTCCTGATCTTGTAGGCATGGGAAGCGATTACTTATAAGAAGTAGGCTGGTATAAAAAGAAAAAAAAAACAGCTTCATTTGGTTGGAAAAAAATTATCATAATTTTTGGGGAAAAAAAGGAGAAGCTCGGTGATTTAAGGCAAAATAGTAATTTAGTTGGCAATACCATTCCCCTGCCTTCACTTCCTCAACCAATCAAAACTTCCTTGTAACAAAAATCAAAACAAAACAAAAAATTGATACAGTGACCAAATCTGATGTTTGTAACATTGTGTCTTACCGAGAGAATACAGATATATTTCATACCTCTGTTTCATATTTCTGCTTCATGGGACCATTAATGGTTTTTCAATTACTCAGTTTTCATTTACATTGTTGTAGTTATTGTGTACATTGTTCTGGTTCAGCTTATGATTGTAAGACATGAGAGATGCTGGTATAGGACTGCCAGGCTGGCAAGTGCCTGCATCAAAGAAGGAGCTGTGCTCTGTGAACAAAGTGGAATCCAAGTAGCACAAGGGAAACATGGGATGTTCAAATCTAGAGACATCTCCATCCCAAATGTTCAAATGGGCTATATATGCCCTACATGTGGTCAGAGCCTTCCAAGTTTGTATTGGACTGATCAGCCACAGGCAAACACACTATACCTTGACCCCAACACAGTGGTGTCATCGGTCCTTTTCAAGTATGAAGGGCAAACAACAACGTCACTCTTCATAAACTCATATGGATCTTTCCATGTTTCCCAGTATTCCTTATAGCTGTCATTTTCTGCTGCAATTACTATTTCATTACCTGCATATCCCACAGTTTGTTCAGATAGTCTTCAATTGATGGATCCCTACTTTGTTTCCAATTCTTTTATACCATACACACAAAAATTCTACTATGGATATTTTGACACATGCAGGATCTAGACCTCTTTGGAGTATTTGTTATATCAGTGATTTAGAGAGCACAATTTAGAAACTTTTTCTTGCATAATTCCAAGAAATTAACCCAAAACAGACCCATTCACAGCTCTACCAAGAATCATTGACCTCTCTCTCTTCTCAAAGGTCTCCTGACATTGTTTCTGGGGTTTTGTTTTTGCATTTTTGGGTCATCTTTTGTCACACTTGCAAGGGTGTGAAGTAGAACTTCAGAGTTGTTTTAATTTGTCTTACTATTAATAATTTAGAACGTATTTTCATATGGTCACTGACAACTTGAAAAAAATTTTTTTGGAAAATTGTTGATCTCCTTTAACCACTTGTTGAGGAATGGTTCTTGTGACATTGTTTCTTTTGCTTGCCTAACCACATCTATCTGAATTTGTTTTAAGCAATATTCTAAAGTGACTGCTTTAAAAGGGACATCATTTAGTTGTGTGAGCTCTAGTAAGTTCACTTCAGCACTGAAAGGGTTTCTAATTTTATTGGTGAGGGTGTCATTCATGTCCAATTCTTTGTGGTCCCATTTGGGGTTTTCTTGGCAAAAATAATGGAGTGGTTTGCCATTTCCATCTTATTTTACAGATGAGTAACTGAGACAAACGGTCTGTCCAAACTAGCCCAGGATCACACAGCTAGTAAATGTCTGAGGCCAGATTTTAACTCCTTATGCTCTATCCACTTCCCTATCTAGCTCCTCATTAGTGAGGGTCCCTTTTCCACAAATGCAGAACAATAACCTCTTCTGGACCTTAGCGGGGGTCTTATCAGCATAGGATTTAGAGCTGGGAGGACCTAAGCAACCATCAAGTCCAACTCTCTTGTTTTACAAATGAGGAAACAAATCTAAAGAGGTTAAGTAATTGCTAGTTACACCAATTGTAAGCCGGAGAGTGACACTCAAGTTGCTCATTGACAAGTTGTATAAAATGGCAACTAACGAAATTTGACTTCTGCTTTGCACTTATGATTATTTTTTAAATGAGTTTTGCTTCTTTTTAGACTGGTGTCCACTAGCGTGGGTCCCTACTCTTCGGTCAGCCTTGGAGAAGAGACAACAGGGCTTCAACAGCCAAACAGTTATCTCTGACCACAAGTACAATGGGATGATTTCAGAGGTAGCTTTATCCAGGAGGATAAAAATGTAAATTCTTTGAGGAATGAGACTGTCGTTCTGGTCTTTCCATGCCCAGCTTGCTAGCATAGTGCCTTGCATTTGGACTTTTTGCTCCCTTACACGAAATTGAATGACTTCGGAAATCTCCCCCAACCCAGTGATTCCCGTCATTCTGTGATTCCCCTTGGAGAGAGCACGACAGCTTGAGCTAGAGAGCCTCGGTTCGAATTCCGGATCAGCCACACACTACTTGTGTAACCTTGGACCTTGGGATCCTCCTCTGGAAAAAGACGTCTATCTGAGGAAGTTCCTAGGGGTTGTAGTCTTGGAATTCAGGCTCTTTCCCCTTTAAGTGAGAGTTGGGGACTGGCCTAGTGGGAGGGGTCTAGGGCTGGGTTAAGGAAGAAGGAAGAGTATAAGGAAGGGGAACTTCCGCGAAGCGCTAGCTCCTTCTGCTTTAGCCATTTAGAACCCACAGCTGTTCACCGGCATCTCCTTTGCCTCCCTTGTCCCGGAGCTTCTGACGGCTTGAGCAGTGAGTATCTTCGCCCTGGGGATCCCGGATCCTGTCCAGGCACGAGCTCCAGTTCCCGAGCGCGCCCTGGCTCCTCGGGCTTTACCTGGAGGGCTTCCCACGCTTGCCCCGGGGGTGGAGGATGGGGAGCTCCGGGGAGAGGGGCTGGGAGTGGAGGTCGGGGCTGAGCCCCGGCCAGTTACCCATCCACTCCAGTCCCGTTTGGGTCATCTGGCCAGTCCTTGTCCCGCGGGTGCTCACGTGTGACCGGCTGGGCTTCTCGCGCTCCTGGGGCCACACTTCCCACTTCTGCCCTTAGGAGAATCTACCCAGGGGGATCAACAGTCCGCAGGCATTTATTAAGTGCCTGTTGTGTGCCAGGCATCGTGCTAAGCCTTCAAGAAGCTCACAGTATAATGGGAGTACAGTTTAAGTGGGAGGTAGTAGGAGAGGGAAAGCATTAATGGGGATGAGAAAGTGGGGAGCGGGGGCGGGAATGGGAAGGGCCTCTTGTTTAGGCCGGGATTTATGCCGTCCTAAAAGAAGCCAGGAAAGGTAGGAGACAGGAGGGAGATCATTCCAGCCATGGGAAACGGCCAGTGTAAAAGCACGAGTGGGGCAGGAGCTGCTAGGCATAGCCAGGAGGCCAGCTTTGCGGGATCACAGACGGTGAAGGAAAGTGAAGTATGAGGGAAAAACTGGCAGGGTAGGAAGGGATCAAGTTAGGAAGAGTTTCGAAAGCCAAGGGAAGGACTTTATATTTGATCCTGGAGGTGATCAGGGCACCTCTGGAGTTTATTGACTAGAGGGGAGACGTGGTCACACCTGTGCTTAAGGAAATTGCCAGGCGGAATATGGCCTGGAGTGGGGAGAGCTGTGTGGCAGGCAGACACCAGCAGGCCACTGTCTGAGACCGCTGGGGAGAGGTGTTGAGAGAGTCCCCACCAGGGTGCAGCCACTAAGCTGATGTGGCCGTGCCAGAGAAAAAGAAGGGGATGCAGGAGAAAGATGTTGTGAAGGTAGAAATGTGGACAAGGCATTAGATATTTGGGGTGAATTCAAGTCAGGAGGGTAATTTGGAAGAGGGGAAGTTTTAGGAGAAAAGAGGATGATTTCTGTTCTGGACATGCTAATTTTGACTATTTAAAGAACATTCATTTGCCAGATATTTATTTGACAGTTGGTGGTACAAGACTGGAGTTCTGGAAAAAGGTTAGGGATAGATAAGTGGATCTGAGGATCATCTGCATAAAGATGATAATTGACTCATTCGATAGCATCACCAAGCATGACATAATAGAGGAAGAAGAGGGCCAAAGATGGAACCATGGGGGATACCCACCATTAGTCGATATGACCTGGATGAAAACCAATAAAGAAGACTAAGAAGAAGCAGTCAGGCAGCGGGGAGAAGGACCAGGAGGAAGCCTTGTTACAAAAAAGCAAACCTGGAGAGGACAGTGTCTAGAAGAGGGAGATTGACAGTGTCATCATCTCCCAAGAGGTCAAGAGGGACCGAGAAATGAGAAAGACCATTGGATTTGGCAATTTGAAAATTTGGGAAAGATGGTTTCTTTTGAATTAAGCCATACTGCAGAGGGTTTAGAAGAGAGTGAAAGGAGGGGGAGTGGAGGAGCGGATTTAGTTCTGAAAGAAAGGAGAGATATGCAAGTGAGGTGGTCTTGTTTTGTTTTTAAGGAGAGGGGAGGGGCAGCTAGGTGGCACAGTGGATAAAGCACCAGCCCTAGATTCAGGAGGACCTGAGTTCAAATCCAGCCTCAGATGCTTGACACTAGCTATGTGACCCTGGGCAAGTCACTTAAACCTCATTGCCCTGCAAAAGCAAAACAAAACAAAACCAAAAACAGAAAAAGAGGGGAGAGGTGAGTGTAAGCAATGGGGAAGGAACCAGTAGACAGTGAGAAATTGAAGATTACTAAGGAAGTGCAGATGCTTGACTGAGCAATTGGCTGGAGGAGATAGGATGAATGGACATTGTTTTGGGGCAGGAGAAGATGGGTCCCAGCAGACTTAAAGAACAAAACTATTTGAATCCTACTACCAACACTATTAGCTGTATAACCCTGAGCAAGTCACTTAACCTCTGAGCCGACTTCCTCTTTTGTAAAGCAGAGGAAGTACTCATGCCTTTGAGACTTACATCACAAGGTTATGAGAATCAGAGCAGATACATATATAAAGTACAAAAGGCTGTGTAAATATTAACTGTTATCAGAATTTATCACAGTAAGTCCCAATTAAAGTGTACTCGATAGCTTAATAGTTTACCCAAATCTGGAAAGAAGCCCAATTTTTAATTAGTAATACTTATTAGTCATTTGAATCAGTTTCACAAGAACAAGATTGAGAAGGTATAGCTAAACATCACTTCGTTTAGAAAAAAAAAAAGATCTGGAAGTTTTAGTGGACCGCAAGCTCAAAATGAGTGAATAAGATGATGTGGCAGACCCCCGCCCCAACCTAATGCAGTTGTAGATGCTTTGTAAAAAGGCATAATATCTATCACAGCAGAGGTAATGGTTCCCTTTTTTCTCTGTCCTCATCAGACCATAGATGGGAGTCTTAGGGTTAGTTCTGGGCACTACAATTTAAGAAATGACATTGATATACCTGGACACCATTCAGAGAATGGTACCTAGGATAGCGAAGGGCCTTGAAATCATGCCATATGAGAATTTGTTGAAGGAAATGAGGAAGTTGAACCTAGAGACAGGAAGAGAAGAGTTAGGGTAGATGTGATAAGTGACAGTTATACCGTGTTTTAAGCTTTAATAACACTTTAAAATTTTAAAGTGATAATTGTCTTGAAGAATTTGAAGAACTGTGAATATATTTGGTCTTCTTGACCTCTAAAGGGTAGAAAGAATTAGGAAGAATGATTAGAGGCTTCAGAGAGGCAGATAGTAGCATAATGTAAGGAAGAAGTTCCAAACAATCAGAACTATCCAGAAAGTATAATAGAATGCTTCTGGAACTTGTTGGTTCAATTCATTTTAATTCTAGTATCTTTTGGTTTTTGTACTCGATCTCTGATTCCATTGGTAATGCTGATCTGCACCTTCCCAGAATCTCATAGTTTTAGAGAGTTGCCTGGGACACTGAAAGTGACTTGTCCAGAGTCACACATCTGGTATGTGTCAGAGTCAGCTGTGTGTGTACAAAATATATAGTAAGGAAAGTAATCTCAAAGGAAAGGCACTATTAAAGGGATGAGGGACAGGAAAGGCCTTCTGCAAAAGGTGAGAGAGAAAATGAATCTTGAAGGAAGCCAGAGAGTCCAGAAGGCAGAGGTAAGGGGCATAATGTTCCAAGCATGGGAGAATGGGAGACAGCTAGTGCTAAGAGAGATGGCATGTTATGTGAGAATAGCAAGTAGGACAGTGAAACTAAATTCTATGGTCTGTGGAAGGAAGTAAAGTATAAGAAGATTGTAAAGCTAGGAAGGGGCTTGTTTATGGAGTTTGTTGAATAGTGGGATGACATGGTCAGACTTTAGGAACTTTGAGGGGGCAGCTAGGTGGCACAGTGGATAGAGCACCAGCCAGGAGGACCTGAGTTCAAATCTGGCCTCAGACACTTACCAGCTGTGTGACCCTGGGCAAGTCTAATAACCTGCCGCCCCCCCAAAATCACTTTGGTAGCTAAGTAGAGGGTGGATTGGAGTAGGAAAAGACTTGAGGCAGGGAGACCAATTAGAAAACTTTGCAGGGAGGCGGCTAGGTGGCGCAGTGGATAAAGCACCTGTCCTGGAGTCAGGAGTACCTGAGTTCAAATCCAGCCTCAGACACTTGACACTTAACTAGCTGTATGACCCTGGGCAAGTCACTTAACCCCCATTGCCCCGTAAAAAAAAAAAAAAAGAAAGAAAAGAAAACTATTCAGGCAAATGGTGATGAGACCTTATACTAAGGTGGTAAGTGTAAAGTAGAGTGTAAAGAGAGGGATATTCAATTCAGTAAACGTTTCTTTTTTTTTTAAATCATAAAAGTATTTTATTATTTTCCACTTACATGTAAAGATAATTTTCAACATTTGTTTTCATAAGATTTCTACTTCCAAATTTTTCTCCCTCCCTTCCCTCCCCCCACCCAGACAGAAAGCAATCTGATAGAGGTTATATATGTACAATCACATGAAACATATTTCTGTGTTAGTCATGTTGTGAAAGAAAAATCAAAACAAAAGGGGAAAACCTTAAAAAACAAAAAGCAAAAAGAAAAGTGGAAACAGTATGGTTCAATCTGCTTTCAGAATCCACAGTTCTTTTTTCAGGATGTGGAGAACATTTTCATCATGAGTTCATTGGAATTGTCTTGGATCATTGTATTTCTGAGAAGAGCTAAGTCTATCACAGTTGATTATCACACAGTGTTGTTACTATGTACAATGTTCTCCTGCTTCTGCTTACTTCACTCAGCATCAGTCCACTTAAGTCTTTACAGGTTTTTCCGAAATCTGCCTGTTTATCATTTCTTATAGCACAGTAGTATTCCATTACATTCATATGCCACAACTTGTTCAGCCATTCCCCAGTTGACAGGTATTCCCTCAATTTCCCATTCTTTGCTACCACAAAGAGAGCTGCTAGAAATATTTTTGTACATGTGGGTCCTTTTCCCTTTTTAATGCTCTCTTTGGGATATAGACCTAGTGCTAGTATTACTGGGTAAAAGGGTATGCACAGTTTTATAGCCTTTTGGGCATAGTTCCAAATTGGTCTCCAGATTGTTTGGATCAGTTCACAACTCCACCAACAATGCATTAGTGTTCCAATTTTTCCACAGCTTCTCCAACATTTATTATTTTCCTTTTTGGTCATATTAGCCAATCTGATAGGTGTGAGGTGGTACCTCAGAGTTGTTTTAATTTGCATTTCTCTAATCACTAGTGATTTAGAGCTCCATAAACATTTCTTAAGCACCTACTATGTGCCAGGCATTGTGCTAAGTGCTAGATGTACAGGAAATGTGTTGTGATGGACAAGGTTTGGCAGCTGACTGGATGAACAGTAATAGGGAACTGTTCATCAGTAACAGGGAATTTGGGAAGAGGAGATGACTTGGGCGGTGGGGGGTGGGGGGAGACAAGGAGGTCTCTTTTGGACATGTTGAGTTTGATATACCAGTGAGACATTCAGTTCAAGATAACCAAAAGTCAGTTGGTGATATGGGCCTAGAGCTGAGGAGGAAAGGGCTGGACTTTTAAATCTGGAATTATTTGAAGAGAAGCTATTTGAACCCATAGGAGCTGATGAAATCACCAAGGGAAAGAATAGAGAGAAGAGAAGAGGGCTCAGGATATGTTAGTTAATGTTCACGACCTGGGTGAAAATCTAGCAGAGGAGGCCTAGGAAAGGCAGAGGGGTGCCAGGAGAGGGCATGCTGCCATTTAAACCTAGAGAGGACAGAGCATCTGGAAGAGAAGAATGATCTACATTGTCAGAGGGACTGCAGAGAAGGATCAACTTTGAGTAAAAACCATTGGGTCATGGGGAACTTTGGAGAGGGCACTTTCAGTTAATCAGACTGCAAGTGGCTTAGAAGCACAAGACAGACATGGAGGCTAGTTAGGTATTCACAGCAATCCAGGTGAGTGGGGATGATTGAGTGGTCCTTGCAGTGGCAGAGGAAGTAGGAAAAGGAGCCCAGATGTGAAATGATGAAGAGGTGAGATTAACAAAACTCGACAACTGATTTGTTAAGTGGGATGGTGAGGAAGGGGGCAGAGCTCCCCTTCTCTTCGCCCTCCCTGAGGGTCTTCAAGCAAAGCTCAAATGACCATTTCTTGAGTAGGTTTTGGAGGTGGTTCTTATTTGACATGACTTAGACTAGATGGCCATGAAACTGACTCTCCTATAGGTGCTTCCTTCACCTCCTTCACTAATTAGAATCCATGCTCATCCATTGGTGTGTGTGTGTGGGGGGGTGTTGATCACGTGACTAGATAACAGCTGGAGAGCCCCAGGGATTATTAGGTGAGACACAAAAACCTTGGCACATATGCTGGATTCACTGTGAATGATTCATGGAAGACCATGAATGGAATTACACAGGTTGATGCAGGGTCTTGAGATCATATCATATGAGGACTGCTTGAAGGAACTGGGGCTGGTTAGGCTAGAAAAGAAAATACCTTGGAGGAACATGATAACCATCTTCAGGTATCTGAGGGGCTGTACTGTTAACTGTCTCCTGTTTCTCCCCTTGAAATATAGATTGCTGAATTTATATTCCTATAGCACAGGTTTGACTGTGTCACTCTTCTGCTCAGGAACCTCTGCTGGCTCCCTTTTGCCTCTTATAGAAAGTAAAAACTCATTTGGCATTTAAAGGCCTATTTTTTCAGGCTCACCATTTTACTTCCCTTCATGCACCCTGTGCTCCAGCCAAATGGGGCTGCTTGCTGTTCATCCTATCCCCTGTGCCTGAAATGTTTTTCATGCTCTCCTTTGCCTCATAGAATCTCTAGTTTCCTTCAGGTTTCACATTTACCTCCTGTGTGGGGCTGCTTCTGATTCCCATCCTGTTCCTAGTGCCATCTAAAATTACTTTGATTTGCTTTGAATATATCTTGTAGTTACTTATCTTGTTCCCATCATTTCCCTCTAATAAAATGTAAGCTACTTGAAGGACATGAATGATTACATTTCTGTCTTTGTATCTTTAGAACTTAGTATTGTGCCTGGCATATAGTGGGTGATTATTTACTGTTCATTGAATGAATAGAAGAGGGGTTTTATTTGTCATTTTGTTCTGCTTGCTTCAAAGGGACAGAACCTAAGAGTGTTGAGTAGAATAAAAAGAAGCAGATTTAGTCTCCATTTTAGGAACTCTTTTTTTTTTTAACAATTACAGCTATTCAGAAGCGAAATGGGATGTGTTAGGAGGTAGTTGTGGGTTTCTCTTTCCTGTAAGACTTCAAAGCAGAGGCTAAATGGGTACCTCTTGAGAATGCTATAAAAAGGTTTCTTCTTTAGGTATGGGTTGACCATACCTTAGATCAGTGGTGTCAAATTCAAATGGAAATGGGGGACACTAAGCTGTACATAAAAAATCCCTGTGCACCCATATTGACTTTAAAAAAACCCAAACTTTAACATTACTTATATCTTAATTGCATTTTTTTTGTTAAATGTCTTCCAATTACAGTTTTTTGTTTTTGTTTGTTTTTTTTCTTGTTGTTGGGCAATGAGGGTTAAGTGACTTTCCCAGGGTCACACAGCTAGTAAGTGTCAACTGTCTGAGGCCGGATTTGAACTCAGGTCCTCCTGAATCCAGGGCTGGTGCTTTATCCACTGCGCCACCTAGCTGCCCCCCAATTACAGTTTAATCTAGTTCAGCCAGCACTCACAAGGAAGAACATGCATGTACACACAGACACACACAGAGGAAGAAGAGAGAATAGAGAATTAAGAGGGAGAATAGATTAAGGGAGGAATTAGTCCTAAACAAAACAAACTCTAAGGATGTACAAAAAGTATTTAGCATAATATCACACTTAGCTGTATAGATGTTTTCCTTTCCCTCCATTAGATTGAAGGTTCCTTGAGGGCAGGCATGGTAATTTTTCTTCTTTGACAAAATGACAGTCCCAGAGTTGGAAAGAATCTTAGAAGCCATCTAAGGCAGACATCTCAAATACACAGCCCACAGCGTTCCTGAGCTCAGTTCAGAGGAGAGTGAGTTTCAAGTGTCAACCATTCCCCCTTCCCCTCCTCACTTGTACTTGTACACCCCAATTGTGTGAGATAAAATTATCTAATCTTCCTTTCCCTCTTCTCCCTGTCCCAGTTTATTCCTCTTCCTTTCTCTTTCCATCCTTCTTTTAAGATCATCAAGACATGACAGAGCTGTTCTTAGGCCTTCAATCTAATCAGAATCCATCTACGACCCCTGATGATGAGGATGACGTTTAGAGAGGACACATGTATCATCTCCCTATATTAGAGTGTAAGCCACCTAGCCTTGTTTAGTCCTTTATCACTGTTTGTTTGTGTCTTGAGCATCACCCCTGGTGCATGGCTGTGGGCAGGCCCTCATTTAGTCCCCATGCAGGAATGCTTTGCATTGATGCTCCTGGCTAGGTCTTGTCCACCGATGTCTCATCCACACCCTTATGCTGACCACGGTTGAAAAACTTACTCATTTTGATTTTTTTCTTAGATTTTTCCTTTGACTTGATTTGGAGATCTTTGTGGAGTGGTTTTGGGGTGAGCTCAGCTATACTGCCTCCTTCCACTCCATCATCTGGGATGGTCTACTATGCTGGCCACTTTGTAAAAGCTGTTTGTCCACACTCAGAAGTATTTAGGTGTCAGTTTGATAGTCCCAGCCACTTGGCATTCCTAGCTTGATGACACATTCTGCCAGAGCCTCAGAAAACACGCAAACACAAGCTATGCCCAGTAGAATGTGAGGTCTTCTATTTGGATACTCAGTACTTAACATGGGACATTACACATTCCTATATGCTCTTTTTTTTTTTGGGTGGGGCAATGAAGGTTAAGTGATTTGCCCAGGGTTACACAGCTAGGGTCAAGTGTCTGTGGCTGGATTTGAACTCAGGTCCTCCTGAATTCAGGGCTGGTGTATTATCCACTGTGCCACCTAGCTGCCTCCTCCCCTTCCCCCCCTGACATACTGGCATATGCTCTTAATAAATGCTTCATTCATCGATTCATTCATGCTACTGCTACTCAGGTCTGTATAGATGTTGATGTTGGCTTCTAATATCTCCTCACACATCCCACAAACAGAGAGGAGTTTTTGAAGGTACTCAGTCTCAGCATTTTAAGCTTGGTGTCCTTGGGCCATTACCCCTATACTCTCCTAGACTCTGCAAGGCAGAGTGGGTGTGATCTGGAATATCCTAGATTTAGAGAGGAGCAGGTACGCTATCATGTGCAGAGAGACAGCAGCAGACATTTAAGACAGGGCATGCTACCTGGTGGCAGGGAGAGAGATTTCAGCAAGAACAGCATTCAGATGTGGAATCTGGTGGCAAAGAGAATTATGGGACAATTCTTCAGCATTGCAGTTTTGGAGTTAGTTGTCTTATGGTCCAAATTGGGAAAATGCCCCAGACTGTTGTATGCCAGAGTAGTGGCCATTACACTGGTAACTTGCACTCTTCTGGACAAAAAAACTGTAATTGGGACTGGTGACTAACTAAAAGATCTGGGACATCCAACACTTGGGGCATGATGGTCAACAAAACAATGAAGACCCAGACAGGTGCAAGGTCAACTCTCTTAGCTAACAGTGAGTGCCACAGTAGTGGAGAAAACAGCTGTGGCCACTACACTTCCAGCAGCTGACCTTGCCTTTCTTCTTTTGAAAACTGACTGTCATATTCTTTGTTTATTGATCTATTGGGGACTGTCCCCCTCTCCATCTTTGCCAGAGTGTTTTTCCTCTTTAGTGTGACTCTTTACATATACCACCCATGTGTTTCTGTTTCTTGGGAGCAAAACTGTTATATAAGGGGTCATAGAATCTACAAAGACCTGAATGCATCTATTCTAGCCTGTATCTAAATAGGAGCCACCTCAATAACAGCTCAGAGAAGTGGTTATCTGGCTTCCTCTTGAAGTATTTATTAGACACCCCCAACTTGCAAAACACATTTGACTAAGTGCTAGTCAAATCAGCAAGCATTTATTAAGCCCCTACTATGAGCCAGGAACCATGCTAAGTGTTAATGATACAATGAAAGGCAAAAACAGCCAAGGAGGATGTGGTCTAATGGGGGAGACAGAATGCTACAAACAAGATATGTAAAAGGTAAATTGCAATGAATTAGATTTAAGTGAGGAAGGGCTGTGCAAAGTCACCAGCCTCACTCTCTCCTCTGGAGCCATCTGGGTCCAGTGGCAAGATATATATATCAAGATGACTAGAGATGGCCATGGATGTTTGAGGCACTTGGGGTTAAGTGAATTGCTCAGGGTCACACAGCTAGTAAGTGTCAAGTATCTGAGTCTGGATTTGAACTCAGGTCCTCCTGACTCCAGAGCCAGTGCTCTAGCCACTGTACCACATAGCTGCTCCATATTAAGGGAGTTAAGGAGTCAAAAGAAGTGGGAGAAGTCAGAAGGCAGAACTGAGGAGGCAGAGAAATACAGCTGTGGGGAACAGCTGGTAAAAATACACAGCCAAGAGATGGAGTGCCTTGTTCAAGGAACAGCAAAGAGTCCAGTGTCACTAGATCACAGAATACATGAGGAGGAGTAAGGCTTAAGAAGACTTGAAACATAGGAAAGGCCCAGCTCATAAAGGGCTTTGGTTTTATATTTGGTCCTGCAGGTAACAGGGAGCCACTGGAGTTCATTGAATGGTAGGAGAAAGGGGAGCTGATAGGGTCACACTTGTGTTTAAGAAAAATCAATTTAGGGGCAGCTAGATGGCGCAGTGGTAAAGCACCAGCCCTGGATTCAGGAATACCTGAGTTCAAATCCGACCTCAGACACTTGACACTTACTAGCTGTGTGACCTTGGGCAAGTCACTTAACCCTCATTGCCCTGCAAAAAAAAAGAAAAAGAAAAAAAGAAAAATCAATTTGATAGTTGAGTGGAGGAGGGAATGGAGTGGGAAAGACGCGTGGCAGGGAGAGCAACCAGCACACTGCAGTGATACTGCTGACATGCAATTATGAGGGCCTGCACCAGGGTGGTGGCAATGTCAAAGGAGGGGACAGAACATAGGCAAGCAATGTTTTAAAGATAGAATTAATGGGTCTTGGCAACTGATTGGATATGGGGGATGAGAGAGAGATAGGAGTCTAAAATGTTACCTAGATTTTGAGCATGGGTGACTAGGGGGATGGTGGTAACCTTGATAATATTATAGAAGCTAGGAAGAAGGGTGGGTTTTGGGGAAAAGATAACACATTCAGTTTTAGGCATAAGTTTAAGATGTTTCTAGGACATTCAATTTGAGATATCTAGTAGGCTCTCAGAGATTGGAGGTCAAGATTTCTTAGGAACCGGATCAGTACATTTGAAAACCATCAGTGATGACAATTTAATCCAGTGGAAATTCTGAGGTTGCCAAATGAAATGGTATTGAGGGAGAAGAGAAGGTGTTCCAGGACAGAACCATGGTGGTATGAGTTGAAGGAAGACCCAGCAAAGGAGATTATGAAGAAAGAATCAAAAAAGCAGGAGAAAAATCAGGAGACAGTCACCAAAATCTAGAGTATCAAAGTGAAGAAAATGATGGACAGTGTCAAAGGCTACAGGGATGTCAAGAAGGATGAGGATGGAGGAAAAGCCATTAGATCCAACAATTTAAGAGACCATTGGGAGAGAAAAGTATCAGTTAAATGATGAGGTCAGACTGCAGAGTTAATAAGAGGAAAGGAAGTGCCAGGGATGCAAGGACAAATAAGACAATTCCTGCACAGAAGGAGCTTCTGTTCTGCTGGGGAGGATTCACAAATGTTCACAAATAAGTCAGTGTAAAGAACTGACTAAATATATGCAACATAGTTTCAGGAGAAGTGAAAGAGCAATCAGAAGAAATCTTGTTTAGGAAGAGATGTTGCCTGATCAGAGCCTTAAAGAAATCTGGGATTCTAAAAGACTGAAGTGTCAAAGGCATGCACTTATGAAATGGAAGATAGCCTGTGTAAAGGCGAGAGATGCATGATATACATGATAATATAGAGGGAAGAGCAAGTTCTTGAGATTAGAGTAATAGAATAAGTCTGGAAGGGTAGCCTGGAGGCAGATTGTGAAGGGCTTTAAGTGACAGAGGCATTTGTATGTCATCCTAGAAGCAACAGACAGTCACTGATGTTTCTTGATCACAGGGAGTGAGGTGGTATTTATTTTGGCAGCTCTGAGGAAGATAGATTGGAGGGGGAGAGATTAGTTATTAGACCAATTAGGAGGCTGTCCAAGAGAGGGTGATGAAGACCTGAATGAGGGTGGTGATCATATAGGTGCTGAAAAGGGACAAAAGTGGAAGCTGATGTGAAAACAGAATTGTTGACTATGGCTCCAGGGTTATTAAACTGATTTCAATGGAAAGTTGGTAGTGCTCTTATCTGAAATAGGAAAGTCAAGAGGGAGAGTGTGGGTTTAGGGAGAAATATACTGAATTTTGTTTTAAGTTTGAGTCATTTGAGGACATCAAAGCAGAGATGTACAAAAGGCTGTGGGTGAAAAAGGACTGGAGCTCAAGAGAGAGATAAAGTCTGTATTTTAATCTTGGGGTTATTTACATAGAAATTATAATTGGACCCATGGGACTAATGAGATAGCTGTTATTTTTTTTCTCGTATCTGATCCAAATTTTGTGCTGTAACTCCCTCCCATTGTTTTTGTTTTTGCCTTCTGTGTCTAAGCAAAACAAGTCTTACTCTTTTTCCACATAAAAGAAAGCCCTCCAAATATAGCACAGCTGTCATGTCTCGCCTAAGTCTTCTCTTTCCTATCCTAAGTATCTCCACTTCCCCTTGGATAATCTTCACTAATTCAAACATTAATCCAAACACTAAAAGCACTAATCCAACATAGTTCCCAATTGTCTTACCATCCTCATTGTTTTCAGCAATAGAAGCTCTCCTGAATCCCTTCTTAAATATGGCGCACGGTACTCCAGATCTAATCTACCTAGACATCCTAGGCAATCTGTGGGTCTTAGTTACCTCATTTGGGTTACAAATACCATATGTGGTCTATGTGGTGAACAGAGAAGTGAGCAGAAGAGGAAGATGGTTTGTTGTATCATGATTGTTACAGTTGTTGAGTTAAATCTTTCCTGTATAAATAAATAAATAATAATAATAGCTGATGTTCAGAAGCCTTTATAGTTTCAAAATGTTTACAGTGGTCTTTGGTGCTCTTACCTGTGAATTTCTCTGTGACTCTTTTCCTAACAGGAAGCCTTAAAGCACAATATAATCATGAATTGTTGTTGTCTAATGTGATTGTATCTGTAGGGCCTTTCTCCAAAACTGGTTCCAGGTACCTCAGGAATTTGTGCTCCTAGATGTTCCATGAAGAGATTTAAAGGTTCTGGGGTTGCCTACCACCCTGGTATCTCTCCTAGTTGTGTATGTGCAGTCTTGCATGTGGGAGGTAGAAGAGGTACAACCATGGGAAGAGATGGGAAGAGTGGGTTTTGGGTGGTTGACAGGTTGGACTGGTACAGCCGGCCTCTTGTCCATTGAGGAAACTCAACTCCTAGGGTAGCTGGGGACTAAGGGGAGGGGAGGTGCAGGGGATACAGGATTTAGAGGCAAGTTAGTTTGTTAAGGTAGCATGAGATAGTGGATATAGAACTGGACTTGTAGTCAGGAAGACTTGGATTGGAATCCTACCTTTGACACTTACTGGTTTCATGACCCTGAACCCTTGAAATCTCTTGGCCCCAGTTTTCTCATCTATTAGAGATGTTAGCAGCTTCCTTAAACCACACCAATAGCCAGTAGAATTAGCTCTGGTTTTCTACAGTTATGGCTCTTCCCTCATCATGGCCTCTGACAGCATCTGTCTCTTCTTTAGCTCATTCAGCCATTCTTCTTATTCTGAATCATGGACATATGGACTGAACTCAGACCAGTCAAGTGGCTCAGCTTGAAGACTGGAATAATCCTAGTGGCACTTGTAGACCATCTAGCTGAGAAGTTTACTTGATAATAGTGTGGAAAGTATACTCAGCAGGGATGGAACATTGGTTTATTCAGATGCCGTCCCCTGCCTCTGTATTGGCCATAGTGGTATGGCCAGTCATTAGTGTGGGTCAAGCTTCTCATGCACTAGGTTTTTGTACTTAGGTGACCAGGAAGCCATGTCAGTGGTTTGAGCCTTTGTCCTCTGGACCAATGAAGTGTCAAGAATGATTTTATTGCCTTTAAGTACAAACTAGCCAGCCTATGTGGCATAGACCTCAGTAGATGTCACCCCAGAGATACTCTGATTGTTACTTATAGAATCATAGACTTTGAGATGAATGGGATCTTAGACAATATCTATCCCAATCCTTCTCATTTTCTATTTATAGATGGAGAAACTGAGATCCAAGGAAGTAAAATGACTTGCCCAAGATCACGCAGATGGCAGGACTAGGATTTAGGTCTGCTGGTTCCTTGTATGGTGCTCTTTAATTATGCCATAATGGGCAGGTCACCTGAGGACTGTTTGATCATCTTTGGATTAGAAGATGAGAGTATTGAGAGACAGGCAGGCAGGCAGGCAGAGAGAGAGAGAGAGAATGCATGCACACGCACACACCCATGTATGCATACATGGACATATCCACATAAATGACTGGCGAGAAAAGCTTCTGTATACAAGGAAAGGGGCATATGTTTGTGACAGTCTTAGCTCTCTATAGGGCTTTTCATTATGTTAGGAAGGTAATAAAGGGAAGGGGAAGGTAAAGAAGGAAATAAGCATTTATATAGTGTCTACTATGTGCCAGGCACTTTGCTAACCACTTTATAAAATATTCTCTCATTTGATCCTTAGAACAGTCCTTACAATATAGGTGCTTTAATTTCTTTGTTTTATAGTTGAAAAACTGAGGCAGATAGAGGTTAAGTAACTTGTCCAACTAGTAAATGTCTGAGGCAGGATTTGAACTCAAATCTTCCTGACTTTAGGCCCAGCTCTCTATCCACTGCCTTACCAAGTTCTTGATGGAGACAGAGAGGTGAGAAATTGCAAAACTATTTCAGCATGAGTCCAAACAGGGGACTGTAAATTATGAAACATCAGAATTTCAATAAGAAGACTTGACAGGGAGGAAGGGGCTAAATTGAGAAGAGAATTAAACACCAAATAGAGGCACGCATATTGATCCTAGAAGCAATAGACCGTTCCTAGGGTTTGAGGTGACATGATCAGCTGCCATGTAGGGAAATAACTGGCAGCTTTGTGGAAGATGGACTTGATTCAGGGAGACCAAACTGAGATCACAATAGCCCAGAAGGGATGAGGGCCCAAACAAGGACAGTGCCTGGGTGATTATTCAAAAGGTGCAGAGAGTGAAGGATTTGGCCATGATTGGATATTATGTTAAGGTGAGTGAGAAGGAGGAGCTGGTGATGTCCTGAGGTTGCAGATCAGGTGATGGGAAGGATGGTAGTTTCCAAGACAATAATAGGGAAGTTAAAAGAGGGGTGCTTTGGGCTGGGAGGAGAGGAATAGAAAATGTCCAAGTCAGAGTTTGTGCAATAGGACTGGAATATACGAGAGGGACTTGGGCTGACTATAGAGTTCTGGGAACCTCTGCCCTGTGTAGCCTCCCCACCACCCCAGAGCTAGGTGGTCTAATGTGGATGATGAATCAGCTAAGGAAGACTAAGAACAATCCGTTAGAAAGGCAGGAGGAGGGGGAAGCTAGGTGGTGCAGTGGATAAAGCACTGGCCCTGGATTCAGGAGGACCTGAGTTCAAATCCGGCCTCAGACACTTGACACTTACTAGCTGTGTGACCCTGGGCAAGTCACTTAACCCCATTGCCCTGAAAAAAAAAATAGAAAGGCAGGAGGAGAAGCAGGAGAGAGCAAAAACCCAGAGTGGAGAATAGACAGGAGATGATGATGGGTGGTGACCTCACTACACAGAGAGAGGGCAAGGACTGTGAAGATTGAGAAGAGACCATGAAATCTGGCAAATAAGAGATTATCGTTAACATTGAAGAAAAGAAAACATCGCAGGGGATCTAGAAGAGTGAGAGGACAGGCAGTGGAGACTGTGCATGTAAGAGGGTTTTTTTTGGGACAGGGAGCTTTCCACATGTTTGTGGGCAAGGAAGGAACCAGAAGAAAGGGACATCATGTTTGAAGCGGTATGTTGGATAAAGTAAGAGGGGATGGGATCAAGGTGCATGGAGAAGAATCAGCATTTGCAAAGCCATGGGCCACCTCTTCACCAGATACAGGAATAAAGGAGGAAGTGTTGGAGGCGTGGGAGGGGGAAAGCTGAGAAACTGCGAAATGAAAAAGAAAGGAGAAGAGAAAATTTTTTATTTTTTTTCCTGCAAAGTATGATGCAAACGCCTCAGCGAAGAGAGTGTTGGGAGGAGGGACTGTTGGAAACTTGTTGGAACACCCTTTGTGAGGAGGAGGGTAGAGGATCATTTAATCAGTAAGTTAATCAGTATATATTTATTAAGCATCTACCATGTGCTAAGTGCATCTTGGTGGTGTCGTAGACAGAGACCTGAATTCAACTCTGTGCAAGTCAGTTAACCTCTCTTGACCTCAGTTTCCTCATCTATAAAATGGGGGTGATAATAGCACCTATTTCTGGGTGTTTGTGAGGATAAAAAATAATAATTGTAAAGCTCTTAGCATAGTGTCTGGCACATTGTAAGTGCTATATAAATGTTAATTATTGGGGCAGCTAGGTGGCTCAGTGGATATAGCACTGGCCCTGGAGTCAGGAGGACCCGAGTTCAAATCCGGCCTCAGACACTTAACACTTACTAGCTGTGTGACCTTGGGCAAGTCACTTAACCCTCATTGCCCAACAACAACCAAAAAAAATGTTAATTATTGTTATCATCTCATTTTATCCTCATGAAATTGATGCTGTTATTGTTATTGTTTCCATTTTATAGTTTAGGAAACTGAGGTAGACAGGTTAAGTGATTTGCCCAAGGTCATAGCTAGCTAGGAGATGTCTGAGGCCACATTTGAACTCCGGTCTTTCTGACTTTCAGTTTCAGCCTTCTGTGTATTATGGTGCCGCCATGGCTGCCTTAAGCAGTTCTTTTCTGCTTCATAAACACCTCCCCCTGCTTGCTTCCTCCTCAGAGTGACCTAAGACTCCGTTTTGAATGGGCTGTTGATTGACAAATGCTGAGCCCTCTTCCATGAGGCTGGGATTCAGCAGCTGGCAATCTAGATACAGGCCTCTTTCCAAGTTGTGCCTCATCTAGGTCCTTTGCTAACGTTCCATTTTCTGCCCTTGCTAATAGAATCTCAACAGTCTATGTCTAATTTCTGGAAAATGATCCATTTGCTTAGTACCCACAGGCTCATCATCAGTTTTCTGGCTGCTAGGTAATGAATTCTTTAAGAAAAAAGATTACTGGGGCAGCTAGGTGGCACAGTGGATAGAGCACTGGCCCTGGAGTCAGGAGTACCTGAGTTCAAATCCGGCCTCAGACACTTAACACTTACTAGCTGTGTGACCCTGGGCAAGTCACTTAACCCCAATTGCCTCACTAAAAAAAAAGAAAAGAAAAAAGATTACAAAATGCCCATTAGTCCTGTGTGGTCTGGTCCTCTTCTGCTTCTTCAAATCAAATGAGATCATATTAGTCAATCACTCAGCACACAATGCCTAGCGCTAGTTCCCTCTCCTTCCCCCAGCCCCTTTCTGTAATGACAGTGGCAGAAAAGGAGGTGTTTTTAGACAGTTTATAAAGATGAGTTTAACTGCTTATACTTTAAATGTTACGTCCTTATCCAATGAACCATGAATAGACACACTACTGGAGAAACTGAATAATGTCTGTAATTTGTATTCTTACTCTAAGTGATTAAAGTAGAATACTGAAGCAAGTTCTAGCTGAATGGAAGGGTGCCCCACAGCCTCTCCTTTGAGTAGGAATTGTCATGTTTTGTTTTGTTTTGTTTTGTTTTTGCAGGGCGATGAGGGTTAAGTGACTTGCCCAGGGTCACACAGGTAGTACGTGTCAAGTGTTTGATGCTGGATTTTAACTCAGGTCCTCCTGAATCCAGGGCCAATGCCTTATCCACTGCACCACCTAGCTGCCCCCCACAATGTTTTCTTGGTTCTGCTCTCTGCACCATACATCAGTTCATACAAGTCTTTCCAGGACTTTCTGAAATCATCCTGCTTGTTATTTCTTATAGCACAATAATATTCCATCACCATCACATATCACAGCTTGTTTAGCCATTCCCCAGTTGATGGGCATTCCTTTGATTTCCAATTTTTAGGCACCACAAAAAGAGCTGCTAGAAATACTTTTGTACAAATTGGGTATTTTTCTCTTTTTGGGGATGTCTTTGGGATATAAACCTAGCGGTGGTATTGCTGGATCAAAGGGTGTGCACAGTCCTATAGCCCTTTGGGCATAGAGGAGCTTTCTTTCATCTTCAAAATGGCCTTACCTACTGGCTACTTATCTCTTGTCAAACACATGGCTGAATTTCCTCTCTCCAGAAACTTGATTTGCACGGCCCTCATTCTTTTTTTTTTTTTTTTTTACAGCCCTCATTCTTTGTTTGTTTGTTTGGGTTTTTTTTTAGTGAGGCAATTGGGGTTAAGTGACTTGCCCAGGGTCACACAGCTAGTAAGTGTTAAGTGTCTGAGGCCAGATTTGAACAGGTACTCCTGACTCCAGGGCCCGTGCTCTATCCACTGCGCCACCTAGCTGCCCCTCAGCCCTCATTCTTTATATCTTGTTTCCTCCTTTCATAGGCACACTCCTAGAAAAAGCCACCTACCTACATGCTTTATTACTACTACAACAACAACTGTTATTATTATTAGCATTTTTTTAGTTCCTACTATGTGCCAGGTACTCTGCTTGGCACTTTACAAATATTTTGTTATTTGATTGTCACAACAACCCTGTAAAAGAACTACTATTATTTTATCAGCAGACAAAGATTAAAGGATTTGCCCAAGGTCACACAGTAAGTTTCTAGGGTGGGATCTGAACTAGAGCCGTCTTGAATCTAGGCCCAGCACACTATTTACTGTGTCAACTAACTGCCTCCATTTCCTTTCTTCCCAGTCACTTTGTAAAAATGTTTATTTTTAATTTAAGGAATAAAACAAGAATTTCTATAATATAATACAATAGAAAAGATGACTGTACACAAAACTGCAAATCTACTATGTACAACTTGCTAGTTCTTTTCAAATATACAACAAAATTATCAAGTAAATTTCTTTTTTTTCTTCCCTCTCTTCCCTCCCTCCCCTAGAGATAGCTACCATTAGACACAAATATACACACACATACACACACACTCACACACATACACACAAATATATGTATACATATATATGTAAAATTATTCTATACATATGTTTATCAGTTCTTTCTCTGGATACAGATAAGTGTATCTTTTCAGATGTATTTATAATAGAAGAACTTATTCACTCAAAGTCATTCTTAAAACAATATTGCTGTTACTATATACAATGTTCTCTTGGTTCTGTTCATTTTGCTCTTCATTATTTCATGCAAGTCTTTTCATGTTTTTCTAAAATCACTGAGCTCATCATTTCTTATAGCTTAGTAGTATTCCATCACAATCATACCACAACTTGTTCAGCCATTTATTTTTCAATTGATTCCCAGTCACTTTTCAACCTCTTTCAGTCTTGTTTCTGGCCACAACACATTCTCTCCAGTGTTATCAGTGACCTATTGATTGTGACAGCCAGTGGCATTTTCTCAGTCTCCAGTGAGGTCCTTACTGACTTCATCGCAGCCAACTCTTTACTTCTGGATACTCTTTCCCCACCCTGGATTTTAATTTTTAAAGCTTTTTGAAAAAAAAATATTTTATTCTTGTCTCACTTCCAAATACATCCTCCTTTCCTTAGGCAGCCATCCATCCACTGCAACAAAGAGGTTTAAAAACAAAAAGAAATAAAAGTAGTTCAGCAAAACCAGCTAACATCCACAAAGTCTGATGGCATATGCAATATTTCATTTCCATCTTCCTCCACTTCTGCAGAGAGGATGGTAAATTTTCTAAGTTCTCCTCGAGAGCCACACTTTTGGTCATTATAATTCCACAATAATCAGCGTATTTCGTTGTTCTTTTCCAACCTAACAACCTAAGAGGTTGTTATCGCCATCTTGTGTATTGTTTTTCTGATTTTGCTTACTTCACTTTGCATTGGTTCATGTAAATGTCTCCTTGCTCATCTGGGTTCATCATTTGTCATTTCTTATCATGCAGTAATCTTCCCTTACTTTCATGGACTACAATTTGTCAGGCCATTCACTGGTTGATTCCAATTCTTTGTTACTACAAAGAGTTCTACTCTGGATATTGTGGTGTCTATGGAAGCTCTTTTTCTGTATTTGATCTCTGGTGGGATCTCTTCCTCCCTGGATTTACATGGCACTGCTTTCTCCTTGATTTTCTTCTCACTCGTCTGCTTATTCCTTCTTGTCTCCTTTGCTAGGTCAATTCAGCAAATATTTATTGAGCACCTACGATGTTCTGGGCACTATACTGGAGATTGGGAAAGATAACACAATCGTGTGTGTGTGTGTGTGTGTGTGTGTGTGTGCGTGCGTGTGCGCGCGCACGTGTGCACACGCGCGCTCATGCACGAACACTGCAACAAAATACAAGGTCAATTTTGGCAGGGAGATGGGGCACTAAAAGCTGGGGAAATCGGTAAAGGCTTCTTTTGTCACTTGAACAGAGATCTGGAGGGAAAAAGGAATTCTTAGTGGTGCAGGTGAGGTGAAAACATATTCCAGGCCTGGGAGATAGCCAGTGCAGAGACATACCTGGAGACAAGAGGTAGTGTGTTTTATGTGATTAAATTATGAATTCTTTGAAGTCGAGGGCTGTCTTTTGCCTCTTTTTGTATCCTCAGCTATTAGTTCAGTGCCTAACATATCAGGTGCTTAATGAATGTATGAATCAATAAATAAATAAAATAATTAATTAATAGATATATATATATATTTCTATACACACATATGTATGTATACACACATATACATGTATATAAAATAAATGACTGCACACATACACATAGACAGATAAAGCAGCCGGGTAGCACAATGTTTAGAGTACAGAGCCTGGAGTCAGGAAGACTCCTTTTCTTGAGTTGAAATCTGACCTCAGATACTTATAGCCGTGTGACCCTGAGTTCCTCATCTGTAAAATGAGTTGGAGAAGGGATTGGCAAACCATTCCAGTATCTTTGCCAAGAAAACCCCAAATGGGGTCACGAAGACTCAGATATAACTGAAATGATTAAAAAAAACAACAGTGTGTGTGTGTGTGTGTGTGTGTGTGTGTGTGTGTGTGTGTAACTTAATTTGAGGAACAGCAAAAAGTTCAATTTTGCCAGACACTAAGTGTAAGAAAGGGAGTGATGTGTAATGTAGTAGGGAGGAATTAGTTTCTATTCCGCCTGTGTAGTTTATGTAACCACGGAAAGTTAGGGCAAATAACAGAGGCGTTAAAGTGTTAAGTAAAATGTTAAGTCTCATCTGTACTCTGCCCTCTATTTATGGAACATAATGAGATTTCCCTGCTGGAAATGAAAGAGCACTTTGGCTTCCTAGCTCTGGAAGCAGATCGGGAAGGAAGCCACTTAAACACACAGAGAAGAGAGCTAACCATGTGTTCAAGAGAGAATTAGCCCTGGCACTCAGGAGGCCTGATGAGGAGAGGAGTGTGCTTGGGAATCCCTACAAAGATGCTGCATCCAGGGAGAGAGTGTCAGGAGAAGGGCAAGAATATCAGGTCCTGCAGTACTGGAAGCATGAGTTGTTTTGGCCATATATGTTTTCTATGCTTTGGGGGGAGCGGGGGGAGGGGGGGACAGTGAGGGTTAAGTGACTTGCCCAAGGTCACACAGCTAGTAAGTGTCGAGTGTCTGAGGCCAGATTTGAACTCAGGTCCTCCTGAATCCAGGACTGGTGCTTTATCCACTGCGCCACCCAGCTGCCCCCCACGTATGTTTTCTATGTATTTTCTTCATTACCAGGGCCGCTTTAAGCTAATTGCATCCATTGGCTAACTATTAAAGGAAAACACGCTGATGGATGTTCAAGAACTGTAGTTTTAGGAGTGAAGACCCCACCTTGTGCCTGACCATGAATAGAACTAATCTGTGAAGGCAATTTTGAGTTGAGGCATTAGCCCCAGAAGGGGTTGGAAAAGTAGGTTGGGGCCAGTTTGTGAAGGACTTGAAAAGCTAGGAAGAGGAGTTTAGAATTGATTTTAAAGGCAGTTAGGGTGTATTGAATTATTTATGTTAACAGAGGAGAAATGCCACCTCATTGTCAGAGACTGGAGTAAAAAAGAGTGGGGGATGATGGGATCTCTATTTTCTCAGTAATAGATAAAATGAGGTCCTCAGTTGAGAGGGTATGGGATGTTTGAGGATTGAAGAGAAGTTTGGAAATAGCTTCTATGGGGAATCAGGGAGGAGTAAAATAATTTCCTTGTTGTAGTGAGGACCCAGGTAAAGTTAAATAAGATAATTTGTCATACAACCCCATCATCTTATTGACTGACTTTCTCCACTTCCATTTCGGGGCACGTGAGTCGTAAGAGAGAAGGTGCATGGTGGGACTAATCCAGGGTTGTAGTCTGGCAATGTGGGAATAATAGAGAGTGTAGTTGACTCCAGGACTGAGATTGGGAAGGGATGAAAATGAAATCAGAGCAGGGATAATGGAAAGAGAAAGTACTGAGGGATGGTGGGATTAGAGGTCTTGGTGTGAATGAAGAATACATTTAGGAGGGGTAAGGTGTCTGGGATAGGCACAGTGGATAAGAGTGCTGGGCCTGGAGTCAGGAAGATCAGACTTCAAATAGCTCTGCGACTTTGCGCAAGTCACTTTACCTCTGTCTGCCTCAGTTTCCTCATCTCTAAAATGGGGATAATAATGGCAGCTACCTCCCAGGGTTGTTATAAAGCTCACAGCATCTGGCATGTAGGAGGTGCTATATAAATCCTAGTTATTATGCATACAGTCAGAGAAGTATTGTCAATGCTTATTTCACAGGATTGTTTTGAGAATCAAATGCAACAGACATGAAAGTGAACTCAGTATCGTGCAAAGCACTAAAACTATGTAAAATGTTATATGTCTATAATTTTGTATAATATAAATGTTGTAAGGAGTTGTTCTCCTGAGTAACACTTTTATTATATTAAAGTAATAAAACTACATTTCTTTATGAACATCCTATATGTAATTGAAGACTATAGGAATCCAAGCTACACTCTCACTCGCTCTTCCCTGCTCCCCAACCCCAACCTAAATTACTTGGGTTTTTTATTAACTAGAGTGGAAAGTTGGCTGATAAATAGTAAGACTAGGGGAATAACACTAGGGAAATTCAAGATTCTGTCCACATCTCAAAGTATGGGGGACACAACAGTTAAATTTGTTGTCAATTTGATGACCTTATACTTGTAGCTTAAAAGTAAGGAATGGGAAATTATAACCGTGTGTTCAGATAAGCCCTCCTTGTCTGGGAAAAGTGAAGGGGTCTCCTTACTAATGGATGAAAGCATGTCCCTGTACTCCCACCTACTCCCCTGTGTGTTCGTTTTTCTCTTCCAGGCTGCTATCCTGACATCCGGGAGGCCACACTGTGGGTTCTACTGAGGCACTGTTACCTGGAAGTGACTCTGCAATGGATCAGGTTAGTCAAGCCTCCCCCAGTTGGATGGTAGGCAAGTGAAAAAGGAAAAGAAAGAAGCCACTCACAGGGGAAAAGGCAGGCAGAGATTGTTTCCTATTTTATGCAGATCCCTGGTGAGCCAATGGCCCATGGACTGACTTATGAAAACCCACACCCCTCCAAGGTGATCTATGTTTCACTGTCAAGGAAAATGACCTTGAAAAAATAATCTTGCCAGTGGAAAGAGCACTTTGGGGGCACTTACAAAATAAGGTGAAAATTAAATATTTGTTTTTACTTCTCAACTATATCAGGAATCTTTTGGGTGGTTTTTTAAAAGCTGGTAAATTTGGGACAGCTAGGTGGTGCAGTGGATAGAGCACTGGCCCTGGAGCCAGGAGTACCTGAGTTCAAATCCGGCCTCAGACATTTGACACTTACTACCTGTGTGACCCTTGGCAGGTCACTTAACCCCATTTGCCTCACAAAAAAAAAAAAAAGCTGGTAAATTTGTGATCAATGTTTACAGAGTTGTTAACTGAGTAAGGTGGGATGGGAAACTAGTAATAAAGGAGCTGCACTTATTGTGAAATGGAGCAGCTGGAGGTGCTGCAGTGGATAGAGAGCTGGACCTGGAGTCAGAAGGACCTGTGTTCAAATGCAGCCTTAGACACTTACTAGCTGTGTGACCCTGGGCAAGTCACTTAACCCTATTTGCCTCAGTTTCCTCTTCTGTAAAATGAGCTGGAGAAGGAAATGGAAAACCATTCCAGTATCTTTACCAAGGAAACCCCATATGGGGTCACTGAGTGTTGGACACAACTGAACAATAACCACAGAGAACTTAAGAGTACTTCTAATTGAGTACATATTCAGAAGATATCTATATAGAAATAACTTAGTGGGGCAACTAGGTAGCTCTATGAATAGAGCAATTGACCTTGGAGTCAGGAAGACCTGAGTTCAAATCTGACCTCAGACACTTACTGGCTATGTGACTCTGGGCAAGTCTCTTAACCCCAATTGCCTCAAAAAAAAAATTTTTTTAAAGGTCAAAGAAAAGAAAAAAGAAACAACATAGGATAATAAATAGAAAGATCACTAAATACCAGGGTTTTAGTTTTACCTAGGCCACTTATTTTGTGAACTAAAGCAATTTTTTTCATCTCTTACAGCCCAAGATGGATCATAAAAATGAGAGTTTGGGACTCTAAGATTCCTTTTATCTGAAAAAATTAAGTAATTGTGAAAATCCAAGATTAACCACAGCTTCACCTTCTTCCAGCTCATTGTCATTAATAAGAGGGATATTACATTGACCAAAAATTCTCCATAATTTGAAGAAGATTGGAGTGTTGTGTCAGAGGACAGTGTAACAAGTAAATTGTACCCACGAGATTAAAAGTTAAAGAAGGGGGCAGCTAGGTGGCGCAGTGGATAAAGCATCGGCCTTGGATTCAGGAGTACCTGAGTTCAAATCCAGCCTCAGACACTTGACACTTACTAGCTGTGTGACCCTGGGCAAGTCACTTAACCCCCATTGCCCCGCAAAAAAAAAAAAAGTTTAAGAAGACTAGAAAGGTTCAGAAAGGTCAAGGAGTGAAAAGCATAAAAAAGCACAAAGCGGCATAATTCTGGGAGATGATTGGACAATAATTCCATTTCCTAGTATAGATATTTATATTACAGTAATCGAGAATGTTGCAAAAATGTCTAAGTCATAGTGTTAGACGAAGAAAAAAACCAAAGTCTCCAAGCCAAAAGAAAATAGGTTTAATTGAGAGAGGGATCCTGTCTCCCAAAAAAGCTGATCTTAGGTCTAGGACCCAAAGACCTTGAGCCTCAGGAAGGAGGGATCCATATGGTCCCCAAGGTTATAGCATTATAAATACTATTAGTTATTTCTGTAATAAGCAAATATATAGTTGTGTCCTCTCATCTATTGGTCCTCCATATCATCATTGCTAAGTTACGTAGCTCATCACTTACAAACTTGCAATGTCATTTTGCACATTGTGGAAGTAGAAAACCCATCAAAAAACTAAGAAGCGGACATCTTGGGCCAAACTATCACATATTTATACCTCTCTCAGGTCATTTGATCCATTTTCAATGCCTTAATCAGGGTGTCGTTTTACATCTTAGTTTACCAGTACTGATTGGTCCATAGCAACTCCAGAGTAGCTATTTTGGGAATCCAACCTTTATCCCGATTGGTCCATCCTAACCACAAACTTTTATAGGAGGATGCTTTAATATATGAGAGGACAAAGCATTTACAGTCTATCTTGTATGAGAGGACAGAGTGATCCAACCATTTATAGCTTGCATAGAAGTAAATCATGTATATAAGTAATGGGAGAAATCTCACTCACATTGTCCCTCCTTTGATTCAAGAGACAAATACAAGCATTTGTCTCTTGAATCAAGAAGGAGCAGAGGTAGGGCAGTTAGGTGGTGCAGTGGATAGAGCACCGGCCCAGGATTCAGGAGGACCTGAGTTCAAATCCAGCCTCAGATACTTGATACTTACTAGCTGTATGACCCTGAGCAAGTCACCTCATTGCCCCACACCCCCCCCAAAAGAATTGTTAATTGTATAACAATATGTTGTTATAATTTCTTTCCAGTATATTCTCTTTCGTCCTTTTTCTTATGCCCCTGCCTCTTTATTAAGAAGGAGGAAGTGAGGGCAGCTAGGTGGTACAGTGGATAAAGCATCGGCCCTGGATTTAGGAGGACCTGAGTTCAAATCCGACCTCAGACACTTGACGCTTACTAGCTGTGCGACCCTGGGCAAGTCACTTAACCCTCATTGCCCTGCAAAAAAAAAAAAAAAGAAAGAAAAGGAAGAAAAAGAAAAAGAAGGAAGTAGTGAAAGAGAAGGCATGTGGTCATTACTATTTTTGCATAGTGACAGGCATATAGTAGGCTCTTTAAAAAAAATGCTTATTGGGGCAGCTAGGTAGCACAGTGGATGAAGCACCAGCCCTGGATTCAGGAGAACCTGAGTTCAAATTTGGCCTCAGACACTTAACACTTACCCTGGGCAAGTCACTTAACCCCAGTTACCAAAAAAAAAAATTAAAAATTAAATATAAAAAAACCCATAAAAAATGCTTATTTCTTTCCATTTTTTGCATGCTGCTTCTCTTAATTTTCTATCCCTAGCACTTAGCACAGTGCCTGGAATATAATAGGTACTTAATAAATACTTAATAGTTGATTGATTGATAGTAGTAAATGGGGAACCACAGGGTTTTTGAGTAGAAAAGTAATGTTATTTAGAGTACTGACTCGGGTAGCAGCATGAAGGATGAATTGGAGAGGTGATCAAAGTAGAAGCAGGAAGATCATTGGGCCAGACTTCTTATATTTTTTCCACTCACTACCCTTTTCGTCCAAAAAATTTTTACGCAACCCCAAGTATATAGGTATATAAAATAGGTATACGTAACCTTTTACTGTTGCCAAATTTTTCACAACCCCCACATTCAGTTATGTAACCCCATATGGTGTTGCAACCCACAATTTAAGAAGCTTTGGTCTAGGTCACTTTTCAGCAGAGGCTTAACCCAAAGAGATGAGTGATGAACCAGAGGATAAGAAGACTGGTCATACTCCTTCCCACCCTCCTACCCAAGCTAGACTTGTTTCCAACTCAATACTATCCCTTTCAATACTCCCCAGACCCTTACCCCTCCCAACTTAACCTAGTCAGGCTACACAGGCAAATTCCCACCACTCTCGCTTCTCCTCTAATGACCTCAAATCTTGTCCCCCTAGATAACCAGAAAGGCTTTGTGCTATTGAGCAGTGACCTATGAGTAAGAAAGGATCTTCCACCCTCCAACACACTTTTCATTATTCAGTGGGAAAGAAGGAATAAGGCTTGTGATTGCATTATCTTTACCCCCCTCCCCCCAAAATGCCAACCCTTTTCTGAACTCCCTGGTTTCCATGGAAGAAGCCATTTTTCTTCCAGTTTCATAGGTTCCATTAATCTTTAATTACCATACCTAATGCCCTTTTCTCAATCTTCATTTTTCTTGACCTTTCTATAGCAATTGGCACTGTTGATCACCTCCTTCTGGGTTTCCTATTCTCTCTATTGTTGTGACATTGTTCTTTTGGTTCTCCTGTCTGACCACTTAATTCTTTTGTTCAATCTTCATCCATATCATGCCCCCATATGGCTCCATCCTGGGCCCCCTTCTCTTCTCTCTATACCATCTCATTTAGTGGTCTCATCCGCTCCCGTTAGTCCAGTGATCATCTCTGTGCAGATGATTCCCAGATCTATTTATCCAACCCTAGTTTCTCTCCTGAGCTTCAGTCCTACATCACCAACTGTATTTTGGACATCGAAAACAGGATGTCACAACCATCTCAAACTCAACGTGTGTAACTCAGAACTCATCTTTTCCCCCAAAACCATTCCCTTTTCTCAACTTCCCTATTGCTATCAAAACTCCTATTATCCTTCTCATTCACCATATTATCATTTTACCTTTACAACATTTCTCATAGATGGCCCCTTCTCTATACTCATAAAGCCAGTTCTCTCTACCCTCATTACCTTACCTAGATTATTACAATAGCTTCCTTAATGCCCTACATGACTTATCCCTCTCCCGACTCCAATTCACTTTCCATTCCACTGCCAAAGTGATTTTCAAGAAGTACATGTTTCACCACTTCCCTCCTCAAAAAACTCCAGTGGTTCCCTATTGATAAGAGGATCAAATATTATTTATCTATATCCAATCCTTTTTTAAAATTTAATTTTTAAGTAAGTTTTATAATGTATACAATTATTAATATGGTAGTACATGCATTTAATTTATAAGCAAATATACATGTATGTTTAACAATTTTTTATGGATAGGGGAACATGGTAAAAAAAAATTGGAGACGGCTAGTCTGCAGCAAGAAATGAAGACCTGACTCAGAGTAGTTGAAGAATGAATGTGAAAAAGGGAACATATATGAGTGATATTGTGGACTTGGCAGCTGATTGGATGTCACGGCTGAGGGAGAGGGAAAGATCAAAGATGATTCTGAGATTAAAAACTCCTAGAACCGGGGCAGCTAGGTGGTGCAGTAGATAGAGCACTGGCCCTGGATTCAGGAGGACCTGAGTTCAAATCTGGCCTCAGACACTTAACACTTACTAGCTGTGTGACTCTGGCCAAGTCACTTAACCCCAATTGCCTCACCAAAAAAAAAAAAAAATCTCAGCTCTATTTTGGGGCAGCTAGGTGGCGCAGTGGATAAAGCGCCGGCCCTGGAGTCAGGAGTTCAAATCCGGCCTCAGACACTTAACACTTACTAGCTGTGTGACCCTGGGCAAGTCACTTAACCCTCATTGCCCTTAAAAAACAAAAACAAAAACAAAAAAAACTCCTAGAACCTAAGAATGGTGGTTCCATCAATAGTACTAGATAAGTTAGAAGGAGGGAGAAGGTATGTTGTTAATAGTTTTCCTTGGTTAGGGTATGAGGAGGTGCTGGGAGTTAAAGAGATGAGTCCATAAGATTTACTCAGGCAAAGATAATGGAGTAGGCTCTGCTGTCCAGAGGTTGTACAAGCTAAGACCTAAAAAGCCTTTCTGACACCCAAATCATTTCATTGTATGTATTGAGCAAGCTCAACAAACCCAGTCCAACCTGGCTAAGACCTTAGACAGTCCGTCCCAAAACTCTTAGTGCACTTTTGTTTAAGACTGATATTAAGAAAGTATTTAAGACCTTTTGGCCAAATGAGCAAATGCTTTTGAAGGCTAATCATGCGGCATTTTTTCCTCTGCAGTTAGGCAATGTGAACTTAGTACTGTGAGGATGTTTCAGTGTCAGAGCAGTTGCTAATTGGTTTCTTTGTTGCTCCAAGGACAATCGACCAACCAGCTTGCTGCTATACAACTTCCTACAATGTTCGAGTAACATCCTTTTCCAGACGGAGCTGGAGGATCTGGGCAGTGAGCTGACCAGGGTGGTCCTGCAGGGTCCTCATTGGGAGGACGAATATGAGCTGCAGACAGATGGCAATCGGTGCTATGTCGAGATGCCCAGGCCAGGAGAGTTCGGTAGGCCTCTTTCCCTGCCTTCTTTTTCCAAGCTAGTCAGAGAGCAGCGGAGAGTTCCTGGCTGTATATTTTACAAAACCACTGCCTCATATTTGTATGACATTTTCACATACATTTTCTCCCTTGATTCCACAAGAACTTGGATTGAAAAGAGGGTTAGGTATGATTTCTATTTTGAAGATGAGGAAAGAATCCGAGGGAGGTTACTTACATAAGATCACATATAAGGTGTTACGGAGTATAACTTGTTTCATGCTTTGTTATTTATGTGTTTAGCACAGTGCAGGCATGTAGGTACTTATGGATTAATTACATATGGCTATAGATTAATAGATATCATATAGATATGGATTAATATAATGTATAACTATGGATTAATATAATATGTAATATAACTATGGATTAATTACATATAGCTGTAGATTAATCCCTATAATATAGCTACAGATTAATTACATACTAGCTATAGTATAGTTAATGAGAGGGACAGCTAGGTGGCACAATGGATAAAACACCTGGCCTGGAGTCAGGAATACCTGAGTTCAGTCTAGCCTCAGACACTTACTAGCAGTGTGACCCTGGGCAAGTCACTTAACCCTCATTGCCCAGCAAAACAAAACAAAACAAAAAAAAAAGAAAGAAAGAAAGAAAAAGAAAAAAAAACTTAAAAATCAAAGGGACAGCTAAGTGATACAGTGATAGAGCTATTGACCCTTGAGTTAAGAGGACTAGACTTTAGATCCATTCTCAAACACTTACTAGTAGCTGTGTGACCCTGGGAATGTCACTTAACCCCAATTGCCTCCACCATCCCCCCACCCCATCAAAATCCCCTCTTAGCCTGAGGCTTCACTTCCTGAGCTTTTGCCTTTGATGCCCCAGAGCTTCCCATTCCCATCAGCCCTGTGACCTGTGACCAGAGACTGAACACCTCTTTCAAAAGGTTAGATTCTTGGAGAGAGGAGATGCGGCTTCTTGTCCATTATAATATATGTTTTTTCATTTCAAATGTTATATTCCCAGTTTTTGCCTCTGGGTCTTAAGATGGTATGCAGACCATCTCATATTCAACCCTTCCTGAAAATGTTCTCAGCAATGGATTATTTATCATTTTTGGTAAATAATCATCTATTTGACATTGCAAAGGACAGCCCCCTAACCACTGAACACACGATGGGTCAGGGAGGAGCCCTAATCATTGTCTCCATGGCTCTGACCATCTGTGAATGAGGCTAGATATTCCAGAACAGTCTCCAGATGCCTCTTCCAGTTCTAAGAGCTGCCTTGGGCCTTGGGTTTTGAGTCAGCTTGGTATAGTGATTAGGACAGCAGACAGGGTGTCAGATGGTTGTAGGAGAAGATCTGGGTTCTAGGAAAGACCCTGTTACTTACTAGCCACAAGATTGAACGTTTTGAAAATGAGATTAAGTTAAGTCAGTTAAATTTTGTGCACTTGAGGGCCCTCATCTGTAAAAAGTTGGAATAATAATTCCTACATTACCTGTTTCCTAGCGTTATTGTGAACAAAGTGCATTAGAATTCTGAGCTGTGTTGGCTGGGTCTCTCTGGATTGGGTGAATGGTCCTCCCTTCCTAACCCGTCCCTGTATGACCATAGGGGGCCCAAAATGACTGGGTGCCTAACTTCATTGTAATTCAGACTGCAAGGCTGCACTTCTCTCCAGTGTATATTAGATCTCATATCCCAAAGCCTGTTGGTGCTTCATGTTGCAAAGACCTCTGACATAATCAATGACTCTCTTCTGCATGCTTCTCTAAAGAGGGATACTTATTCTCAAGATATCCAGGCACCAGGCAGCTTCAGCCCTTATACTCTGAAAGGGCTTCATTCACTGTTTCAAAATAGGAAAGCAGCATTGTTCGCCTTACAAGATTCTTCTTCCTCATTAGCTGGGCCTCTTCCCCATTCAGGACTCAGTCTTTTCTCTTCTCCCTGTTTTGCTACACACTCACCTCTTTACCACACTTCTGATTTCTAAGGTCAAACTTGACCCAGAGTGTACTTGGAAAGCACCCAGTGGAGTTAATGTTGCCTGTCTTCACCATCTTCTGATCTGGTCAAGTAGATATGAAACTGCTGTCATGAGGACGACAGCCAGAAATGCTTGTGAAGCACCTGTCATGTGAAGGGGACGTGCAAAGAAAGGGGTGATGGAAGGGTAATAGATCCTATGGGAAAGAAAAATCCGGATACAACCAAAAGCATCTACAGGAAAGTAGCCGTACTTAGCCTGCTTAAGTACCTAGGATGAGTCCATATCCCACCTAGCCCCAGACATTCGGAATAGCTAGGAGCTCCTCTTCTGTTTTCCCCACATAAAGATGTTAACAACCATCTGGTCTTACCTAAATTCGGGGAGAGATTCACTTCACCAGTTATTTTCTTCCCTTGAACTTTGCTCATGTTTATGTCATTTCATTGGACCTAGTACCCTTCCCTTAGTCTCCGATATTGTTAATTAATTCCCCTTATTCTTTGTGTAATGATTGTATAAATAAGAGCTGAAATAGGTAGCCTGGACTGTTACTAACAGGGAAAGCCTTCTCTGGGTGATGGGAAGATAAAGCTCTCTCTCTAATTTGACTCTTTCCAACTTGGCTATTTGTAGAATCAGATTCAGAACGCCAAGAGGAAGTTATCCAGTGCATAGCGAGACAGCTCGCCCAGATGGGGGACAAAATGGAAAACAGTATCCAGCCCAACTTGGTAAATGACCTGATCCAGCACTTCAGGAACATGCATCTGGTAGCTGAGGTAAGAGAATAAAAACCTCTGTGCTTATCATGGAAAACATTATGTCTGTTCATCTTGATTAATTCTAAGAAATCAAGATTGCTTTATGAGGATTTGCTTAGTCTTTAAAGAACCAGCCTGATCTGCCCACATTCTGTTGGTAGGTTCAGATAAAGTTCCAGCCTGTAACACTTGGGACTAAAAGATATTGGAAAGATGGAATATTCCTTCAGCTGATCCTCATGGAGCTTGGGAATCCTATGATCCCTCACTATCTTAGTTGCCTTTTTAAAAAAAAAAATTCATTTGGATATTCCCAGTTTATCAATATCTTTTCCAATACATAGTTTCCATAGTGGTCTTGTCCAGGCAAAGCATAGCAAAACTGTTCTGGGTAATGGTAATAAAGAATAATAACAGCATTAAAAATAGCTCACATAGGGGCAGCTAGGTGGCACAGTGGATAAAGCACTGGCCCTGGCTGGATTCAGGAGTACCTGAGTTCAAATCTGGCCTCAGACACTTGATGCTTACTACCTATGTAACCCAGGAAGTCACTTAATCCCCACTGCCCCGCAAAAAAAAAGCAAAAAACAAAAAACTCACACATATATAGTGCTTACTGTGTGCCAGGTTGTGTGCTAAGCATTTTGCAAATATTATCTTTTTCTTTTTTTTTTTTTTTTTGGCAGGGCAGTGAGGGTTAAGTGACTTGCCCATGGTCACACAGCTAGTAAGTGTGAAGTGTCTGAGGCTGGATTTGAACTCAGGACCTCCTGAATCCAGGGCCAGTGCT
The DNA here is from genome assembly GCF_019393635.1 of Dromiciops gliroides. NCBI lineage: Eukaryota > Metazoa > Chordata > Mammalia > Microbiotheria > Microbiotheriidae > Dromiciops > Dromiciops gliroides. The sequence goes on along the minus strand of NC_057865.1, from coordinate 203,495,964 downwards.
TTATCCACTGCACCACCTAGCTTCCCCCTACAAATATTATCTTATTTGACTTCTGAGCACAGTGGCATTCAATGCAGCCTAAATGCAGCCATTAATGTATCTGTCTGCTCTATCAGACTGTTTATCAAGATACTAAAACTTTGAGCTATTTTGTAAATAGACTCCACTCTAGGCATGCCCTCTTTCCCCATTTTGTATTTGGAAGATGACTTATTGAGCCTGAGTATAAACTTTTACATTTATCTTTATTGTATTTAATTTTAGTAGGTTTGGACTGGTATTTTAAGATTTGGAGATCTTTTTGGATCACAATTCTGTCATCCAATATTTAGTTACCTATCCTACCTTTGTCATCTACAGATTTGATAGGTGTACCATCTACTCCTTTTCTAAGTGATTCTTAAGAAAAATGGCCAAGGAGAAATCCCTGAAGCACTCTATGATTACTCTTTAGGACTGGCTTGTCAACCAGCTCTGAATCCACATAACTATATTGCCATCTAGTGCCCATCTTTCAATTTTTCCACAAGAATAGCATGAGATGGGGGCAGCTAGGTGGCATGGTACATAAAGCACTGGCTCTGGATTCAGGAGGACCTGAGTTCAAATCCAGCCTCAGACACTTGACACTTAACTAGTTGTGTGACCCTGGGCAAGTCACTTAATCCCATTGCCTTGCCAAAAAAAAAAAAGAGAAAAAAAAGGATAGCATGAGACTTTGGTGCCTTTGTTAAATCTGTAATGCCTTGATAGAACAATCTAGTAACCCTTCCAAAAAGGCATTGAGGCTGGGCCAGCATCACCTTTTCCTGATTAAGCCAGGCTGGCTCTTTGTGATCATTTCTTCCTTATTTAGTTTTTTACTAGCCATTCCCACAATAATAATAGGTTCTAGAATTTTTCAAGAAATTGAAGTAAAACTCACTGGTCTATACAGTTTGCAGAATTCACCTTTTCTTTTTGGAAAATCCAAACATTTGCCTTTTTAAAATTGCACTGGGGGGGCAGCTAAGTGGTGCAGTGGATAGAACACCAGCCCTGGATTCAGGAGGACCTGAGTTCAAATGTGGCCTCAGACACTTAACACTTACTAGCTGTGTGACCCTGGGCAAGTCACTTAACCCTCACTGCCCCACAAAAATAAAAACAAATTGCACTGGGGGCAGCTAGGTGGAGCAGTGGATAGAGCACCGGCTCTGGAGTCAGGAGGATCTGAGTTCAAATTCGGCCTCAGACACTTGACACTCACTAGCTGTGTGACCCTGGGCAAGTCACTTAACCCCAATTGCCTCACCAAAAAAAAAAAAATTTGCACTGTGCATCTCCTGTTCTCTGTAGTCTTTAAGTGATCATTGATAGGATTTCAGTTATCACATCTTCCAGTTCTTCAGTATAGCAGAGATTCAGGTTATCTGTGATCTGAACTTATCAAAAACAACTAAGTGATCTCTTACTCTTATTGGCTACTTTTGTTATGTGATTCTCACAACAACTCTAGGAGATAGGTGCTATTATTATCCCCATTTTACAGATGAAGAAACTGAGGCTGAGGATGGTTAAGTGACTTGCCCAGGGTCACATAGCTAGTAAGTATGTGAGGTCAAATTTCAACTCAGGTCTTCTTGACTCCAAGTTGGACTGGGCCACCTAGCTAGGAAAACATGCATATGAGAACCAAAATGCTCTGCCTTCTCTTTATTCTCAGTTACTCTCATCCCTTATCCCCGAGCTGTGGTTCCATCCATTCATTGATCTTTTCAACTCCAAGCCTGTGATCTCAGGATGGCTCGCTACTCAGCTTAGATACAAATAAATATCCTTAGAACCACTTTCTCAGAGAGGAGCTCCCCTTAATTAGAGTGGGGTGGAGGTGGGGGGAGTGAAGATAAAAACCTTTTGCAGGGCAGCTAGGTGGTGCAGTGAATAAAGCACAAGCCCTGGATTCAGGAGGACGTGGTTCAAATTCAACCCTATACACTTGACACTTAACAGTTGTGCGGGCAAGTCACTTAACCCTCATTGCCCTGCCAAAAAAAAGAAAAAAAAGAAACAAACAGGAAAACTACATTATGATAAAGGTACCATAAATAATAAAGCAATAGCAATACTAAACCTATATGCACTAAATTGGATCTAAATTTTTAAAAGAAAAGTTAAATAAATTCCAGGTGGTAATAGATAGTACTACTATGATAGTGGGGGATTTAAAATTTTTCTCTCTCAGAACTAGATAAATCTAACAAAAATAAATAAGAAGTCAAGGAAGTGAATAGAATTTTAGATAAGCTAGGTATGATAAATATCTGGAAAGAAGTGGAAGGGAATAGAAAGGAATATACTTTTTTTCTCTCCAATATATGATAACCTTTACAAAAACTGACCATATACTTGGCATAAAAACTTTACAGTGAAATAAAAATAAATAAAATAAAAACTTTATAATTAAATACATAAAAGCAGAAATAATAAATACATACTTTTTATATTCAATACATACATTATATTCAATAAGGAACCATAGGAAAAAAAGATTAAAAACTAATTGGAGGGGGCAGCTAGATGGCGCAGTGGTAAAGCACCAGCCCTGGATTCAGGAGTACCTGAGTTCAAATCCGGCCTCAGACACTTGACCCTTACTAGCTGTGTGACCCTGGGCAAGTCACTTAACCCTCATTGCCCTGCAAAAAACAAAACAAAACAAACAAACAAACAAAACTAATTGGAGACTAAACAACATAATATTAAAGAATGAATGAATTAAATAACAAATCACAGAAATAATCAATAATGTCTTTCTCAAAAATGACAATAAAACCTATGGGGTTCAGCAAAATTAGAGGTGATATTAATAAAACTGATGTAAGAAAACCATTGAATTAATAAAACTAGGCATTGGTTTTATGGGAAAAAAAACAATAAAACAAATAAACCATTGGTTAATAGCATTTTTACAAAGAGAGAACATGTTCCTCCCTTTTTTTTCCTCTCTTTTTTTTTGTTTTCTTCCAAAACATGATTAATATGGAACTATGTTTTACATGATTGCACATTTATAACCTATATCAGATTGCTTACCCCCTCAGGAAGGGAAGTAGGGAGGGAGGGAATTTGGAACTCAAAATTTTTTTAAAAGAATGCTAAGAATGTTTGTTACATGTAATTGGGGGAAAAATAAAATATTAAAGAAAAAAAAAGAAACAGGAAGTAGACCAGTATTACTGAATCTTGGACCATGTGGAGAAGAATAAAGTGAAAAAGGCTTAAAAGGTAGAAAAGGAATAGGTTGTGAAGAACTTTGAAAGCCAAACAGGATTTTATATTTGATCCTAGAGGCAATAGGGAGCCACTGAAGTTTATTGAGTAAGGAGAGAGAGAGAGAGAGAGAGAGAGAGAGAGAGAGAGAGAGAGAGAGAGAGTGTGTGTGTGTGTGTGTGTGTGTGTGTGTGTGTGTGTGATGGTAAGACCTGAGCTTTAGAAAGGTCACTTTGGTAGCTGAGTGGGAGATGGAATAGGGTGGGGAAAACTTGAGGGTAGTGGGGACCAACCAGCAGGATTTTGAAGTAGCCTACTGATTGTTCTCCCTCCCTCAAGTATCTCCCTACTCCAATCTGTCTTCCACACAGCTGTCAAAGAAATCTTAAGAAAGCACAGATCTGGGGGCAGCTAGATGGCACAGTGGATAGAGCACCGACCCTGGAGTCAGGAGGACCTAAGTTCAAATCCGGCCTCAGATACTTAACACTTACTAGCTGTGTGACCCTGGGCAAGTCACTTAACCTCAATTGCCTCACCAAAAAAAAAAAAAAAGAGAGAACACAGATCTGACCATATCACCTCCCTTTTCAATAAACTCCAATGGTTCTTATCATCTCTAGAATCAAATATAAAATCCTTTGACATTCAAAGCTCTTCACAACCTCTTTCCTTTTCTAGACTTTACTTTCTAAACCTACCTCCCCTCGACCTGCTCTGTAATCTGGTGCCACGTGCCACTAAATTCCTTGTTTTTTCCTTGAACAAGACACTATCACCAGGCTTCTGGTGTTTTGTTGACTATTTCTCATACCTGAAATAGTCTCCCTCCTCATCGCTGCCTCCTGGCTTCTCTGGCTTTTTTCAAGTCCCAGGTAAAATTCTACCTTCTACAAAAGCCTTTCCTGATCCCCCTTAATGTTAGGGTCTTCTCTTTATTGATTATATGCAATTTATCCTGTATATATCCTGTTTGTACAGTTGTCTCCTCAATTAGGCTATGAACTCCTTGAGAGCAGTGATTGTCTTTTGTCTTTCTTTGTATCCCTAGCACTTAGCACAGTGCCTGGCACACAGTAGGTGCTTAATAACTTATTACTGTCTGACTATTCCAACTCACCAGGACCAGGGAATTGGAGAAGGGGATGGGGGTAAGGAGGCAGGGAAAAGAATGACAATGCAATTAGTGTGGAAAGAGTCAGTTAGGGAAGTTGTGTCATCAGGAGGAACCCAGGTTTCTGTGAATGCAAGAAGATGGAAAGAGTGAGAAAGGAAAAGAGCACAGTGGAGGGGCAGGGGATGAGCTTTAGAGTGAGTTGGGGCAGGGGGCTGAAAGAAATTGGAATAAGAGAGCAATCAGTGGGACAATGAGAATGGGGTTTCTGATAGGCTGGGGTTCAGAATCATTGGGATAAGGCATGATAGGATTATATGTTAATTATTAAGGAATGAATTCTTTTTTAAGTAGAAGTTTTTAATCTTTTTTGTCATAGACCCCTTTGGCAGTCTGGTCATACCCTTCTCAAAATAATAAATAAAATACATAGAATAATAAAGGAAACCACTTATGTTGAAATACAGTTGGGGGGGGGCAGCTAGGTAGTGTAGTGGATAAAGCACCTGCCCTGGATTCAGGAGGACCTGAGTTCAAATCTGGCCTCAGACACTTAAAACTTCCTAGCTGTGTGACCCTGGGCAAGTCACTTAACCCTCATTGCCCTGCAGAAGAAAAAAAAAGAAAAAAGAAATGCAGTTATCAAAATATTTTTAAAATAAGTTCCTAATTACCAGGTTAAGAATCTTTGCTATAAGGGATGGCTCTGTGGAAGAGGGAGGTGTAAATCAACAAAATTTTATTTTTAAAATGTGCTGCTATAAATATTTTTGTATTCACTGGGCCAGTCTTTCTCATCCTTGGGGTACATGCTGAATATTGGTGTCATGAAGTATAGCTTAGTGACTTTTTTTTTGGTGGGGCAATGAGGGTTAAGTGACGGGGTCACACAGCTAGTAAGTGTCAAGTGTCTGAGGCTGGATTTGAACTCAGGTACTCCTGAACCCAGGGCCAGTGCTTTATCCACTGCTCCACCTAGGTGCCTGCTTAGTGACTTTTTTAGGATAGTTCCAAATTGTTTTCTAGAACCAAGGCTTAGCTCTACCAATGTACATTAATGAGGACACTCCTTCCCACATCTCCAACATTATTTACCATCTTTATCATCTTTGCCAATCTGATGAATATAAGGTAAAGCCTCAGTTAATTCCCATTTTATTATTATTTGAAGCATTTTTCACAAGTTGTTCATAGTTCACATTCCAACCTTTAAAAACTTACCTTTTTTTCAAATATCATTAAACTGAACTCTTTGTACTTATGATGAAGCTTGGCCCTGGAATAGAGTTGAGAAAATATACTTCTTTGCAGAAGTCGGAGGTGATGAGTGTGAAACGTTGTATGTACTGTTTGACTTAGTTGATGTGTTGATTTTGCTAAAATTGCTTTTTCTTTTTTACTCTGTTTCAAGGAAGAACTAGATGGGTGGGTCAGAGGGGAGGCTATTATATTTGGAAGTGAAATGGATATTAAAACCAAGGATATAAAATTTTTTTGAAACTGCTCATACCATTGGTTGACCTATCTATTGGGATTAATCTTAAGTATTTGTATCAATTCTCTATCTTGGAGATTATGATACAAAGTTTTCCCAATTTGGCAACTTCTCCTTTTCTAGATTGTTGATTTTATTTATACAAAAGCTTTTTCGTTTTATGTACTCAAAATTGTCTTATGTTATGATCATTGCTATACCTTGATTAATTTTACCCCTAGCCATGGATCTTTAACTTTTTTATGCAAACTCCAGATAGAGAGCTCATGAACGTTTTGAAGCATTTTTTTTTCTTTTTTGGACATGGCTAATGCAGATTATTGTTTTGCATGACTATACACAACTGTAATGGATTTTGGTTTTTTTGACTTCTCAATGGGAGAGGAGGGAAGAAAATTCAGAATTGAAAATAAAATCAAATTTAAAATGAATAAATATTTGGGGGTGGGTTTTTTGACCTTCTACATTAAGGTCACTTATCTATTTGGAGTTTATTTTGATATATGACCTAAGATGTTGATCAAAGGCTAATTTTTGTGGAACTGCTTTACAGGTTTTTTAAAAAATCTTTTCCAGTTTCTTACAAGTTTTAATAATTTTTGCTAACAAACCTTGCTATGATTGAAGTGCACTTATTCTTGCTTATTAGATACCTATTTAGAATGCTTTCTTTTTGCCTTCTGGAGAAAAAAAAATGTTGGTTAAAGGAGTTCTGAACTTTTTTCTACTCTCTTCCTTAGGATAAGAGAAGATGCCTGGCTTCTACTATAGAAAAAGTGATGGAAACACAGACATTTCCTGTGGGCCTTGAGCAAGAGAAGGCTAAACTATTGCTAACAATGTTGTTGGCTAAAAAAGTTATGACCCATGCCCCATCCTTGTTCCGAAGCATCTTTTACATCACTGTAGATTACATTAACCAGAATCTCTTTCCCTACATAAGGGAGTTAACTGAAAATGTAAGTTCCAGGGATGTCACCTGACTTAGATTGTTGTGGGTCATCTCATGTTTATTTCTCTACGTACTCATTTTTATAAATCTCCTAAGAACTACAGAACCAAATCACAGGACAATTTCGGTTGATTATCCTCATTCCTTAAAAATGGCAGCCTAGCCTCTATTGGTTTAGAGGAATAAATGAACAAATAATTGAATAGATGAATGAAAAATGTATTTATTAAAGTATTACGTATTAATATTAAGTTGGAAGGGGCCTGGTTGTGAAGGGCCCTTAAATGCCAAATATGGAACTTTATATTTGAGTCTGGTGGTAAAGGGGGCCAATTGGAGTTTATTGAGTAAAGGGAGTGACTCAGTCAGACCTATATTTTAAATTCAATATGTCCAAAATAGACTCCTGGGGCAGCTAGTTGGTGCAGTGGATAAAGCACCGGCCCTCAAGTCAGGAGGACCTGAGTTCAAATCTGGCCTCAGACACTTGATGCTTGATACTAGCTATGTGACCCTGGGCAAGTCACTTAACCCTCACTGCCCCACAAAACAAAACAAACAAACAAACAAATAAATCAATCAAAAATCAAAATAGACTCATTCTCTTTCCCCCTAAACCCTCCCCTCTCCTAGCTTCTCTATTACCATCTTCCCAGTCCCTTAGGCTTGAAATCCTGGACCCTGTTGATTTCACACTATCTCTCGAATACGCCCCCTTCACCCCTCTGGCACTGACACAGTCTTTCCCAACTGATTTTCATAAAGCTCAATCCAATCATGTTGCCTCCCCCATTCTTCCACCCACATTCTCCCCATCTTACTCAATAAATTCCAGTGACTTGCTATTTCATCCAGGAGCAAATACAAGATGCTCTGTTTGTCATTCCAAACCCTTCATAACCTAGCCCCATCTCACACCTTACTCCCCCACCCCATACTAAGTCAGTGACCCTGGCCTCCTGGCTGCTCCATGAGCAAAACCCTACATCTCTCAGTTTGGGGCATTTTCTCTGAATGACCCCCATGCCTAGAATGCTCTCTATCCTCTGCTCTGACTTTTTATCTCCATGGCTTCCTTTAAGTCCCAACTAAAAACCTACCTTCTACTAGAAGTTGTCTCCCCATCAGATTGTACATTTCTTGAGGGCATGGATTTTCTTTTGCTTCTTTTTGGAGAGGGGGAGGGGGAGGGTGGAGAATGGGGAGGGGGGAGAGAGAGAGAGAGTGAGAGAGATTGAAAGATTGAGAGAGAGTAAGATGGGGGAAGAGGAGTTAGGTGTGTGGCAGCACAGCAGATTCCAAGCGAACTCGGGTCTGATAGAGAATAAAGACAGTTCAGCCCATTTGGGAGTTCCAAAGCCAAGATGGAAACAATGATTGTTCAAACCAGTCATGGACTACCCGTGCACAACATGCTCACCTCCCTACCAGTGGTTCTGGTGTCCTAACCAAAAAGAAAACTGATGCAGTTGAACTGAATTCTCAGGAAATAGGGCATTTGTAGAAGTTTGTTTTCATGCGTCAAGGAGATACAGGAAATGGTGTTGAATTCAAGAACATGGACTATCTCCCTTCTGATTTTCTGAGTTATTAGCAGAGACAATGGGAGTTTTGTCATGCTTCTGTTACAATAAATAGTGAGTTCACAAGCCCATACATGTGTAGGATAGATAAAGATGGCCAGGACTTATTTTTATTCTCTCACTTCACAAGGAGTTAGTACATTTTAAAATGAATTATCTGAAAGCAAGGAGGCCAGGAGAAATTCAAAGGAAAAAGAACTATTTAAACTCTTCCAGGGTATCTCATTTCCATAATCAAGTCCCTGAAAAATTTTAAAGGCATTCATTATGCTTCGTATCCTTTGCCAGGCTATCTCCTAAGTTATGAATCAATCTTCAAGTTAAAGTGGATACATCTTACCCAAGCATTTCATCTGAATGGAAAGGTTCCATGTATATCTTCATTATTTTTTTTAAACAGATGTCCTAAGGGATTTTACAGTTTCTATATGAACAAGCTGATTTCCCACCACTTCCTAATATTTGCTAATGATCCTTAAAACTAACTGCTTCAGGCTACCAATTGCATTTAGTTGCTATGATACTATTAAAGTACCATCTAACTGGTAGAGGAAAGATGTAGCAAATAATATAAGAACTTAAAGGCTAAACCAAATTGAGTTTTTCAAAAGTGGGCCCTGACAAAGTTCTTGTAATGTTGCTTTCAGCAACAAGCATCCAAGCTGTCAAGAGTCAAATGGATATGATGGTTATAGCAAAGATTATGGCCTTGAGATTTTTGTTACTGCCTGTCTCACTGAAGAAGCTGAGGGGCAGCTTTTAGTCTTTAAGTCAAAGTGCTTTAAAACTGTGACCCTTCCTAACAACCTACAGAGAATTGTGTTATGGAGAATGGCTGTCAAGGTGACCAAGATGTTTTTGCACACATCTCACATATAGCTTATGGGTCTAGAAAGCCTAAAAGGATTGAAGGGATATTAACTCACTCAGTAACATGGATTGGTTATCCTTAATAGGTTACTTCGAATAGCTATATTTATAGGGGCATGAGATGCCATGGCTGCAGCAGTCATGCAGATGAGAGGTTTCTTCTTTACAGTAACATTTTTTTAAAAATTCTAACTGCTGCTCTTATGTATGACCAGCAGCATCTGGTCATACATAATTACGTAATCACACCAGTAATTACGTTTAAACCCTAAGTAATCAGTGTGGTATAGTAGGAAAGAGTACTTGCTCGTTTTATGGTCAGAGGATCTGGATCCAAATTGTACCTCAGTGACCTGCTGTGATCTTGGGTACCCCATTGTAGAATAGAGAGGGTTAAACTTGCATGACCTCTAAGGCCTCATTCCAGCTCTAATTCTGGATTCCCAAAGAAAGAATTATTTCATTACAATGGTTCTAACTCTTGTGTTCTTATCCTTTTTTCTCTAGGCCATGGACTGAATGGATTACCTTGCAAAGGCCATGTACCCAAACATTTGTACTATTTAAAACCTGCTTTTTGGGAATGCAGTCCAGTGTCTGAAGGAATAAGAAGAGCAAATATTTTTAGATGTTGTATTGTAAGAATAAAGATATTATAAATGTAGACAAGATGCTGGGTTATTTGTTTTCCTGGATATTTAAAAAAACAGAACTTTTAAATTGGTGACTTAGTGGAGAACAGAAGTGGTTTTTTTTCCTCCTGTTCTCCCGAACTGAACTCTTTGTTACAATGCTAAGTCACCTGTTCTGTATTCATGATCCGGCAGAGTTGCCTTTAAGCCAAAGGTAGGTCATTTATTTCTTTTTCCTTTTTTTTGGCAGGGCAATGAGGGTTAAGTGACTTGCCCAGGGTCACACAACTAATACGTGTCAAGTGTCTGAGGCGGGATTTGAACTCGGGTCCTCCCGAATCCAGGACCAGTGCTTTATCCACTGTGTCACCTAGCTGCCCCCAGGTCATTTATTTCTTGACATAGGGTAGCACAGAAGTGTCCAACATGGGAAGCACAAGGCACTCCCAAGTGTGGCCCAAACTAGATTAAAATGTAATTAGGAAATATTTAACTAAATAAATAATATAGAATGTAGATAATGTTAGTATTTCTAAGCTGTCCATAGGGATCCTTATTTATAGGTTAGTGACACAATTTGTTTTTGAGTTTGATGCCACTGACAATTATGGACATCTATTGTTTACCACTAGTATAGCAGAAAAGAATAGAAAGCATCAATAAAGTTCCAGGGCTAAATTTCTGCATTATACTTGAAATTTTATTTGATGACTTGAATACAATTTTTAATAAATTCTATTATGATCTATCTCATTTTCTAGAATGTGGTGAAGACTTTATGTAACTTAATCATGTTTCAGTTTTGTATTGATACTTTTTATAATTGGAAATAAAAAATTTTAATTGTTTGTCAATGTGTGTGAAAACCATGGTTAAGATAGCAACATAAGAAAGCTGGAGATACTAGCCTTAAAAGACTAACCTTAAAAGACATATGTACTAGATGTATTGGAGTTTATACTCTAATGAAATTCATTTTAAAACCCTTGTGAAATAACTCATCACTCTGTGCTGAAAACGGACATGTCCAACAATGGTACAAGTGGCTAGTTTTCTGAGTCAATAACCATTAAAATATGTAATTAGGATAAGAAAAAAATGTGCATACTTTAAAAAAGAGTTTTATTGTTTATTAAAGTGCAACCTTAGGGTATGGCCTTAACAGCAAGCAGTGTTCCATCTAAAGGGAAGGGAAGGTTGGAGAAAGGATATACATACCCCTTAGAAATTAAATATATTCTACTAGGGGTGGAGAAAACTTCTTTAGCACTGAAGAAATAAATATTCTTCCTGTTTAAAAAACCAAATGGCACAAAAGGTTTTGAACTTTAAAGTGCTGCACTCGAACAATGGATTAGGCTGCATGGGTCATTAACAGCAAACTTCAACCAGAACTTAGTGAAAACAGGTGATCATGAGTAAAAAGGTTATTTAAAGGCCTCTGGCCTAGTTAATCACTACATTTTCTCTAGATGACCATCCTGGGCTTCAAAAAGCCAAGATTTTGTACTAAGTGGAAAGACTGTTCCTTTTTATGACAAGGGTCTCCTGGAGGGTGTTATGGACCACATACTGTGTAGCACATATTGCTCGATGCCTTTTCACATACTCTAATTTTGAGTCACATTATCAGCTCCCCCACTTTCTGCATACCTGGCTAACATAAAATAGCTAAAAAGGGGTACTTGTGAAGAGGCAACAATGATCAAAGAAAAGCTGAGGATTGTCTTCCCCGCCTTTCCTAACCCCTTGCTTCCAAGGCAATCCTAGTGACAGAAACCATTCTGACAACTCCAGAAGGAATTATTAGGAAATAGGCAGATTGTTGACATAGCCCTTTATGTTCACAGTCACTACCAGTTTAGAGTTCCCAGGTGCCGAGTCTGCAGGGATGACAATGGCTCTGCTTCGAAGGTGAGGATGACCATGGATCCAGTTCATTCCAGTTCACACACAACACTGAGACTTGTTCCAATGAGCCTAATCCAGCCAAGGGAATTTTTTCAGAGTGACCAAGAAAAGCTCATACTATTTGAGTTTTAAATGTAATCACTGTCATTTGAAAGGGACATGAATAAAGAAGCATCCTGTAAAATGGATTTCATCAGAACCCACACATGCCTTTTTTGTGGGTCATTAGTTTAGAATTTCAAGAAAAGGAAGACTTTTTTCTGTTTTGTATATCAATATTAAACAGGATTGGGCTCCAATCTAACAGCTTACTAAGAACATGCAATAAGTTGTAACTAAGCCAAAATATTAATGGTTTGAAAACCAAGCAAGCAGGAATGTTACTTCAAAGTCTAGTAACAAAACATGTGACCAACAGAATAGAGATCAGCAATAACTAGAGACACATAGGACAAGCATGGGGTAGTAGAAAGAGTACTGAGCCTGACCTCAACTAAAATCCCAGTTCTGTGTAAACTGTTTCATGTCAACCTCTGTGAACCTCAGTTCTCTTATCTATCAAATCCTCATAGGAATAAGAAATTAGAGAATTTAAGGCAATGGGCTCAAATGAAGCTGAAAAGCTAGATAGCTGTGGGGGGAAGTTCCCATCCTCAGACCTGGCTGGATTCAGTAAAGAGCAAACATCCTAAAATGAATATAGTGCCACGGTGTCACCAAATCGAGGATAGACACAGAAACTTGAATTAAAGGCTGGCTCTTCATTTTAAAGTCTCCATGAACAAGTAATTTATTGATGAAAATAAATCAATATTTATCACTATATGAGGGAGTCTGGCTGTTCATATGTTTTGTTCATTATGCATCAATATATTAAGTCCCTCAATTAGAAGAGGATGGGAGAAATTTTCAGCAAAAAAGAACAATTAAATATAAGTTGTTAACCATAAATTGCCAGTGATAGGGGAAGTGACTTAGATAATTCAAAAGGGCAAGCAATCTAGGCTATTTTTACAATAGATTCTGCTCCCCCGCCATGTTTTGTTTCAGTTAAGTGAGGATTTAACCACCAAATACAGACATAAATAGATCTATAAAAGAGGCACATAATAAAAATCTAATGCAACATGGTGCGCCTGTTATTAGTTATTAGTCTTGTTCCCAACTGCCATTATAGAAGTTACACTTCATAAAATTAATTTTCAAGACTTGAGTTCACACAAGATGTCAGCGGGTCACTCAGAGGGGCCAGAGGATTTTAAATTGGCCATGGATGGTGCCAATGTGAATAAATAAAAGTTGATTTTATCAAATTCATGGAATGGTTTGTTTCATTTGTTTCTCTTGTAAAAAAGACAAAAACCTCTTTCCTCCAAAGATGTTAGGTTTCTGGAAGCAAGACAGTGTACGTAGAATCATAAATCACTACAGACCTCATCAATTCCCGAATCTGACCACCATCATCATTGCTAGGAGAGGCTCAATTCTTACCTGAAATGAAATCTCAAGCAGGTACAGTAGCATTTCTCAAAGTCTGGCTTCGTTGACACTGTCAATTCACAGATATTTACACTGACTGGGGTCTATCTAGTGCCGTAAATTCTCTATGGGTAATAGAAATTGAGGGATGTCCCCAAAACTTCAGATGGTTATTAGTCCCAATCTATTCTCCCAGAAAACCAACAGATTTTATTTTTGCTTGTTTGTTTCTTGTTTCACAAGGAGTGAAATGGTCAAAAGAAAGGCATCAGGATGGAAGAAGAAAATAATGAACCACCTATAAGGTGGATAAACCAGATGCTGGAATAATCTGAATGAAGACTGTGGCCATAAATAAGAAAAGAACAAACAAGATTGTGAGATTCATTAAATTCTCATTGAATTCTAGTATTATCTAGATGACAACACAATGAAGACAAAACCAGTCAGGAAACTGGTTAGGTAGGAAGTGAGGCACTTAATCTGAAGGAAGAAGGAGAAAAAAGAAAGACAGCAGCAGCAAAGCACAGATCAGGAAAGGATTATTTCAACCAATGGTGATCAAAAAATTCCTCACGAAGTACAATGCTTCTGCTAGAAGGTGCCACGTTCACAAAATGACATGCCTACTTTCTTTCTTGCACTTCTGAAAGCCAGGTAACAGGGCAGATACCTTAAATATTAAGTTTTACTTTAAGTAGAAAATTCCTTTTTTTTAATGTTAGCCTTTCCCCCAGAAATATAGAGGGAGTTTACTCATGATGAACATTAATCATAAATTTTCCCTTCTGCTCTAGTAAAACAATGAAAAAAAAAGTTACCTTAAGTCTTCTCTGCTTCTGGCCTATTGTAATGCCTAGCAGACATCCCTGAGCATAATTTCAACCTGAGCTCTACATATGGAGAAGCCACATGACTGTGGCTGTATGCAATGTAAACATAAGGATCCAGTGACTTCCAATTACTGACAGTAGCAATCTAGCCTAGGCTAGGGTCATCTAATATTAGTCTTGAGAGGGAGTAGGAGAAAAATATATTTTACCACTCTTAAGACCCACCCATAGGGTGGGCTGACTCTTCTATTTCAGATAACAAGAGGCAGGAATGTAAGTCCCTTATAAAATACCTAACGACCTATTTATCTATCTGAACAGTGATATTATGAAGCAATAATAAGTTTAGCTTTTATAAACAGGTATTCACCTTGGAGCCACAACATTTATCCTTTTATCTTTCTGTAGTCCTTGAATGAGTCACAGGTGAACTACAGAAGGCCTAGGAAGATTCGATGACCTAGCAATATGCTATCCTCCCAGGTTTGTGTAAGAGAATTGTATCAAAGTGTATCAAAATGCTGACAAATGTCAGACACTAGATCTACACCCAATTTTCCTGGCTGGGTTAAGATGGAAATTAAATGACTTCGTTACTTGTGTGATAGCAGGTGGACACTTTTAGGCTTTGAATTGCCTCCAGCTGGGCTAATGTTGGCAGATGCCCCCTTTGATCTGTGGATTATGAGAGAGAACAAGGAGAGTGATATGAAAGATGCATATGGGGGAGAGTGATGGAGTGACCCCTGCTCCCCCAAGCTGTGAACTCCAAAGATATAAAAGCACTTCATAGGTCTAAACTCATTCTTAATCTATAAACCAAAAGACCTAATAAAAGATTGGTACTAATGACAACTTTCTTACACTAGGAAAGTTTAAGTTGTCTCTTATTGTCTCTCCAATGATCCACATTACAGGAGCTAGAACTGGAAGGGTGAGCCACTCAGACCAAGATTTTTTTTATAGATAAAAACTCTCTCTGATCTTACAGAAAATTTCAGATCAGTAAAGCCAAACAGAGTCTACTCCCCGAATGTTTTCTACAGCTTCATCTTGGAGGCCCTTGATCGTACCAAGTTTTTGGTGTCTATGGTCATAGTCTTGAATAACAGTGAAGAAAAATCCTCACAGAGTTCCTCTCTTCTCCCTCATTAACTCAGGGCCAGTGTCAATTTGTAGTCATAAATATAGATAGGCACACAGTCTTACAGGAAAAGCAATCCTCATATGGAAAAAAGTATATCCTAATCTAGGCCAGTCATGTCAGAGGCCAACCTTCTCATCGATGGATGGTGATGGTGATGGGAGTGGGGCAAGGATATGTTAAGAGAAAGGAAAGGATATGTTTTCTAATGACAAATGAGAATTTGATGATGCTCTAAATGACAAGATAATTCTTTTGGGTAAAATATGCTTTCTTATGGACAAAATATGAAAATGTTTCAACAAAACGGAAAGTTTCTCAAAAATCATCTGCAACAAATAGTTTATCTAGCAGAAGAGTGCTCAACCCCCCAGGCACCTCTTTTGGGGTCTCAGAGAGTGGTATGGTTGTCATCACCAACTCAAGTTCTTTGCAGATTCTTACGTGGTGATTTGAGAAAAGAGAAAAGTCATGAGTGGTTAGCACTGAAAGAAAAAAGAGAAAGATGATCTCTAAATAGCCCCTTTGATTTTTATAAAAGTTCTAAAAGAAAACCCTAGAAGTCTCTGTAGGGATTATTATATGGCTTCATATGCCACCTTCAGAAAATAGACAATCAACTGTTAAGCTTATTTTACAGACGAGGAAATTGGAGCACAGACCAATGAAATTATTACAGTAAATCAGCAATAGAACATAGAATAGGAACCAAGACTACTATGTCCATTGCTCATTCCGCTAGGAGAGAGAAAAAAAAATCTACCAGTGCCGGAACTTAGCAGAATTGTGTTAAAAATAAATGGTGCATGGGGGGGCGGCTAGGTGGCACAGTGGATAAAGCACCGGCCCTGGATTCAGGAGTACCTGAGTTCAAATCCAGCCTCAGAATTTTGACACTTAATAGCTGTGTGACCCTGGGCAAGTCACTTAACCCCCATTGCCCCACAAAAAAAAAAAAGAAAAAAGAAAAAAAAATAAATAAATGGTGCGTGGAAGATACCTCAGATTCAGATGTCTAAGTGTGAAGTCATGTGAAAGAAACGGTTAACACTTGTACTTTTCCCCCCAGAAGAAGCACCTCTTTTCCCACAGTTATCATTAAAACAAAAGCAACTATCATTAATCTAACACCCACAGAAGACCCTGCAGTACAGCAGAATGAGGGCTCTGGGGAAGAAAACACCGATCCACTTAAGCACAGAAAGAAGGATCAAACTCTTATTTCTAGATTTTTAGCCTGGCTCTTTGCCAAGTGTTAAAATAAATTCTTAAGGAGATGTATATTCCATCCAAACCAAGCAATAGGAAACTGAGGATAAAAAATCTATTCTTCAATATTCCAAAGAATGGAGCACCCTTTTTTACATAAGGTAAACAAGAGATGTCTGAATAGTAAAAAGATGATTTCTAGAAACCAATTAAATTTGTCTTGAATCTTCATTTTAATTTTTATTTAGGGAGTCAGAAAGGCAAGGAGACATTAATACATAAGAAATCGATGTCACCTTATGCAAGAACCAAAAACAGTCTTAGAAAGTAAGGGGAGGGGCAGCTGGGTGGCACAGTGAATAAAGCACTGGCCCTGGATTCAGGACGACCTGAGTTCAAATCTGGCCTCAGACACTTAACACTAGCTGTGTGACCTTGGGCAAGTCACTTAACCCTCATTGCCCCACCAAAAAAAAAAAAAAGGAGAAAGGGGAGAGGTAAGGAAATTGCTGTTTAACTAATACAGCAAATTTGGCAAAAAATAGGTTGGGTTCAACAAGGAAAAACAAATATAGTGAACCCATAGTGTTAGAGCTAAAACAATCACTTCTTTAGGCCCCTCTTCTTTCTTATCTCTTTCCTGAAGGGAAAAGAAAGCAAGCACACATATAAGCTCATAAAGTTAAATTTCCCCTAAAAACCTGGGCTTGCTTTTATTAGTGCCTCTTACATATTCAGCACTGGCCACTGGGCTTTGAAACCCAGGGTTTTAAAATTATATAAGAATGAAGAATTTTATTTTGCTCTTAAAAAAAAGTCAAAATTGGGGCAGCTAGGTGGCACAGTGGATAGAGCACTAGCCCTGGATTCAGGAGGACCTGAGTTCAAATCCGGCCTCAGACACTTGACACTTACTAGCTGTGTGACCCTGGGCAAGTCACTTAACCCCAATTGCCTCACTAAAAAAAAAAAAGTCAAAATAAACTAAATCATTTCTCTTCATGGTCACCTTAGTCATCACTGAGATTTATGATTAAAAAGACAAACTCAAGATGCAAAAACTAAAATGCATAAAAACCAAATTTGACTGCCATTATCTCAAACAAGTTAGTGTTCAAGGGGTTTTCAGGTTCTTAATTCATTCAAAATTGTGCTGATTCTGGCTATTTCTTGAGCTACACTAAAACCTATAAAACATAAGCAAATCTCAGGAATGACAAAATACATCTATAAAACTATAGAAGCTAGACAAATTTTTTGTTATTTTCTTGGCCAAATAAGAAACAGGGAATTATTTTTTTTAAATGAAAAGCAATGTAAAAACAAAGTACATATAAAACGTGAAGATTTATGTAATCAGTTTAGGTAGATGTCTTTTCAAATTAATTTTATTACAAATTACAAGATCAAAAAAAGTAATTTACATTTTCTGATGGGTATGAAATAGTTTTTGTATCAGGCATGTGTCATCTGCATAATGACACTGTGACCTTAAAAGCATGAAATGACATTAATTCTATCCCTCTTTTGGGGAAGGAATTTGAAACACTGCCAAAGAGATAGGAAAGAGATAGTATTGAATGGAAACTAACTACACTGACTGGGAACCACTGCTTTTGATTTCCTTTTGGCTTATATCACTTAACTTCGCAGGAGAAGCATGAAGAAACCAAGATTGCAGTGGACTGGAATAACCAGGCCAAACCAACACCTTAAGAGTTGGGCTTAGTCTTTAATTTTACAGGTTCCCCAAGTTCCTAACTTGACTTCAACAAGATATAAATGACTTTCTATATTTAACAAGTTGTCAGCTGGCTCCATAAACAAGAGTATCCAAATCCTCATCACACTGAATTGTGACCTGCCAGGAGCTGGACAATCAGTAAGAAAGACAATCAGTAAATGAGAAAAGCAATGTCACAGACAAGTGATGATTAGAGTTGATTCCACCACTGAGGAGAACAACCAGAAAGGTGAATAGGATGATTATAAAAAGGAACCAGAGCAGGTCAACTCGTCTGACTTTCGGTCTCCAAATAAGACTGAAATTTCTCATTCTGATCCACAGTGATTTTGCCCTGTACTTAGACTACATGAGGAACCCTGGGTATCTCCGGTTTGGGGGTGGTTTTTAAGAGTTCTAAAGGCAGCATCTTTACAAGGCAGAGCTGTAGAAAGCTTTGGGGACTTGACTGGTAAGAGCAGAGGTATAGAGCAAGCACTCTCCCATGGGGATTTAGAAGAAACTTGGGGATGAAAAGGAGCAGTGCAGTACCTGAGAGGCAGCTGAAACATAAGGGGAGGGCTCCCTCATGCTACAGGACAGAGGAAGTAGGGAAAGGAGAAGGGATGAATTGGTGTGGCTGCAACAACAGCCAGTACCTTAAGAAAATTAGAAATTTCAGGGGGGAAACAGCAGACAGGCCAGTTGCTTGAGTAGTCTGCCACTAAATTCTTTTGCCCCCAGGAATTCCCATTTCAGATTCCGCTAAATTAACCCTTCTCTTTCATTCTTACAGAGTCTGAATCCACAGGATGAATGCACACCTATGGACTTGTGTTATCAGTAACTTCACTCCAAATCCAAATGTGGTCATCTTTTTGCTTTCCTCCCTTCATACAATCTGCTATTTCTTTCTCAGGGCCAGAGCCACACCTACTGCTACTGCCAACATGGCGACGGCAGCAGCACCACCATACAGCAAGATGGATTTGCCCTCTGGTAACAAAATGTGCTTCTCTTCTCCAGCAGGAGCCACGTCTTCGGAGAGGCCCTCCTTCCTTATTTTCCTCTCTCCTTCCTGAGGCAGTATTTTCTTCCCTGGGGTAGGTACCCCTTTCTTCAGCTCTGGGGTAGGTACAGCTTTGGGGGTTGATTTCAGTGGAGGTTGACTTGGCTCGGGGAAGTGCAGTCCAACCGACTTCTCTTTTGCTGCTCTGACCTCCTCTTCCTCAAGTTCTACAAATGAAGATGTGGCAGGGCTGGTTTTCTCAACAGCAATAGTCTCTGTGACCTGTCCTATCTCTAGCAAGGAAGTGTCAGTGGTGTCTGAAAGCAAGAGGGCAGGGGCATCCTGGAAGCCCTCTTGTATCTGCAGTGCCACAGAAGCTGACATTGCCCCTTCTATCCCCTCTGGTATTTCTTCTTTCTCCACATGCACAATATCAGAATTAGAAGAGTTGTTCTCACTTCTCTCTTCACCACCACCATTACTATCCAAACTCTTAACCTCTTCAGGATCCATAGCAATCTGTTGCCAGGACTCAGGACCCAAGGACACTGGTAAGTTTTCTGTATGCCAACTCTGGCTTGCTGACAGAGAAACAGGTAAGCTTTCTGACTGCCAGGAAGTGGTCACAGTTGGAGATTCTGGAGGAGTGACCTGTGCAGAATTGTCACTGGTTAGGATGTAAATATCATTGCTGTCCTCTGCAATAATTCCAGGGTCCTCCTCTTCTGACTCCAGGTTAAAGACGGTTCCCTAATGAAGAAGGATAAGCCACGTTAGCAAACATTAAAGACTATTTCTAATATTTCCTTCCTAAATTCCAACTAGCCTTATGTAGCTCAAATTTATATAGCATGTTATGGTCTGTGATGCATTTTACATATTAATCTCATTTAATCTTCAAAGGAATTCAGTGAAGGGCTATTATCACCATTTTATAGATGAGGAAGTAACTTTCTCAGGGTCACATAGCTAGTAAGTGACAAGAGCCTGGAACTGACCCAAGAGTACCTGATTCTAAGTCCGACACTCTATACACACTGCCTTGCATATTTATCCCGTATTACATAAATTTTTAAGTCAGTACAAAGAAATCCCACGAAGCCATCAGGAGATGGGAACCCACTCACCCTTTCCTTCCCTCTCACTTGACCCCTTCACCTACCCCTGGCCACCAAGTCCTTATCAGAAATGGCAACTGAGAAGAGTAACATGACTATTTATACAACTCGGATGAAATGGAAGTCACCAATTCGAATCCTTCCAAGTGACATAGAAGAACATTTGGCCTTGCCGTCTGCCCTGCCACTTGATCCTAAGGTGCTCTGCGCCTTATACTCTTGCTTTCTTGCTTCTAAGATAAACTATATGACTGCTCGCCATGTAAAGCCCTTTGCTGGCTCTGGTCTACCTTTCCAGATTTAATGCAGATTACTCTCCTTCACATGAACTAGCCTCATCTGTTGATCAACATTTCAGCTCTTGCCTCAATGCCTTTCCACTGCTCATCCCCACCCCCAAGGCTGGAATACTCCCTCCTAACCTCTGCCTCTCAGAATTCCTGGCTTTCTTCAAGATTCTACTTAAACTGCCTAAACAAGGCCTATCTTGATTCCCCGCCTCCAAGTAGCCAGTGTCCTAGACCCCCAAAATTATTTTGTATTTACTTCATATGTATTTCATATTTGGAATGCAGTTAAAAAGCATTAAATTTGGGAGTCAGAAGACCTGAGTTCAAATCTCTACTCTGGTGGGTCACATGAGCCACAAGATGGCAAACTACATTTTTCAGATCCCTACCCATAACCTCTCAAACCTCTCTAAAACAGAAACTGTGAACCAAAGCAACTTCAATTGCTTCCATTGCTTAGGATACCCAGAATCCAAAAGAAAGTAAAAAAAAAATCCCCCCAAACTCAGGAACCAAAAAACACTACTGGTGGATCTATGATTGGTTTCAATTATTTTGGAGAACTATTTGGAATCATTTATTTTAAAAGTGACTAAATTATCAATACCCTCTGATTCAGAGATCTAATGTTAAGCATAGACTCCATGAAAGTCAAATACAGAAAGGCTATGTATATATGTAGATGTGTACATATGATAATAGACATATAGGCATATATCTACACACATACACAGAGCAGCAGCAGCATTATTAGGGTAGCAAAAAAACTAAATGGGTATCCATTGAAAACCCAACTGAAAAAAAAAATTGGTGGGAATCCACTGATTGAAGAATTGCTTATCAAATGCTAATACATTAATGTAATGGAATACGTTACTGTGCCATAAGAAGTTAACATGAAGAATTCAGAGAAACAATTAGAATTCTATGAACTGGGGCAGCCAGGTGACACAGTAGATAAAGCACTGACCCTGGATTTAGGAGGACCTGAGTTCAAATCCAGCCTCAGACACTTGATACTTACTAGCTATGTGACCCTGGGCAAGTCACTTTTAACCCTCACTGACCCACCAAAAAAAAAAAAATTTCTATGAACTTGTGGTAAAAAAAAAAATGAAAGTCTTTTAACAATCGGTTAGGATAACTGAAGGACTACCCTTTCGGGGAGCAGACCAACAGCACGAGCTATTTATGCCAGTCCGCCTGCTGCGCACGTCCGACTGCCTGCTACGCACTCGACTTCCGGGGTTCGAGCTTAAAAGGCAAGGAGAGAACGGAAGTGGGAGCTTTTTCCTGCTCTTCTGGTCTCCTGACTTTGCTGCACAGACTGATGCTGATGGGAGTTCGACTCAGTCCGGCTTGCGGTTAGCAGCAGCACGCGCTTGACACGTTCTCTCTCTCTCTCCCCGAAGGTGGACTTAGTCTTTTGGTGAGTTTTATACGGAATATAGACTAAGCTTAGACTTAAGACGATTTGTATTGTATTTCTACTTTCCTATCCTTCTAATCAACATCACCTTGTGACTACCATACAATAAAAGCTCTAACTAGAAAACCAGAAGCTTCTTCCATTTACTAGTCTGGGAGATAAATTAAGGGAAAGGTTAAAGAGGGGAGATTTATGATCTAATATCCAATTTTAAATCTCACAAATTGATAGTATAAAACAGAAAGGAATCATGAAGCTGCAGATCTCTATTATGTATGGTTTGTGTTTCTTTTTTAACATATATAAGTTTAACCTGTACGGTTTCAAAGCTTCCCTGTTTATCTGTGCTTCTTTCTGGTCTTCCTTTTGTTCTTTTTTCTGGATTTTTTAAAAAAGATACCTCGAACTTTTTTCTTCTCTTTTTTGCTATTCTTAGTTACCCCCTGTCATATTGGAGAAAAAAGAAAAATCAAACCCTTATAACAAATATGCACAGTGAAGAAAAAAGAAACTCCCACAATGGCAGTATCAGAAGATAAATGTCGGGGCAGCTAGATGGCGCAGTGGATAGAGCACCAGCCCTGGAGTCAGGAGTACCTGAGTTCAAATGCGGCCTCAGACACTTAATACTTAACTAGCTGTGTGACCCTGGGAAAGTCACTTAACCCCAATTGCCTCACTTTAAAAAAAAAAAAAAAGAAGATAAATGTCTTATTTTGAATCTTGACTCCATCAGCTGTCAAGAGATGCTTCATCAATATTTGTTTAAAATGACTGGGATGACCATACTGAATTGATCAGAGTTCTAAGTTGTTTATCTTTAAAATGTTGTTGTTAATATGTAAATTGTTCTCCTGGTTCTATTTGTTTATTTTATTTAAATCACTCTCTGACCCATGATGACACTATAGGTCAGAGGGAGGCACATTTTTCTTTACCCCTTATGAAAACGTAAAAGTTTCTTCCTTGTATAGGCCCTATGAATTACTCACATGTACTTTACCTTTTTATGTTTCTACTGATTCCAGTGTTTATATTCATCTCTCATCTTTTCATCAGGAATGTTTCAAAAGCCTTTATTTTCTTAAAGTTGAGTAATATTAAAATTGTGCTCCATTTCCTTCCCCCACAATCACACACACACACACACACACACACACACACACACACACACACACAATCATAGAACTATTCTGTTTATGAACAGTCCTATGATGTGTGCACATGGGCATGAGTATTTTTGCTTATCTTGTGTCTTTTGAATATCATATGCCAAATTTTGTGTGATCTTGACTATGCTTCCTTGATACTTAAATTTTCTTTTTAGATGTTTGCGGTATTTTTTTCTTTGGCCTCTAAGTTCTGGATTTTGGTTGTGACTTCACAGAAAGTTTTCATTTAAGAGTTTCTTTCAGGGCAGCTAGGTGGTGCAGTGGATAGAGCACTGGCCCTGGATTCAGGAGGACCCGAGTTCAAATCCAGCCTCAGACACTTGACACTTACTAGCTGTGTGACCCTGGGCAAGTCACTTAACCCCAATTGCCTCACACACACCCCACCCCCCCTCAAAAAAGTTTCTTTCGGGGCAGCTAGGTGATACAGTGGATAGAACACTGGCCCTGGATTCAGGAGGACCTGAATTCAAATCCGGCCTCAGACACCTGACACTTACTAACTGTGTGACTGTAGGCAAGTCACTTAACCCTCACTGCCTGGGGGGGGGGGGAGTTTCTTTTATTTTCATTCTCCCTTTGGTTCTAACAGAAATTTGAGAAGTTTTCATACATGATTTCTTGAAATATGGTATCCATTGTCATTTTTTGGTCATGGTTTTCAGGTAGTCCAATGATTCATGGTGGTGGTGGGTTTTTTTCTCCTTGCATTATTTTCAGGTCAGTTATTTTTTTTTATATTAGGCACCTTTTATTCTCTTCTACTTTTTTTTTAGTCTTTTAACAACTATTTCTTGCCTCTTGAAATCATTAACTTTTGTTTGATCTATTCTAATTCTCAGGGAATCTATTGCCTGCATAAAGCTTTCTACCTTTTGTGCAATTCCTGTTCATCTTACTTCCATGTCTTTCCTCTAGTACTCTTATTTTTTTCCTCAAGGGATCTCATTTCATTTATGATACAACTTTTAAATTCTTGATTCATTTCTCCCAGGAATTCTACTTGATCTTGTGGAAATGCTGTGTTTTGTTTGTTTTTAGACTTTGCTTATAGATGTTGTTTGTGTGCATCCCTGACTTTAAAACATTTCTTTAATTTAGGAGTTTTTGTTTGTTATTCATTCTTCCAGACTTACTTCCTAAATTAGGACTGTGGGTAAGAACCAGGTTCTATGTACTTTTGGAGGGAATGTCAGTTCCCTGTTGGGTAATGTTCAATATTCTCTTGGGGGCAGCTAGGTGGCACAGTGGATAGAGTATCGGCCCTGGATTCAGGAGGACCTGAGTTCAAATCTGGCCTCAGACACTTAACATTTACTGGTTGTGTAACCCTGGGCAAGTCACTTAACCCCAATTGCCTCATCAGGAAAAATAAAATAAAATAAAAAATATTCTCTTGGGTCAGTCTAGACTGACTGTTGTATTCCTCAAGCATCTCAGGGACAGCTCAGGGACAAACCTGCAAACTTTTTACAAACTCCCAACCACAGTCCGGGTCTAGAAGACACCAGTGCAGACTTGCCTCTGGTTGGAGCACCAATAGAAATAGCTGCTGAACCCAGCCACTGTCAGTTTACATACTAATCAGACCAAACAAGAAGGATCATCCTGGATAACTAGTCTTCCAATGTCAGGGTGGTATAGTCAGTTATCGTGTTTAAAGGAATCTAGAGAAATTCTTCCAATTCCATTGCTACATGACAGACAAATTGGATGAGAACAGAAGGAAGAATCAAGATAATGAGAAATTATATTGAAGGTAGTCTTAAGGAGAATAGCAGCCCAAGCCTTACCCATCCGCCTTGCTGAATTATATAATTTGCAGCATAGTCTTCCAGATATGTCACACCAAACTGTATCAATGCACTAAGGGGATCCTGTCCTCGTCTTGTCAACTCCATCAGCATTTGCTGTAGTAGAATCAGAGGCACCAAAACCTTCAAGAAAAAGAAGGGAAAGTAAAATTTCAAATTTGAAAATAATTTTTAGTGTTAACTATCAGGGAAGAACCAACTATAGAAATACAGATGAGAGCAAATTTCTCTACAACAGGCTAATAATCTCCAACAGGATTGTTGTGAGAAAATACAGATTTCTAAAATAGTTAGGGAGACCCATGTGTGGCCTTCTATATGATTTATTTTAAAACTGCACTTACAACAGAGGCAGGAATTCTTTTTATTTTTATTCTCATATCCCTAGCACCCAATCTAGTATAAACTCCACATGAGCAAGGATGCCCTTTTCCTCAGTAGTGTTCCTTCCTTTCAGATACCTCCACTGAAAACTTGGATGTTCCTTAAACTTGTTGAGGGATCCCAGTATAAGAATATCCTGGGGGGCGGCTAGGTGGCGCAGTGGATAAAGCACCGGCCCTGGATTCAGGAGTACCTGAGTTCAAATCCGGTCTCAGACACTTAACACTTACTAGCTGTGTGACCCTGGGCAAGTCACTTAACCCCCATTGCCCCACAAAAAAAAAAAAAAAAAAGAATATCCTGGCTGCCAGAAGGAAGAAGTCCCTTAATATAATTGATCTTGGGGGCAGCTAGGTGGCACAGTGGATAAAGCATCGGCCCTGGATTCAGGAGGACCTGAGTTCAAATCCAGCCTCAGACACTTGACACTTACTAGCTGTGTGACCCTGGGCAAGTCACTTAACCCCCCATTGCCCCACAAAAAAAAAAATTTATCTTGCCCCCTTCTAAGTCACTGACTCATGCATATGGACTCTGGTCCCCTCATAGTCCTTCAGTTGGAACAGTCTGAGACTATCAGCTGTCATCCTGGGAGAACTCATCCCAAGAGATGGAGATAAAAGACATGAGCAACTTGGAATGACCAAGTAAGCTAGGGGCTTTTGGAGGTGTCCTAAGTTTGAGCAGGGCAAAAGAAACTTTATTGCCCTGATCCCAGATAATGCAATACAATTTTGCTAATACCAGCACAAGCTAATAATCAAACATATTCTTGACCCCATGGAAGAAATATCATCAGACTCTGCTCCTAACATCCTAGAGCTCTGATGTGTGTGAATGAACACATTTTGCCCAATCAACCTCTAGGAATGTCCCAAGGTCCCATTCAAATTTCACATGTTGGTTTGCTGAGGCCTAAACAGTAATATGGTGGGGAAGGTCATACCTACAATCTGAAGCCACTCAAAAGGGGCCCCATACAGAAGGTGGGATCTAATTGCTCCTAACACAGGTGGCTTATAAGAGGTAGGTGTGTGATGAGGAGGCAGCAAAAATTCAATGTACCAAACCCATCTCTTTTAGGAATTTCACCGCCTCTCTTGCTGACAACCATTGGGAAATCAGCTACTGAGGAAATTCATCTTTATGGGATAGGGCATGTAGAACTATCCATCTTAATCCCCTAAAAGGGGACAAAATAAATTAACTGGCTTTGGAAAAGCAAATCTCCTGTGAGCTCCCTAAGCTTCTTGAACTCTGAAGCTTGGAAGCCCCATTAGAGCATGTTCTCAACTATCATTCCAATGATAGTTTCCAATCATTCCAAAGATTGCTGTTTCCTCAGTAATTAGGCCCCTATCGTGTGCCCAACACTATGTTAAGCAATATAAAAAAGGGAAGCTCAAATCTAATGGAAAACATTTATTCTGTGCCTCCTGTAGGCCAGGCACTGTGCTAAGCGCTTTACAGATGTGATCTGCATTTGATCCTCACAACAACCCTGGGAAGCAGGTCCTGTTACTATGAACTTTGTTTTCACATCTGAGGAAACAGACTAATAACCAACTAAATAATAGCCAGCAAAGAAGACAATGATGATACCAACTATAATAAGAAGTAACGTTTCTACAGGGTGTACTATGGGCCAGGCACTGTTAAGCACTTTTTAATCATTATCTCATCTGATCCTCACAAAAACCCTGGGAGGTAGGTGCTATTTTATTAACCCCACTTTTGCAGAAAAGGAAACTGAGGCAAATAGCGGTTAAGTGATTTATCCAGGGTCAGATTTACACTGAAGTCTTCCTGACTCCAAGTCCAGTAATAACCATGTGGTTTATTTAAAATAGAACCTCCCCTGTTCTTTGAAAGCCTACCCAACCTCAAACTCCCTGTGGAAGGAGTGAACGCTGAAATTGGCATGGATTCTCAATTCTTCTACTCACTCCCATTCTGTTCCCTCATGGCCCTAATCTAAGCAGCATCCAGCACATTCTCCATCCTTTGTCAAAAAGTTAGGCAAGACTATACTGCCCCACATTTATCACCAATGCTGCTCTCTTGCCCTCAAGGTATGGTCCTTAAAACCAAAAGCATTCACAAAGGTCTCCAATCGTTAAATACTGTCATTTTTTTTCGATTTTCCTTAAGTTAGTGAGCCAACTTTTCTAAAATTGTTGGTAAGAGCCAGCAGATATTGTTTTTTTATTTTGGTTTTTTTTTGGTTTTTGTTTTTTTGGAGGGGGGTAAAGGGGAGATTGGGGAGAGGAAGCAATCAGGCCTAAGTAATTTGCACAAACTCAAATAGCTACTAAGTGTCTGAGACCCAATTTGAACTCAGGTCCTCCTGACTCCAGGACTCCCTGCTACCTAACTATATTGGTTTTAACAATTTTTTTATTCTTCATGTCAAACTCTTTAAGCACCCACTGTGTTAATATCACATGGTCAGTGGGGCCCCTTCCTTATCCCATTTAAAGGACAACCCATGAGCTTTCCAGCCACAGGGTACCAGACTTTACCCTTCCCATTTCAACCACAAAATCACTGTGATCCAAACCCGCAAATTAATACTAAATATTATGGATCAATCCTTATTTGGACCCAGTGATTCAGGCTTATAATTGAAACACCAGGGGACCATAAAAAAGCAATGAAAGAACTCATAATGAAGGCTTAAAGGATAATTACTAGATATGAATACTGTTCCCCTCTACCTTTGTTTGCATTTACTATGACAGCACCACAATCAAAAGGACGTCCTGCAGAGAAGGGGGCAATTTTGCCAGATCTTAGGATCCCCAACTCCTGAGAGGCTGGTTTTTATGCCCATGGTACTACAGACCAATTAAATTCAGAGTTTTCACCACCACACCTCCATCCCAGCCTGAGTAAAATGGATACTATTTCTACAATGTGTGTGGTAATGGAAAGAGTACTAGATTTGGACCCAACTTTAAAGCCTGGCTCAGCTACAGCTATATTGTCTTGAGCAAATAACTTCTTGGAGTTGAAGTTTCTCATCTATAAAAGGAACTGGATCTAGATGATCTAATTCTAGATTCTAGTATGGGTAAAAACACCAAGTTAAGAACTTTTAGAGCTATATTTTATTTTATTTTTAATTAATAAAGTATTTTATTTTTTTTCCCATTACATGTAAAGATAGTTCTCAACTTTTGTTTATACAGGCTTTCCAATTTCAGATTTTTCTCCCTCCCTCCCCTAGACAGCAGATAATCTGATATAGGTTATATATATATATACACACACACACACACAATAACATTAATCCTATTTCTGCATTAGTCATGTTATAAGAGAAAAATCAGAGCAATGATGAAAAACCTCAAAATAGAAAAACCAACAGCACCAAAAACAAAAGAAATAGTAAGGTTCATTCAGCATCTATACTCCACAGTTCTTTTTTTTTTTTTTCTTGGATTTGGAGATCCTCCTCCATCACGAGTTCCCTGGAACTCTTCTGTGCCATTGCATTGGTGAGAAGAATATCATCCATCACAGTAGATCAACACTCAGTGTTGATGATACTGTGTACACTGTTCTTCTGGTTCTGCAGAGCTATATTTTCTTAATAATAACAGCTCGAACCTACAGAGCATTTTAATGTTTGCAAAGTGTTTGGATCCCTACAATACTGCGAGGTAGGTATTATCAACATTTTACAGATGAGGAAACTGAGGCCCAGGGTCATACAGGCATTAAGTGTCTGTGGTGGTATTTGAACTCAGGTCTTTCTGACATCAACAGTCTATCCACGGTGCTACTTGGTTGCCCTGCTCTTTAGAAAATTCCAGTCTCCCCCACCCCTCAGGGAGATAAGATTAGGTGTGGCCACTGCCTTTATGGCCTGAGGAAGACAGAGATGGCTTGAGAGATCCAGAGCCTTCCCTCACCCAACTTCTACCAGTGAGGGTTGGGCCTCCCCCAATAAGAGAACTTTCCACAGTCAGATGATCACCCCCATAAGTTCTCTATAAAAGTATCTGTCTGAACTCAGTATTTGACAAAAACTGCTGGGAAAACTGGAAGATAGTATGGCAGAGATTAGGCATAGTCCAACATCTTACACCTTATACTAAAATAAGGTCAAAATAGAATTTTAGCCCTTAACAAAAGTTAATACAATAGGTAAATTAGGAGAGGAAGGAATAGTTTACCTCTCAGATCTCTAGAAAGGAGAACAGTTTATGACCAAACAAGAGATAGAGAATATTATGAAATGCAAAATGGATGGTTTTGATTACATTAAATTAAAAAAGTTTTGTACAAACAGAAGCAATGCATCCAAAATTAGAAGGGATGCAGAAAGCTGGGAAACAATTTTTATAGCCAGTACTTCTGATAAAGGCCTCATTTCTAAAATATATCAGGAACTAAATCAAATTTATAAGAAACCAAGTCATTCCCCGATTGAGAAATGGTCAAAGGATATGAACAAGCAGTTTTGTGATGAAGAAATCAAAGCTATCTATTGCCATATGAAAAAATACTCTTAAATCACTAGCGATTAGAGAAATGCAAATTAAAACAACTCTGAGGAACCATCTGACACCTATCAGATTGGCTAATATCACAAAAAAGGAAAACAATAAATGTTGGAGAAGCTGTGGGAAAACTGGAACATTAATGCATTGTTGGTGGAGCTGTGAACTTATCCAACCATTCTGGAGAGCAATTTGGAATTATGCCCAAAGGGCTACAGAGCTGTGCATACCCTTTGACCCAGCAATACCACTATTGGGTCTTTTCCCCAAAGAGATCATAAAAAAGGGAAAAGGACCCACATGTACAATAGCTGTTCTTTTTGTGGTGGCAAGGAATTAGAAATTGAGGGGCTGCCCATCAATTGGGGAATGGCTGAGCAAGTTGTGGTATATGAATGTAATGGAATTCTATTGTGCTGTAAGAAACAATGAGCAGGTGGATTTCAGAGAAACCTGGAAGGACTTGCATGAACTGATGATGAGTGAGATGAGCAGAACCAGGAGAACATTGTACACAGTATCATCAACATTAACAAGATAGTTCCAGGGGCAGCTAGGTGGCGAAGTGGATAGAGCACCGGCCCTGGAGTCAGGAGTACCTGAGTTCAAATCCGGCCTCAGACACTTAACACACACTTACTAGCTGTGTGACCCTGGGCAAGTCACTTAACCCCAATTGCCTCACTAAAAAAAAATTAAAAAAAAAAAAAACCAACAAGATAGTTCCAAAAGACTCATGATGGAAAAGGCTCTCCAAACCCAGAAAAAAAAAAAGAACTGTGGAATATGGATACAGATTGAACCATACTACTTCTTTTGTTTTCGGTGCTATTGTTTTTCTTTTTTGAGGTTTTTCCTTTTTGCTCTGATTCTTCTCTTATAATATGACTAATGCAGAAATATGTTTAATATGACTGTACATATATAACCTATATCAGATTACTTGCTGTCTTGCTGAGGGGGGCAGGGAAGGAGAAAATTTTGAAACTAGAAATCTTATAAAAACAAATGTTGAAAACTATCTCTACATGTAACTGGAAAATAATAAAATATTTTTATAATTAAAAAAAAAAAGTATCTGCCTGTCTCCTGCTCAAGGAGATTGGTATCTCAGAGCCACACCTCTGTGCCATACCTATGATAAGAAGTCCAAGGATTTCTCTCTTGGTTTCCTTTCCCTAGCACCCTAAATAAACTATTATTCTATTCTAATTGGATTTGTGTGCAAGAGGGTATAATTCCTTAAGGAGGAATTCCTAAGGACCCATACCCCAAACCCCAACTCTATTTCCTGTGGTAAAAATTATTTGTGGTAAAGATTAATATTGAAAGTTTTAGCTGAATCATTCAGGAGGGGCCACATCTGGCCCACCCTGAGATTACATATGCTACTGAGAAGGACCTCCCCTTTTGGGGGAAGAAAATGCCACCAGAAAGGAGGCAACTTTCCGGTGGGCGGGGTGTTCAAAAGGTTGGTGTCTTTCAGCCTGGAAAGCAGTCTGGTGGCAGCTTGGCTCGGCTTGGTGATGGGATGTTTCGTGCTCGGTTTTGGGCATGCTGGTTCTCGGCCTGGCAGGCAGTTCGGGATTGGTGAGTTTTATGAAGGAAAATCCTAAATTCCTTTTAACTAGCTTAATCTCTGGGATTGCATAGACTAAGCTTAGAGTTAAGACTGTCCATCTGTATTTCTACTTCCTTATTTCCCAAGCAATTAAACCTGATCCTTTATGAACTAAAGCTCAGAGACTCCTTTTCTTATTGGCCTGGGAGGTATATATAAAAGGGAAAGTTTAAAGGGGAGATTAATGCTCCATATATCCAATTTTGGCCCTCACATTCCCCATAACAATCTTTAAAAGAAAAAAAATTGAACTGTGTTGGGCATATCTATTAATAGTTTCTTCAATTGTCTTACAAATTTGTAAATAAACTAATAAATATTGCAAATAAATATTTATAACTAAATATTCATTTAAATAAATAAGAAAGCATACAATCAATATTCACTTTTTAAAAAAGCATTGATTGTCCAGTTGGAAAGAGATTTTTAAATAAATATTTGTTTCAACTACAGTCTATTATAAATCTATCATTATTTTATAATTAGTATCTGAGACCTAGGATCATAGATTTGGAGCTGGAGAAAAGTCAGAAGGCATTTTATTCTAATTGGATTTGTGTGCAAGAAGGTGTAATTTTTTTTTTTTTTTTTAGTGAGGCAATTGGGTTTAAGTGACTTGCCCAGGGTCACACAGCTAGTAAGTGTTAAATGTCTGAGGCTGGATTTGAACCCAGGTACTCCTGACTCCAGGGCCGGTGCTTTATCCACTGTGCCACCTAGCTGCCCCAAGAAGATGTAATTCTTTAAAGAGGATGAATTCCTAAGAACCCCTATCCCATACCCTGGTACCAAACCCCCACCAATTTCCCCATAATAATACTCTTTCTACTTTTTTGAGGTTTTTCCCTTTTGTTCTGATTCTTCTTTTGCAACATGACTAACGCAGAAATGTTTAATGTGATTGTACATATATAACCTATATCAGATTTTTTGTCTTGGGGAGAGGGGAAGGAGGGGAGAAAAATTTGGAACTAAAAATGTTATGAAAACAAATGTTGAGGGGCAGCTAGATGGCGCAGTGGTAAAGCACCAGCCTTGGATTCAGGAGTACCTGAGTTCAAATCTGGCCTCAGACACTTGACATTTACTAGCTGTGTGACCCTGGGCAAGTCACTTAACCCTCATTGCCCTGCAAAAAAAAAAAAACAAACAAATGTTGAAAACTATCTTTACATGTAACTGGAAAATAATAAAATACTTTTAGGTTTAAAAAAAATATTCACCTTCTTTCTAACTGTTCAAATCCCAAATTTTTTCTTCCATCAGGAGTCCCCTCTCTCTCTCTCTCTCTCTCTCTCTCTCTCTCTCACACACACACACACACACACACACACACACACACACACACACACACACACTCCACCCACCTATTCCTAGTGGTTTCCCCCAAAGAGATCACCTTTCATGGACTATCTCTATTTCCTGTTCTGTACATGGCTAATGAATGAATGAATGAATGAATGAATGAATGAATGAAGCAGTTATTAAGAGCTAGTTATGTGCAAAGCACTGTGCTGAGCTCTGAGGATACAAATTTAAAAATAAAATTGTCCCTGCTCTCAAAAAGCTCATTTTCTATTGGGGGAGACTGCACAAATGGAAGGTTTCAGCAGCAAGACAGAGAGACAGAGGTCCCAAGGTCCTGAGGGTAGTGGAAAACCGGGAGACCAGCAGACCTATACTGAGAGAACCTGAGCCAGTCCTGTTTCCAGACCCATAATTGCCTTAGGCTGAGCAGCCCCAGCCTCAGATTATTTTGTAAATACTTAACTCCCCCCTCCCAAGATTTAAGGATTTACAGTTGTTATACAAAACAACCTACCGCGTCAAAGGGTGGGAAGTCCCAACCCCCAACCCACCTGCAGCATGACTTGTTTGGAAAAGAATACTTCTCTTCCTCTTTCTCTCCCTCAACTCTAATACTTTATAAGAGCCTCTCACCGGATCCCAGCCTTGGGCTCCCAGCACTTATAGTTGGGTGGTATCCCAGGTGCAACTCCCTAGCCTCAATTAAAGATCATAATTTTTCTTTATTGGCTGTCTCCTCTTTAATGAAGGTTGATGGGGTGCAGCAATAGCAGATAATAATGCCTCTCCTGACAAAGATAGATCAGTTTCTGATGTTAAAACATTTGTCAATGGCAAAAACCTTCTTTTCTGGGTCTTCCAAAAATGGGGCTATAGAACCTTCAGGAGCAGCTGCTGGGCTGTACCTCCATAGGGGATGGTAGCAGGCAGTGAACTGGAAGCTTTATGTTATTCTCCAGGGTCTTGGGTTCAGAGTGGAAGGCAGTTTCCATTGGTGTCCCAGGAAAGATGGTAGCCGTGGGGGTGCTTGTAGTTTGACTTGCCTGGCATGTGCTGCTGCCACCTGTCTCTGTCAGGGCACCTTTCAGCTTCAACTAGGCTGGACTGCCAGGCCTTTGAAAGGCTTGGTCATAACCTAAGGAACTTGTATAAAAAGGAAGAGCTATGTCAAAATCAGAGAAACCAAGGGTCTGGAAGCAGAAAATAGAAGAATCATACAGAGCTGAGCCAGAAAGAACTGGTGGTCTAAAGGCAAGCAGCCAAAGGAGAAAAGAGAAGGCTGGACTTAGCTGTTGCCAAATGGGAGATGCAAAGGAAATGAAGGTCCTACAGGCATCTCACAGTGTTATGGGCCTAACACCCCAGAAGTCCTCTGGGGTAAATCAAAGAACCTTCTCCTTGAGAAACTAAACCAAAGGACAGAGACACCCAAAGAGATAAGTGGAACCTGATCAGGACTGAGCTAGCTCCAGGACCACCACCCTTCATTCCAGTCTCCCCCACCCTGGGGAGATAAGATTAAGTGTGGCTGCTGCCTTTGTGGCCTGAGGAGGATAGAGATGCCTTGAGAGATCCCCAGGCACCACCACTAGGGGATGGTCCTCCCCCAATAAGGGAACCTTCCACAGTCAGGTGATCACCCCCACCAGTCCTTTATAAAAGTATCTGCCTGTCTCCTGCTCGAGGATGTGTGGGATAGGTGGACTTGAGTCAGTTCAGATTCTGAGGATGGGGTCTGGAAAGTACCCAGCCCCCAGTCCCTGTTACTGTTAGATTATTCTGTTCATGTTTTATTCCATTGCTAAAAACAGAAATCATGTATTTTGCTTTGCTGAACTTGATGGACCCTGATACCTCCCCACCCCAGCCTACATTCCAAACCCCCAGTCCTTGTTATGGGTTAGTTATGCTGTTGCTACAACACACCTCATACCCGCCCCTTGTTCTATGACCAAGCAGGAAAAGCTGTCTCCTGCTAGTGCAGACCCCCATCCAGATACTTGTATTCCTAAGCCCTAGCTCCCAGTACTAGCTCCTGGTACCATCAATCCCTTCTTCCCCCTTGCCCCTCCCTCCTTACACTGGTGGAGTGGTTTCACCCTTTCTCCCTTCTGTGGTTTCACCTTTTCCCCCTCCCCTTCTCCCTCACTCTTAGAACATGCATCCATACCATGATCACAAGCTGAACATGCATACTGGATGAGACAGGATTGGATGTTAGATTGTGAGCTCACTCTGTGCACAAGGCGACCCCCCCCCACCTCAAAACTTCCATAAAAACCCAACTCATGAGCCCATTAGCACACTCCTCATCCCTTGCACGGGGTCACCCATTCTCATGAGAATGTAATAAATCTGCCTCTGCTTGGCTTGGTGGTCTCCTCAAATTATTTGGGTAAACTGAGGCAATTTTATCCCAAACAACGAGATAGGTATCTCAGAGCCATGCCTCTGTGCCATGCCATCTCCCCATGAGAAGAAGTTCAAGGATTTCTCTCTTGGTTTCCTTTCCTAGTGCCTAAATAAACTATTGTTTTATTCTAATTGGATTTGTGTGCAAGAGGGTATAATTCTTTGAAGAGGAATCCCTAAGGACCCCCTATCCCTATCCCAAATCCCTATCTCAAACCCAAACCCCCTTCCTCATACCTCCAATTTCCCCCATAACAAGAGCAAAAGATTCAGGCTGAGGCCATCATACTCAGCTATTCAAGGATGAAGGAAGTTCCAAGAAAAAGTTGTTTTTTCCCCAACTTCCCTTTCTGGTGCCTGTCTATCTATAGACACACTCTATCATAATCTGCTGCTTATTAACCAAACATTTCCAACAACCTGAATCTTGCCTCAACCACAAACTGGCCAGAGATACATAAAAATGTAAATCAAAGCAGAGAGCCAAACTTGAGAGTAAATGTTAGGAATTTTCCTAGCACAGCTTGGAGCAACTGTGAATCATAAAAAAATGTAAATTTTTAGTTGCATACAAGAAAATGGATGGATGTTCAGAAGAAAGCATAGACAAGCAGGGCAGTTCTGAAAATGATTTATGTATTATATGTGTGTGTTAACAAGCAGTATGAGATGAAGGTTCATCATTTAGAATCAATTTTTGTCTTACCTTGTACATATGGAACGGCTCTTTTTTGGTGTTAGTTCAGAAAAAAATTATTTTCATTTATTTTATTTTAATAAAGAGTTAGAAAAGAGATGATTTTAGAGAATTCTGAGGTGTATGAATTGATGCAGAAGTAAAACCAGGAGAACAATGTATACAATAACATCAACTCTGTAAAGAAAAACAACTTTCAAAAAAAAAAAACAACTTTCAGAAGAGGACCCATAATGAAGAATGTTATTTGCCTTCTAACCTAGAGAGATGCAGAAACATACAGTTTAAGGCCTGACCACAGCATGAAGGAGGAGGAGGAGGGGAACACGGAAGCATTTATAAAAATACACAGAAGAGAACAGACATTCATAAGGAAATAAACAAGCAGGATAGCCTTGAAATTAATATGTTTGAGAGAAAAGACCATATTTGGACTCTTCTCAGAGCCCTAAAGGCAGAGAGTGAGTCTGGTTTCAGACCCTACAGCTTTGTGGCCCAAACCTCCCAGTAGGGGGCCACCCAGCACACGAGGCTCTGAGAAGCTGAGGCTCCTGGGCTTTAGGCCAAGCAGGGCCTGAAGAAGGGCCTGGGTTTTGTGGGAGTCGGGCTAGGTTGAAAGTTCACCTTGAGGTGCCTGACGTGATCCCCACATGACTCAGAGCTCAAGCCCTGACTTGAGTTTTGTTTTGAAAGGTTATGTTTACACAAGCACTGTTTAGTGGGGAATGGGGACATTCTTACTCCAGCATAGGGTTGGGGCCTAAGGCCGCAATCTGATTGATCAGTAAACGGAACAATCTGATTGGTCAAACCCCAAGACAGGTTTTCTTTCTTGAAGAGTTATGTACATTAATACTGTATTGTTCTGAGGGGGAGCCACATTCTAGCCCAGAATAGCTTAAGGCCTGGTATTGTAGTTTGTAAAATCTGATTGGTTGTTATTGTTATGCTGTATGTTGATGGGGGGGGGGTGGAAGTATGTAAATGAGGGGTATTGAAATGCCTTAATGTGATTGGTCGGAGGGGACCCCTTGAGGGGTATAAATAGAGGTGAGAGACCTCACATCAGTGCTCTCCTGCACACTCAAAAGAGTGCCCATCTTCATGAAGATGAATAAAACTTTCACTCACCAACTGCTGCCTGCTTGGAATTTTTGAACAGTGACCTACTAGCAACACTAGGGCTGCTAACACTAGAGCTGTGCAACACTATGA
Source organism: Dromiciops gliroides (assembly GCF_019393635.1). Taxonomy (NCBI): domain Eukaryota; kingdom Metazoa; phylum Chordata; class Mammalia; order Microbiotheria; family Microbiotheriidae; genus Dromiciops; species Dromiciops gliroides. The sequence continues at coordinate 203,458,790 of NC_057865.1, read as the reverse complement.
ATGGTTAGCTGTGTTTCTAACATGTCCAATTTATTATATGTACATTTTATAAAAATCAAGCTATGTGGAAGAGAGTCATGATTTCATATACAACCCTTTTTTACATTCTATTTTGTAAATGGAAATGCTCATTTTGGGGAGGTTGTTTCTTAAGTTCAGAAAAAAACCTAATAATAATGAAACTGTCTTTGAGACTTAACTGGTCCAGGGGATTATTGGTGGTTGTTGTTCTTTAATTATTTCAATCGTGTCTGACTCTTTGTGACCCTGTTTGGAATTTTCTTGACAAAGATACTGGAGTGATTCGCCATTTCCTTCTCCAGTTCATTTTACAGATGAGGAAATTGAGGCAAACAGGGTTAAGTGACTTGCCAAAGTCACACAGCTAGGAAGTGTCAGAAACCAAATTTGAACTCAGGAAGATGATTCTTCCCAACTTTAGGCCCGGTGCTCTATTCACTGTGCTACTACCTAGCCGTCCCAGGTTCTTGGTTACCTAAGGATAAAAGCCAGAGTTCTTGGAAAACTTGAAGTCAAGAAAATTGTACACAACCAAATCTTATCTTTGCTAAATGTCCTTTCCATGCTATTAAGTAAACAACTTTTAGATGCTCTACCAATGTAGCCAGAATCATCAGACTGTCCTGAGTTAAGCCAAGCCCAGAAGAGAAAGCTACTGCAATAGTTCAAGCAAGATGTGCCTGAACTAGGGTGAAGGCAATGTGAGTAGAGAAGAGTAGAAATACAAGAAATGTTTTGGAGATAGAAACAAGGTTTGGCAACTGATTAAATACATGGAGGGTGTTTGAGTGAGTTCAGGATACCCTCAATATTAACAAAGTTCAGAAGAGAGGTGGCTTTAGAGGGAAACATAATGAGTTGTGTTGCAAAGCACAACCCCTCACTGCCCCTCCTGAGTGAAAATTTAAGGAAGCCAAGAGAGACATTACTCTCTACCCACTGCTCTCTAGAACTCAGAGCAAAAGAAAGGCACCTAGCACAACAATACAGTGACAAAGCACAGGGTTTTCCCAGTGTAATCTGCATTTATTGCCACAGTTTTCTCAGGTTACAAACTTGCTGAGGAGCTGACACCTCACACAAAAGGGAAGAGGATAGAAGAGGATTGAGTCGTTATGTGTTGATCAACTGTGATAGACTAGATTCTTCTCACCAGTACAACGGTTCCAAAGGACTCATGAAGGGCTCTCCAAATCCAGGGGAAAAAAAAAAGAACTGTGGAATATGGATGCTGATTGAACCATACTATTTCTTTTGTTTTTGGTGCTGTTGCTTTTCTTTTTTTTTTGAGGTTTTTCCTTATTGCTCTGATTCTTCTCTTATTACATGACTAATGCAGAAATATGTTTAATATTATTTACCTATATCAGATTACCTGCTGTCATGGGGAGGGAGGGAGAAAAATTTGAAATTGGGAATCTTATATAAACAAATGTTGAAAACATTCTCTACATGTAACTGGAAAATAATAAAATACTTTTATTAAAAAAAAAAGAAGAGGGTTGAGTGGGAGAGTATTAGAGTGATGTACACATGTACTTCACTGGCTTTCTCATGGGGTGGGTGGACCCATCTTCTCACTCCTGTATTGCCTGGTTGTACACCCTCTTCTATCAACCCAATAATCTGGGGGGGGGGTGTTGCACAGTCGCATTTTGAAGATCATTAAAACAGAGAAAATTCAGAGTTGTGGATTGCAGCAGAAACTGTTGGTGAGAAAGACATTGTGAGAACCAGGGCACCACCCCCTGATGAGAAGCATGTGACTAGTGTCCCAGAAGTTGCCTCTATTCATAGAACTGCTTGTAAATCATGTCAATCAATGCTACCAGCCAATTAGCTTGGGGCTGTGTTTGGGGACCGCCCCTCTTCCGTTCCCACAGGAAGCTTCCACTCAAATGAAGGGGGAAACTTTTTTTTTTTGGTTTGGAAAGGAGCTGGTGGTGGCAGAAAAAGGAGGAAGGTAGCCAGGTTTCCTAACCTGCAGAAATTCACTCTCTTGGATAGCTAGGGGAAGGTGGCTTTCTCTCTCTCTCTTTGCAAACTCCTAATATACTTTAATAAATGCTTAAAAGCCTAAACTGTTGCTGAATTTAAAAGTAAACCGTAGCTAATTCTCCCCCCACACTGGGGGGGGGGGGGAGGGGGGGGCAGATAAGTACATACACATTCGATTTTTAAACTTCACAAGGAAAAAGCAGAGAGCTACAGCAGTGTAACAAAAGGGGGTAGAAATCAATAGTTGAGGTCCCTCCCAAGAAGGAATGACCAGAAAAGATAAATACAAGTTGGCTAGACTAGTCAAAGAACAAGATTATCAGGAAGAGAGTACTGTGGAAATTTATTTTGATTTGGGGACCCTACCTTTGGGCTGAGATTAGAAAGCCTTGAGCCCTCAAGGTTTTTTCTGTATGAGGGGCTGGTGCCCCTCCCCCTCCACTTCAGCCGAGCTAAAAAGCCCCGTGGACTGAGACGCCAGGTCAGATGGCTGGGGGAAAAAGCCCCCATCTCCCTCTACCCTTGGCGGATCTATCCAAGAGATCCTGGGCTTGTCCAGGCTGGCCTCTGGAGTAGCCCCTGCAGAGGTCCCTGGGCCCTGGGTGTGGTATGCACGGGATGCTGGAGCGTCCCCCCAGCCTCAGCCCTGGTGCAGCTGGCAGATTAGCTTGGGAGAGGGGGGGCGCGCGGCACAGGGAGCCCTGAGGTTTGAGTGGAGAGAAGGAAGATATATAAAAGGGGGACACCGAAGATTAAGGAGGGACTCCAGAGACCAGAGACACTGAAAGGAGGCTGGAAGATTAAGAGAACAGAAGGATACTGGAGCACTAGGAGAACAGAAGGAGAGATCAGTGAGAGAGAAACACGGGTTCAGTGGTGGCAATACGAAGAGGAAAGTTAGACCCAGGGGGATCACAAAGTGAAAGGGGTTTAGAGAGAAGAAAGGAGCTGAGCAGTGAAAGTGGAACATACCCTAAGGCAAGAGGTGGCAAGGGCCCTTATTGTATTAAAAGCAGACAGGTTGTATAATTTGCATTTCTTAACCCTTATCTCTCTCTTTTTTTTTAACCCTTATCTCTTACATTTATTTTTATAAATAACTCTGCTTTGATTATTTAGTTAAGAGGCTTCTTAATCTTTTGCTTATCAATTTTGGAAGTGGAGCAGTGTGGTAGAACTTTATAACCGGCCAATATTAAATTAATAGCAGTCAGATAACCAAACAGTCAACAGTCCCCAGATTAGTCCCCCAGTCAGATTAGTCCCCCCAAATTAGGCCAGCAAGTTAACAAAATATTTCTATAGTACAAAAAGAATGTTTGAAAGCCCATGATATCAATACCTAAATTTTTGCTCACTGATTTATCTAAAAACAGATTCAATATAATACAAGTCAATTAAATTTTAATATTTCAAGGGTCCGTGGTTTCATCGATGTGACTACTCCAACCATTCACAGAGCTCTCCACTTCTCCATGACTTAGCAGAAAACTCATCAACCTGTGGTCAACCTGGTGATGAAACTCCTTCAACTTACTGATAGAATAGACCAAATCTGTTGTATGTGATATACCTGAAACATCTCTAGTTTGATAATACCTATCAAACTTGCACTTGTAGAATGTGGAATCAGCTCTAAACCATGAAGAGGTGGCAGCAATAGTAGAGAACTTTGGCAGAATGAATCTTATACCTTTATAATTGCAAAAAGTTGGGGGCAGCTAGGTGGTGCAGTGGATAAAACATTGGCCCTGGATTCAGGAGGACCTGAGTTCAAATCTGGCCTCAGACACTTGACACTTACTAGCTGTGTGACCCTCGGCAAGTCACTTAACCCTCACTGCCCCAGGGGAAAAAAAAAGATAGGTATAATTACAAAAAGTTATAAAATCTGTCCCAAACATTAACATGAGATAGTATTTTCCTTATTCAATGGAACTCAATGGAAACAAATGCAGGCATATTACAGAATCCATTTATATACAATATATATGGAAAAAACATTACTAATGCTAGTGTTGGGGAGACTAAAACATCCTTATCTGGCTTATAATATGAAGACTTATACAACAGTAGAAAAGCAGTTAAAACACCGCTGGATTTGGAATAAGAAGACCTAGGTTTCAGTCCCAACTCTACACATATTAGCTGTTGTGACCCTGGGCAAGACATTTAATACCTTTTGGAGCTGAAACTCAGCTTTTTTATCCGTAAAATGGGGATAATAATACTTGCACTATCTATCACACAGGAAGAGTCAAATAAGATATATACATAAAATGCCTTATAATCTTAATATACTACATAAGTGTAAATTATTTTTTGGTCTGGATCTGTGATTTTATTGGTGGAGGAAATTTAAAAAAAATTTTTTTAATTTTTTTTTAATTTCCTCAGTGAGGAAACTCCCTCTATCAAACAATTCTTCTAAAGTTCCCTAGGGCACCAAGAGGTTAAGTGCTTAGCAAAGGATCAGAAAGTTGGGACAGGCACACCTTGTTTTATTGTACTCTGCAAATAGTGAATTTTTTACAAATTGAAGATTTGTAGAAACCCTGTGTCAAGCAAGTCTTATCACTGTCATTTTTCCAACAGTATGTGCTCATATTGTGTCTCTGTGTCACATTTTAGTAATTCTCAAAATATTTCAAACTTTTTCATTATTATTATATCTGTTATGGTGACCACCGATCTTTGATTTTACAACTGTAATAGTTTTGGGGCACCATAAGCCACATCTATATAAGACAATGAACTTGATCTATAAATGTTATGTGTTCTGACTGCTCCAGTGACCTGTCATTCTTCCCCTTTTCCCTCTCTCTCCCTCTCCTTGGACCTCCTGATACCCTGAGACACAATATTGAAATTAGGCCAGTGTACTCTAAAATGACCTCTAAGTGGGGCAGCTAGGTGGAACAGTGTATAGAGCACCGGCCCTGGAGTCAGGAGTACCTGAGTTCAAATCTGGCCTCAGACACTTAACACTTACTAGCTGTGTGACCCAGGGCAAGTCACTTTAACCCCAATTGCCTCATAAAAAAAAAAAAAAAGACCTCTAAGTGTTCAATTCAAGTAAAATGAAAAGTCAATTGATAAGACAAACTTCATTGTCTTATTTTAAGAAACTGCCACAGCCACCCACACCTTCAGCAACCACCACCCTGATAAATCAGCAGCCATCAACATGAAGGCAAGACCGACTTGTTGAAGGCTAAGATGATGGTTAGCATGTTTAACAATAAATATTTTTTTAATTAAAGTATGTACATTAGTGGGGTTTTTTTTAAAGACATACTATTGCACACTTAATAGATTACAGTGCAGTATAAACATAACTGGGAAACCAAAAGCTGTGTGACTTGGTTTGTTGTTGTAGTCTGGAACTGAAACCACAAATCTCTAAGGTATGTGGGTATGCCAGAGGCAAGACAGAGACCCGGGTCTTCTGACTCTGAAGTTAGTTCTCTAGTCACTACCTTCCTTCCCCTCCAAACACCCCAATTTTCTGGTCATTATCTTAGGAAAACAGAGAAAAATTGAGACTATGCTATGCATGCTCACTCTCAAGTGTTAATTAGTACTATATAAATGTAAAACATTACTACTCAGGGCACATAATTTAACCAAAAGCAAAAAAAAAATCTGTGGTACAGAAGGATTTTTAAAAAGATGTTTTACTGCTCTTGGACTAAATCCATATAACAAGAACCATAAACTATATGTTACTGCCCATTATACTACAGTCATTTTTCCTTATATAGCATGGCAACTTTATCAAACAAACCTTCAAAGCTCTCCTTTCTTTTGTATCCTCCCTTCACTCAGGTTCCCACTCTTTGGGTATCTGTGAGCAATCATCATTAGCAACTGCCCTCTCTGGCTCATCTCTGTGGCAATTATCATGCTATCCTTTTTCTTCGACCAGCCTTTTGAAATTCAGCCATACTGAATCACATGTCATCATGTTCTCTGTGCCTTAGGTATCCATGATAATAATGAACAATTAACAATAAATTAGTGTGCAATGATAGTAAAGAAGAAGGCTATCTATTTACTAAGGCCTGATTTCCCTGGCTAGGTAATATGTGAGTGAGTGTAATTTTTGGGAAAAATGTCCTCTATTTAATCTAAGTGAGTGAAGGCAGTCGTGGAATTTTGGGGGCAATCATGAGAGGAGAACAGCAACATATGTAAACCGTTTATTAACAACAGATGGGGGGCGCAGCTAGGTGGTGCAGTGGATAGAGCACCGGCCCTGGAGTCAGGAGTACCTGAGTTCAAATCTGGCCTCAGACACTTAACACTTACTAGCTGTGTGACCCTGGGCAAGTCACTTAACCCCAATTGCTTCACTAAAAAAAAAAAATAAGAACAGATGGGGGCCTTACAGTAGCAACCTCAAAAAAAAAAATCACACCTTGTACACAGCTACCTGAACAAAGGACCAGCCATGATTTTTCTATGGGTACTAAGCAATAAAAGATCTATAACTGATTGGGAACTCTACCACTACACCTTAATATCAACATGTTAAAAATACTTTAAACACACATGATAATTTGGATGGTACCTTATTCCAGCCGCTGGCAAGAGCTGCAGTGTCCAGTGTACATTCCCGAAATGCCTGATAGCTCACTGGCCTGTAGAAATTTTGAGTCAAAGAAGGAAAACTCTAAATGTTCAGATGACTATACAAATACAAACACATATGAAACATGATACACCCTCTCTACCATTAAGTAATAGCTAGTCATTCTATTAGGGCCCTAAAGGGGGGGTGGGTGGGAATCAAACCCATAATCAAAGAAAAGTATGACTGCAAACAGCTTCCATTCTTCTTCAAACATTTACTTTAGGTTAATGGAAAATATTTTTAGGTAATCAAATTTCTGGAAGAAGGGCTATATGTTCAGCTAAATTTGTACTTTTTAAAGTATTTTTTAGGTTTTCAGAAATTAACTTAATATTCCCTGTGTATCACAATCTGGCTCATTATAGGACCAAAGAATAATGGGATAAAGGAAGGAAAAAAAAGGGTTTCATTCAGGACAGTTCTAAAAACCAACCACAATATAAATGTTTCATAAACTAAGAGACACGACACCTGGTAAGACTTTTTATGTTTAAAGGAACACATGATATTTATAAATCAAAATCTCAAAATACTAATTCCTCAAAGTCTGGAAAGAAGTTTTTTCTTATTATTTCTATAAGAATTAGAGTACTAGACCTACCAGAAATTCAAATAATTGGGTGGCAATAAGAGACGATAAATTAGGTCACTTAATAATTTACTCTAAGTTCTAAATTCTGTGCCTTGGTTTCCTTATCTACTTGGTACCGGATTAACATATGGGAACAGCAATTCATTTCATGAAAACAATTTTTTAATTGGCAGGGTTTGAACTTAAATGATAAAAGTACTCATATTTTTTAGGACTTCAACCTCTTCTTAAAATGTCTCTCTTATCCATTAATGGTAGCATAAGGCAACTCAGTATGGTAGAAAGCAGAGTAAACTGGGAGTCAGGAGACCTCGGTCATAGTTTCCAGCTCTGACCATCACTAGTTAGAGTTATGTGACCTTGAATAAGTCACTGAACTTCTCTGGGCTTCAATCCCTTCATCTAGGGACTCAATGATCTCTAAATACCTTTTCTGCTCTAATATTCTGATTCTGAATCATCAAATTTATGCTATTGAAAAAAGAAAATGGAGTCAGAAGAGAGGGGTTCAGTTTTATAAAACTTCCATCCTCAGTGATAGCATCCTCTTACTAGCTCTTACTCAGTTAATTTATGGGTAAAAGGAAGTGACAGAAAAGTACAGATGAGTCTTCTCAAAGAACATAATTTAACCTATAGCAAAATAGAATCTGTAGAACAGAAGGATTTGGTACATCCTCTGAAAAAGTTTGGTAAAGGAGCATTTAGTCGAATAAAAAGATTTCCGAACACTTTTTAAAAAGTAGTTTTGTACAGTGTTAGGTATAAATCTAAAAATTCCATATAACACAGACAACTGACTAGGATATCTAAAAATATGTGCAACTTTTTTTTTGGTGAAGTAATTGGGGTTAAGTGACTTGCCCAAGGTCACACAGCTAGTAAGTGTTAAGTGTCTGAGGCCAGATTTGAACTCAGGTACTCCTGACTCCAGGGCCGGTGCTCTATCCACTGTACCACCTAGCTGCCCCATGTGTAACTTTTCAAATCACATAAACAAAAATTATCGTTACCTACACATGGATTTACAGATTTGTAAAAAATATTTCTAATTCCAGAAAAGAAACTAGTCATCTAAATATATAGAAAACATTTTTTCCTGGCTTATATTGTAATTTAATTTAGTTTTATTTAAATAAATGCAACTGTTCTCAGACAAACTTTAGCAATCATCACGTTTGGTTAGGATTCAGATGGAAAACTTAACAATCCAGGTGCTTCAGAAACCCAGCAAATATCCTTCACAAATTAATACTGAAGCAATATTAAAACAATAGCAAAGGGAACTGTGCTTCCAAGTAATCCACTCTTTAAAGAAGACCATAATGCCACATTCCTAAAAATAAACTAATTAAGAGGTTACCGCAGAACTTTTTAGTGGACACTCTGGTGACATTTCAACTGAACTACTTATAGAATACATTCTGCTTCTACCTAAAATTCGCTCTGAAGCTCAACTTGGGGTTTTCAATCCCTTCACTTCCTTTGCTGGACTCTTTTGTACCTAGTGATCCTTATATAGGGTTTGTCTATGAGGCTAAAGTACTTGAAGATCTTTCAGGATGAGCATATATTTTGCTAATTACACCTTCACATAATATGGACATTTGGAAGATGACAGCTGTTTGAAACATTCAAAGGAAACCTAATGCATAGCCAAGCCAAAATTCACCCATCATCCCTAAACAAAACTGCTGAGGCTTTTCTGCAAAATCCAGAATTTGTTTCTCAGCCTAACTTAAAATGGTTCTGAAGATGAGGTAACACATTCAACTTCAAAACAACATAGTTGGAAATATAGATGTGTTTTTTATGTTATGACTTGCCAAAATATTATAATACAAATGTAATTAGCTTCTAAAGTGATCATGGTCAGAAAACAGTCATGACTCTTCTATAGAAGAGGTGGTGAAAAAGGAAACAATGTTCAGAAATCAATCTAGTTTGGTTTTATTTAGACTTGGTTCTGAATGAACTATTAAAAAAATTCCAGTAAACACAAATAATAAACAAACTCTTAAGAAACCTTATTTCCAGGGGTGGCTAGGTGGCGCAGTGGATAAAGCACCGGCCCTGGATTCAGGATTACCTGAGTTCAAATCCGGCCTCAGACACTTGACACTTACTAGCTGTGTGACCCTGGGCAAGTCACTTAACCCCCATTGCCCCACCAAAAAGAAACCTTATTTCCCCATCCCTATTAAATGCAAGTTAGTTATACATAAGAAACTATTACCAAATCTCATCAATTCAAACACATCTTTCAAAGGTGGAAAAAAGAAATCACATTAATTAAGAAATGTGAATCGGAGCAGCTAGGTGGTGCAGTGGATAGAGCACTGGCCCTGGAGTCAGGAGGACCTGAGTTCAAATCCAGCCTCAGACACTTAACACTTACTAGCTGTGTGACCCTGGGCAAGTCACTTAACCCCAATTGCCTCACTTAAAAAAAAATCTTTCTTTGGGGAGCTCAATGCAAGTTAAAAATTATTATGTAAGGGACAACTAGGTGGCACAGTAGATAGAGCACCGGCCCTGGAGTCGGAAGGACTTGAGTTCAAATCTGGCCTCAGACACTTGACACTTACTAGCTGTGTGACCCTGAGCAAGTCATTTAATTCCAACTGTCTCACCAAAAAATAAATAAATAAGTAAATGAGAAATAAACAAAAAATTTTAATTATTACATAATTCTTGCTCCTAACGTATCAGTGGGAACTGAAAGACATGGAAACTCAAGGCCACAAAGTTAAAGCTCTAAATAATCTCTATCTTTTGTTTTTCACCTATTCCTCTATTTTGTGATTCTACATTCAAATGTCTTTTTTCCCCAACTTCCATACTTATTTGTACCTCAAGTTCCTTCTACAGAGTAAGATTCAAAGAAATTCAAACTGGGTTTTCAGCACTTCTATAGTACAGAATGATACATCAAATTCTGACTGACTCAAATCTAGTATTATCCATGAGAAATTTGGAAGCTCATGCATATTCAATTGATCAGAAGGCAGAGAAATGAATTAAGTTTACCTATAACACCAACAGCATTTAAGAAATAATAGAGAGTAAACTTTGTCCACTTGAATTCAAGAACTTTCTACCACACTGACCATCTGAATTGTGGTTCTTGAAACAGAACTTGTATTCTGTAAACTAGTATTCTTATCTATCAGCATTTCAAATTCATGTCACTTTCCTCATAACCTACCAGTAAGTAATTAAGAGAAAAGTTTATTTAAATAAATATTTATAGCAAATAATTTGGATATATTTAATATACCTTCACTATTACTTCCTATTTGCCTCTGGTCTTAAAAGCCAGAAAAATGAGAGCAAAAATTCCCATTAAAAAATGTGAAAGCAGTTCCATGGGCAGATGTACAATTCCAAGTTTAGCAACACCTGGGAGCCCTAAAATAAGAGATAATATTGATCCGATGTCATGATGCGATATCCAAACTATAGTATTTAGGTATGTGACTGTGCAGTAGTAGGAACAGGAGATCAAGACAATTAAATAAGTCATTCCTTAATACCCAGGAAATGCATTTGTTGTTATTGACACAAATAAATAAGAAGGTGCCATCACCATGCTATGTTTATCTGAAACAATGCCTGCCATCTGAACACAAAGGGTATATATTCTATCTGGGGAAGTTGTTTTGGTTTCTTTTAAGTGTTAAGGATGAGAAAATAAACGATACAGGTTTCCATAAAAGCAAAGCCTCAGTCCATCCATTCTTAGGAGAAGGATGAGAACACTGAGGGGAAGCACACTCTGACTTGGCAATGGTGACTCACTGGCTGAGCAGAGTCTGCAATGCTTCGTGCATGCGTTCTTTCAGTTCCAGTGACACCTTCTGTCCAAGATGGGCCAAGCAGTCTTCTATTGAGCTCTCTGGGTTAACAGGGCTGAATACTGGAGACGTGTGGCAGTCAAAGCCTGTGCTGGTGAAAGCTGAAGAATCAGATCAAAAGAAAAATCCAACTTAAATGACATCTAAAGGTACATATATTATGCAAGTCCACTCCCAAGAATTTATTAGGTGTGGCAAAATAAGAAAAAAAAACAGTTAACATTGTGGTTGTTCAAGATATATGGAATGATAAAGACACTTGATGAGACTTGAACAGCTTAGCTATTAATTATCAGAGAGAGGTCAGTAATCTTCGTTTTAGAAGACTAAACAAGAAGGATATACCGCTTTAAGTCTGGAAGAGACAAGGATGGTTTTGTTTTACAGTTAACTCCTGGTTCAATCATACCTTATCCTCTGTTTGTTATATTTTTCTAACTAATTTTAGGCCTGATCCTGCATGGTCATAGGAGATGGAAGGAGACTGAGCATCCTGGGAATCCCTGCTCCAGGACTCAGGTCTCAGGTAAGTCACTGATCTTCTCTGAGCCCAGCTCTTCATGTGTAAAATAGAAATCATAATTGTGTTCCCTATTTCAGAGGGCTGGTTCTGAAAAAAAAAATACTTTGTAATCTGAAAGTGCTGCATAAGTAGGAGTCATCACCATCATCATTTACTATATGTACAACAGCAAAGCAAATCAAAAACAACACCACCACCCAGGTAAACTGGACTCCTGATTAAGGACTGATTCAGTTAGTGGATTATCTACCTAGGTCTTTTGTTTTCTTCCTTCCACTGACTGCCTCTGAACTGTCTCACTGCTTACAAGAGTCACACTGAAGGCTGAAGGAGAAAGAGGTCTGGAAGTACCAAGTTTTAAAACCTGAATTCCAGCCAAACCTGTCCACTTTCTTTTTGCATGCCTTATGCCCAGACTGACCACATGACTGGAACCAGTTTCTTTAAAGGTTCAGATCTGATGCCACATCCTAAAAAAAGGCTTCCCCCCTAAGCCTACTCATTTTTAGAGATCTCTCCCTCCAAGTAATTTTTTTATTTCATATTTTTATTTATATTTATTTGCAGTTTATATTGTATGTTTTGTTATATATTTATTCATATTTGTGTTATATACACATATACATTATATATACATATATTATATGTATATATCATATATACATATATGTATATATACTTATCTGCCCACATTTTCACCTCCAAGTAGAAAGCTGGGCTTGTTTTTCACTTTTGTCTTTGTATACCCAGCACCCATAGTAGGTACTGAATAATTGTTTGTTAAATCAAATTAAATATTGAAAGTCTGTATTGATGAAATATAATATCCACCTCCAAAGAAATAACTGATATTGATGGAACAGACTGAAGCATACTATTTTTCAATTTCATTTTTTCTTTTAACCAAGTTTTCTTGTACAAAATGACAAATATGGTAACGTTTTACATAATCATACAAGTATAACCCATATCTGATTGTTTGTGGCCTAAGGGAGGGGGGAGAGGAAGGAGGGAAAGAGTGATAATAATTAGAACACAAAACTATAAATAAAAATGTTTATTACAAAAAATACATAGATTAAATGTCTGGGAAATCAAAGCTACAGTAATCTTTTAAATTTTTATTAATGATCCTTCCTAGCTATCATGGATAATTAGGAATTTAGATTTTCTTGTGTGAATTAAACATCTAAGAATAGACATGAGGTGCTAATTATAGATCAAACTACCAATGGCTGGAAAGAGAGCAGAACTAGCAATGGATGGGAGCTGTAAAGAAGCAAATTTCAGCTTCATACCAGAAAAAAATTTCCTAACAATTAGAGCAACAACAAAAGTGAAATGACTTGCCTCAAGAGATAATGCGTTGGGGGCAGCTAGGTGGCACAGTAGATAAAGCACCAGCCCTGGATTCAGGAGGACCAGAGTTCAAATCCGGTCTCAGACAATTGATACTTACTAGCTGTGTGACCCTGGGTAAGTCACTTAACCCTCATTGCCCTGCCCAAAAAAAACCAAAAAAAGAGATAATGCATGGGGGGGGGGGGCGGCAGCTAGGTGACGCATTGAATAAAGCACCGGCCCTGGATTCAGGAGGACCTGAGTTCAAATCCAGCCTCAGACACTTGATACTTACTAGCTGTGTGACCCTGGGCAAGTCACTTAACCCTCATTGCCCCACAAAAAAAAAAAAGAGAGAAAGAGATAATGGGTTCCCCTTCTTTGGAGGTCTTCTAGCAGAATCTAAAGAAGCAATCATTTGTTAGGTATGTTATATTGGGGATTCATTCATGTATAAGTTGGGTTAGATGGCCACCTCTCAAACTCTGTGATTTTATAATTATGATTAAGTGGTAATTTAATCCATGACCTACTACTATCAGAAAAATTTACTCATAGATCACTTAATATGATTAGGATTCTATTTCAAAAGGTATAAAAGGTATGATTCCACTTTTTTTATTTGTTCAATTTAACTTGTTTATTGGTTAGAAAAAGCCATGTGGGGGCAGCTAGGTGGCGCAGTGGATAGAGCACCGGCCCTGAAGTCAGGAGTACCTGAGTTCAAATCAGGCTTCAGACACTTAAAACTTACTAGCTGTGTGACTCTGGGCAAGTCACTTAACCCCAACTGCCTCACTAAAAAAAAAAAGAAAAAGAAAAAGCCATGTGGCTTGCCAAAACTACTATAAAGATGTACTTTCACTAAGGAATATCTTTTGAATGTTATATGCATTTTTTAATAAATTCAACCAGACAGAACTCTGTTCAATGACTCTGTGATGAGAGTTCTTCAAGCTGGGGGCAACTAGGTAGCGTAGTGGATAGAGTACCAGCTACCAGCCCTGGATTCAGGAGGACCTGGGTTCAAATTCAGCCTCAGACACTTCACACTTACTAGTCATGTGACCCTGGGCAAGTCATTTAACCCTCATTGCCCTGCCCACCCCCCACCCCCTCACCCCCTCACCCCCTCACCCCCCCCAAAAAAAGTGTTCTTCAAGCAAAGACTTGTTAGACATGTTGTAGAGGGATTCGGGGATGGGTGGGTAACATGATAACTTCCAAATTCAGGTTTTGTGATTTGAGAGAAGAAAACAAAAAGCCCTCTACCACTGAAATATTTACTACTCTATGTGAGTATATATTATTCTAAAAATAAATTAGAATAAATTCTGAATTAATTTTTAAAAACAAACCAGAAATTAAATATAGTTAGAATAAGATGAACAAACAAACCTTCAGAAATTTCTTCATTTAGAGACCTCAGCTCTTCTTCAATTTCAGTCTTAACTTTTAATACAAGCCCTTGGTCCAAAAGTTGTGAAGATGTAGATGGCTGAACCCCTAAAATCAATCAGAAAGGTCAACACATATATACGTATATATAACAAGGAAGACATAGCAGGAAAAAGATAAAAAAACAAGCATCAAGAAACAATATACAAAAAATTAATAATTATCCCCTAGAAAAAATGTTGATTCAAGGCTCTTGTTGAGAAGTTGGGCCCATTTGGGCCTGTTAGGAAGACCCACTGGTTAGGGTAAAGTTTAGTGGGAATTTAAGGGAATTAAATAAAAAGAAAATTGACTTGAGGTCCCCTTCCTCTAGATATTTCTGCTGGAGATAGGGAATTAGAGTATAACATTCAGGAACCAACCTCTGGCAATCTCTGTGTCCTTAATCCTATATTTCAGTCACATTCTGCCAAAATGAAAACTCCCTTTTCTACTGTTGCCTTTCTCCCCATTATTTTCATCCTTTCTAGTTCAGCTTATTAACAAAATCGTTTATTGTTGCTGTTGTACAGTTGTTTTCTATTGTGTTCAACTCTCCATGACCCCATTTGGGGTTTTCTTGGCAATGATATCGGAGTGAGTTGCCACTTCCTTCTCCAAATGAGGAAACTGAGGCAAACAGAGTGCCATACAGCTAGCAAGTCTGAGGCCAGATTTGAATTCAGTGAGATGACTCTTCCTGACTCCAGGCTTGCCACCTCACTGCCTTTAACAAAATTTACTTCATCCTAAACATTGTTCTCTCACTATTTCCATCTTTTGGAGCTCATATAAATAAGACTCTCTCTTGAAAACACATCAACCATTACCACTCTTCAGTGCCAGACAACTCCTCTCATAGCATAGGGCCAAGAGGAATCATACACATACTCTTCATTCCTTATTGTTGCCTCTTTTACTCTTACTCTCCAACTTTTCCTCCCATGAAACTCTATTTCTACCCATAACACCTGGTCAGGATTCTTGTGGTAGTCATCAATTCACTTTCAGGTCATTCTCCCTCCTTTCTCAGGAAGACTGATAATCTTCCTCTTCATCTTAACTAATCTCTGGCCTCATCCTTGATAATCTCAAACCCTAAAAATTTTGACTTTTAAATAATTCATCTCTACTGAAACAGATCTCTCCAAAGTTGCTGCCCTCTTAAAACTGCTAAATTCTAATGGCCTTTTCTTTGACTTCTTTGCAACATTGGTGAATATGTCCTCCTGGACTCTTCTTTCTCCTTCTGCTCCTCCACTTCAGAAATCCTTTTCTTGGAGGCAACTGGGTGGCGCAGTGGAAAAAGCACCTGCCCTAGATTCAGGAGAACCTGAATTCAAATCCATCCTCAGACACTTAACACTTACTAGCTAGGGGGCAGCTAGGTGGCGCAGTGGATAAAGCACCGGCCCTGGATTCAGGAGTTCCTGAGTTCAAATCCGGCCTCAGACACTTGACACTTACTAGCTGTGTGACCTTGGGCAAGTCACTTAACCCCCACTGCCCCGCAAAAACAAACAAACAAAAAAAAACCACTTACTAGCTGCGTGACCCTGGGCAAATCACTTAACCCTCACTGCCCCCCCCCCAAAGAAATCCTTCTCTCCTTTTAAGATGCAGCTTGAACACCAACTAAATAAAGCCTTTCTTAATCACCTCAACTGTTAGTGCTCACTCCTAAACCACCTTTAATACTTTGTATTTATTTAGATTTATTCTGCATATACTTATATAATTACCTGCTGTCTTCCCTATTTAAATATATATTTAAGTCCCTTCCATGCTTCATTGAATTGTTTCATTCATTGTATTTGTACCCCCATTAACTAGCAGAGTGTCTGGCACATGGTAAATGTTAATAAATACTTGCTGGCTGACTGAAAAATGTCTGACAGTCTTCTCAATTTTTTTTTGCTCATCATCAATGTCTTGCTCCTTAAGGACAGTTATCTGCCAAACTATGTCACAGGCCCTCTTATTTTCTATATTTTTCTATATTTTCTCCCTTGGTGATGATGTTACCCACTCCCCTGGAATTTAATTATCC
Organism: Dromiciops gliroides; assembly: GCF_019393635.1. NCBI lineage: Eukaryota > Metazoa > Chordata > Mammalia > Microbiotheria > Microbiotheriidae > Dromiciops > Dromiciops gliroides. The sequence goes on along the minus strand of NC_057865.1, from coordinate 203,442,335 downwards.
CTTCTCTATGGTTCATTCTCTCTCTCTCTCTCTCTCTCTCTCTCTCTCTCTCTCTCTCTCTGCTGGCTGGTCATCTCCACATATATATCCCTAAACCATTACTTCCTCTAAGCTGCCCTACTTTTAGTTGCAAATATTATAAATATTACAGTCATCTTTGAATCTTTCCTTTCCTCCCCATGACTTTTCCTTAATCTCCTATAACTTACCACTTATACTAATATAGAAATATCAGTATCTTCTTCTTTTTAACCTACCCAAATTCAGATCCTAATCAGCTTTCCTCTGGACTACTGTAATAACTTTTAAATTAATTTTTCTTCCAAGTTTCCCACCTTCTCCAAGCCAACCTTAATACAGATGTCAAAATAAGGCCCAGGTCTGACCAAATCACTGACCCATCTAAAAACTACCAGTGCCTCAGATTCACACCCAAGGTAAAATATAAATTGCTTAGCTTGGCATTTACAGCCCTCCATAATCTGGCTCCAACCTCCTATTCCAGTCTTATTTCCTTCACCTCCTAGACAAATCAGACTATGGGTTTGTTCCCCAAACTCAACATAACATCTCTTGCTTCCATACATTCACAAAAACTATTCCCTATGCCTTAAATGCACTGCTTCCTACTTTAACTGTCAGGGTCCTCTTGCTCTGTGTAGTCTTCCCTGATTTCTCCACCAGAAAGGATTCTCTCTCCTCAAATATTCCTAGCATGCTTACTCTGGAACAAGTACACCAATGCTTTCTCACTTATATTAATTTATATGTGTGTATATCTAACTACCCTCACTACTATCCCAAAGAATGCAGGGCAGAAACTACATATCTTTGTATTCCTCACAACAGCAGGGTGGTGCTTCTGTGTTTGCTGAATTGAAGATAGGAATAAGATATATAGGTACCCAAAAAGAAATGGTTACTTTAAAGAGATAGCAACACAGAGTAATAATTTGTAGAGAAAAGGGGGTTAGATAGGAATCTATGCATTTTGCATTGTCTCTTTCACTCTGAATGCCTTATTCCCTATCTGCTCTGTTGTTTTAGCCACATTATCACAACCTAATCTTTGTAATCTCTTAGTCTTTCATTCCTCTAACGTTTCATGTTATCAGGTTGAGTTAATAATAAGGTCTCAATCCCCACACTGCACAACTAAGGTCATATATGTGCCATGGCCACTAGTCAGTGAAGTTACAGGGGATACAAGGAAGATTAGTCAAGAAGCCTTATCCAGGAAGTGATACAAGGACAAAGAACAGGAAGGTGAACAAGAGCCATGGGGAATGTTTACACAGTTTATAAGAAATTGAGTCTATATACCTCAAAATAAGTGCAGCCAGGGAGCTATGTTTAGAAAATGAAAATGAAGCCAGAAATATCCTGCATTTGGACAAGTCACAGAATCTTTCCCAAGCATACAGAGAGGACCAGTGATTTGACTTGAAGGAAACTGAGGGAGGAAGGAACCCAGAGCATCAGCAGGCCTACTTCTGAGGAGAGAAATCATGTGTTCTCACAATAGGTTTAAAGGTCAGTATCCACAAAATCTTATTTCTTAGAAGAGCTATTTATTCTAGTTTAGAAACACAGTAGCAGCATCAACAAAATCATGGTTACATGTATAAAATGGCAAAATTGACAGTGTTTCTGTTATAATATTTTTCATTTGATTGGCTGCAAAGCTATTGGTTAATTCTTTTTTTAATGAAAAGTACAGCCTATAACATGGAAGGCAGTGTTCCTCCTTCCTCCCATAATTCTCCCACTCCAGGACACCCAGAGTCCATAAGGAGCAAATGAGATAATATGTATAAAGGACTTTACAAACTTTAAAGCACTGCACTACATAAACATTAGCCACTATAAGCTCGACAGCAAACAGGGGATTTTATGGCAAAATTAATTAAGCAGAGTAGTGGATAAAGCTATGCAATGCAATTCACTCTCCCAACGTGGAGAGCATGGATAAAGCATGTCCTTCCTCCTTGCTAAACCAAGGTGAAAAATGCAATACAAATATGGCAGATGTTGCTTCCCCTAGCAGGGTGGAGTAAGTCAAAGCACCTACTAATGTCAACTCAAAAATCATAAAGTAATCCTGGAGAAATAAGTCAACGTATGAGGATATAGACTACCACAAAGAAAAAAAAAGAATTCAAGTATCAAGGAACCATAATCAGAATCATAGAAGAACCAGAAGCTAGTACTATAAAGGAGAGAACATTTTGGAATAATATGACATTACAAAAGCAAAAAAAAAACAAAACTAAGGCTTCCAACTGAGAATAATTTAACTTATAAGAATAAGTATAGGGGCAGTCAGGTGGCGCAGTGGATAGAGCACCAGCCCTGGAGTCAGGAGGACCTGAGTTCAAATTTGGCTTCAGACACCTAACACTTACTAGCTGTGTGACCCTGGGCAAGTCACTTAACCCCAACTGCCTCACCAAAAAAATAATTAATTAATAAATTAATAAATGAATGGACAGATAGATAAAAATAAAAATTCTTCCTATTGGGGCAGCTAGATGGTGCAGTAGATAGAGCACTGGCCCTGGAGTCAGGAGGACTTGAGTTCAAATTTGGCCTCAGACACTTAACACTTACTATCTGTGCGACCCTGGGCACTTTGTCACTTAACCCCAATTACCTCACCAAAAAAATAAAAAATAAGTATAATCCTATAGGGAAAGAATTAAAACATTAATGGTAGGAGTATTGGTGGGAGGGGCCGGTTTGCACGCTGCGGGAAGATGGTGGAGGCCGACCTCGCTGAGATCCCGGATGTCGACATCGATCCCGACGGTGTCTTCAAGTATGTGTTGATCGGAGTACATTCTGCTCAGGACTCCAACCCCGATGGCCAGGACTGCCCAAGCAAAGAGATCGTGTGCGACTACAAGTGGGCCGAGTACCATGCTAATATCTATGATAAAGTGTCAGAGGAAATCCAGAAGAAGGGCTTTGACTGTGAGTGTCTGGGTGGCGGCCAAATCTCCCACCAGAGCCAAGACAAGAAGATTCATGTGTATGGTTACTCCATGGGTTTTGGACATGCTCAACATTCTCTCTCGACGGAAAAAATCAAAGCGCACTACCCCAACTATGGGGTCACTTGGGCTGATGATGGTTACTTATGGGGCCTAGGTTGCTGCCTTCCTAAGCTGTCAGACCTATCCTTGAATTCTTGGCCCCCACCTCTTTGTTGTGTTGTGTTGTGTTAAGGAGACATGTTTGTGATGCCCTGGTGTTTGCCTCCTGTTGTGCCTTCCAGTGCTGTGGTGCCTAGCTGGGCCCCAAGGGGCAGTCAGGCACAGAGTCCCCAACTGGAATTAAAAGTGGTAGCACCAAAAAACAAAACAAAACAAAAAAAAAAACATTAATGGTATAGAAATTTTTCAAGTAAGCCTGTCAAAAAGACCAGAGCTAAGTAAAAACTTTGAAGTGCAAGGTTAACATATTTGGACAACTCAAAGGGGGCAAAATGAGTTGCTTATACTTTAAGAGAAGACTATGGGCAGCTAGGTGGATAAAGCACCGACCCTGGATTCAGGAGGACATGAGTTCAAATCTTGCCTCAGACACTTGATACCAGCTGTGTGACCCTGGGCAAGTCATTTTAACCCTCATTGCCCCGCAAAATAATAATAGTAATAATCATAATAATATGGGGCAGATAGGTGAAGCGGTGAATAAAACAGTGGCCCTGGATTCAGGAGGACCTGAGTTCAAATCCAGCCTCAGACACTTGACATTTACTGGCTGTGTCACACAAGTCACTTAAGCCTCATTGCCCCGCAAAAAAAAAAAAAAAGAAGTATGCAGAAGTAAACAAAAGTTCACAAGATCAAACAAATAGGTCAATTTTTTCACTACCTTGTTAAATTGATGTACATTTGTAACTGCCCCAGTTTAAAAAAAAAAAAAAAGGAGGCTAAGCAATAACTATCCCTTCAAAAAATCCCAATAATTTCAAGGTTCACAGAGGTAGTAGTTAAATAGGGCAGAGAGACTTGAGGGTGATTTTTTTTCTGTTTTGATGATCTTAAAAGGGAAGGAAAAAGGAATATACTAACAAAGGAACGAAGAAGAAAGGTGTGGAACTTTCTCATAATTGGAGTGATAAAGAAAAATATTTCAAAATTGAGGAAGGGTAGAGGGAGGGTCATCATATTAACCCCACTCTCATCTGAACTGGACAAAGGAAATTTACTCAATAGTGCAGGAGGACCTGAGTTCAAATCCAGATTCAGACACTTGACACTTACTAGCTGTGTGACCCTGGGCAAGTCACTTAACCCTCATTGCCCTGCTTAAAAAAACCAAACAAACAAAAACCCTCAACAGTGAAACAGGGAGGGAAAAGGAGAGAAGGACTTAAAAAGGAGAATGGGGGTGAGTCAAGCAAAACAGATTTCAACTTTGGAAAGTGGATCACAAAGGAAAAAGGAAAGAAAGGAAGGGTAAAAACCAGTGATATAATATGGGCCAAGGAAAGAGAAGGCAGGTAACAAAACATTCAGAAAGTTCACATTCCTTGAAATCCAATGCCTTCTTGTCCCTGTAAAGAGAAGACCAAACAACAAAGAGAGGAAAAAGTATAAGAGAATATGGTGGAGGGAAATATACAATGACAGGGCTATCATAACCATAAACGTGAATAGGATGAATCCTCCATAAAACAGAAGAGAAAAGAGAACAAATTAGCAAGTAAATCCAACAATACATGGTTTATAAGAATTACACTTGAAACTTAAGATTCACAAGAGAAAAAAAGAGAAACTGAAGTAGAATTTATTATATTTCTGGAAAACTCAACAAAGTAGGAGTAATAATTATAATGTCAGAAAAGGCAATAGTAAAAACAAAGTTATAAACAGGAAACTATAACATACTAAAAGGTAAACCATAGATAATGCAATATCAAGAATTTATATATACATCAAATTACATAGCTTCTAAGGACTTAAAGGAAAAATTAAATCAATTACAAGGAGAAATGGACATAAGAACCAAAATACTTGCGGACTTCAATCGAACCCTTTCAGACCAAGAGAAATTTAACCAAAAAAAAAAGGGGGGGGGGAATGGAGAATTAAGCACCTAAGTAAATTTTATCAAAGTTAAGATAGGTTAGATTACTGGGAACAAAAAGGAAAATATGTGTGTATATGTATATATACTATATAATATTATATACACATCTAATATAAATAATATATGATATACATAATATATACTTCTTTTACTTTTTCCATTAACAGCTTTTAGTTTCTCTCCCTCCCACTCTCAATTGAAAAAAGAAAATCCTTGTAACAAATATGCACAGTCAAGGAAAATAAGTGTCTATACAGTCCATGTCATTTTGAATCTATCACTTTGCTACCAGGGAGTAGGTAACATAACTTCATCAGTCTTCTAGAATCATGAAAAAAGTTCAATCTGAATATACATATTTCTCTACTGTGCAGGGCACCTTTGCAAAAACTAACAATGTGCAAAAGCATAAAATCTGTACAGAAAGAAAAACCAGAATATTAAACACATACTTTACTGAGAGGCAGCATGGCAGAGTCAATGGAGGCAGGAAAACTTCGGTTCAATAGCCAGTCAATAAACATTTATTAAGCACTTATTATGTGCCAACACTGTGTTAAGCTCTGGGTATACAAAGGCAAAAGGCAATTCATGCTCTCAAGGTGCTCACAGCCTGAAGGTTCTGCCTCTGACACACCAGCTATATAACATTTCAGTGCTACTGGTAACTCTCTAAAAATACCGACAGCAGAGAAGATGTTGACCTGTCTCAGTAGAGGGAGTTTCTCTCATAGGGAAGTCTTTGATATCAGTCATATATAAGACACGACAATGTCCAGGCCCTATTTAATGAACACAACATTTTTTAATGTTGTAATCAGGGCCTTAACCTAAAGAAAAGGTTAAATAGAAACAAAATAATTTAATCCTAAAGAATTTGTGGGCCAAGGGGTGGGGGTGGGGGGGGTCAGAGAAAGAAATAATAGTTTAACAAACATGGTAAAAATGAGAACTATAACAAAATATTTGGATTGTAGCCAGAGCAGTCCTAAGGGGCTTATGCCCCATAGAGACCACAGATAAAAAGAAAGTCCCCATATAAACCAAAATATTTATAGCAGCATTGTATGACAGCATAGAATTAGAAACAAAGTAGATGCCCATCAAATAGGAAATGGCTAAATAAATTGTGGTACATAAATGTAATGGAAAATTACCGTGCTGTTATAATGCTGTAATGTAAGAAATTTTGAATGTGATGAATACAGAGAAATGTGGGAAGATCTATATGAACTGATGCACAGTGAAGTAAGCAGAGCCAAACAAAAATATATACAATGATTATAAAAAAATTAAAAGGGAATGCTGCAAATTTTAAAATATTAAGTATGGTTCAAAAGATGTCAGAAAAGAATCATCCCACCCTTTTCAAAGGTAGAATGTCCATAACTATTATACAGATTCTTTGATGTGTTGATCAATTATGCTCCCCCCCCGCCTTTTTTCGTATTTAAAAATACTATTTGTTGGTCAAAGGATATGAACAGGCAGTTTTCAGATGAAGAAATCAAAGCTATCTATTGCTAGATGAAAAAATGCTCTAAATCACTACTGATTAGAGAAATGCAAATTAAAACAACTCTGAGGTACCACCTCATACCTATCAGATTGGCTAATATGACAACAAAAGGAAAATAATAAATGTTGGAGAAGCTGTGGAAAAATTGTAACACGAAAGCATTGTTGGTGGAGCTGTGAACTGATCCAATCGTTCTGGAGAGCAATTTGGAATTATGCCCAAAGGGCTATGGGACTGTTCATACCCTCTGACCCAGTGGTACCACTGCTAAGTCTGTATACCAAAGAGATCATAGAAGAGGGAAAAGGACCCATATGTACAAAAATATTTATAGCAGCTCTCTTTGTTGTGGCAAAGAATTTGAAATTGAAGGAATGCCCATCAATTGGGGAATGGTCAAACAAGTTGTGGTATATGAACGTAATAGAATACTGTTGTGCTATAAGAAACGATGAGCAGGAGGTTCAGAGAAACCTGGAAGGACTTACATGAACTGATGCTGATTGAGAGGAGCAGAACCAGAATACTGTACACAGTAACAGCAACATTGTGTGATGAACAATGGTGATAGACTTGGCTCTTCTCAGCAGTGCAATGATCCAAAACAATTTCAAAGAACTCATGATAGAAAATGTTCTCAACATCCAGAAAAAGGAACTGTGGATTATGAATGCAGTTGAACCATACTATTTCTACTTTTGGACAGTTTTTTTCCTTCTTTTTTGAGGTTTTTCCCTTGTGCTCTGATTCTTCTTTCACAATATGACTAATGCAGAAATATGTTTAATGTGATCACATATATATAACCTATTTCAGACTGTTTTCCATTTTGGGGAGGAGGGAGGGAAAAGAGGGTGGGAGGAAAATTTGGAACTAAAAATTCTATGAAAACAAATGTTGAAAACTATCCTTATGTGTAACTGGAAAATAATAAAATACTTTTATTTTTTAAAAAATGCTATTTGTTATATGGGATGATTCTCTGAGAGGGGCAGAGAAGAAAGAAATCTATTGGGATATAAAAAACAAAAGAAATCAATAAAAAATAAATAAGACAGTGTAAATATAAAAAATGTAATTATAATAGATCTTATTAATAAGACATAAATAAGACAAAATACACACAAAAAACTTGACAAAGTATATCCATTTCTATTAAAAACATATGAATAAATGGATACTTCCTAAGTATGATAAAGAATCTAAAACCAAGAGATAGTATTATATGTACTAGAGAAATGCTAGTAGTCTTTCTAATAAAATAGGGGTAAACCTGAATTGTTGTAGCAATCAGACAAGGGGGAAAAACTGAGGGAATAAGCACATGCAAAGAAGAAACAAAATTATTTCTTTTTGCAGGTGATAGAGAATGCTAGGGATTTCAGGTAGACATTATTGAAGCAACTAATAAATTCAGAGAAATTGCAAGATATTAAATAATACCACACAAATCAAACTTTCTATATAATACAAAAAAAAATCCAACATGAAAAGGAAGTAAGAAATTTCATTCAAAATAACTACAGAATGTATACAATATCTAAGAATCCACATACACACACACTGACAAGAAGCATACAAATAAAAATAGAAGACACTCCTCAGAAAAGTCATGTCAAGTCTAAATAAGAGGGCATGTATTATTACATGCTCATGGCTAGGACATGCCAGTATAAAAAAATGCCAATATCACCTAATTTATTTATTTAGTGCCATGTCAGTAAAACTACAAGAGTTGTTATACAGAGCTGGAAAAAAAAATAAGAAAATTCATTAAGAATCACAAAGGTTAACACTGAAAAAAATTCAGAAATGGGCTTAGCAGTATTAGACCTCAAACTATATTTCAAAGCAGTAATCATCAAAACTATTTAATACTAAATAAAAAAGAGAGGTTAATTAGTGTAAAAGAATAGGCACACAACATTCAGAAGAAAGCAAACTCAAAGACACCAATTACAGGAGAAAAGACTCACTAACTAAAACTGCTAAGAAAAATGGAAATTAAGCTAGAGGAAATTAGGTATACAGCAACTTCTCAGATCATATTCAATAATAACCTCCAAATGTTTACAAAATTAGAGGTAAAAAACAACATCACAGCAGAACCAGGAGAATGTTGTACACAGTAACAACAATATTGTTTGATGAAGAACTGTGAATGATTTAACTATTCTCAGCAATACAATGATCTAAGACAATCCCAAAGGGCTGATGATGAAGCATACCATCCACCTCCAAAGAAAGAACTGATATTGACTGAACACAGACTAGAGGATGCTGTTTTTCACTTCCTTTCATTCTTTTTTCTTTTATTCAAGAATGTTTTCTTATACAAAATGACGAAAATGGTAATGTTTTACATAATTGCACACATATGACATATCTGATTGCTTACCTCCTCAGGGAAGGAAAGGATTGAAGAGGGTTAGAATTTGTATCTCAGAACTTTAAATAAAATGGTTTTTATTATTTAAAAAAAAATTTTAAAATTACCAAATAAAAGTAACATCATAAAAAATGTGAGGAACACCAGGAGAAATATCTTTCTCAACTATGGACAGGAGAACACATAACCAAGCAAAAAGTAAAGAGGGTCACAAAAAAAGTGATAATAGCTAGCCTTTATATAGTGCTTTAAGGTTTTCTGAGCACTTTACAAAGATTATCCAATTTTACCTTCACAACAACCCTGGGAGCTAAGTGTTATTAATACCCCCATATTCCAGATGAGAAACCGAGGGAAACAGAAGTGACTTGCCAAGAATCACACAGAATGGACAATTATGACTATGCAAAATTGAGAAGGTTTTGCACAAACAAAATCAATACAGAGTTAGTCAATAAACATTAAGTGCCTTCTATGTTCTAGGCACTGTACTAAGTCCTGGAGATACAAAGAAAAGTATAGGACAGTACCTTCCCTTGAGCTCACAATCTCATGGGGGAAACAACACATAAAAAGAAGCTAAATTTAAAAGTAGGGAGGGGCTTAGGGAAGTTAGTCAGCTGGGAGCATGATGAAGTCCTGCAGCTGGGGTGGGAAATGATCTGAGGAGGTGTCAATTCCTAAATTGATTTCATTTTGCAGAATGAGGCCCAGGAAATCAGCACAGGGAATTACCTGGGTGCTCTCTTTAAATGCTGGGAGGTCTGAGAGAAGCTCCCAGATGTCCACCTCGATCCTCTCCATCCAAAGGGAAGGAGAAGTTCCAGAAGCAGGGGGTGCTGAGGATTTCCTCTTGCAGAAAGATGAGTTTCTGGAGATGATGATGATAAGGTCCGGGAAAGCAGCCAGATGGGTAATGATTTGAAATTAGAAGCAAAACAGTGAACTGGGGGTAAAAATCTTTGTTGCAAATCTCTGATAAAGAACTCCTATCCAAAATATACAAGGAACTAATTCAAATATATAAAAACAAGACCACTACCACGTTCATGTGCTGCTGAAGGAAGCTGAAGAAAACCACAAAACCATGCTGAATGGGTCCACTATACATGTATGTTACATAATGTCCACTGGGTCCTTACTGTGGCGTGGCAGTCTTTTTATACCTCTCTAAATGTTTCACTCTCCCTCTCACCACAATAGCTTTTGGAAATCTTTTCCATTCCTCCTCAGACTTCCCAAGGCTCCCCCATCCTAACAGCTGAGAACTTTACCCAGTATTTTACTGAAAATAATTAAGACCATTTGCCTAGAATACCCTCTTCTCTCCTCCTCTCACACCACTTGGATGCCTTCCCGGGCTATCTCTACTTTTATCTGTCTTAGGCCTTCTCCTTGCCAAGGAAAAGCTCTAAACATGAACAAAATGATCCCATTTTTCCTCTAGCATCCCCATTCACTGATCTTAAATCCTTCCCTGTGTACTAAATGCTTCCCTGTTGCCTACAAGCATGCCCATGTCTCTCCTCTACCCTCAAAAAGCCCTCTCTTGATCTGTCCATCCCCAGTAGCTATCATCCTATAGTTTTCCTCCCTTCCATGGCTAAAATCCTTAAGAAGATCACGTACAATTTGATGCCTCCACTTTTTCTCCTCTCATTTTCTTCTTGACTTTCTAGAATCTGACTCCATCATTCAACTGAATCTGTTCTATCCAAAGTTACCAACAATCCACTGTCAGATCTAATGACCTTTTCCCAATCATCCTTCCTAACTTGTATGCAGCCTCTGACATTGTCCATCATCCTCTTCTCCTTGATAGAGAGCAATGTCATGAAAGCCTAGATACTATTTCTCCTCAATCTCCTATCTGTCTGACCACTTCTTCTCACTCTCCTATCTGTCTGACCACTTCTTCTCAATCTCCTATCTGTATGACCACTTCTTCTCAGTCTCCTTTGCTGTATGTAAATCTAGGTCATATTCAGTTATGAAAGATGTCCCTCAGAACTCTGTATTGGGCCCTATTCTTTCCAGATTATTTCATCTGGTAATCTCATAAAATCCCATGGTTTCAATTATCATCTCCATGCTGATGATTCCCAGATCTATATATTTTGTCTCTCCTAAATTTCCAGGCTCCCATCTCCAACTGGGCATATTGAACTAGATGTCTTGTTTAAAACATCTTAAACTCAAAATGTCCAAAACTGAACTCATTTTTCCCCTAAGCCCTCCCCTCTTAACTTCCCTATTACTGCTGAGGTAAACATCATCCTCCCAGTTATCCAAACTCACAACCTAAGTCATCCTTGACTCCTCACTCCCACCTCCCCACATCGAAATAGCTGACAAGCTGAGTTGATTTTCCTTTTGTAACATCTCTCATATATTGCCACCTCCTCTCTTCTGAAATTGCTGATACTGTGATACAAGCCTTTATAGCTTCACAGCCGAAGTACTGCAATAGTCTTCTGGTTGGTTTCCTTGTGTCAAATCTCTCTCAATCTAATGCATCCTCTTCTCAGCTTTCCAACTGATATTCCTAAAGCAGAAGCCTGCCCATGTCAACACTGTCTTCAATAAAGGCTATTGGCTCCCTACTGCCTTCAGAATTAAATAAATATCAACAGTTAATAAATATTAAATATAAAATCTTCTTTTTTACTTTGAATGACCTTCACAACCTGGCCCTTTCCTACCTTTTTAGTCTTCCTTCTTACTCCCATCCATGTACTCTACAGTACACTGAAACTAGCCTCCTTGCTAGACCTCAAACAAGACACTTCATCTCTTGACTCCATGCATTTTCCCTAGATGTACCCTCGGCCTGGAATTCTCTTCCTCCTCATCTTCACCTCCCAGCTTCCTTCAAGTCTCAACTTAAATCCCACCTTTTGAAAGCTTCCTTATAAGATTATCAACAATTTGTCTTGTTTACATATTGTTTGTACATAGTCATTTGCATGTTGTCTTCATCATCTGACTATGATGCTTGAGAGAAAAGGCTGTCTTTCTTTTTTTTTTTTTTCCCAAAGTCTTTCTTTGGATCCCCAGCAGTTAGTATAGTACCTGGCACACAAAAGGAGCAATATAAATGTTTGCTGATTTGCTGACAAGAGCCATTCTACAACAGACAAATGGTCAAATGATAAAAGTGAACAGCTTTTTAAAATTATTTTTATATATTCTTCGAATTAGCAAAAACCTGCCTTCTCTCCCACCTACCTTAAACTTCACTCCCTACCTAGCACCATGAGAATGAAAGTAAAACAAAATTCCTATGATAAACATGTGTAGTCAAGCAAAACAAATTTCTATATTGGCAACGTCAAAAAAAAAAAGAAATGTCTTGTGCTCCTCCTGATAGCTTTTATCTTTTTGTTATATACTAAGAATGCTGATGATTTATATGAATTTATCTTATATTCTGCAATTTTGCTTAAAAAATATTTATAGCAGCTCTTTTTGCAGTGGCAAAGAAATGTAAATTGACTAAGTACCGATGTAATGGATTACAATTATGCTGTAAAAAATGACAAAAGGGATGGATTCAGATAAACCTCGGAAAACTTGTTTGAACTGAGTTCAACCAAGAGAACAATGTATTCAATAACTACAATATTATAAAGAAAAAACAACTTTGAAAGACTTAAGAACTGATTAGCAGAATGACCGGCCAAGAATCCAGAGGACCAATGATAACTCATGCACCATCTAGCTGCCCCATTATGTAGTCTTTTAAAAATGCAAGCTGATGGAAGATTCTTAAGCGATCAAGAAATAGAGGAAATTGGGGCAGCTAGGTGGCGCAGTGGATAGAGCACCGGCCCTGGAGTCAGGAGTACCTGAGTTCAAATCTGGCCTCAGACACTTAACACTTTCTAGCTGTGTGACCCTGGGCAAGTCACTTAACCCCAATTGTCTCACTTAAAAAAAAAAGAAAAGAAAAAAAAAGAAATAGAGGAAATTATAAAATTAAAATAGATCATTTTGATTACATTGAAAGGTTTATGCACATACAAAATTAATGCATATGAGACAATAAAGGAAAAAATGAAAAATATTTTTATCATATGTCTCTGGGAAGGGTTTGGTACATAACATATATAGGTAACTAAAAGACCAAAAGCCCTTTCCAAAGAGTTAAGTGGTCAAAGGATATGAACAAATAATTCTAAAAACTTTAACTACCATTTTAAAGAATAAACACATATCAAAACAATACTGAGGTTTCACTTGCCCAAAAAGTTGATGGAATTGAGCATTAGTACAACCTTTCCAGAAAGCAATTTGGAATAATGCTGACAAGGTAACTAAAATGTCCATCCATACCCTTAACCAAGAGATTCTACTGCTAGGCATATGGTCCAAGGAGATCTCTACATATTTCTAGCAGCGCTTTTTTGTGGTAGCAAAGAAAGAAGGAAACAAGCATTCATTAAATTTCTGCTATGTGCCAGACACTGTGCTAAGCACTTTTCAAATATTATCTCATCTGACACTCACAAGAACCTTGCAAGGTTGGGGCTATTACTATCCCCATTTTACAATTAAGGGAAACAAAGGTTAAGTGACAGCCAGGATCACATAGGCTAGTAAGAGTCAGAGGATGGATCTGAACTCATGTGTTCCTCACTCTGTGCTTAGTTCTCTGGCTACTGCACCACCAGCTGCCTCAGAACTGAAACCAGAAACAAGGCAGAAGCCCATCAACTAGGGAATGGTTCAACAAACCAAGGCACATGAATACAATACAAATAGAATACAAAAGTGTGGTATGAAATAATGAACATGATGAATAGAAAGATACATGTAAACATTTACATGAACTGATACAAAATGAAAGAAGTAAAGCCAGGAAAACATGGAAATAGAAAGAGCAAAACAAAAACAAAACAATCATCATGAATGTTACAAAAGTATAAAGAACAAATATGGGGCAGCTTGGTGGCACAGTAGATAAAGCATTGGCTCTGGATTTAGGAGGACCCGAGTTCAAATTTGACCTTAGACACTTGACACTTACTAGCTGTGTGACCGTGGGCAAGTCACTTAACCCCAACTGCCTCACCAAAAAAATAAAAACAAAACAAAACAAACAAAAAAGAACAAATATGACCCCTGAGGAAGAGATATGAAAAGACACCTCCCCTACTCTACTCCAAGGCTCCTTTGCAAAGGTGGGGAATCCAGAGTGTAGAACATTACACATAGCATCAGATTTTTTTCAATGTGCTGACAAGTATTGCTGATGTTTTTCTTAATCTATTTTTATTAAAAATTCTCTGTTATAAGGAATGGCTCTTTGGGAGATATATGGAGAGGAATACAGGAAGAACCCAGTGATTGAAAAAGAAAAGATATCAATAAAACATATTTTAAAAATTCAAATTGTAATAGAAACTTGTGTTTCAAACACAATCCTTTTAGTTCTTCTGTATCTGTGAAACTGCTCATGTTTGATGCTTATCAAGTATAGGATAATTTAAATATTTTGTTTGTTTGTTTGTTTTACAGGGTAATGAGGGTCAAGTGACTTGCCCAGGGTCACACAGCTAGTAAGTGTCAAGTGTCTGAGGCCAGATTTGAACTCAGGTACTCCTGACTCCAGGGCCAGTGCTCTATCCACTGCACCACCTAGCCGCCCCTACATATTGTTTTTAAAAAAATATTTAAGAGGGACAACTAGGTGACACAGTGGATAAAGCACCAGCCCTGGATTCAGGAGAGTCTGAGTTCAAATCTGCCCTCAGACACTTGACACTCACTAGCTGTGTGACCCTGGGCAAGTCACTTAACCCCAATTGCCTCACTAAAAAAATTTTTAAATTAAAAAAAAAAAACCAACAATATGTACAAGATTTTAAAATTTAATTTATTAACTTAAAACAGAAAAGGCATTTCCACATACAAAGAACACAAAAAAGATTTTTATATGAAATTGTGAATCTTTTCCATTACTATTTGATTTTTTTAAGTATTTAATAAATTCCACTTTTAAAACAGTCAAGCTTCTCTGTGCTTCCTTCTGAATTCCTTCTGTGCTCCTCTGACTACTTTTAAAAATGTTTCAGTGGGGGCAGCTAGGTGGCACAGTAGATAAAGCACTGGCCCTGGATTCAGGAGTACCTGAGTTCAAATCCGGCCTCAGACACTTGACACTTACTAGCTGTGTGACCCTGGGCAAGTCACTTAACTCCCATTGCCCCACAAAAAAAAAGAAAAAATGTTTCAGTGGCCCTTCTAATTTTCTTTTCAATAATTTCAATATTGGGTGGAGAGCATAGAAAGCTGAGCTTGATTGGCTCCAAAAGGTATATATCCTGAAGCATAAGAGGAGAGAAAGCTCGTTCTTTAAACTAAGCTAGATATCAGGGTGATTTAAGCAGCAAACAAGTATGGTGAGGTGATAGAAAGGTATTTTTTTAAGTGCATAGATAATTATTTGTTAATTTTTGTTCTTTGACATTTCTTAAATTTTATAGAGATATGGCTAATTAATTCATTATTGTTTTAAAAATACTTTTCACTGTAGAAAACACGACAAAACCATTAGGGGAAAGAAGAAAGGAGACCCTTGTAACAAATAAGCACAGTGAAGTAAAACCAATACAGACAGTGGCCAAGTATAAACATATACGTATCCCACACCTTGAATTTATAAGCTTCATCATTCCCATCCTCCAGTATTATCTTCCTTCAGCTCCCCAAAAACCTATTTCATATGTTTCCCTGCATAGAAGTCTATTCAAACCTCCTTTAGTATTATCATGTACACATTTTGAGTTTATTATAGAAAAGGAGGTGAGATGTTGACAAGCCCAATTTCTACCAGGCTGCTTCTAGTTTTCCCAGAAGTTCATATCAAATAGGGAATTCTTTAATAAGTAATTTCTGGTTGGGATTTATTTAACATTGGCTTGTTTAGTTTCATTGTTTCTGATCTTCCCTTGTTTAATGTTTCATCAAGTCATTTTTCTAGCTCAAAGCTTCTTAAACTGTGGGTCACAACGCCACATTATGGGGTTGCATAACAATGCAGGGGTCATGAAAAATTTGGCAACAGTAAAAGGTTATGTATACCTATTTTATATACCTATATAACCAGGGTTGTGTAACAATTTCTCAGGCGAAACAGGGTCATGACTGGGAAAAGTTTAACAAGCCCTGTTCTAGCTAACCAAGACCAAAAGCTGTTTATCATCTGTAAAGAAACCCGAGAGAAAATAAATATTCTGTGTAGTAATGACAAAAAATATTAAAATATGTACAATAAATCATTAAGACATACAAATGATGTAAAGACAACTTAAAGTTTTGTTTTGACAAAAAAAGTTTTTAAACTGTTAGGGTCAAGGAAATATAGTAAGAACATTAATACTTAACAAACTGATATGCAGATTGAACATACCACCAATGAAAATACTAGCTGGCTATTTCTTAGAACCAAAGTTATAATAAAGTTCATTAAAAGGTAAGATTATAAAGAAACATGAAAAATAAAACTGGCAAACCATAAAGCAGTAATTATTATACTGCCTTTGGTGCCTACACATCCCTAAACACACACACACACAGCAGAAAAACAGAACAAGATCAATGAGATAATAAAGAACCCATAATCAGGACCTAACAATATGCTTAAAAAGAAAAAAGAGTAGGTTAATGATAATAATTAAGTACAAATACAATAATAAAACAAAAGGAAACCTAAATACAAACAAAATGTGCTCAATAACTGGCAAATGGCTGAACAAATTTTTGTTATCTCAATGTAATGTGTTAAGGGCTAAAATTCTAGCTAAACTGTCTATTTCTGCACTATAAGGAAAGATAAATACATGAAAAATCTTGTTGCTTGTCCTTCATTCTCAAAGAGTACCATGACATCCCTGATGTTATGACTTGCACTGAAATGGATTAGGAGGGAAGTGGGACAAGAAAAGGGGATAGGGGTGCTGATACAAGGGAGGGCAGCTTCAAGTAGGCAGTGGTCAGAAGCAAAACACTGGTGAGGTGGAACAGAGTGAAAGGAGGAAGGGAGGGAGTGGGGGGGGGGAGAGGAAGAGAGAGAGAGAGAGAGCGTGCATAAGCAAGCAAAAAATGGGATGAAGGTAATTATAATTAGTAATCATAACTGTGAATGTGAATGGGATGAATTCACCCATAAAATGAAAGTGGATAGCAAAGTGGATTAAAAAACAGAATCCTACAATATATTGTTTATAAGAAACACATTTGAAGCAGAGAGACACACACAGAGGAAAAGTAAAAGGCTGAATATATTTTGCTTCAGCTGACGTAAATTAAACAGGGGTGGCAATCATGATCTCAGACCACAAAAAGAAGAAAACAGACTAATGAAAAGAGATAAGGAAGGAAACTACATCTTGCTAAAAGGTACCATTAAAAAATGAAGTAATAATCAATACTAAACATGTATGCACCAAATGGTACAGCATCAAAATTGTTAAAGGAAAAGTTAAAAGAGTTACAGGAGGAAATAGACAGTAAAAAACTATACTAGTGAGGGACCTCAACGTTGCCCTCTCAGAACTAGATAAATCTAACCATAAAATAAACAAGAAAAAAGTTAAGGAGGTGAACAGGATTTTAGAAAAGTTAGATATATGATAGAACTCTGGAGAAAACTGAAAATGTACAGCAGTACAAGGTACCTATTCAAAAACTGACATTTTATAATGTCACAATCAAACACAGAAAGGCAGAAATATCAAATGCATCCTTTTCAGAAAATGATGAAATAATAATTACATTTAATAAAGAGCCATTGAAAGATAGGTTAAAAATTAGTTGGAAACTAAATAAACTAAATCCTAAAGAATGAGTGGGAGGCAAGCTAGGTGGCACAGTGGATAAAGCACTGGCCCTGGATTCAGGAGTACCTGAGTTCAAATCTAGCCTCAGACACTTAACACTTACTAGCTGTGTGACCCTGGGCAAGTCACTTAACCCCCATTGCCCTGGGGGGGGGGAATGAGTGAGTCAAAGAACAAATCAGAGAAATAATAATTTCATTTAAGAGAATGACAACAATAAGACAACATACCAAAATTTATGGGATGCTGCCAAAGCAGTACTTAAGGGAAAATGCATATCTCTAAACATTTAAATCAATAAAATAAAGAGCAGATCAATGAATTGGGCATGGAACTAAAAGAACTAAAAAAAGAACAAATTAAAAATTCCCAATTAAACACAAAATTAGAAATCCTGAAAATCAAAGGAGAGGTTAATAAAATTGAAAGAAGATCATTGAAGAAAGAGTTCTACCAAATTCCTTTTATGACACAAATATATATAGTGCTGATAGAGCCAAAAACAGAGAAAGAAAATTGTAGACCAATTTTCCTAATGAATACTGATACAAAAATTTTTAATAAAACTCTAGCAAGAAGATTACAGTAACATATCACAAGTATCATACACTGTGACCAAGTCGGATTTGTACCAGGAATGCAGGGCTGCTTCGATATTAGGAAAACTATCAACATAATTAATCGCATAAATAACAAAACCAACCAAAATCATGATTATCTCAATACATGCAGAAAAAGCTTTTGATAAAATACAGTATCATTCCTATTAAATGGAGCTTTCCTTCATGCAAACAAGATTAGAAGGAAAGCAGAAAGCTGGGAAACAGCCAGTGACTCTGATAAGAGGCCTCATTTCTCTAATATATAGAGAAATGTATCAAATGTATAAGATGCCAAGTCATTCCCAAATTAATAAATGGTCAAAGGATATGAACAAGCAGTTTTCAGATTAAGAAATCAAAGTCAGAGTCATATAAAATTGCTCTAAATCACTACTAATTATAAAAATGTAAATTAAAACAAATTTGAGGTACCACCTCACCCATGTCAGATTGGCTAATATGACAGAAAAGGAAACTAATAAATATTGAAGGGTATATACAATAATTGGTGGGGGGAGGGAGGGCAGCTAGGTGGCTCAGTGGATAAAGCAGTTGCCCTAGATTCAGGAGGACCTGGGTTCAAATCTGGCCTCAGACACTTGACACTTACTAGCTGTGTGACCCTGGGCAAGTCACTTAACCCTCATTGCCCCGACAGAAAAAAAAGGTACTGTTGGTGGAGATACAAATTAACCCAACAACTCTGGAGAGCACTTTGGAATTATGCCAAAAGGTCTATAAAACTGCAGGCATCCAATCCAGGAAAAAAGAAAAAGAAAAAAAAGGAACTGTGGAATATGGATGCTGATTGGACCATACTATTTCTTTTGTTTTTGATGCTGCTGGTTTTCTGATTTGAGGTTTTTCCTTTGTGCTCTGATCCTTCTCGTATAACATGACTAATGCAAAAATATGTTTAATGTTATTATGTATATATAACCTATATCAGACTGCCAGCTGTCTAGGGGAGGGGGGGGCGGGAGGGTAAGGGGGGAGAAAAATTTGAAATTGGAAATCTTATATAAACAAATGTTGGAAACTATTTCTACATGTAACTGGAAAATAATAAAATACTTTTATTTAAAAAAGAAGAAAAAACAAAAAACTGCAGGCATCCTTTGATTCAGCAATACCACTACTAGGTCTGTATGCCAAAGAGATCCCAAAAGAAGGAAATGGACTTATTTGTACAAAAATATTTATAGCAGTTCTTATTGTAGTAGCAAAGGATTAGAAATTGAGGGGATGTCCATCAATTGGGGAATGATTGAGCAAGTTGTGGTATATGATTGAAATGAAATATTACTCTGCTACAAGAAATGATGAGCAGACTGATTTGAGAAAAATCTGGGAAGATTTATATGAAGTGATGCAAAATGAAATGAGCAGAACCAGGAGAACATTATACATAGTAACAACTGCAATACTATAGTCATTCAACTATGAAAGACTTAGCTCTTCTCAGCCAATACAATGACCCAAGACAACTCCAAAGGACTCATGATGAAAAATGCTATCCACCTCCAGAGAAAAAACTGATGGGATCTGAATGCAGATCAAAGCGTACTATTTTTCACTTTTTGTGTTTTTTTCCTGGCTTTTTTTTCCCCTTTGGGTCTGCCTTCTTTCATGACATGACTAATACGTTTTACACAATTTAACATGTATAACCTACATCAAATCGTTTACCATCTGAGGGAAGGAAAGGAAGAAAATTTAGAACCCCAAATTTTTTAATGAATGTTAAAAATTGTCCTTACATATAACTGGGAAAATAAAATATTATTTTTAAAATGCTAGCTACGGCAATAAGACAAAAGAACAAAATCAAAAGTAAAAACATGGCAAAGGAGAGAGAAAAGTATTGCTATTAAGAGATGACATAAGGGGCAGCTAGGTGGCACAGTGGATAGAGCACCAGCCCTGGAGTCAGGAGTACCTGAGTTCAAATCCGGCCTCAGACACTTAACACTTACTAGCTGTGTGACCCTGGGCAAGTCACTTAACCCCAACTGCCTCACTTAAAAAAAAAAAGAGAGATGACATATATTTAGGAAACCCCATAAAATCAAGGAATAAACTAAAATAACTATAATATATACAATAGCAAGATCATAGGTTACAAAATAAATTCACAAGGGACAGCTAGATGGCGCAGTGGACAGAGCACCAGCCCTGGAGTCAGGAGTACCTGAGTTCAAATCTAGCCTCAGACACTTAACACTTACTAGCTGTGTGACCCTGGGCAAGTCACTTAACCCCAATTGCCTCACCAAAAAAAAAAAAAATTCAGAAAGAAATAAGATAAATTCAAAATAACTACAAATGTATACATCCAGAGTCAACCTACCAAAACACACAAAATTTATATAAATATAACAGCAAATCACTCTTTAAAAATACAAAGAGAAACTTAAATTGGAGAAAGATTTGCTGCTTTTGGTTGAGCTGTAGCAATATTAGGGGGAACAAAGTCATTATTGCTCTCCTTCATTGATATACATTCCACTCAAACTAGCCTACCTGTTGTCCAAACTTAGTATGGTATCCCTTACCTCCACACCTTTTTTCTGTTTATACCACATCTGAAACACATTCCCACAGCTCAACTCAAGTGCCAACTCCCCAGAAAACCTTTCACAATCCATCTAATGGTTAATTTTTTCTCCCTCCTCAAAATATATTGTTCTTATTTATTTTAATATTATACTGCCACAGAAGAATATTTAAGTCATTGGAAGGCAGGGATCTTTTCTTTGGTCTTTATATCCCCCCAGCACTTAGCATAATGCTTTGCACATAGTACGTGCTCACATAAACGTCTGAATTGAACTGAATCAGACTTAGAGCTACTATTAAGTTCTACTATCTACTACTATTAAGCTCTCTATATTAAAATCACTACTGGTAGGGGCAGCTAGGTGGCACAGTGGATAAAGCACCAGCCCTGGAGTCAGGAGTACCTGAGTTCAAATCTGGCCTCAGACACTTACTTACTAGCTGTGTGACCCTGGGCAAGTCACTTAACCCCGATTGCCTCATTAAAAAAAAAAAATCACTACTAGTATCACAAGTCAAAACTGTTACCTTGAGCTGAGAAAAGATCCTGTTCTCGTGGTTTCTCTCTTGAAAGGAGTCCCAAGTAACTGAGAACAACATATTTTGTTTCATAGTGAAATCCTATAGGCACAGCAACAGAAGATGCCATTAGGCTGGCTGACAAAGTTCCACAAAATTCCAGCACAGGGGGACTATTCCTCTGGTAAATATGAAAATGCTGAAAGACAGAAAAGTAGTTTTGTTAGTTTTTAAACTCTACTAAATTAAACCAGTTGAAAGATTCTCACCATTACCATCACAATTAACAAAAAATAATTGACTCGATTAAGTCTGCTTACAAGTAGAGGCTTTACACACCCACATTTTGGTTCAAATGCAATTTTTTTTTCATCTCTTCCTAGTTTCTCCATTTTTTTACATTTTTGCTTAAAGGGAAAGGGGATCATGTTAGTTGTTTGTATAGATAAGGAAAATAAAAAGGTGATTGATTTGTCCAACAACTGACAGCTAGGAAATGCCACAGCTGGAACCAAAATCCATATCTTGGGTTTCCTTTCCATCATACCAAGTTGCTTCCTTTAAATAATCTTATTTCCATTCAAAGTACAAAACAAAAGAGCATGCTTTAAGATTTTAGTGGACATCCAATAGGATAAAAAGAAGTTCCAAAGAATTAAGGTTAGGTATATTGGGTAAAGAAAGCCATGGTGAGGGGCAGCTAGTTGGCTCAGTGGATAGAGCACAGGCCCTGGAGTCAGGAGTACCTGAGTTCAAACTCGGCCTCAGACACTTAACACTTACTAGCTGTGTGACCCTGGGCAAGTCACTTAACCCCAATTGCCTCACTAAAAAAAAAAAAAAAAGAAAGAAAGCCATGGTGGATAAATTTTAAGATTCACAGTAAGCAAATCCTACTGTGACCTTTTGATTTAAGACTTCAGAGAGTCCTGCAAGCTTCCTGAAAGTACTATCAAATGTTATCTCAGTATCTATATGAATCATTCTTGTTGTTGTTGTTTGTCCTTCATTCTCAAAAATCATTTCAGAAGTCATGACTTGAAATGAATTGGATTTAAGAGAGGGAAGGCTGTGCAAGGTCACCAACCTCACTCTCTCCTCCAGAGCCATCTGGGTCCAGTGGCAAGATATATTATCAGGACACTGGAGATGGTCCTGGATGTTTATGGGTTAAGTGATTTGCACAGGGTCACACAGATAGTAAGTGTCTGAAGTGAGATTTGAACTCAGATCCTCCCAACTTTAGGGCCAGTGCTCCACCACTGCACCACCTAGCTGCCCTATCTATATGAATCAAGTACTAGACAACCTACCCTATTTCAACTTTAATAAAAGGTATAAGCAATTATGTAGATAAAAGTCTCCAAATTACTAAAGCATATATTGTATTTGAGGAAAGAATGGGTTTAATACCAAATCTACCTGAAAAGGACAAAGCAATTCAACTTTACACAAAGATCCTACACAGCATTAGATTTTTTTTTTTCAGTGAGGCAATTGGGGTTAAATGATTTGCCCAGAGTCACACAGCTAGTGTTAAGTGTCTGAGGCCAGATTTGAACTCAGGTACTCCTGAATCCAGGGCCGATGCTCTATCCACTGAGCCACCTAGCTGCCCCGCTTTTTACAGATTTTGAAAAGGAACTACACAAAAGGTCAAGTGAATTTTTGTACTTGATGCCTTTTGTTTTTATATCACATTCATTTCTCAATACAGCCTTCCTTCTCTGCCCCCAGGAAGGCTTCTTTTATAACAAAAAAATTTAAAGAGATAAAAGGCAACTCAGCAAACCAATGCAAAATTCCATACTCAGTCCTCTTCACCTTTATAATGAAAAGGAAAGAGGTCTATTTTCCCAACTCTACTCCTTGGCCAAGCTCAGCCATTATAATTATATAGCATTTAATTTAATTTTATTGTTCTTTCCATTTAGACTGTTGTAGTCACTGTATAGGGTGTCAATAGTTTTAGTGTAGTTTTAAGCTTTTGTAACTTCAGAATTATAAATGCTACAATGTTACAAAGAACTTCATTTGAAATTTTACTTAAATTTCTTTAGACTTATTTAATTAATGAATGTTAACAATTTTTTCGTTCTCATTTTAATGAGATAATTAGCTCTGTCATTATGCACTACAAGTGGAACAGTTTCTAGATGGCACTTTCTCAGACCAAAAGAGGTCCTCTTGCTCTACCACGTCATCACTTTCTCTATCTCCATTGGACTTTATCATGTGGGGTCATCACAAAACTATTGTATATGCATCAAAACCTCATTCTTTGGAAGATTTTAAAGCTAAGATTAAAAATGTAATAGCTTCTGGGGCGGCTAGGTGGCGCAGTGGATAAAGCACCAGTCCTGGAGTCAGGAGGAACTGAGTTCAAATCTGGCCTCAGACACTTAACACTTACTAGCTGTGTGACCCTGGGCAAGTCACTTAACCCCAATTGCCTCAACCCCCCCCCCAAAAAAATAGGATTAGAGAAATATATCTATAAATAATGCTTTGAAAAAATGCAAGTTAGGGGCGGCTAGGTGGCGCAGTGGATAAAGCACCAGCCCTGGATTCAGGAGTTTCTGAGTTCAAATCCAGCCTCAGACACTTAACACTTACTAGCTGTGTGACCCTGGGCAAGTCACTTAACCCCAAGTGCCTCACTAAAAAAAAGAAAAAAGAAAAGAAAAAACGCAAGTTATCCTGTAATCTGATGTGCTTACATTAATTAATTTTTTTTTTTTTTTTTAGTGAGGCAATGTAGTTATTTTGAATGGGATTCAAACAAGTACAAAGACAAAGATGAAGTGTCCTAGACCTAATTTAAGACAGTCCAGTAGTTCAGGTTTAGGATCAAATTGCAGAAATTCTTATTCTCATTGGCAAATATTTAACAAAGGGAAATTTACTAAATCATAAAAAAGGATCTTAAGGTTATAACATCAATTCATGATAAAATACCCCTCTGAGTCGTCTATAATGGCAGCAACTCCCAGAAAGGTATATATTAATTCTCACAGCACTGGAAATTCCATCGGGTCTAAGGATCCCTGATTCCTTATAGGCTGGGCTTTTTATATCTCAGGCAGCCAGGAAACCATATCAGCATTAAGTCCTAACATACTCCTTGCTCCTTTAAAGAGAAGAGTGCAGCCCACATAAAATAAATGCTACCATACAAGGTAAGGTCAGGTTCTGATTACCATGAATCATGAATAATCCTATGAAGTGGTCCCATTATTTAAATTCATATTATTCAAAGTTATAATTATATATAAAAATATCATAATTGGTTCCAGCTCAATGGAAATATGCAATGAAGAAATTTTTTAAATTTTATCTGTTTTATTAACATAACAGCAAAGGATAAGAAAAATAAATTCTGATTCAAGTTTATTACAAAGTAATAGAGTAGGGGGCAGCTGGGTGATGCAGTGGATAAAGCACTGGCACTGGAGTCAGGAGGACCTGAGTTCAAATCCAGCCTCAGACACTTAACACTTACTAGCTGTGTGACCCTGGGCAAGTCACTTAACCCCAATTGCTTCACTAAAAAAACAAAAACAAAAAAAAGTAATAGAGTAGCTATGGAAAGAAAAATTTCTAAAACAAAATTACTGAGTATCGTAACTAAAGATAAGCCTACACTAGTGATAAGATAAAAAGATCCTTATTTTCGTTTAAAATATTTTAGCAAGGTAGACTGAACTGTTTCTTTAAATCATCATACATATGCTGGTAGATGCAAGCAACTTTATCCACATCTCAATAAAATTGCATGCTCACAATCTCATACTCTAAACCAAATATAGTTGGATAACCTGGGGTATTACCTAAAATCAGCAATACAAAAACACAATACTGTAGTCCTTGAAATATTTTTCAACAGCTAGGCTAAAGTCACTTGAAAATTAGTCTTCAAAAACACGGGGTTTTTTTCCTCATTTTTTTCTTGACTACCAAATCTAGATCTAGAAAACATACCAGACCAGGTCTTAATGGGGAAATCCAAGAAAAAAACCACAGTGATTCATTTTTCCAGCACAAGTAAACACTTGGCCAAAAGTACACCCACCATGTAGATAACGCCAGTGCCCAGGGAAAGGCTCTACAGCAGAATAAGAGGATGTCCAAGATCCATACTAAGACATATCAACATTTCCCAGTGCAGCAACAGGTGCCAACTGGCAGCTTTGTCATGCATTATTACCCAGTTCTGATCTGATCCAGGGCACACAGAGAAGGACCTTCACCCAAAGATGGTAGTTTAGAGTATGGAACAGTCATAGGTCCAAGGTGGTGTACTGAGAGATGAACAAATTCAGAATCAAGAAGAAACTGTGACTCAGAACCAAGGAGCAAAACATAAGTTCCAACTTCTACTCTCATCTTATGGAGAGCAATTACCTGGAGAGCAATTGGGCAGGAATCCCAAATTAAAGCGGAGCCTATAGTTCTGTCACAATGAACACAGTGACAGACCGCTGACAGTAGCTGAGTCCAGCAACATTCTACTGTTGCTCAGACACAATCCCAGGTCAAGAACTTCCAGAGCTCAGTTCAAAGGGGTTGCATTCAGACTTTGCCCTGGATACTTGGAGAACACTGAAAGCTTGCACACCTGAGCTGTCCCTGAGATATGAAATAACAACATTCAGCACACCAAGAAAGGAGCAACAGGACCAGCCTCCACTTTCCCTCAAGAAGTACAAAGGGATCAGCTGGAATATCAAGTCTAAAGTCAAGAAGTAGGCTGAAAGAATACACCTCCTCCCCAAAAAATCCCAACAAAAAGCTATTACGATGAGAGGGATTTTTATGACCTAAACCCAGAAGAGAATGACTCCAAAACATATATACAAGAAGAACCTAAAAAAAACCAAAACAAAACCCACACACAGCTCAGGCAAAAATTCAACTAAAATTCTTGGACAAGACAAAGCAAGAGTTTTAGGAAGAAATTTTTAAGGCTTTTTAAAAAATGTTTTTCTAAATGAAAGCACTAAAGGAAAAACTGGAAAAGAAACTAAAACTGTGGAATAAAGAATTGGAATGTAATTAACAGCTTGGCCCAAGAAGTACAAACCTTGCCCAAGCAACAAACTTCCTGAAAATTGCAATAGATGCTGGAGGGGCTGTTGGGAATACAGGTACTCAGGAAAGTAACTTGGAACTACACTCAAAAAGCTATTAAACTGCATACATTAAATAAATAAATGAAAACTGGAATAGACCAAACAGAAGTCAATAACTCCATGAGACAACAAGAAACATTAAAACCAATCCAAAGGTTAAAAAAAAAATAGGGCAGCTAGGTGGCGCAGTGGATGGAGCACCCGGCCCTGGAGTCAGGAGTACCTGAGTTCAAATCCGGCCTCAGACACTTGACACTTACTAGCTGTGTGACCCTGGGTAAGTCACTTAACCCCAATTGCCTCACTAAAAAAAGAAAAAAAAATAGAAGATAGTGTAAGACATTTCATAGCAAATAAATAGCTGACCTAGAAAATAATTCAAGGAGAAAAAATATTTAAGAATCATTAGAGGGGGCAGCTAGGTGGCGCAGTGGGTAAAGCACCGGCCCTGGATTCAGGAGGACCCGAGTTCAAATCCAGCCTCAGACACTTGATACTTACTGGCTGTGTGACCCTGGGCAAGTCACTTAACCCCCATTGCCCCGCAAAAAAAAAAAAAAAAAAGAAGAAGAAGAATCATTAGAAAACCTGAATACCACAACCAATAAAAAGAGCATATAAATTATTTCAAGAAATCTTCAAATCAAATCTATCCAGATCTCTTAGAACCAGAGGGCAAAGTGGAAATAGAATCTACCAGTCATTTTCTAAAAGAAACCCCCAAATGACAACTCCCAGTAACATTATAGCCAAAAATCTAATGTTTCCAGGTCAAAGAAAAAATATTACAAGCAGCCAGGAGTCACACTCAAAATGATACACAATTTAGCAGCCACCACTATAAAGGAGTGGAGAACTTGGAATATAATATTGTTTTTTGGTTTTTTAGTAAGGCAATTGGGGTTAAGTGACTTGCCCAGGATCACACAGCTAGTAAGTGTTAAATGTCTGAGGCCAGATTTGAACTCAGGTACTCCTGACTCCAGGGCCAGTGCTCTATCCACTGCGCCATCTAACTGCCCCCTTGGAATATAATATTCCAGAAAACAAGGGATATAGGATTAGTGAGAAGAGTAATTTACCCAGCAAAACTTAAGTATAATCCTATAGGTGAAAAAATAGAATTTTAATAAAATAGAGGACACTTTGAAATTCAAACACAAGAGAAAAATAAAAAGATAAACAAGAATAATTATAGGGGAATAAACAAGGATAAACTACTGACATTCAAATATGGGATGATTCATCTGTCTTCTCTGAACCCTATCATCATCAGGGGTCATAAAGGGAATCAAATCAGACAATGCCTAGGAGGGGTTCAATTATGTCTTGATGATCTTAAAAGAACACATAGGGGTGCAGTGAAGTCCATACAAAAAGAAGGGGTAAGGAGAGCACTTGAACTTCATTCTGGTCTGAATAAAGGAGGGAAGAATATACACATATATATATACACATACACACACTGTTGGGTAAAGAAATACATTTCACTCAACATGGAAATAGGAGGGAAAGGGGAAAAGGGAGAGCTAGATGAAAAGTAGATTAAGGGAGGGATTATTTCTAAGCAAAACAAACTCTAAGGTTATACAAAAATATTTATAACTTTTTGAGATGGCATAGAATGGAAATTTGCGAAAGTGACCATTAAATGGAGAATGAATAAGTTTTGGTATATAAATGTGATGAGATATTCTTGAAGCATATGAAATGATGAAGGGGATCGTTTTAGGGAAGCCTGAAAAGACTTGTAAGAACTGACACAAAATGAAGTAAATGAAATCAGGAGATCAATTTGTACAATGACAAAAATATTGTAAAGACAAATATCTCTGAAAGAATTAGAAACTCTGATCAGCATTAATGACAGACTATAATTCCAGAGGATTAATAATGAAATGTTACCTACCTCCTTACAAAGATGAAAAGACTGAGATTGCAGAATGAGATATATAGACAGATATAGATGTGTGTGTGTGTGTGTGTGTGTGTGTGTGTGTGTGTGTGTGTGTGTGGGTGGGTGGATACACACACATTTATATGCACAGTATATAGATTTGTCCTTAGGACATGGCCAATGCAGAAACTGATTTTGCTTGACTTAATGTGTCTTTAAAAGAAGTTTTGTTTTTCTTTCATTCTCAATTGACAAGGGACAGGATTTAAGGTGGTTGAGAAGGTAGATTTGTGCTGAATGAAAATAATACATAATTTTCTAAAAAGAGAAATGTAACATGTTACTGAAACACTGTATCTATTTCCCTCCATTAGACATTAACCACTCAATAAGCATTAAGTATCTACTATAGTACATACCAGGCACTGTGCTAAGTGCTGAGAAGTACTAAAACAAAAGTGAAAGTCCCTACCCTCAAGAAGCTTACATTCTAACATGGGAGACAACATGTACATGGAGTGTATTGGTGTTCAGGGAGCACTAGCACCTCTGGTGTGAGGGCCTGCTGAGCCCTTTTCAGGGCCGCTCATCCACCTTTGGTGTTCACCTTCATTCAACCTGTGGCTCCAAGAAGCTGTAGCATGTGCAGCAGCCACACCCTGGTAAAACTGTCATGGCAGATGGGCTAAACAAGGTTGAGGGTAAACCCATTGGTGAGGATGTCTTTTCCCAGCAGAATGGGCAGATGAGACAATTTGTTCTAAAGGCCATGAAGGCAGTTGAAACAGGTGCTATGGAGTGCTTAGAGCTTAGTCAGGCATCCTGGGCCACTGCCAGTCATCTTGACTTTTGTACCGCAACTGGACTTCAATGATTCAGGAAGAGTGAAGCTGACAACTTTGTGCAACTCTGCCTCACTTAAATCCAACTGACACACACTAGTAGAGCCATCACCTGATGATGTCATTAGTCCTCTTTGAAAAAGACAGGGCAGCTAGGTGGCACAGTGGATAGAGCACCAACCCTGGATTCAGGAGGACCTAAGTTCAAATCCAGACTCAGACACTTAACACTTACTAGCTGTGTGACCCTGGGCAAGTCACTTAACCCCAATTGCCTCACCAAAAAAAAAGAGGAAGAAAATAAAGGACAAAGAACAACAAAGGTTGTCTTGAAGAAAGACAGGCATTCCAAAGGACAGAGGTGAGGAGGGAGGACATCCAAAACATGGGAGATAGCCAATACAAAGACACAAAGGAGGTGGAGGGTTTTGTGAGAAGAATAACAAGTAGGCCACCATGGCTAGAGGACAGAGGGACAATGTGAAAGACTGAAAAGAAAGGAAAATACCAAATTCTGAAAAAGCCTTTAATGTCAAAAAGAACAGTTTTCATTTAACACTAGAAATAATAGAGGCACACTAGAGTTGTACTTTAGAAAAATCGCTTCTAAAGCTTTATGAAGGATTGACTGATTGGTATCAGGAGAGATTTTTAACCAGAAAGAACAATTAGGAGGACAGAACAATAGTATAAGTAAGAAGTGCTGAGAGTGTGATCCAGAGTGGGGGCTACATGAGTGGAGAAAGGTGGGGAAATGCAAGGAATGTTGTAAATACAAATTTCAAACTGTGACAACTTGGATATGTGGAATGAAGAAAAACGAGCAGTTAACACTGAGGTTACAAATCTGCATAAGAAGGATGATAGTGTATGGAAGTTTGGAGTTATTTTAGACAGGACTTTAAGATGCAAAGCTTTGGGTCATCTCATGTGCAATGTTCACTAAGCAATTCATAATGTGAGACTGGAACTTAAAGAGAAGGGAACAATATGTCTTTCTTGAAGGCTTCATAGAAAAAGTGACATCTGAGTTGAACTTAGTAGGACCCTCACAACAACCCTGGGAAGTAGGTGCTATTATTATCCCCCTTTTATAGAAGAGGAAATTGAGACACAGAAAGGTTAAATAACTTGCCTAGGGTCACACAGCTAGTGCGCATCTGAGGAAAGATCTGAACTCCAATCTTCCTGACTACAACCCTGTATTCTACCTTCTGCATAATTTGGAATTAGAAGATTTGGGCTTGAATACCAGACCTGCTACATTAACCAGCTTCATGACTTTAGTCAAGTCACTTGAATTCTCTTGATGTTTTCTTGGCTATAAAAATGTCATTGTCACATTCTACCTCTTGACCAAGAGAAGACTGACTATAGGGACACTAGGAGGCTTCAATATTGAGACTCAGTGAATGTGTGGGTTTGTTTTGCTTGATTATGTTTATTTGTTACATAAGAAGGTTTATTTTTTGAGAGGAAGGAGGAAGGGTTGGTCAAGGGGAAAGGGAAGCTAGCTAAAGTGATATCAAAAAAGGAAAGGAAATATTCTTAATTTTAAAATGAAAATTTTCCTAAAATCAGAATTTAACCTAATAAAATTATTAACACTACTATAAAAGGAGTTGAACACATCTTAATTCCATTTTACAGATGAAAAAACAGAATCACAGAAAATTCAAGGTCATGTTAATCTGCTCCCTAAGTTAAAACAATCTAACTAGCAGGTCTCTGCTTATGCCTAAAAGCCATACATGTCAGCAAATTTAGCATAAATATTCACCAACAATCAATGAGAGAAAAAACCATTTTATTTAGCAATCACTAAGAGCTAGCAGTGCTAGTACTAAAGCAAGGGCAGTACTGGCTTTCAAGAGTTTATATTCTATTAAGAGAGTAGAGAAAGGGAAGGTATTTTGTTTTGGAAAGTTCCCTGAGGGTGGCAAGTAGACTATGGGAGCATAAAATACACCCTTTCCAGGGGCAATGACAGAGTTGATTTGATTACTGTTCAAGAATTAGAAGGTAGAAACAGGAAGGAGAAGGGCAAGGGAGATGACAAGAAGATAGCCTGAGAGTGAATGTGGGGGGGTGGGGGGGGGCAGGCCTAGGAGATATAGTGGTAGGGAACAGCAATAAGGACTTAATGACAGGGGGCAGCTTGGTGTTACAGTAGATGGAATGCTGGGCCAGGTGTCAGGAAGAACTGAAATAAAACAGCCTCAAACACTTGCTAGCTATGTGACCTTGGGGAAGTCACTTAACCCTGTTTGACTCAATTTCCTCAGCTGAGCTCTCCTGAGCTGGAGAAGAAAATGACAAACTCCAGAATCTTTGCCAAGAAGATCCTGAATGGGGTCTAAAGAGTCAGACACAAGTGAAAACAGCGAAACAATACCAATCAGGACAACTACAACGGGCCCCCCCAAGGAATCTTCAGTAAGTGAAAGGGTTAAGTCCTAAGGGCAAGGCTTCTGGTTCAAATAGCAAAGCAGCTGGTGAGAAGGTGACTTGGAAGTGAAATGAAGCCCACGGCTAGTTATAATGGATAGTGGGGTATCAGTAGGGGTGAAAAGATTAAATTTTCTGGGGTATTATTTCAACAAATCATGTAAAATTTTGTTGGTATAGTCAGTTGAGATAAGTATTTACTTGATGTTTTATATATCTTTAGATCTCCCTTCAGGAATAAAAACGAAGATGCTTAATACAAGTTGTGGATTTGTAGGCATTCCACCAATGAAAAAACTAGTCAGCCAAGATATGCTTTGTGTTAAAAACTGAACAAACGCTAAGTACAGTATTTCAATAAATAATATGATGTTGAGCTCAAAAACATGCTTATGTAACTGAAACACACTGGTCAAAACTCTGTGATGACTGCCTAAAAATATTATAGTCACTAATTGGCATTCCTTTATGCTTTGTTTCTGATCTCTACTACAAATATAACTTTTTAGAAGGGGCAGCTAGGTGGCACAGTGGATAAAGCACCAGCCCTGGATTCAGGAGGACCTGAGTTCAAATCTGACCTGACACTTGATACTTACTAGCTGTGTGACGCTGGGCAAGTCACTTAACCCTCATTGCCCCACAAAAAAAAAGTTAATTAAACTTCTCTAAGGTTACCTATAAATAAGCCATGAATGAGAGTACCAAAAAATATTAGTACCAAAAAAATTACTTACTTAAAATGTAATATCCTTTTAGGGAAGGGAGAGGGAAAGAGTTGGTATCCTCAGAAGAAAATTCCATCTACCAGCACAGATAAGCCACTCCAATTAACAGTAGAGAGAGGCCATCAGCACTCAAAGCTTAAGTGACTTGCACAGAAAGTATTTTTGATGATCTCAAGTCTTCCTTACTGAAGAAAGTCTGTCAACCTATTAAGCCCCACTCCTTCTATAGTTCATCTTTCAAGGCACCTCTTGCCTTCAGCACAGTCCTCCACAAATACCTCTTCAATAAAATGAAATATGCGTAAAGAGCTATATGGCAACCACTTTATCTGGCTGGGCTATTGGTCAAAAATCTTTTTGATTAAAAAAAAAAAGGGTTTCATTCTTGTTTTGTTAAAAAAAAAAAATACCGGGGCAGCTAGATGGCACAGTGGATAGAGCGCAGGCCCTGGAGTCAGGAGGACTTGAGTTCAGATCCGGCCTCAGACACTTACTAGCTGTGTGGCCCTGGGCAGGTCACTTAACCCCAAATGCCTCACTAAAAAAAAAAAAAATTACCAACACAGGGAAACAACATCATACCTTTAACTCAGTCCATGGACCCCTTCCCAGAATGTATTTAAATGTGTAAAATAAAAAGCACAATATTACAAGGGATATCAATTACATCGATATAGCTATAAAAATATTTAAATAAATTAAAGGACTCTAGGTTAAGAAGTCCTGTTCTTAAGGTTTACTATTAAAGGTATTCAATAACTTTTTTAGCTGAGTTTTCTGATAAATATTAACTTATAGCTTACATAATCTACTAAACATGATCCAAAGCATCCTTCGAAATGGGAAGGAATTGGGTATAGTATTTTCAACCTACTATACAGGCTCCTTCTCTTTTACTTTTCTCAAATATATTTCAGTTGCAATTACTCCTGAGAAGCTAGGCTCTCACAGGTGAGCTTTCCCTCATCCTGTCCCAAACTCGGTGTTCACAAGGCTTCTGGGCCATCTCTACTGTGCCTGTTGTCTGCCTGAACGATGGAATAACTCCCCCCACAACTAGTCCAACAGAACTCTAATAAGAGTGTCAAATTGAATAGTGCACATGATCAGGATGTGAAAAAGAAATCTCAGAGTCTGGTGTAGAAATATATTCAACTCAACAGGACAGGTAACAGAGAGCAGGTCATCAGAAGAAAAATTTTAAAGGAAAAAATAAAAGGTAAAAACCTATGATTGATTGGGCAATCGGTGAGAGGAAAAGAGAGGGCAAGGAAGGAGGAGCATCAAGCATAAAGCACTATAGCTGAGCTAAATTGCATAAGATCAGATAATCAGATAATGAAGGTTGCCAAAGCAGTGAAGACAGACTTAGGAATATTATTTGGCAGCAGTGTGGAGGGTGGGTGTTTTGCAGAAGGGAAGAAACTGGTAGCAAGCAGACCAATTAGAACCCTATTACAGCTGGCTATGCAAGAGGCGTAGAAGGCTTCATGAATGGAAAAGTACACAACTTGAGATATTTCTGAGGTAAAAGAAAATTGTCAACTTAAAATTGTAAATTCTTTAAAAGCAGGGGCCGGCAATGGTTTTCAACTTTGTATTCTCAGTACCAAACATACTTGCAATATAGTAGATGCTTAATAAATGTCTGAAAAAATATAATTTGCTTCAAAAATTATGATATTCCTACATATCTTCAGGTTGAAAGATTAATGAGCAGGATCTACATGGAGTTAATTTCTGATCCCATTCCCCCCGGTTTCATATCGCTACATAAAGTTATTTCATAATGCCTTAAATACTCATGATATGCAAGAAACCCAAGGGCTTGCGAACATTTCACAAGCACAACACTTGCTCAATTCTCTGGAGAAAAACAAAACAAAACAAAACTAGAAGGAAGTGTCTACTTAATCCAAAGTTATAAGTCACGGAAGAGATAAACAACATTGGTGTGCTAGTCCAAAATTTTTTCTCAAATAACTAGTCGAAACGAATAACTTTTTTCAACCCCCATTTTGATGAAAAGAAAATACAAAAGCAAAATATAATCAGCTCAGTTTAAAAAGTCTAAATAGTGGAACTATCACTTTGGATAAATAGCGTTTGCAAAGTGCTATGCATATGCTATCTCACTCGATCCCCCCAAAAAAACCTTGATTGGTAAGGTTTAACCATTTCATAGTGACTTAACTAACCTGTGGTCACATTAACTAGTCCCTACGCAAGCCACTTGGGGAGCGGCCCAGGCATAATCAAAGCAAAAGTTATTATTGGTAATTGTATTATTCGATTACACTCTTAAGCAAAACAGCTCTCTGGTTTTCAACTACAAGCCAGCCTCAAGTTTTGGACCTGCAACGGAAGCGCCCCCACTCCTGCATCCAGTGCAAAAGTTGTCACTGGAAAGGCAAGGGGACCTCGGCGAGGTTCGAGGCACACAACGAGTCTATCTTCAACCCCAATGGCCCTGGGGAGCGGAGCTGAGGGCTCAAGAGCTGGGAAGGAGAAGCCGAGCTAGGGCACCCGAGTTCCCGACCCCAGCCCCCGCCTCCTCGGCTGACCCGGCCCGGCCCTAGCTGCCCGGACCCCGTCCCCTAGTCACCTGGCCCTGGTTCCGGGGGAGGAAGAGAAGAAGAAGGAGGAGGAGAAGGAAGAGGAAGAGGAGGAGGGAGAGGCGGCAGCAGCGGTGGGTCCTCGTACAATCCGGCAGCCGCAGCAGCAACTGGCCCGACCCACGACCCTAATCTACTGCCGCGACCATGATGAAGGCGGAGGTCACCCGTGCGTGGTGACGTCACCGCCAGCGTCCAAGGCGGTCGGGAAGGGGAGGGCCGAAGAAGGAGAAGGAGGAGGAGAAGGAGGACCAGTGGCAACCAGAGCCCCTCCCTCCGATTGAGGGGTAGGCCTCCAGGGTAATGAGTGAGAGAGCGGTCTAGGGCGGACTCGACCGGAAAGAGTCTGCGGACTCTCGCGGTGCATTCCGAATATATGGCTGCCGGCGGGGAGGAAGCAACGTCGATTGCGGTTACTTCCGGTCATGGCTACTCCCACGGGTGGATAAGGGGTGGGGGTGGGGGACGGCAATCGGAGATTTAAAAAAATATAATTTATGTCTTTATGAGCCTCACCAATAACCAGGTCCGAAGGAGAGGCGAGGGGTTACTATGAAACACGTGCTGCGAGGTGGCGTCATTACGTTTTAGGGCTACGACATTGGGGAGGACCTGGTGATGTCATTACGTCGAAAAGAGTCCGAAATTAGGCGGGATGGCTGCAGCTGTTCCAGTTGCATTGTACTCCTACTCAAGTTGGTTTCTGCTCTAGCTTAGGCTCAGAATTCAAGACTAGGTCCAAAAGACCAAGCTGACTTGATTGGCTCCTTGGAGATAGGACGAAAAAATTTATTTCAAGAATATCTTGGAGCAGAGCACCGGCCCTGGAGTTAGGAGTACCGGAGTTCAAATCCGGCATCAGACACTTAACACTTACCAGCTGTGTGACCCTGGGCAAGTCACTTAACCCCAATTGCCTCACTAAAAAAAAAAAATCTGATATGATAAACCCAAAGATCCAAGCTTTTGGAACAGAAAGTCATTATTTGACAAAAACTGCTAGGAAAACTGGAAAACAGTATGGCAGAAACTAGTATATATCTTGCAGGTATACTAAAATAAGGCCCAAATGGGTACATGATTCACATATAAGAGGTGAAACCATAAGCAAAGTAAGAGAGTATGGAAATAGTGGATAGGCCGATTTATGGAAAGAGGAAGAATTTAAAACCAAAGAAGATACAGAGCATTACAAAATGTAAAATAGGTAATTTTTATTATATAAATTTAAAAGTTTTTACACAAAACTAATGTAACCAAGACATTAAGAAAAACTGGGAAAGAATTTTTGAAACAAATATCTCTGATAAAGGCCTGATCTCTCAAATATATAGAGAACTGAGTCAAATTTATAAAAATACAAGTCATTCCCCAATTGATAAATGGTCAAAGGATATGAACAGGCAGTTTTCAGACAAATCGAAGCTTTCTATAATCATATGAAAACATGTTCTAGATCACTATTGATGAGAGAAATGCAAATTAAAACAAGTCTGAGGTATCACCTCACACCTATCAGAGTGTTTTGTTATAACAAAAAAGGAAAATATTAGATGTTGGAAGAGATGTGGGAGAACTGGGACACTAATCCACTGTTGGAGTTGTGAACTGATACAACCATTCTAGAGAACAATTTGGAATTATATTAATTATATTAATTGTAATTAATCTGTGTATACCCTTTGATTTAGCAATACCACTGCTAGGTTTATATTCAAAAAAAAAGAGAGAGACCTATTTGTACAAAAATATAGCACCTCTTTTTGTGGTGGCTGAGAATTGGAAATCAAAATAATACTCATCAGCTGGGGAATAGCTAAATAAAATGTGGTACATGATGCTGATAGAATGCTACTGTGCTATAAGAAATGACAATCAGGATGATTTCAGAAAGGCCTGGAAAGACTTATTTGAACTGACGTATAGTGAAGTGAGCAGAACCAGGAGAACGTTGTGCACAGTGACAGCAGTATTATTTGATGAAACTGTAAATTACTGAACTTTTCAGCAATACAATGATCCAAGACAATCCCAAAGGACTAATGATGAAGTATACTAACCACCTCCAAAGAAAGAGCTGATAGTGATTGAACACAGACTGAACACAGACTTTCATTTTTTCTTTTATTCATTTTCTTATACAAAATTACTAATATGGTATGTTTTATTGTTTTTTGATGTCTTGTGGAATCATTAGCTTATACTTCCCTGACTCTAATTTTTAAGGAATTATTTTCTTCAGTGACCTTTTGTATCTCCTTTTCTGTTTACCCAATTCTATTTTTTTTTTTGCAGGGCAGTGAAGGTTAAGTGACTTGCCCAGGGTCACACAGCTAGTAAGTGTCAAGTGTCTAAGGCTGGATTTGAACTCAGGTCCTCCTGAATCCAGGGCTGGTGCTTTATCTACTGTGCCACCTAGCTGCCCCGAATTCTATTTTTTAAGGAGTTCTTTTCATCAGTGGATTTTTGTATCTTTTTCCATGTGGCCATTCTGCTTTTTAAGGAGTTCTCTTCAGTGGATTTTTGTGTCTTTTCTACCATTTGGCCTATTCTGTTTCTTAAGGTGTTAGTATTGTTTTGTGTCTCCTTTGCCAAGCTTTTGACCCTTTTTTTCTGTATTGTCTAGCATTACTCTCATTTATTTCCCAATTATTCCTCTACCTTTCTTACTTGATTTTTAAAATCCTTTTTGAGACCTTACAGGAATTCTTTTGGGGCCTGAAGCCAGATCACATTTTTCTTTGAGGCTTTGACTTTATTGTCTTCTTTTGAGTTTGTGTTTTGATTTTCCCTGTCACCATAGTAACTTTCTATGCTCAGGTTACTTTTGTTGTTGTTGTTTCTTCATTTTTTTCCTGTATATTTCTTAACTTTTAACTTTATGTTAAAGTTGGGCTCTGCTTCCAGGGTGGAGGGGGCACTATATCCCAAGCTTCAAGTTTTTTGTGCAGCTGCTTTCAGAGCTATTTCTAGAGGTCTTTAAGTTTTCAGTTCTTCCACACTGGTGTAACAATTGGAATGACACCACCTGCTGGAGACTTACTGTAGAAAAGCTCTTCCATGAGGTGAAGGTCTTTGAGGGCAAGACCATGAGTCTTTGGCATCAGGAAGTGACGTTTGCTTGTGGGAGGAAGAAGGCGGAGGCTGGCGCTCTGATTCTCTTCTCTTTCCAGCTCTCTGGCAGAGAGCGGAGCTAGAAATGCACTCTCCCTTTAATAGATAGATGAATGTAGGCCTTTCTCTCTCTCTTTACCAAATTCTTATTCTCCTTAATAAATGCTTAAAAGTCTAACTCTTGCTAAAGCTTATAATTTATTGGCGACCACTCATTAGATATTTTAGACAGACTAGCTAGAATTTTAGCCTTAACAGAGGTATGATCTGAAAAGAGGTATGCTTACTACTCTCCTAGTTTGTGCTGTGGTTTGTGAGCAACCACAAGTACTCTTTTCTCCCTTGGAATGGTGACCAGGATCCCAGTTCCCCTTCAGCTAAAAGTCCTGGTGTGCTAGGACTCCTCCTCACCCTGGGACTGTGACCCAGACCTGAGTATAGGCAATGTAACACACTCTTGTATCCAGGACCAGCAAAAGGACCCCTGTTATCTCCCTCTGACAAGTTGTCCAATCCCCTTATTGTTTGTGTGCTAAGAGCTTGGGAACTTGCTGCTGCTGCTGCTGATTCAGTTGCCCCCAAGGCCTTCTTCAGGCTTGCCAGGGCATTGCACAACAGGGCACTAAACCACATTCCACTCTCACCCTATTACAACAGACCTTTCCTGCTGAATTTCTAAGTTATCTTGGGCTGAAAAATTGTTTTTGTGTGTATTGTCACTCCAATATTCATTTTGAGGTGTTATGTGTTTGGAGGGGAATTTGGGAGAGCTTAGGCAGTCCCTGCCTTTTATCTATCATCTTGGCTTCATCTTTGTTTTGCCTTCTTTTTGACTATATTTAGTTTGAGTATTTTATATCTTTGAAGGTCTTGTATATGAGTGTTCAAGGAGAATTAGCACCTCTGCTGAGAGGGCTTGCTGAACCCTTTTCAGTACTGCTTATACACTTTTGCTGTGTACCTGGCACTCAACTCTCACCTGTGGCTCCAAGAAGCTGTAGCATGCACACCCCAGTAAAAGCACCTGTGGATTAAACCAGGACGAGGGTAACCAAGGGGCCACAAACCCAGCAGTGAATCAGTGCAGTATCTACCTCAGATATGTAAATACCTCCCCCAGTGGAATGGGTAGTTAAGAACAACTTATTCGAATGGCCATGAAGATGGCAGAAATAGGCACTGGAGCTTTAAGAGCTTGGTCAGACATTGAAGACATCAAGGTCGTCCACTTATGACTTTTGTGTTGCCACTGAAATTTGATTACTTTGGAAGAGAGTGTGAGGCTGTTGACTTTGTTGACTTTTTGAGGCAATGCTGCCTCAATTAAATCCAATTTACCCTGTGATGTCATTGGTCCTCTTCAAGAATGAAGGATAAGCAACAACACCTTTGAAGTTAATCCTCTATTTTTTGTGTTATCAGTTTTGTTGGCATGTAATTATACAATAGGTTCTGATAGAATGTAACCTTCCTGAAGGAAGAAACTGTCTCGTTTTTTGGTATCTCTAATGCTTTGCTCTTAGTAGACACTTCAGTATTTAGTTTTAGCGAATATATGGGAAATACCATACTCAGCACTAGAGATACAAAGATTGTACAGGGGTTGGTTCTCAATGAGTCTATAATCTAATAGAGCTCAATTTCAGCTAAGCAGCCAGTTACAAGGGTTTCTTTTGGGGCAGCTAGGTGGCGTGGTGGATAAAGCACCCGCTTTGGATTCAGGAGGACCTGAGTTCAAATTTGGCCTCAGATACTTGACACTTACTAGCTGTGTGACCCTGGAAAAGTCACTTAACCCTCATTGCCACACCAAAAAAAGAAACAAAAAACCCACCAAAAAAACAAGGCTTGCTTTCTCTTTAATCAATTCATATAAATCTTTCCATGCCTCTATATTCATCATGTTTGTTGTTTCTTACATTACAGTAATATTCCTTTTACATTCCTATACCATAGTTTGTTTTACCATTCCCCCAATCAGTGGGGTTCTACTTCGTTTCCAGTTCTTTGCTACTACAATAAGTTCTGCTGTAAATATTTTAGTTTATATAGGACCTTTTTGTGACTGGCCTTTTTTGGGTATATGACAAGTTCACAAATAACTATGATACAGGAACATCACTTGACCTTTTTGAGGCAAGACTTTACAAATATAAGCAAAAAAAGAAATTGTCCCTGCCCTTAAGGAGTTTACATTCTAAAGAATGAAGACAACACAGAAAATAAAATTGACATTTTTGATTATGTAAAATTGAAAAGTTTTTGCAGAAATGGAATCAATGTAGTTAAAAATCAGAAAGGCAGCAGTTAATTAGCCAATAGTCTTAGCAGCAAATTTCACCAATAGAGGCCTAATGTTCAATACACACACACACACACACACACACACACACACACACACACACACACAGAGTGTGCACTAATTTAATGGTCATTGACTGTTGTTTTTATGTTTTAATCAAGTCCATGTTTACATATATAAATTTATGTATGTGTATAATTGCATATATACCTATGTGCATATCATCTATACCTATATATGTCTTTTATATATATATGGACTTGATTAAAACATAAGAATAGCCATTCCCAATAAATTAATGGTCAAAGGATATGAACAGTCAGTTTTCTTTTTTCTTGGCAATTGAGGTTAAGTGACTTACCCAAGGTCACACAGCTAACAGGTATTTGAGGCCAGATTTGAACTCAGGTTCTCCTGATACCAGGGCTGGCACTCTATCCACTGCACTATCTCACTGCTCTAATAGTTTTCAAAGGAAGAAATCTAAGTTATCAACAGTCTTTCTTTTTTTTTTTTTTTTTTTTTTTTTTTAGTGAGGCAGTTGGGGTTAAGTGATTTGCCCAGGGTTACACAGCTAGTAAGTGTTAGTGTCTGAGGCTGGATTTGAATTCAGGTACTCCTGACTCCAGGGCCGGTGCTCTATCCACCGTGCCATCTAGCTGCCCCAACAGTCATATTTTTTAATGCTCCAAATCACTAATAACAAGATAAATTCAAATTTTAAAAATCCTGAGGTTTCACCTCACATCAGCTTGGCAAAGAGGGAAAATGACAATTATAGGATGGCATGTGGAAGGACAGGCAAACAAATATACTCTTGGTAGAGCTCTGAATTGGTACAATGATCATGGAGAGCAATTTGAAAATATATCCCCTAAGGGGGCAGTTAGGTGGTACAGTGGATAGCACTGGCCCTGGATTCAGGAGGATCTGAGTTGAAATCTGGCCTCAGACACTTGACACTTACTAGCTGTGTGACCCTAGGCAAGTAACTTAACCCTCATTGTCCTGCAAAAAAGAAAAAGAAAATATACCCCAAAAGTTAACAAATTGTGTGCATGCTTTTCAACCCATTGATACTGCCAGTAGGCTTATACATCAAAGAGATTAAAGGAAAAAGGGAAGACATATGTACAAAAATATTTATAGAGAAAGACTTTTTGTTATAGCAAAGGATTGGAAATTATAAGGGCACAGAAGCCAATGCGTACAATAACCTAGTTTTTAATAAACAGATGCCAATTATTAGGGAAGGAATTTACTATTAACAAAAACTTTTGGGAAAACTGACAAGAACTAGGTTTGAACCAACATCTCATATTTGGGAATATACTGGACATGGGCAAATGCTGAATTACAAAGATAAATACCACACAGACCTTGCTCTTAAAACTTTGGCTTCTGGGGGATAGGGTAACAAAGGAGAGAAAGGTTCATACAATGTATTATGAACAATTTTAAATGAGAGAGATCATTTTAAATTTGGAGAGTGGGAGTAAGGAAAAGTTTGGCACCTACATGAGGTGACACCCTAATTAGGCTTTGAACCAAGAGAACAATTTAATCAGACACCCATTTCAAGTACTGACAAATTATATACCTGTATTGGCTTGTGCAAAGTCATGGAAACAGAAAGGTAGATCAAAAAGGGGTAGAGGTTAGATCAGTTTGGCTGTAACATAAACATAGGTTAAGGGAAATAGTACTGGAGTTAAATTGTGGAAGACATTGAGTGCCACATTAAGGAGTTAAATCTTTATTTTGTAGTGTTAAAATGAATCTGGGAAGCCTCTCTGGGCAAGACAAACAAAGATGGGGTCTACAATCCACCCAGTACAGTTTGAGGCACTGAAATACAGAATTCACAGTTATTTATAGATCTCTTCATTCATGTATGGTGTAACAATGTCCTATAGAAGCTGATTCATGTAAGATTGCATTTTATAGGTTACTATGTACTAACTTTGTGACATCCTGACTTTGGACTTTCCATGACATCTCAATCAGCCTTTTACAGGAATTTCTTACTTTATCATTTTAATATAAAGTTAATGTATAATTATGATTATTATGGTTATGTACTTAAGATACATACTTTATGATGATTTAGTTACACTTTGAAGTTAACTAACAGGATTTTCCCTGGGACTACATCATAGTTTGGTTACACACAGGTTTTAGGGGGTTTTTTTGACCTGGGACTATACTCTTACTATAAATCACACAACTATTTCTTAGCCTAATGATTATAGTTGATAAAACATTAGCAGAGCAAAACACTCAAGACATTGCTTATTGATCTTTTTCCTTTTGGTAGGCAGTGGGAAGCTACTAAGGGTTTCTGAATAGAGGATGAGCCTAATGACTAATACTCTATTAGAAATTATGTGGGCAGCAATAAGGGACATTAGACACAGAGGAGACTGGTTTGGAGACAAGTCTGTCAAGGATAATATTTGATGAACTCTTATCAAAGAACTCGAGTATAGGGATTGTTTTATTTTTTATTATTTGTATTCCCTGTGCCTAGAACCATGCTTGGCACATAGTAGGTACTTAATAACTTTCTGTCAATCACAAATTTTATCCTCAAATCTCAAGTTATGGGGGACAACTAGGTGGCGAAGTGGATAGAGCACTGGCCTTGGATTCAGGAGGACCTGAGTTCAAATTTGGCCTCAGACACTTGACACTTACTAGCTGTGTGACTCTGGGCAAGTCACTTAACCCTCATTGCCCTGCAAAAAACAAAACAAAACACCAAACACACAAAAAAACCCAAAAACAAATCTCAAGTTATGTGTAGGTTTGTTTTTACAGTTTTCATAGGCATAAGAACAGGGAGCATGGGCTATGTGTCTCCATATGGCATAGGGTATTGTTGAAGTGGTGTGTAGCAAGGGGATCATGACCCATATTCATGATCATTAAAGAAAGCTGAAAATAAGAAGTTCCATATAGTCAGAGGCAAACATCTTTTAAAAAAAGGAGAAAAAGGTGCATTCTGCAAACTAAAAGCTGACATGGTTGACATTAATTCTTGAAAAAAATTAGAATGGAATGAATGGGGTGGCTTTTGAGGGAGGCAGTAATCACAGAGGGCAGGACTAATTCATCATTTTCTTTTT
This sequence comes from Dromiciops gliroides, assembly GCF_019393635.1. Classification (NCBI taxonomy): domain Eukaryota; kingdom Metazoa; phylum Chordata; class Mammalia; order Microbiotheria; family Microbiotheriidae; genus Dromiciops; species Dromiciops gliroides. The sequence goes on along the minus strand of NC_057865.1, from coordinate 203,398,598 downwards.
TTAGACAGTCAATTAACATTTATTAAATATACGCTATGTGCCAAGTACTGTGCTAAGTATTGGGGATTCAAAGAAAAGCAAAAAAAAAAAAAAGTTCATACTCTCAAGGAATTCACAGTCTTATTGGGGTCTGCATACAAATCACTATTTACAGAAAGCTAAATACAGGGTAGATTTGAAATAATCAGAGGAAAGAAGGCAGTGGAAGTAAGGGGAATCAAGAAGGCTTTCTGTGAGAAATGGGTAGTTGTCTCCTCTCAATGTGGATATAACAGTCAGTCATACTCCTCTGACCTGTTTGTAGGACAAAGGTCTCAGATCCCCTCCTCCCCCTCAGGTTAGCAAGGTCACATGGTTCAAGGAGCCCTGGTCTCAATTAGGTCCTCTCCAGAGTTCTGTCCATATAAGGAAGTATAAGGTCCACTCCTGAGTTATGCCCATACAAGGAAGAGGAGTGGAAATAGTGCGTTCTGATTAGCTAGTTTTGGCTCATAGATTGTAACCCCGACCAGTGATGAAAAAAGGGAAGGTCCATTCACATTAGAGACTAGGGTATAAAACAGGGCCTGTGAGCCCCCTTTCGGGGCACCCACTAGCTGCACACTAGGGTGCCTCCTCATGAGAAGAAAATAAAGCCTTTGTCACCTGGATGCTGAGTTCCTGAGAATTATTGAGAAGAGGATGAATTTTTCCCTCACACTTTCCTATAAAAGCTACAACTTGAAGGAGGTCAGAGAAGCCAGGAGGGAGGAATGAGGAAGGGATAGCATTCCAGGCATGAGGAAAAGCCACTGAAAATACCTGGAATTAGGAGATGGAATGTCTTGTTTTCAGGAAAGAGGCCAGTGTCACTGGATCAAAGAGTACCTGGGGTTGGGCGTTGGGAAGTAAGGTGTAAGAAAACTAGAAAGATAGATGGGGTTTGGCAGAGAGACAAGTTAGAAAGGGCTTTGAACACCAAACAGAGAATTTTATATTTTATGCTGGAAGTAATAGGGAGCCCCTAGGATTTATTGAATGGCGGAGGGAGGGTGACAGGGTCATACCTGGGCTTTAGGATGATCACTTTGACAACTGAGGGGAGGAAGGACTGGTAAGGAAAGAGATTAGGGGCAAGGAGAACATCCAGCAGGTTATATGAGTCCAGTCATGAGGTGATGGTGGCCTGCACTAGGGTATTGACAGAAGGCATTTATTTATTTATTTTTACTTTATAACATATGATAGAAGTTGTGAAGATTAAGTCATATACTGTTATCTTTTAATGTTCTTTTTTGTATGAGGAAATTTTATTTTTGTTGATGTTTGTCAAGTTAATAAAAAGGAAAGCAAAAAGAAACTGAATGCTGTGTAATTATGACAGCTTCATTCATGAGAAGAATTGAGAAAATGTACTTCTTTTAGCTTTTCAGAGGTGGAGCATTGTGGGTATGGAATCTTTAATATGCTTTCAGACATGATTGATGTACTGATTGGCTTTAATGAGCTACTTTTCCCCCTTCCTTCCTTTTTTTAATCTATAGCAGAGGTAAACTGGTTTAAGGGGACCAGGCATTGGAGCATGTCCCTTTCCTAGCAGGTGGAAACTTGTGGAAATGCTGCTCATCTCCCAACAGACACATGGTGAGCTTAAAATGCAGAAAGGGACAGGTACACTTTTGAGACATGGCCAATGTGGGCATCTGTTTTACCAGTGTGTAGCTAAGTGGCTGTGTGTCTAGGGCTTATTTATTTATTTTCATTTACTCAGGTCATGGGAGGAATAGATAAACAAATGAAAATAAGTAAAAATAACATACCTTTAATAAAGTGGCAGACATGGAAAAAAAAAGAAATTTGAGGGAAGCCTACTTTGAACCAAATGTGACTGAGGGATGGATAGCACTGTGTGATGATCAAGAGTTCACTGATTGATTGCTGAGCTGGAACTCAGTAGGAGTAACCTATCCTTCTTCATTCCTTTCTCCTTCCTATTGGAAAGACAGGTCTGGTTTGAGCGCCCCGTGAGAGCTGTGGGAGGTATTCACAGCTGGCTCTGGTGGCCAGGAACATGTGGCACCTTTTGGGTTTGTTCTGTCTTAACTGTAGGCAAATACTTCCACTGCGATAGAAGCATGCAGGTGAACTCATACGTTCTGAAAGGTCCCAGGATCCTGGCCGACCTGCAAGAGGATCGGGAGCTCAGTTCCCAGAGTACCAGTGGAAGTATCCAGGGATTACTCCTAGAACCCCACCCTCCCAAGCGTAAAATGGGAAGTCACGCAGAGTGGGTGTAAGAGGTCTCTGTTCCAAGGGATGGCTCTCCGGGTAGGAGATGGGAGAGGGATAGGAAATGACAGTGATGTAAAATCAAAACGTATCAATAAAAAACTTTTTAAATAGCTACTTTCTATAGTGTTTGTCCTTACATAAACTTTAGACTTGGAGTCCACACCCTCTTCCCCCGCCCCCCCCCCCAAAAAAAAGTCGTTCTGGCTAAACATTCTGAAGTGTCGTTTTTGAACTCATAAGGTAGATTTAATAGAAACAGAGAATGCTATAGATAGAAGGGACTTTGGAGACCGCCCTTAATCTTTTTCGTGCCATGGGCTTGATCTTTATTTTGCCGCTGGACTCAGACCGCTCCGGAGGAGAGAGTGAGGAACCAGACCTTGCACTGCCCGCCCTCACTTAAATCCAATTCATTGCAAATCGTGACATCACCCCCAGGTCATGGTCCCCTTGGAGAATGAAGGACAAACAACCAGAGCCTCGGACTACCCCCCAGAACTATTCAAAGAATCAATTCATTTTTCTGTTTATAGTATGTGGTTACAAAGAAATACAATAGCCTAGAGTTACGCTTTTGGATACAAGCACCGCGTCTGGAGGAGCTCTCCCTCCTCTCAAGGACAGAAAACTTTGTTTCCAGAGGCCTACAAAGAGCAAGGTAGCTCGAGAGCTTCCGGCTCATAAATGATTCCGCATGAGGGGGCGGGGCTTTCCTGACTCTTCTTTTTCCCGTTGGCAGCTGGGGAAAAGGAAATGGGGCGGGGCGCCGTCATCTGGAGAAGCAGCTGACCGGAACCGGAAGCTGGACTTGTAAAGCGAAGAAAACCCAGAGCGCTCGGCCTCCGCAGCTATTTCATCTTCTGCTGTACCTGGAGGTTGACAGCTCTGTGTAAGGAGTAGATCTTGTCACCATGGCTCTCAGCGATGCTGACGTCCAAAAGCAGGTACGAGACCCACGCTCTCGAGCCAGCTTCAATTTTCCGAGGTTGATGGACCCGGAGATGTTGGGTTGGATAAGTGGTTCTTCTAACGCCAGGGTGACCGGGAACCGCATATCCTCCGTGGCCTCCTTTCGTGGGGCCCTTGGGGTGGCCGGTTTTGGGGGGGCGGGGAGCGATGTTCGGAAGCTCGCTGACTGCAGTAATTCTCCCACTTCCAGTGATTGCTTAGCTCCGATTCTGCCCGGGTGTCTGAGTCTTTGGGGCCGATGATGACTCTCTCCCGGCTAGTGCGAGGCCCCTTTTTCGTGCTGGCCTCCGTGGGGGTTTGCTTAGTAGGGGGCAGAGGGAGGGGAAGGGGTGTTCTGTTCAAGGATTAGAAATTGTCCTCGTCTCTGATTGGATTTTTAGCTTTGCTTGGCCATTAAATGTGATTCTGTGAAATTTGTTGTGTACGTTTCCTGGTAGAGGAATCCCAAGGTCTTCCGCCATAGCCTACATTTAATTTGCCAGAAAAAGGAAGTATCGTGAAAAGAGCACCAGATTTATAGTCAGGAGATCTGGGTTCTATTTTTAGCTCTACCACTGTGACCTTGGGCCAAACACTTCCTTTCTAAGACTATGTCCTCTTCAGTAAGATTTGAGGATTGGTCCAGATCGAAGATTCTTCACTTTAACATAATTGGTTTCCTTTGTCATCCCCCGTATTTTATTTTATGGATTTTAAAAACATCCTGGGAAAAGTCTCTGGGCTTTACTGGACTGTCAAAGGGGATCCGTGGCACACAAAAGATTAAGGATGATCTCCAAGATCCCTTCTATCCATAACATTCTCTAATACTATTAAAACCTACCTTGTGAGTTCAAAAACGACACTTTAGAATGTTTGCCTTGTCTTTACAAATGTCTGTATCATTTGGTGATTTTCTTATGAAGAAACTTTTTAAAGAAATTTGAGTTCATAGCACTGAAGAACCTGAATTCTTTCAGTTAAGGACCCTTGCCAAAATGGTTTTACAGACAAGAAAGCTAAGGTCATATTAGAAAGTAAATGGCAGAAACAAATTTAGAGCTAAACCACCGAGTTGCCATATTTTGAGGGAGATGGAAGATTATCTGGCTAATATTTACAGACTGATGAATCTGCTGGATGAGGAATTGGAATATGGAATTTTTTTCAGTCAGGCTCGGAAATGACACTCACTACAGATTCTTTTCTATCTTTATTGTTACTCCATTCAGTAAGAAGGAAATTGATCTTTTTAAGCTTTAACAGCTGCTGATTTCTTTTTTTTTTTTTTGTAGGGCAATGAGGGTTAAGTGACTTGCCCAGGGTCACACAGCTAGTGTCAACTATCTGAGACCAGATTTGAACTCAGGTCTTCCTGAATCCAAGGCTGGTGCTTTATCCACTGCACCACCTAGCTGCCTCAACAGCTGCTGATTTCTAAATAAAATTTAGTTTAGAAAAACTTATAGGAAATTTTGAATTAGTAAGCTTTGAAAATGAATAGTAGCTTCTTGAAGGGGGAATATAAAGTAAAGGTAACAAAGGGAGTGTGTTTTCTTGATTACTGAAGGGAGCCAGAAGTCTTTAAATCTTTAATTAATTAAACCCAAGACTTTCCCCTTTTCCCCCAACCCCTTACCTCCAGAAGTCTCTCTGGTTAAAGTAGAATTACTCCCAGAATCATCCAGAGTCAGTTCATTTTCCTACTTGTTTTTGCCGAATGACAGGTGTTGAAACAAAGAAATCTAGTCAGTTGTCTTTAAACTTAACTGCTTTATTATGTGGAAGGGAAAAGACAAGGCAATAAGCATTTATATAATGCCTACTGTGTGCCAGACAAAGTGCTAAACACTTTACAAATATTATCTCACTTTATCTCAAGTAATAAATCATTTGTAATTCAGCTAACATGATTTATTGGGTGTTAAATTTATATTTTATATGTGTAATACATTGAGTAATTTAAAAAAGATTGCGATCATACTAAAATGCTGTGTTAATATGCAAAATAGAATTTAAGTTATATTTTTTGTTTAAGGAGTCTCATTTTTGTTTTGGAAAATAAATGTTTGTTCTCTAGGTTTATCCTACAGTGAATTTACATTTGTGCAGAGGGAAGAGAATTGTTACTTTTCAAAAGGCCAGAATTAACTGCTTAGAGGCTAGAATGTACTCAATCCCTACAGCTAAAGTTTTTCTTTCCAGCAAATCTCTGAGACAGAACACACAGTGTCCTTTTAGACAGGCCACCTAACTCTTAGGAGATCTGCACTGATCTAGTCAGAACTAGCTGCAGACTCCCTCAGGAGTGATGAGGGCAGATAATGCAGGTTTGAGCCGGGGGGCAGTATTATGTTAAACAAGGTTTCTGTAGCATTTATAAATACTTTTTTTTGGTAATTTAAAATTTTAGGAAATGAAACGAGTTCCTTCAAATTGAATGGCACCAATCATATCCTCAGGTCTTTGAGTTCCCTCTTACAGTCACAGTATAAGACTTAGGATCCCTTGGGTAGTATTCCTGGTTTCCTTCAATAGATAGCAATACTATTATATTCAGATGAACAGAATATGTTCATAATGTATTATTTGTAGAACAAATCATAAGAAATAAGTAATATGACACTACTTTCAGAGTTAAATCCACAAGGGTTCCCAGGCTACCTTGTATTTCTACAGTGTTTATGTTATGAGACATGATGATCTTAGGGAAAAAAGTAATTAGTAAATAATTTCTTTTTAACTTTTAATTCACCAGTTACTAGTTTTTAGGCCCAGCTTCCATGAAAGGAAACCCTTTTCCTATTTTATTATCAATAAATTTGATTAAATGGGTTGGTCCAGAGTCTCACCCGAGACTGTAGAGAATTGCTTAAAGTGTTTCACATTTGCATGTAAAAGGAAAGGTGCTATACTTTAAAGTATTTCTAGAGCCAAAAGAAAATCGACCTTTTTTCTTCTTATAGATCAAACACATGATGGCTTTCATTGAACAAGAAGCAAATGAGAAGGCCGAAGAAATCGATGCAAAGGTAAGATCTTTAGCCCAGTATTAGGACATTTTTATTCTTTATTTGACTATTTGATTTAGGGGAAGTAAACATTTACTCTTTTAGTATCAATAAAGTTCAGAAATCAACTTACTAAAAATTCTCAGTTGCAAATGTTCTGACAGGTACATCAGAGCAGAGTAATTTTCCTGTGGAAACTTGGAATGTAGACATTCAATGTCTCTAAATAGAGTGCAGCCTATTTTCTTAGGCCCAGGAAAGATGTAGTATTTGTATACAGAAAACAATCAATTTTGTGAGCACTATCATTTTGTTCTTGAAAATTAATTGTAGGAATCTCTAATGGAAACCAGATAAATGTAGGTGTTTTACTTCGAAAAACCTGAAATGAACAGCCATGCAGTATGAATATTTTATTTCTATAAATAGATAATCCTTGATAATGCTGTGAAACTAATCGAAATTATTTGTTCAAGGACAAACAATATTATAAACATGAATAATGCATAAAATTTCCGTGTGGAAAATACACAAATAAAATTATGAAAATGACACCTGATAAATGTTGTATAATTAATAGCATTAAAAGACAGCCTTTTTTTTCCCTTGTTAACAAGAAATACCTGAAACTAAATTGCCATGATAAGACCTTATTAAAAAAACAAACAAGCCTCCAAAAACATTCTGAGAAAGGGTACATAGGTTTCACCAGCCTGCCAAGGAATTCCATGACACATAAAAAAGGTTAAGAACCCCTGCTTTAATCAAGCAACAGACATTTACTAAGTACTTACAAGATGTCAATATGCTAAGCTGAGGTTTTAAAGAAAAAGCAAAAGAGAGTCTCTGCCCTCAACATATAATAAAATAAATATGTAGTAGATGGATGCTAAGAGGGAAGGTCACTAGCAGCTGGGGTGAAAGTCCTCCTTCAGTGAGTGGCACTTGAGCTGAACCTAAAAGGAATCCATGGATTCTAAGAGTCACACGTTGAGAAACATCAAGTAAGCCAGTAAGGCGAGATAAGGAGAGTTTGTGGACAGGAATAGAATATATGAATATTAGAAAAGTAGAAAGAGCTTTAAATGCTAGAGGTAGGAGGAAGCAACTGGAGTTTAATGGGTGGGACAAGTGACATGTTCAGATCTACACTTCAGAAAAATCACTTTAGCATCTAGGTGGGAATTTGTTTAGAAGACTTATAGCTGAGGTGAGAGCTGTTGAAAGCCTGTACTAGAGTGAATGGGAGAATGACGCATGTTCAAGAGATATTAGTTATGAAGGTAGAAAGATTTGGCAATGGATTGTGGGGTAAGTACAAGTGAAGAGTTGAAGACGATACCTAATGGTAATTGGGAGGTTCAGACCACTGGCAGATTTGGGGGAGAAATCTCACTTTTGGACATAATTTTGAGTTTGGCATGCATATGAGATAACCAATTTGAAATGTCCTATTGGATGTTGGTGCCCTGGAGAAAAACTGGGCCAGTTAAATAGATCTGGTAATCATGTGTATAGGGATGAAACAATGGAAAGTGATAAGATTATCTAGTGAGAAAACACTGAAAGAAAAGAGGGCACTGAGCCTTATTTAAACAGGTTAGCCACTTACTAAATTCCTTATGAATTTATTATCTCCTTTGATTTTCACAATAACCATGTGAGTTAGGTGCTATTATTATCATCCCCATTTTACTATGTAGATACCAACCTTTACTGAGCAGGATGTATTCAGGCAGGACAAGAGAAGGAATGGTCAGACAAAAAGGAAAGTAGAGAGCAGTGTCAAAACCTTAGGCCACAGAGAGTATATAGGAGCTGAGGGTAATCTGTAGTGTCAAACATTGCAGAGAAGGATGGGAATTAAGAAGAGGTCATTATGTGTGTCAGTTAAGAGATCAGTGGTAACTTTGGAGAGTGCAGTTTCAGTTGAAATCAGAAGCCAGAGTTTCTAGAGTTTGAAGAGTAGAAGCACTTCTGTTTTGAAGAGGGGGGAGGTGGAGATGAAAATAGTAGATGATGGTAGAGGCAGTTGGCTGGAGAAGACAAAAGTGTATAGGATGAAAGGTACAATTTTGGTGTGTTGACCTTGGCTTTAATTATTTACAGTTTCCTTTTTTTTTTTAATTTTACTGATTGCTGTACTTATTTCATTTTTTCTTGGACCTTTATCCATTTGATGTTCTTCAGATATAGAAATCTCAGCATTATCTTCAACACCTTCATCTACCATGATGGGAAAAGAGATAAACTGCTGTGGTTTTTTATTTGATTTTTCTCAGAATATGAAGACTCAATTATTATTTTTAAATACTAAGCTGTTTTAATTATATATTTTAGCTCATTTAAAACAATCTTCAATTTCAGTTTTTAATCATTATTAATATACAGAATGGGAAGGAAAATCAGAATTTTATGTCCTTATTCGAGAAAAGTAAATTTGAACCTAGACTTTTAACATTTACTTTTCTTGGGAAAAAAATCATCTCTGGAGAGACTGTTTTGCAGCCCAATTTGCATACAAATTCTTGATCAAATATTTTTGTTTCTCAAGGTCAATTAATCTTTGTTCTTAATAATAACTGACATTTATATAAGAACTGACATACATATCACCTTAAGGTTTACAAAGCACTTAATATACATTTTTAATTTGATCCTCATAATTTTATAAGGTATATGCTTATAAACATTATTGTCCCCATTTTATAGATGTGGAAACTAAGGTTCAGAAGTTAACTAGTAAAGTGTAAAAAAAGAAAAAAGCAAAATTTGAAGATTTGAATGCAAGTCTCACCTAACTCCAAGTTCAATATTTCTTCCTACCTTACACTGCCTTTCCTGTATGTATCTGAGAATTATCTCTCTCATTTTCCAGATATTAAAGTTTAAAAAGCAAATTCTAATGAGATGGGCAGAGTAAATTTCAGGTTTTCCACATTGAATGATATAGTTATGACAGAACACATCACCCAGGAATATAGACAAGTCAGCTGCTGTGTTCGACCTTTTTTGGTCAGTAATTAGTACCTCTTGTTTGAATGTAAATTGGTTCATATAGGCAGAAGAAGAGTTCAACATTGAGAAAGGTCGTCTTGTGCAAACGCAGAGGCTAAAGATAATGGAATATTATGAAAAGAAGGAGAAACAAATTGAACAGCAGAAGAAAATGTGAGTAGCTTTTACTTCCTGGTCTTTTGTTTTGGTTTTTGGGTTTTGGGTTTTTTTTGCGGGGCAATGGGGGTTAAGTGACTTGCCCAGGGTCACACAGCTAGTAAGTGTTAAGTGTCTGAGGCTGGATTTGAACTCAGGTACTACTGAATCCAGAGCCAGCGCTTTAACCACTGCACCATCCTGCTGCCCCCTACTTCCTGGTCTTTTGAGTAAATTTTCCTGCTTTTGAGTAAAGAGTTTTAGTAATGGCACTCACTGAAATCACTGGGTAGAACATAGGTAAATATTAACTCTAGTAAAGCTTAGGTTGGTCTATAGTGAGAAAAGCATTTGCACTACGAGGTAAGCTTTGTTCAGAATATATAGCAGATTCTGCTGCTGTTGTTAAAAGCACTCAGTTCTGACTCTTACGTTTCCATGCAACTTTCAGTCAGATGTCCAACTTGATGAATCAGGCAAGATTGAAAGTCCTCAGAGCCAGAGATGACCTTATCTCAGTGAGTATCTAACGCTGACAGTATTTTTTTTTCAAATCTACATTGCTTTGGGGGCGGGGTGGGGGGGGGCGGGGAAGTGAGGGTTAAGTGACTTGCCCAAGGTCACACAGCTAGTAAGTGTCAAGTGTCTGAAGCCAGATTTGAACTCATGTCCTCCTGAATCCAGGGCTGTTGCTTTAACCACTGTGCCACCTAGCTGCCCTAATCGACTTTGCTTTGAGAGGGATTGACTTGACTCAGTTTATTTTGATTTGATTTTTAAACAGATGGAATTGTCAAATATGTTTAGGTCAAATATAGGTAGCTATATTTGCTATTCAAATTATAAAGAACAAGCTCCCAAATTAGAATCCTTTATCACTGGCTTGCTGACCAGTTCTTAAATTGGATGATTCATCCTTTCTGCTGCTGAGTTTAGAAGATGGAAAAAAATTTATAGCTAATTGAATGTGTCCAATGGAACAGAAATACAAAATGTTCATATCTCCAAGTAGCTGACAATTTATGTCTTAAACAATTCTTAGTCTTATGTGAATAGCAGTGGTTTCCCCCAGGAGAGAATTCTTTAACTAATTAGATTGATTGACTTACCTAGTTTATTAACTACTTGAAAGAATAGTAATCCTTTTTGGTCATAATTGATGTAGTTAGTTACAATACTCTTTAGTAACATGAAAGGTGTAACTTTATTTCATGTACCACTTATAAAATTCAAAGTGCTACCAGTGAAGAATTGTGCAAGAGATGTGTCAAAAGATAACAAAGAAATGTACCAGCAGAAATGGTCAGTCATGTAGCAAGAGTGGGAAATGACATGGATTGCCTAAATGTCAGGAGACATAGAGGAAGGCCCCTATCTCACTGGGAGGAAATAGACAAGAGTACTACAAGATGAAATGCCATGAATGGTTTGTACTCTGCAACACTGGAGGGAGTACTCAGACTAGAAAGTATCAAAGAAGTCTAAATGATGTAAATGCCATAGCATTCTTTATTATTAGTGCCAAGTGTTTTACCACTTTCACAAATCATGATCAAAACTAGTTTTTATAATTTGGAGCGTTATTTCTTCTATTTATTGAAAAAAATTCTTTTAGAATTGGAAATGCTGAAAGATCTTCTAGTTGATTATAGAACAGATTTCAAAATAATCAGGACAGTGTTGATACTGTTTTAAGTTTAAAATATATACTTTTTTGTATGTCAAAATAGTAGCTTTCTTTTTTAAAATAGTATTTTTTTTTTCCAATTACATGTAAAGAAAAATTCGAGCATTCATTTTTGACCACTCTCTTTTTTTTCTTTTTTGGTCAGGGCAATGAGGTTTTGTCATTTGGAGGAAGGGTTATGCTTGTGCTACTTGTTCCTAGAGGGTAAAACTAAGAGCAGTGGGTAGAAGTTGAAGAGAGAAATTTTACTGTTCTATAAAAAATTTCATGTGATCAGAACTCTCCCAAAGTGGAATAAACTGCTGTGGGACATAGTATTTTTAATTCAATTGAACAGGTATTTATTAAATTGCTACATGTAAGGCACTGTCCTAGTTGCTGAAAAAACAAAGTTAAAAATGAAAAACCATCTCGTAAGCAGCTTACATCCTACTTCAAGGATACAAACAAGTAAACAGATAAATACAAGAAAATTTGAGAAAAGAACATTACAGTAGGACATGGAAAGAAACCAGAGATTCTTTGAAGTAGGGAGGAAGACAAAATGCTTAGAGTGCTAAGCATTCATGATAGATAGTTTGTACAAAAGCATGGTGATAAAATGTCAAATCCAGTTAACAGCAAGTAGGCAGTTTAAACAAATATGGGAAGATTAGCTGTAGTCTTAACTGTGATGGACTTTAAATGCCAAACTGAGGAATCTGTATTTTATCTTAGAGTGAGCCACTGAACATTCTTGTGCAGAAGAATAGTAACATAGTCCTTTGGCAACTGATTGATTATGAAGAATGAGGAAGAGGGAAGAGGTTAGGTTTCTGAGGTTATAAAACTGAGTGACTTTCAGGATGGTTTTGCTGTTGTTTTGTCATATCTGACTCTTCATGACTCCATTTGGGGTTTACTTTTTTTTTTTTTTTAGTGAGGCAATTGGGGTTAAGTGACTTGCCTAAGGTCACATAGCTAGTAAGTGTTAGGTGTCTGAGGCCAGATTTTGAACTCAGGTCCTCCTGACTCCAGGGCCGGTGCTCTATTCACTGCGCCACCTAGCTGCCCCCATTTGGGGTTTTCTTGGCAAAGATATGGGAGTGGTTTGCCATTTCCTTCTCTAGCTCAATTTACAGATGAGGAAACTGACGTTAAATGACATGCCCAGGCTCACATAGCTAGTAAGTGTCTGAGGCTGAATTTGAATTCAAGGAGATGGGTCTTCTTCTTTTTTTTTTATTTTATTTTTAAATTAATAAAGTATTTTATTTTTTTTCCCATTACATGTAAAGATAGTTCTCAACTTTTGTTTATACAAGCTCTCCAATTTCAGATTTTTCTCCCTCTCTCCCCCCTCTCCTAGACAGCAGGTAATCCAATATAGGTTTTTATATATATACACATACACATAATAACATTAAACATATTTCTGCCTTAGTCATGTTATAAGAGAAAAATCAGAGCAATGACGACAAACCTCAAAATAGAAAAACATCAACACCAAAAACAAAAGAAGTAGTATGGTTCATTCAGCATCTATATACCACAGTTCTTCTTTTTTTTCCCCTGGACTTGGAGATCCTCTTCGAGATGAGTCTTCTTGACTCCAGGCCCAGTGCTCTATCTACTGTGCTGCCTAGCTGCCCCAAAAAGACTTCATGAAAAATATAGAAATGCAGAAAAACTAAACCCATTATTTATTTAGGCAATAAAATTATATTCAATAAAGGGCCCTTAAAGAAAGAATTAAAAATAAATTGTAGACTAAAGAGACTAAGGATAATTCTAAAAACTGGTGGATCAAAGAAAAAAGTATAGAAACAAGAGAAAATTTCATCAAATAATATGACCATGAAATAACACATTAGATTCATGTAGTTAAAGCAGTTTTTAGAAGAAAATGTGTATATCTAATTGTTTTTATCAGCAAAAGGGAAAGAAAATGAATTGGGTATGAAAATTTTTCAAAACTTAAATAACATCAAAAAAATGAGAGGAATAAGTAAGACTTTGGCTTTCAGATCTTCTAAATAGAGGAAGACCTTGATAAAAAATACTGTCACTAATAATCATAGAAATCCAAATTAAAGCAACTTTTAAGAATCCACCATGACACTGGCACAGATGACACAAGAAGAAATGATAAATGTCATAAGGGCTGTGGGGAAAAAAGGTACACTAGTTTACTGCTGGTGGAGCTGTGAATTGGCCCAGCCATTCTGGAAACAAGTTTGAAGTGATCTGCCAGAAAGTTATCAAACCATATACCCTGTTGGTCCAGTAATAACCCTACTGGAGCCTATGCAATAAAGAGAAATATGTACAAAAATATTGATAGCTACTAATTTTGCAGTGTCCAAAGATTTAAAATGAAGAGGTAATAAACTGTTGTGCCATCATAAATGATAAAATAAATAATTTTAAGGGAAAATGGGAAGACCTTTTTGAACTGATTAAGAGTGAAGAAAATTGAAGTAAGAACTATGCAATGGGGCAGTAAGGGGATGAAGACATTTTTTTTTTAATAAAAGTATTTTATTATTTTCTAGTTACATGTAAGGATAGTTTAACATTTGTTTTCGTAAGATCACTTTCCTCCCTCCTCCCCAAGACGGAAAGCAATCTGATATAGGTTAAATATGTACAATCACATTAAACATATTTCTGCATTAGTCATATTGTGAAAGAAGAATCAGAGCACAAGAGGAAAACCTCAAAAAAGAAGGAAAAAGAAACAGCCCAAAAGTAGAAACAGGGGGGCAGGTAGGTGGTGCAGTGGATAAAGCACTGGTCTTGGAGTCAGGAAGTCCTAAGTTCAAATCCAGCCTCAGACATTTGACACTTAACTAGCTGTGTGACCCTGGGCAAGTCACTTAACCCTCATTGCCCTGCAAAAACAAAAACAAAAACAAACAAAAAAGTAGAAACAGTATGGTTCAATCTGCATTCATAATCCACAGTTCTTTTTTCTGGATATTGAGAACATTTTCTATCATGAGTTCTTTGAAATGGTTTTGAATCATTGCACTGCTGAAAAGGGCCAAGTCCATCACAGTTGATCATCATACAATGTTGCTTTTACTGTGTACAATGTTCTCCTGGTTCTGCTCCTCTCAGTCAGCATCAGTTCATGTAAGTCCTTCCAGGTGTTTTTCTGAAATCCTCCTGCTCATCGTTTCTTACGGCACAATAATATTCCATTACATTCATATACTACAACTTATTTAGCCATTCCCTAATTGATGGGCATTCCCTCGATTTCCAGTTCTTTTCTACCACAAAGAGAGCTGCTATAAATATTTTTGTACATGTGGGTCCTTTTCCCAAGGAAGAAATTTTTTAAAAATATTTATTAAAAAATGAAAATAAACTTTTAAAAAAGAGGTTTGAGAGTTGTTGAGTCATTTCAGTCATTGTGATTAAAAAAAAACCTTTTTGGGGTTTTCTTGGCAAAGATACTGGAGTGGTTTTCTGTTTCCTTGTCCAGATCATTTTACAGATGAGGAAACTAAGGTAAACAGGGTTAAGTGACTTGTCTAGGCTTACCCAGTTATTAAGTGTATGAGGCCACATTTGAATTCAGATCCTCCTCACTCCAGGACCAATCTTCTATCCACCTAGCTGCCTAATTGTCAGGTATGTAGAATTTTTTTCAGGATTGGAAAATGACTTTCTCTTTTCCTCTATCCTTTCTCTTCAGGACTTATTAAATGAAGCAAAGCAGAGACTTGCCAAAGTAGTGAAAGATACAACCAGGTATCAGGTACTTTTGGATGGTCTGGTCCTTCAGGTAATTTTGCATACTATAAAATATGGCTAGAGGGCCCCACCCTTTCTAATAAACATTTCCTAGAACCTTTTACTATGTACTACCTTCCTTCTTTAGTATTGGAACTTATTGATCATGAAATAATTTTTCTTAGTTCAGCTCTTTTCCTTCACCTTTCTTTTAATAAAGCTTTCCTTTAATTGATTCTTTTCTTTTTTCCTTGTTTGTGCTGTCTGGCCTAATAAAATGGTCCTGATGGCATTTTTCCACATGTTCATCCTACATAACTCAAGTAAAGTTTGCTTGCAGCACTCAAGTTGTAACTTCCAGGTTGTATCAGAGGTACTTGCTTGATGGTTTGACCAGAGAATCTAGGTAGTTATTCATTGTCTGATACTATATCACATAATTATCTTAATTACAGTCAGAGTTCTTTCTTTTCCCATAGCCAATAAAAAACAAAAATTGGCTTTTGTTTTAACCTAATACTTATCTGCATTTTTATGTTACCAAATAAAATCATTAACTTCACTTTTATTGTTTATAGATATACTCTTATCTTTTGGAAACCTGTGTTTATCTTTTTTCCTGTTATATGAGATAAGTGTCAGAAAAACTGCCAGTTCTATCTGTTCTTATCCTGCACAGGGTTTATACCAATTGCTGGAGCCACGAATGATTGTCCGTTGCAAGAAAGATGATATCCCTCTCGTCACGGTAAATATGATGTTTATAAGAGAAAAAACCTTTGTTCATCAAGAGGGAACTGATGGGACTTCTGGCTAGCCAGAATCAGGGGAGTTGAAGCTTGGCATGAGATCATATTTGTATTTACTGTCATCTCTGGGGGAAAAATTGTAGTTTTTCTTAAGGGATCAGGATGTTACTAGGATTGGTAATTATTATCAGTGGCTTACTCTGTAAGACGGGTTTAATTGAGCAGTGGAATTGAGTCAGTCTGTTACAGAAAAATATGAAATTCAAGGAAAAACTATATGCAGGAGAGATCACTCATGCAAAACAAACAGTTAAAAAAATAAAGGTTTATTGGCAGAACATATTCTCTATTCCACCACAGTGGAGTGGCCCTAAAAATCTGGCTACACACTGATCCCCCCTAGCCTTTTTTCCTACAGAATGTAAATTATTTATAACAATAAGCAATACATGTGAATTAATATAAAATCAGTAAAAATATATTGCAACAATTTACATCATTACTCTGTAGTTAATAACTGAAATTTCAAATACAAAAATAGAATGATAACATCTCTGACACCTTTAACCTAGTACAGTGTTCACTTGATTCTTTTCTTTTCTTTCTTTTTTTTTTTGCGGGGCAGTGGGGGTTAAGTGACTTGCCCAGGGTCACACGGCTAGTAAGTGTCAAGTGTCTGAGGCTGGATTTGAACTCAGGTACTACTGAATCCAGGGCCGGTGCTCTATCCACTGCGCCACCTAGCTGCCCGTTCACTTGATTCTTAAAGAAAATGGAGAGACTGCTTGAGGGCGGGGTGTTCTCACTGTGTTTCTAGCACTTTGTTGGATTTTTGTGTATTTATCGAGCACAATTCATGTTTTCTTCTTTGTATATATTCCAAAGTTGCTGCCAAAACCTTGAATCGATACTCTCTCATGTTTTCTAGGCTGCAGTGCAAAAAGCAATCCCTATGTACAAGATTGCAACCAAAAAAGATGTTGATGTCCAAGTTGATCAGGAGGCATACCTGGCAGAGGAAATGTAAGGGGCGTTATTGTTTTTTTGTTGTTGTTTTTTTAGTGAGGCAATTGGGGTTAAGTGACTTGCCCAGGGTCACACAGCTAGCAAGTGTTAAGTGTCTGAGGCTGGATTTGAACTCAGGTACTCCTGACTCCAGGGCTGGTGCTCTATCCACTGCGCCACCTGGCTGCCCCGGCATTATTGTTTTAATATCTAGCTTCCTAGATTAAGGACTAAAGATGAATCCTTTTACCTAACATTTATTACATATAATTTCTCCAAGCCACTTTGAGCTGCAACTCACATAAAAAACCCCATGGTAGAATTCACTGATAGGGAATACACACACACACACAAGGTCAGCTTACAACTAACACTTTTACAAGGCGAGCCCATTCTCTGGCTTTTCTTTGCATATTTTTTTGTATTCCTCTCCCTTGTTCATTACTTGAGAGATGTCTCAAAAGCCAGCTTCCTAGAGACTAAACTGTGGATGTTATCCTGCAGAGAAGTAGGTGTCATATATGCCCCCAAACACAGCTCCAAGCAGAAGTAGAAATCAAGTGACTACTGTGTGCTAAATATGCACTAGGTGCTAGAAGGAATAAAAAAAGGAAGAACATAACCTCTAACCTTGGACAGTATATCATAAAAGAAAATCAGGTCAGGATGGTGGCTCTTTCTGCCATCAAGCAGTTGGAATGGACCAGAGGATGTGTCTGGATATAGACACTTGATGCACTTCCTTTGCAGTACAGAATGCAGATATAGCAAGGATATTCTTGGGGTGTGGCCAGCATTGTGATCCCTACTGCTATATAAAGCAGGTCCTAGGGACTTAAACTCATTCCACATACTTTGTCACAACCGTTTCTTCTATTACAATTGAGAGCCCTTCATTGTATTGATGGAGCAAGGGCAAAAAATTCCCCATTCCCAAGGAACAGAGTCTAATCAGGGAGACCAAATGCACATAAAATAAATAACAAGAAGACAGTTACAGAACAGCAACATTTTCAAGATAATGTTCAGATTAAATTCCATTAAACATAATTATAACAAAATAAATGATTATAAAATGAAAATTTCCAGGTCCCAACTTAGATGAAAGAATTTTTGTAGATAGAAGAATTCTTGCCCTTGGGTTTCCTTATAACAAGATTTGACCTTCCCCCCTATATGTTAGAAAGTGCTGAGATCCTGAGGGCTTGGGAGTAATCTTTGTGAAATGTTGGGGGAAGAGGTCGATTTTAAGTCAGGACTTATTGTTCCATTGCAGTAGACCCACTAGGGCCCTCCCTATTCTGCTTGCTTGGCTATGGACAACATTTTCACTGAATCAGGTGAAATACTACTGGTATTGTAATGTTATACCCATTGTGTGCTTTTTTGCACTAATTTATTATGTTATTATTTATTGCTTGGAGAAGTAGGGTCCTCTTAAACTGCTGCTATTTTATGCCCAAATACTGCCCTGTCAAGGATGTTCTTTGTACCTCTTGAATCTGAAAATTATTGCTATTTTCTTTCTAGAGCTGGAGGTGTTGAGATCTATAATGGGGATCGTAGAATAAAAGTTTCTAATACCCTAGAAAGTAGACTGGATCTTATAGCCCAACAGGTGAGTAGAAGTAGTCACTGATGTTCGTTCACTTTCTCTATTTACCAAATGTAAGCTTTAGTGGGGAGAGGTGCAGAGAACACATGTCCTCAGCTTGTCTGGAAATGAGGAACACTGACAGATGATCATCCAGCCTCTGATTAAAGACTTGAACAGGGTGAACTTGCAGACCCCACCCATCACTTCTCTCAGCAGCCTATTCCAACTCTAATTGTTAGGAATTTTCCCCTAACATCAAGTAAATGTGCCTCTTTGCCACTCATTTCTCCTGGTTCAGACTGTCACTTCCTTATTCCTTGAAGTTGTGTCCCTCAGTGCAACACAAGATCTCATTAGCTTTGTTGCCTGCCACATCACACTCCTGATTCATCTTGAGCTTGCAGTCCATTTAACCCCAAGATCTTTTCAGAACAACTGCTGTCTGTACATACTTCCCCCATCAATACCAAGAACAAATCCTTTAGGTACCCCCTTGAAGAAGGCTGATCATGTTTGCATTGAACCAGTTAGTCTGGCAATCCAGCTGGTCCTAAATCCATCTGACTGTATCATCTAAACTATATCTTTCCATCTTCTCTGCAAGAATAGGTTGAGATACTTTCTCAAAAGTTTTGCTAAACTCTAAGTAAACTATATCCACAGCATTCCTTTCATCTACTAGTTTTGTAATCCTTTCAAAAAAGGAAATGAGGTTAGTTTGGCATGACTTGTTTTTGAAGAAGCCATACTTGGCAAGAAATTTTGGTTTCTTTTGGAATGTCTTTGGGGGGGGGGGGAGTAACTTTCTACCTTAGTAACAGTTCATTTTCGGTAGGAATGATCTCATTATGCAAGGGCAACTTGTATGGTTTGATTTGGCCATGAGCCCTATAAAATAAGTATGCCTGCTCATTTGGGGAATTACAGTGGTATATGCTTGGTATGGAGATAACTGGCTTAGGATGGCCAAAGAATTCTCTAATCTTTAATCATCCTCCCTCTATTACCCACACAAAGGTCATGGAATGAGGCCTTGCTTTCACTGGGCTGAGAAATTAATTCTAGGGCTAGGCTGGGATAGCCTGTTCCTTCTAAGTGGCCCACAGGAGACCCAGACAGGCTCCTTGTAATCGCTGCCTCTTTTTTCTAAATGTTTGCCAAACAAAAGCTCATAGGCCTATATTTGGCAAACTGTTTGTTCTCTTCCTGTTTTTGAAAACTAGGATATTTATCCCTCTTCAATTTGTAGTATCTTCTCTACAGGACCCAATGGTATAGCTTATTGAGCCAGATGGTCTGCATTCATTCAGGGCAGCTCTCCTTTTTTACCTTGAAGTAACTGCCTTTTAGTAATTTTTTTTGGCATTTCCATTCTCCTTGGTAAGGGGGAAAAATAAACAAGCCAAGAATTGAGCAGCTTTTTTCCCTTTGTTTTCAGTTACCAGTATTTCATTTGCCCCAAACAAAATAGGGTTCTGACTCACCAAGTTTTGAATGCAAGGGATCTTTATATTATTCAAATCTTTGCATACTTGCCAGTCAAGAGCAGATTTTTATGCTCCCCAGTTGTTAGACCTCACCAACTCCTTACAGGACCAACAACTTGGTTGAAATGGACAGGTTTGTTTTGGTTTTATTTAGGGTCTCTAGTTTGCAAATTCTGCCTTCCTTATCCTTTTTCCTCCTCTCAGTTCAAGTTCTTACCAACCTTTGCCTGAACTATTGTAGTAGCTTCCTAATTGGTTTCCATCTTGATTCTTTACCTTCTCCAATCCATTTCTCACATAGCTGCCAAAGTGATATTCCTAAAACAAGTTTTACCATGTCATTCTTGTGGAAATTTCCAGTGGTTCCCAGTTATCTGTGGGATAAAATACAAACTCTCCAGCATTTAAAGCCCTTCAGAGTATGCCTCTGACCTATCTTTCTAAGCTTATTACACATAACTTCCTTTTATGCATACTTTCATCCATTCCCATGGCAGGAATACACTTACTTATCTGCTTTTTAGAATCATCCTTCAAAGCCCTGCTGAAGTTCCACTTTCTTTTTTTTTTTTTTTTGTGAGGCAATTGGGGTTAAGTGACTTGCCCAGGGTCACACAGCTAGTAAGTGTTAAGTGTCTGAGGCTGGATTTGAACTCAGGTACTCCTGACTCCAGGGCTGGTGCTCTATCCACTGCGCCACCTAGCTGCCCCAAAGTGCCACTTTCTAAAAGAAGCTTTTCCTGATTTTCCTGAGCTGTACCTTCCCCCTCCCCCCCCCACCTTTCCTAGCTATTAGTGCTCCCAGTCACCTAAAATTAACATAAGTAAATATTCCTTCACCAGCTCCTTTTGCTGAAAAGGAAAGCTGGGTTAAGTGAGTTGCCCAGGATCACTTGGCTAGTAGGTGTCTGAGGCCATATTTGAACTCACAAAGATGAGTCTTTCTGACTCCAGGCTGGACACTGTACCACCTAGGTACCTATCTGGCATATGGAAGGCACTAAAAAAAAAGTAGTTGCTAAATGCTGTATGAGTTAATGAACTAGAACTAGTCATTAAAGAGGGGAGGAAATCCTATTCTTTCTCTTCACAGATGATGCCAGAAGTCCGTGGGGCCTTGTTTGGTGCTAATGCCAACAGGAAATTTTTGGACTAGACCTCTGATGAGGTGGGATCCATTCCATCTGCTGTATTGATGAGTTATAAGTGTCTAAAAATGAAGAAACAACTATCAATGTACCTCCTTTTTGATGTTCTGACACTGTCCTATGTTCTTCAGTGGAATAGCCTTTGTGTAAAATGCTGTCAGCCTAAATGTTAACTTTGGGAGAGGGTTTATGAACTTTTAAACTGTCAAGAAGTAACCTAGTTCATCTAGAAGTGGCTAAGTTCTGATCTCCTCTACATTCTAGGGACAAGGGGAATACATATCAGTTGCATGGTTTTCACTGAATCCTTCTGTGATCTGCCTTAGATTGGAGTGAACTGTGTGTGTGAGGTATATCATAGCCTCTTTGCATTTGATTTCTATAGGTTACTTTAATATGCATAAGGAGCATGCATTCACTCTCACATTAATAGCATTATCCTTGTTAACTCTCTGGGCTTAGAGGCTTTCCTCAGTTATATGTGATTCAAAAACCCAAGCTATGAATATGCTTTATTTATTAAAATAAAAAATACGTGGATCAAACTATAACAATCTTTTATTTAGGACATTTACAGATTTGAGAGATGAGGTGAAATGCTTAGGGTGTTATCTAGGAAAGAATGACTTTCTACCTACTTTGGAGCATTTACTTCACAAATT
Organism: Dromiciops gliroides; assembly: GCF_019393635.1. Classification (NCBI taxonomy): domain Eukaryota; kingdom Metazoa; phylum Chordata; class Mammalia; order Microbiotheria; family Microbiotheriidae; genus Dromiciops; species Dromiciops gliroides. The sequence goes on along the minus strand of NC_057865.1, from coordinate 203,377,157 downwards.
ATTACATTTCCTATTAACCTCATTTTAAAAGTCTGTACCAGGTCTGTGTCTTATTCTCTGATCTCATACGATGTAGTAAGAAAGTACATCCCATTTAGGGATTCTAAGACTTTTAGTAGGAAAACATTTTTATTCATTTGGGCTAATTTGTGAGTTATGATCTATTTACATTCAAGAGCACATAACCATGTTAGCACCATCCACTACAATCTTTTTCCTGCTACAATAGTCTTGGGATGGGTGGGAAAGATCTGGCCTTTGTATTCCTTCCTTCTTGGGAAATGAAAACATTTGTAAGCTCAATGTTTTTTCAAAGCCGACTTAGGGAATTCTGAATAATTATAACTAAGGTAAGGATAAATGACTTCTCCAAGATCTCCCCCCATTGATGGTAGAAGCAGAACGTGCGGCGCTCATTCGTGCATAAAATGTAATTAATGATATAAAGAAACTGGTAATGGTGCTTTGTTCATTGCTTGGTTTAATGTTTATTTTGTTCAGATAAGATACAAAGATTGTTGGCCTAAAAAAATGACAGCTAGTATTCACTCTAGCTTTTCATAGAATGAGATCTTAAGCAATCTTTTTTACCTCTGACATTAATTATCAAGAGTACTGAGGCTTGCTCAGGGACTACTTTCAGGAAGAGTGTCATGCATATAGTTGAACTGACTTTTCCCAGAGGATGCTTATCAGCTGTAGTCACCCTGATCCAAGGAACTGGCCACAGTCTGGAGTTGGTAGGTTCCCATAATTATCACTTCCAAACTTCTGATTTTTTCCCAATGTCTGAAATTAATTCCTAGTTTCATAACTAAGAATTAATATGACCAGATACATTCTCAGTGTTTAGCAGCT